>NC_080088.1:125691514-126891514 GCF_950005125.1 Chionomys nivalis | reverse complement strand
AGTACAAGCTTTACTTTGAAAGATAATCATGTTCTTTGAAAGATTATCAATTTCACGAAAGCATTAGTACCAAACGTACATGTGTTTCTTGGTAAAGACAAGCAGTTGTTTGCTATGTGTAAAAGCATGGTTAGAACTGAGATCAGTGTTCCTTTTCTAAGTACAAGCTTTACTTTGATAGATAATCGCGTTCTTTTGATAGGTCATTAATTTCACGAAAGCTTTAGTACCAAACGCACATGTGTTTCTTTGTAAAGACAAGCAGTTGTTTGCTACGTGTGAAAGCATTGTCAGAACTGAGATCAGTGTTCCTTTTCTCAGTACAAGCTTTACTTTGAAAGATCATCGTATTCTTTTGAAAATTGTTAATTATACGAAAGCTTTAGTAAGAAACGCACATTTGTTTCTTTGTAAAGACAAGCAGCTCTTTGGCACGTGTGAAAGCATTGTTAGAACTGAAATCAGAGTTCCTTCTCTCAGTACAAGCATTAATTTGATAGATAATCGTGTTCTCTTGAAAGTTTATTAATTTCACGAAAGCTTTAGTTCAAAACGCACATGTGATCTTTGTAAAGACAAGCAGTTGTTTGCTACGTGTGATAGCATTGTTAGAACTGAGATCAGTGTTCCTTTTCTAAGTACAAGCTTTACTTTGATGGATAATCGCTTCTTTTGAAAGATTATTAATTTCACGAAAGCTTTAGTAAGAAACGAACATGTGTTTCTTTGTAAAGCCAAGCAGTTGTTTGCTACATGTGAAAGCATTGTTAGTACTGAGATCAGTGTTCCTTTTCTCAGTAGAAGCTTTACTTTGAATTATCATCGCATTCTATTGATTGTTTATTAATTTCTAAAAAGCTTTTGTAAGAAACGCACATGTGTTTCTTTGTAAAGACAAGCAGTTGTTTGCCATCTGTGAAAGCATTGTTTGAATTGATATCAGTGTTTCTTTTCTCAGTACAAGCTTTACTTTGAAAGATAATCGTATTCTATTGAAAGTTTTTAATTTCACAATAGCTCTAGTACCAAACGCACATGTGTTTCTTTGTAAAGTCAAGCAGTTGTTTGCTACGTGTAGAAGCATTATTACAACTGAGATCAGTGTTCCTTTTCTCAGGACAAGCTTTACTTTGAAAGATAATCATGTTCTTTTGAAAGTTTATTAATTTTACGAAAGCTTTCGTAAGAAACGAACATGTGTTTCTATGTAAAGCTAAGTAGTTGTTTGCTACATGTGACAGCATTGTTACAACTGAAATCAATGTTCCTTTTCTCAGTACAAGCTTTACTTTGAAAGATAATCACATTCTTTGAAAGTTTATTAATTTCACGAAATCTTCTGTATGAAACGCACATGTGTTTCTTTATAAAGACAAGCAGTTGTTTGCTATGTGTCAAAGCATTGTTAGAACTGAGGTCAGTGTTCCTTTTCTCAGTACAAGTTTTACTTTGAAAGATAATCGCGTTCTTTTGAAAGTTTATTAATTTCACGAAAGCTTAAGTAAGAAAAGAACATGTGTTTCATTGTAAAGACAAGGAGTTGTTTGCAACGTGTGAAAGCATTGTCAGAACTCAGATAAGTCTTCCTTTTCTCTGGACAAGCTTTACTTTGAAAGATAATCGTGTTCTTTTGAAAGTTATTAATTTCACGAAAGCTTTAGTACCAAATGGACAAGTGTTTCTTGGTAAAGAAAACCAGTTTTTTGCTAAGTGTGAAAGCATTGATAGAACTGAGATCAGTGTTCCTTTTCTCAGTACAAGCTTTACTTTGAAAGGTCATCGCGTTCTTTTGAAAGTTTATTAATTTTAATAAAGCTTTAGTAAGATAGGCACCTGTGTTTCTTTGTAAAGACAAGCAGTTGTTTGCTACGTGTAATAGCATTGTTAGAACTGAGATCAGTGTTCCATTTCTCAGTACAAGCTTTACTTTGAAAGATAATCACGTTCTTTTGATAGTATATTAATTTCACGAAAGCTTTTTTAAGAAACGCACATTAGTTTCTTAGTAAAGACAAGCAGTTGTTTGCTACGTGTGATAGCATAGTTAGAACTGAGATCAATGTTCCTGTTCTAAGTACAAGCTTTACTTTGAAAGATAAATTCGTTCTTTGAAAGTTATTAATTTCATGAAAGCTTTAGTAAGAAATGAACATGTGTTTCTTTTTAAACACGAGCAGTTGTTTCCTCCGTGTGAAAGCATTGTTAGAACTGAGACCAGTATTCCTTTTCTCAGTACAAGCTTTACTTTGAAAGATAATCATGTTCTTTGAAAGATTATAAAATTCACGAAAGCATTAGTACCAAACGTACATGTGTTTCTTGGTAAAGACAAGCAGTTGTTTGCTATGTGTAAAAGCATTGTTAGAACTGAGATCAGTGTTCCTTTTCTAAGTACAAGCTTTACTTTGATAGATAATCGCGTTCTTTTGATAGTTTATTAATTTCACGAAAGCTTTAGTACTAAACGCACATGTGTTTCTTTGTAAAGACAAGCAGTTGTTTGCTACGTGTGAAAGCCTTGTCAGAACTGAGATCAGTGTTCCTTTTCTCAGTAAAGGCTTTACTTTGCAAGATCATCGTATTCTTTTGAAAGTTATTAATTATACGAAAGCTTTTGTAAGAAACGCACATGTGTTTTTTGTAAAGACAAGCAGTTGTTTGCTACGTGTGAAAGCATTGTTTGAACTGAGATCAGTGTTCCTTTTCTCATTACAAGCTTTACTTTGAAAGATCTACGCGTCCTTTTGAAAGTTTATTAATTTTACCAAAGCTTTAGTAAGAAACGCACATTTGTTTCTTTGTAAAGACAAGCAGTGTTTGGCACGTGTGAAAGCATTGTTAAAACTGAAATCGGAGTTCCTTCTCTCAGTACAAGCATTAATTTGATAGGTAATCGTGTTCTCTTGAAAGTTTATTAATTTCACGAAAGCTTTAGTAAGAAATGAACATGTGTTTTTTTCTAAAGAGAAGGAGTTGTTTGCTACATGTGAAAGCATTGTCAGAACTGAGATCTGTGTTCCGTTTCTCAGTACAGCTTTACTTTGAAAGATAATCGCGTTCTTTTGAAAGTTTATTACTTTCACAAAGCTTTAGTACCAAAGGCACATGAGTTTCTTTGTAATGACAAGCAGTTGTTTGCTACGTGAGAAAGCATTGTCAGAACTGATATCAGTGTTCCTTTTCTCAGTACAAGCTTTATTTGAAAGATACTCACATTCTTTTGAAAGTTTATTCATTTCACAAAAGCTTTAGTAAGAAACGAACATGTGTTTCTTTGTAAAGACTAGCAGTTGTTTGCTACATGTGAAAGCATTGTTACTACTGAGATCAGTGTTCCTTTTCTCAGTAGAAGCTTTACTTTGAATTATCATCGCGTTCTATTGATTATTAATTTCTAAAAAGCTTTTGTAAGAAACGCACATGTGTTTCTTTGTAAAGACAAGCAGTTCTTTACTAAGTGTGAAAGCATTGTTTGAATTGAGATCAGTGTTCCTTTTCTCAGTACAAGCTTTACTTTGTAAGGTCATCGCGTTCTTTTGAAAGTTTATTAATTTTAATAAAGCTTTAAAAAGAAAGGCACCTGTGTTTCTTTGTAAAGACAAGCAGTTGTTTGCTACGTGTAATAGCATTTTTAGAACTGAGATCAATGTTCTTTTTCTCAGTACAAGCTTAACTTTCAAAGATAATCATCTACATTTGAAAGTTTATTAATTTCACGAAAGCTTCAGTAAGAAACGCACAAGTGTTTCTTTGTAAAGGCAAGCAGTTGTTTGCTATGTGTCAAAGCATTGTTAGAACTGAGATCAGTGTTCTATTTCTCAGTACAAGCTTTACTTTGAAAGATAATCATGTTCCTTTGAAAGTTATTAATTTCACGAAAGCTTTAGTACCAAACGCACATGTGTTTCATTGTTAAGACAAGCAGTTGTTTGCTATGTGTGAAAGCATTGTTTTAACTGAGATCAGTGTTCCTTTTCTCAGTACAAGCTTTACTTTGAAAGATCATCGCGTTCTTTTGAAAGTTTATTAATTTCACAATGCTTTAGTACCAAACACACATGAGTTTTTTAGTAATGCCAAGCAATTGTTTGCCACGTGTGAAAGCATTGTTAGAACTGAAATCAGTGTTCCTTCTCTAGTACAAGCATTACTTTGATAGATAATCACATTCCTTTGAAAGTTATTAATTTCACCAAAGCTTTAGTACCAAACGCACATGTGTTTCTTGGTATAGACAAGCAGTAGTTTGCTACGTGTGAAAGCATTGTTAAAACTGAGATCAGTGTTCCTTTTCTAAGTACAATCTTTACTTTGAAAGATAATCGCGTTCTTTGAAAGTTATAAATTTCACGAAAGCTTTAGTACCAAACGCACATGTGTTTCTTTATAAACACAAGCAGTTGTTTGCTACGTGTGAAAGCATTGTTAGAACTGAGATCAGTGTTACTTTTCTCAGTACAAGCTTTACTTTGAAAGATAATCGCGTTCTTTTGAAAGTTTATTAATTTGACGAAATCTTTAGTAAGAAACGCACATGGGTTTCTTTGTAAAGACAAGCAGTTGTATGCTACGTGTGACCGCATTGTTACAACTGAGATCAGTGTTCCTTTTCTCAGTACAAGCTTTACTCTGAAAGATAATCACGTTCTTTTGAAAGTTTATTAATTTCACGAAATTTTCAGAATGAAACGCACATGTGTTTCTTTGTAAAGACAAGCAGTTGTTTGCTATGTGTCAAAGCATTGTTAGAACTGAGATCAGTGTTCCATTTCTCAGTACAAGCTTTACTTTGAAAGATCATCGAATTCTTTTGAAAGTTGTTAATTTCACGAAAGCTTTAGTACCAAACGCACATGTGTTTCTTTGTAAAGACAAGCAGTTGTTTGCTACATGTGAAAGCATTGGTAGAACTGAGATAAGTGTTCCTGTTCTAAGTACAAGCTTTACTTTGAAAGATAAATGCGTTCTTTGAAAGTTATTGATTTCACAAAAGCTTTAGTAAGAAACGAACATGTGTTTCTTTTTAAACACAAGCAGTGGTTTGCTCCGTGTGAAAGCATTGTTAGAACTGAGATCAGTATTCCTTTTCTCAGTACAAGCTTTACTTTGAAAGATAATCATGTTCTTTGAAAGATTATCAATTTCACAAAAGCATTAGTACCAAAAGTACATGTGTTTCTTGGTAAAGACAAGCAGTTGTTTGCTATGTGTAAAAGCATTGTTAGAACTGAGATCAGTGTTCCTTTTCTAAGTACAAGCTTTTCTTTGATAGATAATCGCGTTCTTTTGATAAATTATTAATTTCACGAATGCTTTAGTACCAAACGCACATGTGTTTCTTTGTAAAGACAAGCAGTTGTTTGCTACGTGTGAAAGCATTGTCAGAACTGAGATCAGTGTTCCTTTTCTCAGTACAAGCTTTACTTTGAAAGATCGTCGTATTCTTTTGAAAGTTGTTAATTATACGAAAGCTTTAGTAAGAAACGCACATGTGTTTTTTGTAAAGACAAGGAGTTGTTTGCTACGTGTGAAAGCATTGTTAGAACTGAGATCAGTGTTCCTTTTCTCAGTACAAGCTTTACTTTGAAAGATCATCGCATTCTTTTGAAAGTTTATTAATTTTACCACAGCTTTAGTAAGAAACGCACATTTGTTTCTTTGTAAAGACAAGCAGTTGTTTGGCACGTGTGAAAGCATTGTTAGAACTGAAATCAGAGTTCCTTCTCTCAGTACAAGCATTAATTTGATAGATAATCGTGTTCTCTTGAAAGCAACACTGATCTCAGTTCTAACAGTGCTTTTACACTTAGCAAACAAGTCCTTGTCTTTACAAAGAAAGGCATGTGCGTTTCTTACTAACGTTTCGTGAAATTAATAAACTTCCGAAAGAACGTGATTATCTTTCAAAGTAAAGCTTCTACTGAGAAAAGCAACACTGATCTCAGGTCTTACAGTGCTTTTACACTTAACAAACAAGTGCTTGTCTTTACAAAGAAACCCATGTGCGTTTCTTACTAAAGCTTTCGTGAAATTAATAAACTTCCGAAAGAAGGCGATTATCTTTCAAAGTAAAGCTTGTACTGAGAAAAGCAACACTGATCTCAGTTCTAACAGTGCTTTCACACGTAGCAAACAACTGCTTGTCTCTAGAAAGAAACGCATGGGCGTTTCTTACTAAAGCTTTCATGAAATTAATAAACTTTCAAAAGAACGAGATTACCTTTCAAAGTAAAGCTTGTACTGAGAAAAGCAACACTGATCTCAGTTCTAACAGTGCTTTCACACGTAGCAAACAACTGCCTGTCTGGAAACAGAAACGCATGTGCGTTTCTTACTAAAGCTTTCGTGAAATTAATAAACTTTCAAAAGAACGCGATTTTCTTTCAAAGTAAAGCTTGTACTGAGAAAAGCAACACTGATCTCAGTTCTAACAGTGCTTTCACACGTAGCAAACAACTGCTTGTCTTTACAAAGAAACGCATGTGCGTTTCTTGCTAAAGCTTTCGTGAAATTAATAAACTTCTGAGAGAATGCGATTATCTTTCAAAGTATAGCTTGTACGGAGAAAAGCAACACTGATCTCAGTTCTAACAGTGCTTTCACACGTAGCAAACAACTGCTTGTCTTTACAAAGAAACGCATGTGCGTTTCTTACTAGAGCTTTCCTGAAATTAATAAACTTCCGAAAGAACGTGATTATCTTTCAAAGTATAGCTTGTACTGAGAAAAGCAACACTGATCTCAGTTCTAACAGTGCTTTCACACGTAGCGAACAAATGCTTGTCTTGACAAAGAAACGCATGTGCGTTTCTTACTAAAGCTTTCGTGAAATTAATAAACTTTCGAAAGAACGCGATTATCTATTAAAGTAAAGCTTGTACTGAGAAAAGCAACACTGATCTCAGTTCTAACAGTGCTTTGACACTTAGCAAACATGTGCTTGTCTTGACAAAGAAACGCATGTGCGATTCTTACTAAAGCTTTCGTGAAATTAATAAACTTCCGAAAGAACGCGATTATCTTTCAAAGTAAAGCTTGTACTGAGAAAAGCAATACTGATCTCAGTTCTAACAGTGCTTTCACACGTAGCAAACAACTGCTTGTCTTGACAAAAAAACGCATGTGCGTTTCTTACTAAAGCTTTCGTGAAATTAATCAACTTCTGAAAGAACGCGATTATCTTGCAAAGTAAAGCTTGTACTGAGAAAAGCAACACTGATCTCAGTTCTAACAGTGCTTTCACACGTAGCAAACAACTGCTTGTCTTGACAAAGAAACGCATGTGCGTTTCTTACTAAAGCTTTCATGAAATTAATAAACTTCAGAAAAAACGTGATTATCTTTCAAAGAAAAGCTTGTACTGACAAAAGCAACACTGATCTCAGTTCTAACGGTGCTTTTACACTTAGCAAACAAGTCCTTGTCTTGACAAAGAAACGCATGTGCGTTTCTTACTAAAGCTTTCGTGAAATTAATAAACTTCCGAAAGAACGCGATTATCTTTCAAAGTATAGCTTGTACTGAGAAAAGCAACACTGATCTCAGTTCTGACAGTGCTTTCACACGTAGCAAACAACTGCTTGTCTTGACAAAGAAACGCATGTGCGTTTCTTACTAAAGCTTTCGTGAAATTAATAAACTTTCGAAAGAACGCGATTATCTATCAAAGTAAAGCTTGTACTGAGAAAAGCAACACTGATCTCAGTTCTAACAGTGCTTTGACACTTAGCAAACAAGTGCTTGTCTTGACAAAGAAACGCATTTGAGTTTCTTACTAAAGCTCTCGTGAAATTAATAAACTTCCGAAAGAACGCGATTATCTTTCAAAGTTAAGTTGTACTGAGAAAAGCAACACTGATCTCAGTTCTAACAGTGCTTTCACACATAGCAAACAACTGCTTGTCTTGACAAATAAATGCATGTGCGTTTTTTACTAAAGCTTTCGTGAAATTATTCAACTTCTGAAAGAACGCGATTATCTTTCAAAGTAAAGCTTGTATTTAGAAAAGAAACACTGATCTGAGTTCTAACAGTGCTTTCACACGTAGCAAACAACTGCTTGTCTTGACAAAGAAACGCATGTGCGTTTCTTAATAAAGCTTTTGTGAAATTAATAAACTTCCGAAAAACGCGATTATCTTTCAAAGAAAAGCTTGTACTGACAAAAGCAACACTGACTCAGTTCTACCGGTGCTTTTACACTTAGCAAACAAGTGCTTGTCTTGACAAAGAAACGCATGTGCGTTTCTTACTAAAGCTTTCGTGAAATTAATAAACTTCCGAAAGAACGCGTTTATCTTTCAAAGTAAAGCTTGTACCGAGAAAAGCAACACTGATCTCAGTTCTACCAGTGCTTTCACATGTAGCAAACAAGTGCTTGTCTTGACAAAGAAACGCATGTGCGTTTCTTACTAAAGCTTTCGTGAAATTAATAAACTTCCGAAAGAACGCGATTATCTTTCAAAGTAAATCTTGTACTGAGAAAAGCAACACTGATCTCAGTTCTAACAGTGCTTTCACACGTAGCAAACAACTGCTTGTCTTGACAAAGAAACGCATGTGCGTTTCTTACTAAAGCTTTTGTGAAATTAATAAACTTCCGAAAGAACGCGATTATCTTTCAAAGTATAGCTTGTACTGAGAAAAGCATCACTGATCTCAGTTCTAACAGTGCTTTCACACGTAGCGAACAAATGCTTGTCTTGACAAAGAAACGCATGTGCGTTTCTTACTAAAGCTTTCGTGAAATTAATAAACTTTCGAAAGAACGCGATTATCAATCAAAGTAAAGCTTGTACTGAGAAAAGCAACACTGATCTCAGTTCTAACAGTGCTTTGACACTTAGCAAACATGTGCTTGTCTTGACAAAGAAACGCATGTGCGATTCTTACTAAAGCTTTTGTGAAATTAATAAACTTTGGAAAGAACACGATTATCTTTCAAAGTAAAGCTTGTACTGAGAAAAGCAACACTGATCTCAGTTCTAACAGTGCTTTCACACGTAGCAAACAACTGCTTGTCTTGACAAAGAAACGCATGTGCGTTTCTTACTAAAGCTTTGGTGAAATTAATCAACTTCTGAAAGAACGCGATTATCTTGCAAAGTAAAGCTTGTACTGAGAAAAGAAACACTGATCTCAGTTCTAACAGTGCTTTCACACGTAGCAAACAACTGCTTGTCTTGACAAAGAAACGCATGTGCGTTTCTTACTAAAGCTTTCATGAAATTAATAAATCCGAAAAAACGCGATAATCTTTCAAAGAAAAGCTTGTACTGAGAAAAGCAAGACTGATCTCAGTTCTAACAGTGCTTTTACACTTAGCAAACAAGTCCTTGTCTTGACAAAGAAACGCATGTGCGTTTCTTACTAAAGCTTTCGTGAAATTAATAAACTTCCGAAAGAACGCGATTATCTTTCAAAGTAAATCTTGTACTGAGAAAAGCAACACTGATCTCAGTTCTAACAGTGCTTTCACACGTAGCAAACAACTGCTTGTCTTGACAAAGAAACGCATGTGCGTTTCTTACTAAAGCTTTCGTGAAATTAATAAACTTCCGAAAGAACGCGATTATCTTTCAAAGTAAAGCTTGTACTGAGAAAAGCAACACTGATCTCAGTTCTAACAGTGCTTTCACACGTAGCAAACAACTGCTTGTCTCTAGAAAGAAACGCATGGGCGTTTCTTACTAAAGCTTTCATGAAATTAATAAACTTTCAAAAGAACGAGATTACCTTTCAAAGTAAAGCTTGTACTGAGAAAAGCAACACTGATCTCAGTTCTAACAGTGCTTTCACACGTAGCAAACAACTGCCTGTCTGGAAACAGAAACGCATGTGCGTTTCTTACTAAAGCTTTCGTGAAATTAATAAACTTTCAAAAGAACGCGATTTTCTTTCAAAGTAAAGCTTGTACTGAGAAAAGCAACACTGATCTCAGTTCTAACAGTGCTTTCACACGTAGCAAACAACTGCTTGTCTTTACAAAGAAACGCATGTGCGTTTCTTGCTAAAGCTTTCGTGAAATTAATAAACTTCTGAGAGAATGCGATTATCTTTCAAAGTATAGCTTGTACGGAGAAAAGCAACACTGATCTCAGTTCTAACAGTGCTTTCACACGTAGCAAACAACTGCTTGTCTTTACAAAGAAACGCATGTGCGTTTCTTACTAGAGCTTTCCTGAAATTAATAAACTTCCGAAAGAACGTGATTATCTTTCAAAGTATAGCTTGTACTGAGAAAAGCAACACTGATCTCAGTTCTAACAGTGCTTTCACACGTAGCGAACAAATGCTTGTCTTGACAAAGAAACGCATGTGCGTTTCTTACTAAAGCTTTCGTGAAATTAATAAACTTTCGAAAGAACGCGATTATCTATTAAAGTAAAGCTTGTACTGAGAAAAGCAACACTGATCTCAGTTCTAACAGTGCTTTGACACTTAGCAAACATGTGCTTGTCTTGACAAAGAAACGCATGTGCGATTCTTACTAAAGCTTTCGTGAAATTAATAAACTTCCGAAAGAACGCGATTATCTTTCAAAGTAAAGCTTGTACTGAGAAAAGCAATACTGATCTCAGTTCTAACAGTGCTTTCACACGTAGCAAACAACTGCTTGTCTTGACAAAAAAACGCATGTGCGTTTCTGACTAAAGCTTTCGTGAAATTAATCAACTTCTGAAAGAACGCGATTATCTTGCAAAGTAAAGCTTGTACTGAGAAAAGCAACACTGATCTCAGTTCTAACAGTGCTTTCACACGTAGCAAACAACTGCTTGTCTTGACAAAGAAACGCATGTGCGTTTCTTACTAAAGCTTTCATGAAATTAATAAACTTCAGAAAAAACGTGATTATCTTTCAAAGAAAAGCTTGTACTGACAAAAGCAACACTGATCTCAGTTCTAACGGTGCTTTTACACTTAGCAAACAAGTCCTTGTCTTGACAAAGAAACGCATGTGCGTTTCTTACTAAAGCTTTCGTGAAATTAATAAACTTCCGAAAGAACGCGATTATCTTTCAAAGTATAGCTTGTACTGAGAAAAGCAACACTGATCTCAGTTCTGACAGTGCTTTCACACGTAGCAAACAACTGCTTGTCTTGACAAAGAAACGCATGTGCGTTTCTTACTAAAGCTTTCGTGAAATTAATAAACTTTCGAAAGAACGCGATTATCTATCAAAGTAAAGCTTGTACTGAGAAAAGCAACACTGATCTCAGTTCTAACAGTGCTTTGACACTTAGCAAACAAGTGCTTGTCTTGACAAAGAAACGCATTTGCGTTTCTTACTAAAGCTCTCGTGAAATTAATAAACTTCCGAAAGAACGCGATTATCTTTCAAAGTTAAGTTGTACTGAGAAAAGCAACACTGATCTCAGTTCTAACAGTGCTTTCACACATAGCAAACAACTGCTTGTCTTGACAAATAAATGCATGTGCGTTTTTTACTAAAGCTTTCGTGAAATTATTCAACTTCTGAAAGAACGCGATTATCTTTCAAAGTAAAGCTTGTATTTAGAAAAGAAACACTGATCTGAGTTCTAACAGTGCTTTCACACGTAGCAAACAACTGCTTGTCTTGACAAAGAAACGCATGTGCGTTTCTTAATAAAGCTTTTGTGAAATTAATAAACTTCCGAAAAAACGCGATTATCTTTCAAAGAAAAGCTTGTACTGACAAAAGCAACACTGACTCAGTTCTACCGGTGCTTTTACACTTAGCAAACAAGTGCTTGTCTTTACAAAGAAACGCATGTGCGTTTCTTACTAAAGCTTTCGTGAAATTAATAAACTTCCGAAAGAACGCGTTTATCTTTCAAAGTAAAGCTTGTACCGAGAAAAGCAACACTGATCTCAGTTCTACCAGTGCTTTCACATGTAGCAAACAAGTGCTTGTCTTGACAAAGAAACGCATGTGCGTTTCTTACTAAAGCTTTCGTGAAATTAATAAACTTCCGAAAGAACGCGATTATCTTTCAAAGTAAATCTTGTACTGAGAAAAGCAACACTGATCTCAGTTCTAACAGTGCTTTCACACGTAGCAAACAACTGCTTGTCTTGACAAAGAAACGCATGTGCGTTTCTTACTAAAGCTTTCGTGAAATTAATAAACTTCCGAAAGAACGCGATTATCTTTCAAAGTATAGCTTGTACTGAGAAAAGCATCACTGATCTCAGTTCTAACAGTGCTTTCACACGTAGCGAACAAATGCTTGTCTTGACAAAGAAACGCATGTGCGTTTCTTACTAAAGCTTTCGTGAAATTAATAAACTTTCGAAAGAACGCGATTATCAATCAAAGTAAAGCTTGTACTGAGAAAAGCAACACTGATCTCAGTTCTAACAGTGCTTTGACACTTAGCAAACATGTGCTTGTCTTGACAAAGAAACGCATGTGCGATTCTTACTAAAGCTTTTGTGAAATTAATAAACTTTGGAAAGAACGCGATTATCTTTCAAAGTAAAGCTTGTACTGAGAAAAGCAACACTGATCTCAGTTCTAACAGTGCTTTCACACGTAGCAAACAACTGCTTGTCTTGACAAAGAAACGCATGTGCGTTTCTTACTAAAGCTTTCGTGAAATTAATCAACTTCTGAAAGAACGCGATTATCTTGCAAAGTAAAGCTTGTACTGAGAAAAGAAACACTGATCTCAGTTCTAACAGTGCTTTCACACGTAGCAAACAACTGCTTGTCTTCACAAAGAAACGCATGTGCGTTTCTTACTAAAGCTTTCATGAAATTAATAAATCCGAAAAAACGCGATAATCTTTCAAAGAAAAGCTTGTACTGAGAAAAGCAAGACTGATCTCAGTTCTAACAGTGCTTTTACACTTAGCAAACAAGTCCTTGTCTTGACAAAGAAACGCATGTGCGTTTCTTACTAAAGCTTTCGTGAAATTAATAAACT
The DNA here is from genome assembly GCF_950005125.1 of Chionomys nivalis. Classification (NCBI taxonomy): domain Eukaryota; kingdom Metazoa; phylum Chordata; class Mammalia; order Rodentia; family Cricetidae; genus Chionomys; species Chionomys nivalis. Next base: position 126,878,602 of record NC_080088.1, on the reverse strand, counting down.
TCCGAAAGAACGCGATTATCTTTCAAAGTAAATCTTGTACTGAGAAAAGCAACACTGATCTCAGTTCTAACAGTGCTTTCACACGTAGCAAACAACTGCTTGTCTTGACAAAGAAACGCATGTGCGTTTCTTACTAAAGCTTTCGTGAAATTAATAAACTTCCGAAAGAACACGATTATCTTTCAAAGTATAGCTTGTACTGAGAAAAGCATCACTGATCTCAGTTCTAACAGTGCTTTCACATGTAGCGAACAAATGCTTGTCTTGACAAAGAAACGCATGTGCGTTTCTTACTAAAGCTTTCGTGAAATTAATAAACTTTCGAAAGAACGCGATTATCAATCAAAGTAAAGCTTGTACTGAGAAAAGCAACACAGATCTCAGTTCTAACAGTGCTTTGACACTTAGCAAACATGTGCTTGTCTTGACAAAGAAACGCATGTGCGATTCTTACTAAAGCTTTTGTGAAATTAATAAACTTTCTAAAGAACGCGATTAACTTTCAAAGTAAAGCTTGTACTGAGAAAAGCAACACTGATCTCAGTTCTAACAGTGCTTTCACACGTAGCAAACAACTGCTTGTCTTGACAAAGAAACGCATGTGCGTTTCTTACTAAAGCTTTCGTGAAATTAATCAACTTCTGAAAGAACGCGATTATCTTGCAAAGTAAAGCTTGTACTGAGAAAAGAAACACTGATCTCAGTTCTAACAGTGCTTTCACACGTAGCAAACAACTGCTTGTCTTGACAAAGAAACGCATGTGCGTTTCTTACTAAAGCTTTCATGAAATTAATAAACTTCCGAAAAAACGCGATTATCTTTCAAAGAAAAGCTTGTACTGACAAAAGCAACACTGATCTCAGTTCTAACGGTGCTTTTACACTTAGCAAACAAGTCCTTGTCTTGACAAAGAAACGCATGTGCGTTTCTTACTAAAGCTTTCGTGAAATTAATAAACTTCCGAAAGAACGCGATTATCTTTCAAAGTAAATCTTGTACTGAGAAAAGCAACACTGATCTCAGTTCTGACAGTGCTTTCAAACGTAGCAAACAACTGCTTGTCTTGACAAAGAAACGCATGTGCGTTTCTTACTAAAGCTTTCGTGAAATTAATAAACTTTCGAAAGAACGCGATTATCTATCAAAGTAAAGCTTGTACTGAGAAAAGCAATTCTGATCTCAGTTCTAACAGTGCTTTGACACTTAGCAAACAAGTGCTTGTCTTGACAAAGAAACGCATGTGCGATTCTTACTAAAGCTTTCGTGAAATTAATAAACTTTCGAAAGAACGCGATTTTCATTCAAAGTAAAACTTGTACTGAGAAAAGCAACACTGATCTCAGTTCTAACAGTGCTTTCACACGTAGCAAACAACTGCTTGGCTTCACAAAGAAACGCATGTGCATTTCTTACTAAAGCTTTCGTGAAATTAATAAACTTCCGAGAGAATGCGATTATCTTTCAAAGTATAGCTTGTACGGAGAAAAGCAACACTGATCTCATTTCTAACAGTGCTTTCACACGTCGCAAACAACTGCTTGTCTTTACAAAGAAACGCATGTGCGTTTCTTACTAAAGCTTTCGTGAAATTAATAAACTTCCGAAAGAACGCGATTATCTTTCAAAGTATAGCTTGTACTGAGAAAAGCAACACTGATCATAGTTCTAACAGTGCTTTCACACGTAGCGAACAAATGCTTGTCTTGACAAAGAAACGCATGTGCGTTTCTTACTAAAGCTTTCGTGAAATTAATAAACTTTCGAAAGAACGCGATTATCTACCAAAGTAAAGCTTGTACTGAGAAAAGCAACACTGATCTCAGTTCTAACAGTGCTTTGACACTTAGCAAACATGTGCTTGTCTTGACAAAGAAACGCATGTGCGTTTCTTACTAAAGCTCTCGTGAAATTAATAAACTTCCGAAAGAACGTGATTATCTTTCAAAGTTAAGTTGTACTGAGAAAAGCAACACTGATCTCAGTTCTAACAGTGCTTTCACACATAGCAAACAACTGCTTGTCTTGACAAAGAAATGCATGTGCGTTTCTTACTAAAGCTTTCGTGAAATTATTCAACTTCTGAAAGAACGCGATTATCTTTCAAAGTAAAGCTTGTACTGAGAAAAGAAACACTGATCTGAGTTCTAACAGTGCTTTCACACGTAGCAAACAACTGCTTGTCTTGACAAAGAAACGCATGTGCGTTTCTTACTAAAGCTTTCGTTAAATTAATAAACTTCCGAAAGAACGCGTTTATCTTTCAAAGTAAACCTTGTACCGAGAAAAGCAACACTGATCTCAGTTCTACCAGTGCTTCCACACGTAGCAAACAAGTGCTTGTCTTGACAAACAAACGCATGTGCGTTTCTTACTAAAGCTTTCGTGAAATTAATCAACTTCCGAAAGAACGCGATTATCTTTCAATGTAAATCTTGTACTGAGAAAAGCAACACTGATCTCAGTTCTACCAGTGCTTTCACACGTAGCAAACAACTGCTTGTCTTGACAAAGAAACGCATGTGCGTTTCTTACTAAAGCTTTCGTGAAATTAATAAACTTCCGAAAGAACGGGATTATCTTTCAAAGTATAGCTTGTACTGAGAAAAGCATCACTGATCTCAGTTCTAACAGTGCTTTCACACGTAGCAAACAACTGCTTGTCTTGACAAAGAAACGCATGTGCGTTTCTTACTAAAGCTTTCGTGAAATTAATAAACTTTCGAAAGAACGCGATTATCAATCAAAGTAAAGCTTGTACAAGGAAAGCAACACTGATCTCAGTTCTAACAGTGCTTTGACACTTAGCAAACATGTGCTTGTCTTGACAAAGAAACGCATGTGCGTTTCTTACTAAAGCTTTCGTGAAAGTAATCAACTTCTGAAAGAACGCGATTATCTTTCAAAGTAAAGCTTGTACTGAGAAAAGAAACACTGATCTCAGTTCTAACAGTGCTTTCACACGTAGCAAACAACTGCTTGTCTTGACAAAGAAACGCATGTGCGTTTCTTACTAAAGCTTTCATGAAATTAATAAACTTCCGAAAAAACGCGATTATCATTCAAAGAAAAGCTTGTACTGACAAAAGCAACACTGATCTCAGTTCTAACGGTGCTTTTACACTTAGCAAACAAGTCCTTGTCTTGACAAAGAAACGCATGTGCGTTTCTTACTAAAGCTTTCGTGAAATTAATAAACTTTCGAAAGAACGCGATTATCTTTCAAACTAAAGCTTGTACTGAGAAAAGCAACACTGATCTCAGTTCTAACAGTGCTTTCAGGTGTAGCAAACAACTGCCTGTCTTGACAAAGAAATGCATGTGCGTTTCTTACTAAAGCTTTCGTGAAATTAATAAACTTCCGAAAGAACGCGATTACTTTCAAAGAAAAGCTTTTACTGACAAAAGCAACACTGATCTCAGTTCTAACAGTGCTTTTACACTTAGCAAACAAGTGCTTGTCTTTACAAAGAAACACATGTGCGTTTCTTATACTAAAGCTTTCGTGAAATTAATAAACTTCCGAAAGAACGCGTTTATCTATCAAAGTAAAGCTTGTACCGAGAAAAGCAACACTGATCTCAGTTCTACCAGTGCTTTCACACGTAGCAAAAAAGTGCTTGTCTTGACAAAGAAACGCATGTGCGTTTCTTACTAAAGCTTTCGTGAAATTAATAAACTTTCGAAAGAACGCGATTATCTTTCAAAGTACAGCTTGTACTGAGAAAAGCAACACGGATCTCATTTCTAACAGTGCTTTCACACGTAGCAAACAACTGCTTGTCTTGACAGAGAAACGCATGTGCGTTTCTTACTAAAGCTTTCGTGAAATTAATAAACTTCCGAAAGAACGCGATTATATTTCAAAGTTAAGTTGTACTGAGAAAAGCAACACTGATCTCAGTTCTAACAGTGCTTTCACACATAGCAAACAACCGCTTGTCTTGACAAAGAAATGCATGTGCGTTTCTTACTAAAGCTTTTGTGAAATTAATAAACTTCGAAAAGAACGCGATTATCTTACAAAGTAAATCTTGGACTGAGATAAGCAACACTGATCTCAGTTCTAACAGTGCTTTCACACGTAGCAAACAACTGCTTGTCTTTACAAAGAAACGCATGTGCGTTTCTTACTTAAGCTTTCGTGAAATTAATAAACTTTCGAAAGAATGCGATTATCTTTCAAAGTAAAGCTTGTACTGAGAAAAGCAACACTGATCTCAGTTCTAAGAGTGCTTTCACACGTAGCAAACAACTGCTTGTCTTTACAAAGAAACGCATGTGCGTTTCTTACTAAAGCTTTCGTGAAATTAATAAACTTCCGAAAGAACGCGATTATCTTTCAAAGTAAAGCTTGTACTGAGAAAAGCAACACTGATCTCAGTTCTACCAGTGCTTTCACATGTAGCAAACAAGTGCTTGTCTTGACAAAGAAACGCATGTGCGTTTCTTACTAAAGCTTTCGTGAAATTAATAAACTTCCGAAAGAACGCGATTATCTTTCAAAGTAAATCTTGTACTGAGAAAAGCAACACTGATCTCAGTTCTAACAGTGCTTTCACACGTAGCAAACAACTGCTTGTCTTGACAAAGAAACGCATGTGCGTTTCTTACTAAAGCTTTCGTGAAATTAATAAACTTCCGAAAGAACGCGATTATCTTTCAAAGTATAGCTTGTACTGAGAAAAGCATCACTGATCTCAGTTCTAACAGTGCTTTCACACGTAGCGAACAAATGCTTGTCTTGACAAAGAAACGCATGTGCGTTTCTTACTAAAGCTTTCGTGAAATTAATAAACTTTCGAAAGAACGCGATTATCAATCAAAGTAAAGCTTGTACTGAGAAAAGCAACACTGATCTCAGTTCTAACAGTGCTTTGACACTTAGCAAACATGTGCTTGTCTTGACAAAGAAACGCATGTGCGATTCTTACTAAAGCTTTTGTGAAATTAATAAACTTTGGAAAGAACGCGATTATCTTTCAAAGTAAAGCTTGTACTGAGAAAAGCAACACTGATCTCAGTTCTAACAGTGCTTTCACACGTAGCAAACAACTGCTTGTCTTGACAAAGAAACGCATGTGCGTTTCTTACTAAAGCTTTCGTGAAATTAATCAACTTCTGAAAGAACGCGATTATCTTGCAAAGTAAAGCTTGTACTGAGAAAAGAAACACTGATCTCAGTTCTAACAGTGCTTTCACACGTAGCAAACAACTGCTTGTCTTGACAAAGAAACGCATGTGCGTTTCTTACTAAAGCTTTCATGAAATTAATAAATCCGAAAAAACGCGATAATCTTTCAAAGAAAAGCTTGTACTGAGAAAAGCAAGACTGATCTCAGTTCTAACAGTGCTTTTACACTTAGCAAACAAGTCCTTGTCTTGACAAAGAAACGCATGTGCGTTTCTTACTAAAGCTTTCGTGAAATTAATAAACTTCCGAAAGAATGCGATTATCTTTCAAAGTAAATCTTGTACTGAGAAAAGCAACACTGATCTCAGTTCTAACAGTGCTTTCACACGTAGCAAACAACTGCTTGTCTTGACAAAGAAACGCATGTGCGTTTCTTACTAAAGCTTTCGTGAAATTAATAAACTTTCGAAAGAACACGATTATCTTTCAAAGTATAGCTTGTACTGAGAAAAGCATCACTGATCTCAGTTCTAACAGTGCTTTCACACGTAGCGAACAAATGCTTGTCTTGACAAAGAAACGCATGTGCGTTTCTTACTAAAGCTTTCGTGAAATTAATAAACTTTCGAAAGAACGCGATTATCAATCAAAGTAAAGCTTGTACTGAGAAAAGCAACACAGATCTCAGTTCTAACAGTGCTTTGACACTTAGCAAACAACTGCTTGTCTTGACAAAGAAACGCATGTGCGATTCTTACTAAAGCTTTTGTGAAATTAATAAACTTTCTAAAGAACGCGATTAACTTTCAAAGTAAAGCTTGTACTGAGAAAAGCAACACTGATCTCAGTTCTAACAGTGCTTTCACACGTAGCAAACAACTGCTTGTCTTGACAAAGAAACGCATGTGCGTTTCTTACTAAAGCTTTCGTGAAATTAATCAACTTCTGAAAGAACGCGATTATCTTGCAAAGTAAAGCTTGTACTGAGAAAAGAAACACTGATCTCAGTTCTAACAGTGCTTTCACACGTAGCAAACAACTGCTTGTCTTGACAAAGAAACGCATGTGCGTTTCTTACTAAAGCTTTCATGAAATTAATAAACTTCCGAAAAAACGCGATTATCTTTCAAAGAAAAGCTTGTACTGACAAAAGCAACACTGATCTCAGTTCTAACGGTGCTTTTACACTTAGCAAACAAGTCCTTGTCTTGACAAAGAAACGCATGTGCGTTTCTTACTAAAGCTTTCGTGAAATTAATAAACTTCCGAAAGAACGCGATTATCTTTCAAAGTAAATCTTGTACTGAGAAAAGCAACACTGATCTCAGTTCTGACAGTGCTTTCAAACGTAGCAAACAACTGCTTGTCTTGACAAAGAAACGCATGTGCGTTTCTTACTAAAGCTTTCGTGAAATTAATAAACTTTCGAAAGAACGCGATTATCTATCAAAGTAAAGCTTGTACTGAGAAAAGCAATTCTGATCTCAGTTCTAACAGTGCTTTGACACTTAGCAAACAAGTGCTTGTCTTGACAAAGAAACGCATGTGCGATTCTTACTAAAGCTTTCGTGAAATTAATAAACTTTCGAAAGAACGCGATTTTCATTCAAAGTAAAACTTGTACTGAGAAAAGCAACACTGATCTCAGTTCTAACAGTGCTTTCACACGTAGCAAACAACTGCTTGGCTTCACAAAGAAACGCATGTGCGTTTCTTACTAAAGCTTTCGTGAAATTAATAAACTTCCGAGAGAATGCGATTATCTTTCAAAGTATAGCTTGTACGGAGAAAAGCAACACTGATCTCTTTTCTAACAGTGCTTTCACACGTAGCAAACAACTGCTTGTCTTTACAAAGAAACGCATGTGCGTTTCTTACTAAAGCTTTAGTGAAATTAATAAACTTCCGAAAGAACGCGATTATCTTTCAAAGTATAGCTTGTACTGAGAAAAGCAACACTGATCATAGTTCTAACAGTGCTTTCACACGTAGCGAACAAATGCTTGTCTTGACAAAGAAACGCATGTGCGTTTCTTACTAAAGCTTTCGTGAAATTAATAAACTTTCGAAAGAACGCGATTATCTACCAAAGTAAAGCTTGTACTGAGAAAAGCAACACTGATCTCAGTTCTAACAGTGCTTTGACACTTAGCAAACATGTGCTTGTCTTGACAAAGAAACGCATGTGCGTTTCTTACTAAAGCTCTCGTGAAATTAATAAACTTCCGAAAGAACGCGATTATCTTTCAAAGTTAAGTTGTACTGAGAAAAGCAACACTGATCTCAGTTCTAACAGTGCTTTCACACGTAGCAAACAACTGCTTGTCTTGACAAAGAAACGCATGTGCGTTTCTTACTAAAGCTTTCATGAAATTAATAAACTTCCGAAAAAACACGATTATCTTTCAAAGAAAAGCTTGTACTGACAAAAGCAACACTGATCTCAGTTCTAACGGTGCTTTTACACTTAGCAAACAAGTCCTTGTCTTGACAAAGAAACGCATGTGCGTTTCTTACTAAAGCTTTCGTGAAATTAATAAACTTTCGAAAGAACGCGATTATCTTTCAAAGTAAAGCTTGTACTGAGAAAAGCAACACTGATCTCAGTTCTAACAGTGCTTTCACACGTAGCAAACAACTGCCTGTCTTGACAAAGAAATGCATGTGCGTTTCTTACTAAAGCTTTCGTGAAATTAATAAACTTCCGAAAGAACGCGATTACTTTCAATGAAAAGCTTTTACTGACAAAAGCAACACTGATCTCAGTTCTAACAGTGCTTTTACACTTAGCAAACAAGTGCTTGTCTTTACAAAGAAACACATGTGCGTTTCTTATACTAAAGCTTTCGTGAAATTAATAAACTTCCGAAAGAACGCGTTTATCTATCAAAGTAAAGCTTCTACCGAGAAAAGCAACACTGATCTCAGTTCTACCAGTGCTTTCACACGTAGCAAAAAAGTGCTTGTCTTGACAAAGAAACGCATGTGCGTTTCTTACTAAAGCTTTCGTGAAATTAATAAACTTTCGAAAGAACGCGATTATCTTTCAAAGTACAGCTTGTACTGAGAAAAGCAACACGGATCTCATTTCTAACAGTGCTTTCACACGTAGCAAACAACTGCTTGTCTTGACAGAGAAACGCATGTGCGTTTCTTACTAAAGCTTTCGTGAAATTAATAAACTTCTGAAAGAACGCGATTATATTTCAAAGTTAAGTTGTACTGAGAAAAGCAACACTGATCTCAGTTCTAACAGTGCTTTCACACATAGCAAACAACCGCTTGTCTTGACAAAGAAATGCATGTGCGTTTCTTACTAAAGCTTTTGTGAAATTAATAAACTTCGAAAAGAACGCGATTATCTTACAAAGTAAATCTTGGACTGAGATAAGCAACACTGATCTCAGTTCTAACAGTGCTTTCACACGTAGCAAACAACTGCTTGTCTTTACAAAGAAACGCATGTGCGTTTCTTACTTAAGCTTTCGTGAAATTAATAAACTTTCGAAAGAATGCGATTATCTTTCAAAGTAAAGCTTGTACTGAGAAAAGCAACACTGATCTCAGTTCTAAGAGTGCTTTCACACGTAGCAAACAACTGCTTGTCTTTACAAAGAAACGCATGTGCGTTTCTTACTAAAGCTTTCGTGAAATTAATAAACTTCCGAAAGAACGCGATTATCTTTCAAAGTAAAGCTTGTACTGAGAAAAGCAACACTGATCTCAGTTCTAACAGTGCTTTCACACGTAGCAAACAACTGCTTGTCTTGACAAAGAAACGCATGTGCGTTTCTTACTAAAGCTTTCGTGAAATTAATCAACTTCTGAAAGAACGCGATTATCTTTCAAAGTAAAGCTTGTACTGAGAAAAGAAACACTTATCTCAGTTCTAACAGTGCTTTCACACGTAGCAAACAACTGCTTGTCTTGACAAAGAAACGCATGTACGTTTCTTACTAAAGCTTTTGTGAAATTAATAAACTTCCGAAAAAACGCGATTATCTTTCAAAGAAAAGCTTGTACTGACAAAAGCAACACTGATCTCAGTTCTAACGGTGCTTTTACACTTAGCAAACAAGTCCTTGTCTTGACAAAGAAACGCATGTGCGTTTCTTACTAAAGCTTTCGTGAAATTAATAAACTTCCGAAAGAACGCGTTTATCTTTCAAAGTAAATCTTGTACCGAGAAAAGCAACACTGATCTCAGTTCTACCAGTGCTTTCACACGTAGCAAACAACTGCTTGTCTTGACAAAGAAACGCATGTGCGTATCTTACTAAAGCTTTCGTGAAATTAATAAACTTCTGAAAGAACGCGATTATCTTTCCAAGTAAATCTTGTACTGAGAAAAGCAACACTGATCTCAGTTCTAACAGTGCTTTCACACGTAGCAAACAACTGCTGGTCTTGACAAAGAAACGCATGTGCGTTTCTTACTAAAGCTTTCGTGAAATTAATAAACTTTCGAAAGAACGCGATTATCTATCAAGGTAAAGCTTGTACTGAGAAAAGCAAGACTGATCTCAGTTCTAACAGTGCTTTGACACTTAGCAAACAAGTGCTTGTCTTGACAAAGAAACGCATGTCCGTTTCTTACTAAAGCTTTCGTGAAATTAATAAACTTTCGAAAGAACGCGATTATCTTTCAAAGTAAAGCTTGTACTGAGAAAAGCAACACTGATCTCAGTTCTAACAGTGCTTTCACACGTAGCAAACAACTGCTTGTCTTTACAAAGAAACGCATGTGCGTTTCTTACTAAAGCTTTCGTGAAATTAATAAACTTCCGAAAGAACGCGATTATCATTCAAAGTAAAGCTTGTACTGAGAAAAGCAACACTGATCTCAGTTCTAACAGTGCTTTCACATGTAGCAAACAACTGCTTGTCTTGACAAAGAAACGCATGTGCGTTTCTTACTAAAGCATTCGTGAAATTAATAAACTTTCCAAATAACCTGATTATCTTTCAAAGTAAAGCTTGGACTGAGAAAAGCAACACTGATCTCAGTTCTAACAGTGCTTTCACACGTAGCAAACAACTGCTTGTCTTTACAAAGAAACGCATGTGCGTTTCTTACTTAAGCTTTCGTGAAATTAATAAACTTTCGAAAGAATGCGATTATCTTTCAAAGTAAAGCTTGTACTGAGAAAAGCAACACTGATCTCAGTTCTAAGAGTGCTTTCACACGTAGCAAACAACTGCTTGTCTTTACAAAGAAACGCATGTGCGTTTCTTACTAAAGCTTTCGTGAAATTAATAAACTTCCGAAAGAACGCGATTATCTTTCAAAGTAAAGCTTGTACTGAGAAAAGCAACACTGATCTCCGTTCTACCAGTGCTTTCACATGTAGCAAACAAGTGCTTGTCTTGACAAAGAAACGCATGTGCGTTTCTTACTAAAGCTTTCGTGAAATTAATAAACTTCCGAAAGAACGCGATTATCTTTCAAAGTAAATCTTGTACTGAGAAAAGCAACACTGATCTCAGTTCTAACAGTGCTTTCACACGTAGCAAACAACTGCTTGTCTTGACAAAGAAACGCATGTGCGTTTCTTACTAAAGCTTTCGTGAAATTAATAAACTTCCGAAAGAACGCGATTATCTTTCAAAGTATAGCTTGTACTGAGAAAAGCATCACTGATCTCAGTTCTAACAGTGCTTTCACACGTAGTGAACAAATGCTTGTCTTGACAAAGAAACGCATGTGCGTTTCTTACTAAAGCTTTCGTGAAATTAATAAACTTTCGAAAGAACGCGATTATCAATCAAAGTAAAGCTTGTACTGAGAAAAGCAACACTGATCTCAGTTCTAACAGTGCTTTGACACTTAGCAAACATGTGCTTGTCTTGACAAAGAAACGCATGTGCGATTCTTACTAAAGCTTTTGTGAAATTAATAAACTTTGGAAAGAACGCGATTATCTTTCAAAGTAAAGCTTGTACTGAGAAAAGCAACACTGATCTCAGTTCTAACAGTGCTTTCACACGTAGCAAACAACTGCTTGTCTTGACAAAGAAACGCATGTGCGTTTCTTACTAAAGCTTTCGTGAAATTAATCAACTTCTGAAAGAACGCGATTATCTTGCAAAGTAAAGCTTGTACTGAGAAAAGAAACACTGATCTCAGTTCTAACAGTGCTTTCACACGTAGCAAACAACTGCTTGTCTTGACAAAGAAACGCATGTGCGTTTCTTACTAAAGCTTTCATGAAATTAATAAATCCGAAAAAACGCGATAATCTTTCAAAGAAAAGCTTGTACTGAGAAAAGCAAGACTGATCTCAGTTCTAACAGTGCTTTTACACTTAGCAAACAAGTCCTTGTCTTGACAAAGAAACGCATGTGCGTTTCTTACTAAAGCTTTCGTGAAATTAATAAACTTCCGAAAGAACGCGATTATCTTTCAAAGTAAATCTTGTACTGAGAAAAGCAACACTGATCTCAGATCTAACAGTGCTTTCACACGTAGCAAACAACTGCTTGTCTTGACAAAGAAACGCATGTGCGTTTCTTACTAAAGCTTTCGTGAAATTAATAAACTTTCGAAAGAACACGATTATCTTTCAAAGTATAGCTTGTACTGAGAAAAGCATCACTGATCTCAGTTCTAACAGTGCTTTCACACGTAGCGAACAAATGCTTGTCTTGACAAAGAAACGCATGTGCGTTTCTTACTAAAGCTTTCGTGAAATTAATAAACTTTCGAAAGAACGCGATTATCAATCAAAGTAAAGCTTGTACTGAGAAAAGCAACACAGATCTCAGTTCTAACAGTGCTTTGACACTTAGCAAACATGTGCTTGTCTTGACAAAGAAACGCATGTGCGTTTCTTACTAAAGCTTTCGTGAAATTAATAAACTTCCGAAAGAACGCGATTATCTTTCAAAGTAAATCTTGTACTGAGAAAAGCAACACTGATCTCAGTTCTAACAGTGCTTTCACACGTAGCAAACAACTGCTTGTCTTGACAAAGAAACGCATGTGCGTTTCTTACTAAAGCTTTCGTGAAATTAATAAACTTCCGAAAGAACGCGATTATCTTTCAAAGTATAGCTTGTACTGAGAAAAGCATCACTGATCTCAGTTCTAACAGTGCTTTCACACGTAGTGAACAAATGCTTGTCTTGACAAAGAAACGCATGTGCGTTTCTTACTAAAGCTTTCGTGAAATTAATAAACTTTCGAAAGAACGCGATTATCAATCAAAGTAAAGCTTGTACTGAGAAAAGCAACACTGATCTCAGTTCTAACAGTGCTTTGACACTTAGCAAACATGTGCTTGTCTTGACAAAGAAACGCATGTGCGATTCTTACTAAAGCTTTTGTGAAATTAATAAACTTTGGAAAGAACGCGATTATCTTTCAAAGTAAAGCTTGTACTGAGAAAAGCAACACTGATCTCAGTTCTAACAGTGCTTTCACACGTAGCAAACAACTGCTTGTCTTGACAAAGAAACGCATGTGCGTTTCTTACTAAAGCTTTCGTGAAATTAATCAACTTCTGAAAGAACGCGATTATCTTGCAAAGTAAAGCTTGTACTGAGAAAAGAAACACTGATCTCAGTTCTAACAGTGCTTTCACACGTAGCAAACAACTGCTTGTCTTGACAAAGAAACGCATGTGCGTTTCTTACTAAAGCTTTCATGAAATTAATAAATCCGAAAAAACGCGATAATCTTTCAAAGAAAAGCTTGTACTGAGAAAAGCAAGACTGATCTCAGTTCTAACAGTGCTTTTACACTTAGCAAACAAGTCCTTGTCTTGACAAAGAAACGCATGTGCGTTTCTTACTAAAGCTTTCGTGAAATTAATAAACTTCCGAAAGAACGCGATTATCTTTCAAAGTAAATCTTGTACTGAGAAAAGCAACACTGATCTCAGTTCTAACAGTGCTTTCACACGTAGCAAACAACTGCTTGTCTTGACAAAGAAACGCATGTGCGTTTCTTACTAAAGCTTTCGTGAAATTAATAAACTTTCGAAAGAACACGATTATCTTTCAAAGTATAGCTTGTACTGAGAAAAGCATCACTGATCTCAGTTCTAACAGTGCTTTCACACGTAGCGAACAAATGCTTGTCTTGACAAAGAAACGCATGTGCGTTTCTTACTAAAGCTTTCGTGAAATTAATAAACTTTCGAAAGAACGCGATTATCAATCAAAGTAAAGCTTGTACTGAGAAAAGCAACACAGATCTCAGTTCTAACAGTGCTTTGACACTTAGCAAACATGTGCTTGTCTTGACAAAGAAACGCATGTGCGATTCTTACTAAAGCTTTTGTGAAATTAATAAACTTTCTAAAGAACGCGATTAACTTTCAAAGTAAAGCTTGTACTGAGAAAAGCAACACTGATCTCAGTTCTAACAGTGCTTTCACACGTAGCAAACAACTGCTTGTCTTGACAAAGAAACGCATGTGCGTTTCTTACTAAAGCTTTCGTGAAATTAATCAACTTCTGAAAGAACGCGATTATCTTGCAAAGTAAAGCTTGTACTGAGAAAAGAAACACTGATCTCAGTTCTAACAGTGCTTTCACACGTAGCAAACAACTGCTTGTCTTGACAAAGAAACGCATGTGCGTTTCTTACAAAAGCTTTCATGAAATTAATAAACTTCCGAAAAAACGCGATTATCTTTCAAAGAAAAGCTTGTACTGACAAAAGCAACACTGATCTCAGTTCTAACGGTGCTTTTACACTTAGCAAACAAGTCCTTGTCTTGACAAAGAAACGCATGTGCGTTTCTTACTAAAGCTTTCGTGAAATTAATAAACTTCCGAAAGAACGCGATTATCTTTCAAAGTAAATCTTGTACTGAGAAAAGCAACACTGATCTCAGTTCTGACAGTGCTTCAAACGTAGCAAACAACTGCTTGTCTTGACAAAGAAACGCATGTGCGTTTCTTACTAAAGCTTTCGTGAAATTAATAAACTTTCGAAAGAACGCGATTATCTATCAAAGTAAAGCTTGTACTGAGAAAAGCAATTCTGATCTCAGTTCTAACAGTGCTTTGACACTTAGCAAACAAGTGCTTGTCTTGACAAAGAAACGCATGTGCGATTCTTACTAAAGCTTTCGTGAAATTAATAAACTTTCGAAAGAACGCGATTTTCATTCAAAGTAAAACTTGTACTGAGAAAAGCAACACTGATCTCAGTTCTAACAGTGCTTTCACACGTAGCAAACAACTGCTTGGCTTCACAAAGAAACGCATGTGCGTTTCTTACTAAAGCTTTCGTGAAATTAATAAACTTCCGAGAGAATGCGATTATCTTTCAAAGTATAGCTTGTACGGAGAAAAGCAACACTGATCTCATTTCTAACAGTGCTTTCACACGTAGCAAACAACTGCTTGTCTTTACAAAGAAACGCATGTGCGTTTCTTACTAAAGCTTTCGTGAAATTAATAAACTTCCGAAAGAACGCGATTATCTTTCAAAGTATAGCTTGTACTGAGAAAAGCAACACTGATCATAGTTCTAACAGTGCTTTCACACGTAGCGAACAAATGCTTGTCTTGACAAAGAAACGCATGTGCGTTTCTTACTAAAGCTTTCGTGAAATTAATAAACTTTCGAAAGAACGCGATTATCTACCAAAGTAAAGCTTGTACTGAGAAAAGCAACACTGATCTCAGTTCTAACAGTGCTTTGACACTTAGCAAACATGTGCTTGTCTTGACAAAGAAACGCATGTGCGTTTCTTACTAAAGCTCTCGTGAAATTAATAAACTTCCGAAAGAACGCGATTATCTTTCAAAGTTAAGTTGTACTGAGAAAAGCAACACTGATCTCAGTTCTAACAGTGCTTTCACACATAGCAAACAACTGCTTGTCTTGACAAAGAAATGCATGTGCGTTTCTTACTAAAGCTTTCGTGAAATTATTCAACTTCTGAAAGAACGCGATTATCTTTCAAAGTAAAGCTTGTACTGAGAAAAGAAACACTGATCTGAGTTCTAACAGTGCTTTCACACGTAGCAAACAACTGCTTGTCTTGACAAAGAAACGCATGTGCGTTTCTTACTAAAGCTTTCGTTAAATTAATAAACTTCCGAAAGAACGCGTTTATCTTTCAAAGTAAACCTTGTACCGAGAAAAGCAACACTGATCTCAGTTCTACCAGTGCTTCCACACGTAGCAAACAAGTGCTTGTCTTGACAAACAAACGCATGTGCGTTTCTTACTAAAGCTTTCGTGAAATTAATCAACTTCCGAAAGAACGCGATTATCTTTCACTGTAAATCTTGTACTGAGAAAAGCAACACTGATCTCAGTTCTACCAGTGCTTTCACACGTAGCAAACAACTGCTTGTCTTGACAAAGAAACGCATGTGCGTTTCTTACTAAAGCTTTCGTGAAATTAATAAACTTCCGAAAGAACGGGATTATCTTTCAAAGTATAGCTTGTACTGAGAAAAGCATCACTGATCTCAGTTCTAACAGTGCTTTCACACGTAGCAAACAACTGCTTGTCTTGACAAAGAAACGCATGTGCGTTTCTTACTAAAGCTTTCGTGAAATTAATAAACTTTCGAAAGAACGCGATTATCAATCAAAGTAAAGCTTGTACAAGGAAAGCAACACTGATCTCAGTTCTAACAGTGCTTTGACACTTAGCAAACATGTGCTTGTCTTGACAAAGAAACGCATGTGCGTTTCTTACTAAAGCTTTCGTGAAAGTAATCAACTTCTGAAAGAACGCGATTATCTTTCAAAGTAAAGCTTGTACTGAGAAAAGAAACACTGATCTCAGTTCTAACAGTGCTTTCACACGTAGCAAACAACTGCTTGTCTTGACAAAGAAACGCATGTGCGTTTCTTACTAAAGCTTTCATGAAATTAATAAACTTCCGAAAAAACGCGATTATCTTTCAAAGAAAAGCTTGTACTGACAAAAGCAACACTGATCTCAGTTCTAACGGTGCTTTTACACTTAGCAAACAAGTCCTTGTCTTGACAAAGAAACGCATGTGCGTTTCTTACTAAAGCTTTCGTGAAATTAATAAACTTTCGAAAGAACGCGATTATCTTTCAAAGTAAAGCTTGTACTGAGAAAAGCAACACTGATCTCAGTTCTAACAGTGCTTTCAGGTGTAGCAAACAACTGCCTGTCTTGACAAAGAAATGCATGTGCGTTTCTTACTAAAGCTTTCGTGAAATTAATAAACTTCCGAAAGAACGCGATTACTTTCAAAGAAAAGCTTTTACTGACAAAAGCAACACTGATCTCAGTTCTAACAGTGCTTTTACACTTAGCAAACAAGTGCTTGTCTTTACAAAGAAACACATGTGCGTTTCTTATACTAAAGCTTTCGTGAAATTAATAAACTTCCGAAAGAACGCGTTTATCTATCAAAGTAAAGCTTCTACCGAGAAAAGCAACACTGATCTCAGTTCTACCAGTGCTTTCACACGTAGCAAAAAAGTGCTTGTCTTGACAAAGAAACGCATGTGCGTTTCTTACTAAAGCTTTCGTGAAATTAATAAACTTTCGAAAGAACGCGATTATCTTTCAAAGTACAGCTTGTACTGAGAAAAGCAACACGGATCTCATTTTTAACAGTGCTTTCACACGTAGCAAACAACTGCTTGTCTTGACAGAGAAACGCATGTGCGTTTCTTACTAAAGCTTTCGTGAAATTAATAAACTTCCGAAAGAACGCGATTATATTTCAAAGTTAAGTTGTACTGAGAAAAGCAACTCTGATCTCAGTTCTAACAGTGCTTTCACACATAGCAAACAACCGCTTGTCTTGACAAAGAAATGCATGTGCGTTTCTTACTAAAGCTTTTGTGAAATTAATAAACTTCGAAAAGAACGCGATTATCTTACAAAGTAAATCTTGGACTGAGATAAGCAACACTGATCTCAGTTCTAACAGTGCTTTCACACGTAGCAAACAACTGCTTGTCTTTACAAAGGAACGCATGTGCGTTTCTTACTTAAGCTTTCGTGAAATTAATAAACTTTCGAAAGAATGCGATTATCTTTCAAAGTAAAGCTTGTACTGAGAAAAGCAACACTGATCTCAGTTCTAAGAGTGCTTTCACACGTAGCAAACAACTGCTTGTCTTTACAAAGAAACGCATGTGCGTTTCTTACTAAAGCTTTCGTGAAATTAATAAACTTCCGAAAGAACGCGATTATCTTTCAAAGTAAAGCTTGTACTGAGAAAAGCAACACTGATCTCAGTTCTAACAGTGCTTTCACACGTAGCAAACAACTGCTTGTCTTGACAAAGAAACGCATGTGCGTTTCTTACTAAAGCTTTCGTGAAATTAATAAACTTTCGAAAGAACGCGATTATCAATCAAAGTAAAGCTTGTACTGAGAAAAGCAACACAGATCTCAGTTCTAACAGTGCTTTGACACTTAGCAAACATGTGCTTGTCTTGACAAAGAAACGCATGTGCGTTTCTTACTAAAGCTTTCGTGAAATTAATAAACTTCCGAAAGAACGCGATTATCTTTCAAAGTAAATCTTGTACTGAGAAAAGCAACACTGATCTCAGTTCTAACAGTGCTTTCACACGTAGCAAACAACTGCTTGTCTTGACAAAGAAACGCATGTGCGTTTCTTACTAAAGCTTTCGTGAAATTAATAAACTTCCGAAAGAACGCGATTATCTTTCAAAGTATAGCTTGTACTGAGAAAAGCATCACTGATCTCAGTTCTAACAGTGCTTTCACACGTAGCAAACAACTGCTTGTCTTGACAAAGAAACGCATGTGCGTTTTTACTAAAGCTTTTGTGAAATTAATAAACTTCCGAAAAAACGCGATTATCTTTCAAAGAAAAGCTTGTACTGACAAAAGCAACACTGATCTCAGTTCTAACGGTGCTTTTACACTTAGCAAACAAGTGCTTTTCTTTACAAAGAAACGCATGTGCGTTTCTTACTAAAGCTTTCGTGAAATTAATAAACTTCCGAAAGAACGCGTTTATCTTTCAAAGTAAATCTTGTACCGAGAAAAGCAACACTGATCTCAGTTCTACCAGTGCTTTCACACGTAGCAAACAAGTGCTTGTCTTGACAAAGAAACGCATGTGCGTATCTTACTAAAGCTTTCGTGAAATTAATAAACTTCTGAAAGAACGCGATTATCTTTCAAAGTAAATCTTGTACTGAGAAAAGCAACACTGATCTCAGTTCTAACAGTGCTTTCACACGTAGCAAACAACTGCTGGTCTTGACAAAGAAACGCATGTGCGTTTCTTACTAAAGCTTTCGTGAAATTAATAAACTTTCGAAAGAACGCGATTATCTATCAAGGTAAAGCTTGTACTGAGAAAAGCAAGACTGATCTCAGTTCTAACAGTGCTTTGACACTTAGCAAACAAGTGCTTGTCTTGACAAAGAAACGCATGTGCGTTTCTTACTAAAGCTTTCGTGAAATTAATAAACTTTCGAAAGAACGCGATTATCTTTCAAAGTAAAGCTTGTACTGAGAAAAGCAACACTGATCTCAGTTCTAACAGTGCTTTCACACGTAGCAAACAACTGCTTGTCTTTACAAAGAAACGTTTCTTACTAAAGCTTTCGTGAAATTAATAAACTTCCGAAAGAACGCGATTATCATTCAAAGTAAAGCTTGTACTGAGAAAAGCAACACTGATCTCAGTTCTAACAGTGCTTTCACATGTAGCAAACAACTGCTTGTCTTGACAAAGAAACGCATGTGCGTTTCTTACTAAAGCATTCGTGAAATTAATAAACTTTCCAAATAACCTGATTATCTTTCAAAGTAAAGCTTGGACTGAGAAAAGCAACACTGATCTCAGTTCTAACAGTGCTTTCACACGTAGCAAACAACTGCTTGTCTTGACAAAGAAACGCATGTGCGTTTCTTACTTAAGCTTTCGTGAAATTAATAAACTTTCGAAAGAACGCGATTTTCTTTCAAAGTAAAGCTTGTACTGAGAAAAGCAACACTGATCTCAGTTCTAACAGTGCTTTCACACGTAGCAAACAACTGCTTGTCTCTAGAAAGAAACGCATGTGCGATTCTTACTAAAGCTTTCGTGAAATTAATAAACTTTGGAAAGAACGCGATTATCTTTCAAAGTAAAGCTTGTACTGAGAAAAGCAACACTGATCTCAGTTCTAACAGTGCTTTCACACGTAGCAAACAACTGCTTGTCTTGACAAAGAAACGCATGTGCGTTTCTTACTAAAGCTTTCGTGAAATTAATCAACTTCTGAAAGAACGCGATTATCTTGCAAAGTAAAGCTTGTACTGAGAAAAGAAACACTGATCTCAGTTCTAACAGTGCTTTCACACGTAGCAAACAACTGCTTGTCTTGACAAAGAAACGCATGTGCGTTTCTTACTAAAGCTTTCATGAAATTAATAAATCCGAAAAAACGCGATAATCTTTCAAAGAAAAGCTTGTACTGAGAAAAGCAAGACTGATCTCAGTTCTAACAGTGCTTTTACACTTAGCAAACAAGTCCTTGTCTTGACAAAGAAACGCATGTGCGTTTCTTACTAAAGCTTTCGTGAAATTAATAAACTTCCGAAAGAACGCGATTATCTTTCAAAGTAAATCTTGTACTGAGAAAAGCAACACTGATCTCAGTTCTAACAGTGCTTTCACACGTAGCAAACAACTGCTTGTCTTGACAAAGAAACGCATGTGCGTTTCTTACTAAAGCTTTCGTGAAATTAATAAACTTTCGAAAGAACACGATTATCTTTCAAAGTATAGCTTGTACTGAGAAAAGCATCACTGATCTCAGTTCTAACAGTGCTTTCACACGTAGCGAACAAATGCTTGTCTTGACAAAGAAACGCATGTGCGTTTCTTACTAAAGCTTTCGTGAAATTAATAAACTTTCGAAAGAACGCGATTATCAATCAAAGTAAAGCTTGTACTGAGAAAAGCAACACAGATCTCAGTTCTAACAGTGCTTTGACACTTAGCAAACATGTGCTTGTCTTGACAAAGAAACGCATGTGCGATTCTTACTAAAGCTTTTGTGAAATTAATAAACTTTCTAAAGAACGCGATTAACTTTCAAAGTAAAGCTTGTACTGAGAAAAGCAACACTGATCTCAGTTCTAACAGTGCTTTCACACGTAGCAAACAACTGCTTGTCTTGACAAAGAAACGCATGTGCGTTTCTTACTAAAGCTTTCGTGAAATTAATCAACTTCTGAAAGAACGCGATTATCTTGCAAAGTAAAGCTTGTACTGAGAAAAGAAACACTGATCTCAGTTCTAACAGTGCTTTCACACGTAGCAAACAACTGCTTGTCTTGACAAAGAAACGCATGTGCGTTTCTTACTAAAGCTTTCATGAAATTAATAAACTTCCGAAAAAACGCGATTATCTTTCAAAGAAAAGCTTGTACTGACAAAAGCAACACTGATCTCAGTTCTAACGGTGCTTTTACACTTAGCAAACAAGTCCTTGTCTTGACAAAGAAACGCATGTGCGTTTCTTACTAAAGCTTTCGTGAAATTAATAAACTTCCGAAAGAACGCGATTATCTTTCAAAGTAAATCTTGTACTGAGAAAAGCAACACTGATCTCAGTTCTGACAGTGCTTTCAAACGTAGCAAACAACTGCTTGTCTTGACAAAGAAACGCATGTGCGTTTCTTACTAAAGCTTTCGTGAAATTAATAAACTTTCGAAAGAACGCGATTATCTATCAAAGTAAAGCTTGTACTGAGAAAAGCAATTCTGATCTCAGTTCTAACAGTGCTTTGACACTTAGCAAACAAGTGCTTGTCTTGACAAAGAAACGCATGTGCGATTCTTACTAAAGCTTTCGTGAAATTAATAAACTTTCGAAAGAACGCGATTTTCATTCAAAGTAAAACTTGTACTGAGAAAAGCAACACTGATCTCAGTTCTAACAGTGCTTTCACACGTAGCAAACAACTGCTTGGCTTCACAAAGAAACGCATGTGCGTTTCTTACTAAAGCTTTCGTGAAATTAATAAACTTCCGAGAGAATGCGATTATCTTTCAAAGTATAGCTTGTACGGAGAAAAGCAACACTGATCTCATTTCTAACAGTGCTTTCACACGTAGCAAACAACTGCTTGTCTTTACAAAGAAACGCATGTGCGTTTCTTACTAAAGCTTTCGTGAAATTAATAAACTTCCGAAAGAACGCGATTATCTTTCAAAGTATAGCTTGTACTGAGAAAAGCAACACTGATCATAGTTCTAACAGTGCTTTCACACGTAGCGAACAAATGCTTGTCTTGACAAAGAAACGCATGTGCGTTTCTTACTAAAGCTTTCGTGAAATTAATAAACTTTCGAAAGAACGCGATTATCTACCAAAGTAAAGCTTGTACTGAGAAAAGCAACACTGATCTCAGTTCTAACAGTGCTTTGACACTTAGCAAACATGTGCTTGTCTTGACAAAGAAACGCATGTGCGTTTCTTACTAAAGCTCTCGTGAAATTAATAAACTTCCGAAAGAACGCGATTATCTTTCAAAGTTAAGTTGTACTGAGAAAAGCAACACTGATCTCAGTTCTAACAGTGCTTTCACACATAGCAAACAACTGCTTGTCTTGACAAAGAAATGCATGTGCGTTTCTTACTAAAGCTTTCGTGAAATTATTCAACTTCTGAAAGAACGCGATTATCTTTCAAAGTAAAGCTTGTACTGAGAAAAGAAACACTGATCTGAGTTCTAACAGTGCTTTCACACGTAGCAAACAACTGCTTGTCTTGACAAAGAAACGCATGTGCGTTTCTTACTAAAGCTTTCGTTAAATTAATAAACTTCCGAAAGAACGCGTTTATCTTTCAAAGTAAACCTTGTACCGAGAAAAGCAACACTGATCTCAGTTCTACCAGTGCTTCCACACGTAGCAAACAAGTGCTTGTCTTGACAAACAAACGCATGTGCGTTTCTTACTAAAGCTTTCGTGAAATTAATCAACTTCCGAAAGAACGCGATTATCTTTCACTGTAAATCTTGTACTGAGAAAAGCAACACTGATCTCAGTTCTACCAGTGCTTTCACACGTAGCAAACAACTGCTTGTCTTGACAAAGAAACGCATGTGCGTTTCTTACTAAAGCTTTCGTGAAATTAATAAACTTCCGAAAGAACGGGATTATCTTTCAAAGTATAGCTTGTACTGAGAAAAGCATCACTGATCTCAGTTCTAACAGTGCTTTCACACGTAGCAAACAACTGCTTGTCTTGACAAAGAAACGCATGTGCGTTTCTTACTAAAGCTTTCGTGAAATTAATAAACTTTCGAAAGAACGCGATTATCAATCAAAGTAAAGCTTGTACAAGGAAAGCAACACTGATCTCAGTTCTAACAGTGCTTTGACACTTAGCAAACATGTGCTTGTCTTGACAAAGAAACGCATGTGCGTTTCTTACTAAAGCTTTCGTGAAAGTAATCAACTTCTGAAAGAACGCGATTATCTTTCAAAGTAAAGCTTGTACTGAGAAAAGAAACACTGATCTCAGTTCTAACAGTGCTTTCACACGTAGCAAACAACTGCTTGTCTTGACAAAGAAACGCATGTGCGTTTCTTACTAAAGCTTTCATGAAATTAATAAACTTCCGAAAAAACGCGATTATCTTTCAAAGAAAAGCTTGTACTGACAAAAGCAACACTGATCTCAGTTCTAACGGTGCTTTTACACTTAGCAAACAAGTCCTTGTCTTGACAAAGAAACGCATGTGCGTTTCTTACTAAAGCTTTCGTGAAATTAATAAACTTTCGAAAGAACGCGATTATCTTTCAAAGTAAAGCTTGTACTGAGAAAAGCAACACTGATCTCAGTTCTAACAGTGCTTTCAGGTGTAGCAAACAACTGCCTGTCTTGACAAAGAAATGCATGTGCGTTTCTTACTAAAGCTTTCGTGAAATTAATAAACTTCCGAAAGAACGCGATTACTTTCAAAGAAAAGCTTTTACTGACAAAAGCAACACTGATCTCAGTTCTAACAGTGCTTTTACACTTAGCAAACAAGTGCTTGTCTTTACAAAGAAACACATGTGCGTTTCTTATACTAAAGCTTTCGTGAAATTAATAAACTTCCGAAAGAACGCGTTTATCTATCAAAGTAAAGCTTCTACCGAGAAAAGCAACACTGATCTCAGTTCTACCAGTGCTTTCACACGTAGCAAAAAAGTGCTTGTCTTGACAAAGAAACGCATGTGCGTTTCTTACTAAAGCTTTCGTGAAATTAATAAACTTTCGAAAGAACGCGATTATCTTTCAAAGTACAGCTTGTACTGAGAAAAGCAACACGGATCTCATTTTTAACAGTGCTTTCACACGTAGCAAACAACTGCTTGTCTTGACAGAGAAACGCATGTGCGTTTCTTACTAAAGCTTTCGTGAAATTAATAAACTTCCGAAAGAACGCGATTATATTTCAAAGTTAAGTTGTACTGAGAAAAGCAACTCTGATCTCAGTTCTAACAGTGCTTTCACACATAGCAATCAACCGCTTGTCTTGACAAAGAAATGCATGTGCGTTTCTTACTAAAGCTTTTGTGAAATTAATAAACTTCGAAAAGAACGCGATTATCTTACAAAGTAAATCTTGGACTGAGATAAGCAACACTGATCTCAGTTCTAACAGTGCTTTCACACGTAGCAAACAACTGCTTGTCTTTACAAAGGAACGCATGTGCGTTTCTTACTTAAGCTTTCGTGAAATTAATAAACTTTCGAAAGAATGCGATTATCTTTCAAAGTAAAGCTTGTACTGAGAAAAGCAACACTGATCTCAGTTCTAAGAGTGCTTTCACACGTAGCAAACAACTGCTTGTCTTTACAAAGAAACGCATGTGCGTTTCTTACTAAAGCTTTCGTGAAATTAATAAACTTCCGAAAGAACGCGATTATCTTTCAAAGTAAAGCTTGTACTGAGAAAAGCAACACTGATCTCAGTTCTAACAGTGCTTTCACACGTAGCAAACAACTGCTTGTCTTGACAAAGAAACGCATGTGCGTTTCTTACTAAAGCTTTCGTGAAATTAATCAACTTCTGAAAGAACGCGATTATCTTTCAAAGTAAAGCTTGTACTGAGAAAAGAAACACTGATCTCAGTTCTAACAGTGCTTTCACACGTAGCAAACAACTGCTTGTCTTGACAAAGAAACGCATGTGCGTTTTTACTAAAGCTTTTGTGAAATTAATAAACTTCCGAAAAAACGCGATTATCTTTCAAAGAAAAGCTTGTACTGACAAAAGCAACACTGATCTCAGTTCTAACGGTGCTTTTACACTTAGCAAACAAGTGCTTTTCTTTACAAAGAAACGCATGTGCGTTTCTTACTAAAGCTTTCGTGAAATTAATAAACTTCCGAAAGAACGCGTTTATCTTTCAAAGTAAATCTTGTACCGAGAAAAGCAACACTGATCTCAGTTCTACCAGTGCTTTCACACGTAGCAAACAAGTGCTTGTCTTGACAAAGAAACGCATGTGCGTATCTTACTAAAGCTTTCGTGAAATTAATAAACTTCTGAAAGAACGCGATTATCTTTCAAAGTAAATCTTGTACTGAGAAAAGCAACACTGATCTCAGTTCTAACAGTGCTTTCACACGTAGCAAACAACTGCTGGTCTTGACAAAGAAACGCATGTGCGTTTCTTACTAAAGCTTTCGTGAAATTAATAAACTTTCGAAAGAACGCGATTATCTATCAAGGTAAAGCTTGTACTGAGAAAAGCAAGACTGATCTCAGTTCTAACAGTGCTTTGACACTTAGCAAACAAGTGCTTGTCTTGACAAAGAAACGCATGTGCGTTTCTTACTAAAGCTTTCGTGAAATTAATAAACTTTCGAAAGAACGCGATTATCTTTCAAAGTAAAGCTTGTACTGAGAAAAGCAACACTGATCTCAGTTCTAACAGTGCTTTCACACGTAGCAAACAACTGCTTGTCTTTACAAAGAAACGTTTCTTACTAAAGCTTTCGTGAAATTAATAAACTTCCGAAAGAACGCGATTATCATTCAAAGTAAAGCTTGTACTGAGAAAAGCAACACTGATCTCAGTTCTAACAGTGCTTTCACATGTAGCAAACAACTGCTTGTCTTGACAAAGAAACGCATGTGCGTTTCTTACTAAAGCATTCGTGAAATTAATAAACTTTCCAAATAACCTGATTATCTTTCAAAGTAAAGCTTGGACTGAGAAAAGCAACACTGATCTCAGTTCTAACAGTGCTTTCACACGTAGCAAACAACTGCTTGTCTTGACAAAGAAACGCATGTGCGTTTCTTACTTAAGCTTTCGTGAAATTAATAAACTTTCGAAAGAACGCGATTTTCTTTCAAAGTAAAGCTTGTACTGAGAAAAGCAACACTGATCTCAGTTCTAACAGTGCTTTCACACGTAGCAAACAACTGCTTGTCTCTAGAAAGAAACGCATGTGCGATTCTTACTAAAGCTTTCGTGAAATTAATAAACTTTCAAAAGAACGAGATTACCTTTCAAAGTAAAGCTAGTACTGAGAAAAGCAACACTGATCTCAGTTATTACAGTGCTTTAACACTTAACAATCAAGTGCTTGTCTTGACAAAGAAACGCATGTGCGATTCTTACTAAAGCTTTCGTGAAATTAATAAACTTTCGAAAGAACGCGATTATCTTTCAAAGTAAAGCTTGTACTGAGAAAAGCAACACTGATCTCAGTTCTTACAGTGCTTTCAGACGTACCAAACAACTGCTTGTCTTGACAAAGAAATGCATGTGCGTTTCTTACTAAAACTTTCGTGAAATTAATAAACTTCCGAAAGAACGCGATTATCTTTCAAAGAAAAGCTTGTACTGACAAAAGCAACACTGATCTCAGTTCTAACAGTGCTTTTACACTTAGCAAACTAGTGCTTGTCTTTACAAAGAAACACATGTGCGTTTCTTATACTAAAGCTTTCGTGAAATTAATCAACTTCCGAAAGAACGCGTTTATCTTTCAAAGTAAAGCTTGTACCGAGAAAAGCAACACTGATCTCAGTTCTACCAGTGCTTTCACAAGTAGCAAACAAGTGCTTGTCTTGACAATGAAACGCATGTGCGTTTCTTACTAAAGCTTTCGTGAAATTAATAAACTTTCGAAAGAACGCGATTATCTTTCAAAGTACAGCTTGTACCGAGAAAAGCAACACGGATCTCAGTTCTAACAGTGCTTTCACACGTAGCAAACAACTGCTTGTCTTGACAGAGAAACGCATGTGCGTTTCTTACTAAAGCTTTCGTGAAATTAAAACTTCCGAAAGAACGCGATTATCTTTCAAAGTTAAGTTGTACTGAGAAAAGCAACACTGATCTCAGTTCTAACAGTGCTTTCACACTTAGCAAACAACCGCTTGTCTTGACAAAGAAATACATGTGCGTTTCTTACTAAAGCTTTTGTGAAATTAATAAACTTCGAAAAGAACGCGATTATCTTACAAAGTAAAGCTTGTACTGAGAAAAGCAACACTGATCTCAGTTCTAACAGTGCTTTTTCACTTAGCAAACAAGTGCTTGTCTTTACATAGAAACGCATGTGCGTTTCTTACTAAAGCTTTCGTGAAATTAATAAACTTTCAAAAGAACAAGATTATCTTTCAAAGTAAAGCTTGGACTGAGAAAAGCAACACTGATCTAAGTTCTAACAGTGCTTTCACACATAGCAAACAACTGCTTGTCTTGACAAAGAACCGCATGTGCGTTTCTTACTAAAGCTTTCGTGAAATTAATAAACTTTCCAAATATCCTCATTATCTTTCAAAGTAAAGCTTGTACTGAGAAAAGCAACACTGATCTCAGTTCTAACAGTGCTTCCACACGTAGCAAACAACTGCTTGTCTTTACAAAAAAACGCATGAGCGTTTCTTACTAAAGCTTTCGTGAAATTAATAAACTTTCAAAAGAACGCGATTTTCTTTCAAAGTAAAGCTTGTACTGAGAAAAGCAACACTGATCTCAGTTCTAACAGTGCTATCACACGTAGCAAACAACTGCTTGTCTCTAGAAAGAAACGCATGTGCGTTTCTTACTAAAGCTTTCGTGAAATTAATAAACTTTCAAAAGAACGAGATTACCTTTCAAAGTAAAGCTTGTACTGAGAAAAGCAACACTGATCTCAGTTCTAACAGTGCTTTCACACGTAGCAAACAACTGCCTGTCTTGACAAAGAAACGCATGTGCCTTTCTTACTAAAGCTTTCGTGAAATTAATAAACTTTCAAAAAAACGCGATTTTCTTTCAAAGTACAGCTTGTACTGAGAAAAGCAACAATGATCTCAGTTCTAACAGTGCTTTTACACGTAGCAAACAACTGCTTGTCTTTACAAAGAAACGCATGTGCGTTTCTTACTTAAGCTTTCGTGAAATTAATAATCTTCCGAAAGAATGCGATTATCTTTCAAAGTAAATCTTGTACTGAGAAAAGCAACACTGATCTCAGTTCTAACAGTGCTTTCACACGTAGCAAACAACTGCTTGTCTTTACAAAGAAACGCATGTGCGTTTCTTACTAAGCTTTCGTGAAATTAATAAACTTCCGAAAGAACGCGATTATCTTTCAAAGTAAAGCCTGTACTGAGAAAAGCAACACTGATCTCAGTTCTAACAGTGCTTTCAGGTGTAGCAAACAACTGCCTGTCTTGACAAAGAAATGCATGTGCGTTTCTTACTAAAGCTTTCGTGAAATTAATAAACTTCCGAAAGAACGCGATTATCTTTCAAAGAAAAGCTTGTACTGACAAAAGCAACACTGATCTCAGTTCTAACAGTGCTTTTACACTTAGCAAACAAGTGCTTGTCTTTACAAAGAAACACATGTGCGTTTCTTATACTAAAGCTTTCGTGAAATTAATAAACTTCCGAAAGAACGCGTTTATCTTTCAAAGTAAAGCTTGTACCAAGAAAAGCAACACTGATCTCAGTTCTACCAGTGATTTCACACGTAGCAAACAAGTGCTTGTCTTGACAAAGAAACGCATGTGCGTTTCTTACTAAAGCTTTCGTGAAATTAATAAACTTTCGAAAGAACGCGATTATCTTTCAAAGTAAAGCTTGTACTGAGAAAAGCAACACTGATCTCAGTTCTAACAGTGCTTTCACACGTAGCAAACAACTGCCTGTCTTGACAAAGAAACGCATGTGCGATTCTTACTAAAGCTTTCGTGAAATTAATAAACTTCCGAAAGAATGCGATTATCTTTCAAAGTAAAGCTTGTACTGAGAAAAGCAACACTGATCTCAGTTCTAACAGTGCTTTCACACGTAGCAAACAACTGCTTGTCTTTACAAAGAAACGCATGTGCGTTTCTTACTAAAGCTTTCGTGAAATTAATAAACTTCCGAAAGAACGCGATTATCATTCAAAGTAAAGCTTGTACTGAGAAAAGCAACACTGATCTCAGTTCTAACAGTGCTTTCACACGTAGCAAACAAATGCTTGTCTTTACAAAAAAAACGCATGTGCTTCTCTTTACACAGAAAGACATGTGTGTTTCTTACTAAAGCTATTTATAAAATGAATACACTTTCAAAATAATGTGACTATCTTTCAAAGTAAAGCTTCTACAGAGAAAAGGAATACTGATCTCACTTCAAAAATACTTTGACAAGTCGCAAACAACTGCTTCTCGTTACCAAGAAACACATGGGTGTTTCTTACTAAAACATTTCAAGAATCGAATATACTTTCAAAAGAACGTGATTACCTTTCAAAGTAAAGCTTGTACAGAGAAAAGGAACACTGATTTCACTTCTAACAGTAATTTGACATGGTGCAAACAACTGCTTCTCTTTACAGAGAAACACGTGCGTTTCTTACTAAAGCTTTTAAAGAAATGAAAACACTTTCAAAAGAATGTGCTTATCTTTCAAAGTAAAGCTTGTACAGTGACAAGTAACACTGATCTCCGTTCTAACAATACTTTGACATGTAGCAAACATCGGCTTCTCTTTACCAAGAAACCCATATGCATTTCTTACTAAAGCTTTTCATGAAATACGCTTTCAAAAGAACGTGATTATCTTTCAAACTAAAGCTTGTACAGAGAAAAGGAATACTGATCTCACTTCTAACAATATTTGACATCTTGCAAACAACTGCTTCTCTTTACCAAGAAACACATGTGCATTTCCAAGCAAGGCTTTTCAAGAAATGATTACAATTTCAATGGTCCATGATTATCTTTCAAAGTAAAGCTTCTACAGAGAAAAGGAACACTGATCTTACTTCTAACAAAACTTTGACATGTTGCAAACAACTGCTTCTCCTTACCAAGAAACACATGTGCGTTGTTAACTAAAGCTTTTCAAGAAATGAATATACTTTCAAAAGAATGTGATTATCTTTCAAAGTAAAGTTTGTACAGAGAAAAGGAACAATGATCTCATATCTAACAGTAATTTGACATGTGGCAAACAACTGCTTCTCTTACAGATAAACACTTGTGAGATTCTTACTAAAGCTATTTATGAAATGAATACACTTTCAAAACAATGTGATTATCTTTCAAATTAAAGCTTCTACAGAGAAAAGGAATACGATCTCAGTTCTAAGAATACTTTGACATGTAGCAAACTACTGCTTCTCTTTACCAAGGAACACATGTGCGTTTCCAACAAAAGCTTTTCAAGAAATGAATGCATTTTCAAAAGAATGTGATTATCTTTCAAAGTAAAACTTGTACTGAGAAAAGGAACACTGATCTCACTTTTACCAATACTTTGACATGTCACAAAAAACGGCGTCTCTTTAAAGAGAAACATGTGTGCGTTTCTTACTAAAGCTATTTACGATATGAATACACTTCAAAAGAATGTGATTATCTTTAAAAGTAAAGTTTCTACAGAGAAAAGGAATATTGGTCTCACAACAAAAAATACTTTGACATGTCCCAAACAACTGTTTCTCTTTACCAAGCAACACATGTGCATGTCTTACTAAAGTTTTCAAGAAATGAGTACACTTTCAAAAGAACGTGATTATCTTTCAAAATAAAGCTTGTACAGAGAAAAGGAATACTGATATCAGTTCTAACAAGATTTTGCCATGTTGCAAGCAACTGCTTCTCTTTACCAAGAAACACTTGTTTGTTTCTAACTAAAGCATTTCAAGAAATAAATACACTTTCAAATGAACGTGATTATCTTTCAAAATGAAGGTTCTACAGAGAAAAGGAACACTGATCTCACTTCTAACAAAACTTTGACGTAGAAAAAACTGCTTCTCTTTACACAGAAAGTCATGTGCGTATCTTACTAAAGTTTTTTATGAAAAGAATACACTTTAAAAAAGAATGTGATTATCTTTCAAAGTAAGCCTTCTACAGAGAAAAGGAATACTGATCCCACTACAAACAATACTTTGACATGTCGCAAACAACTGCTTCTCCTTACCAAGATACACATGTGCGTTTCTTACTAAAGCTTTTTAAGAAATGAATACACTTTCAAAAGAATGTGATTATCTTTAAAGGAAAGCTTGTACAGCGAAAAGGAATACTGATCTCACTTCTACCAATACTTTGACATGTCCCAAACAACTGCTTCCCTTTAGAGAGAAACACATGTGCGTGTCTTACAAAAGCATTTCATGAAATAAATACACTTTCAAAAGAACGTGATTATCTTTCAAAGTAATGCTTGTACAGAGAAAAGGAAAACTGATCTCACTCCTAACAGTAATTTGACATTTCGCAAACATCTGCTTCTCTTTACAGAGAAACACTTGTGCGTTTCTTACAAAAGCTTTTAAAGAAATGAATACACTTTCAAAAGTACATGATTATATTTCAAAGCAAAGCTTCTACAGAGAAAAGTAACACTGATCTCACTTCTAACAGTAATTTGCCATGTCGCAAACAACTGCTTTTATTTACAAAGAAACACTTTTGCGTTTCTTACTAAAGCTATTTTTTGAAATGAATACACTTTCAAAACAATGTGATTATCTTTCAAAGTAAAGCTTCTACAGAGAAAAGGAAAACTGATCTCACTTCAAACAGTAATAGATATGTCGAAAAAAATCTGCTTCTCTATAAGGAGAAACACATGTGCATTTCTTAATAAAGCTTTTCCTAAAATGAATACACTTTAAAAAGAACGTGATTATATTTCAAAGCAAAGATTCTACAGAGAAAAGGAACATGGATCTCACTTCTAACAAGCCTTTGACATGTCACAAACAACTGTTTTGCTTTACAGAGAAACACATGTGCGTTTCTTACTAAAGCTTTTCAAGAAATGAATACACTTTCAAAAGAACGTGATTATATTTTGAAGCAAAGCTTCTACAGAGAAAAGGAACACTGATCTCACTTCTAACAGTAATTTGACATGTCGCAAACAACTGCTTTTCTTTACAGAGAAACACAAGTGCGTTTCTTATTAAAGCTTTTCATGAAATGAATATACTTTCAAAAGAACGTGATTATCTTTCAAAGTAAAGTTTCTACAGAGAAAACGAACACTGACCCCACTACTAACAAAACTTTGACATGTAGAAAAAACTGCTTCTCTTTACACAGAAAGACATGTGTGTTTCTTACTAAAGCTATTTATAAAATGAATACACTTTCAAAAGAATGTGACTATCTTTCAAAGTAAAGCTTCTACAGAGAAAAGGAACATTGATATCACTTCTAACAATATTTGACACGTCCGCAAACAACTGCTTCTCTTTACAGAGAAACACATGTGTGTTTCTTCCTAAAGCTTTTCATGAAATGATTACACTTTGAAATAAATGTGATTATCTTTCAAAGTAAAGCTTCTACAGAGAAAGGAACACTGATCTCTCTTCTAAAAATACTTTGACATGTCGCAAAAAATGGCTTTTCTTTACAGAGAAACATTTGTGCGTTTCTTACTAAAGCTATTTATGAAATGAATACACTTTCAAAACAACGTGATAATCTTTCAAAGTAAAGCTTGTAGAGAGAAAAGGAAAACTGTTCTCGTTTTTAACAGTAATTTGACATGTCACAAACAACTGCTTTTCTTTACAGAGAAATACATGTGCGTTTCTTACTAAAGATTTTCAAAAAATGTATACACTTTCAAAAGAACGTGATTATCTTTCAAAGTAAAGCTTGTACAGAGAAAGGGAACACTGATATCACTTCTAACAAGACGTTGACATGACGCAAACAACTGCTACTCTTTACCAAGAAACACATGTGTGTTAGTTACTAAAGCTTTTCAGGAAATGAATATACTTTCAAAAGAATGTGATTATCTTTAAAGGAAAGCTTCTACAGAGAAAAGGAATATTGACCTCACTTCAAACAATACGTTGACATGTCCTAAACAACAGCTTCTCTTTACCAAGTAACACAAGTGCGTTTCTAACTAAAGCTTTTCAGGAAAGAATAAACTTTCAAAAGAACGTAAAAAAAAATGAAGCTTGTACAGAGAAAAGGAACACTGATCCCACTTCTAACAAACATTTGACATGTCGCAAACAACTGCTTTTCTTTACAGAGAAAGACATGTGCTTTTCTTACTAAAGCTTTTAATAAAATGAATACACTTTCAAAAAAATGTGGTTATCTTTCAAAGTAAAGCTTCTACAGAGAAAGGTACACTGATTTCACTTCTAAAAATACTTTGATATGTCACAAAGAAATGCTTCCCTTTACAGAGAAAGACATGTGCGTTTCTTACTAAAGCTATTTATAAAATGAATACACTTTCAAAAGAATGTGATTATCTTTCGAAGTAAAGCTTGTACAGAGAAAGGTACACTGATCTCACTTCTAACAATACTTTGATATGTCGCAGACAACTGCTTTTCTTTACCAAGAAACACAAGTGCATTTCTAACTAAAGCTTTTTTAAGAAAAAATACACTTTCAAAATAATGTGATTATCTTGTACAGAGAAAAGGAACACTAATCTCACTTCTAACAATACTTTGACATGTCACAAACAACTGCTTCTCTTTACTAAGAAACACATGTGCGTTTCTAAATAAGCTTTTCAGGAAATGAATGCACTTTCAAAGCAATGTGATTATCTTTCAAAGTAAAGCTTGTACAGAGAAAAGGAATACTTATCTCAGTTCTAACAATACTTTGACAGGTCGCAAACAACTGCTTCTCTTTACAGAGAAACATTTGTGTGTTTCTTTAAAGCATTTCATGCAATAAATACACTTTCAAAAGGACATAATTATCTTTCAAAGCAAAGTTTTACAGAGAAAAGTACCACTGTTCTCACTTCTAAATATACTTTTACATGTCCCAGACATCTGCTCCTCTTTTTAGAGAAACACATGTGCGTTTTACACTAAAACATTTTATGAATTTATTACACTTTCCAAAGAATGTGATTATCTTTCAGAGTAAAGTTTGTACAGAGAAAAGGAACACTGTTCTCACTTCTTAACAATACTTTGACATTTTCCAAACAACTGCTTCTCTTTTCCTAGATAAAAATGTGCGTTTCTCAATAAATCATTTCATGAAATTATACACTTTCAAAAGAATGTGATTATATTTTCAAGTAAAGATTGTACAGAGAAATGGAACACTGTTCACACTTCTAACATTACTTAGGCCTGTCGGAAAGAACTGCATGTCTTTTTAGAAAAACACATGTGTGTTTCTCACTAAAGCATTTCATGAATTTATACACTTTCAAGAGAATGTGATTATCTCTCTAAGTAAGGTTTGTACAGAGAAAAGTAACACTCTTCTCACTTTTTAACAATACTTTGACATGTTCCAAAGAACAGCTTCTCTTTTCAGAGATACACCTGTGCGTTTCTCACTAAACCATTTCATGAAATTATACACATTCAAAAGAACATGATTTGCTATCAAAGTAATGATTGTACAGAGAAAAGGAACACTGTTCTCACTTCTAACAATACTTTTTCCGGTCGCAAAGAACTGCACCTCTTTTCAGAAAAACACATGTCCATTTCTCAATAAAGCATTTCATGATATTATATACTTTCAAAAGAACGTGATTTTCTTTCAAAGTAAAGTTTGTACAGAGAAAAGGAACACTGTTATCACTTCTAACAATACTTTTATATGTTCCAAACAACTGCTCCTCTTTTAAGAGAAACACACGTGCGTTTCTCACTAAACCATTTCATGAAATTATACACTTTCAAAAGTACGTGATTTTCTTTCAAATAAAGTTTGTACAAGAAATGGAACACTGTTCTCACTTGTAACAATACTTTTTCATGTTGCATACCACTTCTTCTCTTTACAAAGAATCACATGTGCATTTCTCACTAAAGCATTTCAAGAAATTATACACTTTCAAAAGAACGTGATTATCTTTCAAAGTAAAGTTTGTACAGAGAAAAGGAACACTGTTCTCACTTCTAAGAATACTTTTATATGTTCCAAACAACTGCTCCTCTTTTAAGAGAAACACATGTGCATTTCTCACTAAAGCATTTCATGAAAATATACACTTTCAATGAACATGATTTTCTTTCAAATTAAAGCTTGCACAAAGAAAAGCAAAACAGAACTCACTTCTAACTCTTCTTTGACATGTTCCAATCTTGATATCTTCCAAACAACTGCTTCTCTTTTCAGACAAACACATGTCCATTTCTCAATAAAGCATTTCATAAAATTATACACTTTCAAAAGAATGTGATTATCTTTCAATGTAAAGTTTGTACAGAGAAAAGAAACAGTCTTCTCACTTCTAACAATACATTTACATGTCCCACACAAATGCTCCTCTTTTCAGAGAAACACATGTGCGTTTCTCACTAAACCATTTTATGAAATTATACATTTTTAAAATAATGTGATTTTCTTTCAAAGTAAAGCTTGCACAAAGAAAAGTAAACAGAACTCACTTCTAACTCTTCTTTGACATGTTCCAAACTTGGTATCTTCCAAACAACTGCTTCTCTTTTCAGACAAACACATGTCTTTTTCTCAATAAAGCATTTCATAAAATTATACACTTTCAAAAGAACGTGATTATCTTTTAATGTAAAGTTTGTACAGAGAAAAGAAACAGTCTTCTCACTTCTAACAATACTTTTATATGTCCCACACAACTGCTTCTCTTTTCAGAGAAACACGTGCGTTTCTCACTAAACCATTTCATGAAATTATACACTTTCAAAAGAATGTGATTTTCTTTTAAAGTAAAGATTGTACAGATAAATTGAACACTGTTAATACTTGTAACAATACTTTGTCATGTTGCAAACAACTGTCCCTCTTTTCAGAGAAACACATGTGCATTTCTCACTAAAACATTTCACGAAAGTGTACACTTTCAAAACAATGTGATTTTCTTTCAAATAAAGTTTGTACAAGAAATGGAACACTGTTCTCACTTCTAACAATACTTTTTCATGTTGCAAACCACTCCTTCTCTTTACAAAAATCACATGTGCATTTCTCACTAAAACATTTCAAGAAATTATACACTTTCAAAAGAACGTGATTATCTTTCAAAGTAAAGTTTGTACAGAGAAAAGGAACACTGTTCTCACTTTTAATAATACTTTTATATGTTCCAAACAACTGCTCCTCTTTTAAGAGAAACACATGTGCATTTCTCACTAAAGCATTTTATGAAATTATACATTTTTAAAATAATGTGATTTTCTTTCAAAGTAAAGCTTTCACAAAGAAAAGTAAACAGAACTCACTTCTAAGTCTTCTTTGACATGTTCCAAATATGATATCTTCCAGACAACTGCTTCTCTTTTCAGAGAAACACATGTCTGTTTCTCAATAAAGAATTTCATGAAATTATACACTTTCAAAAGAACGTGATTATCTTTCAATGTAAAGGTTTTACAGAGAAAAGAAACAGTCTTCTCACTTCTAACAACACTTTTACATGTCCCACACAAATGCTCCTCTTTTCAGAGAACACATGTGCGTTTCTCCCTAAATCATTTCATGAAATTATACACTTTCAAAAGAATGTCATTTTCTTTTAAAGTAAAGATTGTACAGATAAATTGAACACTGTTAATACTTGTAACAATACTTTGTCATGTTGCAAACAACTGCCCATCTTTTCAGAGAAAAACATTTACTTTTCACACCAAAAAGACTTCATGAAATTATACACTTTCAAAAGAACGTGATTTTCTTTTAAATAATCTTGCAGAAAGAACAGAAAAACAGAACTCACTTATTACTCTTCTTTGAAATGCTCTAAACTAGACATGTTCCAAACATTTGCTTCTGTTTGAAGAGAAACACATGTGCATTTCTCACTAAAGCATTTCATGAAATTATACACTTTCAGAAGGTAAAGATAGTACAGAGAAATGAAACACTGTTCATACTTCAAAAAATACATTGTCATGTCACACACAACTGCCCCTCTTTTCAGAGAAACACAGGGAGTTTGTCACTAAAGCATTTCATGAAATTATACACTTTCAAAGAACATGATTATCTTTCAAAGTAAAGTTGTACAGAGAAAAGGAACACTGTTCTCACTTCTTAACAATACTTTGACATGTTCCAAACAACTGCTTCTCTTTTCAGAGATACACATGTGCATTTCTCACTAAACTTTTTCATGAAATTGTACACTTTCAAAACAACGTTATTTTCTTTCAAATAAAGTTTGTACAGAGAAAAGGAACACTGTTCTAACTTCTAACAATTCTTTGTCTGATCGCAAAGAACTGCTCCTCTTTTCAGAGAAACACATGTGCATTTCTTACTTAAGCATTTCATGAAATTATACACTTTCAAAATAACGTGATTATCTTTCAAAATAAAGTTTGAACAGAGAAAAGATACCCTGTTCTAAATTCTAAAAATACTTTTAAATGTCCTAAACAACTGCTCCTCTTTTCAGAAAAACACATGTCAATTTCTCACTAAAGCATTTCATGAAATTATACACTTTCCAAAGAACATGATTTTATTTCAAAGAAAAGCTTGAACAAAGAAAAGCAAAACGGAACTCACTTCTAACTCTTTTTTGAGATGTTCCAGACTTGTCATCTTCCAAATGTTGTCATTCGAAAACTACACTGTTCTTACTCTAACAACTTTGTCATGTCGAAAACTACTTCTTCTCTTTTCAAAGAACAACATGTGCATTTCTGACTTAAAGCATTTCATGAGATTATACACTTTCAAAAGAACGTGATTATCTTTCAAATAAATTTTGTATAGAGAAATGGAACACAGTACTCACTTCTAATACACTTTCAAAAAACGTGATTATACTTCAAATTTAAGCTTATACAGAGAAAAGGAACAGTGCTCTCACTTCTAACAATCCTTTGACATATCCCAAACCACTGCTTCTCTTTTCAGAGAAATGCGTGTGCGTTTCTCACTAAAGATTCTCATGAAATTAGCACACTTTCAAAGAATGTGATTATCTTTCAAAGAAAACTTCTACAGAGAAAAGTAACAATGCTCTCATTTCTAACAAACCTTTGACATGTCCCAAACAACTGGTTCTTTTTTCAGAGAAATGCATGTGGGTTTCTCACTAAAGCATTTTGTGAAATTAATACACTTTATAAAAAACGTCATTATCTTTCTAAGAAAAGCTTCTGAAAAGAAAAGTAACAACACTCTCACTTCTATCATTCCTTTGACATGTCCTAAACAATTGCTTCTCTGTTCACAGAAACACTTTCAAAGAAACTGATTATCTTTCAAAGTAAAGCTTGTATAAAGAAAAGTATAAATTCTCTCACTTCTAACAACCCTTTGACATGTGCTGAACAACCGGTTCTCTTTTCAGAAAAACGCATCTACGTTTCTGACTAAAGCTTCTCATGAAATTAGTATATTTTCAAAACAACGTGATTACCTTTAAAAGTAAAGCTTCTACAGAGAAAAGTAACAATGCTCACACATCTAACCAACCTTTGACATGTCTTAAACAACTGCTTCTTTTTCAGAGAAACACATGTGGGTTTCTCAATGAAGCATATTGTGAAATTAATACACTTTAGAAAGAACGCCATTATCTTTCAAAGTAAAGCTAGTAAAGAAAAAAGCAACTCTACACTCAATTCTAACAATACTTATAGATATCTCTAACAACTGATTCTCTTTCAGAGAAACACGTGTGCGTTTCTCACTAGAGATTTTCATGCAATTAATACACTTTCAAAAGAACATACTCCTTCAAAATCAAGCTTGTACAGAGAAAAGGAACACTGCTCTCACTTAAGCAATCCTTTGACATGTCCCAAACAACTGCTTCTCTTTTCAGAGAAACACATGTGCGTTTCTCACTAAAGCTTCTCATAAAATAGTACACTTTCAAAAGATCGTAATTATGTCTCAAAGGAAATCTTCTACAGAGAAAAGTAACAACGTTCTCACTTCTATCAATCCTTTGACACATCCCAAACAATTGCTACTCTTTTCAGAGAAACAAATGTGCATTTCTCATGAAAACTTTCCACGAAATTAATACAATTTTAAAACACTGTGATTAGCTTTCAAAGTAAAACTTGTACAAAGAAAAGCTAAAGGCTCTCACTTCTAACAATGCATGGACATGGCCGTAACAACTGCTTCTCATGAAATTAGTACAGAGAAAATGAAAACTGCTCTCACTTCTAACAATCTTTGGCATGTCCCAAAAAAATTCTTCTCTTTTCAGAGAAATACATGTGCTTTTCTCACTAAAGCATTTCATTAAATTAATACACTTTCAAAAGAACGTGATTATTGTTCATATTCAAGCTTGTACAGAGAAAGGGAACACTGCTCTCACTTCTAATAATCCATTGACATGTCCCAAATGATTCTTCTCTTTACAAAGAAACACATATGTGTTTCTTACTAAAGCTTTCATGAAATTAATACACTTCCAAAAGAACATGATTATCTTTCAAAGTAAAGCTTCTATGGAGAAAAGGAACAATGGTCTCGCTTTTAACAATGCTTTGACATGTCACAAACAACTGCGTTTTTTTTGAGAGAAACACATGTGCTTTTCTCACTAAAGCTTCTCATGAAATTAGTACACTTTCAAATAAATGTGATTGTCTTTCAAAGAAAAACTTCTACAGAGAAAAGTAACAATGCTCTCACCTGTAACAATGGTTTCCCAATGCCCAAAGTACTGCTTATCTTTTCAGAGAAACACAAGTGCGTTTCTCATTAAAGCATTTTGTGAAATTAATACACTTTAAAAAGAATGTGATTATCTTTCAAATGTAAAGCTTGTACAGAGAAAAGCCCACTGCTCTCACTTCTAACAATGCTTTGCCATTTCCCAAACAACTGCTTCGCTTTTCAGAGAAATACATGTACGTTCCTCACTAAAGCTTTTCATGAAATACATACAATGTCAAAAGAATGTGATGATCCTTCAAAGGATAGCTTGTACAGAGACAAGCCCAATGCTGTCATTTCTAACAATGCTTTCACATGGCCGAAACACCTGCTTTTTTTGTCAGAGAAACACATGTGCCTTTCTCACTAGAGCTTTTTATGAAATTAATACACTTTC
This sequence comes from Chionomys nivalis, assembly GCF_950005125.1. Taxonomy (NCBI): domain Eukaryota; kingdom Metazoa; phylum Chordata; class Mammalia; order Rodentia; family Cricetidae; genus Chionomys; species Chionomys nivalis. Next base: position 126,839,045 of record NC_080088.1, on the reverse strand, counting down.
AAAAGAACGTGATTATCTTTCAAAGTAAAGCTTGTACAGAGAAAAGAAACTCTAGACTCAGTTATATCTATACTTTTACATGTCCCGAACAACTAATTCTCATTTCAGAGAAACACGTGTGCGTTTCTGACTAGAGATGTTTATGAAATTAATACACTTTCAAAAGAACATGATTATGCTTCAAATTCAAGCTTGTATAGAGAAAAGGAACACTGCTCTCACTTCTAACAATCCTTTGACATGGCACAAACAACTGCTTCTCTTTTCAGAGAAACACATGTGCATTTCTCATTAAAGCTTCTCATGAAATTAGTGCACTTTCAAAAGAATGAGATTATCTTTCAAATTAAAGCTTCTACAGAGAAAACTAACAACGTTCTTGCATCTAACAATGTTTTGACATATCACAAACAACTGCTTCTATTTCAGAGAAACACATGTACGTTTCTCACTAAAGCATTTCGTGAAATTAATACACTTTTAAATGAAAATCATTATCTTTCCAAGTAAAGTTTGAACTGAGAAAAGGAACTCTACACTCAATTCTAACAATCCTTTGACATGTCCCATACAACTGCTTCACTTTTCAGAAAAACACATGTGCGTTTCTGACTAGAGCGTCTCATTAAATTAAAACACTTTCAAAGAACGTGATTATCTTTCAAAGTAAATCTTGCACAGAGAAAAAGAATAAGGCTCTCACTTCTAACAACCCTTTGACATGTCCCAAAAATTGATTCTCCTTTCAGAGAACCACATGCACGTTTCTCACTAAAGCTACTCATGGAATTAGTACACTTTTTAAAAGAACAAGATTATCTTTCAACGTAAAGCTTGTTCAGAGAAAAGGATCTCTGCTTTTACTTCTAACTATCCTTTGACATGCCCCAAAAAACTGCTGCTCTTTTCAGAAAAACACTTGTGATTCTCAATAAAGCATTTCATGAAATTTATACACTTTCAAAAGAACGTGATATCTTTTGAAGTAAAGCTTGTACAGAGAAAAGCCCACTGTTCTCACTTCTAACAATGTTTTGCCATTTCTCAAACAATTGCTTCTCTTTTCAGAGAATCACATATGTGTTTCTAACTTAAGCTGTTCATGAAATTCATGCACTATCTAAGAAACTGATTATCTTTCAAAGTTAAGCTTGTACAGAGAAAAAGAACACTGATCTCACATCTAACAATCCTTTGACATAGCCTAAACAACTGCTTCTTTTTTCAAAGAAACACATGTGCGTTTCTCAGAAGAGATTTTCAGGAAATTAATACATATCCAAAGAACATGATTATCCTTAAATTCAAGCTTGTACACAGAAAAGGTATTGGCTCTCACTTCTCACAATGATTTGAAATTTCCCGAAACAACTACTTCTCTTTTCAGGGACAAACATGTGCGTTCCTCATTAAAACTTCTCATGAAATTCATACACTTTCAAAGAAAGTGATTATCCTTCAAATTCAAGCTTGTACACAAAAAAACGAATGGCTCTTACTTCTAACAATCCTTTGATATTTCCCAAACAAGTGCTTCTCTTTCAGAGAAATACATGTGTGTTTCTTACTAGAGCTTTTCATGAAATTAATACACTTTCAAAAGAGCGTGTGTATCTTTCAAATCATAGCTTATACAGAGAAAAGCAACTCTATTCTCAATTCTATCAATATTTTAAATGTCCCAAACAACCGATTCTCTTTTCAGAGAAACACTTGTGTGTTTCTCACTAGAGATTTTCATGAAATTAATACACTTTCAAAAGTACCTGATTATCCTTCAAATTCAAACATGTACACAGAAAAGGTAAAACTCTCACTTCTCAAAATGCTTTGACATTTCACAATATAACTGCTGCCGTTTTCAGAGAAACACATGTGCGTTTCTCACTAAAGCTTCTCATGAAATTCATACAATTTCCAAGAAACTGATTATGCTTCAAATTCAAGCTTGTACACAGAAATGCTAATGGCTCTCTCTTCTAACAATCCTTTTACATGACCCAAAGAAATGCTTCTCTTTTCTGAAAAACACATGTGCGTTTCTCACTAACGATTTTCATGAAATTAATACACTTTCAAAAGAATGTATTATCTTTCAAAGTAAAGCTTGTACAGAAAAAAGCACACTGCTCTCACTTAAAACAATGTTTTGACATGTCCCAAACAACTGCTTCTCTTTTCAGAGAAACACATATGCATTTCTCACTAAAGCTTCTCATGAAATTAGTACACTTCCAAAGAGCATGATTATCTTTCAAAGTAAAGCTTCTACAGAGAAAAGAAACAACACTCTCAATTCTAACAGTCCTTTGACATGTCCCAAACAATTGCTTCTCTTTTCAAAGAAACACATGTGAATTTCTCACTAAAGCTTCTCAGAAATTAATACACTATCAAAAGAATGAGATTATCTTTCAAAGTAAAGCTGTACAGAGAATAGCCCACTGTTCTCACTTTTAACAATGCTTTAACATGACTCAAACAATTGCTTCTCTTTCCAGAGAAAAACATGTGCATTTCTCACTAAAGCATTTCATTAAATTAATGCACTTTAAACAGATCGTCATTATCTTTCAAAGTAAAGCTTGTACAGAGAAAAGGATCTCGGCTCTCACTTTGAACTCTCCTTAGACATGTCCCAAACAACTGCTTCTCTTCTCAGAAAAACTCTTGTGTTTTTCTCACTAAAGCTTTTCATGAAATTAATACACTTTCAAATGAACGTGATTATCTTTCAAAATAATGCTTGTACAGAGAAAATCCCACTGCTCTCACCTCTAACAATGCTTTGCCATGTCCCAAACAATGGCTTCTCTTTTCAGAGAAATACATGTGCGTTCCTCACTAAAGCTTTTCATGAAATATATGCAATTTCAAAACAATGTGATGATGTTTCAAAGGAAAGCTTGTACAGAGTAAAGCCCACTGCTATCATTTCTAACAATGCTTTCACGTGGCCGAAACAACTGCTTTTCTTGTCAGAAAAACACATGTGCATTATTCACTAGAGCTTTTCATGAAATTAATACACTTTGAAAAGAACATGGTTATCTTTCAAAGTAAAGCTTGCACAGAGAAAAGAAACTCTAGACTCGATTCTAACAATACTTTTACATGTCCCAAACAACTGATTCTCATTTCAGAGAAACACGTGTGCGTTTCTGACTAGAGATGTTTATGAAATTAATACACTTTCAAAAGAACATGATTATGCTTCAAATTCAAGCTTGTAAAGAGAAAAGGAACACTGCTCGTGCTTCTAACAGTCTTTTGAAATGTCCCAAACAACTACTTCTCTTTTCAGAGAAACACATGTGCATTTCTCAATAAAGCTTCTCATGAAATTAGTACACTTACAAAAGAACGTGATTATCTATCAAAATAAAGCTTTTACAGAGAAAACCAAAACTTCTCTCACTTCTAACAATCCTTTGACATGTCCCAAACAAATGTTTCTCTTTCCAGAGAAACACATGTGCGTTTCTCACTAAATGATACAGAGAAAAGGAACACTGCTCTAACTTCAGCATGATTATGTTTCAAAGTAAAGCTTTTACAGAGAAAAAGAACAATGCTCTCACTTATAATCCTAGTACTTGAGACCCTGAGATAAGTGTACCATCAAACGGGTTTGCTCAGCTAGACTGTTCAAAACTAAAAATGTCATGTACTGAGAACGCTGGAAGTACAGTGGGCTGGGAAGGTCTCCACATCTCTTGAATTTGTAAAAATTGCCTAATCTGGAAAATGGTCCTCATGCAAGTGATTGGGAATGCTGACATGAGAGAACCCTCAATTATGCAGGTGTGCCTTAAACATCACCATAGGTACCACTGTAAGATAGAGGTAAACGGAGAATTCATGCAGATAGGAAGATGATGACTTAGGGACCAGAGAGATGCACAACATTTGAAGAACATAGTGCTCTTCCATAGGGCCCAGGTTTAGTTCCCAGAGCCTACATGGGTAGCTTACAACCATCTGTAACTCCAGTTCCAGCAGATCTGACACCCTCTTCTGACCTGAGGATATCAGGTACACATGTGGTACACATAAACTTAACATACACATAAAACTTAAAAAAAAAAGCTGGGCAGTGATGGCACACACCTTCAATCCCAGCACTCGGGAGGCAGATCTCTGTGAGTTCAAGGCCAGCCTAGTCTACAAAGTGAGTTCCAGGGTAGCCAACACTACAAAGGGAAACCCTATCTTGGAAGAAAAAACACAAACCAACAAACCAAAAGGAAAAAAAGAAAAAAGAAAAGACAGAGAGAGGGGAGAAAAGAGAAGGATGTGGTGGCAATTTATAATTCTAATTTTTGGAGGCAATATTTTGAGTTTGAGGTGAGCTTAGGTTATGTATTATTATGAGCCCTGGATGCTGGGGCCAGAGGATCTTCAATTCAAAACAAGCATGGGATACAAATATAGCCTTAAAAAGGAAGAAAAAAGAGGATGCAGAAAAAAGACAGTAAGAAGATGAAGGTAGAGATTAGAGTGATGTGGACATAAACCCACATAAGCTATCACCCATAAAAGCTGGGAAAAAAAACAGATTCTTCCTGAGTCCTTTGGCAAGCACATATTTATTGACTCTTAGATTACATTTGGAGGTATGAGAGAAAAAAATAATTATTATTTGTTGCGGGACAATTGTATATATTCAGTCAATCATGTTTTATTTTTTTCATGTTGTCATTTGTTTATTATATTCATAATCATCTCTGGATACACAAAACAGGTAAGGGGTTAGAAGTGGGAAGATTCATGGTCTTTGGGGGGTTTTGTAGGAGTGTTCATAGACGAATAGGACTCCATTGCATCTGCCTGCAGAAGCAAGCTACGGAATTTCATCATCCCACAAGGCCATCTTCCCTTTTCATCCTAACAATTTAGTACTTGTTTTTATGGAAGCATTGACTATGTCTTCCTCTAATTATAAGAGACTATTGAATCACAGATAATTTAAAATTAGCACATAAAGAAAAGCTACCTGACCCCTATGTGCTTAAATCAAGGTATATATTTACAAAGACAAACATAACCTCTGGAGACAACTCTTGCACGGGTTTTGATCCTACTTCATGTTCTGGCTTTGTGGGAGCATAGACAGTTTGGATGTTCACCTTCCTAGACCTGGATGGAGGGGGGAGGACCTTGGACTTTCCACAGGGCAGGGAACCCTGACTGCTCTTGGGACTGGAGAGGGAGGAGAAGAGGAGTGGGGGGAGGGGGGAGGGCTGGGAGGAGGGGGAGGGAAATGGGAGGCGGGGAGGAGGCAGAAAATTTTTTTCAATAAAAAAAAAGAAATGACAAATAGATACAAATATATGAACACACACATTTGCACACACGCACATGCACACTCACACATGCACACACACACACACGGCAGGGGGCACACTGGAGCAACTTAGAAGATAAAGAATTCTCAGAGGGTTGCTTAGAATTTCAACTGATACAACATCTTCAGCAAAGAACATAAGTGGCTTAGGGAAATGGCAAGACAAAAGAAAATGTATTTGAATGGATGGAAAATAGTCTGTGGGGAGGCAGATGAAGATTCCTTAGTAAGGTTGTAGAGTTCTTCAATCATGTTTTAAATAAACGTTGATTGGCCAGTATCCAGTCAGGAAGTAGAGGTGGGTAAAACAGAAAAGAAGAATTCATTCCTCCCCAGTCCTGTCCCAACCACAGAAGAAGGAAGATGTGATTGCTCAGCTGAACTGAGCCATGTGGCCAACATAGATAAAAATAATGTGTTAATATAAGTTATAAGAGTTAATAAGAAGCCTGAGTTGATGGGCCAATCAGTTTGTCATTACTATAGACCTCTGTGTGATTTCTTTGGGGATAAATGTCTGTGGGACCTGGTGGGAGGACAGAAACCAGGCAGGATGAAAATGCAGACAATTATTAGTTTGGTTTTTTTTGAGACAGGGTCTCACGATACAACTCTGGAACTCATTTTGTAGACCAGGCTGGCTTCAGCCTCACAGAGATCAACCTGCCTCTGCTTCCCACATGCTAGGATTAAAGGTGTGTGCTCCTATGCCTGGTTGAAAGAACTAATACTGAAAACTTCATAACTACTACAGAAAGTTATCAAAGAAGGAAAAGATCACATAGCTATTTACAGAGGCCCATAGGACAATCTAAATGATCCCTTAGCTTTGCTTACCTAATCTACTAATTTCCTCATCGAGGCCACTCAGTTTCTTATCTGGGATGGACAAATGTGACTCCAAACTGCTCATGTATGCTTTACACTTTTCAACATCTGACTACAAGGAAGTGTTCAATTTCTTTAATGATAGTAGATGATTCTTGAAGAAAATAAGTACTAAATTAGTTATTTTTACCAAGAAGCATTCTGTATTTTTAAGAAAGCAATATTATTTACACTTACCTTAGAACCAGTCAAAAGAACTAAAAAAAAAAAAAAAACTTTGGTATTACTACTGTAACGTAATAATTTAATGAAAGACTTCAGTTCCAGATAGGGAAAAACCAAGTATAAAGTAGTAACACAAATACTTAATATCTGATTACTTTTCAGAACAATCTAGGTGCTCCACTAATAAAACCAAGATAAAGTTAGATTCTGTTATCAGGGTTACAAGCAATGCCTGCTTTCACAGGACCTGAATTCAATTTAACAACTCTCTGTATCTTGAGTTCAGATTTGACATCTTCTTCTCTTCTCCACTGGCACAGTGTGAATGTGGTACACAGATATACATGTAGGCAAAATACCCTTACATATTTAAATAAACACCCACATTATCATCTTGCTTTTATAAAATCATGCATATTACAGTATACTCTATATGTATACACTATACCACTGTGTTTTCACTACCTAAACTCAGAACCTCTTGAAAACAATGCTCCTTGCAAGTAAATACCCCAGGGACCCTGTCCAAAGGGTAGTTTGGGCCTTATATAAACAGGCAGGAGTCTTTCATCATATTCTGAGCACCATTAGTCCACGACTGATAGACCACAAGGGAAAACAAAGTACCGCAGATACCACACATGGCTTCACTGAAAGTCTATACTATTTTACCTCTAAGAAGCTTATTTGTTAACCCATTTAAAAACACCTTTCATAAGAAGGTCTTCTCAAACAGGCTCAAAAGTCTAAAGAGTTGTCAAGTAAGTTCAAAAACACGGTTACTAACTTGTTCTTTTTCTCTTTCTTTCTCCAATCTTGCAATCTCTTCATGGAGTGCTTTGTTTTCTGCCTCTAATGACTCCAGCTTGGAGTCATTATATAAATCCTCTGGAAAAGAGCCCAAACACTTCATCAGAATCAACCTACAGCATCCTTCAGGTTTTCAGTACCTTATCCTTTCCCTTCCCCCAATTAGTAGATACTACCTTCTAAAATAGCAAGTGTTACTTTTACTCCATGGAATAGCTTATGGCCCTCAACCTGCTTCAGCTTTCTTTCATAGCACCTGTTGTTATTTGCCTAATGGTTCCTCATTTAATTATCATTACTTTCTTTCTAACAGAATAAAGTCAAAATTTTCTGTTCTTTATTACTGCATTTTTGGTGCCTGGCACACAGTAGGTATGTAAAAAATATCTGAGTAGATTAATTTATATATTTAATTATATAGAGAAATATTAAATAACTCACTAAATGTTTTCCATATTAGATCACAATGAATTTTCCCTTGTGTGTGTTATGCGTGTTTATGTGGTCATGAGTATGCATGTGTGCATACAGAAGTCAGAGGTTACATTGTGAGCCTTACTCAGCTGCTTTCATCTAATGTCTTAGATAAGATCTCTCCCTGGTTTGATCAGTTTGGCTGGCTGACACGCTCTAGGGATCTCAAGTCTCGACCTTTCCACCTGCTACACTTGACATTTTTATGTCCATGTGCTCCCTGGACAGATGGAGGATAGTTACAATAGCTGAACTGTTCTCTACTCTTACATCCCTAGTGCATCTTGAGGAATGTTGGTTTTCCCCACTGATCTTTTGTGCCATAGGTGTCAAAGTGATATTCCCCCATCACTACATAACACTGAGAGCAAAATAATTTACATGAAAATATAATGACTTGTTAACTTCCTCTAGCCTCCCCCCTCTTTCTTTTTTTTCCCCTGAAACAGGGTTTCTCTGTGAAGCCTTGACTCTCCTGGAACTTAGAAAAGAACACCTTTTAGTGAAGAATATAAAAGTATCCTCTTTATATATTGTTTATAGTAATATATAGTACCTTATCATGCTTAATTCCATCTTCTGTTTCTTCTCCACAAGGTGTGCTTTCTTTCTTGGCACGATAAATCTAAATAGTAAACAAAAAGCACACTAGATTAGTGGTTTAATAGTTTGTAAAATTCATTCTTTTTTAAAGATTTGTTTATTATATATACAGTGTTCTACAAGGTCAGAAGAGGGCACTGGACTCACTGTAACTGGAGTTATAGGTAATTAAGAGCTACCTGGTGTGGGTGCGGGGACTCTGGTTCTCGGAAGGGTAGGAAGTTCTCTTAATCAAGTCATCTCGCAAGCCCTTTGCTAACATTGTTTTGAGATAGAGTCTTCACCTAACGCTATAGAATGGAGCTCCCACCAGGTAAAGGTGGTATTCTCTAACAAAATACTATTTATGAGCATTGTTCAGGGCACAGGAAATCCAAGCCAGGCCCTAACCAAAATTGATTTTGGAGCTCATGCAACCTTGTTATTTAGTCTCTAAAAGAGATGGGGCCATGGTCAAATTGCTGCTATGCAGACAGACTGTGTGCCAAGTGAGCAAAGAGGCACAGTGAAGAATGAGAGAAACTATCAAGCCACTTATAAAATATTATGAAGCAATTTGGGATCAGAAAAAATAACAAATAATGGACAGAGGCCATCAGTCAATATATTATATATGGAGGTGAAGAGAATAATAATATATTCAGAATTGGAGAGAGGGCTCAAATTGTTAAGAGTGCTTGGTGCTTTTCTTGAGGACTCAAGTTCATATATCTCACAAATGCCTGTGACATTGGTTCTAGTGGACCCAGTGCTCTCTTCTGGCCTCACACAGATTTTCACAAGCACAGATAAGTAAAAATAATATTTTAAAGGAACATTTTCAATTGTTCCTACAACCATTATGTCAGGATCTAATACTTGCTTAGACAAGCTCCCTATACTCTCTTCCATCACCAGCCAGCAGTAACTTCATTGGGGTTGGGGGTGCTGAATTAACAGTCATATGTATGCTAGACCAGTGAACTATCACTGAGCTATTCTTAAGTTCTCTTTTCCGTTTTATCTTGCGACAGGATCTAAGTTGCACAGGCTGGCCTAAACCTCTCTTTGTAGAAGCACTTGTAAGGACAGATACCTGTGATTCTTCTGCCTTAGCTTCCTAATTAGATGAGATTACAGGCCAAAATTACTAAGCCTGGCTTAAAAAGCCATTTTTGAGATAACAGCACATCCACTTCTGTAGGGAAAACACTACCTTTTATCTGAATATATCATAATTATGTAACAAAAAAAACCCTTTCTTTTGAAACAGTGGTAGTAATAGAAAATGATTTAGAATGGGGTAAGATAGTTTATTAAGACTAGTGAGACAAGAAAGTCTTGAAATATCACTACAATTCTCAGCATAGAAATATAGTTAAGAAAACATCAAAACAAATGGAACTTAAAAACATGATACTTGATATTAAGAAAGCTATATCTTACTGAAGAAATAGAGATGAATAAATGAGAAAATCAATACTTCCCCAAATGTTAACGTTAAATATTGTCAAGATGGGAATGTTTCCCTAATGTTTATGAATGCACTTTGAAGCCAATGGGGGAGGGGTAAGCAAAACACAGAATTTTAAATAATATTGATAGGCTGGGAAAATGTTCTGTGGATAAAATGCTTACCATACAAGCATGACGAATTGAGTTTGGAGGCCCAATAACTATTGTGATGGTTTTTTTTTATGTTTTAAAAAAGAAAGCTTGCCTGAAGTTCAGAGTGCAGAGTAAACCACTAGAAGGCACACACCTTTAATCCCAGGACTAAGGAGAAAGACAGAGGGATCTGTTAGTTCAAGACCACTCTGGGTTACACATGACTGAATGTCTAAAAGAGAAACAGAGCTCCTGCAGAGGTGATCCCACACCTTCAATCCCACCACTAGAGGGGTGGAGACAGGAGTGATAGGGCTGGATGGAGAGAGGAATATAAGAGGGGAGGAGACAAGAGCTCAGAGTATTCTGAGGATTGTTCCTTTAGTCTGAGAAGAGAGCCTGAGGAGGGAGCCCAAGGAGAGGATTGCCCCTTAGGTTTAAGCATTGGTAGAAGTTAAAGTTCTCTCTAGTGCCTGGCCACTCTGCTCTTGGATTGCTCAGCTTACCCTCATAGCTGACTGCAGGTATTTATTTGAATTTGTGCTAAGGGAACCATGTAAAAGCTGAATGTGGAGATGAGCATTTGCAGTTCCAGTAGTAGGAAGTGGAGATAAGTTTTTGTAAATTGGTAAGATAAAAGGAAAAAAAGTGCTAGCGAGAAGGAGGTAAAAGCATGATATACAGTTTTGGCAACCTGGGCTTGATTCCACATATATGTTGTAGCATGCGTACATGTGCCCATGCACATGCAAATACACAGTAATATCATTTTTTTTTGCATCATTGCAAAAGGAAAAAAGGCAATTACTTTTTTTCCTGCCACGCTTGTAGCTGGCTCCCAGCGCGCGGGAGAAGCAGAAAAAGAAGAAAAAAGAACGACAACAACAAAAACAACGCTGCTTTCCCCCTTGCTGCTGCTCTGCAGCCTCTGCCTCCACTTGTGCAACCAGAGGAGGAGCTGCAATCACCGCAGGGGATCCAAGGTCCAGGTCACACAGGTACTTCACACAGAGGCTTCACACAGGTATAAGCTGATGGTGCTCTGGGTGGCAGAGCTCAGGTGAGCTGCAGTGGTGTCAAGGCCCCTCCCCCTCACCCCTCCACCCCCCATCCCACCCCCACCCCTCCACCCCCCATCCCCCCAACCCCCTCACCCCCCCACCCCGGTGGACACAGAACACTCAGGAGGCCTCCGGACTCTGAGCAGATATGGACCAGGACTCCAGCGCCTGGGCCATGCCCAGAGAGGCTTCAAGCTCGGGACCTGAAACAGGACATCCCTGGACCCCGAGATCCCTTGCAGGAGGCTGCAGGAAGATGCCTGGAGCACCCCAGAGTGCACCAGTTTCCTTCCCTCTCCTTCCCTCCCCTTGCCTCTCATTAAAGACTCGGCCCTTGTGACTTCAACAGCCAAAAAAAAAAAAGATTTATTTGCTATGTATACAGTGTTCTGTCTGCATGTCAGAAGAGGGCATCAGATCTTATAATGGTTATGAGCCACCATGGGATTGCTGGAATTGCTTGAACTCAGGACCTCTGAAAAAGCAGTCAATGCTCTTATCCTCTGTGCCATCTCTCCAGCCCAGGCAATTACTCTTGTGTGAAACTTTGAAGTTCAACTTTAAAAAAAAAATAAAAATATAAAAAATAGCAATATTCTTTTTGTCATGTTGTCAGTTATTAAAAATATGAACAACAGACCAGACTCAGTAACCAACTCCAAAATATTATGCTATGACTTTCACATGTGTGCCACAGCATAAGCATGTTTACACATCGCACACACACACAGAAATAACAAGTTAAAGCCTTCAAAGGCATCATCAGGACTGGGAAGTGCAGTTCAGCTGAAGAGTACCTACACAGAATAAAAGAGGCTCTAACACTAACATGGGGGACCATAAATCTAGGGAATGCAAAGTCAACTCCAAAAACCACCACCACCACCAACAACAACAAAAAACAACAACAAAAACCAAACCTGGATATAATGCTAAGGACTGGTGATCCCAGTTAAGACTACCAGTGAAATACAGTTTCTATTCCAAAATGATGAACCAAAACGCCCACTCACCATATCCCAGCCATTCCTTTCTCAAAGGCACAGCAACCTGACAACAAAACCAAACCAAACCCAACAATATGCCTTCCCAAATCATTGGCTCAGTTTGAGACAGAAAGAATTTCATACAAAAAGGTTCAAATTAAATGCTGAATTAAAAGCTGGATGCAGTGGCACATACCTGTAGTTCCAGCTATTTACCAGATTGCAGTGGGAAGATTATTTGACCTTTGACCCCAGAGTACAGACTAGGCAACTTGGTGAGATTCACTCACAGAAAAAACCAACCAACCAATCAAAAAAGAAAAGTTTCAAATTAATAGCGAAATCACGTAGCGGGATATAAAACTGAGAAAACAAACAGCTTCAAAATTTCCACATAGGTAGAGTTTGAAACAGTAATGCCTCTCCATAGGCACACAATGCTCACCCATGGCTGTGTAGAGAAGGGCTGTCTCTGCATAGACCAGGCTGTCCCTGTACTCAGAGATCTGCCTGCCTCTGCCCCAAGTGCTAGGACTCAAAAAAGTGTGCTATCACATCTGGAGGCTGAGTACTTTTAATTGCTATAAGTTTCCTTGGAGGAAAACTTGTTAAGATGTAGAAAAAAGAGGCTGCTACAGATTTACATGGCACTGTTTTACAATAAAAAAAAATTTGTTTAAAAAAATGTCATACACTCTAAAATAAGTAGGGTAAACATGTCAGGCAACATTAACTTATGTGTTATACTCTTATATGGCTGCAGCACAGGTTTATATCAGCATCACCAGAGATGAGCAATTTTGCAATGGCTCCATCACTAAGTGACAGAAATTAGTTCATATCTGTAATAATCTTATGGGACCACGATGCCATCCATCAGTGACAGAACATCAGCAAGCAAAACATGACTGTACACAGTTTTAGAGTAAACAGGACTTTGAAACCAATATCCAGGGCTGAAGTGCACCTCAATGGTAGAGCGACCCATGGTTCAACATTAATACCAAAGAAAGAAAGAAGGAAAGAAAGAAAGAAAGAAAGCTATATCCAAAGAAAATGACTTAAAAGTTATCTGTAAGTTGGGAAAATATTCATTCTATATTTCCCTATTTTTTGTGATTAACACTGATTCTATTTTTAAAAAATGACAAGATGAATTTCTCAAAGAAAAACGATGGGTTCATTTTTGTCTAAACTCTAACACCCCAGGAAAACAATTTGTCAAGCAGAGCTTCTCCCTGCTCACCGTTCTTACACTAACAGTTTGAAGAACTTCAAATCAGACATGCTTTGAAAGCAGAAGCAGGTTTGGAGACAAGTTGCAAAAGTCAGATAGGGAGAGAATAGAAATTCATTGTGAGGAAAAACAAAACAAAACAAAAACTAAACATTTAAAGGTAAGATTTAAACTATCAATTAAATACCTTGATGCAGTCTATCAGCCATACCAAGGCTGCCAGGATGTTAGGCCAGGTATGAGGGGCTTCCACTGCACAGAGGGAGCTCTTGGATAGTGCAAAGAGATACCTATGAGAAACAGGAAGATAACGAGCAACCGTGTTAGCAAGCATAAAGGCTACAGTAAAAGTGTATTTTAAAGCTACACTGCATGCATACCTGTTTGAAGATATTTGAGTCTACTCTGAAGATCTTATTCATCATTGATTTTTGTGTATTCGTTCACATTACACAAATTACTTTGCACAGTGTTTAACAGCTGAGTATAGGATTCTCCTCAAAAACCTTTTCATTTTCCTACATTCAATGTACTTCTATAAGTACATTAGTCATTATCTGTCACTAAATCTCCTTTCGTCCCTGTGTCTCCAAACAAACAGCTTTCCTTCCTCAGTTTCCTGAAGTGTTGGGATCACACGTGTGCAGCACCACATCTGATCTGTGCTTGTCTTTCTTTATAATACTTTTAAACTTCATCTCTCTGCTGGTTAGCTTTGTCAACCAGATACAAACTAGAGTCATCTGGAAAGATGGAACCTCAATAAAGGAAAAGTCTCCATTAGGCTGGCCCATGGGCATATCTATGAAGCACTCCCTTAACTCATGACTGATGGGAGAGCGCTAGTCCTCTGTGGGCAGTGCCACCCAAGTAGGTAATACTGGACTGTAGTAGAAAGCAAGCTGAGCAAGCTATGGAGAACGAGTCAGTAAACAGCTTGGCTTCATAGTTCCCACCTCTGCTCCTGCTTGAGTTTCTGCCCTTAATTCCCTTGATGATTAATGTAATAAACTCTTCCCTCTGTTAGTGTCTTTTTTTTTTTTTGAAAGATTTATTTATCTCCTATGCATACAATGTGCTGGTTGTGAGCCACCATGTAGTTGCTGGTAATTGAACTGGGGTCCTCTGGAAGAGCAGACAGTGCTCTTAGCCATCTCTCCAGCCCCCTTCATTAGTTTTATTCTGTGTTTTATTCAAGTATCAGGAAATCAAAATAAGACAATCTCATCGTTTTCATCAGACCTTACTGCTATGGTTTTGCCACTATAAACAATGGTACCCAGGCTGCACTTTATGTTTTCTTGAGACCAGGACTGAGTAGCTTTGGCTGGCCTGGTATTCATCATGTAGATCAGGGTAGCCTTGAATTCAGAGGATCTATTTGCCTTGGCCTTTGGAATTCTGGGATTAAAGGCCATACCAGGCTGTACATTATGTTCCTCATGGTTTGTGCTTTACGTTCTATCACCTAAACTTCTGTTATAATGGACTACTACAGTTTGAATGTTTATTCTGCAGAATTCATGTTGGTAACTTAGTCCCCAGAGTCAGATACTAATGATACAAAGACATGAGACTTCAGGCAGGTGAGAGCCCTATGAATGAATCTATTCCAAAAAAATGGGAGCTTGAAGGCATGGTCTTGTTATAAAGGTAATCCTTTTCTGACACACATGTTCATCTTTTCGGCTTTCCATCCTTTATAACCATGAATTAAGTCAGTCACACGTGTGTGCGTGTGCATGCATGAGTGTATGTCTGTGTGAGAGTGTGTGTATAAATATATGTGTGAAGTCCATAGATCCTCTGTACCAAGTAGTCTACTATATATATATGTGTGTGTGTGTGTGTGTGTGTGTGTATACATATATCATAAATATAAATGTATTGTATATTTAAAATTTATGTATATGGATATTTTGCCTACATATATGCATAACATGTGTATGCCTGGTAGCTGTGGAGGTCAAAAGAGGAATCATTGTATATGACTGTGAGGCACCATATGGGTCCTGAGAGCCTAACCTGAGTCCTCTGGAAGAGCAGACAGTACTCTTAACCACTGAGCCATCTCTTTACCTCAATAACTCCTATATTTATCAATTACCAAGCATTGGCGTCTGTTACAGGAACCAAAATGTTGAATATGCTACAATCTATCAATTTTCCTTCTTTTTCAGTACATCATACACATGCTGTAAACAGTGATCGTCCTAAAACTGAACCTACTAATTCAGAGGATTCACAAATTTATAATATATGTTTCTTTTGTGTTCTGATAAGATCTTAGACAAATAAAAATTTTACATACCCAAGGTCTTTAAAATCGTGGAATCTCTTCAAATTTCCTGACAGGAAATTTATACAATGGACATAAGACACTGTAAAGAAATGCAAAAATCTTAAGAAAATCTTTTGTTGATGGGGCTTGAAGAGACATACTGGATAAACAATATGAACAACCATTTTCTGTAAGAAACTACAATCATTTTTATTAGGCATTGAAGTTTGGATTAGAAAAAGTATTGGGAGCAAAATCCCTCAAATTAGACAATTTAATAGCTTATATAAATGTTGGATATTTTTCTGAATGCTTTACCATGGATAGGTCTTGTAACATTTATTGTTTTAGAGCTGAAAAACATAACAAGTTGCATATTAAGAATATTTTAAGAAGCCAATCAAAACCATTTCCTCTGTATTAAAGTCCGGCCTATACCTCTTTCTTGCTATTGGCCATTTAGCTTTTTGTTAGACTATTCAGGTGCCTTAGGCAGACAAGGTAAAACAGCAACACATTTTTACATATAATTCAACAAATGCAACACATCTTTACATAGTTATACAAATATTTTGTAACAATGAAACATCATTTCTCCTTTTACTTTTTTCCTTCAAACCCTCTCATATATGCATCCTTGTTCCCTTTCAAATTCATGGATTTTTCATTAATTTTGTTACATGCATATGTGTATGTAACCTGCCCAATCTGTATGTTACTTGTCTGTATGCTGTCAGGGTTATAATTAGGTTGAAGGGAGATAAATACACAGGGAGAAAGGAGAGCAAAATAATAGTATGGATATGTGAAAAAAATCACAAGGATTCATACTGTTAAGTACCTAAGAAACTATAACACACACATACTTTAATTTAGTATAATGTTATTTGTATAACATTATACTAAACCAAAGGGCTCACCATTTGGTATTGGATAAGCATTTCGTGTACTCTTCCCACAGTAGGACTAAAACTGTTTCTCCACTCCCGGCATTTGTGAGTTCCCTATAGTTCTTTGTGTAGGGCTGGTTGGCCCCTTGTCCCTTATAGATTGCCTCTTGTCCTTATTCAGCTCATACTTAAGCAGCCATGTTAATAAGATTTTATTGGTGTAGATTCTGACATTCCTAGGAGATACAATGTCACAGCAAACTCCATGATGCTCTGGCTCTTATAATCTATGTGTCCCCTCCTTTACAATGTTTCGTGATACTTACGTGTAGTGATATTTCATTTGTATTTTAATAAAGAAAGTTTAGCTGAAGATCAGAGAGTAAGTGGTAGCACACACCTTTAATCTCAGTAGCCACACTAGTTTGCCATAGAAACCTGGCGTTGCACGCCTTTAATCCCAGTGGTGCACATCTTTAATCCCAACCTAAAGAGTGGAATGCAAGACAGAAGGAGAAAGCTCTCAGACACAGTCTCATCACCCTGTTATTTGATTTCTCTGTTAGATTGCCTTCACATATGCATTTATTTCAGGAAGCATCGACTGTATCAATACCCATGCCACTGCACACTACTTCCGTGGCCTTAGTTTTAGCTGTTTCTCCCTGTATACACTCCCTCGTCCCTCTATTTCTCTCCTTGCACCTCCCCTCACCAGCCTGTACCTTTCTATTCTATTTCTTCTTTCCTGATGAGATGCTTCTCTCCTCCTTAGTCTGTTACTCTATGCTTAATCTCTGTGATTCTGTATATCCACATGTAAGCTAATACATGCCACATTTGGCTTTCTGTGTCTGGGTACCTCACTCAGGGTGATTTCTCCCCCTAGTTCTACCCATTTATTGTGAATTTAATTCTTTTTAATGGCTGAGTAATATTCATTTGTGTAAAGGTTCCAATTTTTATTATCCATTCATATTCATGTCTTGAATATGTTATCCAATTTCTGGGCATTATTAATAGAGCAGCAATGGACATGGTTGAGTAAGCGTCTCTGTGGTAGGATGAAGTTTCCTTTGGGTAAATGCCCAAGAGTGATAGAGCTGGATCACGAGGTAGATCAGTTCCCATCTCTCTAAGGTAAATCCACACTCATTTCCATAGTGACTGTATGAGTCTGCACTCCTACCAGCAGTGGATGAGTGTACCCCTTATTCTATGTCCTTGCCAGCAGGAACTGTCAATCGTATTATTGATCCTAAGGATTCTGACAGGTGTAAAATGGACTCTCAAAGCAGACTTGGTTTGCATTTCACTAATGACTGAGAATGTTGAACATTTAAGTCTTTCTCAGCCACTTAAGATTCCCTATTGAGAATTCTCTGTTTAAAAATTCCCAGTTTTAATTGAGTCATTTGTTTTCTTGATATCTAGCCTTTTGAGTTCTTTATACATCTTGTTTGAGTTTTTTTGTATAATTTTGGATATTAGCCTTCTATTGGGTGTGTAGTTGATAAAAAAAAATATTTTACCATTCTGTAAGCTGCCACTTTGTCTGAATGATGGGATCTTTTGTCATGCAGAAGCTTTTCAGTTTCATGAGATCCCATTTATTAATTGTTGAAATTAGTGTCTGTGTTAATGGTGTTCTGCTCAGAAAGTCTTCCTATGTCATTGATTTCAGGGATCTTCCCTTCTTTTTCTTCTGTTAGGTTCAAGATATCTGGTTTTAGGTTGAGGTCTGTGTGGGAATTCCTTTCCATTAAATATTTTTTGGGATGTGGGGGTGTGTCAGCAATAGGGTGGCTTCTGTGTGCTGACATGATCTCTTATAAGGGAGAGAATGGTCTCCCATGTATTTCTGGTTTCTTCATCAAAGATCAGGAGTCCGTATTCACTTGAATTACACCTGACTTCTCAGTGGAAACCATGAAAGCCAGAATGTCTTAGATAGATGTGCTGCCAACACTAAGAGACCATGAAGGCAATCCCAGAGTACTATTCGCAACAAAGCTTGCATTCACCATCAATGGAGGAAAAAAGATATTCCAGGACAAAAACAGATTTAAATAATAGGTAGCCACAAACCCAGCCTTACAGAAACTACTAGAAGGCAAAGCACAAACCAAGGAAGCTAAGAACATCCATAATAACACAGACATCTGACAACTCTCCACCACCACAACTCAAAGAAGGGAAACACACACTCTAATAGTAGGTTTCAACACTCCTCTCTCACCAATGGACAGGCTAAACAGACAGAAACTTAATGGAGCAATAAGAGATATCACAGATGTAGTGAAACAAATGAAATTAATAGACATCTATAGAACATTCCACCCAACAGAAAAGAAAATACCTTCTTCTCAGCATCTCATGGAACCTTCTCAAAAATTGATCACATAATCAGTAACAAAGCAAACATTCACAGATACAAAAGAAAAGGTAGTAACCAGCTGTGTACTATTGGATTACCATGAAATAATGCTAGAATTCAACAATTCTACCCCCAGAATGCCTACAAACTCATGAAAACTGAACAGTCAACTACTCTCCAGAAGATGACATCAGATACCTTAGAATTAGAGATATAAGGGATTGTGAGCTGCCATATGGGTGCTGTTAACTGAACCTTTGTCCTCTGCAAGAGCGGCAAGTGCTCTTAATCATGGATTCATCATCCCAGCCCTAGCAGGTACTTCATTTTTTCCCTTAAACGCAGATGTCATTAGGAAAGATCCTTTTACAGATGGTGCTGAGAAAACTGGGTATGTACCTGTAGAAGAATGAAATCAGGTCGAGTCTCAAACTACATGAAACATTGAAAATAGATCACAGACTTCATGTGAAGACAGGACATGCTGAAACTGCAGGGAAGACACATCAACTATGTCCCGTGTCAACAATCATCCTATGCAGAGGTAGGAAATTCTGAACGAACTGTGACAGCAGAGAACACAACCCAAGGACTGACACATGGATTATAGCAAACTAAAAACCTGCCTAACAATGGAAGGAACCTCACAACTGAAGAGACAGCTTACAGATTTGAGAAATCATTGCCAACTCTGTATCGCATAGGGTTCTATTATGTAAAAATAGCCAAGATTAAACTAAATCCAATCCATACATGAGGTATTGAGGTGAGCAGACAGTCCTCAAAGGAAGAAATAGAAATGGCAAATAATATTTGATGATGGGTTCAACATCCTAAGCCATCAGGGAAAGGTGAAATTAAAATGATTTATACTGTCACCTTACTAGCTCAGAATGACTTTCATCAAGAAAACAGAACAACAGATGCTGGCAGGAATTTGAAGAAAGAGGAAACTTTACTCACTGCTAGTGAGCATAAATTGCAGCTACTGAGGAAATCAGTAAGTAGGTTTGTCAAAAATGAGAAAGTGGTGGGACAGATGTCTCAGGGAAAAGCACTGGCTGCTCTTACAGAGGAACTGGGTTTGGTTCCCAGCACCCACTTGGTGGCTCAGAACCATCTATAACTCCAGTTCCAGGGAATCCCTTTCTGGCCTCCACAGTCACAACGGATGTACACAGATATTGCAGGAAAAATATTCACACACATAAAAATAAAAGATAAACAAATCTTTGAGGACGACAACCAAAACTATCACATGATCTGCCTATATGCCTCAGTGATAAAGAGCACTTCTTGTTCTTCCAGAGGACCAGCATTTGATTTCCAACACTCAAACCAGGCAGTTCACAACCACCTGTAACACAAGCCCCAGGAGGGTCTGACATCTCTCATCTCTGTGGTCACACACACACACACACACACACACACAGAGATTTAAAAGTAAAAAAATGACATTTGTAGGAAAATGGGTGAAATTTCAATTCAGAATGTAATTGAAATAAACTGCGTTCAGATAAGCACTATGTTTTCTCTCATGTGTGTAGCCTTGATTGAAGTTTCTATGTGTGAGTGGTCGGTGTCCATGTGTGGATGACTCATGAAACTAGAGAACTGTGAGAGGGAAAAGAGACCTGAAGGATTAGGGTACAGGAACACTGACAGAAGATAATGCAATATTGTACTGGGAGAGCAGAAATTAGGTTGTTGTGGGCAATGGAAAAACAGCAAGAATGGGACAGAGGGGAGGGCAAGGCAAAGGCCAGAGCGCAGGGTGTGGAAGAAGAAAACATGTGTAAAAATGCCATTATGAAATCTACTACTTTGTAGCTAACTTAATAATCTTGTAATGGGAAATACTTGTTCCTGTAGCCATCGTCCCACTTGAAATGGAGTCCATGGGGCAGGTGTTGTGCTATATTAGTTCAGACATCTATTGCAGTACCAGGCATATGGTCATGCGTAAAGCATTTGCTGAGCCAGTTGTTGCCATGCATGCATCTAATTCCAGCATTTAGAGGACTAAGGAAGGCCCAAAGATTCTGGCTACAGACTCACCTAATCTGAGCAAGACCTTATCTTAAATAATAATTGCCTATTTGCCAAATACATTTTGATGGCAATTATTGAGCTTTGTATATTATGTCTGTCGGTGATTGGTTTGATTTTATTATGATGCCTATAAGTTGTTGTACACGCATATAGTAGCCTCTTGATAATTGTGTTTATGTTCTATGACAACTCTCATGTTTAAAAACCATCTGACCTTTAATTATTTGAAAGCATTCATCTGTAAAATAATTTGTTAATAAATCTTTTTGTGAGAGTTAATATTTGATTTTTTCTGGTTATTTTGACTTTTCCATTTTGATATTTTATTGTTTATGCTGTAATCCCTCTTAATATCTATTTTCTAAAATTTAGAAAGGTTTTTGCTATACATACCAGGGTAACCTTGGACTTGTTATGTAGCTCAGGCTAACCTTGAACTCAAGATTCTCCTCTCAGCTTCCAGAGTGCTGGGATTACTGGCATGCACCACCATGTCTTGCTCAATTATTTTTAAAATAAATGATGTGTATAGGTGTTTTGTAAACTTTGTACATCATGTGCACACAATGTTCAAGTAGGCCAGAAGAGGGCATCAGATCCAGGGGACTGGAGTTACTGAGGGTTGTGATTGACCAAGCAGGTGCTGGCAATGAACACAGGCCCTTTGGAAGAACAAGTGCTCTTAACTGCTGAGCTACCTCTTCAGCCTCTCGTCAATTATTATGTACATGTATATTTATGCATATAAACATCTTCACTGCATGTAAGCATGTGTGTTGTGTGCTCCTAGATTAGAAGAACTGCAGTTACAGATGGTTTGAGTTTCTGTGTGAGTGCCAGAAATTGAATTCAGGTCCTCTGCAAGAGCAAACAGTTTTCTTAATCACAGAAAAAACCCTCCAGTCCTACATACATATAGTTTTTCTTTTATTCTTCTTTTTTTTTGAGTCATGAGTTTACATAGCCCAGAACAATGGATTCTCCTGCTTTCCAAATCTGGGATTATAGGTATGTCCTACTGCACAAATATTTAGATCATCAACTCTTTTGGTTTTATGGGACAGGGTTTCTTTGTGTAGGCTTGGCTGTCTTGGAGCTCACTCTGTAGCCCAGGCTGGCCTCTAACATATCGAGCTCTTCCTGCCTCTGGCTCCTGAGTGCTGGGATTAAAGGCATGTGCTCCCACCACTACCCACCACCGGGCTTCATCAACTTTTTCTTCCTTCATTTCTTTTCCTTCCTTCCTTCCTTCCTTTTTCTCTTTAAAAACTTATTTTTATTTATGAGTAC
This sequence comes from Chionomys nivalis, assembly GCF_950005125.1. Taxonomy (NCBI): domain Eukaryota; kingdom Metazoa; phylum Chordata; class Mammalia; order Rodentia; family Cricetidae; genus Chionomys; species Chionomys nivalis. Next base: position 126,816,997 of record NC_080088.1, on the reverse strand, counting down.
TCTACCTGCACGTCCAACTTTATGTCAGACGAGGACATGGGATCACACTATAGACAGTTGTGAGCCAGTATGTGGTTACTGGGAACTGAACTCAGCACCTCTGGAAGAGTAAGCAGTGTTCTTAGATGCTGAGCCACCTCTTCAGACCCTCATCAACATTTTCTTATAGACTGATTTTTGTTTAAATTTTTCATGACTCAAACTAACTTGCACTATTACTAAACATAGACCATTTTTCATTTTAAGATTTCCTGGCTGTTATGTATTTTAGATAGGGTCTTACTATGTGACCCTGCCTGACCTGGAACTTGCAATCCCCCCAGTGTCTGATAACAAAGTGCTGGAATTGCTGATACAAGGCACACTCCTGACCTCTCTTTTATTGAGGAAGGGAAAAGGGTCTTCCTAGTAAAAAGTAGTTGTTTTGTTTTGTTTTGTTCTTTTTGGTGGTACTGGGAATTGAGCCCAGGTCTGAAGCCACATGCTAAGAAAGTACTTTACCACAGGGCCATGTTTGTAGCCCATGTCAAATGCCATAGAAATTGTTAACGGTGAAAACAACTTTGTGTGGATTACTTGAATAGCTATTTTTGTAAAACTGTGGGTTTTACTTATACATTGCTTTTAAAAAACAATAAAACTGGGTGCTAGTGGCTCACACCTTTAATCCCAGCAAATCCCAGCACTCCTGAGCCAGAGGCAGGCAGATGTCTGTGAGTTCAAGGCCAGCCTGGTCTACAGAGTGAGTTCCACTGACAGCCAGAGCTAGACAGAGAAACCCTGTCTCAGACAAACCAGAATTTAAACCACACGGCAAAATCACTCAAATCAGACAATTTAATACCTTATATAGATGTTGGATATTTTTCTGAATAAATACTTTATCATGGATAGGTCTTGTATCCTTTATTTTTTTAGAACTTGAAAACATACCAAGTTGCATATTAAGAAGGCAATCAAAAACATTTCCTCCTGTGTTCAAGTCTGCATTATTTCAAGGCTATCCATCACACACACACACACACACATCGTAACAACAGCATCAAACATTAGTCTTTAAGCTTTAAATAACTAAAGACAATGCATTCCTTAAAGCAGGAGAGCATACCATGAAGTTACAGCAGTTTTAGGTATAGAATATGGGGGGAATGAAATGTACTTCTGTGACAGGGATATATCTCAGTGTTTTGTTCAGCTTGTGCTCAATCCTCAGCACCACAAATAACAAACCAAATTTCCTTGTGCATGACATTATCAACACATATATTATCCTTAAAGGTGTGTTTCAGGCCCATAGATCTTCTGTACCAAGTATTCTAAAGGCCTGTTCAATAACCTAAACACTTTCATCTCTATTTATGCCCCTATAACTGCTCCCTTTTTTGTACTCCCTTGTTTGCCATTGTGCCTTAAGGGAAAGTTGTCACCGAGTATCAAGAGTTAATATGCATGAAGAACTTAAGAGCAGTTGACCTATATGAACACTCAATAAATATTCAGAACTACTTGTAAAGGAGAGTCTGCCATTATCTCCATTAAAAAAGTGAAAAGTTCTATTTTATATTCTATGTATATTTTGTTTGTATAGGCATAACCACACATGCACGAGAGTGCCTATGGAGGTCACAAAAGGGGCACCAGATCTCCTTGAGCTGGAGTCACAGGCGCTTGTGACCTGCCCAATGTGGGTACTGGGAACTGAATTTGGGTCCTGTGGTAGAATAGGAACGACTCTAAACCACTGAGCAATCTCCCAGTATCTCCTCTCTTTTTCTTTCTTTTTTTGGAAGACAGGTTTTTCTGTGTAGCTGTGGTTGTCTTGGAATTTGTCTGTAGACCAGGCTGGCCTCAAACCCAGAGATTAGACTGCCTCCGTTTAATTAAATACGTGCACCACCGCTCAACCTATCCCCATTCTTATACACAAGGGATTCAAAGTACAAAAAGGTGAGGTCATACCCCAGGTCATACAAATAACAGACTGTTTCCTGTCAATCTGTATCAAACTTCCCCACCTCCAATCCAGACAACTGCTGATCTAGACTAGACATGTTCTCCAAGGTATGTATATCTAGGTATCACTACATCAAAACTAAGATGTTGTTTGTTCTTCTCATGCTCATCCTTTCATGCATACATTGCTACCTAGAGACTGGCTGCTAGGACAGTCTGAATGCAGCAGCAGAATAGATTCTAACTGTCTTTCATTAGTCAGATATTAAAGGGATCTGACGTTAAAAGGGGAGACCATGTTTTGCTGCCCAATGAAATTGTTTTGCATTGGAAATATTTTAACTTTATTACATTTATTATTGTGTGTGTGTGTGTGAGAGAGAGAGAGAGAGAGAGAGAGAGAGAGAGAGAGAGAGAGAGAGACAGAAAGAGAGCGAGCAGCTGGTGGTCAGTAGCTGCTGATGCAGCAGGTTCTCTTCTACCATGTGGGTCTGGGGATTGAAAGCAGGTGTTTGGGTTTGTTGATAAGTGCCTTTACCTGCTGAGCCATCTTGCTTACCCAGATTTTTTTTTAATTAAAAGCATTGTAGGTGGTGGTGGCACGCACCTTTAATCTGAGCACTTTGGAAGCACAGAAAGGTATATCCCAAAGTTCGATGCTAACCTGGTCTACAAAGTGAATGCCAGGAAAACTAGGGCTGCATCGAGAAATCTTGTCTCCAAAACAAACCAAAACAAACAAAGAAGCAAATAAATAAATAAAACCATTTTAGTTTTGAAACCTTATAATAAGATTGTTATTTTAAATTGAGTTTATATTGACATTTTCTTAGTTTAATTGCTAATATAATTGATACTGCCAGACTTAGACAGTAAAACCAAAGCTCTCTGAAGGAATTACTAACCTTTGGAGAGTGAGCGACTCAAGTGTGGAACTAGAGAAGACCCACTTTCACCATCTGATTCTACAGTTTCTGAGAACTAGGTACAGAACATGGCAGCATGCAGCTGAGATCCATAGTTGGAGGCACTTACGCTTGACGGGTATAAAGGTCTGGTTCGTCGAGGTCCTGAGATCTTAATTCCTGTGTGGAGAGGCAGCCAGCACCACCGGTGGAAATGGAACTGTGCTTCATGCCCAGAACCTAATTCATGATTTCAATATCAGAAAAATGTTCCAGATGCAAGTGGATCATTAAGCAATAATTGTCACTTTTATTCTGAAGTAGAAGAGTAACTAAGTTTATTCCTTTACGATAGTATTTTCCCTGTGTGCTGTATTTGTTTGTCATGTATACTTAAGTCCTCACTAAAGATAACACCTATGCAACTTCAAGTATTCAATACACTCGAGCAAGACAATGCAAAAATGAACATATATGATTCCTGCATCACACGGCAATCCATGATCGCAAAATTTCAATGTGTTATCCCGAATACATCACTGGTATCTCTTATGTCTATTTCAATGGTAACTCACAGACTGCTTGACAAGAAATCTCAGGCTCCTTAACTCTCCTCAAAATGTTTCCTTTGGCTTCAAAATCAGGATTCATTCTCTTTTCCTAATATCTACTTTTCTTGCTTTATGTTTAACCCCATAGTTTAATACCCACTATTGTCTTTCTGGTTCTAATCTCCCTTTCAGTAAAGACAAGCAATCCGTTCCATAACATAATGTAGAGGCTGCTTCCATTCTCAAAATATTTTAGTATCATAAGCATACCTATGTAAGACCCTGTCTTCATCTCTGCAGCACTAGACGCTAGCCACTCAGCTTTTTCTGGTCCTGCCCTGGCTTCTTTCTAGGATAAGACAGAACTCACTGTTGATAAAATTATATATATATATATATATATATATATATATATATATATATATATATGTAGTGAAGAGAAGTCACGCTATGCGATAAGGCTTATATAGGAGGTTTATTGGAAGATGAGAGAGAAGGGACAGAGGAGGCAGAGAGGGGAGCAGACTAGTCCCATGGGGTAAAGAGTGCGGGAGAGAGAGGGAGGTAGAGACAGGAGAAGGGGGAGGCTAGGGGGTAGGTCCACCTGTTACAAGGAACCATAGCAAATGTGCCCAGAAGTGGCTACAGGTGAAGTGCTCTTAGTGGCTACAGGTGAGGAGGTTTCCTGTCAGGACCCTAAGGACAGGCAGGCCAATGCAGATTCCCAAATACTAACACCAAATAATAACACCCACTTTATTGTTTGTTTGAGCTGGGGACTTTAGCACAATAGGCTGTGCACTGAGTCACATCACTCCTTGTTCGACTGCTTACATTCCACTTAGGTCTTATTCTCAAGCCTTCAGTTTCCCAGACTTTTTCTTCTTACATGGCTTTTCAGATGCTGCATTACCACAGGAACGCAGTGTTTTAACCTGTCCCTCCCAGGCAGTCCTCCCCTTCTCCCCCTCCCTGCGGAACACCTTGGTCAGCAATCAGCATCCTCTTTTCCCTCTCCAGGCACTGCCCACACAAACTTACTGATCCCTGAACCCAGAACCTGGCAGATGCCGCCCCAGGTCTCTGATGCCACAGAGTTTCTTAGCAGGAACAGAGTTAACCCCATGCCAGCAGTTACCTTTCTCTCTGGTTCTTGACCCCCAGCGCCCACTTCCAGTAAAATGCACAACTGCTTAGGAAGACACCCACCAATGCCAACCAAGAGCCATTTGGATTTTAAAGTCTCCGCCTGCGTGACGTCAGAAAGCCTCTTGCGAGTACTCTTAAGCAAGAAGGCTATGCCAGTTCCCAGACAGTGGTGGGAAGTCCTAGGGCAAAAGCTTAGATTTCTAAATCTTGCAGCTGTTGTGCCTCTGGCTAGAATTGTAGTTTTGTCCCTAGCAGCCCTTTTGAGTTTCAGTCTTTCCTAGCCATCAGTGTGTCTCCTCATCTGTATTTGAGACAATCAAGTACTTTTGCAGCAGTGCCCAGTTGTTTTCCATAGTATCTTTTATTGTTGTTTTGTTTTGTAAAATATCCCTGGGCCTGGTGAAATGGCTCCATGGGTAAGAGCACTGCCTGCTCTTCCAAAGAAATGGGTTAAATCCCCAGGACCCATAACTGTAACTCTAATTTCAGGAGGTCTGATGCCCTCTCCTGGCCTTGGTGGGCACCAGACACACGTGTGGTATACAGACATACATGTAGGCAAAACACTTTATACATAAAATGAAAATAATAAAGATCTTTTTTTAAAAAAATAAAGGCAACTAAAAAGGATTCTTGTACAGTTTTATCAGGACCTAAGTTCTCAAAATTCATTTCAACACTCATCTTAGTTTCAAGATGCCTTAAGAAGTACAAAATTTGCTGGTCAGTGGTGGTACATTCCTTTACTCCCAGTACTCAGGAGGCAGAGGCAGGGGGATCTCTGTGAGTTTGAGAAGAGTCTACAGAAGAAATACAAAATCACTTTAGCTAAGACATTTGAATTGGAAGTATTATCTCTGTTTGACCAAGATCTCCCATATTTTGTCATTACAAGGTCAATTAGTAAGACTATTGTAATAGCTATTGCTTATGCATTAACTACTCCTGGATTCTTTTTATAGAAGACTGAAGCGAGAAAGGATTAATGTTCTACGGGTGCTTAAATAAAGCAAGTTTTCACATACTAGTCCTTCTAAAATCATTCCTCATCAAAGAACTCATTGAAACATTTTTTTTTGTACAAAGTTTAAAAAGTTGAAGTCTACAGTCATCAGGCTGGTAGTCATAGACACACAAAAACCTGACAAGCTTGCTTTCTATGTCTACTTCTGAATGCCACTCAGGATCAAGTGAGATAATTGTATCAGGATTTTAGCTTAGTGATACATGGCGTTAATAAATTAAAATTCATCCTAAGGAATGTAGTGGGAAGAAATGATAATGTAATCAAGTTGAATTTAATTTGCTAGATATTTTATAATGACATTTTAAGTCATAAGCAACTGTAATATACTTTACTATTAGAAACTCTTTTAATTAATGCAGGCCACCTTATTCCCATGTGGTTATGCCGTGGCAGTATCTGTGAAAAATTCTTCAGAGCAGGTAATAGGGATATGTTACATCTCTTTTTATCTTCTTTTTTTTTTTCTGAGACAAGCTTGTCTATTTAACAGTCTTGGCTGTGTCCCTTTTTTACCTTTTATGTTAATTCTTTAAAAACAACTACTTCTTTATTTTATTTATTGTATTATGTGTAGTTGGAATTTTCCTTTGGGCCACCAAGAAACTCCCAAATAATTTATTATGAATGCTTCTTATTAATTATAAGTGCTTAGTCTTAGCTTAGGCTCGTCCTGCTAGCTTTTTGAACTTAATTTAACCTGTTTCTATTCATCTACTTTTTTCCTTGGGGCTTTTTACCTTTCTTTTATTCTGTATGTCTTGGTTTCCTGCTTCCTCCATGTGTGTCTGATTGGCCACTGGTTTCTCCCTGGTATCTCTTTTTCTTTCTTCCTTTCTAAGCCTAAATTCCTCCTGCTACTCAGTTTCCCTGCCTGCAAGTCCTGCCTATACCTCTTTCTTGCTATTGGCCATTTAGCTTTTTGTTAGACTAATCAGGTGCCTTAGGCAGACAAGGTAAAACAGCAACACATTTTTACATATAATTCAACAAATGCAACACGTCTTTACATAGTTATACAAATAGTTTGTAACAATGAAACATCATTTCTCCTTTTACTTTTTTTCTTCAAACACGCTCTTATATGCCTCCTTGTTCCCTTTCAAATTCATGGATTTTTCATTAATTTTGTTACATGCATATGTGTATGTAACCTGCCCAATCTGTATGTTACTTGTCTGTATGCTGTCAGGGTTATAATTAGGTTGAAGGGAGATAAATACACAGGGAGAAAGGAGAGCAAAATAATAGTATGGATATGTGAAAAAAATCACAAGGATTCATACTGTTAAGTACCTAAGAAACTATAACACACACATACTTTAATTTAGTATAATGTTATTTGTATGTATGATTCAGGGCTCAACATTTGGTATTGGATAAGCATTTCGTGTACTCTTCCCACAGTAGGACTAAAACTGTTTCTCCACTCCCGGCATTTGTGAGTTCCCTATAGTTCTTTGTGTAGGGCTGGTTGGCCCCTTGTCCCTTATAGATTGCCTCTTGTCCTTATTCAGCTCATACTTAAGCAGCCATGTTAATAAGATTTTATTGGTGTAGATTCTGACATTCCTAGGAGATACAATGTCATAGCAAACTCCATGATGCTCTGGCTCTTATAATCTATGTGGTGTCCCCTCCTTTACAATGTTTCGTGATACTTACGTGTAGTGATATTTCATTTGTATTTTAATAAAGAAAGTTTAGCTGAAGATCAGAGAGTAAGTGGTAGCACACACCTTTAATCTCAGTAGCCACACTAGTTTGCCATAGAAACCTGGCGTTGCACGCCTTTAATCCCAGTGGTGCACATCTTTAATCCCAACCTAAAGAGTGGAATGCAAGACAGAAGGAGAAAGCTCTCAGACACAGTCTCATCACCCTGTTATTTGATTTCTCTGTTAGATTGCCTTCACATATGCATTTATTTCAGGAAGCATCGACTGTATCAATACCCATGCCACTGCACACTACTTCCGTGGCCTTAGTTTTAGCTGTTTCTCCCTGTATACACTCCCTCGTCCCTCTATTTCTCTCCTTGCACCTCCCCTCACCAGCCTGTACCTTTCTATTCTATTTCTTCTTTCCTGATGAGATGCTTCTCTCCTCCTTAGTCTGTTACTCTATGCTTAATCTCTGTGATTCTGTATATCCACATGTAAGCTAATACATGCCACATTTGGCTTTCTGTGTCTGGGTACCTCACTCAGGGTGATTTCTCCCCCTAGTTCTACCCATTTACTGTGAATTTAATTCTTTTTAATGGCTGAGTAATATTCATTTGTATAAAGGTTCCAATTTTTATCACGAGGTAGATCAGGTCCCATCTCTCTAAGGTAAATCCACACTCATTTCCATAGTGACTGTATGAGTCTGCACTCCTACCAGCAGTGGATGAGTGTACCCCTTATTCTATGTCCTTGCCAGCAGGAACTGTCACTCGTATTATTGATCCTAGGGATTCTGACAGGTGTAAAATGGACTCTCAAAGCAGACTTGGTTTGCATTTCACGAATGACTGAGAATGTTGAACATTTAAGTCTTTCTCAGCCACTTAAGATTCCCTATTGAGAATTCTCTGTTTAAAAATTCCCAGTTTTAATTGAGTCATTTGTTTTCTTGATATCTAGCCTTTTGAGTTCTTTATACATTTTGTTTGAGGTTTTTTTGTATAATTTTGGATTTTAGCCCTCTATTAGGTGTGTAGTTGATAAAAAATATTTTACCATTCTGTAAGCTGCCACTTGTCTGTATGATGGGATCTTTTGCCATGCAGAAGCTTTTCAGTTTCATGAGATCCCATTTATTAATTGTTGAAATTAGTGTCTGTGTTAATAGTGTTCTGCTCAGAAAGTCTTTTCCTATGTCATTGATTTCAGGGATCTTCCCTTCTTTTTCTTCTGTTAGGTTCAAGATATCTGGTTTTAGGTTGAGGTCTGTGTGGGAATTCTTTCCACCAAATTTATTTTGGGAGGTGGAGTGTCTCAGCAATAGGGTGGCTTCTGTGTGCTGACATGATCTCTTATAAGGGAGAGGAATGATCTTCCATGTATTTCTGGTTTCCTCATCAAAGATCAGGTGTCCGTAGGCCCTTGAATTACACCTGACTTCTCAACGGAAACCATGAAAGCCAGAATGTCCTGGATAGATGTGCTGGCAGACACTAAGAGACCATGGAGGCAAGCCCAGAGTACTATTCCCAGCAAAGCTTGCATTCACCATCAATGGAGAAAAAAGATATTCCAGGACAAAAACAGATTTAAACAATAGGTAGCCACAAACCCAGCCTTACATAAAGTACTAGAAGGCAAAGCACAAACCTAGGACGCCAACAACTCCCATAATAACACAGACATCTGACAACTCTCCACCACCACAACTCAAAGAAGGGAAACACACAAACACTACCACCAAAGAAAATAAATAAAAATAACCGGAGTTGACATCCACTGGCCATTAATATCCCTCAATATCAAATGGACCTAAGAAACAAGCCAGTGTGGCTATACACTAGTTCTTTCCCCAAGCTCAGGCAGTTTTTAGACAAGCAAGGGTCTCCATTCATTCCCTTTGAGGAACTCTCAGGCCCTGACACTAACACCTGACTGGTGCCTATTGTCAAGGCCAATGGTACACTCCTCAGCCCCTCCCTGACCTGACCTGACCTGAGAAGCCACACCCCAACCCAGTTCACAGGCTCCTCTTTATCTAACTAACTAACTAACTAACTAACTAACTAACTAACTTACTATACAGCATAAAATGTGGAATCTCTTCTCAATGAAATGCTGTTGGCAGCCATTCGATGAATTTATTCTCAGATCAGATCAGATCCTGTCCAGCAGGGGTGTCTTCTTCCCATGTTTCTTCTTCTTTTGTTTGTTGCAGTCAGTCTAGATGTGCTGGTCTATGGTGTGTGTGTGTGTGTGTGTGTGTGTGTATGTGTCTGAGAGAGAGAGAAAGAGAGAGAGAGAGAGAGAAAGAGAGAGAAACAGAATTGCTATTTATTTGAAGAGTTTTAATGATTTAATATTCAGCGATTTCCAGCCTTATTTACCAGCACATTTATTATTACCAGTGAGCACCTTCCTCTGAAAACGTTGGAACCCCCCCATCTGTACATGTCATGCACGTGTGTGTGTGTGTGTGTGTGTGTTTGTGTGTGTTTCAAATTCCATTTCAGGAGCTGCTTTGCTGACACTCACCCAGCACCAGTGAGATGGAGGCCACCATTTTCTTAGCCAGTTATGTTTCAGGACAGTCAGGAGACAGAAAGAAAGAAGGAAGGAAGGAAAGAAGGAAGGAAGGAAGGAAGGAAGGAAGGAAGGAAGGAAGGAAGGAAGGAAGGAAATAAATGATGTACATTCCCAACAAAAAAAAAATTAAGTAAATTTTAAAAAGTAAAAAAATAATTAAGAAAGTAAGTAAATATATACATAAAAATAGACAAATAAGCAAACAAAGAATAAATAAATGAATAAAATATTATTATTTAATTGAAACTTTCAATAAGTAAATAAATGAGTCAGGCTGAGATATATGAAAGAAGATAAGGAAGTGAAGGAATAAATGAACAAATAAATAAGTAAGTAAGTAAGTAAACAACTAGGTGGGTCATTTTTTAAAGAAGTAAGTAAATGAGATGGGCTGAACAGATAGATAAGTAAGTAAGCAAGCAAAGAAATACACAAGAAGTCATTGCTCGATCAATCAATCAATAAGCAAGCAAGCAATAATGAAAAAAAGGAGACACATCCATTCATCCATAAAAGACAAAACATGGAAATAAACATGTAAACTGGTCAACCCACCCACGTTCACTCTGACTCTAAGATTATAAGATACACATTGTGAGACATTGACCCCTCCCATGTGTCACATTCTGAGGCAGTGACCCCCTCCCATGTGTCACATTCTGAGGCAGTGACCCCTCCCATGTGTCACATTCTGAGGCAGTGGCACCCACAAAGGGGAAGAGTAAGTCCAAAGGAATCTCAAACCTGGAGCCAGGATTGGGGTGTTTTTGAGCAAAGAGGAGATGACTTTTGAGTGACAGGTAAGGGCCTTGTACTGTTGCTGACCTAGTCATTTTCCTGTGATCAGAAGACACCTCTGGGCTCTGGAATCAGATTGATCTACTCTGGACTGATGGCAGCAATTACAGAGCTTCAGAGGACAATGGAAGAACAAGCTTGCTGGCTGCAGCTCAGAGAGGGTGCCATAAATGGATCTGGAATTTAAGCTTGAAGGATGATTCTTTAAGGTTCCAACTTAAAAATATAAAACCATGAATGCATGAGTGGATGGTGTTGGGCTCAATACCACATTCAAATATTTAAAGCATAATAGGCACACACAGTGTCAAGTTGGGAGCATAGGCCCCAGTCCCTCACATCTGTCCCAGCCCCAAGGCCTGGTCTGGACTCCAAATCCCAGCAGGCCAGGTCCTGACCCCATCCCCAGGGTACTTAAGTGATCTCCAGAAAGAGGAACATTTGGTCTCCCTTTCTTCCTCTCAGGGGCTGTATTTATGCAGCTTCCAGGTTCCCACTTGGGGCCATCTGAGAGCGCAGATCTGCTATTAAACCTGGATATTTCTCTTTTTTTCTTTTCTTTTTTTTTTCTTTTTTGGATTTTCCGAGACTGGGTTTCTCCATAGCTTTTGGTTCCTGTCCTGGAACTAGCTCTTGTAGACCAGGCGGACCTCGAACTCACAGAGATCCGCCTGCCTCTGCCTCTCGAGTGCTGGGATTAAATGCGTGCGCCACCACCATCTGGCTAAACCTGGTAATTCTTAATTTGGCTTGTTTTGATTTAACTTGATGAGGAATTTTTGCATCGCCGGAGAGCTTGCTTTACGCAGTTCAAAGCCAGGTCCACTTTTCCCCCTGTAAGCCTCTTACCAAAATCTTTTTAAATTGAGCCTGCTTTGTTCATTTGTATCAGACAGACTCAATTTAAAAAGATGTTTGTATATATATATATATGTGCCCATGGTTTTTGGTCTCTGCACTTTCACCCCTCCCTTCCCTTAGTAGCCAGTCTCTCATAGCACCATGCTACCAGAGGCACTGGCCCCTCCCCCACTCCCTCAAGCCCACACTTCCCAACCCCCTCCTATGGAGCTACATTCTTTCCCCTTGCTTTCCCAATTTGGAGATTCAACTTCCACCTTTCCCTTCCCCTACCACCTCACTGCTCCACTGCTGAACTCCCTCTTTACACTGGGCTAGCCCCTCCCATGCTCCCTTTTCTCTTCCAAATCTCCCTCAGGTAGAAAAGCAGCTAGGTTTCTTTTCTACTAATCATTCTGTTTCCTCAGTCGGTACCAGATATTAGGAAAGAGTTAAAAAAAAGTTGAGGATGGTCCCCAAACTTCTATATGGGAATTGGAGAATATGGCCTTTAAAGTTTTAATGCCCGAGAGGAATCAGCTGCGTCTTCCCAACAGACAAAGCTACAACAATCTACAGGCCCAGGTCTTAGCAGCTGCCCTAAGGTCACAGGAAGGGGGACAAGGGAAGCCAACCACGGGGCTCTATCAAAGGTGGTCTAAATGGTCAATTGGCACGATATTGCACTACAGCTGCTCTGAGGTTGTGCCCTATCTGCCAGCAACCCAGACACTGGAAATCACAATGCCCCTGTGCGGGCTTGTCCTCTAGGCCATGCCATGGAGGTCTGGCCACATCACCATTGGCAAGTGAAACTCTGCCAGCCTTCAAATGTCTCAGCCTTGCAGAGGATTGACGCTGCCCAGACTTGGTATATCCCGTAACCCTCTCCTAGCCTAGGGTCATGCTACAAGTGGTGGGTAAATCCATTATTTTTATTTTCACTTCGGCCTTTAGTTTCCCTCACCAATTTCAGCTATGGGTGTAGACAGGACCTGTTCCTCTCCAGTTAAAACTCTGTCACTGCCCTACATTCTTGTAGAACAATTATATCCTTAGCCACTTCCCCAAAGCTTTGTTCCACTTCTTGGAGTCCCTTTTAACCTCGCCCATCTCCAAGATTCTATTTTACAGCTTCATTCCTCCTGCCAGACGTGTGCCCAGGCCAACCCACAAGGAGTTCTCCACATACACCCGCTGCGTGGACACCAACCGGGCAAAGATTGGCAGGTTAATTTCACTTAAATGCCTACTCATGAAAAAACTTCGTTATCTCTTAATACTTGTGGACACTTTTACAAGGTGGATAAAAGCATTTCCAGTCTCCAGGGAAACAGCAGATGTGGTGGAGCTCAACATCTCCTGGACAATGGGACTCATCAAACAACAACTGAGCCAGCTTTCCATTGAACTCAGGTTATCTTGGCCCTCGCCTCAGGGCCAACCGGCATTCCCCTATGGGCCTTAGCCCCTTTGGGCTGCTTTATGGCAGGCCCTTTCTCCTTAACCATCACCTTCCAGTTCAAGCTACTCCACTGGTGGGGTACCTACCCTACCTCTCCCTTTTAAGGTCCCTTCTCCATTCACACGCTGACAGTTGTCTTCCTGCCACCACACCAGTGGACCCTAATGCCCCTAAACCTGCCCTGCTCTCCCCAGGGCACAGAGTACCCCTCAAACAGTTAACTCCTAGGTCTCTTGAACCTCGATGGACAGGACCTCACATGGTAATCCTCACCACACCCTCAGCTGCCAAGCTCTTGGGACACCCATGCTGGTACCATCTCTCCAGGCTCAAGCGGGCACCTACTCAAGACACTTGGTCTGTCCAGCAGACAAGACCCTCCACTCTCCATTTTTCCAGGATGCCACAATGAAGGGCCTACCTGCTCCTCATCCTGGCACACTCATCTTTAGCAATAACAAGATTTTTTCCCCTAGACACCTGCCTTCTCCTCTCCCCCAAGGAACAGATGCCTGCCTTCTCCGGGATGAGAGTTCATGGGATGCCTTTCCAGCCACACCTCTTGCTAAACATGGACACCTGGCTCTCCCCTTCCCCACACTGCCCCATGCCTGCAGGAAGTAGCCAGATTTGAGTCTATGCCCTTTTTTCCCCAAAGAGCCCTATGGAAGTTAAGTGCCTCTTGGCCACAGACCTGGAGTCCTTCCCAGGGTTCTTACAGCCTACCTGGATTGTACTCTGCCTCATTATTTTATTTTTTAAGGATCCTTGACAGCCTTGTAGGAGCCAGAAAAGACTTTTAAAGGCCTGTAAGAAAACCAAGCTCATGGATATCATGGCACAAGTGAGAAATGAGAGGTGCAGGGAACTCTGGTAGTTGACAGTCTTTCCGTCTGGGTGTCACTGATGTAAAATGTTGGGTTTGACAATTTGGCAAGACATGTGCTTATGAGCAGTATTCTTTCCCATATGTCAATTATGTGTCCACAGAGTTTAGAGAGAAAGGAACTCGCCCACACTGAGATTTGGGCTTTGGAAAGATAAGCTGACAGTGTGTTTTGTTTTGTCTTGACTCACTTTCTTCCTTACTCTCTTTTTCTGTCCTTAACAAACCTTCATTGGCTGTGTGTGTGTGTGTGAGAGAGAGAGAGGGAAAAAGAAAGAGAGAGAGGGAGAGAGAGAGAGAGAGAGAGAGAGAGAGAGAGAGAAAGAGAGAGAAGAGAGAGAGAGAGAGAGAGAGAGAGAGAGAGAGAGAGAGAGAGATGGGGGAATATTTCTGGGGATGGATCCCAATGCCTGTGTTTGCTCTCTAACAGATACACACCATTTAGCTTCACTTCCAAACTCTCACACACAGGAATCATGTATTTTTCCCAACCAGCAAGGATTTCAGACTGGCCAACCATGGTATGCACAAATGGAGACTGTTGACGGTTCTTGTGGGAGTGATGACCCATCTCAGGGGGCTTGGAAAATGCACTTGTTGTCTGGTCAGAGACACCATTGGGTTACCACATACCACTGACAGGCCAAGCCACTAAGGATACCTTCCTGGAACTCATGAGTGCACGTTGTGGAAGCTACCCTGGCACTAAGCCTCTCCACATGCTGCAATGGAGATGGCTTGGAAGGAAACTAAGGCCATGCTCCTATTCCTACATCAGATGTCTCTGAGGTAAAAAATAGGGACCTGGAAGGGCTTTTCAAACAGCAGAGCTCAGAGCCTGCTGACTTTTCACAGGCATCGGCCTGAAGAAGGAAAGCAAGCCACAGCCAGGTCCTCTCTCCTGATCTCTCCCAGCCTTGGCGTGTGTGAGCTCTTTGAATCTCCCTCATGATGCCCCTTTCCTTGCTGGTACAGATGTCTTAGGCAGTGCCTACCTTGCCTAGTCTGATTCCTTCCCACATGTTTCATCCACACTTCCCTAGACTCCCATCGGGTTACACACCACAGATGTTTTGGCCTAGCTATTCATGGAGGCTTGCTGACATCATGGCATGACTGATGGCTGACTATGAACACCTGCCTATGGCTTCTGGCACATTCAGCGGGTAGACACATTACAAGTGTTACAGCTCCAGAGGGAAAGGTACACTGACTTGTTGGGAAGTCAGGCTATACCTGCAAGTATTACAGATCTGAGGGAAAAGTATCCTGACTTGTCAGGGAGTCAGGCTGTACCTATAGCAGTGAAGGGAGGTGTCCTTGACACCTACAGCTGTGAGAAAAAAGGAATCCTACTTGACGGGTAGTCAGGCTATACCTAAATCTGGGGTATGGTGAGGGATGGTCTCCCCATCAGATGTAGCAAATCCTACAGCTCTCTTAGAGTGCACTGGTACAGCTGAGCTCTGCTCCAACCTTCCAAGAGAGCTTCCCAGCTGAGGTATATAGCATAAATTCTAATTATTCTTAATAAATAAAATACAGAGTCATATATTAGGGGATGAAAGCTAAAGGATCAGAACATTGCTGCCAGTCACTAAAGAGATGTTTTACCTCTACCAATGTTCAAACCAAAGGGGCAATCTTGTCCTCAGACTGTCTCCTCAGACTGCCTTGAGATCCTGTCTCTTCCCATCTTATATTCTTCTCTCCTCACAGCTGTATCGCTCCTGTCTCCACCTCCCTGTGCTGGGATTAAAGGCGTGTGATCATAAGTGCTGGGATCACCTTTGTGTGTGGTCTGTTTCTCTTTTAGACAGATTCAATCTTGTGTATCCCTGAGTGGCCTTGAACTCACAGAAATCCATCTGCCACTGTCTCCTGAGTTCTGGGATTAAAGGTTAGTGCCACCACTGCCTGACCTCTAGGGGCTTAGCTCTGCACTCTGATCTTCAGGCAAGCTTAATTGGTTAAAACACAAACTAAGTATCACTACAGAAGTATCCATTTCTTCTGCTCTGCTCCCCTAAGGGAACATCTCAGCAGAGGTATCCATTTCCTCTCAGCTCTGGCCCAAGATATTACTTCTGCTTCCCTGAAAATAAAGGAGACGCCTGCAGGAATGCAGCAGTCTCCTCCGAATCCAGCGAAAAGTTGTTACTCACCTGGCCTGAGAACTGTTTCTGCTCAGCTTCTTCTTCTGGTTACTACAGAACAGGGTCACTATGAGCTGATAGATAGGCAGTGCTGGCTGAGCATTGGGAGGGAAACAAGCCTTCCACACACAGCAGCATCATGCTATCCCTCTACAGATGTCAGCACCAAGCCTTCCAGAGAGGCTGGTTTTACTTTCTCAGGGTCACACAGCACTAGGTATGTCAGACCAGGGCCCACACACTCACCTTAGTGTTGTATTATGAGCGGCAGGGCTGCTTCCCACCGCCACCCGGCTAGCTTTACCCAAAATAATTACACGGAAACTGTATTCTTTTAATCACTGCCTGGCCCATTAGTTCCAGTCTCTTATTGGCTAGCTCTTACATATTGATCTAACCCATTTCTAATATTCTGTGTAGCACAACACGCTGGCTTACCAGGGAAGATCTTAACCTGCGTCTGTCTGGAATGGGAGAATCATGGCGACTCCTTACTCGGCTTCTTTCTCCCAGCATCCTGTCTGTTTACTCCACCCACCTAAGGGCTGGCCTATAAATGGGCTAAGGCAGTTTTCTTTATTAGTTAACCAATGAAAGCAACAGATAAAATACAAGAACCACCTCCATCACCTTAGGGTCATTCTGACTGCCTCCTTCCTTCCTCCAGTACTGTCTCTGTGTTTTCTTTTGGGCAGAAGGGACTCAGGGGACAGATAAAGCATACATATGCAGAGTGGAGGTGGTATTGGGGCTGTTTTCTGTAGGTGTCCAACCCTTTTCAGAGGACCCAAGTGACTTGCTGGTGTAGCCCCTATAGATGGGAAAGCTGTGGATACACAACCTTGTTTTCAGCTCTTGTAGGTCACTCAAGAAGATCCTTCTTCCTGCTGCCTGTTTGGGTGGTTGCAACTTGAGCCTGATCAGGAGCCAGCCTGTGGCAGAGCAGGACAGGTCTGGTTCCTCTCCCGGGAGCAATGACAGAGGAAGGGTCTGACTCAGGTCTCAGTTCCAGACTGTGTGGTTGAGCGGGGCTAGCTGGGGCCCTGGAGAGAGATGACAAGCAAAACCCTAGAAGCTACAGTCTGCAGTGTAAAGTCCTGATTTGCATCAAAAGCCACCAAAGAGGAGGAGGCAGGAGGGGAAAGTCCAGCACCTGGGATGCATCTCTGGCACTGGCTGAAGGACTCTGGCTCAGCTGCTTCCCCAGAAGTCCATGTGTCTGGAGAATGGAAACCTGAGCTGCTTTTGTTTCTCAAAACCAGTGGAGCAAAGCATGGTGGGTCTCACCTATAACTCCAACACTTAGAAGGCTGAGGCAGGAGGACTGCTATGAATTAAAGGACAGCCTGGACTACATGATGAAGAGTGTATAAAAGCACACAAAACATGCTGGGCACACACCTGTCATCCCAGTGCTCAGAAGGCTGAGGCAGAAGCCGAAGGACAGTGTTTCAGGTCAGCATTTCCAGCTCAGACTAAACTATTTAGCATAAATTTGTTAAAACCAAATCAAACCAACTAATGTGCTTCCTCTCTCCTCCCACAGCAACAGTACATGAAACTGCTTCAGCAACAGGGCACACTTAGAGAATTCTGAGCCTCGTTACACCTGAGGAAAGTTTCCTTGACAAAGTGAGTTCAGAACTCAGGGCCAGTCTCTTGCTCATGTTTTACCCCATGGCCGAAAATGGTGCTAATGGCTATGGGTAGGTCACCACATAGTTCCCGCCACAATGGGGAAAATCTCTGAGAAAGACTGGCGGGTGTAGTCTAAGTCAACTGTCTGCTTTGGACGGTTCCATCTGGTCAGGATTCCAGGTCCGGGAAACTTGACCAGGATAGCATTGCTGAATCCTCTAGGAAAGTGGGACAGAGCAAAGCAGGTAAGCTAACCCTCCCTGTAACAGCTATTACACTCCCAATAAAACAGTAACCAGGGATTTCCCAGGCAACTCCCATGTGGTGGACAGAAGCCAAGTTTGCAAACTGGGGAGTGAAAATGTGGGAAGGTAGAGTAAAGCATTAGCAACAAAATGCAGGGTGTTTTAACCTCAAGGATCAAAGGTAACAGGAAGGTAGTAATGCCAGCAAACAGTGCCACTAATGGACCCAGCTGAGATGGCTCAGAATGTTGAGGATGGGCAATATTGAAAGAGATATAAGAGGCAGGTTAGGACCTGGGTGAGCATGGTGCAGAGGGCACAGGGTCTGCAGCAGTTGCCCCTACCAGGGGGAGGGACTAGGTACTTGGCAGTGGCAAGAAGGGGTGGAGTCCTCTTTCTTGCTTTACACATTCACAAATCTGTTTAAACACATCTCCATCCTGTCTCACAGCAAGCCCCAGGAACACAGTTGAGTCTTCCAACCATGGTGCCACCACACTGGACCAGGACAGCTACAGCGACACATGCACTATGCACACATGCACAAAACACACAGTGGCTGGAATTCCATCAGCTACACTATAATTTCAACCTCTGTAAGCATCAGACACCTTGACCAATGACCAATATGACCAGCCTCAGCCACACTGACCACCTCACCCAAATGTCAGGATACACAGGAGGCAGAGGCAGTCCACATAGGGAGGAATGCCAAGACATACACAGAGCAGCACTGTGCACTCTGGAAGGTTTCTTTCCACTATGGTACTCCACAGTAGGCAGCTCTCTCTGGTCCCCATCAGCAGTTCAGCCTTCAGTCCAGAACCAGGGCAGAAAGGGCATTCAGGTCTTTCATGTATGGATGAGCTACCAGGTTCTGGTTGATCTTCAGCTTTTGCTCAGAGTCAGGGAAGATCTTCAGCAGTGCCTCCCTCAGGTCACTGGTATCTGTGGAAGATCTCTGTGCTGGCATGAGAGAGTTCTGTTGTATTCTGGGAACAGTGGCCAGGGGTATGAAGTGGGGCTGCTGAGGAAGCCAAGAGCCTGAAGAGGCTCCCTGGCTCCGGGATAGAGGCCAGTGGCTTGATGGAGGTGGGTCTTGTATCTTATCTGTTGCTTTCATTGGTTAATTAATAAAAAAAACTTCTTGGCCTCTGATAGGATAGAATTTAGATAGGCAGATGGTGTTGGTTACTTGGGTTGTGGGGCTCCAGAACGAGCCCACATTTGGCAGGGCATTGAGTAGCAGTGCATGTGTCTATAGATGAAGTGACCATAGTGAGAACGGCAGTGAGAAACCCTGTAAAGCACATATGGCTGACACTGAGGATCTGGATGCTAGGTAGTTCCATGTTTTCTGAAGGCCAGAGAGCCAAGAGGATGTAAAATCGGCCCCCATAGAGTGGCCTATAGCGCACCTGGTACCATTTCCAGACCAATGAGGGAACAAGAGCTCCTGGGATGGACAGTCCCTCCCCAGCCTACTGTCTGAGGGTGGGCCATGGTGGTTGGTTCTGCAATGCTCCTGCTCTTCTGGGGGTGGGTTGTTCTAGGCAGTATCAGCTGACTGGGAAAAGTTGCCTCTGGGCAAGAAGGCAACTCCAAGAGGCTCCTGGAATCCCTATCTCCAGTGAGGTCTGGATGGGGCGTGTGTACTCTCAATGCATATGCATCCAGGGGACACCTGTCCTGCTTAGAAACTTTTGCCGATTTTAGCTGCAGCTAAGAACAGGTGCTAATAGTGACATCAACATCAGAAGCTTGACAACCTGCAAATGCTACATTAACATTAGCGGCATCCACTCAAGAAAGAGTGATGACTAGTGGTCACCAAGCATTTGAAGATGACACTAGGTGAGAGGAAAAATGACCAGCAGGCTTGATCCTGCCACCAGGCTACTGAAGGAATGGAACAGGTAGCAAAGAATTCACCTCTAGTATGACCTGGGCCTCGGCTCATCATAGGACACACACACAGCCTCAAACACAGGCCTTGAGGCCTAAAATGCTATGAGGATTTCCAACATAAGATGTGGGATTGAGGAGGTGAAATGGACAAGTTTATAGAAAGCTGCCATTTCCTTGGCTCAAGTCAATGCCTCACCAGTGTAATAAAACCCAAAGGCTATACCTAGGTCCGAGTGGGCCTGAGGAAGCAAGTGCCATAGGAGTGGGAGCTGGGAGCTAATCTAGTCCCAGGACACTGGCAGAGCAGGATTGAGCCAGCGACCTGATCCTGAGCAGCCTAGAAACAGTGAACCCTACCAGAACAGGTATAGGGAGTAACTGCTGAGGATCCACATATGAATCTGGGACCTTCAAGGAAGTAGACCTAAGTCAGGACCCCTGTGGGTCTGGGTGTGAATCTAGAACTTCTGAGGAACTAGGCCTGAGCCAGGACCTCTGCCAGTCTGGGAAGAAATCTGGAATCTCTGAGGCAATAGACAGGAATCAGAGATCTCTGCAGGGCCAGGCATGAGTCTGGGACCTCAGAGGGAGTAGGCCTGAGCCGGGACCTCTGTGGGTCCCAGCATTGGCCTGGACATCAAAGGGAATAGGCAGAAATCAGAGATCTCTGCAGATCTGAGCTTGAGTCTGGGACCTCTAAGGGAGTCAGCCTGAGCCAGATCCTCTGAAGTTCTGAGTGCACCTGAGTCTGGGAACTCCGAGGCAGTAGACTGGAGCCAGAGACCTTTGCAGGACCAACTCCAAGCCAGATACCTCTGCAGGAGTGCATCCAGAACAGGATTTACAGAAACAGGTCAAAGATGGTAATCTAAGACATAGTAGGCTTGAGAAAGCAAACTCCAAAGGAGCAGAGCAAAGCCCATGAGTGCTGAACTATCTCCAGGAACATGGAGTAACCAATGGGGTAACTATAACTGTGACACTGACTGTACTATGAAGAACAACCACCTGAGATTTGGATGTACTGATACATAGAAGATTAATCAACAGAATCTCACACAGACCCAACCGCACATATTAGAGGAAAAGATGAGTAGAAAAGGCAAGAACTCACCCAACATCACAAAGAACAACACAACACCAGTAAAACCTAAAGACCCTACAACACCAAGACTTGAACAACCAAATATAGATAAAGCAGAAGAAAATGATCTAAAAGTAACTTCAAAAGAATGTTTGAAACTCTTAAAGAAATGAGAAATTCCCTCAAAGAAATGGAGGAAAAGACAAACAAAAAATCAGCAAATCCCTTAAAGAAAACAAAGAAAAAGCAATCAAACATATGAAAGAAACCACTCAAGACATGAAAACTGAAATAGAGAAAATAAGGAAAACACAAGCCAAGGGAATTATAGAAACAGAAATCATGAGAAAATGAGCAGGAACCACAAAAGATTGAAGACAGACTCTCAATCACTAAAGATACAATGGAGAAAATAGACTCATCATTTGAAGAAAATATTAAATCTAACAAAAGCTTAACCCAAAATATCCAGGAAATATGGGACACCATGAAAAGGCCAAATCTAAGAATAATAGGTATAGAAGAAGGTGAAGAAGTTCAACTAAGAGGCACAGAAAATATATTTAACAAAATCATAGAAGAAGACTTTCCCAACCTAAAGAAAGATATGCCTATGAAGATACAAGAAGTTTACAGAACACCAAATAGACTGGATCCAAAAAAAAAAAAACATTCCCTCTCCACATAATAATCAAAACACTAAACATTCAGAGTAAAGAAAGAATATTAAGAGCTGCAAAGAAGAAAGGCCAAGTAACATATAAAGGTAGACTTATCAGAATTACACCTGCTTTCTCATTGAAGACAATGCAAGCCAGAAGGGCATGGTCAAGCATTAAGGGACCACGGATGCCAGCACAGACTAATATACCCAGCAAAACTTTCAATCACCATAGAAGAACAACACAAGATATTTCATGACAAAACCAGATTTAACCAATAATAGCCACAAACCCAGCCCTATGCAAAATACTAGAAGGGAAATTCCAACCCAAGGAAGTGGGCTACATCAATTTATAAAAACAGACAATTGATGGTCTCATAGCAGCAAACCCCAAAGAAGGGAAAAATGCACAAATTAATATTGCCAAAAATGAATACTAAATTAACAGGAGATAGCAATTACTGCTCATTAATATCCCTAAATATAAATGGACTCAACTCACCTATAAAAAGGCTTAGGCTAACAGATTGGGTATGAAAACAGAATCCTTCCTTCTTCTGCATACAAGACACATCTCAACCTCAAAAACAGACATTATCACAGAGTAAAGGGCTGGGAAAAATATTCCAATCAAATGGACCTAAGAAACAAGCTGGTATAGCTATCCTAATAGCTAACAAAATAGACTTCAAGCTAAAATCAATCAAAAGAAACAAAGGACATTTCATATTAGTCACAGGAAAGATTCATCAAGAGGAAATCTCAATACTGAACCTCTATGCCTCAAATACAAGGGCACCCTCATATGTAAAAGAAACACTTCTAAAGGTTAAATCAGACATTAAACCCCACACACTAATAGTGGGAGACTTCAACACTCCCTTCTCACAACTGGAACTTAGATAATGAGGGCACTGAGGGCACTAAGAGAGACATACATAGTCTAATGTACATGGAAAGTAGAATAAGACAAGATCTCCTGAGGAAATTGGGAGCATGGGAACAATGGGGAAGGGCTGAACAGGAGGGAAGAGGCAGGGAGGGTAGCAGAGAAAAATGTAGAGTTCAATAAAAATTAAAAAAACCCAAAGGCTCCCAGAGAAATGACAAGGCCAGGACACTCCAAGTGTGTTAGTCTCCACTGAAGGAGATGCCTGGGTGAAAATCAACCCACCGCAGTGCTTCATCAAGTTCAAACTGATGATCCCAAAGGCTCGGGCTACAAATGACCAGCTAGCAGTCTTGAAAGATGGGACAGAGAGTGTCTTCTCCTTTTGGTACTTAGACCAACCCCATGCAAACCTGCCTGGAGATCCACAGAAATATAGCACATTTTGGTTTTAAAACAAAAAAGGTCTGCCACTAGGTTAGCATGAAGGAGTCTGTGGTTAACAAAGTCACCTGAGAATTCTTAATGTAGAAATAACTTCTACTTATCAATGTCAAACAGAAAAGCAAGCAGGCTTTCCCATGCAGTGATGGTAAACAGTAGCTGTCAGCCCTTACCCCCACCCCCACAGTGGTTTCTGAGCAGGACACAAGTTCACATCAGCACTGGACACTCAGAACAAATGGCTGCAGAAAGTGCATGGGAAAAAAATCCCATCCCACACAGAGAACTGTGGAGTAGTGACTGTTATCACCAGCTCAAAAACCTGTTTCTTCTGAGACCCTCATGAATGTCTGTGTGCTCTTAGAGTAAAATGAAAAGGATCCCCACACAGGGCAGGCCTAGACCCTGGCACATGATGCAGAGGCAGAGGGTCAGAGTTTGAGCTTAGCCTGCTGACTCAGAGGAAACAGTCTAAGGCAGGCAGGCAGGCAAAAAAACACTGAAAAACACCACACTAAAGAGTAGCCCTGTGGTGCTTGCTTGACTGGCTTCTACATCAGTCACATATTGCTAAGTCTAATTAAGGCTTAGAAAAATTTCAAGTGCCATTTCTTGTTTTCAAGTACAGCATTTGTTGCAAAGCACAACAATTGGTTAAAATAAAAAAACCTTTGACATACAAGGGAATACATGGAAATACCTTTAAAAAGCCCTCCTTTAGAAGAAATTCTTCTTGGCGAGGTCTGTTTGTTTCTTCCCAGATCATCAGGAACCATAAACATGTCCCCCATGAAAGTGTCTGAAGCAGTCTACATACAGCACAGAAAGGCACAGTGCTGACCACCAGGCCCCTTCACTGCTAGGAAAATGGAGGAGGGATGCGGAAGATGATTCCCTTACAGGAACAGCCTAAGACCCACTTCCTCTGACTAGGACCCATGTCCTAACAGCCCAGTTGCTGTGATGTCACCAATGGGTCATCCATGGAGAAGGTCAGCACAAACACACTTCAATCACCTCTCAGTGGTGCCACCAGACAGAGAGTAAGCACAGGAGCCCTTAGGAGGCTACTCTACATCCATACCATAACAGGTCACAACTTTGATAATGATGTGTTTATTTATTTCATAGAGTGACCCCAGAACACTGCTCCATTTCACTTTGGTGATAGTCATGGGCTCCAGTAAAGCACACTGTCTCCATTCTTCACGTAAGAGTTTTGAACTGAGTGAGCAGCTGGTATGTGTGTGCTATCTGCATATATACAACTCTGACCATGCACCACCTGCTTAGACAATAATGATGACACTGTCAGTGCTTTTTAGTTATTTTTTAACTGAATTTTTATGTGTGGATGTTTTGCCTGTGTATTTGCCTGTGCACCATGTGTGTGCTTGATGCCTAGGGAAGTCAGAAGAGGGTATCAGGTCCTCAGGAACTAGAATTTCTAAGAGTTGTGAGCCACTATGTGGGCTCTAGAGTTTAACCCAGGTTCTCTGGAAGAGCAGCCTGTGCATTTAGCTGCTGAGCAATCTGTCCAACACATATATTGCTTCTTCCAAGTATGGTATAGAACAATGTATGCCATAGCAATTACATGGATATGTATCATGGGCAGAACTCATCAGTGATTCTGTAACATCAGCAATGAACACTAGTGGCTTGTATGCTCACCCACTTGAATTAGCTTCCCCACTTTACTCACTAGGTTAAAATGCTTTTCAGAGGGAGAGATGCACACCTGTGATCCCAGCACTTGGGACACAGGAGCAGGAGAATCTCGAGTTCTTTGAGCTCCTTTACATTCATATCTTCAAAAAAGTTCTCAGCACTGCAGCCTCCAATTCAGGACTCCTTCCCTCCCTCCCTTTCTCCCCGCTTTCTGTTTTGTTTTTCAAGACAGGGTTTCTCTGTGTAGACCTGGCTGTCCTGAAACTCACTTCATAGACTGGCTGGCCTCGAACCAATAGAGACACACCTGCCTCTGCCTCAAGAGTGCTGAGATTAAAGACATGTGCTACCCTGACCAGTTTCCCTTTCTCTATTAAGCACACGCCAGTATATCACTGGTTTCCACCATCCCCACAGAACCAATGTCTTACTAAGATCACTATTATTACTACTCAGTATTTCACAGACACCTAGGATAGGACCAAACATCATAACCCACACTCCCTCTCTCTCCTTTTCCTCTTTCTTTCATTTTTTTCAAACATCATTGCATGTAATCCAGGCTGACCTTGAGTTTATTATAACATGGAAACTGATCTTGAACTCCTAAGTCTCCAGTCTCCACATCCTGTGACTGACTCCATTCCTTGACTTTTGCAAAGCTCTTCTGTCCTGAACTTCCAGGACATTGGCTCTACGCCCTCTCCACTGGAAATCACAATCTTACGACTTTAAAAAGCAACTGGCCCTTGAGATTTCAGTCCGGTGCTCCAATGTGGGTCTTTGTCTCTTTCTCCTTTCATCGCCTAAATGTTTTTCTTTGGGTTCACCTTCTTAATTAGCTTCTCTAGGACCATGCATAATAGGCTCAACGTCCCCTAATCATGGCTAGAAACCAAATATGAGTGAGTACATCCCATGTTCCTCTTTTTGGGTCTGGCTCACCTCACTCAGGATAGTGTTTTCTATTTCCGTCCATTTGCCTGCAAAATTCAGGAAGTCATTGTTTTTTACTGCTGAGTAGTACTCTAATATGTATATATTCCATACTTTCTTCATCCATTCTTCATTGAAGGGCATCTAGGTGAAATCTCAAGGTCCAAATCATGAGCAGGAGACAGAGCACGAGCAAGGAACTTAGGACCGCGAAGGGTGCACACACACACTGAGACAATGGGGATGTTCTATCAGGAACTCACCAAGGCCAGCTGGCCTGGGTCTGAAAAAGCATGGGATAAAACCAGACTTGCTGAACATAATGGACAATGAGGACTACTGAGAACTCAAGAACAATGGTAATGGGTTTTTGATCCTACTGCACATACTGGCTTTGTGGGAGCCTAGGCAATTTGGATGCTCACCTTACTAGGCCTGGATGGAGGTGGGTGGTCCTTGGCCTTCCCACAGGGCAGGGAACCCAGATTACTCTTAGGGATGATGAGGGAGGGGGACTTGATGGGGGAGGGAAATGGGAGGTGGAGGCGGGGAGAAGGCAGAAATCTTTAATAAATAAATAAACAATAAAAAAAGACTAAAAAAAGTAAGAAATAAAAATAAATAAATAAATAAAAAGCAGCTGGCCTTAAATGCTACTTGTCCATAGATTCTATATCCAATCCAGGCATGTGTATGAGAGTTCCTGATCTACAGCCTTAACTTTGATGTTTAATAGACACTTCAGAATGTAAACCTTCCACTCCAGAGGGAAGCTCTGGATCTCATCCTCAGCACAGTTTCTTTTCTCATTTAACCTTTTCCAAACCATGAGTCAGTGCTGATGCAGCCCTGTGCCTCCTCCTTCTTTCCCTCCTCTCTCCACTTTAAAAAAGGAACCAACACCCCAAATACTCATTTATTCTTTGTGTGTGTGTGTGTGTGTGTGTGTGGTGTGCCCACGTACCAACATGTGCATATGAAAGTCAAAGGGACAACTTTCTCACTCCTTCCACCTATATTTGGGTCCCAGGGCTCAAACTCAGGTTTCCAGGCTTGGAAAACAAGCACCTTCGCCCTCTGAACTATCTCCTCAGGCTGACTTTGTACTTTTGTAAATACTTGACAACAGCAATTCATTAAAATTCATGATGACTCTCTCACGGTCACATTATCATTTCATGGACTAGCAAGCTGAGGTATAAAGAGGTGAAAAAACATAGTGAATGGCCCATAAATGATTCCTCGTCAGTTCATGAATGAATGATTGTGTGATCTCACTTATACAATGATTACAACCTAGGGATTCCACAGTTGGGATGTCCCCCAATTGAGCTACAGCCATGTGTACTCAAAGTAGCTGGGATACAGAGGCAAGCTTCCATTCAAGGTGGCCCAAGACACATGAGCATCTGGGGACATTGTTCCTTCTCATATCTTTCCCATTTATGGTTATCTAGAGAAACCTCAGGGTGCCCAGGAAGTTAATTGTTATTATTGTGTATTTGCTGTGCTGAGATAAAACCCAGGGTCTTGGACATGCCAGGCAATGGTTTTACCACTGAGCTCCATCAAGCCCTGCCCAGGAGGTTACTAAATCTGTGGTAGGGCTGTGCCTGCCCCACTTTGTCAGCAGACATACTGATGGTATGTCATCTCTTCCTGAGTACTGGAGACAGGCTAATCAATTGTCTCTTTACCCTAAACAGTAGAGCCTTTCAGTAATGATGTCTTATAGTTGAGGAAACATTCCAGTGGCCTATTGTATGGGATTGACTCTCTCCTGAATTGGGCAATAGGAAAAGAAGCTGTTTGTGGAGACCCAATGCCATAGGAATGGAGGAGGTCACCTGTACAGACCCAGCTGGCCAACACACCTGCTGTGGAATAATCTTTTTGTACCCTGTGAAGATGTGTCACTCAGATTGGTTTAATAAAAAGCTGAATGGCCAATAATAGCTAGGCAGGATTTCCAGGCACAGAGGATGCTGGGAAGAAGAAGGATAGAGTAGCCAGGAGCCAACGCCAGGGCCGTATTACAAAGTAGTATAGGCATTACAAAGTAAAGGTAACCAAGTCACATAAAAGAAGTAGATTAAAAGAAATGGGTTATTTAAGTTATAAGGGCTAGTTAGAAACAAACCCAAGCTATCAGCAAAGCTTTCATAATTAATAATAAGGCCCTGGGAGCTGGGTAGTTGGATAGAGTAAGACTCACAACACACACCTGCTGAGCTAGGATGCTGCTAGCCCCCATGTGCATATCCCAAATCTTATCTGTCTGTAGCTGTGTTCTGAGCAAATGGAATTCTCAGAGTGAATGGATAGCCAGTATTGCTCCTTCTTGGAGCTCTTGAATTCTTTGTCTCCTGAATTTGGGGAAGGGATTGTTTTGCAAGGTCTGAGGACAGAGAGGTAGTGGGACTCCTAACTACCAGACACATATCCCGTAGGCAGCACTTCCACTGGTGAGGCCAGGCTTCCCCTCTAGCTCCTTCTGTCCCTCTACAGTCTGCCCACTGCAGTCAGTGTGGGATCAGCTGTCACCAGACTGCTCAGTGGACAGCTGTCACTTTATAACTGTCGTACATTCCAGTCTGGAAGGTAACCAGGCACTAAGAGCTGCTGTGCTTCAAGTAGCCAGGGCTCCGGACATCTACACAGAATTAAAGCCTTTTAAATGCAATGCTAGCAAAGTGTGTGATTCTATCAACTGGAAAGGCAATGGCCCCTCCTTCATGCTTTCCATTTGTATGTATGTCCTCTTTCCAAGCACCATCAACGTTGTCAACTCGGTGGCAGAGTTCTTGCCCAGCATGACATCAGCACTGCTGACAGTTTTTCCTTGACAGTTTCACCAGTGACGGGAATGGACCAGAAGGCCTAAGTGCCAGCTACCTCGATAACCCACTGCACTGGAGTTGCTTAAATGAAATAATATCCTTTTCAGAATTGAAAATAAATGGCCACATGAAATTCATATGTGAACTTTCCCAAAACTAAGAGGTAGAAACAACTCAAATGCCTATCAATGAATGAATATGGATAAATAAATTGAGGCATATCCATTCATCTACTAGAATGTTACCTAGGCATATAAAAAAGTGAATTTCTGGTACATGCCACCTTGAAATCATTGTGCTGGGTGGAAAATGAAGGCTATGCACAAAGGGACAGTATTGTATCCTCTATTGATGCAAAATGCTGTCAACAGGAAAAGCTAAATAGAAAAAAGTCAAGGGATTGGGAACTGGCTACTTAAGTGTGTGGCTTGCTTTTGGGCTGATGAGAATGCTGATCTAGACAGTGGTTGCTTGAGAAAGTGCTAGATGTCAGCAATGGCATATTATCTGTAATACACATTTTACCACAAAAAGTTTTCCTAAAAATCAAAAGGGGGAAAATTCAGGAATATGTGGGCATTATCCCAAATCAAAATTTACTCCTCCTTCCCAAAGAGAAAATTAACCAACTAAAATGGTAACTGTCCAAGTGCATACATTTGTCGGAACTCTTTCACTAAACTCTGCCTCAGTTAAAAGTTCACCAATCAGTGCTTGAGCTGGCATCACAGACCCTAAAGCCTGAGCAGTGCAATCAGCATGGCCCTGGGCAGAGGTGACAGGAGAAGTTCCACATTCTGAAAGGGAAATCTCTGAATCTGTGGGAATGTGATCTTTTTTCCAGCAGGGCTGATTGGTGGGCCAGGTCCTCTGTCTGCTGTGCTCTGTCAGCTCTGAGAAGCACACCACAGTCCCTTACACCTCCACAGAGTTCAGAGGGATTCAGGTGTGGAGTTAGAATGGGGACAGATGTTCTGTGTCAGACGTCATCATGTGTTCCCACCATGCTGTATCCACGTATCCATGTTGTCAAGGGTTTCCTTTCCAGACCCAGGAAGCTTGAATATAATCCCCCTAACAGATTTTTTTTATATATTTTATTTATTTATCTATTTTTTTTGGTTTTTCGAGACAGGGTTTCTCTGTGGTTTTGGAGCCTGTCCTAGAACTAGCTCTTGTAGACCATGCTGGTTTCGAACTCACAGAGATCTGCCTGCCTCTGCCTCCCGAGTGCTGGGATTAAAGGCGTGCGCCACCACCGCCTGGCAACCTAACAGTTTTTAAGATGGGTGGAGTGACAGAGGCAGGAGGATTGGCAGTTTGAGGTCAACCTGGGCTCTGAAATGAGACACCATTCTACCCCTTCTTTCCACCCAAGCCCTTCATGATCTGCTGTTGGGCAGCCAATAATGACAAATACCCATGGTCATTAAACACGTTTAAAAGCACAGACTGGAAGAGATAGGAAGAAGATCACTGACTGGACACGTGACATCACGTCCAGGCTACCACCGTCAATGCAAAGTGTTTGAATCACCATGTGTTTGGCAAGTGAAAAGAAGGCCTTTGCTTCTTTTTAAATTAGAAGTTCGTTGCTCCAGGAATATGGAAGTCAGGGGCAGGAATAGAAGCTTCCATTAAGACTATTCACAAACTGACACAAACATTGAACAACCTTGACTATACTGATTGACTAGTTGATTTAGCAAGAGTGTAGATTGACAGGTAGTCTTAGAAATTTACTTTATATTCCTAATCTGAATCAGCTAGATTCCTTCAGTACCCCCCCCCCATCTAATTGAAAGGAACAGCCTCCCAGTTCCCCAGGACCTTTGTCTAGTTTAGTTCCTCTGACTTCTTTTCTGAGCCTTTCAAACCGTATAGCAAAGGGGCTGTATGAATAAAATGGTCCAAGCCAAGTGGTGAAGTGGGGGTGTGATTTGAAACTCCAGGGAAAAAATGTAAATAAAAAGGTAATTTAAAAATATTCTAAACCCTACAGTGAATATATAAATTTATTATCTTATTGATGTGATTGGTTACGTTTCAACCTTTAGAATCTATAATTAAGCCTAGAACTCAGTTGTAGAGCACTCGCCCACCAGGCACGAGGCCCTGGCTTTGATCCCCAGCACCACATTAAACAGGGCATGGTGGTTCGTGTTTATAATTCTAGTAGGAGTAGAGGCAGAAGGACCAGAATTTCAAGGCTGTCCTCAGCTACAAGTGAACTTGAGGCTAGTTTTGGATTCACATGAACTTGCTTCAAAAAAGGGGGGAGAGGAGAGAAAGAAATAATCAAACTTTCTCCCCTCCACACTAAGCAAGTACATTTTATTTAAAAAAAACTTTTTTAAATTTTAATGTGCCCAGGGGTTGAGGAGATGGTTCATTGGGTAAATCAAATTTAGCACACAAGCATGAAGAACTGAGTTTGGAACCCAAGCATGGCAGCATACATGTGTAACCCAATCACTCCTACAGGAAATAATGGGAGGTGAAGATATAGAACCCCTAAAGCTCACTGGTCAGCTAACCTGGCTCACTCAGGGAAAAAATAAGAGAGAGGCCTAGTCTCCAGCCACTGGAAGATAAGAGTCAACCATCAAGGTAGCCTTCTGACTGTCACACATGTTCTCTAGAAAACATGTCCCTCCTCTTTTCCTCCTCCCCATACACACACACAAACACATGCATACATATACTCAAATGTACACATGTACAGACACAAACACATATACATATATATACACATACATATACATACATACACACGACCACACAGATTTTAAAAACCAATTCAATTTTCCAAATCACCCTTGACTAAGAACTGCCAGACTCAGTTAATACCATGTACAAGTCAGTACACTAAAAGTATTTCTAGAAGACACAGTCAGGGGTGAGGGCCTGTGGCCTGAGTCAATGGTGTCCATTCCCTATTTCATACATGATTCCCATGTAGCTATGTGAGACCATTCAACTTAAACAAGATTGAAGTGGGGTTGACAGGAGGAAGTCTGAAAAGCTTACACTTTTAAAGAAAAAGTTTTGAAGATTTATTTCATTGCTGGGTGCACACCTTTAATTCCAGCACTTGGGAGGCAGAAGCAAGTGAATTTCTGTGAGTTCGAGGCCAGTTTAGTTTACAAAGTGAGTTCCAGGCCAGGTTCCAAAGCTACACAGAGAAATCCTGTCTTGAAGGCCAAAAAAAGAAAAAGAAAGAAAGAAAGAGGATTTGTTTTATTTTGTGTGTATGAGTGTTCTGTCCATGTGTCTGTGCACAGCATGTTCCTGGTGTCCTTGGAGGTCAGAAGAGGGAATCAGATCCCATGGATCTGGAGAGTCCACCTACCATGTGGGTGCTAGGAATTGAACCCAGGTCCTCTCCAAGAGCAGCCAGTGCTCTTAACCACAGAGCCGTCTCTCCAGCACACAGCTTACATTTCCTTCTTTCTCTCTAGTGTGTTTGAGTGATATCTGGAGCAGCAGCAGCTTTTCTGTAATGGAGAGAAGATACCTGTGCACATAAAAGCTAATGCACTAAGAACAGCAGAGAGGAAACAGAGAAAGTCCAGTGCTTCTCAGAGGGTTCTGACAGCTGAACTAACAATAAAAGGACTTATTAAGTAACACAAATAGATCCTGTGTAAACCCTTGTAGGGATATAGCCCCACCCATTGGGGGCATGTTCACCTCGGGCTAATGTTTATGGATAAATCTGCTGGGCGTGATCCCAGCAGCCCTTTTTCTCTGCTTTTCCTGTTCTCCGTAGGAACCTGTGGTCCTGTAAGTCTATTTCCTTATTAAAGCTGTATATATTTATATAATCTGTCTACATTCATTTATGCCGTCACAAACCCTGTGATCAGGTTTCTGTAATTTGAGAGCAAAGCGATCACAACTACTGAAGTTACAAGCATAATGAAAAGAGAAAGCTAAAAATGGATGGAAATAGAAAATACTATCCTGAGTGAGTTAACCCAGACCCAAAAAGAAGATCATGGGATGTATTCACTCATAATTGGTTTCTAGCCATGGATAGGGGCCACTGAGCCTATAATTTGTGATCCTCAAGAAGCTAAATAAGAGGGTGAACCCAAGGAAAAACATATAGTTATCCTCCTGGCTATGGGAAGTAGACAAGATTGCCGAGCAAAAAATTAGAATCTTGGGGGTGGTGTGGGATGGGGATGAGGGGTGATGGGGAGAGAAAAGTGTGAAGGAGAGGATGGGGGGAACTTGGGGAAATGGGGTGATTGGGGATAAAGGAAGGTTGGATAGGGGAGCAGGGAAGCACATATCTTAGTTAAGGGAGCCACCTAAGGGTTGGCAAGAGACTTGAACCTGGAGTGGCTACCAGGTGCCCAGGGCAATGTCCTCAGTTAGTTCCTTGGACACCTGAGGATAGGGAACCTGAAATGAACCTATCCTATAGCCATACTGATGAATATCTTGCATATCACCATAGAACTTTCATCTAGCGATGGATGGAGATAGAGACAGAGACCCACACTGGAGCACCGGACTGAGCTCCCAAGGTCCTAACGAGGAGCAGAAGGAGGGAGAACATGAGCAAGGAAGTCAGGACCATGAGGGGTGCGCCCACCCATTGAGACAGTGGGTCTGATCTATTGGGAGCTCACCAAGGCCAGCTGGACTGTGACTGAAAAAGCATGGGATAAAACCGGACTCTCTGACCATGGCGGACAATGAGAGCTGATGAGAGGCCAAGGACAATGGCACGGGGTTTTGATCCTACTTCATGTTCTGGCTTTGTGGGAGCCTAGACAGTTTGGATGTTCACCTTCCTAGACCTGGATGGAGGAGGGAGGACCTTGGACTTTCCACAGGGCAGGGAACCCTGACTGCTCTTCGGACTAGAGAGGGAGGAGACGAAGAGTGGGGGGAGGGGGAGAGGGGCGGGAGGAGGGGGAGGGAAATGTGAGACAGGGAGGAGGGGAAAATTTTTTTTTCAATAAAAAAAAAGAGAAAAGAGGAAGCTAAAACAGGCACTTTATCCTGGGCCAGTTAGAGTTAGCAGCCTGAAACAAACCCAGGCATACACCAGAAGAGGGGACCTCCACTAAGGAATTGCCTCCAGCAGATCGGCAGCAGGACTTGGGTGCTGTCTCATGCCCTCTGGGTCCTTCCTCCCTGGGACCTCATCTCTGCTTCCTGCTCCAGGACTCAAAGGGATCCCCTGGTGAGCTCATGCAACACATCAGGCTTGCCATCTGGAAGGCACAGACTGTCAGCATCACTGCCATGGCTGAGATACATAGGGCTTTCAGTCTTACTTTTCACACTGACCTGCAGAATGAGGCGCCAAGAAACAAGTCTCTGTGGGCAGCTGCCAGTCAGCAGGCTCAGCTGTTTCTTCTCTAGCATCTGCCAAAAGCAGTTTCCCTTTTCTACAGTTCAGTCTTACAATAGAAGACTGGCCTGAGGCAGGTGCTCATTCCTGTCCCGGTCGCTGTGGCCAGAGGAGGACCGCAATATGTCAGGCTTTTCACACACCTGCCTGAGGTACTGGGACTCACTGGGGGGCAGGGAGCTCAGAGTAGTCCTGGTGCAAGAAAGGGGTGAGCTGGCCCTAGAGGCATATTCCTATAACCCCACCTACTTGGGAGACTAAGGGAGGAAGCTCACAAGTTCCAAGGCCACATGAGTAATTTAATGACAACCTGTCTCAAAATAAAAAGAGGCTGGGACAGAAATAAAGGGCTTCCCACGACATGAGAGGTCACAGTCTCTCAGATATCTGTAATGCTGTTTAGCTTTTTGTTAATTTGACACAAGCTGGTGCCATCTTGGAAGAGGTGTCTCAGCTGAGAAAACTTCTCCATCACAGCATCTTCTTGACTGATGATTGATGCAGGAGGGTCCAGCCCATAGTGAGTGGTGACACTCCTGGGCAGGTAGTGTTGGGGTGCGTAAGAAAGCAACCTGAGCAAGCCATGAGGATCAAGCCAGTGAGCAGAGTTCCTCCATCATGTCTGCCTCAGTTCCTGCCTCCAGATTCCTGCCTTGCCGGGATGATGGACTGCTTGCTATAAGCTGTAAACTAACTAAGGCTTTTCCTCGAGCTTCTTTTTGTCATGATGTTTAATCAACAACCAATGGAAAATGAAGGCAGCTGCTGAGGAGCGAGGGATAGCCCTGTTTGCCTCACTGAATCCTCATCTCACCAGGAGAGTAAGGCAGGCTCGGGGATGTAAAAGAGTTGTCAAGAACACACCCGGTGTGTGTTAGGGGTGGATATTTCCACAGTTAAGGGCATTCATTGGCAGCTCTTCCAGAGGATCCAGGTTTGATTTCCAGCACCCACATGACAGTTCAAAACCTTCTATAGCTCCTGTCTCAGAACTCTGACATTTTGGGCCACCGTGGGTACCAGGAACACCTGTGGTACAGTAATGAGCATAGAAACAGATCCCTCTGAATGAATAAATAGAGGCAAATCTGTAGTGTAGATAGAGCAGGAAATTTATAGAATAAGAATGAGTGCAACTTGGTGTAGTATAAAAACATTTCTTCTTGTGTGTGGTGTGGAAAATTACTAAGAGGCAATGTTAAGTAAAACATGTATAAAAAACACCCTTGCCATTTTGAGGTAAACGTATTTTCCAGTAAGACACAAGATGGGCCTCACCCTTCTGTGCCCAGTTGATACAGACTTGGAGGAAACATGTTTACCAGAAACATGGACATGAGAGGGACCTCTCCCCTCAGTGCCCAGTCGATATCGATAGCCTAGGATATCTGGCTATTGGAAGGCAAGTAAACAAGCAGTTGCTAATGTATATAAAAGAGAAGCAAAAGTAAGACAGTCATCTCACCATCACGATGGCTCTGGCAAATTGCTGAGCCTCATAGGGATCCTCCAAAAGCCTTGTCTCCCAAGACTCTGCCACCCAAGCGCAGAATCTTCCAAAGGCCCCGCATCCCGAGATAAGACTGGCACCAGAATACAGACTAACTTCATGATCCAGCACCCAGTATCAGCCAGAGAGCAGAACATCGAATGCCTGCCTCCCAAGAGCAGAATCCTCCAAATGTCCTGCATCCCAAGATAAGATACTATCGCCAGACCACACAGACAACGCTGTCAAGCAAGCTTCATGATCAAGCACACAGTGCAGTTGGACTTCCAGATGGAAGAAACCTAACAGTCCCTTTCATCCCTTTACAGAACAGATCAGGTCATATAATGTGTGTGTGTGTGTGTGTGTGTGTGTGTGTGTGTGTGTGTTAGCAGGATTATTTAAGTAGGGCACTTTGTAACATGTGTTTAGAGTGTGAGTTGTTAAAAGTTATTGAAACAATAGTATTAATATTAGAGCATGAAATGTTAAGGGAAAACAATATTTTAATACATATGTTTAATGTTTGGTATTAGTATTAGGAAATGTTAATTGATAAGTTACATTAAGCTTAAGAAGTGCTTCATGAATAATTGATGAGCTGAATTGAGGTTATGAATTGGTTTTAAGTATTAGGATTAGTAGGGTTAATAATTGTGATATTGAATTGCCTGTGTGTTCCCTTCATCAGTCCCCCATGCCTATTAAGATTGTAAACCCCATTGATGCATTGGATATTGAAATTGCTGGTAAAGAATTATTATAAAGACAATTCTTTCACTTGGTGTGGTTACTCACTGATCTCTGGGAAGAAGGGCACTGAGTCCTCATAGCACTACTCACAAGAGAACATTGAGCTGAGGAAGTCACAGTGATTGAAGTGGCTAAACTCAGCAGCTCACGACAGGTACACAGGCATACATGCAAACCAAACACCCATAGAAAACTTTAAAAAAAGGAGAACACCCAGTTCAGTGCAGACCTGTCCCATATACCTTCTGTACAACACACATCTTTCCTTGCTAGCCCACAGTGGGCTGGGCCCTCCCACATCAATCATTCATGATGACTATAGCCAACAGACATGTCCACAGGGCAATCTGGTGGAGGCCACGCCTCACTTGAGATTCTCTCTTCCCAAGTGAGACCATTTTGTATCAAGTTGACAAATTAACCATCACAACACCTCCCTCCTCCCAACAAGCCACACCTGACTCACCCCCTATCCTGCAGGACCAGGAAGACATTGGTGGCTAGGTGGCTCCTTTGGAGAAAGCAGCACCCCATGGGTCAGGGTTGTTCTCTCAGAAGAACGGTGTCTTTTTTGGCCAGACATCTCCCAGACACTGGGTCTGGGGTTTTCCAGGTGAATTTCCCACTGTCTCACTCTCTGAACACTGCACTGTCCCCAGCTCCACAGGACAGGTAACGAAAATCACCCCACCTGATTTCTTATTCCATTCAGGGACAGAAACACCAGTGTTCCATTCCTATTTCCTTCTGTAAGTGGAGATCAGGACCCTCTCCAGTTAGGCCTCCCACCCCTCAGGACCCCAGAAAACTGCTTCTTCCATCTCAATTGTCCAGGTGGGAGATGCGTTGACTTCCAGAAACACAGGCTAGCTCCCATGATCCTCCTATCTTAGTGCTGGCTTATTAGACTTTCCTCTCATGTTGCCTAAAGGGTGTCCCAGAAGCAGCAGGGGTTCCAGCAATGCCTGGTAATGCTGACCAGTGAAGGATCAGGTGTCTCAACCCCACCTTCTCTAGCAAATGCTCTGGGACCATCACAAGACACAAGTGGATGATTAAATAGCACTTTGCTTCATGGAGTTGTTAAACACATTATATAAGAGCAACCTCGGGCTATGTATTTCAGTGTGCATGAAACACGTTCATTCCTCGCTTACACCTGAACCTTCCCTGAAGATCCCTCATCATTTATTTGCAGAATATCCCACATATAAAACTTGAAGCATTTCTGGTGCTAAGCATTTGAATAAGGTATCCTCAGCCCAAGTGTCCTTCCTGCTTTTCCTCTGGGATATTTGTGACATCATATTGACTTAAGCAAATAGAATCAGCTAAGAAATGTTTATTCAGCACCTACTATGCCTCAAGCAATCTTGCTTTAAACTGTTCAGCTACTTTGGGGATGAGAGAAAAATGGAGAATGGACTTGTTCTTGTGGCCCTTGTTGCCCACCCTTCCCCCATCCGGCTCCACACCACAGTCAAAGAGGTTTCCAATGAGCCATAACCCTCTTTTATACAATGACTTTCACTGGCTCCCCACTTACTTAGGCTACAGTCCAAATTACTTTGCATGAGTTAGCTGCTCTTTCTGATCATGCTGACCCTTGAGTGTGTGGTTTCTTCTATGGAGTCTCCTCCCCAAATGTGGCCTGAGATTTCTGACTCTTCATCTGTGTCCTAGATGTGATGGTGACAATAGGGAAATTCTGGGCTGGGTGGATGGACTTCATAGATGCTTTAGGGAGCTAGCCAGGCAGAGTCCCTGGGGATTATGCAAAGGCATAAGGGGGTGTTAGTGGGTAGGTGAAGGAGGTATTTTGTTTCAGTCTGCAGCTCAGGTCAGAGGCAGGCAGAAGGCAGATGGTCTGGGGGGGTGGCTAGACACCCAGGTTCAGACATGCAAAAACCATTGAACATCCTCATCACCTTTTAGCCTCTTGATCCATGCACAACCTGGCAGCATCTACCTCCACCTGCTCCACTCTTGATCCACACTCAGCAGGACAGTGTCCACTTTCCCCTCCAGGAGTCTGGTCAGGGGCCATAGGATGCTGCAGAGTGGCAGATGAAGCCTATGAAGACTCATATGGAAGTGAGGATAAAGTTCTCCCAGGAATACTTGAGGTCAGGGTCCTCTGTGGGAGTGATGGAGACCAGGCGTCTACTAACATGGGCTTAGACTCCTACAAGCCCTAGAATAATCCTTGGCTGGGAAAGAGTAGGTTCTGGATCTCTGAAGCTGTGCTACCTCAGACTTCTTGTGTGACTGCGGAAGGTTGGAGGAACCATGTGCACAGAGTAAAGACATTGTTCAGGACATTGTAGGAAGCAGTAGCTGAGCCTGAGCCAAATCCTCTTAGGACTGCAGGGTTGTCCTTCAGCTAGCAACAGGTTGCTTCAGCCAGTCTGAGCTACAGTGTACTCATCTGTAAAATGGGAATAAGAACACCCATCTCAGATGGTCATTGTACCAATTAAAAGAGCTTATTCTCTTTAGTAAGGACTACTCTCCCAATTTTTGAAATAAAGTTTTAGTTGGAAACCTAGCCACCCCAGAATGGTCATGCTTTATCCATTTCTAGGGCATCTGTGATGGTTAATGTTGAAGGAATTGAGTGAAGGATGTCTCTGTTAAAATCATCAACCCTTCACATGGTCTGTGCAAAGTGTCCCCTGGGGACCTCACCTCACATTAACACCAACATTTTCTGAGCTGTGAGGTTTGAGTACACATGCACAGGCCACTCTCACTCTGCTTTACAAACATTCCCAAATTTTATCCTCAGGTTCAAGGTGAATTTGAAACTCTTTCAATCAAGACAAACGTTATCTCCAACCTCCATGCCTGGGCTGTGTAATAACTCATCTTGAACGTCAATGTGATTAGACAGTGATCTGTGAGATTAATAAAGCATCTCTCTGTGTCTTTGAAGGCATTTCTGGAGATGATTGACATGTAAGACAGTAAATGGACAGGGGAGGACCCAGGATGAATGGGGATCAGTGCCATGCAACAGCATAAGTGTGAAAGAGGAGAAACAGCCATCACATGCTAACTCCACTGTTCTGCAGAGAGCACATCAACATGTTGCTGTTGCCCTTGGATGTCATCTCATTCTCCAGTTCCTCAGCACAGCCCTACAGCACTAGCTTTCAGAGGCTTGTAACCTTCATCTTCAGGGTGGGACTGCATCACTAATTATATCTAAAGCAGAACAGCTACTAGATTCTCTGGTTTTCCATTCTGACAGACAACCAGGAGACTGTAAAGCATCTCGTACTTGTGCATGCTACTCTAATAAATCCCCTTTTGTAACCTGAAGATTTGTTAGCATCATGCTATCTATCCATCCATCCATCCATCCATCCATCCATCCATCCATCCATCTACCCATCTATCGTCTGTCTATCTATCTAAAACAATCTTTTCTCATTTTACACATCTATCTCCATTCCCACTCCCTTCCCTCCTCCCGCTCACCCCACCTTTCCCCCACCCTACCCCCAACCACTCCTTAGAAAGGGTAAGGTTTCCCATGGGGAGTCAACAAAGTCTAACACATCTCTCTGAGGCAGGACCAAGGCTCTCCCATGTATATCTAGGCTAATCAAAGTATTCCTCTGTGACACCTGATTCTGTGTTACCCCCTCGGTACAGTTTGCATGCCACTGTACCATATGCGAGTCAGGCAAGGGCCTGGAGATTGAAAGAACGCACAAAAAGACCTGGGTCATTCGAAAGGAGATCAGCTGAATGCCGTTTATTCAACTTTGGGGAAAATCCTTATGTACCTCACTGCTGCACAAGGATTTCTGCCCAGGCAGGTAGGATATTACCACACCAAAGATGGAGTAAACAATGCCCTACAGCTAATCACCAGGTGGGGCAGAGGGAATGAACAGAAAGCTTTAGTTAGCTGACCAGAAACTGTCCTCAAGATGAACCCCAGGAACAAGAGTAGACCGGGGCCCTACATTCCTCCAAAAAGAATGGGCTCCAAAAAGCCAGTTCAAACACTAGGGATAAATCCTAGTCCCACTGCCAGTGGTCACACAGACTTTCCAAGCCATACAATTGTCACCCACATTCAGAGGGCCTAACTTGGCTCTATGTAGGTTCCTCCACTATCAGTCTGGAGTCAGTGAGCTTCTGCTAGCTCAGGCCAACTGTTTCTGTGGGTATCCCCATCATGGTCTTAACCCCTTTGCTCATATAATTGCTCCTCCCTCTCTTTGACTGGACTCTAGATGGTTGGCCCAGTGCTTAGCTGTGGATCTCTGCATCTTCTTCCATCAGTAACTGGATGAAGATTCTATGATGACAATTAAGGTAGTAATCAATCTGATTACAGGGGAAGGCCAGTTCAGGCACCCTCTCCATTATTGCTTAGGGTCTTAGCTGGTATCATCCTTGTGGATTCCTGGGAATTTCTCTGGTTCCAGGTTTCATGATAACCTCCAAATTGCTCCCTCATTCAAAATTGATGTAGGAAGCCTTTATGTATAGTGTTGCTTTTATCAGTCAATGAATAAAACTGTTTTAGCCAGTGGCTTAGCAGAGTAAAGTCAGGCAGGAAATCTGAACAGAAATATAGAAAGAGAGTAGGTGGACTCAAGGAGATGCCATGCAACTGCCAAAGGAGACAGACACCCAGAACCTTTACCAGTAAGCCATAGACTTGTGGCGATACACAGATTATAGAAATGGGTTAATTCAAGGTGTAAGAGCTAGCTAGAAATATGCCTGAGTCACTGGCCAAGTGTTGGGCTCTGGTCTACCCTTGTTCCTGGGATTCATCTTGAGAACAGTTTCTGGTCAGCTAACTGAAGCTTTTTGTTCATTCCTGTGCTCCCTCTGCCCCACCTGGTGATTAGCTGTAGGGCATTGTTAACTCCACCATTGGTGTGGTAATTTCCTACCTGTCTGGGTGGAAATCCCTGCACAGCAGCAAGGTATATAAGGATTTCCCCAAGGTTAAATAAACAGCATTCAGCTGATCTCCTTTCGAATGACCCAGGTCCCTTTGTGTTCTTTCAATCTCCAGGCCCTTGCCCGGCTCGCATATGGTACAGTGGAGTGAGAATTGTACCGAGGGGGTAACACAGAATAGGGTGTTACAGCCAAGGAGTGTTGTAGTTAATATAATTTTATTTTGGAATGCTTTCATTACTTTCATCTTATATATTTATGAACACTCCTTTCTTTTGACTGTCCATATTTTTAAACTAATTTCCTAAAAGTTTCATTAGTAAAATATAGTCTACCAAAAAGGAATAGCCTCAGTACTAAAATGAACAGAAAGCTTTTGATCATGCTTTCTCTTCATCCTTTCGAGTAATGGAGAACTAGGAGACAAACTGAGGTTTCTGACTTTTTCATAACATTAGATACTGTTCTTCATTTTAGAAAAATTATTTTTCATCAAATTTAACTGTGCTTTAATATAAGTGTCAGTTATATAATTCTATTCTAATTTAAAAAATTAAAATCAGAAACTTCCATCTTTGTATTTCTCACTATTTTAGAATCCTGAACTGGGAGGGTTTGAAATGAGGGCATAAAATTCTCTTCAATGCATATATTCATTGGCCGTGGACTGAGCAAGATGGGATGCTATTTCCTACTGTTGCTCAGCTGTTCTGATATTCTTGTCTGGCTTACTTCATTTTGGAATCGAATCACATTGTTTTAGTTTGAAAATTTGGTTGCAATGATATTGTTGCTTACAGAAATAAATTTTAAAATTTCTATTCACTGTCCAGAATTTTATATAAAATGTAACTGTCTGTGTATACAGTTGTTCAATATACAATATGCATAAGAATGAGGAGTGGTTTAGAAGAATGAATGGATGATATTATTTGCAAGAAGCAAACGCTATTTCTAACAAATTTCAACAGAGAATATAGAAAGCTCATCAGCTTATATCCACTACTAAATTTAAGGACACACTGTTCTCCACAGAGGTATACAGAGAACAAAAGAAAACAATGCTCTTCCATAGTTTAGAGTACACTTATGATATCTTGTTCAGTGAATTATGGAAGGCATACAGTTGAATATTTTCACTATAATAAAAAAGCATTGTAAAAATGAATATTGCCAGGTGGTAGTGTCACACACCTTTAATCTCAGCACTTGGGAGAGAAATTCAGTGAATACTGAACCCTAAGTCTGTTCTTGTTTATGTTTCACACCTTTTATACCCCATTCCAAAAGGGGATGGGGAATGCAGCATACTTCACTAACATGGTACAAAGAATAGACAGAGCATCCACAATCTTTGGTCCAGGTGGAGCAGATACACCTTTATACTCAAAATACTAGATAGCTGGAGCTTATGTCAGGATCTCTGTGCTGTAGCCACCCATAGTTAACAACTCTGAGAAAGCAAAACAAGCTCAAACTCATTAACCACTAGTCAAGGTGGAATGGACTCACACCTGTGGGCCCCAACAATAGAAATAATCCTATGGTAGGTAGTGTCAGAACAATGCACATGCCTATCAAATATGCTCTACTTATAAAAATGCAACATTTAATTGTCAATTATCCCCTTCAAAGTCTGGGTAAGAAAAAGAATTCACAAGATTAGGCTATAAACAAACTGGCTTTTTTCTCCCTTTCCTCTGATTAAAGTCAGTTACAATGCTGTGAAATGTCTTGGAACATGTGACAGGGAATGGGGAGAAGTGTTTGGTCAAGAGCCAGCAAGAAACTAGGTCCTCAGCCCAATAGACTGAGATACTGAGCTCTGCATACAACTCTGTATGAAAGTAAGATGAAGCCTATCAGTCTTCATTTCTCATCACTAAAGTCAAGGTGTTGGCTGAACTTTCTGAAACTCTAGCAGAAAATCTATGTTCCTATCTCTAGAAACTTTCTGCCTTCTTTGGTTAACAGCCCCTTTCCCCTTAAAGGGCAAGAGTGTTGAGTCTGGTTGAGTCTCTCATATGGTATCACATTAGCACTCTCTCTATGTTTTCCTCTTGCATTTAAAAGCAACCTAGAGATTATACTTAACCCACACAGATAATCTATTCCAAGGGCCATCTAATGAAACCTTACACAACTTTAATTCTCACTTTTCATGTGCTATTAACACACTTATAGATTCTAAGGGTTAGATTGGGCATCTCAAATGTTCTCATGATTGTTGACTATATGAAGTAATGGACTGTTATCAATTTATTAAATCATTCACAATGCATATAATACATATTATATACACATCATTTACAAAAAACAAGGGTTCCTCATTCTTGTAATCATCATGTCATTTTAGTTTGCTTTAAACTCTAGGTCATGCTGCCAGTTTGCTTTAATAGCACAGACTATATTCTGGCATTGAAAACAAGAAATCCATGCAAGGAGACCTGATCTCGGCACCAGGAGAGACAGCAGTGTGGTGAGTTTGTGACCGGCTGCGGAAGCAGCCTTGGACAGGGAACTCTGAAGTCCCTCATCCCCCACCCTATACTCCCTGGGCTCCTTGCAGGGGCTCTACACCCCGCATACTGCCTCTCTCCTCTTGTCCCACCCCGCTTGCATCCAGAACCCTTCTCCCTTCTGCCCCCTTTCCTCTTTGGGCACATAACACCATCCAGCTCAGTCTGTCTGGCGCTGGGGGCAAATCCACAGGGCAAGTAGGCAGGGGAGACCTCCTTTGTTTCACTGGCCTGCCTGCAGCAAGTAAGGTAGGCACTTTGTTTACGAACTACCCAACCTGCACGGAGACCTGATCTCGGCAGCAGGTGAGACAGCAGTGTGGTGAGTTTGTGACCTGCTGCGGAAGCAGCCCTGGACAGGGAACTCTGAGGTCCCTCATCCCCTACCCTATACTCCCTGGGCTCCTTGCAGGCGCTCTACACCCCACATACTGCCTCTCTCTTCTTGTCCCACCCAGCTTGCATCCAGAACCCTTCTCCCTTCTGCCCCCTTTCCTCTTTGGGCACAAAACACCATCCAGCTTAGTCTGTCTGGCGCTGGGGGCAAATCCTCAGGGCAAGTAGGCAGGCGAGACTTCCTTTGTTTCACTGGCCGGCCTGCACCAAGCAAGGTAGGAGCTTTGTTTACGAACTACCCAACCTGCACGGAGATCTGATATTGGCACCAGGAGAGCCATCAGTGGGAGAGCTAATCTCGGTACCAGGAGAGCCGTCTTTGGGCACGGAGATCTGATATTGGTACCAGGGGAGACATCACTGGAGCACCAGGAGAGCTATCACTGCAGAGTGCCATCACTGGGAAGGTACAACAGTAGGCAAGAAGACCTGATCCGGTAAAAGAAGATCCATAGGGGAGCATTCGGAGAAAGAGATGGGACAATGCAAGAATTCACACAACAATCTGAAAAACTATATGAAACCACCATAACCCAGCGACCTCACAACAGGAGGTCATGAACACCTTAATCATGAAGAAGTAGATAAAACTGACTTTATGAAAGTGATTGACGCCCTTAAACAGCATGTAAAAAATGCCCTTATAGAAATGGATGAGAAATATAACAGAAAGTTTGAAGAATTGAGTAAATCAGTGAATGATACCCTAGGAAACCAAGGAAAAACAATCAAACAGATAATGGAAACAGTTCAAGACTTAAAAACTGAAATGGAGGCAAAGAAGAAAACACAAACAGAAGGCCAGCTGGACAGGGAAATTCTAGGTAAACGATTAGAGACTACAGAAGCAAGCATAACCAACAGAATACAAGAGATAGAAGAAAGAATCTCAGATTCTGAAGATACCATAGAGAAAATAAACACGCTGATCAAAGAAAACAGCAAGGCCAACAAATTCTCATCACAAAACATTCAGG
Organism: Chionomys nivalis; assembly: GCF_950005125.1. Classification (NCBI taxonomy): domain Eukaryota; kingdom Metazoa; phylum Chordata; class Mammalia; order Rodentia; family Cricetidae; genus Chionomys; species Chionomys nivalis. Next base: position 126,772,255 of record NC_080088.1, on the reverse strand, counting down.
AAATATGGGACACAATAAAAAGACCAAACCTAAGAATAATAGGAATAGAAGAAGGAGAAGAAGCGCAGCTCAATGGTCCAGAAAATATATTTAATAAAATTATAGAAGAAAACTTTCCCAACCTAAAGAAAGATACACCTATGAAGGTTCAAGAAGCATACAGAACACCGAATAGGCTGGATCAAAAAAAAAACATCCTCTCGCCATATAATAATCAAAACACAAAGCATACAGAATAAAGAAAGAATACTAAGAGCAGCAAAGGAAAAAGGCCAAGTTACTTATAAAGGTAAACCTATCAGACTTACACCTGACTTCTCTATGGAAACCATGAAAGCCAGAAGGTCCTGGATAGATGTACTGCAGAAACTAAGAGACCATGGATGCAAGCCCAGACTACTTTACCCAGCCTAGCTTTCATTCACTATAAATGGAGAAAACAAAATTTTCCAGGATAAAAACAAATTTAAACAATACGTAGCCACAAATCCAGCCTTACAGAAAGTAATAAAAGGAAAATCACTAACCAAGGAGTCCAACAATGACCACAATATCTCAGACAACTAGAGACCCTTCACCAGCGCAACACAAAGAAGGGGAACACACAAAATTTACTACTAAAAAAATGACCGGAGTTAACAACCACTGGTCATTAATATCACTTAATGTCAATGGACTCAACTCTCCTATAAAAAGGCACAGAATAAGAGATTGGATACAAAAACAGGACCCAACATTCTGCTGTTTACAAGAAACACACCTCAACCACAAAGACAGGCACCTACTCAGAGTAAAGGGTTGGGATAAGGCTTATCAAGTAAATGGACCTAAGAAACAAGCAGGTGTGGCCATACTAATTTCTAACAAAGTTGACTTCAAACTTAAATCAATCAAAAGAGATGGAAAGGGACATTTTCTACTCATAACAGGAACAATTCATCAGGATGAAGTCTCAATCCTGAATATCTATGCCCCTAATATAAAAGCACCCACGTACGTAAAAGAAACATTGTTAAAACTCAAGGCAGCCATCAAACCGCACACATTAATAGTAGGAGACTTTAATACTCCTCTATCACCAATGGACAGGTTAATTAGACAGAAACCTAACAGAGAAATAAGAGAATTAACGGAGGTAATGAATCAAATGGACTTAACAGACATCTATAGAATATTCCACCCAAATAGGAAAGAATATACCTTCTTCTCTGCAGCTCATGGAACCTTCTCAAAAATCGACCACATACTCGGTAACAAAGCTAACATCCACAGTTACAAAAAGATATTAATAACCACCTGTATCTTATCAGATCACCATGGATTAAAGCTAGAATTCAGCAACAATGCTACCCCCAGAAAGCCTACAAACTCATGGAAACTGAATAGTCAACTACTGAACCATACCTGGATTAAGGAAGAAATAAAGAAAGAAATTAAAGTCTTCCTTGAAGACAATGAAAATAAAGAAACAACATACTCAAACCTATGGGACACTATGAAAGCAGTCCTGAGAGGAAAGTTCATAGCACTAACTGCCCACTTATAGAAAACAGAGAAATCACACATTGGAGACTTAACAGCCCACCTGAAAGCTCTAGAAAAAAAAGAAGCAGACTCACCTAGAAGGGGTAGAAGACTGGAAATAATCAAACTGAGGGCTGAAATCAACAAAATAGAAACACAGAAAACAATTGAAAGAATCAATAAATCAAAAAGCTGGTTCCTGGAGAAAATCAACAAGATTGATAAACCCCTATCCAAACTAATCAAACGGCAGAGAGAGAATTTGCAAATTAATAAGATCAGAAATGAAAAGGGAGACATAACCACAGACACAGAGGAAATTCAGAGAATCATTAGATCTTACTACAAAAGCCTGTATGCCACAAAACTGGAAAATGTAAAAGAAATGGACACTTTTTTAGATAAATACCATATACCAAAGTTAAACCAGGACCAGGTGAACAACCTAAATAGACTGGTTAGTCGTGAAGAATTAGAAGCGGTTATCAAAAACCTCCGCTCCAAAAAAAGTCCAGAACCAGATGGTTTCAATGCAGAATTCTACCAGAACTTCCAAGAAGACCTAATACCTATACTCCTTACGGTATTTCACAATATAGAAACAGAAGAGTCATTGCCAAATTCCTTTTATGAAGCTACAGTAACTCTGATACAAAAACCACACAAAGACTCAACCAAGAAAGAGAATTACAGGCCAATCTCACTCATGAACATCGACGCAAAAATCCTCAACAAAATTCTGGCAAACCGAATCCAAGAACACATTAGAAAAATTATCCATTATGATCAAGTAGGCTTCATCCCAGAGATGCAGGGCTGGTTTAACATATGCAAATCTATCAATGTAATCCATCATATAAATAAACTGAAAGAAAAACAACATATGATCGTTTCATTAGATGCTGAAAAAGCATTTGACAAAATTCAACATCCCTTTATGATAAAAGTCTTGGAGAGATTAGGGATACAGGAGTCATAACTAAATTTAATTAAAGCTATATACAGCAAGCCGACAGCTAATATCAAATTAAATGGAGAAAAACTTAAAGCCATCCCACTAAAATCAGGAACACGCCAAGGCTGTCCACTCTCTCCATACCTCTTCAATATAGTTCTCGAAGTTTTAGCAATAGCAATAAGACAACATAAGGGGATAAAGGGGATTCAAATTGGAAAGGAAGAAGTTAAACTTGCATTATTTGCAGATGATATGATAGTGTACATGAGCGACCCCAAAAACTCCACCAAAGAACTCCTACAGCTGATAAATACCTTTAGTAATGTGGCAGGATACAAGATCAACTCCAAAAAATCAGTCGCCCTCTTATACACAAAGGATATGGAAGCAGAGAGGGAAATAAGAGAATCATCACCTTTCACGATAGCCACAAAAAGCATAAAATATCTTGGGGTAACTCTAACCAAGGAAGTGAAAGATCTATTTGACAAGAACTTTAAGGCATTGAAGAAAGAAATTGAAGAGGATACCAGAAAATGGAAGGATCTCCCTTGCTCTTGGATTGGGAGGATCAACATAGTAAAAATGGCAATTCTACCAAGGGCAATTTATAGATTCAATGCAATCCCCATTAAAATCCCATCAAAATTCTTCACAGATCTTGAAAGGACAATAATCAACTTTATATGGAGAAACAAAAAACCCAGGATAGCCAAAACAATCTTATACAATAAAGGAACTTCTGGAGGCATTACCATCCCTGACTTCAAACTCTATTACAGAGCTACAGTAATGAAAACAGCGTGGTACTGGCATAAAAACAGAGCAGTCGACCAATGGAATCGTATAGAAGACCCGGATTTTAACCCACAAACCTATGAACAACTGATTTTCGATAAAGGAGCTAAAAGTATACAATGGAAGAAAGAAAGCATCCTCACCAAATGGTGCTGGCACAATTGGATGTCAACCTGTAGAAGAATGAAAATAGACCCATATCTATCACCATGCACAAAACTCAAGTCCAAATGGATCAAAGACCTCAATATCAATCTGAACACACTGAACCTGATAGAAGAGAAAATGGGAAGTACCCTACAAATATGGGCACAGGAGATCGCTTCCTATGTATAACCCCAGCAGTACAGACATTAAGGGCAACATTGAATAAATGGGACCTCCTGAAACTGAGAAGCTTCTGTAAAGCAAAGGACACTGTCATTAAGACAAAAAGGCAGCCTACTGACTGGGAGAAGATCTTCACCAACCCCGCAACAGACAAAGGTCTGATCTCCAAAATATATAAAGAACTCAAGAAACTAGACTTTAAAAGGATAATTAACCCAATTAAAAAATGGGGCACTGAACTGAACATAGAATTCTCAACAGAAGAAGTTAAAATGGCCAAAAGATACTTAAGGTCATGCTCAACCTCCTTAGCGATCAGAGAAATGCAAATCAAAACAACTTTGAGATATCATCTTACACCTGACCGAATGGCTAAAATCAAAAACACCAAGGATAGCCTTTGCTGGAGAGGTTGTGGAGAAAGGGGTACCCTCATCCATTGCTGGTGGGACTGCAAACTTGTGCAACCACTTTGGAAATCAGTGTGGCGGTTTCTCAGAAAAATTGGGATCAACCTACCCCTGGACCCAGCAATAGCACTCTTGGGAATATACCCAAGAGATGCCCTATCATATGACAAAAGCATTTGTCCAACTATGTTCATAGCAGCATTATTTGTAATAGGCAGAACCTGGAAGCAACCTAGATGCCCTTCAATGGAAGAATGGATGAAGAAAGTGTGGAATATATACACATTAGAGTACTACTCTGCGGTAAAAAACAATGACTTCTCGAATTTTGCATGCAAATGGATGGAAATAGAAAATACGATCCTGAGTGAGGTAACCCAGACCCAAAAAGAAGATCATGGGATGTACTCACTCATAATTGGTTTCTAGCCATGGATAGGGGCCACTGAGTCTATAATTTGTGATCCTCAAGAAGCTAAATAAGAGGGTAAACCCAAGGAAAAACATATAGATATCCTCCCAGCTATGGGAAATAGACATGATTGATGGGCAAAAAATTGGAATCTTGGGGGTGGGGTGGGATGGGGATGAGGGGTGATGGGGAGAGAAAAGTGTGAAGGAGAGGATGAGGGGAACTTGGGGAATCGGGGTGATTGGGGATAAAGGAAGGTTGGATAGGGGAGCAGGGAAACTCATACCTTAGTTAAGGGAGCCACCTAAGGGTTGGCAAGAGACTTGAACTTGAAATGGCTACCAGATGCCCAGGGCAATGTCCCCAGTTAGTTCATTAGGGCACCTGAGGATAGGGAACCTGAAATGAACCTATCCTATAATCATACTGATGAATATCTTGCATATCGCCATAGAACCTCCATCTAGCCATGGATGGAGATAGAGACAGAGACCCACACTGGAGGACCGGACTGAGCTTCCAAGGTTATAATGAGGAGCAGAAGGAGAGAGAACATGAACAAGGAAGTCAGGACCATGAGGGGTGCACCCAACCACTGAGACAGGGGGGCCGATCTATTGGGAGCTCACCAAGGCCAGCCAGACTGCTACTGGAAAAAACATGGGATAAAACCGGACTCTCTGAATGTGGCGGACAATGAGAGCTGACGAGAGGCCAAGGAGAATGGCACAGGAACTTTCATCTGGCGATGTATCGAGAGAGAGACAGAGACCCAATTTGGAGCAACGGTCTGAGCTCTTAAGGTCCAAATGAGGAGCAGAAGGAGGGAGAACGTGAGCAAGGAAATCAGGACCACGAGGCGTGCACCCACCCACTGTGACAGTGGAACTGATCTATTGGGAGCTCTCCAAGGCCAGCTGGACTGGGTCTGAATAAGCATAGGTTGAACCTGGACTCTCTGAACATGTCGGACAATGAAGGCTGATGAGAAGTCAAGGACAATGGCACTAGGTTTCGATCCTAATACATGAACTGGCTTTGTGGGAGCTTAGCCTGTTTGGATGCTCACCTTCCTGGGCCTAGATAGAAGTGGGAGGACCTTGGTCTTCCTGTAGGACAGGGAATTTGGACTGCTCTTCAATATCGAGTGGGAGGGGGAATGGACTGGGGGGAGGAGAAGAGGAGTGGGGGTAGGGGGAGGGGAGCGGGGGGAGTGGGCAATATGTGGGAGGAGGGGGAGGGAAATGGGAAACGGGGAGCAGTTGGAAATTTTAATTAAAAAAGAATAAAAAAAAAACCAAAAAAAAAAAAAAAAAGAAATCCATGCAAAAAACAACACCCTAGAAACCACTGGAGGGGGTGGAAGAGGTTTGGGATTCTTGCCCACACCCTCTCCAGATAGTTACACCATTTGATCAGTCCAGTAGCTACATGGAAAAGATTTATTGACAGAGATTCTCTTTTTCATATTAATTTATTACTTAATTAGCTTATTAATTTTGTGTCTAAGTGTGTGTGCTCATGGGGGTGTGCACACACATGTACATTTCCTAAATCGCACATTTAGTGTCAGGTCTTTTGTACCACTATCTGGGTCCTAGAACTTGAATTCAGCTTGTCAGTCTTGGCAGCATGCACCTTTGCACAATAAGCTATCTCACTAACCCTTGTTTACTGGGATTTACTTTATGTGACCTCATTCTGAGCTCATTCAGACACTAAGCTGTATGTAGGATGATTATTTTTTGGAGAGCCACTGGATGAGAAAAATGAAGCCATTTGAGTTGCCAAGAGGCTGAACAAAAGTATAAAGGAAATTTTTAGGAATGAGATGTCTACGAGGTCTTTGAAAACTTCAAACCTATGCCTACAAATTTACTACAAAAATGTGCATACCGGCCAATAAAAGTAGACATACATTCTGAACAGATACTGTTATTCTTAAAATGTTCCCCGAGGCGGGCTGGCGGACCCAGCGATAAGCGGCGACAGTTTCCCACCAGCGGGAGGGCACGCACCGTGCGGCCTGTGGTGGCACCCGGCAGGCTCACGGAGCAGCAAGCTCCGGTGGGTCCCGCAGAGTTCCCAATGCCCGGCGGTTGTGAGCAGACCCATGGACACAGAAAGTAGCCATAAAAGCATTTATTAAAAGGGGAGAAAGGGGAGAGGGAGGGAGAGAGAGAGAGGGAGAGAGAGAGGGAGAGAGAGAGAGGGGGGGGGAAGAACCAGAGAGAGCGCAGCCATGCTGAAGAAACAGAAGGAGAGACAAGATGGCGCGGGCAGGTCAGAGGTCATGGGAGTGGGTGTGGCTTGTCCCTTAAAGGGAAAGGAAAGCACAACAGATAATTCGTTACAAAAGATTGACAGGTGACAAATATGCATATCTGCAGATAATTCAACATTTTTACCCATTTGGGAAATACCACTGAAAACTCTAACGAGACTATGCTGCAAACAACAAGCACTGAAGAGGATATGGGGAGCTAAGGGCAGGTTAGCCTGAAGTTACACATAAATTAACCTTGAAACTTAGTAATACCACTCCTAATGAAACTAGAGACACATATGTCTCATAATATTCCCAAACTATTAAATTCTGGAAACTATTCGGTGTAGAATTGAAAATACATGACTTTATAGGGAGGAAGTTTCAGAGATCCTTCATGAAATCCTAAATTCATATTCTGAAATTCACCTGCATTTATTATTTAAACCATTTTTATATCAAAATGTAAACTGAAGGTAATGTTCATTAACATTCCATTTCCTAGGTAGCAGGGAGAATGACTTAGGTCACATCCACACCTATGCCTGCTCTGTCACATAGACTGAAAAACATCTCTTCCCCAGGGGATCTCTTAAATCACAATAGAAGGAACAGAATGGCATTAGCATAGCCTGACCACCTACTTAGGATGGTGTCAAGTTGTCTCACTCTCAAAAGGCTAGGAGACTCCTTTCTGTGTAGTAGATGCAAATTGTGCCTTGCCAGGCCACTCAGAATTCTGAATGCCATACAATGTAAGAAAATGGGCCTGTATAATCCACCCTCTATAATCCATTCCCTTAAATTAACTTTAATAAAGCCTGTGCTTCTGCAACAGGGCAGATGATTGTGTTTGCCTTAGGCAAAGACTCCTGCATCTACAGACACTTACCATCAGAAACTAGCATTCTAATCATGCAAGTTCCTGTCTTAGGCATCTGGGGAGAAGCTTCAAACCCTTCTCTGACCTCTGTGAATAAAAGAGATTAAGGGAGAGAATACCTTTGGGCTCTGTGTCTCGGAGCCATACTTTTTTTGGTCAGGAGAGATAATAATGTTTTATGAATAATCATGCTCCTAAAGGCTATAGTCTCCTATTTAAAGGAGAGGAAGATCGCCTGAGTTGAAAATGTTTCTTCTCCTGGTCTAGAGCACCTCTTGATAATTTTATCAAAATCTAGACTTCTTAACACATGCATTAAGTCCAAACATTTACAGGACATGTCAAAACTTTTCTCAACATCTTATAAGCAGTTACAAACATTATCAGGTCAATACTATAATTCTAGAATGGGAATTAACAATAAACCCACAATTTAACATATCACACATTTTTAAATCCATAGTAATCAAAAGACAATAAAAGATTTTTCGATAGGTGAGAGTCCAATGACATTGCTGCTATCAAATACCAGTTCCAGTCTCTGAGCCGCAGTTAAACCCTCAGGCCTGCCCCCCTCTTGAGTGACGAAGGGCTTCAATCATTTCTTATTTTGTGTCTTTTCTTCCATGAGGAGAAAGCTTAGGTCTTAGTTTGCAGGTCCAATATTTTAATCAAAATGAGTTCTGTGTCGCAAAGATTAAAACAGTCAAATGTTCAGTCTATATTTGAGCTCCAAAGTAAACAGGATTCAGACTGCAAGCAAGTTGTAGTCAACATAGAGCAGGACCTCTGTGACTGTGTGTGTCCCAAGTATCTGGAAGCAGCTCAGAATGGCATCCAGCAATGCAGAGTGTTGTCATCAGGTCCCGTGAATCAGGCACTCTTCTCTATGGGGGTGGAGAAGACTGTGGGCTTTTTATCCAACTCCTTTCACTCCGATTCCCCTATGGGGATGTCATCAGCTATGACGTCATCGGGACTGCCACTCCTTTCCTGTACATGCAGTCATCTCATCCTGCTTTATTTTCTTTCTGTGAAAAAAGGCACAAACACTTTCTGGACCCCAAATTAATATAGGGCTGGGTCTTTTTGTAATTCATCGCAAGCTCTTTTTTCACCTTGCCTTAACAAAGGTCATTTTGGTGCCACCATGTCAGAATCTGCAACGTTTATCCATTTAAGCTGTTTTCAAGAAGTTACAGGCACACTCCACAATTCCTTTTTATTATTAACCATATATGCAGTTCTTCCATTGGATGAACCATCTGTAAGATTTAGCGGAATATCCTTTAAAGAATCTTTACCAAAATATAGCTGTGCAAATAACAGCAACAATCAGCTGGGAAAAGATTATTAATCTGGCTTTTAATTGAACAAACACAATTGTCCAAGAATCTTTACTTTAAAATTACCAATTAATTTAGTGCTTATTATAAGAAACATCAATCATAGTCAGTATTCTGCTAAAACATCCCCTAGATTCCATATGCTCTTTTGTACTGTTCAATCCCCTGCTTTAAATTAAGAGTTTAATGTCTAACTGGCAGAATGGGAAAGTGCAGTCATAAAAAGCAAACCATTTTTTCATAAAACTGCTGTAGAAGTAAGTTTTGTATTCAATATACATGCTTGCTAAGGCGGAATCAAAATTAATATAATGTACTCTTTGATTATTGTATAGTATATTCTATCTGCTTGAGTACCTGTTTGGCAGCTTCTATAAGCTGTCTATTGGAAATTGGCTCAATGCTTCCTCTAAGAATTTTACTTGGTGGCTATAGGTCTACTATAAGAATATTATGAAGACTTTAGCCATTGTATCTAGTTAAAAGTTTTTAAACTATGCTCCTTATAAGTTGTAAGTCTGCCTAGCTTACAGGCAAGTGGAAATAAGAAAGCATATTCAAAATATGGTGCTGGCATAACTGGGCATCAAAATGTAGAAGAATGAAAATAGATCCATATTTATCTCTGTGCATGACACTCAGGTCTAAATGAATCAAAGTCCTCAACATAAAACCAAACACACTGAACCTCACAGAAGAATAGGTTACATGTACACTAAAATGTATCTCAAATATAGCCCCAGTGGCACAGACATTGAAACAATTAATAAACGATATCTCTTAAAACTGAGAAGCTTCTGTAAAGCAAAGTATACATTCAACAAGATAAAATGACAGCTTATAGAATGGGAAAAGATCTTTACTAATCAACTCCAAAGCATACAAAGATCTCAAGAAATTGGTCATCAAAAGAAAAAATAATCCAACAAAAGTACAGGGTACAGACCTAAACAGAAGACTCTCAGCAGATGAATTTAAAATGACTGAAAGACATTTAAAAGATGCTCAACATCCTTAGCCTTTAAAGAATGCAAATCAAACAACTCTGAGAGTCCATATTATACCTATAAGAATGGCCAAGTTTTAAAACACTGATGTCAACTTATGCTAAAGAGAATGTGGGGTAAAGCAAAAACTCCTGTGCTGCTGGTGGAAATGCAAATTGGCACAGCCACTTTGGATTCTAGTATAGCAATATATATATATATATATATATATATATATATAATGTATATATATACATATACATTATATATATTATATATACAACAATCTGTCTGCATGTATGTCTGCAGGCCAGAAGAAGGCACCAGACCTCATTACAGATGGTTGTGAGCCACCATGTTGTTGCCAGGAATTGAACTCAGGACCTTTGGAAGAGCAGGCAATGCTCTTAACCACTGAGCCATCTTTTCAGCCCCTAGTATAGCAATTTCTCAGAACATTAGACAATAAACTACCTTAAAACTCAGGAATACAACTTTTGGGCCTATACACAAAAGATTTTCCACCTTACCATAAGGACATGTGCTCAACTATGTTAACAGAATTACTTTGTCATAGCCAGAACCTGAAAATAACATAAACTCACCGCTTCTACACAGATGATAAATGAGTTGAGATAGAAATCAGAGAAACATCATCCTTTACTAATAACTACAAATAGCATAAAATATCTTTGAGTAACTCTAAACAAGTGAAAAAATTCTGTATGACAAGAACTTTTAAATCTTTGAAAAAACAAAGTTAAGACATCAGAAAATGGAAAGATTTCCCATGCTCTTAGGATGGTAGAACCAACATAGCAACAAATGACAATTTTAACAAAAGCAATCTGCAGATTCAATGCAAACACCCATTAAAATATAGCAGAATTCTTCACAGACCTCAAAAGAATAATCCTCAACTTCATAATGAAAACAAAACCTCAGGATAGCCTAAACAGTCCTGCACAATAATGGAACTTCTGAAACATCACAATCTCTTGACTTTAAACTTCACTACAGAGCCACAGTACTGAAAACAGCTTGACATTGGCAGGACATGCTCCCTCCATCTGCCACTTGGCTTTGTCTTTCTGGGTCTTTGTCTTTCTAGGGAGCAGGTGGTGCCCATTCCTCATTCAAGCTCCAGTGGGTGTAGCTGTGCTGATTCTTGCTATCTTTTCTTTTTTATGTTAACTTGTAATCATAAAATTAGGAGAATTCCAGAATCTTCTCCTCTGTCCTATTGGCTGACTCTGGGTGCTGATTATGGCAGGTAATATTAGCTCTCTGAACTTTGTCTCCTGCTTGCCTTACATACAGGCAGGTTAGACTCAGCTCACTGCTTCATGTGGGTCAAACTCAGTTAGCTACAGTGCATGTGCGAGGACAATTTCAGTGGTAACCTAGGTCATTTTGGGGCCAAATGCCATATTCCCTACATTCTTTCTACCCATTCAGCAGCATTAAAAGCTGCATCTTTGTGATCATAATGCCTACACACTCTAAATATCTCTGCCTTTGTTTCTGCTCCACTTTAACGTCCTTTAGCTGCCAACATACATAACTGAATACTGTCTCCTTGTCACATATATATACCTTATAGTTTATGATTTTTATTCCTGATTTATTCTCCCACTTACATGCTTTTTTAAATTCTACCCCTTATTTCTGAGCACTCATTCCTTACCTTTCCATCTGTGGTGCAATTTTCTCATGGGTTCCTCACGTTCTCCTCCATATTTCTGGTCATTCTTCCATGTGTTTGGAGGTTCATCTATCAGCCTCACATTGTGGGGTGCCAATATTCAGGGATCAGCCCAGACATAAACTCTTTCTCATTCCAGAGTGGAGGTGTGGAATGGAAAACACAACTCACACAACTATATTGGGAGGGAGTCTCAGGGATCCTTCATGAAATCCTAAATTCACATCCTAAAATTCATCCTCATTTATTATTCAAATAGCTTTTGTATCAAAATGTAAACTGAGGGAGTTTAGCACTGTTTCCAAGGTAGCAGGGAGAATGACTTAGGTCTCATCCACATCTATGCCTGTTCTGTCACATAGACTGAAAAACCACTCTTGAGACCTAAATTACAATAGAAGGAGCAGATAAACATATTAGCATATCCTGACCACCTGCTTAGGAGAGCATCAGGTTGTATCACTATCAAAAGTCTAAGCCACCACCGTCTGTGTGGCAGGTGCAAATTGTGCCTTGCCAGGTTGCTCAGAATTCTGACTGTCATACAGCGTAGGAATATGGGCTTGTATAATCCGACCCCTACAATATCCCATTCATAAATGTCACCTGGTTCAACAACACCTTCTGTCATAAAAGAGGCCTTGGTGGGAGATGGAGTAGACAACTTGAGAGGCTTCATGGTGTTTGTGATTTATATTTTAAAATTAGACTGAATGCTACTCTGTTGTTGTGACAGCATTTATGCGACACCCTATCATTGTAGGGGAAGCCCAGCCCAAGGGGGCGTGTTTGCCTTGGGCTAATGTTTACGTATACATCTGGCAGCATGAGCCCTGCTGGCCCTTTTGTACTTCTGATTTCGGCGCTGGATCCCTGGTGTTGTAAGCTATTTTCTTCATTAAAGTTTCATATTTCATTAGTAAGTTAGCCTGGTTATTACGCCTCATCATATCATGTTTTCTGTTATCTGAGGTAGGATCTTACTCTCAATTTGTCTCAAATTTATAATCATTCTGCCTCAACTTTAGAATTTCTGGATTTAGAAGCATGTACCATCATACCCAATAAATGTATTTCTCAAAGTGGATTGTCAGATCTATATAATTTGCATTTATAATGGACATGTAATGTGAGCTTATATAACTGCTACTAGGTTGCCCTCTCTAGAAGCAACTACAGAGCTTAAATCAGACCTAACAGCATCTTCCAGTTTCCTCTCTCTCAAAACTTTGTATTTGTGCCTTTCATGGTGTCATGCTGATATAGAGTGAAAGTTTGCAAGGACTAAGTTCTGAATAAGCCACTTTGATGAAGGTGGCACATGTCTCCTCCTTTAAACATTATCCCCAGTCCCAAATCATTTCCCTATCTTGGCAACCAGTTTAACAATGACTTCAGTCCTAAAAGTGATCCAGATGGAAGAGACAAGGTAGAATTTAGCAACCTCACAGTAAATTTTAAAAAATCAGTTTCTTAGGATACAACCTTTTTCTCCTTTTTTCCTTCGGAATGACAGTTTCTATTTTAATTATCATAAAATCACTCGAACTTATGCTTTTGTTATTTCTCAGACAAGAAAGACAATGTCATTCTACATTCCTAATGCTTATCAAATCACTGGGGCTGGGGAATGATATGGGTGCAGGCTGAGTCATGCAAGCTCCTGGTCCATGCTGAGTCACAGGAACACCAAGTTGGTGACAATCAACATCAGGTACCGGTTCCTCACTGGAACTTGACACAATAGGTCTTGGCCAGTTCTGCAGAGTAGTAGCAAAGTCTATTCTACCTATGTGTGGGCTTGACTTGCTTAGGGTCCCTGTCATATACAAGAAGCAGTAAGATGTTGAGAAAATGACTAGCTACTTTTAATTTTCTCCTCTTTGCAAGAAAGCAGAGCTATAGGGTAGCCTCCCAGACATGGCCAAAGGGGTTTTGTGGTCCAGGTGTTGTGAGGCTGGGAGAAATGAGATGAGGTGAGAGGAGGTAAAGAGAAGCAGAGCAAGAACTGTGGCATGGTAGGTGTGCAGTGCTGGCCGCAAGGCCCTCGCTTGTCACTCATGAGTAGGCCAGGAAGGCCAGAGTGTCTCACTTTTCCTGTGTGGAGCCAGAGGCCTGCAAATGTGCAGACCCCCAGTGTTCAGATACTCCTTAATGTTTGTCCCCCTTGAGATGCTCCAGATCCTTCCCACCAACACTACATCCCACCAGAAAGTGCCAGCCTCCAAATAGAGCCACACAAAACACATCCACTATAAATAACATGAGGTTTAAGCCCACCCCAGAGGTACTCTGGCCCAATGAGAAACTAGGGAGGGAGTGTCCCACCCCCTGCCCCTCAACATGTGCATTCGGTCTGGAACACTGAGCATGTGCACAGTAGAGACTGTTAAAAGAGCTGCCAAGGAACTGCTGAGGCAGTGGAGAAGGAGGTCTGTGAAATTCAGCATGGTGAGAGCAGCCCCCAGGCCATGGAGACCTGACTCAGGGCCTCTGACTGGTGGGTCTCACAGCTGGTAGACCACCATCTCCTCAGAGTCTGGTGACTCCTCACAGCCCATGTTCTCATGAGGGTGAGATGTCCTCTGTGAAGATTCAGAGGCGACTGAATGCAATTCCTGCCTTGAATCCCAGCCCTGCAGAGGCTGACAAAACAGATGCAAGAATTTGAGGCCAGCCCCATCTAGGGCTCCAGTCGCAAAAGAATACAGCTAAATGGAGTGACAGATGAGGTTTGGAGAGAGAGCTTTGTTTTTGTTTTTGTCAATGCACTTGACCAAGAGAACAAGCAATGGTGTTGGTTCCAGCAGTTTCTACAAGCTACCAAGCTTCCTAGCCTACTGCTCAGCATAGGAAAGTGAAAGTTACTGAGCCCATTGGCTCAGTTTTAAGAATCTCTCATAGCACAAGTTGCTCTCTGCTTTGCTCTATAACAGAAGTTGCCTTTGAACACCTGGTAGGCCTCCCCTCTGCCTCCTCCTTGCAAGGATTACAAGCATTTGCCACCAGCTCCACTCAGCTTCCCAAAGAATCTTCATGTGGTTATGGTGCTGCTGTTTCTCATGTAATGAGGTTTATAAGTGGGATTCTTTGTTCACATTAGGAAGTAAATTTATTCTAATGAAAGTGGTTGCCATGCATTCCTCTGAGTGGTCAGAGCTTGACCACTTATTACATTTGATAAGCAGAATGCTCTCATGAGTACCTAGTGTAATGTTGCATACATATTTGTGTTTCATTATATATATGTTTGCATTTGAAGATACTGTCTTAGATATGATGGTTGTGGAAACCTCTTTTCAGTATACAGAAAATGAAACTCTGTCCCTTATCTTCTACCACACAGACTCTGCAACAAATGGGTCATGGATGTCAGAATGAGACCTGACACCCTGAAAATGCCAAAGGACATGGTGTTGGGGGAGAGACCTGTATTTCAAAATCTGCATTTTGTTTACAGCCAACTTGAGCTCACAAGTTAAGAAAAAAATTTACTTCTATCCTCTCTGCAGGGTCTCGGAAATCAACCTGGCCTCTTATCTCCTAAAAGAGACCTGCAGGCACCAGGCTCTGGAATCAGTTAGCATTTTCCTTTGTTAGTCAACAATCACAGACCCTCAGTGTTTACTTATCAGCTAGGAATGTATGATTCCAGACTGGAATTTCAGCAGAGCAGAGTTTCCTGACACCTCTCCCACACTTTTGCCCATTTGCTATATAACAGCCTCTGAGAGGGAATAAAGGGAACAGCTTCAGAAATCTTGTCTTGCCATCATTTCTCGTGTCTCCTTTCATTCCTCTCCACTAGGTTTATCAAGGACCCCCGTTCATATCCCGCAGGTCGGGATAACATGGTAGAGAAAATATTCCCACTTCTAAGCACAGGTAAGGGTTTTCTGAATAGGACCCTCATCTAATAGGAAATGAGACAAAAAACTAACAAATAAGATCTCATGAAATTAAAACTTTTCATTAAAAGCCAAGAAAATATGAAAAAAATCACTGGTGCAACAGTGACATGAGAGTTAGTGTATAATTAGTTTCCTTTCGATCTCCACTACAAAAAATTAGTACAGTACACAGTACCTGATCAGAAGACCATGGCTGGAAGGGTCATAGACCTTTAAGATTACGCTACTAGTAACTGCTTTATAGAACAAAATAGATCTCTTCAGCTCTCAATCTTGGTCAGAGGTTCTTCTTTCTATAGTAGGTAGCCATAAATACACAGCCTTAAAACCTCAAAATGCTGAAGTGACCATGAACACTAAGTTCTGTATGGGGCATGAAGAAAAGCCACTCGCCATAGACTTAGAGAGTATTACATAGAAATAGGTCCTGAATATTGTGACTGAGGATAAGGGGACTTGCTGTGAAATGTTGTCTTTTGGACATGACACAGCCATAGTTAACTCACAAGAGTCATGACCACCTGCAGCTTCAGGTAAACATCTTCAGGACTAACCTTGAGCATATCTATCTGTACTGAACCAAACAACTAGGGGAGGAAGTCTGCAGGTGGAGGAAAAAGCCCACTATGCTTTTGTATCTGTGTTGATGGTAACACGGCCCTCCTGCAATGTATTTGGATAGAAAATCAAAGGAATCTAGAAATTGATCATTGGTATTATTTACCAGTTCCCCTTTCATTTCCTGACTGCCTCCCAGGGAAGACAGTGCAAAACCTGGTCCCTCAAATTAATGAGTTTATTGAAGTTAATAACAGGAGTACAGGTAAGCAATTACTTACAATAATATGAATGACTCAAATGCAACAGCATCACCAAGGCTCATATTAAAATGGATGACTCATGAAAATCAGAAGCATGAGTATCTCTGCATGACTCACTGCTTCAGCTGTCCTGCTCAGCACCTATATAACCTTGGGAGGGGAAGGGCCTTATTAATCTTATCAGTTTCAGTTTTCCCAGCCATAGTTTAATGCCTGAGTCTTAGGAACCTCGTTCTTTTTTATAGAACTTTCTGAGCCCAAGGAAGAGCATACAAGTTGGATATCCATTATCAAATAGCCAGTCCTGAAAACATACTTGCTAGCTATACAGAATGACTGGTTTAAAGTTAGCAATATATAACTGCATGCATATACACATGTGCCGCACCAGCGCGGGCTGGAACCAAGAGTCTCAGTGGAGGGTGTCCAGGTTGAATGAATACACAGAGCATGAGGTTGAGGTGGAACAGCTTCCTTCATTGTCTGCTGGACTGGTTTTATACCATGGCACCAAATGAGGAGGGGGCTGCGAAGGGACTGTAACCTGACCCTGGCAGGGATCAAGGACTGGTCACCATGCACTCAAAATTCCTTCCTTCCCCGCTCCAGGAGCAGAGGGAATTTATTATGTTTTCCTTGCAGATCAGCACCTCAATGGGGGCAGGGATATCAACTCGGGGCTGCAGTTCCCACAATTCCTCCTACTTTATTTTATAATGAGGGATCCTGTCTTAGGTCCTGTGAGAGAAGTACCTTCCCTTACCCGTCATAGGGCCCCCATGCCCTGTCTTAGGTGGGGAGTCTCCCCACAGGTTGCCCGTCCTTGGAGGCCCTCATTTTTTCAGCATCTGTAGCCACACCTCATGACTTCCGGGAGAGTCATGCACCAGACTGAGTAACACCTGATGGTGGACAAGTTCAGTCAGGGTGAAGATGTTTAAGACTCATTTTAAGAGGAGCAGGCCTGTTGCCACCCCTACTAGTTCCAAGATCCCCAGGGATAATGCACCTCCCCATCGCTGTGCCCAACCCCCAATCTGGGCCATGGTATTCCACCATCCCTCAGCAGATACAGGTTTAACACGAGTTTCATTAATTGCAATAATTTGATGTACCAAAGAGTGGGTAAAGTTTACAAAGGAATCATTCCAAGGTGCCCTAAGGTAAACATTAAGGCATTGCACCTCAAAGGACATATTTTTTACTTCCATAAGGGTCACACAGACAGAATGATAAAAATGAGAACAAGAGGCTTGTTGTACCATCCACAACACATGAATCTGTTCTTGTAATAAGGCTGTTTGCTGATATAAATTTAACATGCCCAATTGAATATGTGAGTTAATGGTATTTTGGGTTTCTAAGGCCTGGGTAACATGGGCAGCAAGAGTGTTAACAGTCTCTGCAGTAGCTACACTCTGGGACACAGTGATTCCTGCAATGGTGGTGGCTGTGGCTGATATGGCGATAGCTGGGATGACTGTAGTGGTGATCCCAAAGTCTCTCCTTTCTCTTTACAAAATAAGCTCTTGTCCATCATGTGGGTCTTCTACCACCAGGGGAACCAGGGCAGGAATTCTCACCATCAGCATGGACTCATCTGTCGGGGACCAGCAGTTGCTCAAAAAGCAGGAGCTGGAAGAACAATTAAGGACACCATCCTCCCCGACCGACCCATTAAAGGAGACAAACATAAAGGGAGGTAGAACACAAGCTAGGCTGACAATAGAGAAATTCATTCCCACTGCATAATTAATCTGGAGGGAGGTTTCAAAGATGTCCAATTTGTGTTCCATCAGGCTGCAGCACTGAAGGCCAAGCCCCTTTGAAGGGATAAAGGTCTAATATTTGTACATGCATGAGGGCCGCAGAGAAACATGCCTGTGAATGTAGGTGAAACTCCTGCCATATTTGGATTTCTATAGGAAAAATCAAAGGACCCTCCCAAGGAGTTTTTAAAGGTAGGTCGGTGACCAAACCACCATAAATATTTATCTCCCTCCAATTTCCATGGTTCCTTAGGAGCACAATTTCCCCAAGGCAATGATAAGTATAACTTGAAGGATTGTGGCATCTTCCAACATAAGGGAGCTGGTCTTGGAGGGGTAGGGAATCCAGAAACATTTCTTTTAATATTTATTAGGTAAAAGATATCTCTTAATCCAAAACAGGGATGCCCAGAAGATTTAGAAGAAAAGTCTCCCAGAGAATAATTACTAAGGACCACACATGGCCCAGAAAGGGAGACACTAGGCATCACTGAAATATTGTTAATCCTCCGGAAGCAGAGGGCATGGGATGTATCAAATGTTAAATTACCCAGTGAGGATCTTTCTAATGCTGTATTTGCTGCAGGAACTCCCAAGGTATAATTGGTGGAGTAAAAGGATGGAAAAACAGAGCTTATTTTACTTACCGGCATCAGTATGGGTGGATTCCTCACCAGTGCCCAGCTCAGGCCTCCCTCGATGTTCTTCACTTGAACCCATATTATCAGGGCCGGTAAGGCCTGACTCCACTGGCCGAACATTTCACTCCAGCACTCAGATGGGTTTTTTTGGTTCCTGGAGGGAAGACAAAAATGGCTCCACTCACCCTAGCCAACGTAGGTGTAGGTGATTGCCATTGTCCCATGATACTATCTTTCCATATAACCCAGCCCAGAGATTGGGAGGGTTTCTGCCAATGTCTTTCCATTGCTGTTAGACCTTGTTTTATCTACTGTTAGAAAATTTAAAATGTATAAAATTGTAGATAATTGGGTATTTGGGGAGGTGATATACTCCCCCTTCTTTATTTTACAAAAAAAAAAGCTGTTTAAGGGTAGCATTGTGCGCTCCGTTATAGCCTGTTCAGTGGGATTATGTGGAATTCCAAAGGTATGTATAATTTGTTGTTCTTGGCAAAATTTTGCAAACTGTTGGCTGGTATAAGCTGGTCCGTTGTCTGTTTTGAGAAAGTCTGGGATACCCATATAGGCAAAAGCCTGTAGGCAATGGGCAATAACGTCCTTAATCTTTTTCCCTGAATGTAGGGAGGCATAAATTACTTTGGAATAAGTATCTACAGAGACATGTACAAATTTAAGTCTGCCAGCTTGGGACAAATGGGTAACATCCATCTGCCAAAGGTGGTTAGGATGGAGGCCTCGAGGATTAACACCTTCATTGCGGGCATTATGAAATGGAGCACAAGCTGGACATTGGGACATGATTTCAATAGCCATGGCTAGAGAACAGCCAGAGTGAGACTTTAGAGAAGAGGCATTTAAATGATACTCTTCATGAAGATGACAGGCTCGTTGTTCCTCAGAAAGGAACAATGCCATTGGGCAGGTGAGGGAATCAGCAAGCTTATTTCCCTCTGCCAAGGGCCCTGGCAGATCAGTATGGGCCCGAATGTGGCCAACAAAGACAGGAAACACTCTTTGGCATATAAGACTTTGTAGCTGATCCAAAAGGTGTAGATAATATGTATGGTAGATAATATGTATGGTAAGGTTTCCAATGGCCCGACAATCCTTGCCACATATATACTATCAGTATACAAGTTGAAGGGTTGATCCTTGAAATGAGAAAAGGCCATAAGGCAGGACATGAGTTCTGCAGCTTGGGCAGAAATTGGACCTAGGGGCTGCTTTTCTTTAATTGAATCAGAGACTACCACTACATAGCCCTTGAAAGAACCATCAGTGAACACCGAGCACACTCCGTTAAGGGGGGAGGTTTTAATAATTTTTAGAAAAATAACAGGATGATTCTTAAAAAGGAAATTAAATGGGAATTAGGATAATGGTTATCAAAAATGGCTCCAGTGGTGGCGATGAACAAGGTCCATCCATCTTGAACCCTCTGTAGCCTTGTTATTTCCTCTTTTTGATAAGGGATTAGAAATTTATTTGGGATCCTGCCAAAAACTTGTAAACTAAAATCATATGCCTTCCATAGGAGCTGTAGCACCATTTCATAATAAGGAGTCTCCACCTTCTTAGGGGAAACGGGTAAATGCAGCCAATAAATGTGTCCCCCTTGCAAAAAAAACTCCAGTAGGTGAAAATTGTGAAGAAAAGACCATGAAATAAAAAGGCCACGGAGATGTGCTCACTCAAGAGCATAAAGCAAGGCATATAGGACTTCTTTTGCCGCTGGAGTCATGATCCTGGGGGAGGCAGGGGAAGGGTCCCCAGGCAGCATGTCATAAAGGGGCTTAAGAGCTCCTGTAGGAATGGAAAGGGAGGAATGGATCCACTGAACATCTCCCAATAATCTCTGCCAGTCATGGAGGGTCTGTAAATGGGAGCAATCCAGCTGCAGTCCGAGGCTGAAGCCCAATGGATTGGATTTGAAAGCCCAGATAGGAATGGGGGTGCCTGCATCTGCACCTTCTCTGGGGCCAAAATGAACCCGTGTCCCTCCAGAAAGGTCTGTGACTCTGCAAACATTAATAAACTTTCCTCTTTTATTGGTGCTGCCAGAAATATATCATCCAAATAAAGGACAACATGGAAGGAGGAAAACTTATGCCTAAGTGGATCCAAACAAGCTGCAACATACATTTGACAAATTGAAAGACTGGCAGCCCTGCCCTGGATTGTTAGGGTCAGGAATTTTTATCACAGGGGCAATCACTGGGCAGCACTTAACACCTCCATGGGGAGCCTCCTCCTAGTGGAGCCTCCTCCTAGCCCAACCAAATGGGAGGGACTGGAGAGGTCCTGAATTGCTCAGAAAGAGGATAGGGAGGGGGCTTGTCCTGCTCCCCAGAGGTCTCCTTTGTCTTTTCTTTTAAACAGGCCCTGCATATTTCCTGCTGCAGCACTGTGATTTCTCCCTCCAAAACTTCTTCTTCTGAACCTGTTGATTCCCCCAAGCTCTCTTCAAAATCAGACAAAGAAGGGTAGAGGCGTGTTTGCGCAGAAGAATTTTGCTTGGGAACTCCGTCCAAGGATTCACTTCCCTCTCCCCCTGTCTGGAGGTTTTTGCTTTCTTTTAATCTTTCTCTCTTCTACCTTACTGGACCTCCCCTCAGCAGGCTGAGAGAGCAGTTTGGCCTCTGCATCAGAGGCATTATCAGAACAAAGGGAAGCCTTAGTCTCACTGTCTTGAATCTCAGATAACACCTCTTTTGTTGCTTCCAAAGCCTGCTTAACCCAGACTTTCCTCTGTAAGCAAAGTATCCCTGATCAGTCTTCAAAGGGAGAATGTGGCCATTGGCAGGACCTCAGGCCCCTCCTTTCTCAACGTTTTCTGAAGATCCCCGTGGACCTGTTCCCATTCAGAAATATTGAGGGCTCCACTGGTGACGAACCAGGGACTCCACGTCTCTATAGTTTTAAGAAAATATTCTAAAGTCCTAGTTTTTACAGCTGTCCCCTGCTCTTTCAATAATCTCTTTAACTGAAACTTTAACTCCCATTTACCTGGGATATTTTCCATTTCTTAATTAATTTTTTAAATATATATCTCCCCAATCCGTCCCGGCTGGCGTACAGGATGACCCAGTCCACTGTACCTCACTTTCTGATCTCGGTTGGGACCTCCAGATGCCACGCCAGCGTGGGCTGGAACCAAGAGTCTCAGCGGAGGGTGTCCAGGTTGAATGAATATACAGAGCATGAGGTTGAGGTGGAACAGCTTCCTTAATAGTCTGCTGGGCTGGTTTTATAACATGGCACCAAATGAGGAGGGGGCTGCGAAGGGACTGTAACCTGACCCTGGCAGGGATCAAGGAACGGTCACCATGCACTCAAAATTCCTTCCTTCCCCACTCCAGGAGCAGAGGGAATTTATTATGTTTTCCTTGCAGATAAGCACCTCAAATGGGAGCAGGGATATCAACTCGGGGCTGCAGTTGCCACACACATGCATGTAACAATTAATAAAAAGAGATGACATAAATTATACCTGTGACCCTGAAAGTTGATGCACATGGTTGTGTGCATAGTCCTTCTCCCATTATGAACCCCACTCCACACACCATGCTGACAATGCCTTGCCCCAATGTACTCTCTCCCCAGGCTCAAGCAAGGTTTGGATGACAGTGGTGATAGACAAAATGCTCAGAACCCCAGTCACTGGTGCTGCAGCCAGCGCAGCCTGGATAGCTGAGACTGGTGGGGGGTGCCAGGACTGAGACACAGAGGCAGAAACTTTCAGGTGGAAGCACAGCAACCTTTATTTTGCCCAGCAACCTTTTATACCTCTTCTCCTTCTATGGAGACCCACTGGCCAGAAAGAACACAGACATCCTTGTCAATAACAGACCACAAGGAAGTTCCCCTGTGGGTCAGGGGGAGTGAGGGCAGCTGGATCACAACAACTCCCCCCATTTTATTTTATAATACCTTGCCTGTCATGGGGAATAGCCCTGTATTAGGTAGCATCCTGCTCCCAAAGTATTGCCCATCTGTGGCTACCCAGTCACATAGCCCTAAACCAAGTATCCCCAGGACTGACAGTAACAAGGAGACAGACCAGCACTGCAACCATCTAGCATGCACTAACTTGATGGTAAAATTAACAAAAGCAGTATTCCAAACCCTCTCATATGATGGTTGAATTCCATAACAGTAGCAGAAGCACACAATACAGTGCATGAGTAACTCACAACTGTTGAAAAGTCCAAAGATAATCCACTTGCTCCTGAACCAGAGCTACTTCTTGGTTCAAGGTCAATATGCCCAATTGAATATGTCCAATAAGATCATTTTTAATGTCCAAAGCATTGCTGACTCTTTCAGCAAGCTGGTTGACAGTCTCAGCCGTCTTCACAGTCTGTGAGAGAGCAAGTCCGGCAGCAGTAGCTGTGGTGGCAAAGCTCTGCTCCAGCTGCCTTCTGGCCCCAGCTGCACTCACTCTGGATCCAAACTGCTGCATGGAGTGGAGCGGAACTCGGGGAAGCAGGCTCACTGCTCCTGCTCCGGAACCATTGAAGGGGCCCCACTTTATCAATTTTTTAGGGAATTTGGGCATCATCAACCTGTCTGGCTACTTTCTGCTGAGCAGGGGTGCTGCATTCATGGGAATATTTTACATCAACATTTCAGGAGTTCTCGGTGATTTACACCACATAAATGTGCAATGAATCCACAGATTCTCATCCTCTGTGGAGACAAAAGCTGAACCTCTTTTCCAAAGTATCAAATCCTTAGGCCTGTATTTTAAAGTCAAAATACCTTTTGTAGCAGTTCCCAGAATCAAATGTCTTTCTCCAGTCCAGAACACAAAAGACAACACAATCAACACAATAACATATATCCCTATCTCTACACATTCTATCTTTTGAGGCCCTCAATTCACATTCCTGCCTCCTCTTTATTTCTTCCCTACTGGCCAATCTTCCAGAGGGCATCCCTCAGAGCATCTCTGGGGATGAAGACACACATACTCCTTTTAATCAGACTTGGTTTGTTCCCAGTCTGGAACATTTAAACCCCCTCCTGCACAAAATCTTTGGCTGTCTTCCTTGTTACTTCCGTGCCTTGTTGCTTTAAGAGTTTCAGTTACTTTTTGAGGTCTTTCAATTCACCCTCCTGCCTCTTTATACTTGCTTATCTCTTGGAGGAAGTCCCTCAGAGTTATCTCTGGGGATGAAAAATAAAAACACTTTACCTTCCCCAATATGCTCCTTGGACTGAGGGACCCTGCTCACAAATCCCCACTTTCTAGATCTCAGTGGAACCTCCACCTGCTGCAGCCAGCACAGCCTGTGGTTTCTTGGCCTGTTGTCCATCCCTACCTCACCCAAGGCTACCAGGAGCCCTGGTAGGAAACCAGCCACTCCCAGGGATTAGTTAGAGGAGTAAGTAAGGAATGCTTTGCTCACAGGTCATGTGTGCAGTTGGCAGGCTTGTGCATGTGGTAGCCATCTTTCAATAGCTTGAAAAGCTCTTCCACTGGGATGCCAGGATATGGTAAGCCCCCCAGTGTAAAGATCTCCCAGAGCAGGACTCCAAAGAACCATCTGTATGGGAGTGAGGGCAGAGGCCTGTTACTCCTGGTCAATAAGTGTAGCAGTTTTACAACAGGACAGGTTACCAATGGGCAAGGAAGAGTATGTGGATGAGAGGCATGGCAGGGATATGCTGTTGTCTCAAATGAGGAGACAGAATACAGCCTGAGTGGGCCAGAACCCTAAAGGCTGTGATAGGTGTGACTTGATTCTTGCTATCCCCATCCTATGTTGGGACACATACACATCACTCTGGTGGGTGTAGACTCCGTCAAACAGGGATGCTGGTACCATCCACTTCACAGGTAGCTGGCCCTAGGCAGAGGGAGAGTTGTTGGCTGTCAGGTGTCCCCTGGTGGAGCACTGCACCCAAACCACCCTGGAATGGGGCTCACATCTGTGGTCTTCCTGTAGTATTCCAGATTGTGCACATCACGGGCCAGGCCAAAATCTGCAATCTTCATCACATTGTCCTCAGTCACCAACACGTTTCTGGCAGCCAAGTCTCTGTGAATACACCGAGGAGGCATGAAAGGAACCTGTGCTAAACTGACAGCTCCCTAGCCTAAGCAAGCTTGACATCCACTCTTCCATTCAGAAAGACCCTACCTCGCCTGTGCCCTAGCTCTGCTCACCTTCTGAGAAGCCAGGTACCTCGGGCCACCTGATAGACACAGGACACTAGATCTTTGCAGGTAAGCTGTTTTTCTGGCACCCTGGAGGCACCATCATATTCCATGCTTAGGGCCCTTTGTGCCTGCAGGAACTCCCAGAGGTTGCCCCTGGCAGCATACTCCATCAGCACATACAATGGTCCTGGAAGCACAGATACCTCGGAGATGCTGTGTGACTCAGGGGTCCCGATCTAACTGTCCACCCACCTGCTGTACTTACCACCCTGTGTGCAGGCCCCCAGCAGGTTGATAATGTTCTTGTGCTTGCCAATAGCTTTCATCATCTCCATCTCAGACACCAGGTCCAACAAGTCCTGGTCATTGGCACCATCTGTGTTGAAAGCGGGAATGTCAGGTGGTGGCTCTGCAGCCCCCACTGCCCTGCGCTACTTCTCTCCCTCCTCACCTTTCAGCATTTTCACAGCCACAGTGACAGGCTTGACAGTGTTGTCCATGTTAAAGCCAACAGCCTCTGCCATAAAAACCTGGCCAAAGCAGCCTTCTAGAGAATTACCAAGTGTCAGCCTGTCCAAAGAAGCAGAGGCAGTGAGTATGTGCCCAGGACCCCCAGCCCTCATGGCCCTGTGCCACTGCATCCATAGCTGACAATGGGCTCTTGCTCATGAAGACAGAGTAACCTGAATTTCACCCTGGACCCCACCTCCAACAGGCCTCTGCCTGGTAGCCATCCAGCCCCCAGCCACAGAACCTCCTCCAAGTATACATAAAACCCCACCAGCACTGACCGAGTTCTAGATATTTCCCACTTTGGGTTGGCTGGCAGCTCAAGCTCAGAAATACTGGCCATTACAGTATGTTCTCTTGAAACTGGGTGGACGATGTGGACCAAGGGTATGTCAGAGTTCATGGAGGTCACCTGCTTGAATCATTGGGGACAGGTTGGTGCCAGACAATGGATGCTGGTATTTGGGAAAGGATTGAAGTGGTGTAACTCCCAGGAGTAGCAAGGTCAAGTCCATGTGAGGCAGTATGTAGGGCCAAGAAGAGGGATGCTAAAACAGTGGTTACTGAAGACTCAAAGTTGTTTTGAGTAATGTGGGATCCATGTGGAGGATAGGAATAGGGAAGGGTCAGCTCATCTGACTGCAGAGAAATGAGTACTAAGCAGGCCTCAGGTACTGCTGAGACTTTAGGACGTTCAAGGTACAACAGAGAGATCAAAACTTGGTATCTACTTTCAGTTACCTGTTGCTCAGGTGTGAAGCAGAAGCTATTGTCAACACTGGGAGCCCCCAGGTTCTTTCTTGAGACTCTACGCAGGCAGCAGAGTGTCACAGCTGCAGTCAAGACTAAGATGGAGAAGCCCACCCAGAAGCTGATGGTGCCTGCAGATAACCTGCCAGCTGCACTGCTCTCTGCCAGCTCTCTCTCAGCTGCAAAGACATAAAAGTTGGGGCCTCATCCAGCCTTGTGGGACCTCCCATTGCCCTGAGCTCTAGGTACCTGTTGGGGAGCAAAGCTACTGGGATACTCAGAGTTTGGTTACCTACGTCCCCAAAACATCTATGAGTCAGCAGGGACCAGACTCAGGAGAGAAGCCTGGCAGAGCCAGAAG
The DNA here is from genome assembly GCF_950005125.1 of Chionomys nivalis. Taxonomy (NCBI): domain Eukaryota; kingdom Metazoa; phylum Chordata; class Mammalia; order Rodentia; family Cricetidae; genus Chionomys; species Chionomys nivalis. Next base: position 126,745,705 of record NC_080088.1, on the reverse strand, counting down.
CATCCACACCACCACCAAGGCTCCCAGGAGATCCCAGAGCCTCAAGGCTAGACTGTAGAAATCCAGCTAGAGGACTGTGGGGGAGGCCTTTGCAAGATCAAGATGAGGAAGGGTGACACTCCATACCAAACACAAGGCCAGGGTGATTACCACAGGATGGATTGCAGTAAGTTATAATTGCACCCCTGCTGTCCCTGTCCCTGGCAGCTTTGTTATGTTCTGAGCCAGCACCATAAGAGGACAGATAGAGCAGCAGCAGCAGCAAATACCTGGCAGTACCTCCAGCCATGCAGAGTGATGGGAAAATCTGAAATAATTGCCTGCCAGACAGGTGTACTTCCCTGAGTCCTCAAAGGTGATATTGCGCAAAGACAGAACTTCTAGCTCCTTGTTGCTTGTGTTAACACCTGATGTCTACAAAGAGAGAACAGAAATCAATAGGCAAGCACCAGCACATCCCTTTGGGTACCACAGCACAGTCCACACAGAGATGATCAGACAGGCTTCAAGGAAAATGCCACCTCTGCTACCACCTTGACACCTACAGCTCTACCACTGCAATGGATGCCCTCTGCATCCTGAACCAAGGCACAGAGCATAAAACCAGTCCCTCTATTGGTGGATAGTTCCCTGTCCCAGGGTAAGCATTGGACACTTGGGCAGCATGGTGCCACGAAGAAGCAACATGCAGAGTTAGTACAGAAAAAAAGATGGGCAGACAGATGTATGGAGAGAAAACCAGAGGAAATCAGTGTCAGCCAGAGAATGGTGGGAAGTCAATGTTCTGAAGCAGCACAGGGCCCAGCCCCTGGAAGGTTCTGAAAACTTCTAAGCAAGAGAGCAGCACAGACCTGAGGGGCTTTGAAGGAGGTAGGAAGTCAGTGCTGGCTGGGAGCTACCAGTATTATCAAGGCATCAGAAGCAGAAGATGAGTCAGAGGTGGGTCAGTTATCACCTACTTGAGGACTGTGAACATACCACCAAATGCCTTCTCAGCCATGCTTATGAAATTGATGGTTCAACAAATGTTCTTGCCCCATCCCATTCTGACACACTGAAAGATAAAGGTGTGCATCTGCCTTCAGATTGTCACTGATCCAGGACATCTCTAGAAGAAAATGAGGACAAGACAGGGCAAGGGAGATGCCAAAGAATGGGTTGGGGAAGGAAGCACTGGAAAGCTGCCTGAAGTGAGGCACATAAAGGCAGTGGTGGGTGTGGTTTCAAAGACTGGCCTCCTTCATGTCCACTCTCCCTACACACACACACACATACACACACACACACATATACACATGGAGAGGGAGAGAAACACACACACAGAGAGAGAGAGAGAGAGAGAGAGGAGAGAGAGAGAGAGAGAGAGAGAGAGAGAGAGAGAGAGAGAGAGAGAGAAAGGGAACCCATACTCTTCAAATTTTCATCCCAAGGGTCATATCACATCAGCCTGTGCTCACGAAACCACACACCCACAGTGGGAGGTACACTGGACATGGCCCTAGTGGTCTCTCCCAACAGCCAGGATACCAACTCCTGCCAACACCTGTTCCTCTCTCCCATCAGACCTCCAAGTCTCTCTTTCCTGTGCTGCAAAGCCCAAACTCTCTCTCTCTCTCTCTCACGTGACCCCCACCTGAGGCTATGAAGCAAAGCTCCAGGCAGAGGGAGGCAGGAAGAGTCCGTCAAGGCAGGGTGGAGCTAGTGCTACAGTGCAGGCAGCGGGAGAGTGGACAGCCAGTCCTCTGACGTCAGAGGGCACTAGTACAGCAGACATCCTCCTGTCCTGAGCACCAAAACTATCACCCAAGAGAAGCCTTCTGTAGACCCAAGCCTCAGAGCAAACAGGGAAACAAGTCCTACGGGAGGGCACAAGTAACACAGAGCCTGCCTGCAGCTCAGAACAGGTGATAAGTTCTGAGACTCAGGTGCCCCTTCACAGAAACTCCAACACATGGGTCCCAGTCCAAGGTATTCCTCAGCCAAAGAGGGACTTAAGGACCAGGGCAAGGCACTTCCAGCTAACCCATCCACCCAACCAGCTGCCAACAACAGAGCCCACCTTGAGTACAGTGACATAGGGCTTGCCATCCGGGCCTGTCTTACTGCCATTCACCTCAACATGCTTCAGCCACTGGATGTGTGGTTGGGCATCACTGTACACCTTGCAGTGGAACTCTACATCACTTCCTAGGGTGGCTGTCTGGTTTTCTGGCAGCTCAGCCTGCAAAATGGGCCGATGTGGGAAGTGCTCTGTAAGACACAGACAGGTCAGGTGCAGTGGGTCCAATCCCCTGAGGCTGACCTGCTTTAGTTACCCAGTCTGGCTCTTACCCAGTACATCCTGTGTGTAAGTCTGCTGGATGCTCCCAAACTTGTTCTGAACCACGCAGGTATAGTAGCCACTCTCCATGACCAGGCTCCAGTGCTGGTGCCTAAGCTGCAGGTAAAGTTAGTAAGTGAGTGACTGTGGATGCCCAAAAATGTGAGCCTGTTTTCATCCTGACAGATAGTTAGGCTATGAAAACATACTTCTGCTCTTTCTTTTGTAATATAAGGTTACTTAGGAAGTGACTGCTTTCAGGATATTTGGTCTAGAGTGGCTTCGCTACTTAAACAACAAAATGCTAATGACTTGACACCTCAAAGTGTTAAAGTAATTAACTGTTTTACATGTAGTTTGTATCAAGTTAAAAAAGTCTTTTGTTGCCGCCTTCTCCTTTTGTATTTGAATATAAACATATAAGGAAAACTAAACAGGGAAAATTTCAGTATTCACTGGAATGCCCTCCTGGTACTTTTCTATGGTTTCAGTTTTATTACTTTTCACTTTACTTCTATTTCTAAAATCTCATGCCCCTACCCTGGCAAGAGGTATTTTTGTCAAGGCTGATCAACGACAAATGATATGGGCTATACCCTCTGTATCCAGGCCCTACCTATCTGTGCCCCTTTCGCAGACTTACCTTGATGCCCCCCATGTGATGCTCCCCTCGGAATTCCTTGCCATTCTTCAGCCAGGAGATGGAGGGGGTGGGTTGCCAGCAGCTGCACACTGGAAGCGTACAGTGTTGGTGGCTGGCACAGCCAGCAGTTTCATATCCATACGGTCTGGCCGAGTCCAGTAAGGGGCCCCTGATGGCAGAAGTGCTCATAACAGCATGATCAGTACACCCTTGCAAAGCTCCCCTACCAGCACCCCCTAAAGCCTCATCCCTCATCTGTATTAAGACTCCTTTGCTTTTTCTGAACATTGCATCCACAGCTACCCCACTCTCAGTCTTGGGCTATTCTCTTCTCTCCATCTGAGGCAGACTCACAGGTGTAGGGACCCAGGAAGTAGAACCCAGTAGGATGTAGATCCTGGGAGGCAACTAGGCCAGGTCATTCCACCAGTACACCAAACCTGAGTCAGCCTGTATAGTGCCCAGTGAAGGCAGGTACCCTTCAGGTCATGCTTCCCCTCCACTGAGTTCCCTCCTTCCTCTTGGCTGGGTGGAGGATGCTGTTGTGGAATATCAATTGAAGATGTGTTACATTTTTATAGGTTGTGGAACAATTGTTTCATGATGCAAAGATGTGTTTCACTCTTTTATGTTGTATTTGCTTAACTTGGTGAAGCTGTGTTACTCTGTCTGGTCTAATAAAGAGCTAAATGACCAATAGTAGGGCAAGAGAGGGAAACAGGCAGGGCTCGCAGGCAGAGAGGATAAAGAGAAGGAGAAAGTTTAAGAAGGAACAAGAAAAAAAGAGGAGGATGCAAAGGCCCAGTCACCCAGCTACACAGTCAGCCACAGAGTAAGAAGTAAAGAAAGGTATATAGAATAGAGAGAGATAAAACCCCAGAAGCAAAGTGTAGATGGGATAATTTAAGTTAAGAAAAGTTGGCCAGAAATAAGCCAAGTCAAGGTCATACAATCCTAACTAATAAGTGTCCATGTGTTTATTTGGAGCTGGGCGGTGGGCTCTCAAAGAGTAGTGCAAAAACAACCAGCAACAGGATGCCATATTGTTTGGACTCATGAGGAAGCTGAGGGAGGCAACAAATTTCCAAAACAGAGAACAAAGGCAGGGGCAGGGTCTTCCACAGTGACTCAATCAGAGAACCCTATGCAACTCTGGGAGGAGGAACTGTCATATGAAGTAGGAGAAAAGTGTGTAGACACTGGTGAGGTGTCCCCTCCAGGCTCCAAATTTGGCCAGTAGGCTTGAGAGAAGAGTGCCACAATGGGAGACTACAGCGACTTAATGGTGCCTAATGCCAGGTAAGGACAAGAAGATGACCCTTCAGGCACCTTACCTAAGTGTTTATGGTGCAAAAACACTAAATACAACCTGAGAAGGCCAGGATGACAGAAGAAAACAGGAAATTACAAACACATTGGTAATTGTTGGGGCAGAAGCTAGAGACCAACTGGGTTAGAAATTCTCCTCTGAACAACCTGATAGCCAAAGTTGAAAAGGAAAATAAGAAACTGACCCACTTCTCAGGACTACTACCTTTTTATGGCTTCAGTCCTAGAATCTAAGTCCATTTCTATGAGGGTTGTGAAACCTCAAACAAGTCCCGATACCTGCTCTCTTCTCCCGCACACTCATAAGACACATTACCCTGTTTTCCCATTAAGTTTGTCTCTCTGATTCCTCTCAGTCCCTTGTCCACTCTACCCCAGAAGGTTCTAGGTGGTCTGAGGACTCAGTTAACACCAGCCTAGTCTCAGAGTCATAACCACTCCACATACAATGTCTGGACCCATGATGTTGTCTCTCTCTCTCTCTCTCTCCCCAGACCTTGAATTTCCTGTAAACAACTTGTTATGCTTGCAGCTGCTCTGTCTGAGCAAAACAACTTGTTTTTCCTGTGATTGTAGCTGCTCTGAGCATGAGACCCTCAGGAGTTCCTGATGGCAGGAGAGTAGTTTCTGGTGGGTTTGCCTGGGGCATGGTTATCAGTTAATGATCCATATATAAGTGGCTCTGGTACACAGTAAAGGGGAATTCTTGTTTCAAGCATGACCCATGTCTTTATCTGTGTGTCTTTGTGTATTTAAACCTCCAGGCCCTTGCCTGGCTCATGGGTGGTCCTTTAGTGCAGGCTCCACAATACAGGTGCAGTATAATAGTACACGTAGTACTACGGATGGTCTCTCTCTCTCTCTCTCTCTCTCTCTCTCTCTTTTCCTCTCTCTCTCTCTCCATGGTTCTAGCCCATACCATGGGCACTGCCATGTGCCCTCATATACTCACACCAAATCTGTGATGCCCCCTTTACAATGTATGCCTCAGCATGGCACTGCTCCCCTCCTGCTGGTCTGCAGCAACAGCCACTAGTTCTGTGAATCTGCTATGGGACAGTGGTTTCTACCCTGTCACTTGTATTTTAATAAAATGCTGGTTGGCCAGTAGCCAGGCAGGAAAGTATAGGCAGGACAACTGGACAGAAGTAGAGGTGGGTCAATGAGAACAGAATTCTGGGAAGAGGAAAGCTCTTTCTGCCATCCTGGCCCTGACACAGAAGAAGCAAGATGTGAATGCCTCTCTGTAAAAGGTACTGAGCCATGTGACTAATGCAGATAAGAATAATGGGCTAATATAAGTTATGAGTTAATAAGAAGCCTGAGCTAATGGGCCAATCAGTTTATAACTAATGTAGACCTCTGTTTGACTTCTTTGGAACTTAATGATTATGGGAACCAGGCAGGAAAGAAACCCAGACAGCATGAATCCCTGGATCTATGTACTCGTCAGTGGCAACCTGAGCACCTTGCTTGGTTTACTCATGTTCCTTCCCACCAGAACTTACCAAAATTCCTGCCGAGCAGCCCTGCCTCCTCACTGCCCCTGGAGCACTGTCTACCTGTAGAAGTGCCCCTTAACAACAAGACTACAGGAAGGAAGCAGCCTGATCCTGACCAGTTCAGTATGCCTGGGCTCTGATCTTACCTGTGTCTTCAGCCACGTTCTCTCCATCTTCTTCAACTCCTGAGGATGGAGCATCCGCAATAGTTATAAGCAAGCAGTGGTCCTGTGACGCTCCTACATCCGCAGACCTGCTGCTCCCTATTTTCAGAGTACACTGCTCTCCATCTTTAGGGACCACTGCTCCCTGCCTTTGCAAGGCCATTCATTCAAATAGCACAGAATTGGAGGTATCCCCTCTGATGTGGGGAATTAAGCCAGCAACACTCTTGAGCCAGGGATACTGGAGCCATGCTGCCTAGGACTGCCCTGACCTCCCTAGCAATGCAGCTGCTCAACACAGTTGTCAGCCCCAGCCACCAAGAACTTACCTGTCACATGCACAGTGAAGTGGCACAGGACATCCTGAGTGAGCTGCTGCTGGCACATGTAGAACCCGGCATCGTCATGGGAGACATTCAGCACTTGTAACCTCTGGGGCCCCCACCAGGATGTGGTGGGAAGCTATCAGCTCTGTGTCATCCTTAGACCAGACAGTGCAGCCTGTGCTGGCACCTCCAGGCACAGAGCAGAACAGCTCCATGGTGTCCCCGCAGCCAAAGACCACTTGCTCTTGCTGGCTAGGCTCAGGGCCTGGGGCCTCTGTGGATGAAATGGAAAGTTGTGAAACAGATTCTTCAAAGTAGCATGCTGAAGGCCCATACTTTGCTTTGCAAACTAGCAAAGCTGTGGCAGGCAAGTGAGGGGCATACTCCTGGGGCTTGGGGTTCTGCCAGACAATGTTCAAACCAGGAGTGGGCAGACTATTTCAGTAAGAGCCCAGGGGTGTGAGTGCCTCAACTCTGTCAGTGGTGTGTGTTAAGGTTTCTGTCTCTGTCCTGGAGGAGGAAGCTGTCTTCCAAGGATGATATGGAAGAGACACAGCTGCTTAGGAGAAGCCTAGATTGGTTTCACACATTCCAGGGTAGGAGCGTGATGATTAGAATTATTAAGCAAAGAGAAACAGAGATGAGAGAGAAATAAAAGATAAACCACAGAAGAGCATCAGGAGGGAAATTTCGTGACTACTGAAGCACCCCTTTATTTTCCATATATCTTTTCACACCCCACTCCACAGAGGTAAAGGGGGAGGCAACAGACTTCATCAACATGATGAAACAAATAAACAGAGCACCTCTGATCTTTGTTCAAGATGAAGCTGATACACATCTGTAGTTAAAATACCAATTAGTCACTCTAGGTCAGGACCTCTTGTTTTGTAGTCAATTATTTTTTTTTTTGGTTTTTTGAGACAGGGTTTCTCTGTGGTTTTGGAGCCTGTCCTGGAACTAGCTCTTGTAGATCAGGCTGGTCTCGAACTCACAGAGATCCGCCTGCCTCTGCCTCCCAAGTGCTGGGATTAAAGGCGTGCGCCACCACCGCCCGGCAATTATTGTCAACAACTTTGAAAAAGCAAAACAAGCTCAAACTCTCTGACCTCTTATCAAGGTGGAATGGACTCACATCTGTGTGCCCTGACAAACAGCAGCACTCCTAGTAGCTGAAAGGGCTGAAAATGTCAAGAAGGGTGGGGGCAGCTCTATGGTACAGCACCTGCCTGGAATGTCTGAAGCTTTAAACTCCTATACCTGGGTCCCCATTTCACAAACGAGGACCATGCTTTGGCTAGGGGATGTCAGAGGGGCCATGTGAGCCAACCAGAGCTAGAATCACAGTCAAGTGAGACAGTCACCCATCCTGAGAGGTAAGAAACTGGAGTTCTAGGGTGGTTAGACACAGGTAGCCATACATCTCTCCCCTACCCAGATGGTGCCCAGCTCATGAGGAGACCCAAAGGCCTCACACCTAGGGACACACCACCCAGATTTCCCTGCTAGGACCTAACAATGACCATCAGAGGCACAGATGGGCTCGGGGTCCAGGACAGGAGCAGGTAGTCGTGCTGGTCAGACCTTCCTTAGATTCAGATGGACTGGTTAACATGTCACTTGCCATTCTGCAGATGCATAGCCTACATTCAATGCCCAAATGTCCATTCAACCTAAACCAATACCAGTGCTGCCCATTCCAGAGTCATCCCACCAAGATTCCAACAGCCCGAGAGACTGTCCTCAAAAGTATCCATGAAGCTTGTGTCCCATGGAGCCAGGAAGATTTTGTTTGTCCCTTAGTGGGCCTCACAGTAAGGGATCTTCTATCCTGACCTACAGTTCTCCTGCTGCCATGTCCTATGGAGGCAATACAATGCTGGAAGCTTCCTGAGGCACCAAAGAAGACCAAGAACTGTCTAGTCAGTGGCCTCAGGGCAACCATGACCCAAAAGCAACAGTTGTGATTTAGTCTGAGCAAGACAAAAGGTCAAGCTATTCACACAAGTACTCTCATCAGGAGAGTGATTGGGGAAAGACACAGCATTCCACAGGATGGAGAGGCAAATGCCTGGTTGTATGAGGGGAAGGGAAATGGCCCTGAATCAGCTGAGCTGACATTTGATCTGTCCACCCATACAGTCCACTAGGAGCCAGCACAGCCCAGATACCTGGACTTTGGGGGCCTCAGGCAACAGCAAATCCAACCCTGTGATCCCATTCCAGTGTCACAGGGCCTATAGGAGCCTGTGTTGTGAGTTACGCAGGTAATAAGGGAAACACAGTGTGGGATGTGGCTTGAGACAACACAGTATATGGTATATGCTGAGGAGGTAGTATCAGATCATGGTCTAATGGAGCCCTCACACCCCCATCAGCCTTGAGACCTTCAAAAACACAGATACTTTAGATTACAATTCATAACACTAGCAAAATTACAGTTAAGAAGTAGCAATAAAAATAATTTAATGGTTAGAGGTTACCATAACATGAGGAACTGTGTTAATGGAAAATTAATTAGGAAACTTGAAAACCACTGGAGGCTACTCTCTACCCCTACTGAGAACCCAGAACCCAGATTGCCCTGCCTATTGGAGTGGCCAGTGTGGTTGGGGCCTAGCCCTGCTCCAGAACCCTTAGGTCCAGCCAGCTCCTGCTTGGTGATTTATGTTCCCAGAGAGAGTCAGCCATGTCTTTGTATTTTCATTGCCAGGCCCATCTAGTTAAGGAATAGGATGCAGTTTATTGGCCTGCAAACTCCCTGGGTGGGGCAGGGATGGGTGTATTTCCACCAATCCACCTTCATTGCCTGGAGCACAGAGAGGGTCTGTGCTTTCCTCTGGACCTGAGATCACTGACACCAGACACAGGGAACAATATCTTCTAAAACTGATATGGTCACCTGTGACGGGCCATTTGGTTCCTGGGCAAGCACTAATATGCAAGCCGAGGCTCAAAGAGAGTGCTGATTTCCTGACAACTGCTGTCATACCAGCTGAATGGCCTGCACACTCAACCTTCCAGTCCACCTCCATTCACTAAAAAAAAGTTCCAGGCCAGGCAGTGGTGGCTCATGCCTTTAATTCCAGAACTTGGGAGCCAGAGGCAGGTAAATTTTTGTGAGTTCAAGCCAAACTTGATCTAAAAGAGCTAGCTTCAAGATAGGCTCCATAGCTAGAGAAAAACCCTGTCTCGGAAAAAAAAGGAAAAAGAAAAAGTTCCAGGAGCCCCCAGCTGCTGAGTTAGAAAGGTACTTGAGGTACTCGCCCCCACTTGCTCCTTCCTGGGAGCCTGAGCTGAGCTGCCATCAACTGGGTGGAGGAAAAAGAGGCCGAGCTGTGCCACCAGGGTACAAAAGTCAAGGTTCAAAGGAGCGACTGTTGGGACATCTGCTCCAGTGGGGAAACAGCTCACCATGTACTGTGTGGCACCATCAGGCCAGTGGCCTGCATTGCCACACCATGCCCAGGCACAGTGGGCAGGGGGCAGAGGTTAGGAAGAGCCCGTACACATATTTACCTCGGGGAGGTAAAGCCTCAGACTCTGGCTTTGTTTGATGGAATGCAGTGTCCCATCAGACTTTGCTGGCCAGCCAGTCTGTGCAGCTGAGCTGCGATCCTGGGACAAGTGCCCCTCACCTCCCAGAGTGTGGTCTACAGAGGTATGCCTCTGAAAGACCACCCTCAAGACACCTACAGGCAAAGAGAGGAGTGGAAGACCTGAAGCTGTCACCATATCATGTGAGACACTGGGTGACAAAAGCTGAGCTTTGGCTGGAGTCCTCTGCCTACCCCCAAACTCCAGCCTTCGTTTTGGCTTAAGATGAGCAAGAACTGTCCTGGTGACCTTGGAAACCAACAACAGGCAGTTTTTGTCAACAATGGGAATCATGGAAACCCAGCAAGTGGCACTTTGACTGCTTAGGCTGAGGAGCCTGAGGCTCCCTGTCACAGTGATCCATTCTATGGGGTGCCTTACACTTGGTAGTGATCCTGAGACTCCAGATACCTCATACACTGACACATAGCAATCTGTAGATTTGGGAGAAGAACCGAACTCACTGCTCCCCATGGTGCTACTCAACCTGACATCCCCTACTCACTCAGGGGCTATCTGCCATTCCCAAAGCTTCTGATGGCCACATCATCACCCCACATGTATCCCACCCTGCAGCCAGGCACACCGAGTCAGTCCATACCTGGCAGTTTCCTCACAAGTCTCTGCTCTGTGCTAGGAGGTTGGGAGGCAGCTCTGGTCCCAACCACTATGCATAGCACTAGCAAGCAAGCCAGGACTCCCATGGCTGGAGATGGCAGTGGCATCCTCATGCACAAGGCATGAGGGTGTTACATCCCCAACGCCTAACTTCTGGTCCAGTGTGGGTAGATTCACTCTGGAGAGTCTGTGGGAGGAGACCAGCAAGTTTTTCTGGAGCAGGTGTGGTGGGAGAGGTCTAGGGGGTGGGGGCAGGGGATGGGGAAGACAGGAGGGCCTCAAGTACCTGAAAAAGCAAACCAGACCATTCTACCTTCTGTGGTCCCTCTCTTTTCTTTCCCTCCACAGAGACAGAGCTCTCCACTATATTTTCTCTAAGTTTTATGTTTTCTTTTGACTACAACTGGTAAAATTAAGGTAAATTTAATTATGATGTTCTGGATCCATTTACTCTTAAACCCTCTCAGCAGTTTTCTAGGATGTTTGTTAAGCAGGCTTTGGGAGACTTCTAACTAAATGTTTCATTGTATTCTTTTTGAAAAGGGTTTCCCCCTCCCGACCCACAGGGACTGGCCTTCCTGAGAAATAAACAGGTTGTTACTCTTCAGACTCCTACAGAACAAGCAATCAAGGCCCCAGGGCCATCATCCCTTGCCACAGCAGAATCATGCCCTCTAGGGTCTCTCTGCAGTCCACTGGTTCTCCAGGTATCACCTATGGCAGTCTTGCTCTGTCACTCTCGGACAGTTGGCCCTTGCACCCATCATCCATGTGTTACCCTCAGTGAGACCAGCAGACAAAACTTCCTTTAAGTTAAAAGATTGAAAAACAATACAAGTTTATTTATAGTAACATTGCCACAAGAGCCTTCTTTGACTATCTGAGAGCTACTACAAAAGGGGAAGGCTTGATGGAGTTTTTAAAGGCACAAACCTCAATTTTCTCAACTCCTGGGGTATTTTTGCTATGTGAGAAATTATCCTGTTCTTGTTTTTTAGAGCACGCAAGGATAAGTAAGATTACAGAAGCAGAATGAGCATCCGACTAATATTTTAAAATAACAATTATACAGTATGGAACAATTGTGAGAAACGATCCAGGTGGCTCTGGGATCAGTCTTCCCTTTAGATTGCTATCGAGACTCAAATGCTGAGGGCCATGACTTAGGGTTGTAGTCCAGACATCCTGTGGTTAATAATCCTTAGGCTGAGAATAAAGTCTTGCTGACTTCAATGTTTTTCTTTTTTCACATAACTTAGTTTGACACTCAGTTCGAAATGGAGCTAGTTTTTAACCACTACATAAGTAAACAGACCCAGTTTCTGATTTTAGAGTAGCCAGCTTGGGAGTCAGGCAGGTGGGCTCAGCATTTGCACACAGAAGGCTGTAGACAGCCTTCAACACAGGCTGCTGATTTCTTACCCCTCACACAAAGGGCTGTTAAAACTAGGTCCTGTGTGGCCAGGAGAATATGAAGTCGGCAGTTGTGATAGCTCCTAACAGAACCCTCACTAGTCAGTAGTACTGATGTCTCTAGTTCAAATTCTCAATTTATTCATGTTTGATGACATAGGCAAATGGAGACTTAAGTGAACAGTATCTTTAGAAATTGGGCCTTACTGTCAGGTTGTAAAGGTTTAACAACAGCATACATAATAACATATGATATTTGGGTGGTGTACTATGTGACTCCTTTAGGAACAACTCAATAAGATGTAGCATATTCCTAGTCCTGGAAATTTGACTATATAGCATATGATATCTAACTGGAGTACTGTCTTCGCCATCACGTAGTAACCAACTTTAAATATTTTATATAGGTGCATATTTCAGGAAACTTCTAGAGTTCCAGGTATCAATAGAGCTTTTCAACCTCCCTGTTTTAGCCAATATTCTATTGCCGTATAAAGACATCATAACCATAACAACTCTTATAAAAGAAAGCATTTAATTGGGGCTTGCTTACACTTTCAGAGGCTTAGTCCATTATCAGTATGGTGAGAAGCATGGTGGCATGCAGGCAGACATGGTGCTGGAGGAGCTGAAAGTTCTACATCTAGATCAGCAGGGAGCAGGTCTGGACCCCCAGTGACACGCTTCCTCTAACAAAGCTGTACCTACTCCAATAAGACTATACCTCCTAATCCTTTCAAAAATGCCACTTCCTGATGTCAAATATAAAAATATATTAGCCTATGGGGGCCATTCTTATTCAAACGACCACACTTCCCATATACCTTCCTTTACTTTGCCCACCCACCTACCTCCTCCATTGAATCTTCCCTTATCCTGTTGTAACACTTTATTCAATTTTCTCTTTTTTGAAGAGCCCCTACCCTACCAACCCCTTCGTAGAACCTGACCTCTGTTTATATCCTAAATGAAACACACATTTAAAGATAGCATCCATGTATAAAGTGGGAAAAAACACATTATTTGTCTGTTTTGGTCTTGGTTACCTCACTTAGTAGGATTTTTTTCAATTCCATTGTTTACCTGCAAATTTTATAATTACATTTTGTTTTCACAGCTGAATAATATCCCATTGTATAAATGGATTATATTTCCATTATCCCTTCCTCTCTTGATAGACATCTAAGCTGTTTCCACTTTCTGGAGAGAAAAGCAGTGAACATTGGTGTGCTGATGCAGGTGAGGCCCTTTGTGTGTATGTCCAAGAGTTGTAGAGCTGGATTCAGAGGTATATCTATTTTCAACCCTGAGAAGCCTCCTCACTGATTCAGTAGTGGCTGTACCAGTTTGCACTCCCACCAGCAATGATAAGTGTTCCTCTTTCCCCACATCCTCAGAAGCATGTGCTATCATTTCTTTCTTTCATCTAGGCCATTATGGGTGGAATATGATGAAACCTCCAGGTAGTTACAGTTTTTGTTTCTATGTTGGTTAAGGATGTCAAACCATCTGCTCTATTCACATGCAGTGGACATATTACATACAGTGACACACTCATACATGTGAAATAAAACAACAAATCTTTACAAAAAAAGTTGAAACAAACAAAAAAAATGGGACTGGGCTGGCAATAAGGCTCTGCAAGTAAAGGCGCTTGTTGCCAGGCCTGACAACCTGAGTTTGGTCCTCAGAATATTCATGATGAAAGGAAAGAACAAACTCCAGCAAGTTGTTCTTTGACCTCCAGGACACACCCCTCCAATAAATAAATAAAAAGTACCAAACTGCACAAATCAATAAAATTCTAACAATGACAAAAACAAATAAATAAATAAACCATTGAAAATTGTGGATCAGATGGTCAAATTTCTCTCCCATACCACCTTAAACTGTTAGTAGACCAGAAATCCCCGCAAATCTATTGTCATTTCTTTCTGGATACTTCCAGTGATTTTTGTTGTTATCGTTTTTTTTAATGATTTATTTACTTATATTTAATGGGCATTTGTGCTTTGCCTGCACAAATGTTTGGGTGAAGGTGTTGGATTCCCTGAAACTGGAATTACAGGCAGTTTTGAGCAGCCATGTGTGTGCTGGGAATTGAACCTGGGTCCTTGGAAGAGGAGCCAGTGTTCTTATCTGCTGAGCTAAGTTTCCGGCCTTTATTGTTTGAGACAGGATCTCACTCTGGCCCAGGCTGGCTCCAGAATCCTCCTCTTTCAGCCTGCCAAATGCTGGGATTCTAGGCTTGACCCAATATAAAGAATTTTTTAAGTAAAAAAAAAAGTTGCTAGCATACAAGTTCAAGACCCAGGAAGGAGAAGGCAGGGTAAGGTACAACCAACTTAACTTCTTAGTCACACAGAAGGGATACCCAAATCTTCTAAAATAGACAAAGAAGAGAAAAATCAATGTGAATGTCTGTACAGAACATGAGACTGAGCAGATAGTTGGGTCAGTAAATAAAGGTGCTTGCCACTAAGTCTGATGACCTGAGTTCAGTCCTCAGAACCCCCAAGGCAGAAGGAAAAATTGACTCAAGTTTTCTTCTGACCTCCACACACATACATGCCATAGTGGGAAGTGGCCCATGAATTTAATCCCAGTTCACAGGAGGCAAAGGCAGGTGATACTCTGTGAGGTTAAGGCCAGCCTGATCTACAGGGTGAGTTCCAGGAAAGCCAGGGCTCCATTGAGAAACTCCATCTCAGAAAGGCAAAAGGAAAAGAAAGAAGAAAAATGTGACCTAGAATAGTCCACAACACTACAAGGATGAACCTGCCTGACGAGTGAAGGAGGCCAAGGATGCCTCTTAGATGGTCTTCATCTGGGTGGTCAGCTTAGCCCAAGTATCTTTGGCAGGAGAGAAGATCCCAGAATTCACCAACCTTGTGACAGGACTATGGTTCCTCAAGAGTACAGTGAATTCCAGGCTAAAGGAATGGTATTCCTAGAAGTTAAAACCAGGGTGTGATGGTGAATACCTCTGAATTGCAGTAATTGGGAGGCAGAGGCAGGTGCATCTCTTTGAGCTTGAGGCCAGCCTGCTCTACATAACAAGTCCAAAGCCCACTAGGGCTACATAATAAGACTCTGAAACAAAGAAAGGAAGTTAGAACCAGATGGACTTTATGATACAGACCTAAAACTCGGCATTTGGTAGGTGATGGCAAAAAGATCAAGATCAAGACCATGCTCATCCAAAAAATCAGTTGCCCTCCTATACACAAAGGATAAGGAAGCAGAGATGGAAATCAGAGAAGCATCACCCTTCACGATAGCCACAAATAGCATAAAATATCTTGGGGTAACCCTAACCAAGGAAGTAAAGGATCTATTTGACGAGAACTTTAAGTCAATGAAGAAAGAAATTGAGGAGGATACCAGAAAATGGAAGGATCTCCCTTGCTCTTGGATAGGAAGGATCAACATAGTAAAAATAGCAATTCTACCAAGGGCAATTTATAGATTCAATGCAATCCCCATCAAAATCCCATCAAAATTCTTCACAGATCTTGAGAGGACAATAATCAACTTTATATGGAGAAACAAAAAACCCAGGATAGCCAAAACAATCTTATATAATAAAGGATCGTCTGGAGGCATTACCATCCCTGACCTCAAACTCTATTACAGAGCCTCAGTATTGAAAACAGTTTGGTATTGGCATAAAAACAGAGAAGTCGACCAATGGAACCGAGTAGAAGACCCTGATTTTAACCCACAAACTTATGAACACCTAATTTTTGATAAAGGAGCTAAAAGTATTCAATGGAAAAAAGAGAGCATCTTCAACAAATGGTGCTGGCAGAACTGGTTGTCAACGTGTAGAAGAATGAAAATAGATCCATATCTATCACCATGCACAAAACTCAAGTCCAAATGGATTAAAGACCTCAATATTAGTCTGAACACACTGAACCTGATAGAAGAAAAAGTTGGAAGTACTCTACAACATATGGGTACAGGAGATCACTTCCTACGTTTATCCCCAGCAGCACAGACATTAAGGGCAACATTGAATAAATGGGACCTCCTGAAACTGAGTAGCTTCTGTAAAGCAAAGGACACTGTCACTAAGACAAAAAGGCAACCCACTGACTGGGAGAAGATCTTCACCAACCCTGCAACAGACAAAGGTCTGATCACCAAAATATATAAAGAACTCAAGAAACTAAACTTTAAAATGGTAATGAACCCAATAAAAAAATGGGGCACTGATCTGAACAGAGAATTCTCAACAGAAGAAATTCAAATGGCCAAAAGACACCTAAGGTCATGCTCAACCTCCTTAGCGATAAGGGAAATGCAAATTAAAACAACTTTGAGATACCATCTTACACCTGTCAGAATGGCTAAAATCAAGAACACCAATGATAGCCTTTGCTGGAGAGGTTGTGGAGAAAGAGGCACACTCATTCATTGCTGGTGGGAATGCAAACTTGTGCAACCACTTTGGAAATCAGTGTGGCGATTTCTCAGGAAATTTGGGATCAACCTACCCCAAGATCCAGTAATACCACTATTGGGAATATACCCAAGAGATGCCACATCAAATGACAAAAGTATCTGTTCAACTATGTTCATAGCAGCATTGTTTGTAATAGCCAAAACCTGGAAACAACCTAGATGCCCTTCAATGGAGGAATGGATGAAGAAAGTGTGGAATATATACATATTAGAGTACTACTCAGCAGTAAAAAACAATGACTTCTCGAATTTTGCGTGCAAATGGATGGAAATAGAAAACACTATCCTGAGTGAGGTATCCCAGACTCAAAAAGAGGAACATGAGATGTACTCACTCATAATCGGTTTCTAGCCATAAAATAAAAGACATTAAGCATATAATGTGTGATCCTATAGAAGCTAAATAAGAAAGTGAACCCAAAGAAAATCATATAGTCATCCGCATGGAGAGGGGGAAGTAGACAAGATTCCAGGGCAAAAACTGGGAACTTGCGGGTGAGGTGGCATGGGGCAAAGGGGAAATGGGATGAGAAATATGAGAAGGGGAGGATGGGAGGAGCTCGGAGGATTGGGATGGTTGGGATATAGGAAAGATGGATACGGGAGCAGCGAAGTATATATCCTATCTAAGGGAGCCATCTTAGGGTTGGCAAGAGACTTGACTCTTGAGGGGTTCGCAGGTGTCCAGGAATATGTCCCCAGCTGGTACCTTGGGCAACTAAGGAGAGGGAACCTGAAATGACCCTATCCTATACTGATGAATATCTTGCATATCACCTTAGAACCTTCATCTGGCGATGGATCGAGGTAGAGACAGAGTCTCAATTTGGAGCAACGGTCTGAGCTCTTAAGGTCCAAATGAGGAGCAGAAGGAGGGAGAACATGAGCAAAAAATCAGGACCACGAGGGATGCACCCACCCACTGTGACAGTGGAACTGATTTATTGGGAGCCCACCAAGGCCAGCTGGTCTGGGACTGAATAAGCATGGGTTGATTCCGGACTCTCTGAGCATGGCGGTCAATGAAGACTGATGAGAAGCCAAGGACAATGGCACTAGGTTTCGATCCTAATACATGAACTGGCTTTGTGGGAGCTTAGCCTGTTTGGACGCTCACCTTTCTGGACGTAGATAGAAGGACCTTGGTCTTCCCGCAGGGCAGGCAATTTGGACTGCTCTTCAGTATCGAGAGGGAGGGGGAATGGAGTGGGGGGAGGAGAAGAGGAGTGGGGATAGGGGGAGGGAAGTGGGGGGAGGGCAATATTTGGGAGGAGGGGAGGGAAATGGGAAATGGGGAGCAGGTGGAAATTTTAATTAAAAAAGAATAAAAATAAATAAATAAGTAAAAAAAAAAAAAGACCATGCTCAGCTATATAGTGAGTTTGAGGACACTATGATTATACAAGATACTAACTCAAAAATAAAAGCAAAACTCTCAATCAAACAATACAAACCAAAAGCATCTCCTTGCCATATATGTGTCTCTAGGAATGGAGACCTACAGACAAGAGACACGCATACCTACAGACAGAAAGTCAATTCTTTTTCATTTTTACAAAGTGATCACAGTTTCCTAGTTACCTCGTGTTATCAGGTGGATATCCCAACAAGGCATGGAATGCTGGTGATACGGCAGGCCCTGTATCAACAGACTTACTGGTGTCATCTCAGTTCAGCCTCTAACAGTCCTGTGATATGGTTACCATTATTATGCCCATTGTACAGAATGGGGAACAGAGGCTCAGGGGAAATTAAGTAACTCATAGACAACAGTGCTATGAAATGTAGGAGGGCAGGATTCAAATTCAGGTTTTCTTGACTCTAAGCCACACATGCTAAGTGTTTGGACTGCCCACTCTACAGCCTCCAGCATGCTTTACTGCCTTGTTCCTCACTGTTCTATGACTTCTCCCTGTTAGTGAATTAGTCATGTGTTGACACATCTAGTCTCAGTCTAGTGGGTTGTTTATTTAACTGATCAATGTTGCTCCCCATTTGAAGTATATACAAACACACCCTTATATTTATGAATATATATTATATAATATCAATATATTAGTGAATATGTATTATATATTCCAACTCTCCCTAAATAATTAAACAAATAATATTATTATTTCAAATGCCTATATGTAGAGTAGATCTTCACACATTCATTATATGAAAATTTATTTTAAAATGGCAGAATAGAGGGCTGGAGAGATGGCTCAGAGGTTAAGAGCATTCCCTGCTCTTCCAAAGGTCCTGAGTTCAATTCCTAGCAACCACATGGTGGCTCACAACCATCGGTAATGGGGTTTGGTGTTTTCTTCTGGCCGGCTGGCAGACACACAAACAGAATATTGTATACATAATAAATAAACAAATATTTTTTAAAATGTCAAAATAGAGAAATAAATATTTATAATAATGAAAAAATTATAGACAGCTCAAAACTGTCTGTAACTCCAATTCCAGAGGATCTGACACTCTCACAGAGGCATACATGAAGGCAAAACACCAATACATATAAAATAATTAAAAAATAAAATTAAATTTTTGTAGGAGCCAGTGGGGACAGGAGCACCACAAGAAATCCCACAGAACTAACTAACCTGGGATGATAGTGGCTCACAGAGACTGAACCACCATCAAGAGAGCATGCATGGGACTGACCTAGGCCCCCTGTATACATGTTACAGTTGTGTAACTTGGTGTTCTTGTGGGACTCCTAACAGTGGGTGCAGGGCCTGTCCCTGTTGCTTGCTTTAGGGACCCATTCTTCCTACAGGATTGCTAAATCCATTCTTAATACAAGAGGACATGCCTAATATCGCCACTACTTGATAGAATATGTCTGGCAGGTATCTATATGAAGTCCACCTTTTTCTGAAGAGTAAAAGGAGGAGGAGGAATGGATGGGGAGTGGGAGCAGTGGAGGTAGGAGGGAGTTACTGAGAAGAGAGGAGGGAGGGGAAATTTTGATTGGGATGTAAAAATAAAAAATAATAAAAATAAACTCATGCCCAAAAAGGAGAATATCAATGGTTATCATACTTAAACTTGAGGTATTAAAAGAATGGCCCTGGGACATTGGCACTTATTGTAATTTTAAAATGTGTTTGCAGTTGTATAGAAATAGTTAAATAAAATTAGTTGTAATTTTGATCGGATCTAATACATAATGTGTTTCCCTTCTTCTTGGAATAGTTATATCATGTTTAGGAATTATTATGACCTGGTATTCACCCACCTTAAATAAATAAGTGTAATTCTAAAAAGAGTTTGAGCTCCTGCTGCTCTTGCAGAGGGCTGAATTTCAGTTCCCAGCATCTATATGGCAGAACACAATAATTTGTAACTTCAGTTCTGTGGGATTCAATGCTCTCTCTGGCCTCCAAGAGTACCTATATTCATGTGAACACACAGCTCTTCCACCCACCAAAAACAAAACAAAAGGCCACAGCATCTTGGGTCTGCTCCTTCTTGGTGTATTGCATCTCTGTTTTTTACATCACTGCTTGTCTTAATCAGAGCACCTGGAGAATCCAATCCCCACTTCTTGTCTTCATGTATTTCACGTATACTCCCTCAGTATACAAGGATAATCTTATAAGATTCCTCTGGAGCTGTAACACTTGTAATGTGTCTACCCGCTGAATGTGCCAGAAGCCATAGGCAGGTGTTCATAGTCAGCCATCAGTCATGCCATGATGTCAGCAAGCCTCCATGAATAGCTAGGCCAAAACATCTGTAGTGTGTAACCCGATGGGAGTCTAGGGAAGTGTGGATGAAACATGTGGGAAGGAATCAGACTAGGCAAGGTAGGCACTGCCTAAGACATCTGTACCAGCAAGGAAAGGGGCATCATGAGGGAGATTCAAAGAGCTCACACACTCCAAGGCTGGAGAGATCAGGAGAGAGGGCCTGGCTGTGGCTTGCTTTCATTCTTCAGGCCGATGCCTGTGAAAAGTCAGCAGGCTCTGAGCTCTGCTGTTTGAAAAGCCCTTCCAGGTCCCTATTTTTTACCTCAGAGACATCTGATGTAGGAATAAGAGCATGGCCTTAGTTTCCTTCCAAGCCATCTCCATTGCAGCATGTGGAGAGGCTTAGTGCCAGGGTAGCTTCCACAACGTGCACTCATGAGTTCCAGGAAGGTATCCTTAGTGGCTTGGCCTGTCAGTGGTATGTGGTAACCCAATGGTGTCTCTGACCAGACAACAAGTGCATTTTCCAAGCCCCCTGAGATGGGTCATCACTCCCACAAGAACCGTCAACAGTCTCCATTTGTGCATACCATGGTTGGCCAGTCTGAAATCCTTGCTGGTTGGGAAAAATACATGATTCCTGTGTGTGAGAGTTTGGAAGTGAAGCTAAATGGTGTGTATCTGTTAGAGAGCAAACACAGGCATTGGGATCCATCCCCAGAAATATTCCCCCATCTCTCTCTCTCTCTCTCTCTCTCTCACTCTCTCTCTCTCTCTCTCTCTCACACACACACACACACACACACAGCCAATGAAGGTTTGTTAAGGACAGAAAAAGAGAGTAAGGAAGAAAGTGAATCAAGACAAAACAAAACACACTGTCAGCTTATCTTTCCAAAGCCCAAATCTCAGTGTGGGCGAGTTCCTTTCTCTCTAAACTCTGTGGACACATAATTGACATATGGGAAAGAATACTGCTCATAAGCACATGTCTTGCCAAATTGTCAAACCCAACATTTTACATCAGTGACACCCAGAAGGAAAGACTGTCAACTGCCAGAGTTCCCTCCACCTCTCATTTCTCACTTGTGCCATGATATCCATGAGCTTGGTTTTCTTACAGGCCTTTAAAAGTCTTTTCTGGCTCCTACAAGGCTGTCAAGGATCCTTAAAAAATAAAATAATGAGGCAGAGTACAATCCAGGTAGGCTGTAAGACCCCTGGGCAGGACTCCAGGTCTGTGGCCAAGAGGCATTTACCTTCCATAGGGCTCTTTGGGAAAAAAGGGCATAGACTCAAATCTGGCTACTTCCTGCAGGCATGGGGCAGTGTGGGGAAGGGGAGAGCCAGGTGTCCATGTTTAGCAAGAGGTGTGGCTGGAAAGGCATCCCATGAACTCTCATCCCGGAGAAGGCAGGCATAACAGATGCCTTGGGGGAGAGGAGAAGGCAGGTGTCTAGGGGAAAAAATCTTGTTATTGCTAAAGATGAGTGTGCCAGGATGAGGAGCAGGTAGGCCCTTCATTGTGGCATCCTGGAAAAATGGAGAGTGGAGGGTCTTGCCTGCTGGACAGACCAAGTGTCTTGAGTAGGTGCCCGCTTGAGCCTGGGGAGATGGTACCAGCATGGGTGTCCCAAGAGCTTGGCAGCTGAGGGTGTGGTGAGGATTACCATGTGAGGTCCTGTCCATCGAGGTTCAAGAGACCTAGGAGTTAACTGTTTGAGGGGTACTCTGTGCCCTGGGGAGAGCAGGGCAGGTTTAGGGGCATTAGGGTCCACTGGTGTGGTGGCAGGAAGACAACTGTCAGCGTGTGAATGGAGAAGGGACCTTAAAAGGGAGAGGTAGGGTAGGTACCCCACCAGTGGAGGAGTTTGAACTGGAAGGTGATGGTTAAGGAGAAAGGGCCTGCCATAAAGCAGCCCAAAGGGGCTAAGGCCCATAGGGGAATGCCGGTTGGCCCTGAGGCGAGGGCCAAGATAACCTGAGTTCAATGGAAAGCTTGCTCAGTTGTTGTTTGATGAGTCCCATTGTCCAGGAGATGTTGAGCTCCACCACATCTGCTGTTTCCCTGGAGACTGGAAATGCTTTTATCCACCTTGTAAAAGTGTCCACAAGTATTAAGAGATAACGAAGTTTTTTCATGAGTAGGCATTTAAGTGAAATTAACCTGCCAATCTTTGCCCGGTTGGTGTCCACGCAGCGGGTGTATGTGGAGAACTCCTTGTGGGTTGGCCTGGGCACACGTCTGGCAGGAGGAATGAAGCCGTAAAATAGAATCTTGGAGATGGGCGGGGTTAAAAGGGACTCCAAGAAGTGGAACAAAGCTTTGGGGAAGTGGCTAAGGATATAATTGTCCTACAAGAATATAGGGCAGTGACAGAGTTTTAACTGGGGAGGAACAGGTCCTGTCTACCCCCATAGCTGAAATTGGCGAGGGAAACTAAAGGCCCAAGTGAAAATAAAAATAATGGATTTACCCACCACTTGTAGCATGACCCTAGGCTAGGAGAGGGTTACGGGATATACCAAGTCTGAGCAGCGTCAATCTTCTGCCAGGCTGAGACATTTGAAGGCTGGCAGAGTTTCACCTGCCAATGGTGATGAGGCCAGACCTCCATGGCATGGCCTAGAGGACAAGCCCGCACAGGGGCATTGTGATTTCCAGCGTCTGGGTTGCTGGCAGATAGGGCACAACCTCGGAGCAGCTGTAGTGCAATTTCGTGCCATTTGACCATTTAGGCCACCTTTGATAGAGCCCCGTGGTTGGCTTCCCTTGTCCCCCTTCCTGTGACCTTAGGGCAGCTGCTAAGACCTGGGCCTGTAGATTGTTGTAGCTTTGTCTGTCGGGAAGACGCAGCTGATTCCTCTCGGGCATTAAAAACTTTAAAGGACATATTCACCAATTCCCATATAAGAGTTTGGGGACCATCCTCAACTTTTTTTTAACTCTTTCCTAATATCTGGTACCGACTGAGGAAACAGAATGATTAGTAGAAAAGAAACCTAGCTGCTTTTCTACCTGAGGAGATTTGGAAGAGAAAAGGGAGCATGGGAGGGGCTAGCCCAGTGTAAAGAGGGAGTTCAGCATGGAGCAGTGAGGTGGTAGGGGAAGGGAAAGGTGGAAGTTGAATCTCCAAATTGGAAAATCAAGGGGAAAGAATGTAGCTCCATAGGAGGGGGTTGGGAAGTGTGGGCTTGAGGGAGTGGGGGAGGGGTCAGTGCCTCTGGTAGCATGGTGCTATGAGAGACTGGCTACTAAGGGAAGGGAGGGGTGAAAGTGCAGAGACCAAAAACCATGGGCACATATATATATATATATATATATATATATATATATATATATATATATATACAAACATCTTTTTAAATTGAGTCTGTCTGATACAAATGAACAAAGTAGGCTCAATTTTAAAAGATTTTGGTAAGAGGCTTACAGGGGAAAAAGTGGACCTGGCTTTGAACTGTGTAAAGCAAGCTCTCCGGCGACGCAAAAATTCCCAATCAAGTTAATTCAAAACAAGCCAAATTAAGAAATATCCAGGTTTAGCCAGATGGTGGTGGCGCACGCATTTAATCCCAGCACTCGGGAGGCAGAGGCAGGCGGATCTCTGTTCGAAGCCAGCCTGGTCTACAAGAGCTAGTTCCAGGACAGGAACCAAAAGCTATGGAGAAACCCAGTCTCAAAAACTCCAAAAAAGAAAAAAAAAAGAAATATCCAGGTTTAATAGCAGATCTGCGCTCTCAGGTGGCCCCAAGTGGGAACCTGGAAGCTGCAGAAATACAGCCCCTGAGAGGAAGAAAGGGAGACCAAATGTTCCTCTTTCTGGAGATCACTTAAGTACCCTGGGGATGGGGTCAGGACCTGGCCTGCTGGGATTTGGAGTCCAGACCAGGCCTTGGGGCTGGGACAGATGTGAGGGACTGGGGCCTATGCTCCCAACTTGACACTGTGTGTGCCTATTATGCTTTAAGTATTTGAATGTGGTATTGAGCCCAACACCATCCACTCATGCATTCATGGTTTTATATTTTTAAGTTGGAACCTTAAAGAATCATCCAGCAAGCTTAAATTCCAGATCCATTTATGGCACCCTCTCTGAGCTGCAGCCAGCAAGCTTGTTCTTCCATTGTCCTCTGAAGCTCTGTAATTGCTGCCATCAGTCCAGAGTAGATCAACCTGATTCCAGAGCCCAGAGGTGTCTTCTGATCACAGG
Source organism: Chionomys nivalis (assembly GCF_950005125.1). Lineage (NCBI taxonomy): Eukaryota > Metazoa > Chordata > Mammalia > Rodentia > Cricetidae > Chionomys > Chionomys nivalis. The sequence continues at coordinate 126,721,423 of NC_080088.1, read as the reverse complement.
AAAATGACTAGGTCAGCAACAGTACAAGGCCCTTACCTGTCACTCAAAAGTCATCTCCTCTTTGCTCAAAAACACCCCAATCCTGGCTCCAGGTTTGAGATTCCTTTGGACTTACTCTTCCCCTTTGTGGGTGCCACTGCCTCAGAATGTGACACATGGGAGGGGTCACTGACTCAGAATGTGACACATGGGAGGGGTCAATGTCTCAGAATGTGACACATGGGAGGGGTCAATGTCTCAGAATGTGACACATGGGAGGGGCCACTGCCTCAGAATGTGACACATGGGAGGGGTCACTGCCTCAGAATGTGACACATGGGAGGGGGTCACTGACTCAGAATGTGACACATGGGAGGGGTCAATGTCTCACAATGTGTATCTTATAATCTTAGAGTCAGAGTGAACATGGCTGGGTTGACCAGTTTACATGTTTATTTCCATGTTTTGTCTTTTATGGATTAATGGATGTGTCTCATTTTTTTCATTATTGCTTGCTTGCTTATTGATTGATTGATCGAGCAATGACTTCTTGTGTATTTCTTTGCTTGCTTACTTACTTACCTATCTGTTCAGCCCATCTCATTTACTTACTTCTTTAAAAAATGACCCACCTAGTTGTTTACTTACTTACTTATTTATTTATTTGTTCATTTATTCCTTCACTTCCTTATCTTCTTTCATATATATGTTTATTTATTTGCTCAGCCTGACTCATTTATTTACTTATTGAATGTTTCAATTAAATAATAATATTTTATTCATTTATTCAGTCTTTGTTTGCTTATTTGTCTATTTTTATGTATGTATTTACTTACTTTCTTAATTATTTTTTTACTTTTTAAAATTTACTTAATTTTTTTTGTTGGGAATGTACATCATTTATTTCCTTCCTTCCTTCCTTCTTTCCTTCCGTCCTTCTTTCTTTCTGTCTCCTGACTGTCCTGGAAACATAACTGGCTAAGAAAATGGTGGCCTCCATCTCACTGGTGCTGGGTGAGTGTCAGCAAAGCAGCTCCTGAAATGGAATTTGACACACATGCACACACACACACATGCATGACATGTACAGATGGGGGGTTCCAATGTTTTCAGAGGAAGGTGCTCACTGGTAATAATAAATGTGCTGGTAAATAAGGCTGGAAATAGCTGAATATTAAATCATTAAAACTCTTCAAATAAATAGCAATTCCAGTTTCTCTCTCTCTCTCTCTCTCTCAGACACATACACACACACACACACACACACACACACCGTAGACCAGCACATCTAGACTGACTGCAACAAACAAAAGAAAAAGAAACATGGAAAGAAGACACCCCTGCTGGACAGGATCTGATCTGATCTGAGAATAAATTCATCGAATGGCTGCCAACAGTATTTCATTGAGAAGAGATTCCACATTTTATGCTGTATAGTAAGTTAGTTGGTTAGTTAGTTAGATAAAGAGGAGCCTGTGAACTGGGTTGGGGTGTGGCTTCTCAGGTCAGGCCAGGTCAGGGAGGGGCTGAGGAGTGTACCATTGGCCTTGACAATAGGCACCAGTCAGGTGTTAATGTCAGGGCCTGAGAGTTCCTCAAAGGGAATGAATGGAGACCCTTGCTTGTCTAAAAACTGCCTGAGCTTGGGGAAAGAACTTGTGTATAGCCACACTGGCTTGTTTCTTAGGTCCATTTGATATTGAGGGATATTAATGACCAATGGATGTCAACTCTGGTTATTTTTATTTATTTTTTTTTTTGGTGGTAGGGTTTGTGTGTTTCCCTTCTTTGAGTTGTGGTGGTGGAGAGTTGTCAGATGTCTGTGTTATTATGGGAGTTGTTGGTGTCCTTGGTTTGTGCTTTGCCTTCTAGTACTTTGTGTAAGGCTGGGTTTGTGGCTACCTATTGTTTAAATCTGTTTTTGTCCTGGAATATCTTTTTTCTCCATTGATGTTGAATGCAAGCTTTGCTGGGAATAGTACTCTGGGCTTGCCTCCATGGTCTCTTAGTGTCTGCCAGCTCATCTATCCAAGACCTTCTGGCTTTCATGGTTTCCATTGAGAAGTCAGGTGTAATTCAAGCACCTACAGACACCATATCTTTGATGAGAAAACCAGAAATACATGGAAGACCATTCCTCTCCCTTATAAGAGATCAAGTCAGCACAAAGAAGCCACCCTATTGCTGAGACACTCCACCTCCCAAAATAAATTTGGTAGCAAGGAATTCCCACACAGACCTCAACCTAAAACCAGATATCTTGAACCTAACAGAAGAAAAAGAAGGGAAGATCCTTGAAATCAATGACATAGGAAAAGACTTTCTGAGCAGAACACTATTAACACAGACACTAAGATCAACAATTAATAAATGGGATCTCATGAAACTGAAAAGCTTCTGCATGGCAAAAGATCCCATCATACAGACAAGTGGCAGCTTACAGAATGGTAAAATATTTTTTATCAACTACACACCCAATAGAGGGCTAATATCCAAAATTATATAAATAAACTCAAACAAAATGTATAAAGAACTCAAAAGGCTAGATATCAAGGAAACAAATGACTCAATTAAAACTGGGGTATAGATCTAAACAGAGAATTCTCAATAGGGAATCTTAAGTGGCTGAGAAAGACTTAAATGTTCAACATTCTCAGTCATTAGTGAAATGCAAACCAAGTCTGCTTTGAGAGTCCATTTTACACCTGTCAGAATCCCTAGGATCAATAATACGAGTGACAGTTCCTGCTGGCAAGGACGTAGAATAAGGGGGACACTCATCCACTGCTGGTAGGAGTGCAGACTCATACAGTCACTATGGAAATGAGTGTGGATTTACCTTAGAGAGATGGGAACTGATCTACCTCGTGATCCAGCTCTATCACTCTTGGGCATTTACCCAAAGGAAACTTCATCCTACCACAGAGACGCTTACTCAACCATGTCCATTGCTGCTCTATTAATAATGCCCAGAAATTGGATAACATATTCAAGACATGAATATGAATGGATAATAAAAATTGGAACCTTTATACAAATGAATATTACTCAGCCATTAAAAAGAATTAAATTCACAGTAAATGGGTAGAACTGGGGGGGGGGATCACGCCGAGTAAGGTACCCAGACACAGAAAGCCAAATGTGGCATGTATTAGCTTACATGTGGATATACAGAATCACAGAGATTAAGCATAGAGTAACAGACTAAGGAGGAGAGAAGCATCTCATCAGGAAAGAAGAAATAGAATAGAAAGGTACAGGCTGGTGAGGGGAGGTGCAAGGAGAGAAATAGAGGGACGAGGGAGTGTATACAGGGAGAAACAGCTAAAACTAAGGCCACGGAAGTAGTGTGCAGTGGCATGGGTATTGATACAGTCGATGCTTCCTGAAATAAATGCATATGTGAAGGCAATCTAACAGAGAAATCAAATAACAGGGTGATGAGACTGTGTCTGAGAGCTTTCTCCTTCTGTCTTGCATTCCATTCTTTAGGTTGGGATTAAAGATGTGCACCACTGGGATTAAAGGCGTGCACCGCCAGGTTTCTATGGCAAACTAGTGTGGCTACTGAGATTAAAGGTGTGTGCTACCACTTACTCTCTGATCTTCAGCTAAACTTTCTTTATTAAAATACAAATGAAATATCACTACACGTAAGTATCACGAAACATTGTAAAGGAGGGGACACATAGATTATAAGAGCCAGAGCATCATGGAGTTTGCTGTGACATTGTATCTCCTAGGAATGTCAGAATCTACACCAATAAAATCTCATTAACATGGCTGCTTAAATATGAGCTGAATAAGGACAAGAGGCAAGATATAGGGGACAAGGGACCAACCAGCCCTACACAAAGAACTATAGGGAACTCACAATTGCCAGGAGTGGAGAAACAGTTTTAGTCCTACTGTGGGAAGAGTACACGAAATGCTTATCCAATACCAAATGGTGAGCCCTGAATCATACATACAAATAACATTATACTAAATTAAAGTATGTGTGTGTTATAGTTTCTTAGGTACCTAACAGTATGAATCCTTGTGATTTTTTTCACATATCCATACTATTATTTTGCTCTCCTTTCTCCCTGTGTATTTATCTCCCTTCAACCTAATTATAACCCTGACAGCATACAGACAAGTAACATACAGATTGGGCAGGTTACATACACATATGCATGTAACAAAATTAATGAAAAATCCATGAATATGAAAGGGAACAAGGAGGCATATATGAGAGGGTTTGAAGAAAAAAAGAGGAGAAATGATGTTTCATTGTTACAAAATATTTGTATAACTATGTAAAGATGTGTTTCATTTGTTGAATTATAAGTAAAAATGTGTTGCTATTTTAACTTGTCTGCCTAAGGAACCTGAATAGTCTAACAAAAAGCTCAATGGCCAATAGCAAGGAAGATGTATAGGCAGGACTTGCTGGCAGGGAAAATAAGTAGCAGGAGGAATTTAGGCTTAGAAAGGAAGAAAGAAAAAGAGATACCAGGGAGAAACCAGTGGCCAGTCAGACACACACACATGGAGGAAGCAGGAAAGCAAGACATACAGAATGAAAGAAAGGTAAAAAGCCCCAAGAAAAAATGTAGATGAATAGAAACAGGTTAAATTAAGTTCAAAAAGCTAGCAGGACGAGCCTAAGCTAAGACTAAGCACTTATAATTAATAAGAAGCATTCATAATAAATTATTTGGGAGTTGCTTGGTGGCCCAAGGAAAATTCCAACTACACATAATACAATAAATAAAATAAAGAAGTAGTTGTTTTTAAAGCATTAACATAAAAGATAAAAAAGGGACACAGCCAAGACAGTTAAATAGACAAGCTTGTCTCAGAAATAAACGAAGATAAAAAGAGATGTAACTTATCCCTATTACCTGCTCTGAAGAATTTTTCACAGATACTGCCACGGCATAACCACATGGGAATAAGGTGGCCTGCATTAATTAAAAGAGTTTCTAATAGTAAAATATATTACAGTTGTTTATGACTTAAAATGTCATTATAAAATATCTAGCAAATTAAATTCAACTTGATTACATTATCAATTCTTCCCACTACATTCCTTAGGATGAATTTTAATTTATTAACATCATGTATCACTAAGCTAAAATCCTGATACAATTATTCACTTGATCCTGAGTGGCATTCAGAAGTAGACATAGAAAGCAAGCTTGTCAGTTTTTTGTGTGTCTATGACTACCAGCCTGATGACTGTAGACTTCAACTTTTTAAACTTTGTACAAAAAAAATGTTTCAAGAAGTTCTATGAGGAGGAATGATTTTAGAAGGACTAGTATGTGAAAACTTGCTTTATTTAAGCACCCGTAGAACATTAATCCTTTCTCGCTTCAGTCTTCTATAAAAGGAATCCAGGAGTAGTTAATGCATAAGCAATAGCTATTACAATAGTCTTACTAATTGACCTTGTAATGACAAAATATGGGAGATCTTGGTCAAACAGAGATAATACTTCCAATTCAAATGTCTTAGCTAAAGTGATTTTGTATTTCTTCTGTAGACTCTTCTCAAACTCACAGAGATCCCCCTGCCTCTGCCTCTTGAGTGCTGGGAGTAAAGGAATGCACCACCACTGACCCGCAAATTTTGTATTTCTTTTTTTTGTTGTTGTTGTTTTTTGTTTGTTTGTTTGTTTTGTTTTGTTTTTTTCGAGACAGGGTTTCTCTGTGGCTTTGGAGCCTGTCCTGGAACTAGCTCTTGTAGACCAGGCTGGTCTCGAACTCACAGAGCTCCGCCTGCCTCTGCGTCCCGAGTGCTGGGATTAAAGGCGTGCGCCACCACCGCCTGGCAAATTTTGTATTTCTTAAGGCATCTTGAATCTATGATGAGAGTTGAAATGAATTTTAAGAACTTTTAGTCATGTAAACTGTACAAGAATCCTTTTTAGTTGCCTTTATTTTTTTAAAAAAGATCTTTATTATTTTTATTTTATGTATAAAGTGTTTTGCCTACATGTATGTCTGTATACCACATGTGTGTCTGGTGCCCACCAAGGCCAGAAGAGGGCATCAGACCTCCTGAAATTAGAGTTATAGTTATGGGTCCTGGGGATTTAACCCATTTCTTTGGAAGAGCAGGCAGTGCTCTTACCCATGGAGCCATTTCACCAGGCCCAGGGATATTTTACAAAACAAAACAACAATAAAAGACACTATGGAAAACAACTGGGCACTGCTGCAAAAGTACTTGATTGTCTCAAATACAGATGAGGAGACACACTGATGGCTAGGAAAGACTGAAACTCAAAAGGGCTGCTAGGGACAAAACTACAATTCTAGCCAGAGGCACAACAGCTGCAAGATTTAGAAATCTAAGCTTTTGCCCTAGGACTTCCCACCACTGTCTGGGAACTGGCATAGCCTTCTTCCTTAAGAGTACTTGCAACAGGCTTTCTGACGTCATGTGGGCGGAGACTTTAAAATCCAAATGGCTCTTGGTTGGCATTGGTAGGTGTCTTCCTAAGCAGTTGTGCATTTTACTGGAAGTGGGCGCTGGGGGTCAAGAACCAGAGAGAAAGGTAACTGCTGGCATGGGGTTAATTCTGTTCCTGATAAGAAACTCTGTGGCATCAGAGACCTGGGGTGGCATCTGCCAGGCTCTGGGTTCAGGGATCAGTAAGTTTGTGTGGGCAGCGCCTGGAGAGGGAAAAGAGACCAAGGTGTTCCGCAGGGAGGGGTGAAGGGGAGGACTGCCTGGGAGGGACAGGTTAAAATGCTGCTTTCCTGTGGTAATTCAGCATCTGAAAAGCCATGTAAGAAGAAAAAGTCAGGGCAACTGAAGGCTTGAGAATACGACCTAAGTGGAATGTAAGCAGTCGAACAAGGAGTGATGTGACTCAGTGCACAGCCTATTGTACTAAAGTCCCCAGCTCAAACAAACAATAAAGTGGGTGTTAGTATTAGGTGTTAGTATTTGGGCATCTGCATTGGCCTGCCTGTCCTTAGGGTCCTGACAGGAAACCTCCTCACCTGTAGCCACTAAGAGCACTTCACCTGTAGCCACTTCTGGGCACATTTGCTATGGTTCCTTGTAACAGGTGGACCTACCCCCTAACCTTCCCCTTCTCCTGTCTCTACCTCCCTCTCTCTCCCGCACTCTTTACCCCATGGGACTAGTCTGCTCCCCTCTCTGCCTCCTCTGTCCCTTCTCTCTCATCTTCCAATAAGCCTACTATGTAAGCCTTATCACATAGCGTGACTTCTCTTCGCTGCATATATATATATATAATTATATAAAAACATAAATATATGTTTTTTTTTCAACAGTGAGTTCTGTCTTGCCCTTGAAGGAAGCCAGGGCAGGACCTGAAAAAGCTGAGTGGCTAGCGTCTAGTGCTGCAGAGATGAAGACAGGGTCTTACATAGGTATGCTTATGATACTAAAATATTTTGAGAATGGAAGCAGCCTCTACATTATGTTATGGAACGGATTGCTTGTCTTTACTGAAAGGGAGATTAGAACCAGAAAGACAATAGTGGGTATTAAACTATGGGGTTAAACATAAAGCAAGAAAAGTAGATATTAGGAAAAGAGAATGAATCCTGATTTTGAAGCCAAAGGAAACATTTTGAGGAGAGTTAAGGAGCCTGAGATTTCTTGTCAAGCAGTCTGTGAGTTACCATTGAAATAGACATAAGAGATACCAGTGATGTACTCGGGATAACACATTGAAATTTTGTGATCATGGATTGCCGTGTGATGCAGGAATCATATATGTTCGTTTTTGCATTGCCTTGCTCGAGTGTATTGAATACTTGAAGTTGCATAGGTGTTATCTTTAGTGAGGACTTAAGTATACATGACAAACAAATACAGCACACAGGGAAAATACTATCGTAAAGGAATAAACTTAGTTACTCTTCTACTTCAGAATAAAAGTGACAATTATTGCTTAATGATCCACTTGCATCTGGAACATTTTTCTGATATTGCAATCATGAATTAGGTTCTGAGCATGAAGCGCAGTTCCATTTCCACCGGTGGCACTGGCTGCCTCTCCACACAGGAATTAAGATCTCAGGACCTTGATAAACCAGACCTTTATACCCATCAAGCGGAAGTGCCTCCAACTATGGATCTCAGCTGCATGCTGCCATGTTCTATACCTAGTTCTCAGAAACTGTAGAATCAGATGGTGAAAATGGGTCATCTCTAGTTCCACACATGAGTCTCTCACTCTCCAAAGGTTAGTAATTCCTTCAGAGAGCTTTGGTTTTACTGTCTAAGTCTGTCAGTATTAATTATATTAGCAATTAAACTAAGAAAATGTCAATATAAACTCAATTTAAAATAACAATCTTATTATAAGGTTTCAAAAATAAAATGGTTTTACTTATTTATTTGTTTATTTGTTTTGGTTTGGTTTTTGGAGACAAGATTTCTCAATGTAGCCCTAGCTTTCCTGACACTCACTCTGTAGACCAGGCTAGCATCGAACTTTGAGATCTACCTGTCTGTGCCTCCAAAGTGCTCGGATTAAAGGTGCGTGCCACCACCACCTACAATGCTTTTAATTAAAAAAAATCTGGGTAAGTAAGATGACTCAGCAGGTAAAGGCACTTATCAACAAACCCAAACACCTGCTTTCAATCCCCAGACCCAAATGGTAGGAGAGAACCTGCTGCTTCAGCAGGTACTGACCACCAGCTGCTCTCTCTCTCTCTCTCTCTGTCTCTCTGTCTCTCTTCTCTTTCTCTCTCTCTCTCACACACTCAAAATAATAAATGTAATAAAATTAAAATATTTCCAATGCAAAACAATTTCATTGGGCAACAAAACATGGTCTCCCCTTTTAACGTCAGATCCCTTTAATATCTGACTAATGAAAGACAGTTAGAATCTATTCTGCTGCTGCATTCAGACTGTCCTAGCAGCCAGTCTCTAGGAAGCAATGTATGCATGAAAGGATGAGCATGAGAAGAACAAACAGCATCTTACTTTTGATGTAGTGATACCTAAATATATATACCTTGGAGAACATGACTAGACTAGATCAACAGTTGTCTGGATTGGAGGTGGGGAAGTTTGATACAGATTGACAGGAAACAGTCTGTTATTTGTATGACCTGGGGTATGACCTCACCTTTTTGTACTTTGAATCCCTTGTGTATAAGAATGGAGATAGGTTGAGCGGTGGTGCACGTATTTAATTAAACAGAGGCAGTCTAATCTCTGGGTTTGAGGTCAGACTGGTCAACACACAAATTCCAAGACAACCAGAGCTACGCAGAAAAACCTGTCTTCCAAAAAAAGAAAGAAAAAGAGTGGAGATACTGGGAGATTGCTCAGTGGTTTAGAGTCGTTCCTATTCTACCACAGGACCCAAATTCAGTTCCCAGTACCCACATTGGGCAGGTCACAACCGCCTGTGACTCCAGCTCAAGGAGATCTGGTGCCCCTTTTGTGACCTCCATAGGCACTCTCGTGCATGTGTGGTTATGCCTATGCAGACAAAATATACATAGAATATAAAATAGAACTTTTCAGTTTTTTAATGGAGACAATGGCAGACTCTCCTTTACAAGTAGCTCTGAATATTTATTGAGTGTTCATATAGGTCAACTGCTCTTAAGTTCCTCATGCATATTAACTCTTGATACTCGGAGACAACTTTCCCTTAAGGCACAATGGCAAACAAGGGAGTACCAACAAGGGAGCAGTTATAGGGGCATAAATAGAGACAAAAGTGTTTAGGTTATTGAACAGGCTTGTAGACTACTTGGTACAGAAGCACACCTTTAAGTATAATATATGTGTTGATAATGTCATGCACAAGGAAATTTGGTTTGTTATTTGTGGTGCTGAGGATTGAGCACAAACTGAACAAAACACTGAGATATATCCCTGTCACAGAAGTACATTTTATTGCCCCCATATTTTATACCTAAAACTGCTGTAACCTCATGGTATGCTTTCCTGCTTTAAGGAATGCATTGTGTTTAGTTATTTAAAGCTTAAAGACTAATGTTTGATGCTGTTGTTACTATTTGTGTGTGTGTGTGTGTGTGTGTGTGTGATGGATAGCCTTGAAATAATTCAGACTTGAACACAGAAGGAAATGTTTTTGATTGCCTTCTTAATATGCAACTTGGTATGTTTTCCAGCTCTAAAACAATAAAGGATACAAGACCTATCCATGATAAAGCATTTATTCAGAAAAATATCCAACATCTATATAAGGTATTAAATTGTCTGATTTGAGTGATTTTGCAGCGTGGTTTAAATTCTGGTTTGTCTGAGACAGGGTTTCTCTGTCTAGCTCTGGCTGTCAATGGAACTCACTCTGTAGACCAGGCTGGCCTTGAACTCACAGACATCTGCCTGCCTCTGGCTCAGGAGTGCTGGGATTTGCTGGGATTAAAGGTGTGAGCCACTACCACCCAGTTTTATTGTTTTTTAAAAGCAATGTATAAGTAAAACCCACAGTTTTACAAAAATAGCTATTCAAGTAATCCACACAAAGTTGTTTTCACCGTTAACAATTTCTATGGCATCTGACATGGGCTACAAACATGGCCTTGTGGTAAAGTACTTTCTTAGCATGTGGCTTCAGATCTGGGCTCAATTCCCAGTACCAACAAAAAGAACAAAACAAAACAACTACTTTTTACTAGGAAGACCCTTTTCCCTTCCTCAATAAAAGAGCGGTCGGGAGTGTGTCTTGTATCAGCAATTCCAGCACTTTGTTATCAGATGCTGGGGGGATTGCAAGTTCCAGGTCAGGCAGGGTCACATAGTAAGACCCTATCTAAAATACATAGCAGCCAGGAAATCTTAAAATGAAAAATGGTCTATGTTTAGTAATAGTGCAAGTTAGTTTGAGTCATGAAAAATTTAAACAAAAATCAGTCTATAAGAAAATGTTGATGAGGGTCTGAAGAGGTGGCTCAGCATCTAAGAACACTGCTTACTCTTCCAGAGGTGCTGAGTTCAGTTCCCAGTAACCACATAGTGGCTCACAACTGTCTATAGTGTGATCTGATGTCCTTGTCTGACATAAAGTTGGACGTGCAGGTAGAGTACTCATATAAATAAAAATAAGTTTTTAAAGAGAAAAAGGAAGGAAGGAACAAAGGAAGGAACAAAGGAAGGAAGGAAGGAAAAGAAATGAAGGAAGAAAAAGTTGATTAAGCCTGGTGGTGGTAGTGGTCAGAGCATCTGCCTTTAATCCCAGCACTCAGGAGCCAGAGGCAGGAAGAGCTCTATGAGTTAGAGGCCAGCCTGGGCTACAGAGTGAGCTCCAAGACAGCCAAGCCTACACAAAGAAACCCTGTCTCATAAAACCAAAAGAGTTGATGATCTAAATATTTGTGCAGTAGGACATACCTATAATCCCAGATTTGGAAAGCAGGAGAGTCCATTGTTCTGGGCTACATAAACTCATGACTCAAAAAAAAAAGAAGAATAAAAGAAAAGAAAAACTATATGTATGTAGGACTGGAGGGTTTTTTCTGTGATTAAGAAAACTGTTTGCTCTTGCAGAGGACCTGAATTCAATTTCTGGCACTCACACAGAAACTCAAAACCATCAGTAACTGCAGTTCTTCTAATTCCAGGAGCACACAGCACACATGCTTACATGCAGTGAAGATGTTTATATGCATAAATATATATGTACATAATAATTGACGAGAGGCTGAAGAGGTAGCTCAGCAGTTAAGAGCACTTGTTCTTCCAAAGGGCCTGTGTTCATTCCCAGCACCTGCTTGGTCAATCACAACCCTCAGTAACTCCAGTCCCGTGGATCTGATGCCCTCTTCTGGCCTACTTGAACATTGTGTGCACATGATGTACACATGCTTACAAAACACCTAGACACATAATTTATTTTAAAAATAATTGAGCTAGACATGGTGGTGCATGCCAGTAATCCCAGCACTCTGGAAGCTGAGAGGAGAATCTTGAGTTCAAGGTTAGCCTGAGCTACATAACAAGTCCAAGGTTACCCTGGTATGTATAGCAAAAACCTTTCTAAATTTTAGAAAATAGATATTAAGAGGGATTACAGCATAAACAATAAAATATCAAAATGGAAAAGTCAAAATAACATGAAAAAAATCAAATATTAACTCTCACAAAATGATTTATTAACAAATTATTTTACAGATGAATGCTTTCAAATAATTAAAGGTCAGATGGTTTTTAAACATGAGAGTTGTCATAGAACATAAACACAATTATCAAGAGGCTACTATATGCGTGTACAACAACTTATAGGCATCATAATAAAATTAAACCAATCACCGACAGACATAATATGCAAAGCTCAATAATTGCCATCGAAATGTATTTGGCAAATAGGCATTTATTATTTAAAACAAGGTCTTGCTCAGATTAGGTGAGTCTCTAGCCAGAATCTTTGGGCTTTCCTTAGTCCTCTAAATGCTGGAATTAGATGCATGCATGGCAACAACTGGCTCAGCAAATGCTTTACGCATGACCATATGCCTGGTACTGTAATAGATGTCTGAACTAATATAGCACAACACCTGCCCCATGGACTCCATTTCAAGTGGGACGATGGCTACAGGAACAAGTATTTCCCATTACAAGATTATTAAGTTAGCTACAAAGTAGTAGATTTCATAATGGCATTTTTACACGTTTTCTTCTTCCACACCCTGCCCTCTGGCCTTTGCCTTGCCCTCCCCTCTGTCCCATTCTTGCTGTTTTTCCATTGCCCACAACAACCTAATTTCTGCTCTCCCAGTACAATATTGCATTATCTTCTGTCAGTGCCCCTGTACCCTAATCCTTCAGGTCTCTTTTTCCCTTTCATAGTTCTCTAGTTTCATGAGTCATCCACACATGGACACCAACCCACTCACACATAGAAACTTAAATCAAGGCTGCACACATGAGAGAAAACATAGTGCTTATCTGAATGCAGTTTATTTCAGTTAACATTCTGAATTGTAATTTCACCCATTTTCCTACAAATGTCATTTTTTTAAATGTGTGTATATGTCTGTGTGTGTGTGTGTGTGTGTGTGTGTGCCCAGAGAGAAGAGAGATGTCAGACCCTCCTGGGGCTTGTTTTACAGGTGGTTGTGAACTGCCTAGTTTGAGTGTTGGGAATCAAATGCTGGTCCTCTGGAAGAACAAGAAGTGCTCTTTATCACTGAGGCATATAGGCAGATCATGTGATCGTTTCGGTTGTCATTCTCAAAGATTTGTTTATCTTTATTTTTATGTGTGTGGATATTTTTCCTGCAATATATGTGTACATCCGTGGTGACTGTGGATGCCAGAAGGGGATTCCCTGCAACTGGAGTTATAGATGGTTCTGAGCCACCAAGTGGGTGCTGGGAACCAAACCCAGTTCCTCTGTAAGAGCAGCCAGTGCTTTTCCCTGAGACATCTGTCCCACCACTTTCTCATTTTTGACAAACCTACTTACTGATTTCCTCAGTAGCTGCAATTTATGCTCACTAGCAGTGAGTAAAGTTTCCTCTTTCCTCAAATTCCTGCCAGCATCTGTTGTTCTGTTTTCTTGATGAAAGTCATTCTGAGCTAGTAAGGTGACAGTATAAATCATTTTAATTTCACCTTTCCCTGATGGCTTAGGATGTTGAACCCATCATCAAATATTATCTGCCATTTCTATTTCTTCCTTTGAGGACTGTCTGCTCACCTCATTACCTCATGTATGGATTGGATTTGGTTTAATCTTGGCTGTTTTTACATAATAGAACCCTATGAGATACAGAGTTGGCAATGATTTCTCAAATCTGTAAGCTGTCTCTTCAGTTGTGAGGTTCCTTCCATTGTTAGGCAGGTTTTTAGTTTGCTATAATCCATGTGTCAGTCCTTGGGTTGTGTTCTCTGCTGTCACAGTCCATCCAGATGTTCATACCTCTGCACAGGATGATTGTTGACACAGAACATAGTTGATGTGTCTTCCCTGCAGTTTCAGCATGTCCTGTCTTCACATGAAGTCTGTGATCTATTTTCAATGTTTCATGTAGTTTGAGACTCGACCTGATTTCATTCTTCTACAGGTACATACCCAGTTTTCTCAGCACCATCTGTAAAAGGATCTTTCCTAATGACATCTGGGTTTAAGGGAAAAAATGAAGTACCTGCTAGGGCTGGGACGATGAATCCATGATTAAGAGCACTTGCCGCTCTTGCAGAGGACAAAGGTTCAGTTAACAGCACCCATATGGCAGCTCACAATCCCTTATATCTCTAATTCTAAGGTATCTGATGTCATCTTCTGGAGAGTAGTTGACTGTTCAGTTTTCATGAGTTTGTAGGCTTTCTGGGGGTAGAATTGTTGTTGAATTCTAGCATTATTCCATGGTAATCCAATAGTACACCGGTGGTTACTACATTTTCTTTTGTATCTGTGAATGTTTGCTTTGCTACTCCTTATGTGATCAATTTTTGAGAAGGTTCCATGAGATGCTAAGATGTAGGTATTTTCTTTTCTGTTGGATGGAATGTTCTATAGATGTCTATTAATTTCATTTGTTTCACTACATCTGTGATATCTCTTATTGCTCCATTAAGTTTCTATCTGTTTAGCCTGTCCATTGGTGAGAGAGGAGTGATGAAACCTACTATTAGAGTGTGGGGTTTGATGTATGCTTTGAGTTCTAGTTTGTGTGTTTCCCTTCTTTGAGTTGTGGAGGTGCAGAGTTGTCAGATGTCTGTGTTATTATGGGTGTTCTTAATTTCCTTGGTTTGTGCTTTGCCTTCTAGTACTTTGTGTAAGGCTGCGTTTGTGGCTACCTGTTATTTACATCTGTTTTTGTCCTGGAATATCTTTTTTCTCCATTGATGGTGAATACAAGCTTTGCTGGGAATAGTACTCTGGGCTTGCCTTCATGGTCTCTTAGTGTCTGGCAGCACATCTATCCAAGACCTTCTGGCTTTCATGGTTTCCACTGAAAAGTCAGGTGTAATTCAAGTGCCTACGGACACCTGATCTTTGATGAGAAAACCAGAAATAAATTGGAGACCATTCTCTCCCTTATAAGAGATCATGTCAGCACACAGAAGCCACCCTATTGCTGACACACCCCCACATCACCAAAAAAAATTTAGTGGAAAGGAATTCCCACACAGACCTCAACCTAAAACCAGATATTTTGAACCTAACAGAAGAAAAAGAAGGGAAGATCCCTGAAATCAATGACATAGGAAGATTTTCTGAGCAGAACACCATTAACACAGACACTAATTTCAACAATTAATAAATGGGATCACATGAAACTGAAAAGCTTCTGCATGACAAAAGATCCCATCATTCAGACAAAGTGGCAGCTTACAGAATGGTAAAATATTTTTTTTTATCAACTACACACCCAATAGAGGGCTAATATCCAAAATTATGCAAAAAAACTCAAACAAAATATATAAAGAACTCAAAAGGCTAGATATCAAGAAAACAAATGACTCAATTAAAACTGGGAATTTTTAAACAGAGAATTCTCAAAGGGAATCGTAAATGGCTGAGAAAGACTTAAATGTTCAACATTCTCAGTCATTAGTGAAATGCAAACCAAGTCTGCTTTGAGAGTCCATTTTACACCTGTCAGAATCCCTAGGATCAATAATACGAGTGACAGTTCCTGCTGGCAAGGAGGTAGAATAAGGAATACACTCATCCACTGCTGGTAGGAGTGCAGACTCATACAGTCACTATGGAAATGAGTGTGGATTTACCTTAGACAGATGGGAACTGATCTACTTCGTGATCCAGCTCTATCACTCTAGGGCATTTACCCAAAGGACACTTCATCCTACCACAGAGATGCTTACTCAACCATGTCCATTGCTGCACTATTAATAATGCCCAGAAATTGGATAACATATTCAAGACATGAATATGAATGGATAATAAAAATTGGAACCTTTACACAAATGAATATTACTCAGCCATTAAAAAGAATTAAATTCACAGTAAATGTGTAGAACTGGGGGGGGGATATCACGCCGAGTGAGGTACCCAGACACAGAAAGCCAAATGTGGCATGTATTAGCTTACATGTGGATATACAGAATCACAGAGATTAAGTATAGAGTAACAGACTAAGGAGGAGAGAAGCATCTCATCAGGAAAGAAAGAAGAAATAGAATAGAAAGGTACAGGCTGGTGAGGGGAGGTGCAAGGAGAGAAATAGAGGGACGAGGGAGTGTATACAGGGAGAAACAGCTAAAACTGAGGCCACTGAAATAGTGTGCAGTGGCATGGGTATTGATACAGTAGATGCTTCCTGAAATAAATGCATATGTGAAGGCAATCTAACAGAAAAATCAAATAACATGGTGATGAGACTGTGTCTGAGAGCTTTCTCCTTCTGTCTTGCATTCCATTCTTTAGGTTGGGATTAAAGATGTGCACCACTGGGATTGAAGGTGTGCACCGCCAGGTTTCTATGGCAAACTAGTGTGGCTACTGAGATTAAAGGTGTGTGCTACCACTTACTCTCTGATCTTCAGCTAAACTTTCTTTATTAAAATACAAATGAAATATCACTACACATAAGGCTCATAAAACATTGTAAAGGAGGGCACATAGATTATAAGAGCCAGAGTATCATGGAGTTTGCTGTGACATTGTATCTCCTAGGAATGTCAAAATCTACACCAATAAAATCTCATTAACATGGCTGCTTAAATATGAGCTGAATAAGGACAAGAGGCATGCTATACGGGACAAGGGGCCAACCAGCCCTACACAAAGAACTATAGGGAACTCACAAATGCTGGGAGTGAAGAAACTGTTTTAGTCCTACTGCGGGAAGAGTACACGAATTGCTTACCGAATACCAAATGGTGAGCCCTGAAACGATACATACAAATAACATTATACTAAATTAAAGTATGTGTGTGTTATAGTTTCTTAGGTACCTAACAGTATGAATCCTTGTGATTTTTTTCACATATCCATACTATTATTTTGCTCTCCTTTCTCCCTGTGTATTTATCTCCCTTCAACCTAATTATAACCCTGACAGCATACAGACAAGTAACATACAGATTGGGCAGGTTACATACACATATGCATGTAACAAAATTAATGAAAAATCCATGAATTTGAAAGGGAACAAGGAGGCATATATGAGAGGTTTTGAAGAAAAAAAGTAAAAGGAGAAATGATGTTTCATTGTTACACAATATTTGTATAACTATGTAAAGATGTGTTGCTTTGTTGAATTTTATGTAAAAATGTGTTGCTGTTTTACCTTGTCTGCCTAAGGCACCTGATTAGTCTAACAAAAAGCTAAATGGCCAATAGCAAGGAAGAGGTGTAGGCAGGACTTGAATACAGAGGAAATGTTTTGATTGGCTTCTTAAAATATTCTTAATATGCAACTTGTTATGTTTTCCATCTCTAAAACAATAAATGTTACAAGACCTATCCATGATAAAGCATTCAGAAATATATCCAACTTTTATATAAGGTATTAAATTGTCTAATTTGAGGGATTTTGCTCCCAATACTTTTTCTAATCCAAACTTTCAATGCCTAATAAAAATGATTGTAGTTTCTTACAGAAAATGGTTATTCATATCATTTATCCAGAATGTCTCTTCAAGCCCCATCAACAAAAGATTTTCTTAAGATTTTTGCATTTCTTTACAGTTTCTTATGTCCATTGTATAAATTTCCAGTCAGGAAATTTGAAGAGATTCCAAGATTTTAAAGACCTTGTGTATGTAATATTTTTATTAGTCTAAGATCTTATCAGAACACAGAAGAAACACATATTATAAATTTGTGAATCCTCTGAATTAGTAGGTTCAGTTTTAGGATGATCACTGTTAACAGCATGTGTATGATGTACTGAAAAGGAAGGAAAATTGATAGATTGTAGCATATTCAACATTTTGGTTCCTGTAATTGGTAAATATAGGAGTAATTGAGTTAAAGAGATGGCTCAGTGGTTAAGAGTACTGGCTGCTCTTCCAGAGGACTCAGGCTAGGCTCTCAGCACCCATATGGTGCCTCACAGTCATATACAATGATTCCTCTTTTGACCTCCACAGCCACCAGGCATACACATGTTATGCATATATGTAGGCAAAATATCCATATACAGAAATTTAAAATATACAATACACTTATATTTATGGTATATGTATATATATATATTTATTGTAGACTACTTGGTACAGAGGATCTATGGGCTTCACACATATATTTATACACACACTCTCACACAGACATACACTCATGCATGCACACACACACGTGTGACTGACTTAATTCATGGTTATAAAGGATGGAAAGCTGAAAAGATGGCATCAGCATTTACTCAGCCTCTAATAAGGAAGGGCATTCTTGGTGGGTCATAACTGAAAATACCATATGGCAAGGAGGAACATGTGTGTCAGAAAAGGATTACCTTTATAACAAAGCCATGCCTTCAAACTCCCATTTTTTTTTGGAATAGATTCATTCATAGGGCTCTCACCTGCCTGAAGTCTCATGTCTTTGTATCATTAGTATCTGTCTCTGGGGACTAAGTTACCAACATGAATTCTGCAGAATAAACATTCAAACTGTAGCAGTCCATTATAACAGAATTCAAGACTAATCTGATCTACATGATGAATACCAGGCTAGCCAAAGCTACTCAGTCCTGGTTTCAAGAAAACATAAAGTGCAGCCTGGGTACCACTGTTTATAGTGGCAAAACCATAGCAGTAAGGTCTGATGAAAACGATGAGATTGTCTTATTTCGATTTCCTGATACTTGAATAAAACACAGAATAAAACTAATGAAGGGGGCTGGAGAGATGGCTAAGAGCACTGTCTGCTCTTCCACAGGACCCCAGTTCAACTCCCAGCAACTACATGGTGGCTCACAACCAGCACATTGTATGCATAGGAGATAAATAAATCTTTCAAAAAAAAACACTAACAGAGGGAAGAGTTTATTACATTAATCATCAAGGGAATTAAGGGCAGAAACTCAAGCAGGAGCAGAGGTGGGAACTATGAAGCCAAGCTGTTTACTGACTCGTTCTCCATACCTTGCTCAGCTTGCTTTCTCCTACAGTCCAGTACTACCTACTTGGGTGGCACTGCCCACAGAGGACTAGCCCTCTCCCATCAGTCATGAGTTAAGGGAGTGTTTTATAGATATGCCCATGGGCCAGCCTAATGGAGACTTTTCCATTATTGAGGTTCCATCTTTCCAGATGACTCTAGTTTGTATCTGGTTGACAAAGCTAACCAGCAGAGAGATGAAGTTTAAAAGTATTATAAAGAAAGACAAGCACAGATCAGATGTGGTGCTGCACACGTGTGATCCCAACACTTCAGGAAACTGAGGAAGGAAAGCTGTTTGTTTGGAGACACAGGGACGGAAGGAGATTTAGTGATACATAATCACTAATGTACTAATAGAAGTACATTGAATGTAGGAAAATGAAAAGGTTTTTGAGGAGAATCCTATACTCAGCTGTTAAACACTGTGCAAAGTAATCTGTGTAATGTGAATAAATATACAAAAATCAATGATGAATAAGATCTTCAGAGTAGACTCAAATATCTTCAAACAGGTATGCATGCAGTGTAGCTTTAAAATACACTTTTACTGTAGCCTTTATGCTTGCTAACACGGTTGCTCGTTATCTTCCTGTTTCTCATAGGTATCTCTTTGCACTGTCCAAGAGCTCCCTCTGTGCAGTGGAAGCCCCTCATACCTGGCCTAACATCCTGGCAGCCTTGGTATGGCTGATAGACTGCATCAAGGTATTTGATTGATAGTTTAAATCTTACCTTTAAACGTTTAGTTTTTGTTTTGTTTTGTTTTTCCTCACAATGAATTTCTATTCTCTCCCTATCTGACTTTTGCAACTCGTCTCCAAACCTGCTTCTGCTTTCAAAGCACATCTGATTTGAAGTTCTTCAAACTGTTAGTGTAAGAACGGTGAGCAGGGAGAAGCTCTGCTTGACAAATTGTTTTCCTGGGGTGTTAGAGTTTAGACAAAAATTAACCCATCGTTTTTCTTTGAGAAATTCATTTTGTCATTTTTTAAAACTAAAATCAGTGTTAATCACAAAAAATAGGGAAATATAGAATGAATATTTTCCCAACTTACAGATAACTTTTAAGTCATTTTCTTTGGATATAGCTTTCTTTCTTTCTTTCTTTCTTTCTTTCTTTCTTTCTGTGGTATTAGGTGTTGAACCATGGGTCGCTCTACCATTGAGGTGCACTTCAGCCCTGGATATTGGTTTCAAAGTCCTGTTTACTCTAAAACTGTGTACAGTCATGTTTTGCTTGCTGATGTTCTGTCACTGATGGATGGCATGGTGGTCCCATAAGATTATTACAGATATGAACTAATTTCTGTCACTTAGTGATGGAGCCATTGCAAAATTGCTCATCTCTGGTGATGCTGATATAAACCTGTGCTGCAGCCATATAAGAGTATAACACATAAGTTAATGTTGCCTAACATGTTTACCCTACTTATTTTAGAGTGTACGACATTTTTTTAAACAAATAGTTTTTTTTATTGTAAAACAGTGCCATGTAAATCTGTAGCAGCCTCTTTTTTCTACATATTAACAAGTTTTCCTCCAAGGAAACTTATAGCAATTAAAATACCCAGCCTCCAGATGTGATAGCATACTTTTTTGAGTCTTAGCACTTGGGGCAGAGGCAGGCAGATCTCTGAGTACAGGGACAGCCTGGTCTTTGCAGAGACAGCCCTTCTCTACACAGCCATGGGTGAGCATTGTGTGCCTATGGAGATGCATTACTGTTTCAAACTCTACCTATGTGGAAACTTTAAAGCTGTTTGTTTTTTCAGTTTTATATCCCGCTACGTGCTTTTGCTATTAATTTGAAACTTTTCTTCTTTGGTTGGTTGGTTGGTTTTTTCTGTGAGTGAATCTCACCAAGTTGCCTAGTCTGTACTCTGGGGTCAAAGGTCAAATAATCTTCCCACTGCAATCTGGTAAATAGCTGGAACTACAGGTATGTGCCACTGCATCCAGCTTTTAATCCAGCATTTAATTTGAACCTTTTTGTATGAAATTCTTTCTGTCTCAAACTGAGCCAATGATTTGGGAAGGCATATTGTTGGGTTTGGTTTGGTTTTGTTGTCAGGTTGCTGTGCCTTTGAGAAAGGAATGGCTGGCATATGGAGAGTGGGCGTTTTGGTTCATCATTTTGGAATAGAAACTGTATTTCACTGGTAGTCTTAACTGGGATCACCAGTCCTTGGCATTATATCCAGGTTTGGTTTTTGTTGTTGTTTTTTGTTGTTGTTGTTGTTGTTGTTGTTCGTTTTTGGAGTTGACTTCGTATTCCCTAGATTTATGGTCCCCCATGTTAGTGTTAGAGCCTCTTTTATTCTGTGTAGGTACTCTTCAGCTGAACTGCACTTCCCAGTCCTGATGATGCCTTTGAAGGCTTTAACTTGTTATTTCTGTGTGTGTGTGCGATGTGTAAACATGCTTATGCTGTGGCACACATGTGAAAGTCATAGCATAATATTTTGGAGTTGGTTACTGAGTCTGGTCTGTTGTTCATATTTTTAATAACTGACAACATGACAAAAAGAATATTGCTATTTTTTATATTTTTATTTTTTTTTAAAGTTGAACTTCAAAGTTTCACACAAGAGTAATTGCCTGGGCTGGAGAGATGGCACAGAGGATAAGAGCATTGACTGCTTTTTCAGAGGTCCTGAGTTCAATTCCCAGCAACCCCATGGTGGCTCACAACCATTATGAGATCTGATGCCCTCTTCTGACATGCAGACAGAACACTGTATACATAGCAAATAAATCTTTTTTTTTTTTTTTGGCTGTTGAAGTCACAAGGGCCCAATCTTTAATGAGAGGCAAGGGGAGGGAAGGAGAGGGAAGGAAACTGGTGCGCTCTGGGGTGCTCCAGGCATCTTCCTGCTGCCTCCAGCAAGGGATCTCGGTGTCCAGGTATGTCCTGTTTCAGGTCCCGAGCTTGAAGCCTCTCTGGGCATGGCCCAGGCGCTGGAGTCCTGGTCCATATCTGCTCAGAGTCCGGAGGCCTCCTGAGTATTCTGTTTCCGCTGGGGTGAGGGGGTGGGGGGTAGGGGGGTGGGGGGAAGTGGGGTGGGGGGATGAGGGGGCGGGGACTCGACACCACCGCAGCTCACCTGAGCTCTGCCACCCAAAGCACTATCAGCTTATACCTGTGTGAAGCCTCTGTGTGAAGTACCTGTGTGACCTGGACCTTGGATCCCCTGCGGTGATTGCGGCTTCTCCTCTGGTTGCACAAGTGGAGATGGAGGCTGCAGAGCAGCAGCAATGGGGAAAGCAGCGTTTTTTTTGTTGTTGTTGTTCTTTTTTCTTCTTTTTCTGCTTCTCCCGCGCGCTGGGTGCCAGCTACAAGCGTGGCAGGAAAAAAAAGAGTAATTGCCTTTTTTCCTTTTGCAATGATGCAAAAAATAATGATATTACTGTGTATTTGCATGTGCATGGGCACATGTACGCATGCTACAACATATATGTGGAATCAAGCCCAGGTTGCCAAAACTGTATATCATGCTTTTACCTTCTTCTCGCTAGCCCTTTTTTCCTTTTATCTTATCAATTTACAAAAACTTATCTCCACTTCCTACTACTGGAACTGCAAATGCTCATCTCCACATTCAGCTTTTACATGGTTACCTTAGCACAAATTCAAATAAAAACCTGGAGTCAGCTATCAGGGTAAGATGAGCAATACAGGAAGCAGAGTGGCCAGGCACTAGAGAGACCTTTAACTTCTACCAATGCTTAGACCTAAGGGGCAATCCTCTCCTTGGGCTCCCTCCTCAGGCTCTCTCCTCAGACTAAAGGGACAATCCTCAGAATGCTCTGAGCTCTTGTCTCCTCCCCTCTTATATTCCTCTCTCCATCCAGCCCTATCACTCCTGTCTCCACCTCTCTAGTGGTGGGATTGAAGGTGTGGGATCACCTCTGCAGGAGCTCTGTTTCTCTATTAGACATTTAGTCATGTATAACCCAGAGTGGTCTTGAACTAACAGATTCCTCTGTCTCTTTCTCCTTAGTCCTGGGATTAAAGGTGTGTGCCTTCTAGTGGTTTACTCTGCACTCTGATCTTCAGGCAAGCTTTCTTTGTTAAAACATAAAAAAAAACCCATCACTACAGTTATTGGGCCTCCAAACTCAATTCATTATGCTTGTATGGTAAGCATTTTATCCACAGAACATTTTCCCAGCCTATCGATATTATTTAAAATTCTGTGTTTTGCTTACCCCTCCCCCTTGGTTTCAAATTGCATTCATAAACATTAGGGAAACATTCCCATCTTGACAATATTTAACGTTAACATTTGGGGAAGTATTGATTTTTTTTCATTTATTCATCTCTATTTCTTCAGTAAGATATAGCTTTCTTAATATCAAGTATCATGTTTTTAAGTTCCATTTGTTTTGATGTTTTCTTAACTATATTTCTAAATCATTAATGCTGAGACTTGTAGTGTTATTTCAAGACTTTCTTGTCTCACTAGTCTTAATAAACTATCTTACCCCATTCTAAATCATTTTCTATTACTACCACTATTTAAAAAGAAAGGTTTTTTTGTTACCTAATTATGATATATTCAGATAAAAGGTAGTGTTTTCCCTACAGAAGTGGATCTGCTGTTATCTCAAAAATGGCTTTTTAAGCCAGACTTAGTGATTCTGGCCTGTAATCTCATCTAATTAGGAAGCTAAGGCAGAAGAGTCACAGGTATCTGCCCTTACAAGTGCTTCTACAAAGAGAGGTTTAGGCCAGCCTGTGCAACTTAGATCCTGTCGCAAGATAAAAAGGAAAAGAGAACTTAAGAATAGCTCAGTGATAGTTCGCTGGTCTAGCATACATATGACTGTTAATTCAGCACCCCCAACCCCAATGAAGTTACTGCTGGCTGGTGATGGAAGAGAGTATAGGGAGCTTGTCTAAGCAAGTATTAGATCCTGACATAATGGTTGTAGGAACAATTGAAAATGTTCCTTTAAAATATTATTTTTACTTATCTGTGCTTGTGAAAATCTGTGTGAGGCCAGAAGAGAGCACTGGGTCCACTAGAACCAATGTCACAGGCATTTGTGAGATATATGAACTTGAGTCCTCAAGAAAAGCACCAAGCACTCTTAACAATTTGAGCCCTCTCTCCAATTCTGAATATATTATTATTCTCTTCACCTCCATATATAATATATTGACTGATGGCCTCTGTCCATTATTTGTTATTTTTTCTGATCCCAAATTGCTTCATAATATTTTATAAGTGGCTTGATAGTTTCTCTCATTCTTCACTGTGCCTCTTTGCTCACTTGGCACACAGTCTGTCTGCATAGCAGCAATTTGACCATGGCCCCATCTCTTTTAGAGACTAAATAACAAGGTTGCATGAGCTCCAAAATCAATTTTGGTTAGGGCCTGGCTTGGATTTCCTGTGCCCTGAACAATGCTCATAAATAGTATTTTGTTAGAGAATACCACCTTTACCTGGTGGGAGCTCCATTCTATAGCGTTAGGTGAAGACTCTATCTCAAAACAATGTTAGCAAAGGGCTTGCGAGATGACTTGACTAAAAGAACTTCCTACCCTTCCGAGAACCAGAGTCCCCGCACCCACACCAGGTAGCTCTTAATTACCTATAACTCCAGTTACAGTGAGTCCAGTGCCCTCTTCTGACCTTGTAGAACACTGTATATATAATAAACAAATCTTTAAAAAAGAATGAATTTTACAAACTATTAAACCACTAATCTAGTGTGCTGTTTATTTACTATTTAGATTTATCGTGCCAAGAAAGAAAGCACACCTTGTGGAGAAGAAACAGAAGATGGAATTAAGCATGATAAGATACTATAAATTACTATAAACAATATATAAAGAGGATACTTTTATATTCTTCACTAAAAGGTGTTCTTTTCTAAGTTCCAGGAGAGTCAAGGCTTCACAGAGAAACCCTGTTTCAGGGGAAAAAAAGAAAGAGGGGGGAGGCTAGAGGAAGTTAACAAGTCATTATATTTTCATGTAAATTATTTTGCTCTCAGTGTTATGTAGTGATGGGGGAATATCACTTTGACACCTATGGCACAAAAGATCAGTGGGGAAAACCAACATTCCTCAAGATGCACTAGGGATGTAAGAGTAGAGAACAGTTCAGCTATTGTAACTATCCTCCATCTGTCCAGGGAGCACATGGACATAAAAATGTCAAGTGTAGCAGGTGGAAAGGTCGAGACTTGAGATCCCTAGAGCGTGTCAGCCAGCCAAACTGATCAAACCAGGGAGAGATCTTATCTAAGACATTAGATGAAAGCAGCTGAGTAAGGCTCACAATGTAACCTCTGACTTCTGTATGCACACATGCATACTCATGACCACATAAACACGCATAACACACACAAGGGAAAATTCATTGTGATCTAATATGGAAAACATTTAGTGAGTTATTTAATATTTCTCTATATAATTAAATATATAAATTAATCTACTCAGATATTTTTTACATACCTACTGTGTGCCAGGCACCAAAAATGCAGTAATAAAGAACAGAAAATTTTGACTTTATTCTGTTAGAAAGAAAGTAATGATAATTAAATGAGGAACCATTAGGCAAATAACAACAGGTGCTATGAAAGAAAGCTGAAGCAGGTTGAGGGCCATAAGCTATTCCATGGAGTAAAAGTAACACTTGCTATTTTAGAAGGTAGTATCTACTGAATTGGGGGAAGGGAAAGGATAAGGTACTGAAAACCTGAAGGATGCTGTAGGTTGATTCTGATGAAGTGTTTGGGCTCTTTTCCAGAGGATTTATATAATGACTCCAAGCTGGAGTCATTAGAGGCAGAAAACAAAGCACTCCATGAAGAGATTGCAAGATTGGAGAAAGAAAGAGAAAAAGAACAAGTTAGTAACCGTGTTTTTGAACTTACTTGACAACTCTTTAGACTTTTGAGCCTGTTTGAGAAGACCTTCTTATGGAAGGTGTTTTTAAATGGGTTAACAAATAAGCTTCTTAGAGGTAAAATAGTATAGACTTTCAGTGAAGCCATGTGTAGTATCTGCGGTACTTTGTTTTCCCTTGTGGTCTATCAGTCATGGACTAATGGTGCTCAGAATATGATGAAAGACTCCTGCCTGTTTATATAAGGCCCAAACTACCCTTTGGACAGGGTCCCTGGGGTATTTACTTGCAAGGAGCATTGTTTTCAAGAGGTTCTGAGTTTAGGTAGTGAAAACACAGTGGTATAGTGTATATATATAGAGTATACTGTAATATGCATGATTTTATAAAAGCAAGATGATAATGTGGGTGTTTATTTAAATATGTAAGGGTATTTTGCCTACATGTATATCTGTGTACCACATTCACACTGTGCCAGTGGAGAAGAGAAGAAGATGTCAAATCTGAACTCAAGATACAGAGAGTTGTTAAATTGAATCCAGGTCCTGTGAAAGCAGGCATTGCTTGTAACCCTGATAACAGAATCTAACTTTATCTTGGTTTTATTAGTGGAGTACCTAGATTTTTCTGAAAAGTAATCAGATATTAAGTATTTGTGTTTCTACATTATACTTGGTTTTTCCCTATCTGGAACTGAAGTCTTTCATTAAATTATTACGTTACAGTAGTAATACCAAAGGTTTTTTTTTTGTTTTTTTTGGTTTTTTTTTTGTTTTTTTTTTTTTTTTTTTTTAGTTCTTTTGACTGGTTCTAAGGTAAGTGTAAATAATATTGCTTTCTTAAAAATAAAGAATTTTTCTTGGTAAAAATAACTAATTTAGTACTTTTTTTTCTTCAAGAATCGTCTACTATCATTAAAGAAATTGAACACTTCCTTGTAGTCAGATGTTGAAAAGTGTAAAGCATACATGAGCAGTTTGGAGGCACATTTGTCCATCCTAGATAAGAAACTGAGTGGCCTCGATGAGGAAATTAGTAGATTAGGTAAGCAAAGCTAAGGGATCATTTAGATTGTCCTATGGGCCTCTGTAAATAGCTATGTGATCTTTTCCTTCTTTGATAACTTTCTGTAGTAGTTATGAAGTTTTCAGTATTAGTTCTTTCAACCAGGCATAGGAGCACACACCTTTAATCCCAGCATGTGGGAAGCAGAGGCTGAAGCCAGCCTGGTCTACAAAATGAGTTCCAGAGTTATATCGTGAGACCCTGTCTCAAAAAAAACCAAACTAATAATTGTCTGCATTTTCATCCTGCCTGGTTTCTGTCCTCCCACCAGGTCCCACAGACATTTATCCCCAAAGAAATCACACAGAGGTCTATAGTAATGACAAACTGATTGGCCCATCAACTCAGGCTTCTTATTAACTCTTATAACTTATATTAACACATTATTTTTATCTATGTTGGCCACATGGCTCAGTTCAGCTGAGCAATCACATCTTCCTTCTTTGTGGTTGGGACAGGACTGGGGAGGAATGAATTCTTCTTTTCTGTTTTACCCACCTCTACTTCCTGACTGGATACTAGCCAATCAACGTTTATTTAAAACATGATTGAAGAATTCTACAGCCTTACTAAGGAATCTTCATCTGCCTCCCCACAGACTATTTTCCATCCATTCAAATACATTTTCTTTTGTCTTGCCATTTCCCTAAGACACTTACGTTCTTTGCTGAAGATGTTGTATCAGTTGAAATTCTAAGCAACCCTCTGAGAATTCTTTATCTTCTAAGTTGCTCCAGTGTGCCCCCTGCCGTGTGTGTGTGTGTGTGTGCATGTGTGAGTGTGCATGTGCGTGTGTGCAAATGTGTGTGTGTTCATATATTTGTATCTATTTGTCATTTCTTTTTTTTATTGAAAAAAATTTTCTGCCTCCTCCCCGCCTCCCATTTCCCTCCCCCTCCTCCCAGCCCTCCCCCCTCCCCCCACTCCTCTTCTCCTCCCTCTCCAGTCCCAAGAGCAGTCAGGGTTCCCTGCCCTGTGGAAAGTCCAAGGTCCTCCCCCCTCCATCCAGGTCTAGGAAGGTGAACATCCAAACTGTCTATGCTCCCACAAAGCCAGAACATGAAGTAGGATCAAAACCCGTGCAAGAGTTGTCTCCAGAGGTTATGTTTGTCTTTGTAAATATATACCTTGATTTAAGCACATAGGGGTCAGGTAGCTTTTCTTTATGTGCTAATTTTAAATTATCTGTGATTCAATAGTCTCTTATAATTAGAGGAAGACATAGTCAATGCTTCCATAAAAACAAGTACTAAATTGTTAGGATGAAAAGGGAAGATGGCCTTGTGGGATGATGAAATTCCGTAGCTTGCTTCTGCAGGCAGATGCAATGGAGTCCTATTCGTCTATGAACACTCCTACAAAACCTCCCAAAGACCATGAATCTTCCCACCTCTAACCCCTTACCTGTTTTTTTTTCCTTTTTATTTATTTTTTTATTCTTTTTTTAATTAAAATTTCCACCTGCTCCCCGTTTCCCATTTCCCTCCCCTCCTCCCAAATATTGCCCCCTCCCCCCACGCCCCTCCCCCTATCCCCACTCCTCTTCTCCTCCCCCCACACCATTCCCCCTCCCTCTCGTTACTGAAGAGCAGTCCAAATTCTCTGCCCTGCGGGAAGACGAAGGTCTACTATCTATGTCCAGGAAGGTGAGCGTCTAAACAGGCTAAGCTCCCACAAAGCCAGTTCATGTATTAGGATCGAAACCTAGTGCCATTGTCCTTGGCTTCTCATCTGCCTTCATTGTTGAGTCCAGAATCAACCCATGCTTATTCAGTCCCAGTCCAGCTGGCCTTGGTGGGCTCCCAATAAATCAGTTCCACTGTCACAGTGGGTGGGTGCATCCCTCGTGGTCCTGATTTACTTGCTCATGTTCTCCCTCCTTCTGCTCCTCATTTGGACCTTAAGAGCTCAGACCGTTGCTCCTGTTTTGTGTATCCAGAGATGATTATGAATATAATAAACAAATGACAACATGAAAAAAAATAAAACATCATTGACCGAATATATACAATTGTCCCGCAACAAATAATAATTATTTTTTTCTCTCATACCTCCAAATGTAATCTAAGAGTCAATAAATATGTGCTTGCCAAAGGACTCAGGAAGAATCTGTTTTTTTTTCCAGCTTTTATGGGTGATAGCTTATGTGGGTTTATGTCCACATCACTCTAATCTCTACCTCCATCTTCTTACTGTCTTTTTTCTGCATCCTCTTTTTTCTTCCTTTTTAAGGCTATATTTGTATCCCATGCTGGTTTTGAATTGAAGATCCTCTGGCCCCAGCATCCAGGGCCCATAATAATACATAACCTAAGCTCACCTCAAACTCAAAATATTGCCTCCAAAAATTAGAATTATAAATTACCACCACATCCTTCTCTTTTCTCTCCTCTCTCTGTCTTTTCTTTTTTCTTTTTTTCCTTTTGGTTTGTTGGTTTGTGTTTTTTCTTCCAAGATAGGGTTTCCCTTTGTAGTGTTGGCTACCCTGGAACTCTCTTTGTAGACTAGGCTGGCCTTGAACTCACAGAGATCTGCCTCCCAAGTGCTGGGATTAAAGGTGTGTGCCATCACTGCCCAGCTTTTTTTTTTAAGTTTTATGTGTATGTTAAGTTTATGTGTACCACATGTGTACCTGATATCCTCAGGTCAGAAGAGGGTGTCAGATCTGCTGGAACTGGAGTTACAGATGGTTGTAAGCTACCCATGTAGGCTCTGGGAACTAAACCTGGGCCCTATGGAAGAGCACTATGTTCTTCAAATGTTGTGCATCTCTCTGGTCCCTAAGTCATCATCTTCCTATCTGCATGAATTCTCTGTTTACCTCTATCTTACAGTGGACCTATGGTGATGTTTAAGGCACACCTGCATAATCGAGGGTTCTCTCATGTCAGCATTCCCAATCACTTGCGTGAGGACCATTTTCCAGATTAGGCAATTTTTACAAATTCAAGAGATGTGGAGAACTTCCCAGCCCACTGTACTTCCAGCGTTCTCACTACATGACATTTTTAGTTTTGAGCAGTCTAACTGAGTATACCCGTTTGACTGTACACTTATCTCAGGGTCTCAAGTACTAGGATTATAAGTGAGAGCATTGTTCTTTTTCTCTGTAAAAGCTTTACTTTGAAACATAATCACGCTGAAGTTAGAGCAGTGTTCTTTTTCTCTGTATGAGCTTTACTTTGAAACATAATAACGGTCTTTGAAAGTGTATTATTTTCATGAAATGCTTTTGTGAGAAACATAAATGTATTTCTCTGAAAAGAAAAGCAGTTGTTTGAGACAAGTTAAAGGATCATTAGAATTGAGAGTGGTGTTCCTTTTCTCTCTACAAGCTTTACTTTGAAAGATAATCACGTTCTTTTGAAAGCATATTAACTTCATAAGAAACTTTATTGAGAAAGGCACATGTGTTTCTCTGAAAAGAGAAGCAGCTGTTTGGGACATGTCAAAAGGTTGTTAGATGTGAGAACAGTGGGCTTTTCTCTGTACAAGCTTTGAAAGATAATCACGTTGTTTGGAAATTGTATTAATATCATGAAAAGCTTTACTGAAAAAACATACACATGTTTCTCTGAAAAGAGAAGCAGTTGTTGGGGACATGTCAAAGCATCAATAGAAATGACAGCCGTGTACTTTTAGTCTGCACAAGCATTACTTTCAAAGATAATCATGTTCTTTTGAAAGAGTTTTAATTTCATGAGAAGCTTTAGTAAAAAACGCACATGTGTTTCTCTGAAAAGAGAATCAGTTTTTCAGAACCTGTCAATGGATTGTTAGAAATGAGAGAAGTGTTCTTTTTCTCTGTACAAGCTTTATTTTGAAAGATAATTAGTTTCTTTGAAAGTGTATGAATTTCATGAGAAACTTTAGTGAGAAACGCACATGTGTTACTCTGAAAAGAGAAGGAGTTGTTTGGGACATATCAAAGAATTGTTGGAATTGAGATCCATGTTCCTTTTGTTTGTAAAAGATTTACTTTGAAAGATAATCACATTCTTTTGAAAATGTATTAATTTCATGAGAAACTTTAGTGAGAAACACAAATGTGTTTCTCTGAAAAGAGACTCAGTTGTTTTGGACATGTCAAGGGATTTTAAAAGAGAGAGAAGTTTTGTTTTTCATTATGCATGCTTTAATTTTAAATATAATGTGTTCTTTTGAAAGTGTATTACTTTCATGAAAAGTTTTAGTGAGAAACGCACATGTGTATCTCTGAAAAGAGAAGCAGTTTTCTGGGACATGTCAAAGGATTGTTAGCAGTGAGAGCATTGTTACTTTTTTCTGTAGAAGCTTTACTTTGAAAGATAATCATGTTCTTTTGAAAGTATATTAATTACACGAAATGATTTAGTGAGAAACGCACATGTGTTTCTCTGGAAAGAGAAGCATTTGTTTGGGACATGTCAAAGGATTGTTAGAAGTGAGAGAAGTTTTGGTTTTCTCTGTAAAAGTTTTATTTTGATAGATAATCACGTTCTTTTGAAAGTGTACTAATTTCATGAGAAGCTTTATTGAAAAATGCACATGTGTTTCTCTGAAAAGAGAAGCAGTTGTTTGGGACATGTCAAAGGATTGTTAGAAGCACGAGCAGTGTTCCTTTTCTCTTTACAAGCTTAAATTTAAAGGATAATCAGGTACTTTTGAAAGTGTATTAATTTCATTAAAATCTCTAGTGAGGAACGCACACGTGTTTCTCTGAAAATAGAATCAGTTGTTTGGGACATGTAAAAGTATTGTTAGAATCAAGTCTAGAGTTTCTTTTCTCTATACAAGCTTTACTTTGAAAGATAACCATGTTCTTTTCAAAGTGTATTAATTTCATGAAAAGCTCTAGTGAATAATGCACATGTGCTTTTCTGACAATAAAAGCAGTTGTTTCGGCCACGTGAAAGCATTGTTAGAAATGATAGCAGTGGGCTTTACTCTGTACAAGCTTTCCTTTGAAACATCATCACATTGTTTTGAAATTGCATATATTTCATGCAAAGCTTTAGTGAGGAACGCACATGTATTTCTCTGAAAAGAGAAACCGTTGTTTGGGACATGGCAAAGCATTGTTAGAGGTGAGAGCAGTGGGCTTTTCTCTATACAAGCTTTACTTTGAAAGATAATCACGTTCATTTGAAAGTGTATTAATTTCATGAAAAGCTTTAGTGAGAAAAACACAAGAATTTTTTGAGAAGAGAAGTAGTTGTTTGGGACATGTCTAAGGAGAGTTCAAAGTGAGAGCCGACATCCTTTTCTCTGTACAAGCTTTACTTTGAAAGATAATGACGATCTGTTTAAAGTGCATTAATTTAATGAAATGCTTTAGTGAGAAACGCACATGTGTTTCTCTGGAAAGAGAAGCATTTGTTTGAGTCATGTCAAAGCATTGTTAAAAGTGAGAACAGTGGGCTATTCTCTATACAGATTTACTTTGAAAGATAATGTCATTCACTTGAAAGTGTATTAATTTCATGAGAAGCTTTAGTGAGAAATGGACATGTGTTTCTTTAAAAAGAGAAGCAATTGTTTGGGACATGTCAAAGGACTGTTAGAATTGGGAGCGTTGTTTCTTTTCTCTGTAGAAGCTTTACTTTGAAAGATAATCATGCTCTTTGAAAGTGTACTAATTTCATGAGAAGCATTAGTGAGAAATGCACATGTGTTTCTCTGAAAAGAGAAGCAGTTGTTTGGGACATGTCAAAACATTGTTTGAAGTGAGAGCAGTGTGCTTTTTTCTGTACAAGCTTTACTTTGAAAGATAATACGTTCTTTTTAAAGTGTATTAATTTTATGAAAATCGTTAGTGAGAAACGCACATGTGTTTTTCAGAAAAGAGAAACATTTCTTTGGGTCATGTCAAAGGATTGTTAGAAGAGAGAGCCATTAGCATTTCTGTGTACAAGCTTTAATTTGAAGGATAATCAGTTTCTTGGAAATTGTATGAATTTCGTGAGAAGCTTTAGTGAGAAATGCACATGTGTTTCTCTGAAAACGGCAGCAGTTGTATTGTGAAATGTCAAAGCATTTTGAGAAGTGAGAGTTTTACCTTTTCTGTGTACATGTTTGAATTTGAAGGATAATCAGGTACTTTTGAAAGTGTATTAATTTCATGAAAATCTCTAGTGAGAAACACACAAGTATTTCTCTGAAAAGAGAATCAGTTGTTTGGGACATTTAAAATATTGATAGACTTGAGTGTAGAGTTGCTTTTCTCTGTATAAGCTATGCTTTGAAAGATACACACGCTCTTTTGAAAGTGTATTAATTTCATGAAAAGCTCTAGTAAGAAACACACATGTATTTCTCTGAAAGAGAAGCACTTGTTTGGGAAATATCAAAGGATTGTTAGAAGTAAGAGCCATTCGTTTTTTTGTGGTCAAGCTTGAATTTGAAGGATAATCACTTTCTTTGAAAGTGTATGAATTTCATGAGAAGTTTTAATGAGAAACGCACATGTTTGTCCCTGAAAAGAGAAGTAGTTGTTTCGGGAAATTTCAAATCATTGTGAGAAGTGAGAGCCAATACCTTTTCTGTGTACAAGCTTGAATTTAAGGATAATCACGTTCTTTGGATATGTATTAATTTCCTGAAAATCTCTTCTGAGAAACGCACATGTGTTTCTTTGAAAAAAGAAGCAGTTGTTTAGGCTATGTCAAAGGATTGTTAGACATGAGATCAGTGTTCTTTTTCTCTGTACAAGCTTAACTTTGAAAGATAATCAGTTTATTAGATAGTGCATGAATTTCATGAACAGCTTAAGTTAGAAACGCATATGTGATTCTCTGAAAAGAGAAGCAATTGTTTGAGAAATGGCAAAGCATTGTTAGAAGTGAGAACAGTGGGCTTTTCTCTGTACAAGCTTTACTTTGAAAGATATCACGTTCTTTTGAAAGTGTATAAATTTCATGAAATGCTTTATTGAGAATCACAAGTGTTTTTCTGAAAAAAACAGCAGTTTTTTGGGGCATGTCAAAGGATAGTTAGAAGTAAAAACAGAGATCCTTTTCTCTGAACAAGCTTTACGTTGAAAGATAATCTTGTTCTTTTAAAAAGTGTACTAATTCCATGAGTAGCTTTAGTGAGAAACGTGCATGTGGTTCTCTGAAAGGAGAATCAATTTTTGGGACATGTCAAAGGGTTGTTAGAAGTGAGAGACTTATTCTTTTTCTCTGTGCAAGATTTACTTTGAAAGATAATCACGTTCTTTGAAAGTGTTTTAATTTAATGAGACGCTCTAGTCAGAAACGCACATGTGTTTTTCTGAAAAGTGAAGCAGTTGTATGGGACATGTCAAAGGATTGTTAGAATTGAGTGTGGAGTTCCTTTTCTCAGTTCAAACTTTACTTGGAAAGATAATGACTTTCATTTTAAAGTGTATTAATTTCACGAAATGCTTTAGTGAGAAACGTACATGTGTTTCTCTGAAATAGAAGCAGTTGTTTGTGATATGTCAAAACATTGTTAGATGCGAGAACGTTGTTAGTTTTCTCTGTAGAAGCTTTAATTTGAAAGATAATCTCATTCTTTTGAAAGTGCACTAATTTCATGAGAAGCTTTAATGAGAAATGTACATGTGTTTTTCTATAAAGAGAAGCAGTTGTTTGTGTGTAGTAGGAGCTGTGGGCCTCTTCCCACAGCCCGGCTCATGGCTGCCTAGCTAGCTTATGCCCCCAAATAACGACACACAAACTGTATTCTTTTAAACACTGCTTGACCCATTTCTGTTCATATGTGTAGCACCCCAAGGTGTGATTACCGGGAAGATTCTAGCCTACGTCCATCCTGGGTCGGAGCTTCATCGCATCTGCTCTGGAGAGGAGAGCATGGCATCTGTCTCTCAGAGGAGCTGCCCTGCATCTGCCTGGGAGAGGGGAGCATGGCGTCTGAACTCACTTCCTCTTCCTCCCAGCATTCTGTTCTGTTTACTCCACCCACCTAAAGGCTGGCCTATCAAATGGGTCAAGCAGTTTCTTTATTTTTAACCAATGACCTTCCTCCATCATTTGTGCCATGTCAAAGGATTGTTAGAAGTGAGAGCAGTGTTCCTTTTCTCTATACAAGCTTGAATTTGAAGGATAATCATGTTCTTTTGAAAGTGTATTAATTTCATAAACATCTCTAGTCAGAAACGCACACGTGTTTCTCTGAAATGAGAATCAGTTGTTCGGGACATGTAAAAGTATAGATATAACTGAGTGTAGAGTTGCTTTTCTCTGTACAAGCTTTACTTTTAAAGATAATCACGTTCTTTTGAAAGTGTATTAATTTCATAAAAAGCTCTAGTGAGAAAGGCACATGTGTTTCTCTGACAAAAAAAGCAGGTGTTTCGGCCATGTGAAAGCATTGTTAGAAATGACAGCATTGGGCTTGTCTCTGTACAAGCTATCCTTTGAAACATCATCACATTCTTTTGACATTGTATATATTTCATGAAAACCGTTAGTGAGGAATGCACATGTATTGCTGTGAAAAGTGAAGCAGTTGTTTGGGACATGGCAAAGCATTGTTAGAAGTGAGAGCAGTGGGCTTTTCTCTGTACAAGCTTTACATTGAAAGATAATCACATTCTTTTGAAAGTGTATTAATTTCATGAAAAGCTTTAGTGAGAAACACACAGGTGTTTTTCTGAGAAGAGAAGCAGTTGTTTAGGACATGTCAAAGGATAATTTGAAGTGAGAGCCGAAATCCTTTTCTCTGTATAAGCTTTACTTTGAAAGATAATGACGTTCTTTTTAAAGTGTATTAATTTCATGAAATGCTTTAGTGAGAAACGCACTTGTGTTTCTCTGAAAAGATAAGCAGTACTTTGGGCATTGGGAAACCATTGTTACAGGTGAGAGCATTGTTACTTTTCTCTGTAGAAGTTTTTCTTTGAAAGACAATCACATTTATTTGAAAGTGTACTAATTTCATGAGAAGCTTTAGTGAGAAACGCACATGTGTTTCTCTGAAAAGAGAAGTAGTTGTTTGGGATATGTCAAAGGATTGATAAGTGAGACATTGCTACTTTTCTCTGTAGAAGCTTTCCTTTGAAAGATAATGATGTTCTTTTTAAAGTGTATTAATTTCATGAAATGCTTTAGTGAGAAACGTGCATGTGTTTCTCTGAAAAGAGAAGCAGTTGTTTGGGCAAAGAGAAAGCATTGTTAGAGGTGAGAGCATTGTTACTTTTCTCTGTAGAAGTTTTCCTTTGAAATACAATCACATTCTTTTGAAAGTGTACTAATTTCATGAGAATATTTAGTGAGAAACGTACATGTCTTTCTCCGAAAAGAGAAGCAGTTGTTTCGGATATGTCAAAGGATTGTTAGAAGTGAGAGCACTGTTCCTTTTCTCTGTACAAGCTTAAATTTGAAGTATAATTACGTTCTTTTAAAAGTGTATTAATTTCATGAAATTCTTTATTGAGAAATGAACATGTGTTTCTCTGAAAAGGGAAGCAGTTGTTTGGGACATGACAAAGGATTGATATAAGAGAGAGCATTGTTACTTTTCTCTGTAGAAGGTTTCCTTCTAAAGATAATCACATTCTTTGAATGTGTACTAATTTCATGAGGTGCTATATTGAATAACACACATGAGTTTCTCTGAAAAGAGAAGCAGTTGTTTGGGACATGTCAAAGGGTTGATAGAAGTGAGAGCATTGTTACTTTTCTCTGTAGAACCGTTAATTTGAAAGATAATCACATTCTTTAGAAATTATTCTAGTTTCATGAGAAGTTTTTGTGAGAAACACATGTCTTTCTCTGATAAAAGAAGCAGTTGTTTGGTACATGTCAAAGGATTGTTAGAAGTGAGAGAAAGTATGCTCTTCTCTGTACAAGCTTTACAAGAAAAATAATCAGTTGCTTTGAAAGTCTATGAATTTCATAAGAAGCTTTAGTGAAAAAAACACATGTGTTATTCTGAAAAGAGAAACAATTGTTTTGGCCATGTAAAAGCATTGTGAGAAGTGAGAGCTATTAGCTTTTCTTTGTACAACTTTTACTTTGAAAGATAATCGTGTTGTTTTGAAATTGTATTAATTTCATGGGAAGCTTTTATGAGAAGCACACATGTGTTTCTCTGAAAAGAGAAGCAGTTTTTTGGGCATTGTGAAAACATTGGTAGACGTGAGAGCAGTGGGCTTTTCTCTGTACTAGCTTTACTTTGAAAGTTAATCTCGTTCTTTTGAAAGTGTACTAATTTCATGAGCAGCTTGAGGGAGAAATGCACATGTGTTTCTCTGAAAAGAGAAGGAGTTGTTTGGGACATATCAAAGGATTTTTAGAAGTGAGAGCATTGTTACTTTTCTCTGTAGAAGCTTTCTTTGAAAGATAATGACGTTCTTTTTAAAGTGTATTAATTTCACAAAATGCTTTAGTGAGAAACGCACCTGTGTTTCTCTGAAAAGAGAAGCAGTTATTTGGGCAATGGGAAAGCATTGTTAGAGGTAAGAGCATTGTTCTTTTTCTCTGTAGAAGCTTTCCTTTGAAAGGTAATCACATTCTTTTGAAAGTGTACTAATTTCATGAGAATATTTAGTGAGAAACGCACATGTGTTTCTCTGAAAAGAGAAGCAGTTGTTTGGGACATGTCAAAGGATTGTTAGAAGTGAGAGCACTATTCCTTTTCTCTGTACAAGCTTAAATTTGAAGTATAATCACGTTCTTTTGCAAGTGTATTAATTTCATGAAAATCTCTAGTGAGAAGCACACATGAGTTTCACTGAAAAGAGAATCAGTTGTTTGGGACATGTAAAAGTAATGTTAGAATTGAGTGTAGTTTTACTTTTCTCTGTACAAGCTTTACCTAAAAGATAATCTTGTTCTTTTTAAAGTGTACTAATTTCATGAGAAGCTTTAGTGAGAAATGCACATGTGTTTCTCTGAAAAGAGAAGCAGTTGTTTGGGACAAGACAAAGGATTGTTATAAGAGAGAGCATTGTTACTTTTCTCTGTAGAAGCTTTCTTTGAAAGATAATGACGTTCTTTTGAAAGTGTACTAATTTCATGAGAAGCTATTGTGAGTAACACACATGTGTTTCTCTGAAAAGAGATGCAGTTGTTTGGGACATGTCAAAGGATTGATAGAAGTGAGAGCGTTGTTACTTTTCTCTGTAGTAACTTTAATTTGAAAGATAATCATATTCTTTAGAAAGTATACTAGTTTCATGAGATGTTTTAGTGAGACACGTACATGTCTTTCTCTGACGAAAGAAGCAGTTGTTTGGCACAAGTCAAAGGATTGTTAAAAGTGAGAGAAGGTATGCTTTTCTCTGTACAAGCTTTACATTAGTTGCTTTGAAATCTATGAATTTCATAAGAAGCTTTAGTGAGAAAAGCACATGTGTTATTCTGAAAAGAGAAGCAGTTGTTTCGGCCATGTCAAAGCTTTTTTAGAAGTGAGAACCATTAGCTTTTATTTGTAAAAGTTTTACTTTGAAAGATAATCATGTTGTTTTGAAATTGTATTACTTTCATGGAAAGCTTTCCTGAGAAGTACACATGTGTTTCTCTGAAAAGAGAAGCAGTTTTTTGGGCAATGTGAAAACATTGTTAGAAGTGAGAGCATTGTTACTTTTCTCTGTAGAAGCTTTCCTTTGAAAGATGATCACGTTCATTGAAAGTGTACTAATTTCATGAAAATCTCTAGTGAGAAACTCACACGTGTTTCTCGGAAAGGAGAAGTAGTTGTTTGGGAAATGTAAAAGTATTGTTATAATTGAGTGTAGAGTTGCTTTTCTCTGTACAAGCTTTAATTTGAAAGATAATCACGTTCTTTTGAAATTGTGTAATTTAATGAAAAGCTTTCGTGAGAAGCACTCATGTGTTTCTCTGAGAAGAGAAGCAGTTTGGGACATGGTGAGAAAACCACATGTGTTTATCTCAAAAAAAAACGCAGTTGTTTTTGACATGGCAAAGGATTGTTAAAAGCGAGACCATTGTTCCTTTTCTCTGTAGAATCTTTACTTTGAAAGATAATCATGTTCTTTTGAAAGTGTATTAATTTCATGAAAGCTTTAGTAAGAAACACACATGTGTTTCTTTGTAAAGAGAAGAATCATTTGGGACATGTCAATGGATTATTAGAAGTGAGAGCAGTGTTCCCTTTCTCTGTACAAGCTTGAATATGAACAATAATCACGTTCTTTTGAAAGTGTATTAATTTAATGAAATGCTTTAGTGAGAAAAGCACATGTATTTCTCTGAAAAGAGAAGAATTTGTTTGGGACATGACAAAGGATTGTTAGAAGTGAGAGCAGTTTTCCTTTTCTCTGTACTAATTTCATGAGAAGCAGTTGTTACGGCCATGTCCATGCATTGTTAGAAGTGAGAGCCTTTAGCTTTTCTTTGCACAAGTTTTACTTTGAAAGCTAATCACAGTGCTTTAAAATTGTATTAATTTCATGGAAAGTTTTCATGAGAAATGCACATTTGTTTCTCTGAAAAGAGAAGCAATTGTTTGGGATGTGTCAAAGGATTGATAGAAGTGAGAATGTTGTTACTTTTCTCTGTAGAAGATTTCCTTAGAGACATAATCACGATCTTTTGAAAGTGTACTATTTTATGAGAAGCTTTAGTGAGAAACACACATGTGTTTCTCTGAAAAGAGAAGCAGTTGTTTGGGACATGTCAAAGGATTGCTTAAGTGAGAGCAGTGTTCCTTTTCTCTGTACAAGCTTGATTT
The DNA here is from genome assembly GCF_950005125.1 of Chionomys nivalis. Classification (NCBI taxonomy): domain Eukaryota; kingdom Metazoa; phylum Chordata; class Mammalia; order Rodentia; family Cricetidae; genus Chionomys; species Chionomys nivalis. The sequence continues at coordinate 126,681,814 of NC_080088.1, read as the reverse complement.
TGAAGGAGTACATTCTTTTGAAAGTGTATTAATTTCATGAAAATCTCTAGTGAGAAACGCACACGTGTTTCTCTGAAAGAGAATCAGTTGTTAGAGATATCTAAAAGTATTGTTAGAATTGAATGTAGAGTTGCTTTTTTCTTTACTAGCTTTACTTTGAAAGATAATGGCGTTCTTTCTAAAGTGTATTAATTTCACAATATGCTTTATTGAGAAACCCACATGTGTTTCTCTGAAAAAGAAGCAGTTGTTTAAGACATGTCAAAGGTTGGTTAGATGTGAGAGCATTGTTACTGAAGAATTTTTCACAGATACTGCCACGGCATAACCACATGGGAATAAGGTGGCCTGCATTAATTAAAAGAGTTTCTAATAGTAAAGTATATTACAGTTGCTTATGACTTAAAATGTCATTATAAAATATCTAGCAAATTAAATTCAACTTGATTACATTATCATTTCTTCCCACTACATTCCTTAGGATGAATTTTAATTTATTAATGCCATGTATCACTAAGCTAAAATCCTGATACAATTATCTCACTTGATCCTGAGTGGCATTCAGAAGTAGACATAGAAAGCAAGCTTGTCAGGCTTTTGTGTGTCTATGACTACCAGCCTGATGACTGTAGACTTCAACTTTTTAAACTTTGTACAAAAAAAATGTTTCAATGAGTTCTTTGATGAGGAATGATTTTAGAAGGACTAGTATGTGAAAACTTGCTTTATTTAAGCACCCGTAGAACATTAATCCTTTCTCACTTCAGTCTTCTATAAAAAGAATCCAGGAGTAGTTAATGCATAAGCAATAGCTATTACAATAGTCTTACTAATTGACCTTGTAATGACAAAATATGGGAGATCTTGGTCAAACAGAGATAATACTTCCAATTCAAATGTCTTAGCTAAAGTGATTTTGTATTTCTTCTGTAGACTCTTCTCAAACTCACAGAGATCCCCCTGCCTCTGCCTCCTGAGTACTGGGAGTAAAGGAATGTACCACCACTGACCAGCAAATTTTGTACTTCTTAAGGCATCTTGAAACTAAGATGAGTGTTGAAATGAATTTTGAGAACTTAGGTCCTGATAAAACTGTACAAGAATCCTTTTTAGTTGCCTTTATTTTTTTAAAAAAAGATCTTTATTATTTTTATTTTATGTATAAAGTGTTTTGCCTACATGTATGTCTGTATACCACACGTGTGTCTGGTGCCCACCAAGGCCAGAAGAGGGCATCAGACCTCCTGAAATTAGAGTTACAGTTATGGGTCCTGGGGATTTAACCCATTTCTTTGGAAGAGCAGGCAGTGCTCTTACCCATGGAGCCATTTCACCAGGCCCAGGGATATTTTACAAAACAAAACAACAATAAAAGATACTATGGAAAACAACTGGGCACTGCTGCAAAAGTACTTGATTGTCTCAAATACAGATGAGGAGACACACTGATGGCTAGGAAAGACTGAAACTCAAAAGGGCTGCTAGGGACAAAACTACAATTCTAGCCAGAGGCACAACAGCTGCAAGATTTAGAAATCTAAGCTTTTGCCCTAGGACTTCCCACCACTGTCTGGGAACTGGCATAGCCTTCTTGCTTAAGAGTACTCGCAAGAGGCTTTCTGACGTCACGCAGGCGGAGACTTTAAAATCCAAATGGCTCTTGGTTGGCATTGGTGGGTGTCTTCCTAAGCAGTTGTGCATTTTACTGGAAGTGGGCGCTGGGGGTCAAGAACCAGAGAGAAAGGTAACTGCTGGCATGGGGTTAACTCTGTTCCTGCTAAGAAACTCTGTGGCATCAGAGACCTGGGGCGGCATCTGCCAGGTTCTGGGTTCAGGGATCAGTAAGTTTGTGTGGGCAGCGCCTGGAGAGGGAAAAGAGGATGCTGATTGCTGACCAAGGTGTTCCGCAGGGAGGGGGAGAAGGGGAGGACTGCCTGGGAGGGACAGGTTAAAACACTGCGTTCCTGTGGTAATGCAGCATCTGAAAAGCCATGTAAGAAGAAAAAGTCTGGGAAACTGAAGGCTTGAGAATAAGACCTAAGTGGAATGTAAGCAGTCGAACAAGGAGTGATGTGACTCAGTGCACAGCCTATTGTGCTAAAGTCCCCAGCTCAAACAAACAATAAAGTGGGTGTTATTATTTGGTGTTAGTATTTGGGAATCTGCATTGGCCTGCCTGTCCTTAGGGTCCTGACAGGAAACCTCCTCACCTGTAGCCACTAAGAGCACTTCACCTGTAGCCACTTCTGGGCACATTTGCTATGGTTCCTTGTAACAGGTGGACCTACCCCCTAGCCTCCCCCTTCTCCTGTCTCTACCTCCCTCTCTCTCCCGCACTCTTTACCCCATGGGACTAGTCTGCTCCCCTCTCTGCCTCCTCTGTCCCTTCTCTCTCATCTTCCAATAAGCCTCCTATATAAGCCTTATCGCATAGCGTGACTTCTCTTCACTATATATATATATATATATATATATATATATATATATATATATAATTTTATCAACAGTGAGTTCTGACTTATCCTAGAAAGAAGCCAGGGCAGGACCAGAAAAAGCTGAGTGGCTAGCGTCTAGTGCTGCAGAGATGAAGACAGGGTCTGACATAGGTATGCTTATGATACTAAAATATTTTGAGAATGGAAGCAGCCTCTACATTATGTTATGGAACGGATTGCTTGTCTTTACTGAAAGGGAGATTAGAACCAGAAAGACAATAGTGGGTATTAAACTATGGGGTTAAACATAAAGCAAGAAAAGTAGATATTAGGAAAAGAGAATGAATCCTGATTTTGAAGCCAAAGGAAACATTTTGAGGAGAGTTAAGGAGCCTGAGATTTCTTGTCAAGCAGTCTGTGAGTTACCATTGAAATAGACATAAGAGATACCAGTGATGTATTCGGGATAACACATTGAAATTTTGCGATCATGGATTGCCGTGTGATGCAGGAATCATATATGTTCATTTTTGCATTGTCTTGCTCGAGTGTATTGAATACTTGAAGTTGCATAGGTGTTATCTTTAGTGAGGACTTAAGTATACATGACAAACAAATACAGCACACAGGGAAAATACTATCGTAAAGGAATAAACTTAGTTACTCTTCTACTTCAGAATAAAAGTGACAATTATTGCTTAATGATCCACTTGCATCTGGAACATTTTTCTGATATTGAAATCATGAATTAGGTTCTGGGCATGAAGCACAGTTCCATTTCCACCGGTGGTGCTGGCTGCCTCTCCACACAGGAATTAAGATCTCAGGACCTCGACGAACCAGACCTTTATACCCATCAAGCGTAAGTGCCTCCAACTATGGATCTCAGCTGCATGCTGCCATGTTCTGTACCTAGTTCTCAGAAGCTGTAGAATCAGATGGTGAAAGTGGGTCTTCTCTAGTTCCACACTTGAGTCGCTCACTCTCCAAAGGTTAGTAATTCCTTCAGAGAGCTTTGGTTTTACTGTCTAAGTCTGGCAGTATCAATTATATTAGCAATTAAACTAAGAAAATGTCAATATAAACTCAATTTAAAATAACAATCTTATTATAAGGTTTCAAAACTAAAATGGTTTTATTTATTTATTTGCTTCTTTGTTTGTTTTGGTTTGTTTTGGAGACAAGATTTCTCGATGCAGCCCTAGTTTTCCTGGCATTCACTCTGTAGACCAGGTTAGCATCGAACTTTGGGATATACCTTTCTGTGCTTCCAAAGTGCTCAGATTAAAGGTGCGTGCCACCACCACCTACAATGCTTTTAATTAAAAAAAAAATCTGGGTAAGCAAGATGGCTCAGCAGGTAAAGGCACTTATCAACAAACCCAAACACCTGCTTTCAATCCCCAGACCCACATGGTAGAAGAGAACCTGCTGCATCAGCAGCTACTGACCACCAGCTGCTCGCTCTCTTTCTGTCTCTCTCTCTCTCTCTCTCTCTCTCTCTCTCTCTCTCTCTCTCACACACACACACACATAATAATAAATGTAATAAAGTTAAAATATTTCCAATGCAAAACAATTTCATTGGGCAGCAAAACATGGTCTCCCCTTTTAACGTCAGATCCCTTTAATATCTGACTAATGAAAGACAGTTAGAATCTATTCTGCTGCTGCATTCAGACTGTCCTAGCAGCCAGTCTCTAGGTAGCAATGTATGCATGAAAGGATGAGCATGAGAAGAACAAACAACATCTTAGTTTTGATGTAGTGATACCTAGATATACATACCTTGGAGAACATGTCTAGTCTAGATCAGCAGTTGTCTGGATTGGAGGTGGGGAAGTTTGATACAGATTGACAGGAAACAGTCTGTTATTTGTATGACCTGGGGTATGACCTCACCTTTTTGTACTTTGAATCCCTTGTGTATAAGAATGGGGATAGGTTGAGCGGTGGTGCACATATTTAATTAAACGGAGGCAGTCTAATCTCTGGGTTTGAGGCCAGCCTGGTCTACAGACAAATTCCAAGACAACCACAGCTACACAGAAAAACCTGTCTTCCAAAAAAAGAAAGAAAAAGAGAGGAGATACTGGGAGATTGCTCAGTGGTTTAGAGTCGTTCCTATTCTACCACAGGACCCAAATTCAGTTCCCAGTACCCACATTGGGCAGGTCACAAGCGCCTGTGACTCCAGCTCAAGGAGATCTGGTGCCCCTTTTGTGACCTCCATAGGCACTCTCGTGCATGTGTGGTTATGCCTATACAAACAAAATATACATAGAATATAAAATAGAACTTTTCACTTTTTAATGGAGATAATGGCAGACTCTCCTTTACAAGTAGTTCTGAATATTTATTGAGTGTTCATATAGGTCAACTGCTCTTAAGTTCTTCATGCATATTAACTCTTGATACTCGGTGACAACTTTCCCTTAAGGCACAATGGCAAACAAGGGAGTACAAAAAAGGGAGCAGTTATAGGGGCATAAATAGAGATGAAAGTGTTTAGGTTATTGAACAGGCCTTTAGAATACTTGGTACAGATGATCTATGGGCCTGAAACACACCTTTAAGGATAATATATGTGTTGATAATGTCATGCACAAGGAAATTTGGTTTGTTATTTGTGGTGCTGAGGATTGAGCACAAGCTGAACAAAACACTGAGATATATCCCTGTCACAGAAGTACATTTCATTCCCCCCATATTTTATACCTAAAACTGCTGTAACTTCATGGTATGCTCTCCTGCTTTAAGGAATGCATTGTCTTTAGTTATTTAAAGCTTAAAGACTAATGTTTGATGCTGTTGTTACGATGTGTGTGTGTGTGTGTGTTTGTGTGTGTGATGGATAGCCTTGAAATAATGCAGACTTGAACACAGGAGGAAATGTTTTTGATTGCCTTCTTAATATGCAACTTGGTATGTTTTCAAGTTCTAAAAAAATAAAGGATACAAGACCTATCCATGATAAAGTATTTATTCAGAAAAATATCCAACATCTATATAAGGTATTAAATTGTCTGATTTGAGTGATTTTGCCGTGTGGTTTAAATTCTGGTTTGTCTGAGACAGGGTTTCTCTGTCTAGCTCTGGCTGTCAGTGGAACTCACTCTGTAGACCAGGCTGGCCTTGAACTCACAGACATCTGCCTGCCTCTGGCTCAGGAGTGCTGGGATTTGCTGGGATTAAAGGTGTGAGCCACTAGCACCCAGTTTTATTGTTTTTTTAAAAGCAATGTATAAGTAAAACCCACAGTTTTACAAAAATAGCTATTCAAGTAATCCACACAAAGTTGTTTTCACCGTTAACAATTTCTATGGCATTTGACATGGGCTACAAACATGGCCCTGTGGTAAAGTACTTTCTTAGCTTGTGGCTTCAGACCTGGGCTCAATTCCCAGTACCACCAAAAAGAACAAAACAAAACAAAACAACTACTTTTTACTAGGAAGACCCTTTTCCCTTCCTCAATAAAAGAGAGGTCAGGAGTGTGCCTTGTATCAGCAATTCCAGCACTTTGTTATCAGACACTGGGGGGATTGCAAGTTCCAGGTCAGGCAGGGTCACATAGTAAGACCCTATCTAAAATACATAACAGCCAGGAAATCTTAAAATGAAAAATGGTCTATGTTTAGTAATAGTGCAAGTTAGTTTGAGTCATGAAAAATTTAAACAAAAATCAGTCTATAAGAAAATGTTGATGAGGGTCTGAAGAGGTGGCTCAGCATCTAAGAACACTGCTTACTCTTCCAGAGGTGCTGAGTTCAGTTCCCAGTAACCACATAGTGGCTCACAACTGTCTATAGTGTGATCCCATGTCCTCGTCTGACATAAAGTTGGACATGCAGGTAGAGTACTCATATAAATAAAAATAAGTTTTTAAAGAGAAAAAGGAAGGAAGGAAGGAAGGAAGGAAGGAAGGAAAAGAAATGAAGGAAGAAAAAGTTGATGAAGCCCGGTGGTGGTAGTGGTGGGAGCACATGCCTTTAATCCCAGCACTCAGGAGCCAGAGGCAGGAAGAGCTCGATACGTTAGAGGCCAGCCTGGGCTACAGAGTGAGCTCCAAGACAGCCAAGCCTACACAAAGAAATCCTGTCCCATAAAAACAAAAGAGTTGATGATCTAAATATTTGTGCAGTAGGACATACCTATAATCCCAGATTTGGAAAGCAGGAGAATCCATTGTTCTGGGCTATGTAAACTCATGACTCAAAAAAAAAGAAGAATTAAAGAAAAACTATATGTATGTAGGACTGGAGGGTTTTTTCTGTGATTAAGAAAACTGTTTGCTCTTGCAGAGGACCTGAATTCAATTTCTGGCACTCACACAGAAACTCAAACCATCTGTAACTGCAGTTCTTCTAATCTAGGAGCACACAACACACATGCTTACATGCAGTGAAGATGTTTATATGCATAAATATACATGTACATAATAATTGACGAGAGGCTGAAGAGGTAGCTCAGCAGTTAAGAGCACTTGTTCTTCCAAAGGGCCTGTGTTCATTGCCAGCACCTGCTTGGTCAATCACAACCCTCAGTAACTCCAGTCCCCTGGATCTGATGCCCTCTTCTGGCCTACTTGAACATTGTGTGCACATGATGTACAAAGTTTACAAAACACCTAGACACATCATTTATTTTAAAAATAATTGAGCAAGACATGGTGGTGCATGCCAGTAATCCCAGCACTCTGGAAGCTGAGAGGAGAATCTTGAGTTCAAGGTTAGCCTGAGCTACATAACAAGTCCAAGGTTACCCTGGTATGTATAGCAAAAACCTTTCTAAATTTTAGAAAATAGATATTAAGAGGGATTACAGCATAAACAATAAAATATCAAAATGGAAAAGTCAAAATAACCAGAAAAAAAATCAAATATTAACTCTCACAAAAAGATTTATTAACAAATTATTTTACAGATGAATGCTTTCAAATAATTAAAGGTCAGATGGCTTTTAAACATGAGAGTTGTCATAGAACATAAACACAATTATCAAGAGGCTACTATATGTGTGTACAACAACTTATAGGCATCATAATAAAATCAAACCAATCACCGACAGACATAATATACAAAGCTCAATAATTGCTATCAAAATGTATTTGGCAAATAGGCAATTATTATTTAAGATAAGGTCTTGCTCAGATTAGGTGAGTCTGTAGCCAGAATCTTTGGGCCTTCCTTAGTCCTCTAAATGCTGGAATTAGATGCATGCATGGCAGCAACTGGCTCAGCAAATGCTTTACGCATGACCATATGCCTGGTACTGTAATAGATGTCTGAACTAATATAGCACATCACCTGCCCCATGGACTCCATTTCAAGTGGGACGTTGGCTACAGGAACAAGTATTTCCCATTACAAGATTATTAAGTTAGCTACAAAGTAGTAGATTTCATAATGGCATTTTTACACATGTTTTCTTCTTCCACACCCTGCCCTCTGGCCTTTGCCTTGCCCTCCCCTCTGTCCCATTCTTGCTGTTTTTCCATTGCCCACAACAACCTAATTTCTGCTCTCCCAGTACAATATTGCATTATCTTCTGTCAGTGTTCCTGTACCCTAATCCTTCAGGTCTCTTTTCCCTCTCACAGTTCTCTAGTTTCATGAGTCATCCACACATGGACACCGACCACTCACACATAGAAACTTCAATCAAGGCTACACACATGAGAGAAAACATAGTGCTTATCTGAACGCAGTTTATTTCAATTACATTCTGAATTGAAATTTCACCCATTTTCCTACAAATGTCATTTTTTTACTTTTAAATCTGTGTGTGTGTGTGTGTGTGTGTGACCACAGAGGTGAGAGATGTCAGACCCTCCTGGGGCTTGTGTTACAGGTGGTTGTGAACTGCCTGGTTTGAGTGTTGGAAATCAAATGCTGGTCCTCTGGAAGAACAAGAAGTGCTCTTTATCACTGAGGCATATAGGCAGATCATGTGATCGTTTCGGTTGTCATTCTCAAAGATTTGTTTATCTTTATTTTTATGTGTGTGGATATTTTTCCTGCAATATATGTGTACATCCGTGGTGACTGTGGATGCCAGAAGGGGATTCCCTGCAACTGGAGTTATAGATGGTTCTGAGCCACCAAGTGGGTGCTGGGAACCAAACCCAGTTCCTCTGTAAGAGCAGCCAGTGCTTTTCCCTGAGACATCTGTCCCACCACTTTCTCATTTTTGACAAACCTACTTACTGATTTCCTCAGTAGCTGCAATTTATGCTCACTAGCAGTGAGTAAAGTTTCCTCTTTCCTCAAATTCCTGCCAGCATCTGTTGTTCTGTTTTCTTGATGAAAGTCATTCTGAGCTAGTAAGGTGACAGTATAAATCATTTTAATTTCACCTTTCCCTGATGGCTTAGGATGTTGAACCCATCATCAAATATTATCTGCCATTTCTATTTCTTCCTTTGAGGACTGTCTGCTCACCTCATTACCTCATGTATGGATTGGATTTGGTTTAATCTTGGCTGTTTTTACATAATAGAACCCTATGAGATACAGAGTTGGCAATGATTTCTCAAATCTGTAAGCTGTCTCTTCAGTTGTGAGGTTCCTTCCATTGTTAGGCAGGTTTTTAGTTTGCTATAATCCATGTGTCAGTCCTTGGGTTGTGTTCTCTGCTGTCACAGTCCATCCAGATGTTCATACCTCTGCACAGGATGATTGTTGACACAGAACATAGTTGATGTGTCTTCCCTGCAGTTTCAGCATGTCCTGTCTTCACATGAAGTCTGTGATCTATTTTCAATGTTTCATGTAGTTTGAGACTCGACCTGATTTCATTCTTCTACAGGTACATACCCAGTTTTCTCAGCACCATCTGTAAAAGGATCTTTCCTAATGACATCTGGGTTTAAGGGAAAAAATGAAGTACCTGCTAGGGCTGGGACGATGAATCCATGATTAAGAGCACTTGCCGCTCTTGCAGAGGACAAAGGTTCAGTTAACAGCACCCATATGGCAGCTCACAATCCCTTATATCTCTAATTCTAAGGTATCTGATGTCATCTTCTGGAGAGTAGTTGACTGTTCAGTTTTCATGAGTTTGTAGGCTTTCTGGGGGTAGAATTGTTGTTGAATTCTAGCATTATTCCATGGTAATCCAATAGTACACCGGTGGTTACTACATTTTCTTTTGTATCTGTGAATGTTTGCTTTGCTACTCCTTATGTGATCAATTTTTGAGAAGGTTCCATGAGATGCTAAGATGTAGGTATTTTCTTTTCTGTTGGATGGAATGTTCTATAGATGTCTATTAATTTCATTTGTTTCACTACATCTGTGATATCTCTTATTGCTCCATTAAGTTTCTATCTGTTTAGCCTGTCCATTGGTGAGAGAGGAGTGATGAAACCTACTATTAGAGTGTGGGGTTTGATGTATGCTTTGAGTTCTAGTTTGTGTGTTTCCCTTCTTTGAGTTGTGGAGGTGCAGAGTTGTCAGATGTCTGTGTTATTATGGGTGTTCTTAATTTCCTTGGTTTGTGCTTTGCCTTCTAGTACTTTGTGTAAGGCTGCGTTTGTGGCTACCTGTTATTTACATCTGTTTTTGTCCTGGAATATCTTTTTTCTCCATTGATGGTGAATACAAGCTTTGCTGGGAATAGTACTCTGGGCTTGCCTTCATGGTCTCTTAGTGTCTGGCAGCACATCTATCCAAGACCTTCTGGCTTTCATGGTTTCCACTGAAAAGTCAGGTGTAATTCAAGTGCCTACGGACACCTGATCTTTGATGAGAAAACCAGAAATAAATTGGAGACCATTCTCTCCCTTATAAGAGATCATGTCAGCACACAGAAGCCACCCTATTGCTGACACACCCCCACATCACCAAAAAAAATTTAGTGGAAAGGAATTCCCACACAGACCTCAACCTAAAACCAGATATTTTGAACCTAACAGAAGAAAAAGAAGGGAAGATCCCTGAAATCAATGACATAGGAAGATTTTCTGAGCAGAACACCATTAACACAGACACTAATTTCAACAATTAATAAATGGGATCACATGAAACTGAAAAGCTTCTGCATGACAAAAGATCCCATCATTCAGACAAAGTGGCAGCTTACAGAATGGTAAAATATTTTTTTTTATCAACTACACACCCAATAGAGGGCTAATATCCAAAATTATGCAAAAAAACTCAAACAAAATATATAAAGAACTCAAAAGGCTAGATATCAAGAAAACAAATGACTCAATTAAAACTGGGAATTTTTAAACAGAGAATTCTCAAAGGGAATCGTAAATGGCTGAGAAAGACTTAAATGTTCAACATTCTCAGTCATTAGTGAAATGCAAACCAAGTCTGCTTTGAGAGTCCATTTTACACCTGTCAGAATCCCTAGGATCAATAATACGAGTGACAGTTCCTGCTGGCAAGGAGGTAGAATAAGGAATACACTCATCCACTGCTGGTAGGAGTGCAGACTCATACAGTCACTATGGAAATGAGTGTGGATTTACCTTAGACAGATGGGAACTGATCTACTTCGTGATCCAGCTCTATCACTCTAGGGCATTTACCCAAAGGACACTTCATCCTACCACAGAGATGCTTACTCAACCATGTCCATTGCTGCACTATTAATAATGCCCAGAAATTGGATAACATATTCAAGACATGAATATGAATGGATAATAAAAATTGGAACCTTTACACAAATGAATATTACTCAGCCATTAAAAAGAATTAAATTCACAGTAAATGTGTAGAACTGGGGGGGGGATATCACGCCGAGTGAGGTACCCAGACACAGAAAGCCAAATGTGGCATGTATTAGCTTACATGTGGATATACAGAATCACAGAGATTAAGTATAGAGTAACAGACTAAGGAGGAGAGAAGCATCTCATCAGGAAAGAAAGAAGAAATAGAATAGAAAGGTACAGGCTGGTGAGGGGAGGTGCAAGGAGAGAAATAGAGGGACGAGGGAGTGTATACAGGGAGAAACAGCTAAAACTGAGGCCACTGAAATAGTGTGCAGTGGCATGGGTATTGATACAGTAGATGCTTCCTGAAATAAATGCATATGTGAAGGCAATCTAACAGAAAAATCAAATAACATGGTGATGAGACTGTGTCTGAGAGCTTTCTCCTTCTGTCTTGCATTCCATTCTTTAGGTTGGGATTAAAGATGTGCACCACTGGGATTGAAGGTGTGCACCGCCAGGTTTCTATGGCAAACTAGTGTGGCTACTGAGATTAAAGGTGTGTGCTACCACTTACTCTCTGATCTTCAGCTAAACTTTCTTTATTAAAATACAAATGAAATATCACTACACATAAGGCTCATAAAACATTGTAAAGGAGGGCACATAGATTATAAGAGCCAGAGTATCATGGAGTTTGCTGTGACATTGTATCTCCTAGGAATGTCAAAATCTACACCAATAAAATCTCATTAACATGGCTGCTTAAATATGAGCTGAATAAGGACAAGAGGCATGCTATACGGGACAAGGGGCCAACCAGCCCTACACAAAGAACTATAGGGAACTCACAAATGCTGGGAGTGAAGAAACTGTTTTAGTCCTACTGCGGGAAGAGTACACGAATTGCTTACCGAATACCAAATGGTGAGCCCTGAAACGATACATACAAATAACATTATACTAAATTAAAGTATGTGTGTGTTATAGTTTCTTAGGTACCTAACAGTATGAATCCTTGTGATTTTTTTCACATATCCATACTATTATTTTGCTCTCCTTTCTCCCTGTGTATTTATCTCCCTTCAACCTAATTATAACCCTGACAGCATACAGACAAGTAACATACAGATTGGGCAGGTTACATACACATATGCATGTAACAAAATTAATGAAAAATCCATGAATTTGAAAGGGAACAAGGAGGCATATATGAGAGGTTTTGAAGAAAAAAAGTAAAAGGAGAAATGATGTTTCATTGTTACACAATATTTGTATAACTATGTAAAGATGTGTTGCTTTGTTGAATTTTATGTAAAAATGTGTTGCTGTTTTACCTTGTCTGCCTAAGGCACCTGATTAGTCTAACAAAAAGCTAAATGGCCAATAGCAAGGAAGAGGTGTAGGCAGGACTTGAATACAGAGGAAATGTTTTGATTGGCTTCTTAAAATATTCTTAATATGCAACTTGTTATGTTTTCCATCTCTAAAACAATAAATGTTACAAGACCTATCCATGATAAAGCATTCAGAAATATATCCAACTTTTATATAAGGTATTAAATTGTCTAATTTGAGGGATTTTGCTCCCAATACTTTTTCTAATCCAAACTTTCAATGCCTAATAAAAATGATTGTAGTTTCTTACAGAAAATGGTTATTCATATCATTTATCCAGAATGTCTCTTCAAGCCCCATCAACAAAAGATTTTCTTAAGATTTTTGCATTTCTTTACAGTTTCTTATGTCCATTGTATAAATTTCCAGTCAGGAAATTTGAAGAGATTCCAAGATTTTAAAGACCTTGTGTATGTAATATTTTTATTAGTCTAAGATCTTATCAGAACACAGAAGAAACACATATTATAAATTTGTGAATCCTCTGAATTAGTAGGTTCAGTTTTAGGATGATCACTGTTAACAGCATGTGTATGATGTACTGAAAAGGAAGGAAAATTGATAGATTGTAGCATATTCAACATTTTGGTTCCTGTAATTGGTAAATATAGGAGTAATTGAGTTAAAGAGATGGCTCAGTGGTTAAGAGTACTGGCTGCTCTTCCAGAGGACTCAGGCTAGGCTCTCAGCACCCATATGGTGCCTCACAGTCATATACAATGATTCCTCTTTTGACCTCCACAGCCACCAGGCATACACATGTTATGCATATATGTAGGCAAAATATCCATATACAGAAATTTAAAATATACAATACACTTATATTTATGGTATATGTATATATATATATTTATTGTAGACTACTTGGTACAGAGGATCTATGGGCTTCACACATATATTTATACACACACTCTCACACAGACATACACTCATGCATGCACACACACACGTGTGACTGACTTAATTCATGGTTATAAAGGATGGAAAGCTGAAAAGATGGCATCAGCATTTACTCAGCCTCTAATAAGGAAGGGCATTCTTGGTGGGTCATAACTGAAAATACCATATGGCAAGGAGGAACATGTGTGTCAGAAAAGGATTACCTTTATAACAAAGCCATGCCTTCAAACTCCCATTTTTTTTTGGAATAGATTCATTCATAGGGCTCTCACCTGCCTGAAGTCTCATGTCTTTGTATCATTAGTATCTGTCTCTGGGGACTAAGTTACCAACATGAATTCTGCAGAATAAACATTCAAACTGTAGCAGTCCATTATAACAGAATTCAAGACTAATCTGATCTACATGATGAATACCAGGCTAGCCAAAGCTACTCAGTCCTGGTTTCAAGAAAACATAAAGTGCAGCCTGGGTACCACTGTTTATAGTGGCAAAACCATAGCAGTAAGGTCTGATGAAAACGATGAGATTGTCTTATTTCGATTTCCTGATACTTGAATAAAACACAGAATAAAACTAATGAAGGGGGCTGGAGAGATGGCTAAGAGCACTGTCTGCTCTTCCACAGGACCCCAGTTCAACTCCCAGCAACTACATGGTGGCTCACAACCAGCACATTGTATGCATAGGAGATAAATAAATCTTTCAAAAAAAAAACACTAACAGAGGGAAGAGTTTATTACATTAATCATCAAGGGAATTAAGGGCAGAAACTCAAGCAGGAGCAGAGGTGGGAACTATGAAGCCAAGCTGTTTACTGACTCGTTCTCCATACCTTGCTCAGCTTGCTTTCTCCTACAGTCCAGTACTACCTACTTGGGTGGCACTGCCCACAGAGGACTAGCCCTCTCCCATCAGTCATGAGTTAAGGGAGTGTTTTATAGATATGCCCATGGGCCAGCCTAATGGAGACTTTTCCATTATTGAGGTTCCATCTTTCCAGATGACTCTAGTTTGTATCTGGTTGACAAAGCTAACCAGCAGAGAGATGAAGTTTAAAAGTATTATAAAGAAAGACAAGCACAGATCAGATGTGGTGCTGCACACGTGTGATCCCAACACTTCAGGAAACTGAGGAAGGAAAGCTGTTTGTTTGGAGACACAGGGACGGAAGGAGATTTAGTGATACATAATCACTAATGTACTAATAGAAGTACATTGAATGTAGGAAAATGAAAAGGTTTTTGAGGAGAATCCTATACTCAGCTGTTAAACACTGTGCAAAGTAATCTGTGTAATGTGAATAAATATACAAAAATCAATGATGAATAAGATCTTCAGAGTAGACTCAAATATCTTCAAACAGGTATGCATGCAGTGTAGCTTTAAAATACACTTTTACTGTAGCCTTTATGCTTGCTAACACGGTTGCTCGTTATCTTCCTGTTTCTCATAGGTATCTCTTTGCACTGTCCAAGAGCTCCCTCTGTGCAGTGGAAGCCCCTCATACCTGGCCTAACATCCTGGCAGCCTTGGTATGGCTGATAGACTGCATCAAGGTATTTGATTGATAGTTTAAATCTTACCTTTAAACGTTTAGTTTTTGTTTTGTTTTGTTTTTCCTCACAATGAATTTCTATTCTCTCCCTATCTGACTTTTGCAACTCGTCTCCAAACCTGCTTCTGCTTTCAAAGCACATCTGATTTGAAGTTCTTCAAACTGTTAGTGTAAGAACGGTGAGCAGGGAGAAGCTCTGCTTGACAAATTGTTTTCCTGGGGTGTTAGAGTTTAGACAAAAATTAACCCATCGTTTTTCTTTGAGAAATTCATTTTGTCATTTTTTAAAACTAAAATCAGTGTTAATCACAAAAAATAGGGAAATATAGAATGAATATTTTCCCAACTTACAGATAACTTTTAAGTCATTTTCTTTGGATATAGCTTTCTTTCTTTCTTTCTTTCCTTCTTTCTTTCTTTGGTATTAATGTTGAACCATGGGTCGCTCTACCATTGAGGTGCACTTCAGCCCTGGATATTGGTTTCAAAGTCCTGTTTACTCTAAAACTGTGTACAGTCATGTTTTGCTTGCTGATGTTCTGTCACTGATGGATGGCATTGTGGTCCCATAAGATCATTACAGATATGAACTAATTTCTGTCACTTAGTGATGGAGCCATTGCAAAATTGCTCATCTCTGGTGATGCTGATATAAACCTGTGCTGCAGCCATATAAGAGTATAACACATAAGTTAATGTTGCCTGACATGTTTACCCTACTTATTTTAGAGTGTATGACATTTTTTTAAACGAATTTTTTTTATTGTAAAACAGTGCCATGTAAATCTGTAGCAGCCTCTTTTTTCTACATCTTAACAAGTTTTCCTCCAAGGAAACTTATAGCAATTAAAAATACTCAGCCTCCAGATGTGATAGCACACTTTTTTGAGTCCTAGCACTTGGGGCAGAGGTAGGCAGATCTCTGAGTACAGGGACAGCCTGGTCTATGCAGAGACAGCCCTTCTCTACACAGCCATGGGTGAGCATTGTGTGCCTATGAAGACGCATTACTGTTTCAAACTCTACCTATGTGGAAATTTTGAAGCTGTTTGTTTTCTCAGTTTTATATCCCGCTACGTGATTTCGCTATTAATTTGAAACTTTTCTTTTTTGATTGGTTGGTTGGTTTTTTCTGTGAGTGAATCTCACCAAGTTGCCTAGTCTGTACTCTGGGGTCAAAGGTCAAATAATCTTCCCACTGCAATCTGGTAAATAGCTGGAACTACAGGTATGTGCCACTGCATCCAGCTTTTAATCCAGCATTTAATTTGAACCTTTTTGTATGAAATTCTTTCTGTCTCAAACTGAGCCAATGATTTGGGAAGGCATATTGTTGGGTTTGGTTTGGTTTTGTTGTCAGGTTGCTGTGCCTTTGAGAAAGGAATGGCTGGGATATGGTGAGTGGGCGTTTTGGTTCATCATTTTGGAATAGAAACTGTATTTCACTGGTAGTCTTAACTGGGATCACCAGTCCTTAGCATTATATCCAGGTTTGGTTTTTGTTGTTGTTTTTTGTTGTTGTTGGTGGTGGTGGTGGTTTTTGGAGTTGACTTTGCATTCCCTAGATTTATGGTCCCCCATGTTAGTGTTAGAGCCTCTTTTATTCTGTGTAGGTACTCTTCAGCTGAACTGCACTTCCCAGTCCTGATGATGCCTTTGAAGGCTTTAACTTGTTATTTCTGTGTGTGTGTGCGATGTGTAAACATGCTTATGCTGTGGCACACATGTGAAAGTCATAGCATAATATTTTGGAGTTGGTTACTGAGTCTGGTCTGTTGTTCATGTTTTTAATAACTGACAACATGACAAAAAGAATATTGCTATTTTTTATATTTTTATTTTTTTTTAAAGTTGAACTTCAAAGTTTCACACAAGAGTAATTGCCTGGGCTGGAGAGATGGCACAGAGGATAAGAACATTGACTGCTTTTTCAGAGGTCCTGAGTTCAATTCCAGCAACCCCATGGTGGCTCATAACCATTATAAGATCTGATGCCCTCTTCTGACATGCAGACAGAACACTGTATACATAGCAAATAAATCTTTTTTTTTTTGGCTGTTGAAGTCACAAGGGCCCAGTCTTTAATGAGAGGCAAGGGGAGGGAAGGAGAGGGAAGGAAACTGGTGCACTCTGGGGTGCTCCAGGCATCTTCCTGCAGCCTCCTGCAAGGGATCTCGGGGTCCAGGGATGTCCTGTTTCAGGTCCCGAGCTTGAAGCCTCTCTGGGCATGGCCCAGGCGCTGGAGTCCTGGTCCATATCTGCTCAGAGTCCGGAGGCCTCCTGAGTGTTCTGTGTCCACCGGGGTGGGGGGGTGAGGGGGTTGGGGGGATGGGGGGTGGAGGGGTGGGGGTTGGATGGGGGGTGGAGGGGTGAGGGGGAGGGGCCTTGACACCACTGCAGCTCACCTGAGCTCTGCCACCCAGAGCACCATCAGCTTATACCTGTGTGAAGCCTCTGTGTGAAGTACCTGTGTGACCTGGACCTTGGATCCCCTGCGGTGATTGCAGCTCCTCCTCTGGTTGCACAAGTGGAGGCAGAGGCTGCAGAGCAGCAGCAAGGGGGAAAGCAGCGTTGTTTTTGTTGTTGTCGTTCTTTTTTCTTCTTTTTCTGCTTCTCCCGCGCGCTGGGAGCCAGCTACAAGCGTGGCAGGAAAAAAAGTAATTGCCTTTTTTCCTTTTGCAATGATGCAAAAAAAAATGATATTACTGTGTATTTGCATGTGCATGGGCACATGTACGCATGCTACAACATATATGTGGAATCAAGCCCAGGTTGCCAAAACTGTATATCATGCTTTTACCTCCTTCTCGCTAGCACTTTTTTCCTTTTATCTTACCAATTTACAAAAACTTATCTCAACTTCCTACTACTGGAACTGCAAATGCTCATCTCCACATTCAGCTTTTACATGGTTCCCTTAGCACAAATTCAAATAAATATCTGCAGTCAGCTATGAGGGTAAGCTGAGCAATCCAAGAGCAGAGTGGCCAGGCACTAGAGAGAACTTTAACTTCTACCAATGCTTAAACCTAAGGGGCAATCCTCTCCTTGGGCTCCCTCCTCAGGCTCTCTTCTCAGACTAAAGGAACAATCCTCAGAATACTCTGAGCTCTTGTCTCCTCCCCTCTTATATTCCTCTCTCCATCTAGCCCTATCACTCCTGTCTCCACCCCTCTAGTGGTGGGATTGAAGGTGTGGGATCACCTCTGCAGGAGCTCTGTTTCTCTTTTAGACATTCAGTCATGTGTAACCCAGAGTGGTCTTGAACTAACAGATCCCTCTGTCTTTCTCCTTAGTCCTGGGATTAAAGGTGTGTGCCTTCTAGTGGTTTACTCTGAACTCTGAACTTCAGGCAAGCTTTCTTTTTTAAAACATAAAAAAAAACCAGCACAATAGTTATTGGGCCTCCAAACTCAATTCGTCATGCTTGTATGGTAAGCATTTTATCCACAGAACATTTTCCCAGCCTATCGATATTATTTAAAATTCTGTGTTTTGCTTACCCCTCCCCCATTGGCTTCAAAGTGCATTCATAAACATTAGGGAAACATTCCCATCTTGACAATATTTAACGTTAACATTTGGGGAAGTATTGATTTTCTCATTTATTCATCTCTATTTCTTCAGTAAGATATAGCTTTCTTAATATCAAGTATCATGTTTTTAAGTTCCATTTGTTTTGATGTTTTCTTAACTATATTTCTATGCTGAGAATTGTAGTGATATTTCAAGACTTTCTTGTCTCACTAGTCTTAATAAACTATCTTACCCCATTCTAAATCATTTTCTATTACTACCACTGTTTCAAAAGAAAGGGTTTTTTTTGTTACATAATTATGATATATTCAGATAAAAGGTAGTGTTTTCCCTACAGAAGTGGATGTGCTGTTATCTCAAAAATGGCTTTTTAAGCCAGGCTTAGTAATTTTGGCCTGTAATCTCATCTAATTAGGAAGCTAAGGCAGAAGAATCACAGGTATCTGTCCTTATAAGTGCTTCTACAAAGAGAGGTTTAGGCCAGCCTGTGCAACTTGGTTCCTGTCACAAGATAAAAAGGAAAAGAGAACTTAAGAATAGCTCAGTGATAGTTCGCTGGTCTAGCATACATATGACTGTTAATTCAGCACCCCCAACCCCAATGAAGTTACTGCTGGCTGGTGATGGAAGAGAGTATAGGGAGCTTGTCTAAGCAAGTATTAGATCCTGACATAATGGTTGTAGGAACAATTGAAAATGTTCCTTTAAAATATTATTTTTACTTATCTGTGCTTGTGAAAATCTGTGTGAGGCCAGAAGAGAGCACTGGGTCCACTAGAACCAATGTCACAGGCATTTGTGAGATATACGAACTTGAGTCCTCAAGAAAAGCACCAAGCACTCTTAACAATTTGAGCCCTCTCTCCAATTCTGAATATATTATTATTCTCTTCACCTCCATATATAATATATTGACTGATGGCCTCTGTCCATTATTTGTTATTTTTTCTGATCCCAAATTGCTTCATAATATTTTATAAGTGGCTTGATAGTTTCTCTCATTCTTCACTGTGCCTCTTTGCTCACTTGGCACACAGTCTGTCTGCATAGCAGCAATTTGACCATGGCCCCATCTCTTTTAGAGACTAAATAACAAGGTTGCATGAGCTCCAAAATCAATTTTGGTTAGGGCCTGGCTTGGATTTCCTGTGCCCTGAACAATGCTCATAAATAGTATTTTGTTAGAGAATACCACCTTTACCTGGTGGGAGCTCCATTCTATAGCGTTAGGTGAAGACTCTATCTCAAAACAATGTTAGCAAAGGGCTTGCGAGATGACTTGATTAAGAGAACTTCCTACCCTTCCGAGAACCAGAGTCCCCGCACCCACACCAGGTAGCTCTTAATTACCTATAACTCCAGTTACAGTGAGTCCAGTGCCCTCTTCTGACCTTGTAGAACACTGTATATATAATAAACAAATCTTTAAAAAAGAATGAATTTTACAAACTATTAAACCACTAATCTAGTGTGCTTTTTGTTTACTATTTAGATTTATCGTGCCAAGAAAGAAAGCACACCTTGTGGAGAAGAAACAGAAGATGGAATTAAGCATGATAAGGTACTATATATTACTATAAACAATATATAAAGAGGATACTTTTATATTCTTCACTAAAAGGTGTTCTTTTCTAAGTTCCAGGAGAGTCAAGGCTTCACAGAGAAACCCTGTTTCAGGGGAAAAAAAAGAAAGAGGGGGGAGGCTAGAGGAAGTTAACAAGTCATTATATTTTCATGTAAATTATTTTGCTCTCAGTGTTATGTAGTGATGGGGGAATATCACTTTGACACCTATGGCACAAAAGATCAGTGGGGAAAACCAACATTCCTCAAGATGCACTAGGGATGTAAGAGTAGAGAACAGTTCAGCTATTGTAACTATCCTCCATCTGTCCAGGGAGCACATGGACATAAAAATGTCAAGTGTAGCAGGTGGAAAGGTCGAGACTTGAGATCCCTAGAGCGTGTCAGCCAGCCAAACTGATCAAACCAGGGAGAGATCTTATCTAAGACATTAGATGAAAGCAGCTGAGTAAGGCTCACAATGTAACCTCTGACTTCTGTATGCACACATGCATACTCATGACCACATAAACACGCATAACACACACAAGGGAAAATTCATTGTGATCTAATATGGAAAACATTTAGTGAGTTATTTAATATTTCTCTATATAATTAAATATATAAATTAATCTACTCAGATATTTTTTACATACCTACTGTGTGCCAGGCACCAAAAATGCAGTAATAAAGAACAGAAAATTTTGACTTTATTCTGTTAGAAAGAAAGTAATGATAATTAAATGAGGAACCATTAGGCAAATAACAACAGGTGCTATGAAAGAAAGCTGAAGCAGGTTGAGGGCCATAAGCTATTCCATGGAGTAAAAGTAACACTTGCTATTTTAGAAGGTAGTATCTACTAATTGGGGGAAGGGAAAGGATAAGGTACTGAAAACCTGAAGGATGCTGTAGGTTGATTCTGATGAAGTGTTTGGGCTCTTTTCCAGAGGATTTATATAATGACTCCAAGCTGGAGTCATTAGAGGCAGAAAACAAAGCACTCCATGAAAAGATTGCAAGATTGGAGAAAGAAAGAGAAAAAGAACAAGTTAGTAACCGTGTTTTTGAACTTACTTGACAACTCTTTAGACTTTTGAGCCTGTTTGAGAAGACCTTCTTATGAAAGGTGTTTTTAAATGGGTTAACAAATAAGCTTCTTAGAGGTAAAATAGTATAGACTTTCAGTGAAGCCATGTGTGGTATCTGCGGTACTTTGTTTTCCCTTGTGGTCTATCAGTCGTGGATTAATGGTGCTCAGAATATGATGAAAGACTCCTGCCTGTTTATATAAGGCCCAAACTACCCTTTGGACAGGGTCCCTGGGGTATTTACTTGCAAGGAGCATTGTTTTCAAGAGGTTCTGAGTTTAGGTAGTGAAAACACAGTGGTATAGTGTATACATATAGAGTATACTGTAATATGCATGATTTTATAAAAGCAAGATGATAATGTGGGTGTTTATTTAAATATGTAAGGGTATTTTGCCTACATGTATATCTGTGTACCACATTCACACTGTGCCAGTGGAGAAGAGAAGAAGATGTCAAATCTGAACTCAAGATACAGAGAGATGTTAAATTGAATTCAGGTCCTGTGAAAGCAGGCATTGCTTGTAACCCTGATAACAGAATCTAACTTTATCTTGGTTTTATTAGTGGAGCACCTAGATTGTTCTGAAAAGTAATCAGATATTAAGTATTTGTGTTACTACTTTATACTTGGTTTTTCCCTATCTGGAACTGAAGTCTTTCATTAAATTATTACGTTACAGTAGTAATACCAAAGGTTTTTTTTTTTTTAGTTCTTTTGACTGGTTCTAAGGTAAGTGTAAATAATATTGCTTTCTTAAAAATACAGAATGCTTCTTGGTAAAAATAACTAATTTAGTACTTATTTTCTTCAAGAATCATCTACTATCATTAAAGAAATTGAACACTTCCTTGTAGTCAGATGTTGAAAAGTGTAAAGCATACATGAGCAGTTTGGAGTCACATTTGTCCATCCCAGATAAGAAACTGAGTGGCCTCGATGAGGAAATTAGTAGATTAGGTAAGCAAAGCTAAGGGATCATTTAGATTGTCCTATGGGCCTCTGTAAATAGCTATGTGATCTTTTCCTTCTTTGATAACTTTCTGTAGTAGTTATGAAGTTTTCAGTATTAGTTCTTTCAACCAGGCATAGGAGCACACACCTTTAATCCTAGCATGTGGGAAGCAGAGGCAGGTTGATCTCTGTGAGGCTGAAGCCAGCCTGGTCTACAAAATGAGTTCCAGAGTTGTATCGTGAGACCCTGTCTCAAAAAAAACCAAACTAATAATTGTCTGCATTTTCATCCTGCCTGGTTTCTGTCCTCCCACCAGGTCCCACAGACATTTATCCCCAAAGAAATCACACAGAGGTCTATAGTAATGACAAACTGATTGGCCCATCAACTCAGGCTTCTTATTAACTCTTATAACTTATATTAACACATTATTTTTATCTATGTTGGCCACATGGCTCAGTTCAGCTGAGCAATCACATCTTCCTTCTTCTGTGGTTGGGACAGGACTGGGGAGGAATGAATTCTTCTTTTCTGTTTTACCCACCTCTACTTCCTGACAGGATACTGGCCAATCAACGTTTATTTAAAACATGATTGAAGAACTCTACAACCTTACTAAGGAATCTTCATCTGCCTCCCCACAGACTATTTTCCATCCATTCAAATACATTTTCTTTTGTCTTGCCATTTCCCTAAGCCACTTATGTTCTTTGCTGAAGATGTTGTATCAGTTGAAATTCTAAGCAACCCTCTGAGAATTCTTTATCTTCTAAGTTGCTCCAGTGTGCCCCCTGCCGTGTGTGTGTGTGTGTGCATGTGTGAGTGTGCATGTGCGTGTGTGCAAATGTGTGTGTGTTCATATATTTGTATCTATTTGTCATTTCTTTTTTTTTATTGAAAAAAATTTTCTGCCTCCTCCCCGCCTCCCATTTCCCTCCCCCTCCTCCCAGCCCTCCCCCCTCCCCCCACTCCTCTTCTCCTCCCTCTCCAGTCCCAAGAGCAGTCAGGGTTCCCTGCCCTGTGGAAAGTCCAAGGTCCTCCCCCCTCCATCCAGGTCTAGGAAAGTGAACATCCAAACTGTCTATGCTCCCACAAAGCCAGAACATGAAGTAGGATCAAAACCCGTGCAAGAGTTGTCTCCAGAGGTTATGTTTGTCTTTGTAAATATATACCTTGATTTAAGCACATAGGGGTCAGGTAGCTTTTCTTTATGTGCTAATTTTAAATTATCTGTGATTCAATAGTCTCTTATAATTAGAGGAAGACATAGTCAATGCTTCCATAAAAACAAGTACTAAATTGTTAGGATGAAAAGGGAAGATGGCCTTGTGGGATGATGAAATTCCGTAGCTTGCTTCTGCAGGCAGATGCAATGGAGTCCTATTCGTCTATGAACACTCCTACAAAACCCCCCAAAGACCATGAATCTTCCCACTTCTAACCCCTTACCTGTTTTGTGTATCCAGAGATGATTATGAATATAATAAACAAATGACAACATGAAAAAAATAAAACATGATTGACCGAATATATACAATTGTCCCGCAACAAATAATAATTATTTTTTTCTCTCATACCTCCAAATGTAATCTAAGAGTCAATAAATATGTGCTTGCCAAAGGACTCAGGAAGAATCTGTTTTTTTTTCCCAGCTTTTATGGGTGATAGCTTATGTGGGTTTATGTCCACATCACTCTAATCTCTACCTTCATCTTCTTACTGTCTTTTTTCTGCATCCTCTTTTTTCTTCCTTTTTAAGGCTATATTTGTATCCCATGCTGGTTTTGAATTGAAGATCCTCTGGCCCCAGCATCCAGGGCTCATAATAATACATAACCTAAGCTCACCTCAAACTCAAAATATTGCCTCCAAAAATTAGAATTATAAATTGCCACCACATCCTTCTCTTTTCTCCCCTCTCTCTGTCTTTTCTTTTTTCTTTTTTTCCTTTTGGTTTGTTGGTTTGTGTTTTTTCTTCCAAGATAGGGTTTCCCTTTGTAGTGTTGGCTACCCTGGAACTCTCTTTGTAGACTAGGCTGGCCTTGAACTCACAGAGATATGCCTCCCGAGTGCTGGGATTGAAGGTGTGTGCCATCACTGCCCAGCTTTTTTTTTTAAGTTTTATGTGTATGTTAAGTTTATGTGTACCACATGTGTACCTGATATCCTCAGGTCAGAAGAGGGTGTCAGATCTGCTGGAACTGGAGTTACAGATGGTTGTAAGCTACCCATGTAGGCTCTGGGAACTAAACCTGGGCCCTATGGAAGAGCACTATGTTCTTCAAATGTTGTGCATCTCTCTGGTCCCTAAGTCATCATCTTCCTATCTGCATGAATTCTCCGTTTACCTCTATCTTACAGTGGTACCTATGGTGATGTTTAAGGCACACCTGCATAATTGAGGGTTCTCTCATGTCAGCATTCCCAATCACTTGCATGAGGACCATTTTCCAGATTAGGCAATTTTTACAAATTCAAGAGATGTGGAGACCTTCCCAGCCCACTGTACTTCCAGCGTTCTCAGTACATGACATTTTTAGTTTTGAACAGTCTAGCTGAGCAAACCCGTTTGATGGTACACTTATCTCAGGGTCTCAAGTACTAGGATTATAAGTGAGAGCATTGTTCTTTTTCTCTGTAAAAGCTTTACTTTGAAACATAATCATGCTGAAGTTAGAGCAGTGTTCCTTTTCTCTGTATCATTTAGTGAGAAACGCACATGTGTTTCTCTGGAAAGAGAAACATTTGTTTGGGACATGTCAAAGGATTGTTAGAAGTGAGAGAAGTTTTGGTTTTCTCTGTAAAAGCTTTATTTTGATAGATAATCACGTTCTTTTGTAAGTGTACTAATTTCATGAGAAGCTTTATTGAGAAATGCACATGTGTTTCTCTGAAAAGAGAAGTAGTTGTTTGGGACATTTCAAAAGACTGTTAGAAGCACGAGCAGTGTTCCTTTTCTCTTTACAAGCTTGAATTTGAAGCATAATCATGTTCTTTTGAAAGTGTATTAATTTCATAAACATCTCTAGTCAGAAACGCACACGTGTTTCTCTGAAATGAGAATCAGTTGTTTGGGACATGTAAAAGTATTGTTAGAATCGAGTCTAGAGTTTCTTTTCTCTGTGCAAGCTTTACTTTGAAAGATAACCATGTTCTTTTCAAAGTGTATTAATTTCATGAAAAGCTCTAGTGAATAATGCACATGTGTTTTTCTGACAAGAAAAGCAGTTGTTTCGGCCACGTGAAAGCATTGTTAGAAATGATAGCAGTGGGCTTTACTCTGTACAAGCTTTCCTTTGAAACATCATCACATTGTTTTGAAATTGCATATATTTCATGAAAAGCTTTAGTGAGGAACGCACATGTATTTCTCTGAAAAGAGAAGCCATTGTTTGGGACATGGCAAAGCATTGTTAGAGGTGAGAGCAGTGGGATTTTCTCTGTACAAGCATTATTTTGAAAGATAATCACGTTCATTTGAAAGTGTATTAATTTCATGAAAAGCTTTAGTGAGAAAAACACAAGAGTTTTTCTGAGAAGAGAAGCAGTTGTTTGGGACATGTCTAAGGAGAGTTCAAAGTGAGAGCCGAGATCCTTTTCTCTGTACAAGCTTTACTTTGAAAGATAATGACGATCTGTTTAAAGTGCATTAATTTAATGAAATGCTTTAGTGAGAAATGCACATGTTTTTCTCTGGAAAGAGAAGCAATTGTTTGAGTCATGTTAAAGCATTGTTAAAAGTGAGAACAGTGGGCTATTCTCTGTACAGCTTTACTTTGAAAGATAATCTCATTCTTTTGATAGTGTATTAATTTCTGAGAAGCTTTAGTGAGAAATTCACATGTGTTTCTTTGAAAAGAGAAGCAATTGTTTGGGACATGTCAAAGGACTGTTAGAATTGAGAGTGTTGTTTCTTTTCTCTGTAGAAGCTTTACTTTGAAAGATAATCATGCTCTTTGGAAGTGTACTAATTTCATGAGAAGCTTTAGTGAGAAATGCATATGTGTTTCTCTGAAAAGAGAAGCAGTTGTTTGGGACATGTCAAAACATTGTTTTAAGTGAGAGCAGTGTGCTTTTTTCTGTACAAGCTTTACTTTGAAAGATAATACATTCTTTTGAAAGTGTATTAATTTCATGAAAATCGTTAGTGAGAAACGCACATGTGTTTTTCAGAAAAGAGAAGCATTTCTTTGGGTCATGTAAAAGGATTGTTAGAAGAGAGAGCCATTAGCATTTCTGTGTACAAGCTTGAATTTGAAGCATAATCAGTTTCTTGGAAATTGTATGAATTTCATGAGAAGCTTTAGTGAGAAACGCACATGTGTTTCTCTGAAAACGGCAGCAGTTATATTGTGAAATGTCAAAGCATTTTGAGAAGTGAGAGTTTTACCTTTTCTGTGTACATGTTTGAATTTGAAGGATAATCAGGTACTTTTGAAAGTGTATTAATTTCATGAAAATCTCTAGTGAGAAACACACAAGTGTTTCTCTGAAAAGAGAATCGGTTGTTTGGGACATTTAAAATATTGATAGAATTGAGAATAGAGTTGCTTTTCTCTGTATAAGCTATGATTTGAAAGATACACACGCTCTTTTGAAAGTGTATTAATTTCATGAAAAGCTCTAGTAAGAAACACACATGTATTTCTCTGAAAGAGAAGCACTTGTTTGGGAAATATCAAAGGATTGTTAGAAGTAAGAGCCATTCGTTTTTTTGTGTACAAGCTTGAATTTGAAGGATAATCACTTTCTTTGAAAGTGTATGAATTTCATGAGAAGTTTTAATGAGGAACGCACATGTTTGTCCCTGAAAAGAGAAGTAGTTGTTTCGGAAAATTTCAAATCATTGTGAGAAGTGAGAGCCAATACCTTTTCTGTGTACAAGCTTGAATTTAAGGATAATCATGTTCTTTGGATATGTATTAATTTCCTGAAAATCTCTTCTGAGAAACGCACATGTGTTTCTTTGAAAAAAGAAGCAATTGTTTAGGCTATGTCAAAGGATTGTTAGATGTGAGATCAGTGTTCTTTTTCTCTGTACAAGCTTAACTTTGAAAGATAATCAGTTTCTTAGATAGTGCATGAATTTCATGAACAGCTTAAGTTAGAAACACATATGTGATTCTCTGAAAAGAGAAGCAATTGTTTGAGAAATGGCAAAACATTGTTAGAAGTGAGAACAGTGGGCTTTTCTCTGTACAAGCTTTACTTCAAAAGATATCACGTTCTTTTGAAAGTGTATAAATTTCATGAAATGCTTTATTGAGAATCACAAGTGTTTTTCTGAAAAGAGCAGCAGTTTTTTGGGGCATGTCAAAGGATAGTTAGAAGTAAAAGCAGAGATCCTTTTCTCTGAACAAGCTTTACGTTGAAAGATAATCTTGTTCTTTTAAAAAGTGTACTAATTCCATGAGTAGCTTTAGTGAGAAACGTGCATGTGGTTCTCTGAAAGGAGAATCAATTTTTGGGACATGTCAAAGGGTTGTTAGAAGTGAGAGCCTTATTCTTTTTCTCTGTGCAAGATTTACTTTGAAAGATAATCACGTTCTTTGAAAGTGTTTTAATTTAATGAGACGCTCTAGTCAGAAACGCACATGTGTTTTTCTGAAAAGTGAAGCAGTTGTATGGGACATGTCAAAGGATTGTTAGAATTGAGTGTAGAGTTCCTTTTCTCAGTTCAAACTTTACTTGGAAAGATAATGATTTTCATTTAAAAGTGTATTAATTTCACGAAATGCTTTAGTGAGAAACGTACATGTGTTTCTCTGAAATAGAAGCAGTTGTTTGTGATATGTCAAAACATTGTTAGATGCAAGAACGTTGTTAGTTTTCTCTGTAGAAGCTTTAATTTGAAAGATAATCTCATTCTTTTGAAAGTGCACTAATTTCATGAGAAGCTTTAATGAGAAATGCACATGTGTTTCTCTGAAAAGAGAAGCAGTTGTTTGTGCCATGTCAAATGATTGTTAGAAGTGAGAGCAGTGTTCCTTTTCTCTATACAAGCTTGAATTTGAAGCATAATCATGTTCTTTTGAAAGTGTATTAATTTCATAAACATCTCTAGTCAGAAACGCACACGTGTTTCTCTGAAATGAGAATCAGTTGTTTGGGACATGTAAAAGTATAGATATAACTGAGTCTAGAGTTTCTTTTCTCTGTACAAGCTTTACTTTGAAAGATAATCACGTTCTTTTGAAAGTGTATTAATTTCATAAAAAGCTCTAGTGAGAAAGGCACATGTGTTTCTCTGACAAAAAAAGCAGGTGTTTCGGCCATGTGAAAGCATTGTTAGAAATGACAGCATTGGGCTTGTCTCTGTTCAAGCTATCCTTTGAAGCATCATCACATTCTTTTGACATTGTATGTATTTCATGAAAAGCTTTAGTGAGGAACGTGCATGTATTTCTCTGAAAAGCGAAGCAGTTGTTTGGGAAATGGCAAAGCATTGTTAGAAGTGAGAGCAGTGGGCTTTTCTCTGTACAAGCTTTACATTTGAAAGATAATCACATTCTTTTTAAAGTGTATTAATTTCACAAAATGCTTTAATGAGAAACGCACTTGTGTTTCTCTGAAAAGATAAGCAGTACTTTGGGCATTGGGAAACCATTGTTACAGGTGAGAGCATTGTTACTTTTCTCTGTAGAAGTTTTTCTTTGAAAGACAATCACATTTATTTGAAAGTGTACTAATTTCATGAGAAGCTTTAGTGAGAAAAGCACATGTGTTTCTCTCAAAAAAAACGCAGTTGTTTGTGACATGTCAAAGCATTGTTAAAAGCGAGACCATTGTTCCTTTTCTCCATAGAAGCTTTACTTTGAAAGATAATCATGTTCTTTTGGAAGTGTATTAATTTCATGAAAGCTTTAGTAAGAAACACATATGTGTTTCTTTGTAAAGAGAAGAATCATTTGGGACATGTCAATGGATTATTAGAAGTGAGAGCAGTGTTCCCTTTCTCTGTACAAGCTTGAATATGAACAATAATCACGTTCTTTTGAAAGTGTATTAATTTAATGAAATGCTTTAGTGAGAAAAGCACATGTATTTCTCTGAAAAGAGAAGAATTTTTTTGGGACATGCCAAAGATTGTTAGAAGTGAGAGCAGTTTTCATTTTCTCTGTACTAATTTCATGAGAAGCAGTTGTTACGGCCATGTCCATGCATTGTTAGAAGTGAGAGCCTTTAGCTTTTCTTTGTACAAGTTTTACTTTGAAAGCTAATCACAGTGTTTTAAAATTGTATTAATTTCGTGGAAAGTTTTCATGAGAAATGCACATTTGTTTCTCTGAAAAGAGTAGCAATTGTTTGGGATGTGTCAAAGGATTGATAGAAGTGAGAACGTTGTTACTTTTCTCTGTAGAAGATTTCCTTTGAGACATAATTACGATCTTTTGAAAGTGTACTATTTTATGAGAAGCTTTAGTGAGAAACGCACATGTGTTTCTCTGAAAAGAGAAACAGTTGTTTGGGACATGTCAAAGGATTGCTTAAGTGAGAGCAGTGTTCCTTTTCTCTGTACAAGCTTGATTTTGAAGGAGTATGTTCTTTTGAAAGTGTATTAATTGCATGAAAATCTCTAGTGAGAAACGCACACGTGTTTCTCTGAAAGAGAATCAGTTGTTAGAGATATCTATAAGTATTGTTAGAATTGAGTGTAGAGTTGCTTTTTTCTTTACTAGCTTTACTTTGAAAGATAATGGCGTTCTTTCTAAAGTGTATTAATTTCACAATATGCTTCATTGAGAAACCCACATGTGTTTCTCTGAAAAAGAAGCAGTTGTTTAAGACATGTCAAAGGTTGGTTAGATGTGTGAGCATTGTTACTTTTCTCTGTAGAAGCTTTACTTTTAAAGGTAATCACGTTGTTTTGAAAATATACTAATTTCATGAGAAGCTTTAGTCAGAAACGTAGATGCGTTTTTCTGAAAAGAGAACCGGTTGTTCAGCACATGTCAAAGGGTTGTTAGAAGTGAGAGAATTTATACTTTTCTTTATACAAGCTTTACTTTGAAAGATAATCAGTTTCTTTGAAAGTGTTTCTGTGAACAGAGAAGCAATTGTTTAGGACATGTCAAAGGAATGATAGAAGTGAGAGTGTTGTTACTTTTCTTTTCAGAAGCTTTTCTTAGAAAGATAATGACGTTTTTTATAAAGTGTATTAATTTCACAAAATGCTTTAGTGAGAAACCCACATGCATTTCTCTGAAAAAAGAACCAGTTGTTTGGGACATGTCAAAGGTTTGTTAGAAATGAGAGCATTGTTACTTTTCTCTGTAGAAGTTTTCTTTGAAAGATAATCACATTCTTTGAAAGTGTGCTAATTTCATGAGAATCTTTAGTGAGAAACGCACACACATTTCTCTGAAAAGAGAAGCAGTGGTTTGGGATATGTCAAAGGATTGTTAGAAGTGAGAGCACTGTTCCTTTTCTCTGTATAAGCTTAAATTTGAAGTATAATCACGTTTTTTGAAAGTGTATTAGAAGTGAGTACTGTGTTCCATTTCTCTATACAAAATTTATTTGAAAGATAATCACGTTTTTTTGAAAGTGTATAATCTCATGAAATGCTTTAAGTCAGAAATGCACATGTTGTTCTTTGAAAAGAGAAGAAGTAGTTTTCGACATGACAAAGTTGTTAGAGTAAGAACAGTGTAGTTTTCGAATGACAACATTTGGAAGATGACAAGTCTGGAACATCTCAAAAAAGAGTTAGAAGTGAGTTCCGTTTTGCTTTTCTTTGTTCAAGCTTTTCTTTGAAATAAAATCATGTTCTTTGGAAAGTGTATAATTTCATGAAATGCTTTAGTGAGAAATTGACATGTGTTTTTCTGAAAAGAGGAGCAGTTGTTTAGGACATTTAAAAGTATTTTTAGAATTTAGAACAGGGTATCTTTTCTCTGTTCAAACTTTATTTTGAAAGATAATCACGTTATTTTGAAAGTGTATAATTTCATGAAATGCTTAAGTAAGAAATGCACATGTGTTTCTCTGAAAAGAGGAGCAGTTCTTTGCGATCAGACAAAGAATTGTTAGAAGTTAGAACAGTGTTCCTTTTCTCTGTACAAACTTTATTTGAAAGAAAATAACGTTGTTTTGAAAGTGTACAATTTCATGAAAAAGTTTAGTGAGAAATGCACATGTGTATCTCTGAAAAGAGAAGCAGTTGTTTGGAACATGTCAAAGTATTGTTAAGAAGTGAGAACAGTGTTCCTTTTCTCTGTACAACTTTACTTTGAAAGATAATCATGTTCTTTGAAAGTGTATAATTTCATGAAATGCTTTAGTGACAAACTCCCTGTGTTTCTCTGAAAAGAGGGGCAGTTGTGTGTGACATGACAATGTATTTTTTGAAGTATGAACAGTGTTTCATTTCTCTGTACTATCTTTACCTTCTGAAAGTGTATAATTTCATGAAATGCTTTAGTGAGAAATGCACATGTGTTTCTCTTCAAACAGAAGCAAATGTTTGGAACATGTCTAGTTTAGAGCATTTCAAAGAAGAGTAATAAGTGAGTTCTGTTTTTCTGTTCTTTCTGCAAGATTATTTAAAAGAAAATCACGTTCTTTTGAAAGTGTATAATTTCATGAAGTCTTTTTGGTGTGAAAAGTAAATGTTTTTCTCTGAAAAGATGGGCAGTTGTTTGCAACATGACAAAGTATTGTTACAAGTATTAACAGTGTTCAATTTATCTGTACAATCTTTACTTTAAAAGAAAATGACATTCTTTTGAAAGTGTATAATTTCATGAAATGATTTAGGGAGAAACGCACATGTGTTCTCTGAAAAGAGGAGCATTTGTGTGGGACATGTAAAAGTGTTGTTAGAAGTGAGAAGACTGTTTCTTTTCTCTGTAAAACCTTTACATTGAAAGATAATCACGTTCTTTTGAAAGTGTATAATTTCATGAAATTCTTTATTGAGAAACAGACATGTGTTTCTCTGAAAAGAGAAGCAGTTGTCTGGAAGATATCATATTTGGAACATGTCAAAGAAGACTTAGAAGTGAGTTCTGTTTACTTTTCTTTGTGAAAGCTTTACTTTGAAAGAAAATCACATTATTTTAAAAATGTATAATTTCATAAAATGCTTTAGTGAGAAATGCACATGTGTTTCTCTTAAAAGAGGAGCAGTTGTTTGGAACATATAAAAGTATTGTTAAAAGTGAGAACAGTGTTCCTTTTCTCTGTACAAACTTTACTTTGAAAGATAATCACGTTCTTTTGAAAGTGTATAATTTCTTGAAATGTTTTAGTGAGAAATGCACATGTGATTTTTGTAAAGAGAAGGAGTGGTTTGCAACATGAAAAAGTATTGTTACAAGTGAGAACAGTGTTCCATTTCTTGTACAAACTTTATTTGAAAGAAAATCACATTGTTTTGAAAGTGTACACTTTCGTGAAATGTTTTAGTGAGAAATGCACATGTGTTTCTCTGAAAAGAGGGACAGTTGTTTGCAACATGACAAAGTATTGTTACAAGTATTAACAGTGTTCAATTTATCTGTACAATCTTTACTTTAAAAGAAAATCACATTCTTTTGAAAGTGTATAATTTCATGAAATGGTTTAGTGAGAAACGCACGTGTTTCTCTGAAAAGAGAAGCAGTTGTGTGGGACATATAAAAGTATTGTTAGAAGTGAGAAGACTGTTTCTTTTCTCTGTACAAACTTTACATTAAAAGATAATCACGTTCTTTTGAAAGTGTATAATTTTATGAAATGCTTTATTGAGAAAAAGACATGTGTTTGTCTGAAAAGAGAAGCAGTTGTTTGGAAGATACCAAGTTTGGAACATGTCAAAGAAGAGTTAGAAGTGAGTTCTGTTTACTTTTCTTTGTGCAAGCTTTACTTTGAAAGAAAATCACATTATTTTAAAAATGTATAATTTCATAAAATGGTTTAGTGAGAAACGCACATGTGTTTCTCTGAAAAGAGGAGCATTTGTGTGGGACATGTAAATGTATTGTTAGAAGTGAGAAGACTGTTTCTTTTCTCTGTACAAACTTTACATTGAAAGATAATCACATTCTTTTGAAAGTGTATAATTTTATGAAATGCTTTATTGAGAAATGGACATGTGTTTGTCTGAAAAGAGAAGCAGTTGTTTGGAAGATATCAAGATTGGAACATGTCAAAGAAGAGTTAGAAGTGAGTTCTGTTTTGCTTTTCTTTGTGCAAGCTTTAATTTGAAAGAAAATCATGTTCATTGAAAGTGTATATTTTCATGAAATGCTTTAGTGAGAAATGCACATGTGTTTCTCTTAAAAGAGGAGCAGTTGTTTGGAACATATAAAAGTATTCTTAGAAGTGAGAACAGTGTTCCTTTTCTCTGTACAAACTTTACTTTGAAAGATAATCACGTTCTTTTGAAAGTGTATAATTTCTTGAAATGCTTTAGTGAGAAATGCACATGTGATTCTTTGTAAAGAGAAGAAGTGGTATGCAACATGAAAAAGTATTGTTACAAGTGAGAACAGTGTTCCATTTCTTGTACAAACTTTATTTGAAAGAAAATCACGTACTTTTGAAAGTGTATAATTTCATGAAATGGTTTAGTGAGAAACGCACGTGTGTTTCTCTTAAAAGAGGAGCAGTTGTTTGGAACATATAAAAGTATTGTTAGAAGTGATAACAGTGTTCCTTTTCTCTGTACAAACTTTACTTTGAAAGAAAATCACGTTCTTTTGAAAGTGTATAATTTCATGAAATGCTTTAGTGAGAAAAGCACATGTGTTTCTCTGAAAAGAGGGGTAGTTGTTTGAGACTTGACAAAGTATTGTTAGAAGTTAGTACAGTATTGCTTTTCTCTTTACAATCTTTACTAAAAGAAAATTGCATTCTTTTCAAAGTGAATAATTCCATGAAATGGTTTAGTAAGATATGCACATGTGTATCTCTGAAAAGAAAAGCAGTTGTTTTCGACAGGACAAAGTATTGTTAGAAGTGAGGACATTGTTCCATTTGTCTGTACAATCTTTACTTTGAAAGAAAATCACCTTATTTTGAAAGTGTATAATTTCATTAAATGCTTTAGTGAGAAAAGCACATGTGTTTCTCTGAAAAGTGTAGCAGTTTTTTGGGACATGTAAAAGTATTGCTTGAAGTGACAACAGTGTTTCTTTTCTCTGTACAAACTTTACTTTGAAAGATAATCACGTTCTTTTGAAAGTATATAATATCATGAAATGCTTTATTGAGAAATGGACATGTGTTTTTCTGAAAAGAGGTGCAGTTCTTTGCGACCGGAAAAAGTATTGTTAGAAGTGAGAACAGTGTTCCTTTTCTCTGTACAATCATTACTTTGATAGCAAATCATGTTCTTTTGAATGTGTATAATTTCATGAAATGGTTTAGTGAGAAACGCACAGGTGTATCTCTGAAAAGAGAAGCTGTTCTTTGGAACATGTCAAAGTATTGTTAAAAAGTGAGAAGAGTGTTACTTTTCTCTGTACAAACCTTACTTAGAGAGATAATCAAGTTCTCTTGAAAGTGTATAAATTCATGAAATGCTTTAGTGAGAAACACACATGTGTTTTTCTAAAAAGACATGCAGTTCTTTCCGACAGGCCTAAGTAATGTTAGAAGTGTGAACAGTGTTCCATTTCTCTGTACAATCTTTACTTGAAAATATAATCACATTCTTTTGAAAGTGTATAATTTCATGAAATGATTTATTGAGAAACGCACATTTTTATCTAGGAAAAGAGAAGCAGTTGTTTGGAAAATGTCAAAGTATTGTTAAGAAGTGAGAACAGTGTTCCTTTTCTCTGTACAAACTTTACTCTGAAAGATAATCACATTCTTTGGAAAGTGTAATAAATTCATAAAATGTTTTAGTGTAAAATGCACATGTGTTTCTCTAAAAAGAGGAGCAGATGTCTGGGACATGTAAAAGTATATTTAGAAGTGAGAACAGTGGTACTTTTCTCTGTAAAACTTTGCTTTGAAAGATAATTATGTCCTTTTGAAAGTGTATTTATTGCATGAAATGCTTTAAAGAAACACACAAATGTTTCTCTGTAAAGAGAAGCAGTTGTTTGCGACCTGTCAAAGTATTGTTAGAACTGAGATAAGTATTCCTTTTCTCTGTACAAGCTTTACTTTGAAAGATAATCACATTGCTTTGAAAGTGCATTCATTTCCTGAAAAGCTTATTTAGAAACGCACATGTGTTTCTTAGTAAAGAGAAGCAGTTGTTTGTGACATGTCAAAGTATTGTTAGAAGTGAGATTAGTGTTCCTTTTCTCTGTACAAGCTTTATTTTGAAAGATAATCACATTATTTTGAAAGTGTATTTTTTCTTAAAAAAGCTTTAGTTAGAAATGCACTTGTGTTTCTTGGTAAAGAAAAGCAGTTGTCTGCGACATATCAAAGTATTGTTAGAAGTGAGATCAGTGTACCTTTCTCTGTACAAGCTTTACTTCGAAAGATAATCACATTCTTTTGAAAGTGTATTCATTTTATAAATAGCTTTAGTAAGAAACGCACATGTCTTTCTCTGTAAAGGGAAGCATTTCTTTGTGACATATCAAAGTATTTTTAGAAGTGAAATCAGTGTACCTTTCTCTGTAGAAGCTTTACTTTGAAAGATAACCACATTTTTTTGAAAGTGTATTCATTTTATTAAAAGCTTTAGTAAGAAAAGCACATGTCTTTCTCTGTAAAGAAAAGCAGTTGTTTGCGACATGTCAAATGTTTGTTAGAAGTGGGATCAGTGTTCCTTTTCTCTGTACAAGCTTCATTTTTTTTTACGTTCTTTTGAAAGTTTATTCTTTCCTGAAAAGCTTTAGTTAGAAACGCACTTGTGTTACTTGGTAAAGAGAAGCTGTTGTTTAGGACATGTCAACGTATTGTTTGAAGTGAGGTCAATATTCCTTTTCTCTGTAGAAGCTTTCCTTTAAAGATAATCACATGCTTTTGAAAGTATATTCATTTCCTGAAAAGCTTTAGTAACTAACACACATGTGTTTCTTGGTAAAGAGTAGCAGTTGTTTGCGTCATGTCAACGTCTTGTTAGAAGTGATATCAGTGTTCCCTTTCTCTGTACAAGCTTTACTTTGAAAGATAATCACGTTCTTTTGAAAGTGTATACATTTTTTGAAAATCTTTAGTAAGAAACGCACATGTATTTCTCTGTAAAGAAAAGCAGTTGTTTGTGACATGTCAAATACTGTTAAAAACGAGAACAGTTTTCCTTTTCTCTCTACAAGCTTTACTTTGAAAGATTATCACGTTGTTTTGAAAGTGTATTCATTTCATAAATAGCTTTAGTAAGAAACGCACAAATGTTTCTCTGTAAAGAAAAGCCATTTTTTGCGACATGTCAAAGTATTTTTAGAAGAGAGATCAGTGTTCCTTTCTCTGTAGAAGCTTTACTTTGAAAGATAATCACATTTATTTCAAAGTGTAATCATTTCATGAAAAGCTTTAGGAAGAAACACACATGTGTTTCTCTGTAAAGAGAAGCAGTTGTTTGCGGACGTGTCAAATATTGTTAGAAGTGATATCAATGTTCCTTTTCTCTGTAGAAGCTTTACTTTGAAAGATAGTCACATTCTTTTGAAAGTGTATTCATTTTATAAATAGCTTTAGTAAGAAACACACATGTCTTTCTGTGTAAAGAGAAGCAGTTTTTTCTACATGTCAAAGTTTTGTTAGTAGTGGGGTCAGTGTTCGTTTTCTCTGTAGAAACTTTACTTTGAAAGATAATCACGTTCTTTTGAAAGTATATTCATTTCATGAAAAGCTTTAATAAGAAACGCACTTGTGTTTCTCTGTAAAGAAAAGCAGTTGTTTGCGACATGTCAAATTACTGTTAGAAGTGAGATCAGTGTTCCTTTTCTCTGTAGAAGCTTTGCTTCAAAATATAATCACGTTCTTTTGAAAGTGTATTCATTTCTTGAAAAGCTTTAGTAAGAAACGCACATGTGTTTCTCTGTAAGCAAAACAGTTGTTTGTGACATGTCAAAGGCTTGTTAGAAGTGAGATCCATGTTCCTTTTCTCTGTAGAATCTTTGCTTTGAAATATAATCACGTTCTTTTTAAAGTGTATTCATTTTAGGAAAAGCTTTATTAAGAAATGCACATGTGTTTCTCCTTATAGAGAAGCAGATTTTTTTCGACATATCTATTACTGTTTGAAGTGAGATCAGTTTTCCATTTCTCTGTAGAAGCTTTACTTTGAAAGATAATCACATTGTTTTGAAAGTGTATTCATTTCAAAAATAGCTTTAGTAAGAAACGCAAAAGTGTTTCTTTGTAAATAAAAGCAGTTGTTTGCGACATGGCAAATTACTGTTAGAAGTGAGATCAGTGTTACTTTTCTCTGTAGAAGCTTTGCTTTGAAATATAATCATGTACTTTTGAAAGTGTATTCATTTCTAGAAAAGCTTTATTAAGAAACACACGTGTTTCTTGGTAAAGAGAAGCAGTTTTTGCTACATGTCAAAGTCTTTTTAGAAGTGAGATGAGTGTTCCTTTTTTCTATAGAAGCTTTACTTTGAAAGATAATCATGTTCTTTTGAAAGTGTATTTATTTCATAAAATGCTTTTGTAAGAAACGCACATGTGTTTCTCTGTAAAGAGAAGCAGTTGTTTGTGACATGTCAAAGTATTGTTAGAAGTGAGATCAGTAGTCATTTTCTCTGTGAAACTTTATTTTGAAAGATAATCATGTTCTTTTGAAAGTTTATTAGTTTCATATATAGCTTTAGTAAGAAACGCACAATTGTTTCTCTGTAAAGAAAGGCCATATTATGCATCATGTCAAAGTATTTTTAGAAGAGAGATCAGTGTTCCTTTCTCTGTAAAAGCTTTACTTTGAAAGATAATCACATTCTTTTCAAAGTGTATTCATTTCATGAAAAGCATTAGGAAGAAACGCACATGTGTTTCTCTGTAAAGAGAAGCCGTGTTTGCGACATGTCAAAGTATTGTTAGAAGTTAGATCAGTGTTCCTTTACTCTGTAGAATCTTTGCATTGAATGATAATCACATTCTTGTGAAAGTGTATTCATTTCTTTAAAAGCTTTTGTAAGAAACGCACAAGTGTTTCTCTGTAAAGAGAAGCAGATGTTTGCGAAATGTCAAATTACTGTTAGGAGTGAGATCAGTTTTCCTTTTCTCTGTACAACCATTACTTTGAAAGATAATCACGTTCTTTTGAAAGTGTATTTATTTCATGAAATGCTTTTGTAAGACACGCACATGTGTTTCTCTCTAAAGGGAAGCAGTTGTTTGGGACATGTCAAAGTATTGGTAGAAGTGAGATCAGTATTCCTTTTCGCTGTACAAGCTTTCCTTTAAAGATAATCACATTCTTTTGAAAGTGTATTCATTTCTTAAAAAGCTTTAGTAAGAAACGCACATGTGTATCTTGGTAAGGAGAAGCAGTTGTTTGCGACATGTCAAAGTATTGTTTGTAGTGGGATCAGTATTCCTTTTCTCTGTAGAAGGCTTACTTTGAAAGATAATCACATTCTTTTTTAAAGTGTATTCTTTTCATAAAAAACTTTAGTAAGAAACGCACATGACTTTCTGTGTAAAGAGAAGCAGTTTTTTCTACGTCAAAGTTTTGTTAGAAGTGAGATCAGTGTTCCTTTTCTCTGTAGAACCTTCATTTTGAAAGATAATCACGTTCATTTGAAAGTGTATTTATTTCTTGAAATGCTTTAGTTAGAAACGAACAAGTGTTTCTTGGTAAAGAGAAGCAGTTGCTTGCAACATGGCAAAATCTTGTTAGAACTGATATCAGTATTCCTTTTCTCTGTACAAGCTTTATTTTGAAAGATAATCACGTTCTTTTGAAAGTGTACTCATTTCTTGAAAACTTTAGTAAGACATGCACATGTGTTGCTTGGTAAAGAGAAACAGTTGTTTGGGACATGTCAAAGTATTTTTTGTTGTGAGACCAATATTCCTTTTCTCTGTAGAAACTTTACTTTTAAAGATAATCACATTCTTTTGAAGTGTATTCATATCGTAAATAGCTTTAGTAAGAAACGCACACATGTTTCTCTTTAAAGAGACGCCGTTTTTTGTGACATGTCAAAGTATTGGTAAAAGTGAGATCAGTGTTCCTTTTCTCAGTACAAGTTTTACTTTGAAAGATAATCACATTCTTTTGAAAATGCATTCATTTCTTGAAAAGCTTTTGTTGGAAACGCACATGTGTTCCTTGGTAAAGAGAAGCAGTAGTTTGCTACATGTCAAAGTATTCTTAGAACTGAGATCGTATTCCTTTTCTCTGTAGAAGCTTTAATTTGAAAGATAATCACATTGTTTTGAAAGTGTATTCATTTCATAAATAGCTTTAGTAAGAATCTCACAAGTGTTTATCTGTAAGAGAAGCAGTTGTTTGCCACATGTCAAATTACTGTTAGATATGAGATCATTGTTCCTTTTCTCTGTACAAACTTTACTTTGAAAGATAATCACATTCTTTTGAAAGTATATTCATTTCTTGAAAAGCTTTAGTTAACAACGCACATGTGTTTCTTGGTAAGGAGAAGCAGTTGTTTGCAACATGTCAAAGTTTTGTTAGAAGTAAGATCAGTGTTCCTTTTCTCTGTAGAAGCTTTACTTTGAAAGATAATCATGGACCATTGAAATTGTAATCATTTCTTGAAAAGCCTTGCTTGGAAATGCACATGTGTTTCTTGGTAAAGAGAAGCAGTTGTTTGCAAGATGTCAAAATATTGTTAGAAGTGAGATCAGTATTCCTTTTCTCTGTACAAGCTTTAGTTTGAAAGATAATCACGTTCTTTTGAAAGCGTATTTCATGAAAAGCTTTAGTAAGAAATGCATATGGGTTTCTTGGTAAAGAGAAGCCGATGTTTGCTACATGTCAAAGTATTGTTAGAACGGAGATCAGTGTTACTTGTCACTGTACAAGCTTTACTTTGAAAGATAAGCACATTCTTTTGAAAGTGTTTTCATTTCTTTAAAAGCTTTAGTAAGAAACGCACGTGTTTCTCTGTAAAGAGAAGCAGTTGTTTGCACCATGTCAAATTACTGTTAGAAGTGAAATCAGTGTTCCTTTTCTCTGTACAAGCTTTACTTTGAAAGGTAATCACGTTCTTTTGAAAGTATATTCGATTCTTGAAATGTTTTAGTAAGAAACACCCATGTGTTTCTTGGTAACGAGAAGCAGTTGTTTGCGACTTGTCAAAGTATTTTTGAAGTGAGATCAGTATTCCTTTTCTCTGTAGAAGCTTTACTTTGAAAGATAATCATGTTCTTTTGAAAGTGAATTCATTTCTTGAAAAGCTTTAGTTAGAAATGAACATGTGTTTCTTAGTAAAGAGAAGAAGCTGTTTGCGACATGTCAAAGTATTGTTAGAAGTGAGATCAGTGTACCATTTCTCTGTAAAAGCTTTACTTTGAAAGATAATCACGTTCTTTTGAAAGTGCATTCATTTATGAAAAGCTTTAATAAGAAACGCACATTTTTTTCTCTCTAAAGGAAGTACTTGTTTGCGACATGTCAAGTTATTGTTAGAATTGAGATCAGTGTTCCTTTCTCTGTATAAGCTTTACTTTGAAAGATAATTACATTCTTTAGAAACTGTATTCATTTCAAGAAAAGCTATAGGAAAAAACGCACATGTGTTTCACTGTAATGAGAAGCAGCTGTTTGCGACATTTCAAAGTCTTCTTAGATGTGAGATCAGTGTTTCTTTCTTTCTACAAGCTTTACTTTGAAAGATAATCACGTTCTTTTGAAAGTGTATTCATTTCTTGAAAAGCTTTAGTAAGACACGCACATGTGTTGCTTGCTAAAGAGAAACAGTTGTTTTGGACATGTCAAAGTATTTTTTGTTGTGAGACCAATATTCCTTTTCTCTGTAGAAACTTTACTTTTAAAGATAATCACATTCTTTTGAAGTGTATTCATATCGTAAATAGCTTTAGTAAGAAACGCACATGTGTTTCTCTGTAAAGAGAGGCCATTTTTTGTGACATGTAAACGTATTGGTAAAAGTGAGATCAGTGTTCCTTTTCTCAGTACAAGCTTTACTTTGAAAGATAATCACGTTCTTTTGAAAATGTATTCTTTTCTTTTTTTTATTTTTAGTTATTCTTTTTTTATTTATTTATTTATTTTTTATTCTTTTTTAATTAAAATTTCCACCTGCTCCCCATTTCCCATTTCCCTCCCCTCCTCCCAAATATTGCCCCCTCCCCCCACTCTCCTCCCCCTATCCCCACTCCTCTTCTCCTCCCCCCACACCATTCCCCCTCCCTCTCGATACTGAAGAGCATTCCAAATTCTCTGCCCTGCGGGAAGACGAAGGTCTTCTATCTACGTCCAGGAAGGTGAGCGTCTAAACAGGCTAAGCTCCCACGAAGCCAGTTCATGTATTAGGATCGAAACCTAGTGCCATTGTCCTTGGGTTCTCATCTGTCTTCATTGTCCGCCATGCTCAGAGAGTCCAGAATCAACCCATGCTTATTCAGTCCCAGACCAGCTGGCCTTGGTGGGCTCCCAATAAATCAGTTCCACTGTCACAGTGGGTGGGTGCATCCCTCGTGGTCCTGATTTCCTTGCTCATGTTCTCCCTCCTTCTGCTCCTCATTTGGACCTTAAGAGCTCAGACCGTTGCTCCAAATTGAGTCTCTGTCTCTACATCGATCCATCGCCAAATGAAGGTTCTAAGGTGATAGGTAAGACATTCATCAGTATAGGACAGGGTCATTTCAGGGTCCCTCTCCTCAGTTGCCCAAGGTACCAGCTGGGGACATCTCCCTGGACGCCTGTGAACCCCTCTAGAGTCATGTCTCTTGCCAACCCTAAGATGGCTCCCTGAGATAGGATATATACTTCGCTGCTCCCGTATCCTCCCTTCCTATATCCCAACCATCCCAATCCCCCGAGCTCCTCCCATCCTCCCCTTCTCATGTTTCTCATCCCATTTCCCCTTTGCCCCATGCCACCTCACCCGCAAGTTCCCAGTTTTTGCCCTGCAATCTTGTCTACTTCCCCTCTCCATGCGGATGACTATATGATTTTCTTTGGCTTCACTTTCTTATTTAACTTCTCTAGGATCACAAATTATATGCTTAATGTCTTTTATTTATGGCTAGAAACCGATTATGAGTGAGTACATCCCATGTTCCTCTTTTTGGGTCTGGGATACCTCACTCAGGATAGTGTTTTCTATTTCCATCCATTTGCACGCAAAATTCGAGAAGTCATTGTTTTTTACTGCTGAGTAGTACTCTAATATGTATATATTCCACACTTTCTTCATCCATTCCTCCATTGAAGGGCATCTAGGTTGTTTCCAGGTTTTGGCTATTACAAACAATGCTGCTATGAACATAGTTGAACAGATACTTTTGTCGTTTGATGGGGTATCTCTTGGGTATATTCCCAATAGTGGTATTACTGGATCTTGGGGTAGGTTGATCCCAAATTTCCTGAGAAATCGCCACACTGATTTCCAAAGTGGTTGCACAAGTTTGCATTTCCACCAGCAATGAATGAGTGTGCCTCTTTCTCCACAACCTCGCCAGCAAAGGCTATCATTGATGTTTTTGATTTTAGCCATTCTGACAGGTGTAAGATGGTATCTCAAAGTTGTTTTAATTTGCATTTCCCTTATTGCTAAGGAGGTTGAGCATGACCTTAAGTGTCTTTTGGCCATTTGAATTTCTTCTGTTGAGAATTCTCTGTTCAGATCAGTGCCCCATTTTTTTATTGGGTTCATTAGCATTTTAAAGTCTAGTTTCTTGAGTTCTTTATATATTTTGGAGATCAGACCTTTGTCTGTTGCAGGGTTGGTGAAGATCTTCTCCCAGTCAGTGGGTTGCCTTTTTGTCTTAGTGACAGTGTCCTTTGCTTTACAGAAGCTACTCAGTTTCAGGAGGTCCCATTTATTCAATGTTGTCCTTAATGTCTGTGCTGCTGGGGATAAACGTAGGAAGTGATCTCCTGTACCCATATGTTGTAGAGTACTTCCCACTTTTTCTTCTATCAGGTTCAGTGTGTTCAGACTAATATTGAGGTCTTTAATCCATTTGGACTTGAGTTTTGTGCATGGTGATAGATATGGATCTATTTTCATTCTTCTACACGTTGACAACCAGTTTTGCCAGCACCATTTGTTGAAGATGCTCTCTTTTTTCCATTGAATACTTTTAGCTCCTTTATCAAAAATTAGGTGTTCATAAGTTTGTGGGTTAAAATCAGGGTCTTCTACTCGGTTCCATTGATCGACTTCTCTGTTTTTATGCCAATACCAAGCTGTTTTCAATACTGAGGCTCTGTAATAGAGTTTGAGGTCAGGGATGGTAATGCCTCCAGACGATCCTTTATTATATAAGATTGTTTTGGCTATCCTGGGTTTTTTGTTTCTCCATATAAAGTTGATTATTGTCCTCTCAAGATCTGTGAAGAATTTTGATGGGATTTTAATGGGGATTGCATTGAATCTATAAATTGCCCTTGGTAGAATTGCCATTATTACTATGTTGATCCTCCCAATCCAAGAGCAAGGGAGATCCTTCCATTTTCTGGTATCCTCCTCAATTTCTTTCTTCATTGACTTAAGGTTTTGTTGGAAACTCACATGTGTTCCTTGTAAAGAGAAGCAGTAGTTTGCTACA
Source organism: Chionomys nivalis (assembly GCF_950005125.1). NCBI lineage: Eukaryota > Metazoa > Chordata > Mammalia > Rodentia > Cricetidae > Chionomys > Chionomys nivalis. The sequence continues at coordinate 126,638,099 of NC_080088.1, read as the reverse complement.
TGTCAAAGTATTCTTAGAATTGAGATCAGTATTCCTTTTCTCTGTAGAAGCTTTAATTTGAAAGATAATCACATTGTTTTGAAAGTGTATTCATTTCATAAATAGCTTTAGTAAGAATCTCACAAGTGTTTATCTCTAAAGAGAAGCAGTTGTTTGCCACATGTCAAATTACTGTTAGATGTGAGATCATTGTTCATTTTCTCTGTACAATCTTTACTTTGAAAGATAATCACATTCTTTTGAAAGTATATTCATTTCTTGAAAAGCTTTAGTTAACAACGCACATGTGTTTCTTGGTAAGGAGAAGCAGTTGTTTGCAACATGTCAAAGTTTTGTTAGAAGTAAGATCAGTGTTCCTTTTCTCTGTAGAAGCTTTACTTTGAAAGATAATCATGGTCCTTTGAAAATGTAATCATTTCTTGAAAAGCCTTGCTTGGAAATGCACATGTTTTTCTTGGTAAAGAGAAGCAGTTGTTTGCAAGATGTCAAAATATTGTTAGAAGTGAGATCAGTATTCCTTTTCTCTGTACAAGCTTTAGTTTGAAAGATAATCACGTTCTTTTGAAAGCGTATTTCATGAAAAGCTTTAGTAAGAAATGCATATGTGTTTCTTGGTAAAGAGAAGCCGATGTTTGCTACATGTCAAAGTATTGTGAGAATGGAGATCAGTGTTACTTGTCACTGTACAAGCTTTACTTTGAAAGATAAGCACGTTCTTTTGAAAGTGTTTTCATTTCTTTAAAAGCTTTAGTAAGAAACACAAATGTGTTTCTTGGTAAGGAGAAGCAGTTGTTTGCGACTTGTCAACGTATTTTTGAAGTGTGATCAGTATTCCTTTTCTCTGTAGAAGCTTTACTTTGAAAGATAATCATGTTCTTTTGAAAGTGAATGCATTTCTTGAAAAGCTTTAGTTAGAATCAAACATGTGTTTCTTAGCAAAGAGAAGAAGTTTGCGACATGTCAAAGTATTGTTAGAAGTGAGATCAGTGTACCATTTCTCTGTAAAAGCTTTACTTTGAAAGAAAATCAAATTCTTTTGAAAGTGCATTCATTTATGAAAAGCTTTAATAAGAAACGCACAATTTTTTCTCTGTAAAGAGAAGTACTTTTTTGCGACATGTCAAGTTATTGTTAGAATTGAGATCAGTGTTCCTTTCTCTGTATAAGCTTTACTTTGAAAGATAATTACATTCTTTAGAAACTGTATTCATTTCAAGAAAAGCTATAGGAAAAGACGCACATGTGTTTCACTGTAATGAAAAGCAGTTGTTTGCGACATTTCAAAGTCTTCTTGGAAGTGAGATCAGTGTTCCTTTCTTTCTACAAGCCTTACTTTGAAAGATAATCATGTTCTTTTGAAAGTGTATTCATTTCTTGAAAAGCTTTAGTAAGAAATGCACAAGTGTTTCTCTCTAAAGGGAAGCCGTTGTTTGTGACATGTCAGAGTATTGATAGAAGTGAGATCACTGTTCCTTTTCTCTGTAGAAGCTTTATTTTGAAAGACAATCAAGTTTTTTTGAAAGTGTATTCATTTCATCAAAAGCTTTAGTAAGAAATGCACATGGGTTTCTTGGTAAAGAGGAGCAGTTGTTTGCCACATGTTAAAGTCTTGTTAGAAGTGAGATCAGTGTTCCTTTTCTCTGTACAAACTTTACTTTGAAAGATAATCATGTTCTTTTGAAAATGTATTCATTTCTTGAAAAGCTTTAGTTGGAAACGCACATCTGTTTCTTGGTATAGAGAAGCAGTTGTTTGCGACATGTAAAAGTATTGTTAGAACTGAGATCAGTATTCCTTTTCTCTTTACAAGCTTTACTTTGTAAGATAATCACATTCTTTTGAAAGTGTATTCATTTCCTGAGAAGCTTTAGTAAGAAACGCACATGTGTTTCTCTGTAAAGAGAAGCAGTTGTTTGCGACACGCAAAATTACTGTTAGAAGTGAAATCAGTGTACCATTTCTCTGTAAAAGCTTTACTTTGAAAGATAATCACATTCTTTTGAAAGTGCATTCATTTATGAAAAGCTTTAATAAGAAACGCACAATTTTTTCTCTGTAAAGAGAAGTACTTGTTTGTGACATGTCAAGTTATTGTTAGAATTGAGATCAGTGTTCCCTTCTCTGTATAAGCTTTACTTTGAAAGATAATTACATTCTTTAGAAACTGTATTCATTTCAAGAAAAGCTATAGGAAAAAACGCACGTGTTTCACTGTAATGAGAAGCAGTTGTTTGTGACATTTCAAAGTCTTCTTAGAAGTGAGATCAGTGTTCCTTTCTCTCTACAAGCTTTACTTTGAAAGATAATCACTTTCTTTTGAAAGTATATTCATTTCTTGAAAAGCTTTAGTAAGACACGCACATGTGTTGCTTGCTAAAGAGAAACAGTTGTTTTGGACATGTCAAAGTATTTTTTGTTGTGAGACCAATATTCCTTTTCTCTGTAGAAACTTTACTTTGAAAGATAATCACATTCTTTTGAAGTGTATTCATATCATAAATAGCTTTAGTAAGAAACGCACACGTGTTTCTATGTAAAGAGACGCCGTTTTTTGTGACATGTCAAAGTATTGGTAAAAGTGAGATCAGTGTTCCTTTTCTCAGTACAAGCTTTACTTTGAAAGATAATCATGTTCTTTTGAAAATGTATTCATTTCTTGAAAAGCTTTAGTTGGAAACGCACATCTGTTTCTTGGTATAGAGAAGCAGTTGTTTGCGACATGTAAAAGTATTGTTAGAACTGAGATCAGTATTCCTTTTCTCTTTATAAGCTTTACTTTGTAAGATAATCACGTTCTTTTGAAAGTGTATTCATTTCCTGACAAGCTTTAGTAAGAAAAGCACATGTGTTTCTCTGTAAAGAGAAGCAGTTGTTTGCGACACGTAAAATTACTGTTAGAAGTGAGATCAGTGCTCTTTTTGTTGTAGAAGCTTTAATTTGAAAGATAGTCAGTTCTTTTGAAAGTCTATTAATTTCATGAAAAGCTTTAGTAAGAAACGCACATGTCTTTCTCTGTAAAGTAAAGCAGTTTTTTGCGACATGTTAAAGGCTTGTTAGAAGTGAGGTCAGTGTTCCTTTCCTCTGTACAAGCTTTACTTTGAAAGAGAATCATATTCTTTTTAACTGTATTCATTTCTTGAAAAACTTTAGTTAGAAATGCGCATGTGTTTCTTGGTAAAGAGAAGCAGTAGATTGCGACATGTCAAAGTATTGTTAGAAGTGAGATCAGTGTTCCTTTTCTCTGTACAAGCTTCACTTTGAAAGGTAATCACGGACTTTTGAAAGTGAATTCATTTCGTTAAAAGCTTTAGTAAGAAATGCACAAGTGTTTCTCTCGAAAGAGAAGCCATTGTTTGCGACATGTCAAAGAATTATTAGAAGTGAGATCAGTGTTCCTTTTCACTGTAGAAGTTTTACTTTGAAAGATAATCACGTTCTTTTGAAAGTGTATTCATTTCATGAAAAGCTTTAGTAAGACCCAGGGCAGTGAGTGCCTGACTAGCAGGCAGGCCTCAAGGTCCCCGCCAGGGAGTGCGGGCCCCTGCTGCTGGGGCTGCGTGGTCTGCTGTGCTCTCCTGGACCTGCCCTGCCTGCCTCCTTCTTCCCTTGGTCCCTGGCTCTTTGGTCTACCAGGTGTCCCTGTGTAGGTGCTGAGAAGTTCCATCTGGACGGGTGAATGTGTGCTATCCTGTGGCAGACTCTCCCGGAAGAGAGCACAAACCCCCTTCCCCAAGCTCCTGTTGCAGGGCTTTCTTTCCTACACATGCGCCCCCCCCCCAAGCCTGCCTTGTCTGCAAGGTCCTTTGCTGAGGATCAGCTTCCTGCTCCTACACTAAGGTTACCCACCCAGAGCAGTGAGTGCCTGACTAGCAGGCAGGCCTCAAGGTCCCTACCAGGGAGCGCGGGCCTGTTGTAAGAGGAGCAGCGGGGCTGCGTCCCCGGCACCCGGCCGCCCACATGGCTAGCTTATGCCCCCAAATAATTACATGGAAACTGTATTTTTTAATCACTGCTTGGCCCATTAGTTTCAGCTTCTTATTGGCTAGCTCTTACATATTGATCTAAGCCATTTTTAATATTCTGTGTAGTACCACGAGCTGGCTTACCAGGAAAGATCTTAACCTGCGTCTGTCTGGAGAGGGAGAATCATGGCGACTCCTGACTCGGCTTCTTTCTCCCAGCATTCTGTTCTGTTTACTCCACCCACCTAAGGGCTGGCCTATAAATGGGCCAAGACAGTTTCTTTATTAAATAAAAGTAACTCCTCCATCACGGGCCCCTGCTGCTGGGGCTGCAGGGTCTGCTGTGCTCTCCTGGACCTGCCCTGCCTGCCTCCTTCTTCCCTTGGTCCCTGGCTCTTTGGGCTACCAGGTGTCCCTGTGTAGGTGCTGAGAAGTTCCATCTGGATGGGTGAGTGTGTGCTATCCTGGGGCGGACTGTCCCGAGAGAGAGCTCAAACCCCCCTCCCCCAGCTCCTGCTGCAGGGCTTTCTTTCCTACACATGCACGCCTTCCCCCCAAGCCTGCCTTGTCTGCAAGGTCCTTTGCTGAGGATCAGCTTCCTGCTCCTACACTAAGGCTACCCACCCAGAGCAGTGAGTGCCTGCCTACCGGGCAGGCCTCAGCAACCCCAAAAGGGAGCACAGGCACCTCCAGCCTGTGCTGCAGCGTCGCCTGTGTTCTATTCGACCCTGACCTACCCCCTGCATTCGCTCTTTTTTCCGCGGGTCCTTGGACTACCAGACGTTCATGTTTTGGTGTTGAGGAGTCCATCTGGAAGTGAACGGTTCCTGCCCCTACACTTAGGAGATACACCCAGAGAGTTAGTCACAGCAAAGACTGGACCAAGACACCATGCCTCTCCTGGCTCCATTTGAAGCGAAAGATGGGCAGGCCCCAATGCAAGAATTCCTCCAACAGCCTGAAAGGCAACATGATATCACCAGAATCCAGGAATCCCGAAATAAGAAGAATTGTACACCCTATTCCAGAAGAATTAGACCCAAAAGTTAATTATATGAAAATAATAGAGGACCTTAAACAGGAGGTGAAAAACTGCCATATTCAATTAGAGATTACAAACAAAAAGGTAGAGGAAATGAATAAATCTCTCAAAGATACCCAAGAAAACCAAGAGAAACAAGAAAAAGTATTCAAACAGGTAAGGGAAATTGTTCAAGACCTGAAATGAAGTGGAAGTAATAAAGTTTTCCTCTTTTTTTTTCCCTTTGGATTTTTTGAGACAGGGTTTCTCCGTAGCTTTTGGTTCCTTTCCTGGAACTAGCTCTTGTAGACCAGGCTGGACTCGAACTCACAGAGATCCGCCTGCCTCTGCCTCCCGAGTGCTGGGATTAAAGGCGTGCGCCACCACCGCCCAGCGGGAAGTAATAAAAAAAACACAAACCATGGGAAGGATGGAGATGGAAAATCTGGATAAACGAACAGGAACTACAGAGACAAGTACTACCAACAGATTACAAGAAATAGAAGAAAGAATCTCAGACACTGAAGATACCATAGAGAAAATAAACGCACTGATCAAAGAAAACAGCAAAACCAACAAATTCTCATCACAAAACATTCAGGAAATCTGGGACACAATAAAAAGACCAAACCTAAGAATTATAGGGATAGAAGAAGGAGAAGAAGTAGAGCTCAGTGGTCCAGTAAATATACTTAATAAAATTATAGAAGAAAACTTTCCCAACCTTAAGAAAGATATTTCTTTGAAGGTCCAAGAAGTATACAGAACACCGAATCGACTGGATCATAAAAAACATCTCCTCATCATATAATAATCAAAACACAAAACATACAGAATAAAGAAAGAATATTAAGAGCTGCAAAGGAAAAAGGTCAAGTTACCTATAAAGGTAAACCTATCAGACTTACACCTGACTTCTCTATGGAAACCATGAAAGCCAGAAGGTCCTGGATAGATGTACTACAGAAACTAAGAGACCATGGATGCAAGCCCAGACTACTATACCCAGCCAAGCTTTCATTCACTATAAATGGAGAAAACAAAATTTTCCAGGATAAAAACAAATTTAAACAACATGTAGCCACAAATCCAGCCTTACAGAAAGTAATTGAAAGAAAATCACAACCCAAGGAGTCCAACAATGCCCACAATAACTCAGACATCTAATGACCCTTCAACAGCACAACTTGAAGAAGGGAAACACATAAACCCTACTACGAAAAGAAAGAAAGAAGAAAGAAAGAAAGAAAGAAAGAAAGAAAGAAAGAAAGAAAGAAAGAAAGAAAGAAAGAAAGAAAGAAAGGTAGGAAAAATGACCGGAGTTAACAACCACTGGTCATAAATATCACTTAATATCAATGGACTCAACTCACCTATAAAGAGGCACAGGCTAAGAGATTGGATACGAAAACAGGATCCAACATTCTGCTGCTTACAAGAAACACACCTCAACCACATAGACAGACATCTACTCAGAGTGAAGGGCTGGGAAAAGGTTTATCAAGCAAACGGACCTAAGAAACAAGCAGGTGTGGCCATACTAATTTCTAAGAAAGTTGACTTCAAACTAAAATCAATCAGAAGAGATGGAGAGGGACATTTTTTACTCATAACAGGAACAATTCATCAGGATGAAGTCTCAATCCTGAATATCTATGCCCCTAATATAAAAGCACCCACTTACGTAAAAGAAACATTGCTAAAACTCAAGGCAATCATCAAACCACACACACTAATAGTAGGATATTTCAACACTCCTCTCTCACCAATGGACAGGTCAATCAGACAGAAACCTAACAGAGAAATAAGAGAATTAAGGGAGGTAATGAATCAAATGGACTTAACAGACATATATAGAACATTCCACTAAAATAGGAAAGAATATACCTTCTTCTCTGCAGTGCATGGAACATTCTCGAAAATAGACCACATACTCGGTAACAAAGTAAACTTACACAGTTACAAAAAAAATCAGTAACCACCTGTGTCTTATCAGATCACCATGGATTAAAATTAGAATTCAACAACAATGTTATCTCCAGAAAGCCTACGAACTCATGGAAACTGGACAGTCAACTACTGAACCACACCTGGATCAAGGAAGAAATAAAGAAAGAAATTAAAGTCTTTCTTGAATTCAATGAAAACGAAGACTCAACATACTCAAACCTATGGGACACTATGAAAGCAGTGCTAAGAGGAAAGTTCATAGCATTAAGCACCCACTTAAAGAAAATGGAGAAAGCACACATTGGAGAATTAATAGCCCACCTGAAAGCTCTAGAAAAAAAAGAAGCAGACTCACCTAGGAGAAGTAGAAGACTGGAAATAATCAAACTGAGGGCTGAAATCAACAAAATAGAAACACAGAAAACAATCCAAAGAATCAATAAAACAAAAAGCTGGTTCTTGGAGAAAATCAATAAGATTGATAAACCCCTATCCAAACTAATCAAACAGCGGAGAGAGAATACGCAAATTAACAAGATCAGAAACGAAAAGGGAGACATAACCACAGACACAGAGGAAATTCAGAGAATCATTAGATCTTACTACAAAAACCTGTATGCCACAAAATTGGAAAATGTAAAAGAAATGGACACTTTTTTAGATAAGTACCATATACCAAAGTTAAACCAGGACCAGGTGAACAACCTAAATAGACCTGTTAGTCGTGAAGAATTAGAAGTTGTTATAAAAAACCTCCCTACCAAAAAAAGCCCAGGTCCAGACGGCTTCAATGCAGAATTCTACCAGAACTTCCAAGAAGACCTAATACCTAACTCCTTAAGGTATTTCACAATATAGAAACAGAGAAATTATTGCCAAATTCCTTTTATGAAGCTGCAGTTACTCTGATACCAAAACCACACAAAGATACAATCAAGAAAGAGAACTACAGGTCAATCTCACTCATGAACATCAACGCAAAGATACTCAATAAAATACTGGCAAACCGAATCCAAGAACATATTAGAAAAATTATCCATTATGATCAAGTAGGCTTCATCCCAGAGATGCAGGGCTGGTTCAACATACAAAAATCTATCAATGTAATCCATCATATAAATAAACTGAAAGAAAAAAATCATATGATCATTTCATTAGATGCTGAAAAAGCATTTGACAAAATTCAACATCCCTTTAGGATAAAGGTCTTAGAGAGATTAGGGATACAAGGGTTGTACCTAAGTATAATAAAAGCTATTTATAGCAAGCCGACAGCTAACATCAAATTAAATGGAGAGAAACTCAAAGCTATTCCACTAAAATCAGGAACACAACAAGGCTGTCCACTCTCTCCATACCTCTTTAATATAGTGCTTGAAATTCTAGCGATAGCAATAAGACAACATAAGGGGATCAAAGGATTCAAATTGGAAAGGAAGATGTTAAACTTTCATTATTTGCAGACGATATGATAGTGTACATAAGCGACCCCAAAAACTCCAGCAAAGAACTCCTACAGCTGATAAACACCTTTAGTAGCGTGGCAGGATACAATATCAATTCTACAAAATCAGTTGCCCTCCTATACACAAAGGATAAGGAAGCAGAGAGGGAAATCAGAGAAACATCACCCTTCACGATAGCCACAAATAGCATAAAATATCTTGGGGTAACTCTAACCAAGGAAGTGAAGGATCTATTTGACAAGAACTTTAAGTCTTTGAAGAAAGAAATTGAGGAGGATACCAGAAAATGGAAGGATCTCCCTTGCTCTTGGATTAGGAGGATCAACATAGTAAAAATGGCAATTCTACCAAGGGCAATTTATAGATTCAATGCAATCCCCATTAAAATCACAGCAAAATTCTTCACAGATCTTGAGAGAACATTAATCAACTTTATATGGAAAAACAAAGAACCCAGGATAGCCAAAACAATCTTATATAATAAAGGATCGTCTGGAGGCATTACCATCCCTGACTTCAAACTCTATTACAGAGATTCAGTATTGAAAACAGCTTGGTATTGGCATAAAAACAGAGAAGTCGATCAATGGAACCGAGTAGAAGACCCTGATTTTAATCCACAAACATATGAACAACTGATTTTTGATAAAGGAGCTAAAAGTATTCAATGGAAAAAAGAGCATCTTCAACAAATGGTGCTGGCAGAACTGGTTGTCAACTTGTAGAACAATGAAAATAGATCCATATCTATCACCATGCACAAAACTCAAGTCCAAATGGATTAAAGACCTCAATATTAGTCTGAACACACTGAACCTGATAGAAGAAAAAGTGGGAAGTACTCTACAACATATGGGTACAGGAGATCACTTCCTACGTTTATCCCCAGCAGCACAGACATTAAGGACAACATTGAATAAATGGGACCTCCTGAAACTGAGTAGCTTCTGTAAAGCAAAGGACACTGTCACTAAGACAAAAAGGCAACCCACTGACTGGGAGAAGATCTTCACCAACCCTGCAACAGACAAAGGTCTGATCTCCAAAATATATAAAGAACTCAAGAAACTAGACTTTAAAATGCTAATTAACCCAATTAAAAAATGGGGCACTGAACTGAACAGAGAATTCTCAACAAAAGAAATTCAAATGGCCAAAAGACACTTAAGGTCATGCTCAACCTCCTTAGCAATAAGGGAAATGCAAATTAAAACAACTTTGAGATACCATCTTACACCTGTCAGAATGGCTAAAATCAAAAACACCAATGATAGCCTTTGCTGGAGAGGTTTTGGAGGAAGGGGCACACTGATCCATTGCTGGTGGGAATGCAAACTTGTGCAACCACTTCGGAAATCAATGTGGCGGTTTCTCAGGAAATTTGGGATCAACCTACCCCAAGATCCTATAATACCACTCTTGGGAATATACCCAAGAGATGCCCTATCATATGACAAAAGTATCTGTTCAACTATGTTCATATCAGCATTGTTTGTAAAAGCCAGAACCTGGAAACAACCTAGATGCCCTTCAATGGAGGAATGGATGAAGAAAGTGTGGAATATATACATATTAGAGTACTACTCAGCGGTAAAAAACAATGACTTCTCGAATTTTGCGTGCAAATGGACGGAAATAGAAAACACTATCCTGAGTGAGGTATCCCAGACCCAAAAAGAGGAACATGGGATGTACTCACTCATAATCGGTTTCTAGCCATAAATAAAGGACATTGAGCATATAATTTGTGATCATAGAGAAGCTAACAAAGAAAGTGAACCCAAAGAAAATCATATAGTCATCCGCCTGGATAGGGGAAGTAGACAAGATTGCAGGGCAAAAATTGGGAACTTGCGGGTGAAGTGGCATGGGGCAAAGGGGAAATGGGATGAGAAACGTGAGAAGGGGAGGATGGGAGGAGCTTGGGGGATTGGGATGGTTGGGATGTAGGAAGGGTGGATACGGGAGCAGTGAAGTATATATCCTAACTAAGGGAGCCATCTTAGGGTTGGCAAGAGACTTGACCCTAGAGGGGTTCACAGGCGTCCAGGGAGATGTCCCCAGCTGGTACCTTGGGCAACTGAGGAGAGGGAACCTGAAATGACCCAATCCTATACTACTGAATATCTTAAATATCACCTTAGAATGTTCATCTGGCGATGGATCGAGGTAGAGACAGAGATTCAATTTGGAGCAACGGTCTGAGCTCTTAAGGTCCAAATGAGGTACAGAAGGAGGAAAAACATGATCAAGGAAATCAGGACCTCGAGGGGTGCACCCACCCACTGTGACAGTGGAACTGATTTATTGGGAGCCCATCAAGGCCAGGTGGTCTGGGACTGAATAACCATGGGTTGAAACTGGACTCTCTGAGCATGGTGGACAATGAAGGCTAATGAGAAGTGAAGGACAATGGCACTAGGTTTTGATCCTAATACATGAACTGGCTTTGTGAGAGCTTAGCCTGTTTAGATGCTCACATTTCTGGACGTAGATAGAAGACCTTCATCTTCCCACAGGGCAGGGAATTTGGAATGCTCTTCAGTATCGAGAGGGAGAGGGAATGATGTGGGGGGAAGAGAAGAGGAGTGGGTATAGGGGGTGGAGAGTGGGGGGAAGGGAAATTTTTGGGAGGAAGGGAGAGAAATGGGAAAGGGGGAACAGGTGGAATTCTTAATTAAAAAGAATAACAATAAAAATTAAAAAAATAAACGAAAAATAAAAAAAGGAAAGATAATCATGTTCTTTTGAAAGTTTATTAATTTAATGAAAGCTTTGGTAAGAAACGCACATGTGTTTCTTTGAAAAGACAAACAGTTGTTTACTACGGGTCAAAACATTGTTTGTACTGAGATCAGAGTTCCTTTTCTCAGTACAAGATTTACTTTGAAAGATAATCATGTTTTTTTGAAGGTTATTAATTTCACGAAAGCTTTAGTAAGAAACGCACATGTGTTTCTTTGTAAAGACAAGCAGTTGTTTACTACTTGTCAAAGCATAGGTAGAACTGAGATTAGTGTTGGTTTTCCCAGTACAAGCTTTACTTTGAAAGATAATGACGTTCTTTTGAAAGATTATTAATTTCACGAAGCTTAATAAACGAACATGTGTTTCTTTGTAAAGACAAGCAGTTGTTTACTACTTGTCAAAGCATTGTTAGAACAGAGATAAGTGTTCCTTTTCTCAGTACAAGCTTTACTTTGAAAGATAATCACGTTCTTTTGAAAGTTCATTAATTTCATGAAAGCTTTAGTAAGAAATGCACATGTGTTTCTTTGTAAAGACAAGCAGTTGTTTGCTACATGAGAATGCATTGTTTGTACTGAGATCAGTGTTCCTTTTCTCAGTGCAAGCTTTACTTTGAAAGATAATCATGTTCTTTTGAAAGTTTATTAATTTCACGAAAGCTTTAGTAAGAAACGCACTTGTGTTTCTTTGGAAAGAAAAGCAGTTGTTTGCGACCTGTCAAAGCATAGGTATAACTGAGATCAATGTTCCTTTTCTCAGTACAAGCTTACTTTGAAAGATAATCACGTTCTTTTGAAAGTTTATTAATTTCATGAAAGCTTTAGTAAGAAACGCACTTGTGTTTCTTTGGAAAGACAAGCAGTTGTTTGCTACATGTCAAAGCATTATTTGTAATGAGATCAGTGTTCCTTTTCAGAGTACAAGCTTTAATTTGAAAGATAATCTCGTTCTTTGAAAGTTTATTAATTTCACGAAAGCTTTAGTAAGAAACGCACATGTGTTTCTTTGTAAAGACAAGCATTTGTTTGCTATGTGTCAAAGCATTGTTTGTAATGAGATCAGTGTTCTTTTTCTCAGGACAAGCTTTAATTTGATAGATAATCTTATTCATTTGAAAGTTTATTAATTTCACGAAAGCTTTAGTAAGAAACCCACATGTGTTTCTTTGTAAAGACAAGCAGTTGTTTGCAACGTGTCAAAGCATAGGTATAACTGATATTAGTGTTACTTTTCTCAGTACAAGCTTTGCTTTGAAAGATAATCACGTTCTTTTGAAAGTTTATTAATTTCATGAAAGCTTTAGTAAAAGGCACATGTGTTTCTTTGTAAAGACAAGCAGTTGTTTGATACGTGGAAAAGCATAGGTGGAACTGAGATCAGTGTTCCTTTTCTCAGTAGAAGCTTTACTTTGAATGTTAATCACGTCATTTGAAAGTTTACTAATTTCTCGAAAGCTTTAGTAAGAAACGCACATGTGTTTTTTTGTAAAGACAAGCAGTTGTTTGCTACATGTCAAAGCATTGTTTGTACTGAGATTAGTGTTCCTTTTCTAAGTACAAGCTTTACTTTGAAAGATAATCATGTTCTTTTGAAAATTTATTAATTTAATGAAAGCTTTAGTAAGAAACGCACATGTGTTTCTTTGGAAAGACAAGCAGTTGTTTGCCATGTGTCAAAGCATTTTTGTAATGAGATCAGTGTTCTTTTTCTGAGGACATGCTTTAATTTGAGAGATAATCTCATTCTTATGAAATTTTATTAATTTCACGAAAGCTTTAGTAAGAAACGCACATGTGTTTCTTTATAAGACAAGCAGTTGTTAGCGACCTGTGAAAGCATAGGTAGAACTGAGATCAGTGTTCCTTTTCTCAGTAGAAGCTTTACTTTGAAAGATCATCACGTTCTTTTGAAAGTTTATTAATTTCACGAAAGCTTTAGTAAGAAACGCACATGTGTTTCTCAGAAAGACAAGCGGTTGTTTTCGACTTGTCAAAGCATAGGTAGAACTGAGATCAGTATTCCTTTTTTCAGTACAAGCTTACTTTGAAAGATAATCACGTTCTTTTCAAAGTTTATTAATTTCATGAAAGCTTTAGTAAGAAACGCACATGTGTTTCTTTGTAAAGACAAGCAGTTGTTTGCCATGTGTCAAAGCATTTTTGTAATGAGATCAGTGTTCTTTTTCTCAGGACATGCTTTAATTTGAGAGATAATCTCATTCTTATGAAATTTTATTAATTTCACGAAAGCTTTAGTAAGAAACGCACATGTGTTTCTTTATAAGACAAGCAGTTGTTAGCGACCTGTGAAAGCATAGGTAGAACTGAGATCAGTGTTCCTTTTCTCAGTAGAAGCTTTACTTTGAAAGATCATCACGTTCTTTTGAAAGTTTATTAATTTCACGAAAGCTTTAGTAAGAAACGCACATGTGTTTCTCGGAAAGACAAGCGGTTGTTTTCGACTTGTCAAAGCATAGGTAGAACTGAGATCAGTGTTCCTTTTTTCAGTACAAGCTTACTTTGAAAGATAATCACGTTCTTTTCAAAGTTTCTTAATTTCATGAAAGCTTTAGTAAGAAACGCACATGTGTTTCTTTGTAAAGACAAGCAGTTGTTTGCTAATGACCAAGCATTGTTTGTACTGAGATCAGTGTTCCTTTTCTCAGTACAAGTTTACTTTGAAAGATAATCACGTTCTTTTGAAAGTTTATTAATTTCACGAAAGCTTTATTTGGAAACACACATGTGTTTCTGTGTAAAGACAAGCAGTTGTTTGCTATGTGTCAAAGCATAGGTATAACTGAGATCAGTGTTTCTTTTCTCAGTACAAGCTTTACTTTGAGAGTTAATCACGTTCTTTGAAAGTTTATTAATTTCACGAAAGCTTTAGTAAGAAACGCACATTTCTTTCTTTGTAAAGAAGAGAAGTTGTTTCCTATGTGTCAAAGCACAGTTTGTACTGATATCAGTGTTCCTTTTCTCAGTACCAGCTTTACTTTGAAAGATAATCACGTTCTTTTGAAAGTTTATTAATTTCACGAAAGCTTTAGTAATAAACGTACGTGTGTTTCTTGGTAAAGACAAGCAGTTGTTTGCTACATGTGAAAGCATTGTTTGTCCTGAGATCAGTGATCCTTTTCTCAGTACAAGCTTTACTTTGAAAGATAATCACATTCTTTTGAAAGTTTATTAATTTCACGAAAGCTTTAGTAAGAAACACATATGTGTTTCTTTGTAAAGACAAGCAGTTGTTTGCTACGTGCAAAGCATAGGTATAACTGAGATCAGTGTTCCTTTTCTCAGTACAAGCTTTACTTTGAAAGATAATCATGTTCTTTTGAAAGTTTATTAATTTCACGAACGCTTTAGTAAGAAACGCACATGTGTTTCTTTGCAAAGACAAGCAGTTCTTTCCTATCTGTGAAAGCATTTTTTGTAATGAGATCATTGTTACTTTTCTCAGTACAAGCTTTACTTTGAAAGATAATCACATTCTTTGGAAGTTTATTAATTACACGTAAGCTTTAGTAAGAAATGTACATGTGTTTCTTTGTAAAGACAAGCAGTTGTTTGCTATGTGTCAAAGCATTGTTTGTACTGAGATCAGTGTTCCTTTTCTCAGTACAAATTTAATTTGAAAGATAATCATGTTCTTTTGAAAGTTTATTAATTTCACGAAAGCTTAATAAGAAATGCACATGTGTTTCTTTGTAAAGACAAGAAGTTGTTTCCAACGTGGCAAAGCATAGTTTGTACTGATATCAGTGTTCCTTTCCTCAGTACAAGCTTTACTCTAAAAGATAATCACTTTCTTTGAAAGTTTATTAATTTACCAAACGTTTAGTAAGAAACGCACATGTGTTTCTTTGTAAAGACAAGCAGTTGTTTGCTATGTGTCAAAGCATAGGTATAACTGAGATCAGTGTTCCTTTTCTCAGTACAAGCTTTACTTTTAAAGATAATCACGTTCTTTTGAAAGTTTATTAATTTAACGAACGCTTTAGTAAGAAACACACATGTGTTTCTTTTAAAGACCAGCAGTTGTTTGCTACATGTGAAAGCAATGTTAAAACTGAGATCAGTGTTCCATTTCTCAGTACAGCTTTACTTTGAAAGATAATCGCGTTCATTGAAAGTTTATTAATTTCTCGAAATTTAGTGGGAAACGCACATGTGTTTCTTTGTAAAGACAAGCAGTTGTTTGCTACGTGTAAAAGCACTGTTAGAACTGAGATCAGTGTTCCTTTTCTCAGTACAAGCTTTACTTAGAAAGATAATCGCGTTCTTTTAAAAGTTTATCAATTTCACAAAAGCTTTAGTAAGAAACGCACATGTGTTTCTTTGTAAGGACAATCGATTGTTTGCTACGTGTGAAAGCACTGTTAGAACTGAGATCAGTGTTCCTTTTCTCAGTACAAGCTTTACTTTGAAAAATAATCGCGTTCTTTTGAAAGTTTATTAATTTCATGAAAGCTTTAGTAGGAAATACACATGAGTTTCTTTGTATACACAAGCAGTTGTTTGCTAAGTGTGAATACACTGTTAGAACTGAGATCAGTGTTTCTTTTCTCATTACAAACTTTACTTTGAAAGATAATCGCGTTCTTTTGAAAGTTTATTAATTTCCTGAAAGTTTTAGTTGGAAACTCACATGTGTTTCTTTGTAAAGACAAGTAGTTGTTTGCTACGTGGGAAAGCACTGTTAGAACTGAGATTAGTGTTCCTTTTCTCAGTACAAGCTTTGCTTTGAAAGATAATCGCGTTCTTTGGAAAGTTAATTTATTTCATGAATTTTTAGTAAGAAACACACAGGTGTTTCTTTTTAAAGACAAGCAGTTATTTGCTACCTGTGAAAGCACTGTTAGAAATGAGATCAATGTTCCTTTTCTCAGTACAAGCTTTACTTTGAAAGATAATCACGTTCTTTAGAAAGTTTATTAATTTCACTAAACTTTTAGTTGTAAAAGCACATGTGTTTCTTTGTAAAGACAAGCAATTGTTTGCTATGTGTGAAAGCAGTGTTAGAACTGAGATCAGTGGTCCTTTTTTCAGTACAAGCTTTATTTCAAAGGTAATCATGTTCTTTTGAATGTTTATTAATTTCACGAATGCTTTAGTAAGAAACGGGCATGTGTTTCTTTGTAAAGACAAGCAGTTGTTTGCTACGTGTGAAAGCACTGTTAGAACTTAGATCATTGTGGCTTTTCTCAGTACAATCTTTACTTTGAAAGATAATCACGTTCTTTGAAAGTTTATTATTTTCACGAAAGCTTTAGTAGGAAACGCAAATGTGTTTCTTTGTAAAGACAAGCAGTTGTTCACTACATGTGAAAGCACTGTTAGAACTGAGATCAGTGTTCCTTTTCTCAGTACAAGCTTTACTTTGAAAGATAATCGCGTTCTTTTTTTAAAGTTTATTAATTTCACGAAAGCTTTAGTAAGAAACGCAAATGCGTTTCTTTGTCAAGACAAGCAGTTGTTTGCTACGTGTGAAAGCACTGTTAGAACTGAGATCAGTGTTGCTTTTCTCAGTACAAGCTTTACTTTGAAAGATAATCGCGTTCTTTCGGAAGTTTATTAATTTCACGAAAGCTTTAGTAAGAAATGCACATGCGTTTCTTTGTCAAGACAAGCAGTTGTTTGCTACGTGTGAAAGCACTTTTAGAAATGAGATCAGTGTTGCTTTTCTCAGTACAAGCTTTACTTTGAAAGATAATCGCGTTCTTCCGAAAGTTTATTAATTTCACGAAAGCTTTAGTAAGAAAGCCACATGCGTTTCTTTGTCAAGACAAGCAGTTTCTTGCTACGTGTGAAAGCACTGGTAGAACTGAGTTCAGTGTTCCTTTTCTCAGTACAAGTTTTATTTTGAAAGATAATCGCGTTCTTTTGAAAGGTTATTAATTTCACGAAAGCTTTAGTAATAAATGCACATGTGTTTCTTTTTAAAACAAGCAGTTGTTTGCTACGTGTGAAAGCACTGGTAGAACTGAGTTCAGTGTTCCTTTTCTCAGTACAAGTTTTATTTTGAAAGATAATCGCGTTCTTTTGAAAGGTTATTAATTTCACGAAAACGTTAGTAAGAAACGCACATGTGTTTCTTTGTAAAGACAAGCAGTTGTTTCCTACATGGGAAAGCACTCTTAGAACTGATATCAGTGTTTTCTTTTTCTCATTAAAAGCTTTACTTTGAAAGATCTTCGCGTTCTTTTGAAAGTTTATTAATTTCACGAAAGCTTTAGTAAGATAGGCACGTGTGTTCCTTTGTAAAGACAAGCAGTTTCTTGCTACGTGTGAAAGCACTGTTAGAACTGAGATCAGTGTTCCTTTTCTCAGTACAAGCTTTATTTGAAAAATAATCATGTTCTTTTGAAAGTTTATTAATTTCACGAAAGCTTTAGTAAGATAGGCACATGTGTTCCTTTGTAAAGACAAGCAGTTTCTTGCTACGTGTGAAAGCACTGTTAGAACTGAGATCAGTGTTCTTTTTCTCACTACAAGCTTTACTTTGAAAGATAATCGCGTTCATTGAAAGTTTATTAATTTCTTGAAATTTAGTGGGAAACGCACATGTGTTTCTTTGTAAAGACAAGCAGTTGTTTGCTACGTGTAAAAGCACTGTTAGAACTGAGATCAGTGTTCCTTTTCTCAGTACAAGCTTTACTTTGAAAGATAATCGTGTTCTTTTAAAAGTTTATCAATTTCACAAAAGCTTTAGTAAGAAACGCACATGTGTTTCTTTGTAAGGACAATCGATTGTTTGCTACGTGTGAAAGCACTGTTAGAACTGAGATCAGTGTTCCTTTTCTCAGTACAAGCTTTACTTTGAAAAATAATCGCGTTCTTTTGAAAGTTTATTAATTTCATGAAAGCTTTAGTAGGAAATACACATGAGTTTCTTTGTAAACACAAGCAGTTGTTTGCTAAGTGTGAATACACTGTTAGAACTGAGATCAGTGTTCCTTTTCTCAGTACAACTTTATTTTGAAAGGTAATCGCATTCTTTTGAAAGTTTATTAATTTCACAAAAGCTTTAGTAAGAAACCCAAATGTGTTTATTTGTAAAGACAAGCAGTTGTTTGCTACGTGTGAAAGCATGGTTAGAACTGAGATCAGTGTTCCGTTTCTAAGTACAACCTTACTTTGAAAGATAATCGTGTTCTTTTGAAAGGTAAGCACTCTTAGAACTGATATCAGTGGTTTTTTTCTCATTACAAGCTTTACTTTGAAAGATAATTGCGTTCTTTTGAAAGTTTATTAATTTCACGAAAGCTTTAGTAAGATAGGCACATGTGTTCCTTTGTAAAGACAAGCAGTTGTTTGCTACGTGTGAAAGCACTGTTAGAACTGAGATCAGTGCTTTTTTTCTCACTACAAGCTTTACTTTGAAAGATAATCCCGTTCTTTGGAAAGTTAATTAATTTCATGAAATTTTGAGTAAGAAACACACAGGTGTTTCTTTGTAAGACAAGCAGTTGTTTGCTACGTGTGAAAGCACTGTTAGAAATGAGATCAGTGTTCCTTTTGTCAGTACAAGCTTTACTTTGAACGATAATCACGTTCTTTAGAAAGTTTATCAATTTCACTAAATTTTAGTTGTAAACGCACATGTGTTACTTTGTAAAGACAAGCAGTGGTTTGCTACGTGTGAAAGCAGTGTTAGAACTGAGATCAGTGTTCCTTTTCTCAGTACAAGCTTTATTTGAAAGATAATCGCGTTCTTTTGAATGTTTATTAATTTCACGAAAGCTTTAGTAAGAAACGCGCATGGGTTTCTTTGTAAAGACAAGCAGTTGTTTGCTACATGTGAAAGCACTCTTAGAACTTAGATCAGTGTTGCTTTTCTCAGTACAATCTTTACTTTGAAAGATAATCACGTTCTTTGAAAGTTTATTATTTTCACGAAAGCTTTAGTAGGAAACGCACATGTGTTTCTTTGTAAAGACATGCATTTTCTTGCTACATGTTAAAGCACTCTTAGAACTGAGATCAGTGTTCCTTTTCTCAGTACAAGCTTTATTTTGAAAGGTAATCGCATTCTTTGAAAGTTTATTAATTTCACAAAAGCGTTAGTAAGAAACGCACATGTGTTTTTTTTTAAAACAAGCAGTTGTTTGCTACGTGTGAAAAACCTGGTAGAACTGAGTTCAGTGTTCCTTTTCTCAGTACAAACTTTATTTTGAAAGATAATCGCGTTCTTTTGAAAGTTTATTAATTTCACAAAAGCTTTAGTAAGAAAACCAAATGTGTTTATTTTTAAAGACAAGCAGTTGTTTGCTACGTGTGAAAGCATGGTTAGAACTGAGTTCAGTGTTCCGTTTCTAAGTACAACCTTACTTTGAAAGATAATCGTGTTCTTTTGAACGGTTATTATTTTCACGAAAACGTTAGTAAGAAACGCACATGTGTTTCTTTGTAAAGACAAGCAGTTGTTTGCTACATGGGAAGGCACTCTTAGAACTGATATCAGTGGTTTTTTTTCTCATTACAAGCTTTACTTTGAAAGATACTCGCGTTCTTTTGAAAGTTTATTAATTTCACGAAAGCTTTAGTAAGATAGGCACATGTGTTCCTTTGTAAAGACAAGCAGTTGTTTGCTACGTGTGAAAGCACTATTAGAATGAGATCAGTGTTCCTTTTCTCACTACAAGCTTTACTTTGAAAGATAATCGCGTTCTTTGGAAAGTTAATTAATTTCATGAAATTTTTAGTAAGAAACACACAGGTGTTTCTTTGTAAGACAAGCAGTTGTTTTCTACATGTGAAAGCACTGTTAGAAATGAGATCAGTGTTCCTTTTGTCAGTACAAGCTTTACTTTGAAAGATAATCACGTTCTTTAGAAAGTTTATTAATTTCACTAAAGTTTTAGTTGTAAACGCACATGTGTTACTTTGTAAAGACAAGCAGTGGTTTGCTACGTGTGAAAGCAGTGTTAGAACTGACATCAGTGTTCCTTTTCTCAGTACAAGCTTTATTTGAAAGATAATCGCGTTCTTTTGAATGTTTATTATTTCACGAAAGCTTTTGTAAGAAACGCGCATTGGTTTCTTAGTAAAGACAAGCAGTTGTCTGCTACGTGAGAAAGCACTGTTAGAACTGAGATCTGTGTTCCTTTTCTCAGTGCAAGCTTTATTTGAAAGAGAATCGTGTTCTTTTGAATGTTTATTAATTTCACAAAAGCTTTAGTAAGAAACGCGCATGTGTTTCTTTGTAAAGACAAGCAGTTTTTTGCTACGTGTGAAAGCACCGTTATAACTGAGATCAGTGTTCCTTTTCTCAGTACAAGCTTTACTTTGAAATATAATCGCGTTCTTTGAAAGTTTATTAATTTCACGAAAGATTTAATAAGATAAGCACATGTGTTCCTTTGTAAAGACAAGCAGTTGTTTCCTACGTGTGAAAGCACTGTTAGAACTGAGATCTGTGTTCCTTTTCTCAGTACAAGCTTTATTTTGAAAGATAATTGCATTCTTTGAAAGTGTATTAATTTCACAGAAGCTTTAGTAATAAATGCACATGTGTATCTTTGTAAAGACAAGCAGTTGTTTGCTACATGTGAAAGCACTGTTAGAACTGAGATCAGTGTTCCTTTTCTCAGTACTAGCTTTACTATGAAACATTATCACGTTCTTTTGAAAGTTTTTTAATTTCACGAAAGCTTTATTTGGAAATGCACATGTGTTTCTTTGTAAAGACAAGTAGTTGTTTGCTACGTTGGAAGCATTCTTAGAACTGAGATCAGTGTTGCTTTTCTCAGTACAAGCTTTACTTTGAAAGATAATCGCGTTCTTTGGAAAGTTAATTAATTTCATGAATTTTTAGTAAGAAACACACAGGTGTTTCTTTGTAAAGACAAGCAGTTGTTTGCTACCTGTGAAAGCACTGTTAGAAATGAGATCAGTGTTCCTTTTGTCAGTACAAGCTTTACTTTGAAAGATAATCACGTTCTTTAGAAAATTTATTAATTTGACTAAACTTTTAGTTGTAAAAGCACATGTGTTTCTTTGTAAAGACAAGCAGTTGTTTGCTACATGTGAAAGCAGTGTTAGAATTGGGATCAGTGTTCCTTTTTTCAGTACAAGCTTTATTTGAAAGGTAATCATGTTCTTTTGAATGTTTATTAATTTCACGAATGCTTTAGTAAGAAACGCGCATGTGTTTCTTTGTAAAGACAAGCAGTTGTTTGCTACGTGTGAAAGTACTGTTAGACTTAGATCATTGTTGCGTTTCTCAGTACAATCTTTACTTTGAAAGATAATCATGTTCTTTGAAAGTTTATTATTTTCACGAAAGCTTTAGTAGGAAACGGACATGTGTTTCTTTGTAAAGACAAGCAGTTGTTTACCACGTGTGAAAGCACTGTTAGAACTGAGATCAGTGTTCTTTTTCTCAGTACAAGCTTTACTTTGAAAGATAATCGCGTTCTTTTGAAAGTTTATTAATTTCACGAAAGCTTTAGTAAGATAGGCACATGCGTTCCTTTGTAAAGACAAGCAGTTGTTTGCTACGTGTGAAAGCACTGTTAGAACTGAGAGCAGTGTTCCTTTTCTCAGTACAAGCTTTATTTTGAAAGATTATCGCGTTCTTTTGAAAGTTCATAAATTTCATGAAAGCTTTAGTAATAAATGCACATGTGTTTCTTTGTAAAGACAAGCAGATTTTGCTACATGTTAAAGCACTCTTAGAACTGAGATCAGTGTTCCTTTTCTCAGTACAAGCTTTATTTTGAAAGATAATCGCGTTCTTTTGAAAGTTTATTAATTTCACGAAAGCTTTAGTAAGAAACGCACATGTATTTCTTTTTAAAACAAGCAGTGGTTTGCTACGTGTGAAAGCACTGGTAGAACTGAGTTAAGTCTTCCTTTTCTCAGTACAAGCTTTATATTGAAAGATAATCGCGTTCTTTTGAAAGTTTATTAATTTCACAAAAGCTTTAGTAAGAAACCCAAATGTGTTTATTTGTAAAGACAAGCAGTTGTTTGCTATGTGTGAAAGCATGGTTAGAACTGAGTTCAGTGTTCCGTTTCTAAGTACAACGTTACTTTGAAAGATAATCGTGTTCTTTTGATAGGTTATTAATTTCACGAAAACGTTAGTAAGAAACGCACATGTGTTTCTTTGTAAAGACAAGCAGTTTTTTCCCTCATGGGAAAGCACTCTTAGAACTGATATCAGTGTTTTTTTCTCATTAAAAGCTTTACTTTGAAAGATAATCGCGTTCTTTTGAAAGTTTATTAATTTCACGAAAGCTTTAGTAAGATAGGCACATGTGTTCCTTTGTAAAGACAAGCAGTTTCTTGCTACGTGTGAAAGCACTGTTAGAACTGAGATCAGTGTTCTTTTTCTCACTACAAGCTTTACTTTGAAAGATAATCGTGTTCTTTTGAAAGTTCATAAATTTCATGAAAGCTTTAGTAATAAATGCACATGTGTTTCTTTGTAAATACAAGCAGTTGTTTGCTACATGTTAAAGCACTGTTAGAACTGAGATCAGTGATCCTTTTCTCAGTACATGCTTTAATTTGAAATATAATCACAGTCTTTTGAAATTTTATTAATTTCACGAAAGCTTTAGTAAGATAGGCACATGTGTTCCTTTGTAAAGACAAGCAGTTGTTTGCTACGTGTGAAAGCACTATTAGAATGAGATCAGTGTTCCTTTTCTCACTACAAGCTTTACTTTGAAAGATAATCGCGTTCTTTGGAAAGTTAATTAATTTCATGAAATTTTTAGTAAGAAACACACAGATGTATTCTTTGTAAGACAAGCAGTTGTTTGCTACGTGTGAAAGCACTGTTAGAAATGAGATCAGTGTTCCTTTTCTCAAAACAAGCTTTACTTTGAAAGAAAATCGTGTTCTTTTGAAAGTTTATTAATTTCACGAAAGCTTTCGAAAGAAACGCAGATGTGTTTCTTTGTAAGGACAAGCCGTTGTTTGCTACGTGGGAAAGCACTGTTAGAACAGAGATAAGTGTTCGTTTTCTCAGTACAAGCTTTACTTTGAAAGATAATCACGTTCTTTTGAAAGTATTTTAATTTCACGAAAGCTTTCGTAAGAAACTCAGATGTGTTTCTTTGTAAAGACAAGCCGTTGTTTACTACGTGGGAAAGCACTGTTAGAACTGAGATCAGTGTTCTTCTCTAAGTACAAGCTTTACTTTGAAAGATAATCGCGTTCTTTTGAAAGTTTATTAATTTCACGAAAGCTTTAGTTGGAAAGGCACATGTGTTTCTTTGTAAAGACAAGAATTTGTTTGCTACATGTGAAAGCACTGTTAGAACTGAGATCAGAGTTCCTTTTCTCAATACAAGCTTTACTTTGAAAGATTATCACGTTCTTTTGAAAGTTTTTTAATTTCACGAAAGCTTTATTTGGAAACGCACATGTGTTTCTTTGTAAAGACAAGTAGTTGTTTGCTACGTTGGAAGCATTCTTAGAACTGAGATCAGTGTTGCTCTTCTCAGTACAAGCTTTACTTTGAAAGATAATCGCGTTCTTTGGAAAGTTAATTAATTTCATGAATTTTTAGTAAGAAACGCACATGTGTTTCTTTGTAAAGACAAGCAGTTGTTTGCTACGTGTGAAAGTACTGTTAGAACTGAGATCAGTGTTAATTTTGTCAGTACAAGCTTTACTTTGAAAGATAATCACGTTCTTTAGAAAGTTTATTAATTTCACTAAACTTTTAGTTGTAAAAGCACATGAGTTTCTTTGTAAAGACAATCAGTTGTTTGCTACGTGTGAAAGTAGTGTTAGAACTGAGATCAGTGTTCCTTTTTTCAGTACAAGCTTTATTTGAAAGGTAATCATGTTCTTTTGAATGTTTATTAATTTCACGAATGCTTTAGTAAGAAACGCGCATGTGTTTCTTTGTAAAGACAAGCAGTTATTTGCTACGTGTGAAAGCACTGTTAGAACTTAGATCATTGTTGCTTTTCTCAGTACAATCTTTACTTTGAAAGATAATCACGTTCTTTGAAAGTTTATTATTTTCACGAAAGCTTTAGTAGGAAACGCACATGTGTTTCTTTGTAAAGACAAGCAGTTGTTTACTACGTGTGAAAGCACTGTTAGAACTGAGAGCAGTGTTCCTTTTCTCAGTACAAGCTTTAGTTTGAAAGATAATCGCGTTCTTTTGAAAGTTTATTAATTTCACGAAAGCTTTAGTAATAAATGCACATGTGTTTCTTTGTAAAGACAAGCAGTTTTTTGCTACATGTTAAAGCACTCTTAGAACTGAGATCAGTGTTCCTTTTCTCAGTACAAGCTTTATTTTGAAAGATAATCGCATTCTTTTGAAAGTTTATTAATTTCACAAAAGCTTTACTCAGAAATGCACATGTGTTCCTTTGTAAAGACAAGCAGTTCTTTGCTACGTGTGAAAGCACTGTGAGAACCGAGATCAGTGTTCCTTTTCTCAGTACAAGGTTTACTTTGAAAGATAATCGCATTATTTTGAAAGTTTATTAATTTCACGAAAGCTTTAGTAAGAAATGTTTTGTGTTTCTTTGTAAAGACAAGGAGTTGTCTGCTATGTGTGAAACAACTGTGAGAACTGAGATCAGTGTTCCTTTTCTTAGTACAATCTTTACTTTTAAAGATAATCGCGATATTTTGAAAGTTTATTAATTTCACAAAACTGTTATTTGGAAACGCACATGTGTTTCTTTGTAAAGACAAGCAGTTGTTTGCTACATGTGAAAACACGGTTACAACTGAGATCGGTGTTTATTTTCTCAGTACAAGCTTTACTTTGAAAGATAATCTCGTTCTTTTGAAAATTTTTTAATTTCACGAAAGTTTTAGACGGAAACGCACAAGTATTTCTTTGTAAAGACAAGTAGTTGTTTGCTATGTGTGAAAGCAGTGTTAGAACTGAGATCAGTGTTCCCTTTCACAGTACAAGCTTTACTTTGAAAGATAATCGCATTCTTTGGAAAGTTAATTAATTTCATGAAATTTTTAGTAAGAAACACACAGGTGTTTCTTTGTAAAGACAAGCAGTTGTTTGCAACGAGTCAAAGCACTGTTAGAAATGAGATCAGTGTTCCTTTTCTCAGTACAAGCTTTACTTTCAAAGATAATCACGTTCTTTAAAAAGTTTATTAATTTCACTAAACTTTTAGTTGTGAAAGCACATGAGTTTCTTTGTAAAGACAAGCAGTTGTTTGCTACGTGTGAAAGCAGTGTTAGAACTGAGATCAGTGATCCTTTTTTCAGTACAAGCTTTATTTGAAAGGTAATCATGTTCTTTTGAATGTTTATTAATTTCACGAATGCTTTAGTAAGAAACGCGCATGTGTATTTTTTTAAAGACAAGCAGTTGTTTGCTACGTGTGAAAGCACTGTTAGAACTTAGATCATTGTTGCTTTTCTCAGTACAATCTTTACTTTGAAAGATAATCACGTTTTTTGAAAGTTTATTATTTTCACGAAAGCTTTAGTAGGAAACACACAAGTGTTTCTTTGTAAAGACAAGCAGTTGTTTACTACGTGTGAAAGCACTGTTAGAACCGAGATCAGTGTTCCTTTTCTCAGTACAAGCTTTACTTTGAAAGATAATCGCGTTCTTTTGAAAGTTTATTAATTTCACGAAAGCTTTAGTAAGAATGGCACATGTGTTCCTTTGTAAAGACAAACAGTTGTTTGCTACGTGTGAAAGCACTGCTAGAACTGAGAGCAGTGTTCCTTTTCTCAGTACAAGCTTTACTTTGAAAGATTATCGCGTTCTTTTGAAAGTTTATTAATTTCACAAAAGCTTTAGTAAGAAACGCACATGTGTTTATTTTTAAAACAATCAGTTGTTTGCTACGTGTGAAAGCACTGGTAGAACTGAGTTCAGTGTTCCTTTTCTCAGTACAAGCTTTATTTTGAAAGATAATCGCGTTCTTTTGAAAGTTTATTATTTTCACAAAAGCTTTAGTAAGAAACCCAAATGTGTTTCTTTGTAAAGACAAGCAGTTGTTTGCTACGTGTGAAAGCATGGTTAGAACTGAGATCAGTGTTCCGTTTCTAAGTACAACCTTACTTTGAAAGATAATCGTGTTCTTTTGAAAGGTTATTAATTTCACGAAAACTTTAGTAAGAAACGCACATGTGTTTCTTTGTAAAGACAAGCAGTTGTTTGCTACATGGGAAAGCACTCTTAGAACTGATATCAGTGTTTTTTTCTCATTACAAGCTTAACTTTGAAAGATAATCGCGTTCTTTTGAAAGTTTATTAATTTCACGAAAGCTTTAGTAATATAGGCACATGTGTTCCTTTGTAAGACAAGCAGTTGTTTGCTACGTGTGAAAGCACTATTAGAATGAGATCAGTGTTCCTTTTCTCACTACAAGCTTTACTTTGAAAGATAATCGCATTCTTTGGAAAGTTTATTAATTTCACGAAAGCTTTAGTAATATAGGCACATGTGTTCCTTTGTAAAGACAAGCAGTTGTTTGCTACGTGTGAAAGCACTATTAGAATGAGATCAGTGTTCCTTTTCTCACTACAAGCTTTACTTTGAAAGATAATCGCGTTCTTTGGAAAGTTAATTAATTTCATGAAATTTTTAGTAAGAAACACACTGGTGTTTCTTTGTAAGACAAGCAGTTGTTTGCTACGTGTGAAAGCACTGTTAGAAATGAGATCAGTGTTCCTTTTTTCAGTACAAGCTTTACTTTGAAAGATAATCACGTTCTTTAGAAAGTTTATTAATTTCACTAAAGTTTTAGTTGTAAACGCACATGTGTTACTTTGGAAACACAAGCAGTTGTTTGCTACGTGTGAAAGCACTGTTAGAACTGAGAGCAGTGTTCCTTTACTCAGTACAAGCTTTACTTTGAAAGATTATCGCGTTCTTTTGAAAGTTTATTAATTTCACGAAAGCTTTAGTAATAAATGCACATGTGTTTCTTTGTAAAGACAAGCAGTTGTTTGCTACGTGTGAAAGCACTGTTAGAACTGAGAGCAGTGTTCCTTTTCTCAGTACAAGCTTTACTTTGAAAGATTATCGCGTTCATTTGAAAGTTTATTAATTTCACGAAAGCTTTAGACGGAAACGCACATGTATTTCTTTGTAAAGACAAGTAGTTGTTTGCTACGTGTGAAAGCACTGTTAGAATTGAGATCAGTGTTCCTTTTCTCAGTACAAGCTTTATTTGAAAGATAATCGTGTTCTTTTGAATGTTATTTGATTTCACGAAAGCTTTAGTAAGAAACGCGCATGTGTTTCTTTGTAAAGACAAGCAGTTGTTTGCTACGTGTGAAAGCACCGTTATAACTGAGATCAGTGTTCCTTTTCTCAGTACAAGCTTTACTTTGAAAGATAATCGCATTCTTTTGAAAGTTTATTAATTTCACGAAAGCTTTAGTAAGAAACGCACATGTGTTTCTTTGTAAAGACAAGCATTTGTTTGCTATGTGTCAAAGCATTGTTTGTAATGAGATCAGTGTTCTTTTTCTCAGGACAAGCTTTAATTTGATAGATAATCTTATTCATTTGAAAGTTTATTAATTTCACGAAAGCTTTAGTAAGAAACCCACATGTGTTTCTTTGTAAAGACAAGCAGTTGTTTGCAACGTGTCAAAGCATAGGTATAACTGATATCAGTGTTACTTTTCTCAGTACAAGCTTTACTTTGAAAGATAATCATGTTCTTTTGAAAATTTATTAATTTAATGAAAGCTTTAGTAAGAAACGCACATGTATTTCTTTGGAAAGACAAGCAGTTGTTTGCCATGTGTCAAAGCATTTTTGTAATGAGATCAGTGTTCTTTTTCTCAGGACATGCTTTAATTTGAGAGATAATCTCATTCTTATGAAATTTTATTAATTTCACGAAAGCTTTAGTAAGAAACGCACATGTGTTTCTTTATAAGACAAGCAGTTGTTAGCGACCTGTGAAAGCATAGGTAGAACTGAGATCAGTGTTCCTTTTCTCAGTAGAAGCTTTACTTTGAAAGATCATCACGTTCTTTGAAAGTTTATTAATTTCACGAAAGCTTTAGTAAGAAACGCACATGTGTTTCTCGGAAAGACAAGCGGTTGTTTTCGACTTGTCAAAGCATAGGTAGAACTGAGATCAGTGTTCCTTTTTTCAGTACAAGCTTACTTTGAAAGATAATCACGTTCTTATCAAAGTTTATTAATTTCATGGAAGCTTTAGTAAGAAACGCACATGTGTTTCTTTGTAAAGACAAGCAGTTGTTTGCTAATGACCAAGCATTGTTTGTACTGAGATCAGTGTTCCTTTTCTCAGTACAAGTTTACTTTGAAAGATAATCACGTTCTTTTGAAAGTTTATTAATTTCACGAAAGCTTTATTTGGAAACACACATGTGTTTCTGTGTAAAGACAAGCAGTTGTTTGCTATGTGTCAAAGCATAGGTATAACTGAGATCAGTGTTTCTTTTCTCAGTACAAGCTTTACTTTGAGAGTTAATCACGTTCTTTGAAAGTTTATTAATTTCACGAAAGCTTTAGTAAGAAACGCACATTTCTTCCTTTGTAAAGAAGAGAAGTTGTTTCCTAGGTGTCAAAGCACAGTTTGTACTGATATCAGTGTTCCTTTTCTCAGTACCAGCTTTACTTTGAAAGATAATCACGTTCTTTTGAAAGTTTATTAATTTCACGAAAGCTTTAGTAATAAACGTACGTGTGTTTCTTTGTAAAGACAAGCAGTTGTTTGCTACATGTGAAAGCATTGTTTGTCCTGAGATCAGTGATCCTTTTCTCAGTACAAGCTTTACTTTGAAAGATAATCACATTCTTTTGAAAGTTTATTAATTTCACGAAAGCTTTAGTAAGAAACACATATGTGTTTCTTTGTAAAGACAAGCAGTTGTTTGCTACGTGCAAAGCATAGGTATAACTGAGATCAGTGTTCCTTTTCTCAGTACAAGCTTTACTTTGAAAGATAATCATGTTCTTTTGAAAGTTTATTAATTTCACGAACGCTTTAGTAAGAAACGCACATGTGTTTCTTTGCAAAGACAAGCAGTTCTTTCCTATCTGTGAAAGCATTTTTTGTAATGAGATCATTGTTACTTTTCTCAGTACAAGCTTTACTTTGAAAGATAATCACATTCTTTGGAAGTTTATTAATTACACGTAAGCTTTAGTAAGAAATGTACATGTGTTTCTTTGTAAAGACAAGCAGTTGTTTGCTATGTATCAAAGCATTGTTTGTACTGAGATCAGTGTTCCTTTTCTCAGTACAAATTTAATTTGAAAGATAATCATGTTCTTTTGAAAGTTTATTAATTTCACGAAAGCTTAATAAGAAACGCACATGTGTTTCTTTGTAAAGACAAGAAGTTGTTTCCAACGTGGCAAAGCATAGTTTGTACTGATATCAGTGTTCCTTTCCTCAGTACAAGCTTTACTCTGAAAGATAATCACTTTCTTTGAAAGTTTATTAATTTACCAAACGTTTAGTAAGAAACGCACATGTGTTTCTTTGTAAAGACAAGCAGTTGTTTGCTATGTGTCAAAGCATAGGTATAACTGAGATCAGTGTTCCTTTTCTCAGTACAAGATTTACTTTTAAAAATAATCACGTTCTTTTGAAAGTTTATTAATTTAACGAACGCTTTAGTAAGAAACACACATGTGTTTCTTTTAAAGACCAGCAGTTGTTTGCTACATGTGAAAGCACTGTTAAAACTGAGATCAGTGTTCCATTTCTCAGTACAGCTTTACTTTGAAAGATAATCGCGTTCATTGAAAGTTTATTAATTTCTCGAAATTTAGTGGGAAACGCACATGTGTTTCTTTGTAAAGACAAGCAGTTGTTTGCTACGTGTAAAAGCACTGTTAGAACTGAGATCAGTGTTCCTTTTCTCAGTACAAGCTTTACTTAGAAAGATAATCGCGTTCTTTTAAAAGTTTATCAATTTCACAAAAGCTTTAGTAAGAAACGCACATGTGTTTCTTTGTAAGGACAATCGATTGTTTGCTACGTGTGAAAGCACTGTTAG
Organism: Chionomys nivalis; assembly: GCF_950005125.1. Classification (NCBI taxonomy): domain Eukaryota; kingdom Metazoa; phylum Chordata; class Mammalia; order Rodentia; family Cricetidae; genus Chionomys; species Chionomys nivalis. Next base: position 126,607,989 of record NC_080088.1, on the reverse strand, counting down.
AACTGAGATCAGTGTTCCTTTTCTCAGTACAAGCTTTACTTTGAAAAATAATCGCGTTCTTTTGAAAGTTTATTAATTTCATGAAAGCTTTAGTAGGAAATACACATGAGTTTCTTTGTAAACACAAGCAGTTGTTTGCTAAGTGTGAATACACTGTTAGAACTGAGATCAGTGTTTCTTTTCTCATTACAAACTTTACTTTGAAAGATAATCGCGTTCTTTTGAAAGTTTATTAATTTCCTGAAAGTTTTAGTTGGAAACTCACATGTGTTTCTTTGTAAAGACAAGTAGTTGTTTGCTACGTGGGAAAGCACTGTTAGAACTGAGATTAGTGTTCCTTTTCTCAGTACAAGCTTTGCTTTGAAAGATAATCGCGTTCTTTGGAAAGTTAATTTATTTCATGAATTTTTAGTAAGAAACACACAGGTGTTTCTTTTTAAAGACAAGCAGTTATTTGCTACCTGTGAAAGCACTGTTAGAAATGAGATCAATGTTCCTTTTCTCAGTACAAGCTTTACTTTGAAAGATAATCACGTTCTTTAGAAAGTTTATTAATTTCACTAAACTTTTAGTTGTAAAAGCACATGTGTTTCTTTGTAAAGACAAGCAATTGTTTGCTATGTGTGAAAGCAGTGTTAGAACTGAGATCAGTGGTCCTTTTTTCAGTACAAGCTTTATTTCAAAGGTAATCATGTTCTTTTGAATGTTTATTAATTTCACGAATGCTTTAGTAAGAAACGGGCATGTGTTTCTTTGTAAAGACAAGCAGTTGTTTGCTACGTGTGAAAGCACTGTTAGAACTTAGATCATTGTGGCTTTTCTCAGTACAATCTTTACTTTGAAAGATAATCACGTTCTTTGAAAGTTTATTATTTTCACGAAAGCTTTAGTAGGAAACGCAAATGTGTTTCTTTGTAAAGACAAGCAGTTGTTTACTACATGTGAAAGCACTGTTAGAACTGAGATCAGTGTTCCTTTTCTCAGTACAAGCTTTACTTTGAAAGATAATCGCGTTCTTTTGAAAGTTTATTAATTTCACGAAAGCTTTAGTAAGATAGGCACATGTGTTCCTTTGTAAAGACAAGCAGTTGTTCGCTACGTGTGAAAGCACTGTTAGAACTGAGAGCAGTGTTCCTTTTCTCACTACAAGCTTTAATTTCAAAGATTATCGCGTTCTTTTGAAAGTTTATTAATTTCACGAAAGCTTTAGTAATAAATGCACATGTGTTTCTTGGTAAAGACAAGCAGTTTTTTGCTACATGTTAAAGCACTCTTAGAACTTAGATCAGTGTTCCTTTTCTCAGTACAAGCTTTATTTTGAAAGATAATCGCGTTCTTTTGAAAGTTTATTAATTTCACGAAAGCTTTAGTAAGAAATTCACATGTGTTTCTTTTTAAAACAAGCAGTTGTTTGCTACGTGTGAAAGCACTGGTAGAACTGAGTTCAGTGTTCCTTTTCTCAGAACAAGCTTTATTTTGAAAGATAATCGCGTTCTTTTGAAAGTTTATTAATTTCACGAAAGCTTTAGTAAGAAATTCACATGTGTTTCTTTTTAAAACAAGCAGTTGTTTGCTACGTGTGAAAGCACTGGTAGAACTGAGTTCAGTGTTCCTTTTCTCAGTACAAGCTTTATTTTGAAAGATAATCGCGTTCTTTTGAAAGTTTATTAATTTCACAAATGCTTTAGTAAGAAACCCAAATGTGTTTATTTTTAAAGACAAGCAGTTGTTTGCTACGTGTGAAAGCATGGTTAGAACTGAGTTCAGTGTTCCGTTTCTAAGTACAACCTTACTTTGAAAGATAATCATGTTCTTTTGAAAGGCTATTAATTTCACGAAAACGTTAGTAAGAAACGCACATGTGTTTCTTTGTAAAGACAAGCAGTTGTTTCCTACATGGGAAAGCACTCTTAGAACTGATATCAGTGTTTTCTTTTTCTCATTAAAAGCTTTACTTTGAAAGATCTTCGCGTTCTTTTGAAAGTTTATTAATTTCACGAAAGCTTTAGTAAGATAGGCACGTGTGTTCCTTTGTAAAGACAAGCAGTTTCTTGCTACGTGTGAAAGCACTGTTAGAACTGAGATCAGTGTTCCTTTTCTCAGTACAAGCTTTATTTGAAAAATAATCATGTTCTTTTGAATGTTTATTAATTTCACGAATGCTTTAGTAAGAAACGCGCATGAGTTTCTTTGTAAAGACAAGCAGTTGTTTGCTACGTGTGAAAGCACTGTTAGAACTGAGAGCAGTGTTCCCTTTCTCAGTACAAGCTTTACTTTGAAAATTTATCGCGTTCTTTTGAAAGTTTATTAATTTCACGAAAGCTTTAGTAATAAATGCACATGTGTTTCTTTGTAAAGACAAGCAGTTTTTTGCTACATGTTAAAGCACTCTTAGAACTGAGATCAGTGTTCCTTTTCTCAGTACAAGCTTTATTTTGAAAGGTAATCGCATTCTTTTGAAAGTTTATTAATTTCACGAAAGCTTTAGTAAGAAACGCACTTGTGTTTCTTTGTAAAGACAAGCAATTGTTTGCTACGTGTGAAAGTACTGGTAGAACTGAGTTCAGTGTTCCTTTTCTCAGTACAAGCTTTATTTTGAAAGATAATCGCGTTCTTTTGAAAGTTTATTTATTTCACAAAAGCTTTAGTAAGAAACCCAAATGTGTTTATTTGTAAAGACAAGCAGTTGTTTGCTACGTGTGAAAGCATGGTTAGAACTAGATCAGTGTTCCGTTTCTAAGTACAACCTTACATTGAAAGATAATCGTGTTCTTTTGAAAGGTTATTAATTTCACGAAAACGTTAGTAAGAAACGCACATGTGTTTCTTTGTAAAGACAAGCAGTGGTTTGCTACATGGGAAAGCACTCTTAGAACTGATATCAGTGTTTTTTTCCTCATTACAAGATTTACTTTGAAAGATAATTGCGTTCTTTTGAAAGTTTATTAATTTCACGAATGCTTTAGTAAGATAGGCACATGTGTTCCTTTGTAAAGACAAGCAGTTGTTTGCTACGTGTGAAAGCACTGTTAGAACTGAGATCAGTGCTTTTTTTCTCACTACAAGCTTTACTTTGAAAGATAATCGCGTTCTTTGGAAAGTTAATTAATTTCATGAAATTTTGAGTAAGAAACACACAGGTGTTTCTTTGTAAGACAAGCAGTTGTTTGCTACGTGTGAAAGCACTGTTAGAAATGAGATCGTGTTCCTTTTCTCAGTACAAGCTTTACTTTGAAAGATAATCACGTTCTTTTGAAAGTTTATTAATTTCACAATAGCTTTAGTAAGAAACGACATGTGTTTCTTTGTAAAGACAAGCCGTTGTTTGCTACTTGTGAAAGCACTGTTAGAACTGAGATCAGTGTTCCTTTTCTCAGTACAAGCAATACTTTGAAAGATAATCCCGTTCTTTTGTAAGTTTATTAATTTCACGAAAGCTTTATTAAGACACGCACATGTGTTTCTTTGTAAGACAAGCCGTTGTTTGCTACATGTGAAAGCACTGTTAGAACTGAGATCAGTGTTCCTTTTCTCAGTACAAGCTGTATTTTGAAATATAATCATGTTCTTTACAAAGTTTATTAATTTCTCGAAAGCTTTATTAAGATACACACATGTGTTCCTTAGTAAAGAGAAGCCGTTGTTTGCTACGTGTGAAAGCACTGTTAGAACTGAGATCAGTGTTCCTTTTCTCAATATAAGCTTTACTTTGAAAGATAATCGCGTTCTTTGAAAGGTTATTAATTTCAAGAAAGCTTTAGTAAGAAATGCACATGTGTTTCTTTGTAAAGACAAGCAGTTGTTTGCTCCGTGTGAAAGCACTATTAGAACTAAGATCAGTGTTACTTTTCCTACTACTAACTTTACTTTGAAAGATAATCCCATTCTTTTGAAAGTTTATTAATTTCACGAAAGCTTTAGTAAGAAACGCACATGTGTTTCTTTGTTAAGACCCGCAGTTATTTGCTACGTGTGAAAGCATTGTTAGAACTGAGATCAGTGTTCCTTTTCTCAGTACAAGCTTTACTTTGAAAGATAATCGCGTTATTTTGAAAGTTTATTAATTTCACGAAAGCTTTAGTAAGAAACGCACATGTGTTTCTTTGTAAAGACAAGCTGTTGTTTGTTACGTGTGAAAGCACTGTTAGAACTGAGATCAGTGTTCCTTTTCTCAGTACAAGCTTTACTTTGAAAGATAATCGAGTTCTTTTGAAAGTTTATTAATTTCTCGAAAGCTTTTGTTGGAAACGCACATGTGTTTCTTTGTAAAGACAAGGCGTTGTTTGCTACTTGTGAAAGCACTGTTAGAACTGAGATCAGTGTTCCCTTTCTCAGTACAAGCTTTACTTTGAAAGATTATCACGTTCTTTTGAAAGTTTATTAATTTCACGAAAGCTTTAGTTGGAAACGCACATTAGTTTCTTTGTAAAGACAAGCAGTTAGCTACGTGTGAATACACTGTTAGAACTGAGATCAGTGTTCCTTTTCAAATTACAAGCTTTACCTTGAAAGATAATCGCGTTCTTTTGAACGTTTATTAATTTCAAGAAACCTTTAGTTGGAAACGCACATTTGTTTCTTTTTAAAGACAAGCAGTTTGCTACTTGTGAAAGCACTGTTAGAACTGAGATCAGTGTTCTTTTGCTCAGTACAAGCTCTACTTTTAAAGATAATCGCGTTCTTTTGAAAGGTTATTAATTTCAAGAAAGCTTTAGTAAGAAACGCACATGTGTTTCTTTGTAAAGTAAAGCAGTTGTTTGCTACGTGTGAAAGCACTATTAGAACAAAGATCACTGTTCCTTTTCCTACTACAAACTTTACTTTCAAAGATAATACCTTTCTTTTGAAAGTTTATTAATTTCTCGAAAGCTTTAGTAAGAAACGCACATGTGTTTCTTTGTTAAGACCAGCAGTTATTTGCTACGTGTGAAAGCAATGTTAGAACTGAGATCAGTGTTCCTTTTCTCAGTACAAGCTTTACTTTGAAAGATAATCGCGTTCTTTTGAAAGTTTATTAATTTCACGAAAGCTTTAGTAAGAAACGCACTTGTGTTTCTTTGTAAAGACAAGCTGTTGTTTGCTACGTGTGAAAGCACTGTTAGAACTGAGATCAGTGTTCCTTTTCACATTACAAGCTTTACTTTGAAAGATTATCACGTTCTTTTGAAAGTTTATTAATTTCACGAAAGCTTTAGTTGGAAACTCACATTTGTTTCTTTGTAAAGACAAGCAGTTTGCTACATGTGAAAGCACTGTTAGTACTGCAATCAGTGTTCCTTTTCTCAGTACAAGCTTTACTTTGAAAGATAATCGTGTTCTTTTGAAAGTTTATTAATTTCACGAAAGCTTTAGTTGGAAATGCACATGTGTTTCTTTGTAAAGACAAGCCGTTGTTTTCTACGTGGGAAAGCCCTGTTAGAACTGAGATCAGTGTTCCTTTTCTCAGTGCAAGCTTTACTTTGAAAGATAATCGCATTCTTTAGAAAGTTTATTAATTTCACGAAAGCTTTAGTTGGAAACGCATATGTGTTACTTTGTAAAACAAGCAGTTTGCTACTTGTGAAAGCACTGTTAGAACTGAGATCAGTGTTCTTTTGCTCAGTACAAGCTTTACTTTGAAAGATAATCGTGTTCTTTTGAAAGTTTATTAATTTCACGAAAGCTTTAGTTGGAAACGCACATGTGTTTCTTTGTAATGTCAAGCAGAAGCTTGCTACGTGTGAAGGACTATTAGAACTAAGGTCAGTGTTCCTTTTCCTAGTACAAACTTTACTTTGAAAGATAATTACGTTCTTTTGAATGTTTATTAATTTCACGAAAGCTTTAGTTGGAAACGCACATTTGTTTCTTTATAAAGACAAGCAGTTTGCTACGTTTGAAAGCACTGTTAGTACTGCAATCAGTGTTCCTTTTCTCAGTACAAGCTTTACTTTTAAAGATAATCGCGTTCTTTTGAAAGTTTATTAATTTCAAGAAAGCTTTAGTAAGAAACGCACATGTGTTTCTTTGTAAAGACAAGCAGTTGTTTCCTACTTGTTAAAGCACTGTTAGAACTGAGATCAGAGTTCCTTTTCTCACTACAAGCTTTACTTTGAAAGATTATCACGTTCTTTTGAAAGTTTATTAATTTCACGAATGCTTTATTAGGACACGCACATGTGTTTCTTTGTAAAGACAAGCCGTTGTTTGCTACGTGAGAAAGCACTGTTAGAACTGAGATCAGGGTTCCTTTTCTCAATACAAGCTTTACTTTGAAAGATATTCGCGTTCTTTGAAAGTTTATTAATTTCACGAAAGCTTTAGTAAGAAATGCACATGTGTTTCTTTGGAAAGACAAGCAGTTGTTTGCTGCGTGTGAAAGCACTGTTAGAACTGTGATCGTGTTCCTTTTCTCAGTACAAGCTTTACTTTGAAAGATAATCACGTTCTTTTGAAAGTTTATTAATTTCAAGAAAACTTTATCTGGAAACGCACATGTGTTTCTTTGTAAAGACAAGCCATTGTTTGCTACTTGTGAAAGCACTGTTAGAACTGAGATCAGTGTTCCTTTTCTCAGTACAAGCTTTACTTTGAAAGATTATCACGTTCTTTTGAAAGTTTATTAATTTCACGAAAGCTTTAGTTGGAAACGCACATTTCTTTCTTTGTAAAGACAAGCAGTTAGCTACGTGTGAATACACTGTTAGAACTGAAATCAGTGTTCCTATTCTCAATACAAGCTTTACTTTGAAAGGTAATCGCGTTCTTTTGAACGTTTATTAATTTCAAGAAATCTTTAGTTGGAAACGCACATTTGTTTCTTTGTAAAGACAAGCAGTTTGCTACGTGTGAAAGCACTGTTAGAACTGAGATCAGTGTTCTTTTCTCAGTACAAGCTTTACGTTGAAAGATAATCGCGATCTTTTGAAAGGATATTAATTTCAAGAAAGCTTATTAAGAAACGCACATGTGTTTCTTTGTAAAGACAAGCAGTTTGCTACGTGTGAAAGCACTGTTAGAACTGATATCAGTGTTTCTTTTCTCAGTACAAGCTTTACTTTGAAAGATAATCACATTCTTTGAAAGTTTATTAATTTCAAAAAAGCTTTAGTTGGAAACGTACATGAGTTTCTTTGTAAAGACAACAGTTGTTTGCTACGTGTTAAAGCACTGTTAGAACTGAGATCCGTGTTCCTTTTCTCAGTACAAGCATTACTTTGAGAGATAATCGCATTCTTTTTAAAGTTTGTTAATTTCCCGAAAGCTTTAGTTGGAAATGCACATGTGTTTCTTTGTAAAGACAAGCAGTTGTTTGCTACATGTGAAAGAACTGTTCGAACTGAGATCAGTGTTCCTTTTCTCAGTCCAAGTTTTACTTTTAAAGATAATCGCGTTCTTTTGAAAGTTTATTAATTTCACTAAAGTTTTAGTAAGAAACGCACATGTGTATCTTTGTAAAGACAAGAAGTTGTTTGCTACGTGTGAAAGCACTGTTAGAAGTGAGATCAGTGTTCCTTTTCTCAGTACAAGCTTTACTTTGAAAGATAATCGCCTTCTTTTGAAAGTTTATTAATTTCAAGGAAGCTCTAGTAAGAAATGCACATGTGTTTCATGTAAAAACAATCAGTAGTTTGCTACGTGTGAAAGCACTGTTAGAACTGAGATCAGTGTTCCTTTTATCAGTACAAGCTTTACTTTGAAAGATAATCGCGTTCTTTTGAAAGTTGATTAATTTTACGAAAGCTTTAGGTGGAAATGCACATGTGTTTTTTTGTAAAGGCAAGCAGTTGTTTGGTACGTGTGAAAGCACTGTTAGAACTGAGATCATTGTACCTTTTCTCAGTACAAGCTTTACGTTGAAAGATAATCGCATTCTTTTGAAAGTTTATTGATTTCACGAAAGCTTTATTAAGAAACGCACATTTGTTTCTTTGTGAAGACAAGCAGTTGTTTGTTACGTGTGAAAGCACTGTTAGAACTGAGATCAGTGTTTCTTTTCTCAGTACAAGCTTTACTTTGAAAGATAATCGCGTTCTTTTGAAAATTGAATAATTCTACGAAAGATTTATTTGGAAACGCACATGTGTTTCTTTGTAAAGACAAGCCATTGTTTGCTACGTGTGAAAGCACTGTTAGACCTGAGATCAGTGTTCCTTTTCTATGTACAAGCTTTACATTGAAAGATAATCGCGTTCTTTTGAAATTTTATTAATTTCACTAATGTTTTAGTACGAAACGCACATGTGTTTCTTTGTAAAGACAAGCAGTTGTTTGCTACATGTGAAAGCACTGTTAGAACTGAGATCAGTGTTCCTTTTCTCAGTACAAGCTTTACTTTGAAAGATAATCGCTTTCTTTTGAACGTTTATTAATTTCACGAAAGCTTTAGTAAGAAAGGCACATGTGTTTTTTTGTAATGTCGAGCAGTTGTTTGCTACATGTGAAAGGACTCTTAGAACTGACATCAGTGTTCCTTTTCTCAGTACAAGCTGTATTTTGAAAGATAATCGCGTTCTTTGAAAGGTTATTCATTTCACGAATGCTTTAGTTGGAAACGTACATGTGTTTCTTTGTAAAGACAAGCCGTTTTTTGCTACGTGTGAAAGCACTGCTAAAATTGAGATCAGTGTTTTTTTTCTCAGTACAAGCTTAACTTTGAAAGATAATCACATTCTTTTGAAAGATTATTAATTTCACTAAAGCTTTAGAAAGAACGCACATGTGTTTCTTTGTAAAGACAAGCAGTGGTTTATTAAGTGTGAAAGCACTGTTAGAACTGAGATCAGTGTTCATTTTCTCAGTACAAGCTTTACTTTGAAAGATAATCGCGTTCTTTTGAAAGTTTATTAATTTCACGAAAGCTTTAGTGTGAAACGCACATGTGTTTCTTTGTAAAGACAAGCAGTTGTTTGCTACCTGTGAAAGCACTGTGAGAACTGAGATCAGTGTTCCTTTTCTCGGTACAAGTTTTACTTTGAAAGATAATAGCGTTCTTTTGAAAGATTATTTATTTCACGAATGCTTTAGTTGGAAAAGCACATGTGTTTCTTTGAAAAGACAAGCAGTTGTGTGCTACGTGTAAAATCACTGTTAGAACTGAGATCAGTGTTCCTTTTCTCAGTACAAGCTTTACTTTGAAAGATTATCACGTTCTTTTGAAAGTTTATTAATTTCACGAAAGCTTTAGTTGGAAACGCACATTTCTTTCTTTGTAAAGACAAGCAGTTAGCTACGTGTGAATACACTGTTAGAACTGAAATCAGTGTTCCTATTCTCAATACAAGCTTTACTTTGAAAGGTAATCGCGTTCTTTTGAACGTTTATTAATTTCAAGAAATCTTTAGTTGGAAACGCACATTTGTTTCTTTGTAAAGACAAGCAGTTTGCTACGTGTGAAAGCACTGTTAGAACTGAGATCAGTGTTCTTTTCTCAGTACAAGCTTTACGTTGAAAGATAATCGCGATCTTTTGAAAGGATATTAATTTCAAGAAAGCTTATTAAGAAACGCACATGTGTTTCTTTGTAAAGACAAGCAGTTTGCTACGTGTGAAAGCACTGTTAGAACTGATATCAGTGTTTCTTTTCTCAGTACAAGCTTTACTTTGAAAGATAATCACATTCTTTGAAAGTTTATTAATTTCAAAAAAGCTTTAGTTGGAAACGTACATGAGTTTCTTTGTAAAGACAACAGTTGTTTGCTACGTGTTAAAGCACTGTTAGAACTGAGATCCGTGTTCCTTTTCTCAGTACAAGCATTACTTTGAGAGATAATCGCATTCTTTTTAAAGTTTGTTAATTTCCCGAAAGCTTTAGTTGGAAATGCACATGTGTTTCTTTGTAAAGACAAGCAGTTGTTTGCTACATGTGAAAGAACTGTTCGAACTGAGATCAGTGTTCCTTTTCTCAGTCCAAGTTTTACTTTTAAAGATAATCGCGTTCTTTTGAAAGTTTATTAATTTCACTAAAGTTTTAGTAAGAAACGCACATGTGTATCTTTGTAAAGACAAGAAGTTGTTTGCTACGTGTGAAAGCACTGTTAGAAGTGAGATCAGTGTTCCTTTTCTCAGTACAAGCTTTACTTTGAAAGATAATCGCCTTCTTTTGAAAGTTTATTAATTTCAAGGAAGCTCTAGTAAGAAATGCACATGTGTTTCATGTAAAAACAATCAGTAGTTTGCTACGTGTGAAAGCACTGTTAGAACTGAGATCAGTGTTCCTTTTATCAGTACAAGCTTTACTTTGAAAGATAATCGCGTTCTTTTGAAAGTTGATTAATTTTACGAAAGCTTTAGGTGGAAATGCACATGTGTTTTTTTGTAAAGGCAAGCAGTTGTTTGGTACGTGTGAAAGCACTGTTAGAACTGAGATCATTGTACCTTTTCTCAGTACAAGCTTTACGTTGAAAGATAATCGCATTCTTTTGAAAGTTTATTGATTTCACGAAAGCTTTATTAAGAAACGCACATTTGTTTCTTTGTGAAGACAAGCAGTTGTTTGTTACGTGTGAAAGCACTGTTAGAACTGAGATCAGTGTTTCTTTTCTCAGTACAAGCTTTACTTTGAAAGATAATCGCGTTCTTTTGAAAATTGAATAATTCTACGAAAGATTTATTTGGAAACGCACATGTGTTTCTTTGTAAAGACAAGCCATTGTTTGCTACGTGTGAAAGCACTGTTAGACCTGAGATCAGTGTTCCTTTTCTATGTACAAGCTTTACATTGAAAGATAATCGCGTTCTTTTGAAATTTTATTAATTTCACTAATGTTTTAGTACGAAACGCACATGTGTTTCTTTGTAAAGACAAGCAGTTGTTTGCTACATGTGAAAGCACTGTTAGAACTGAGATCAGTGTTCCTTTTCTCAGTACAAGCTTTACTTTGAAAGATAATCGCTTTCTTTTGAACGTTTATTAATTTCACGAAAGCTTTAGTAAGAAAGGCACATGTGTTTTTTTGTAATGTCGAGCAGTTGTTTGCTACATGTGAAAGGACTCTTAGAACTGACATCAGTGTTCCTTTTCTCAGTACAAGCTGTATTTTGAAAGATAATCGCGTTCTTTGAAAGGTTATTCATTTCACGAATGCTTTAGTTGGAAACGTACATGTGTTTCTTTGTAAAGACAAGCCGTTTTTTGCTACGTGTGAAAGCACTGCTAAAATTGAGATCAGTGTTTTTTTTCTCAGTACAAGCTTAACTTTGAAAGATAATCACATTCTTTTGAAAGATTATTAATTTCACTAAAGCTTTAGAAAGAACGCACATGTGTTTCTTTGTAAAGACAAGCAGTGGTTTATTAAGTGTGAAAGCACTGTTAGAACTGAGATCAGTGTTCATTTTCTCAGTACAAGCTTTACTTTGAAAGATAATCGCGTTCTTTTGAAAGTTTATTAATTTCACGAAAGCTTTAGTGTGAAACGCACATGTGTTTCTTTGTAAAGACAAGCAGTTGTTTGCTACCTGTGAAAGCACTGTGAGAACTGAGATCAGTGTTCCTTTTCTCGGTACAAGTTTTACTTTGAAAGATAATAGCGTTCTTTTGAAAGATTATTTATTTCACGAATGCTTTAGTTGGAAAAGCACATGTGTTTCTTTGAAAAGACAAGCAGTTGTGTGCTACGTGTAAAATCACTGTTAGAACTGAGATCAGTGTTCCTTTTCTCAGTACAAGCTTTACTTTGAAAGGTAATCGCGTTCTTTGAAACTTTATTAATTTCACGAAAGCTTTAGTAAGAATCACACATGTGTTTCTTTGTAAAGACAAGCAGTTGTTTGCTACGTGTGAAAGCACTGTTAGAACGGAGATCAGTATTTTTTTTATCACTACAAGCTTTACTTTGAAAGATAATAGCGGTATTTTGAAAGTTTATTAATTTCACGAAAGCTTTAGTTGCAAACACACATGTGTTTCTTTGTAAAGACAGGCAGTTGTTTGCTACGTGTGAAAGCACTGTTAGAACGGAGATCAGTATTCCTTTTCTCAGTACAAGCTTTACTTTGAAAGATAATCACGGTCTTTTGAACGTTTATTAATTTCACGAAAGCTTTAGTAAGAATCACACATGTGTTTCTTTGTAAAGACAAGCAGTTGTTTGCTACGTGTGAAAGCACTCTTAGAACTGAGATCAGTGTTCCTTTTCTCAGTAAAAACTTTACTTTGACAGATAATCGTGGTCTTTTGAAAGTTTATTCATTTCACGAAAGCTTTAGTGGGAAACGCACATGTGTTTTTTTGTAAAGAGAAGCAGTTGTTTGCTACGTGTGAAAGCACTGTTAGAACTGAGATCAGTGTTCCTTTTCTCAGTACAAGCTTTACTTTGAAAGATAATCACGGTCTTTTGAAAGTTTATTAATTTAACGAAAGCTTTAGTAAGAATCACACATGTGTTTCTTTGTAAAGACAAGCATTTGTTTGCTACGTGTGAAAGCACTGTCAGAACTTAGATTAGTGTTCCTTTTCTCAGTAAAAGATTTACTTTGACAGATAATCACGATCTTTTGAACGTTTATTAATTTCACGAAAGCTTTAGTTGGAAACCACATGTGTATTTTGTAAAGACAAGCAGTTGTTTGCTACGTGTGAAAGCACTGTTAGAACTGAGATCAGTGTTCCTTTTCTCAGTACAAGCTTTACTTTGAAAGATAATAGCGGTCTTTTGAAAGTTTATTAATTTCACAAAAGCTTTAGTTGGAAACACACATGTGTTTCTTTGTAAAGACAAGAAGTTGTTTGATACGTGTGAAAGCACTGTTAGAACTGAGATCACTGTTCCTTTTCCCAGTCCAATTTTATTTTGAGAGATCATCGCCTTCTTTTCAAACTTTATTAATTTCACGAAATCTTTAGTAAGAAATGCACATGTGTTTCTTTATAAAGACAAGCAGTTGCTTGCTACGTGTGAAAGCACTGTTAGAACTGAGATCTCTGTTCCTCTTCTCAGTACAAGCTTTCCTTTGAAAGATAATCGCATTCTTTTGAAAGTTTATAAATTTCACAAAAGCTTTAGTGTGAAACGCACATGTGTTTCTTTGTAAAGACAAGCAGTTGTTTGGTACATGTGAAAGCCCTGTTATAACTGAGATCGGTGTTCCTTTTCTCAGTACAAGCTTTACTTTGAAAGATAATTGCGTTCTTTTGAAAGTTTATAAATTTCACAAAGCTTAGTGTGAAACGCACATGTGTTACTTTGTAAAGAAAAGCAGTTGTTTGCTTCTTATGAAAGCACTGTTAGAACTGAGATCAGTGTTCCTTTTCTCAGTACAAGCTTTACTTTGAAAGTTAATCGCGTTCTTTTGAAAGTTTATTAGTATCACCAGAGTTTTAGTAAGAAACGCACATGTGTTTCTGCCTATAGACAAGCAGTTGTGTGCTACGTGTTAACGCACTGTGAGAACAGAGATCAGCGATTTTTTTTCAGTACAAGCTTTTCTTTGAAAGATAATCGCGTTCTTTTGAAAGTTTATTAATTTCATGAAAGCTTTAGTAAGAACGCACATGTGTTTCTTTGTAAAGACAAGAAGTTGTTTTCTACGTGTGAAAACATAGTTAGAAGTGAGAACAGTGTTCCTTTTCTCAGTACAAGCTTTACTTTGACAGATAATAGCGTTCTTTTGAAAGTTTATTAATTTCACGAAAACTTTAGTTGGAAACACACATGTGTTTCTTTGTAAAGACAAGCAGATGTTCGCTACGTGTGAAAGGACTGTTAGAAATGAGATCAGTATTCCTTTTCTCAGTATAAGCTTTACTTTGAAAGATAATTGCGTTCTTTAGAAATATTATTAATTTCACGAAAGCTTTAGTTGGAAACGCACTTGTGTTTCTTTGTAAAGACAAGCAGTTGTTTGCTACGTGTGAAAGCACTGTTAGAACTGAGATAAGTGTTCCTTTTCTCAGTACAAGCTTTACCTTGAAAGATAATCGCGTTCTTTTGACAGTTTATTAATTTCACGAAAGCTTTAGTTGGAAACGCACATGTGTTTCTTTATAAAGACAAGCAGTTGTTTGCTACGTGTGAAAGCACTGTTAGAACTGAGATCAATGTTCCTTTTGTCAGTACAAGCTTTACTTTGAAAGATAATCGCGTTCTTTTGAATGTTTATTAATTTCACGAAAGCTTTAGTAAGAAACGCCCATGAGTTTCTTTGAAAAGACAGGCAGTTGTTTGCTACGTTTGAAAGCACGGTTTGAACTGAGATCAGTGTTCCTTTTCTCAGTACAAGCTTTACTTTGAAAGATAGTCGCGTTCTTTTGAAAGTTTCTTAATTTCACGAAAGCTTTAGTAGGAAATGCACATGTATTTCTTTGTAAAGACAAGCAATTGTGCTTTGGGCACATAACACCATCCAGCTCAGTCTGTTAGAAGCTGTTATCAAAAACCTCCCTTCCAAAAAAAGTCCAGGACCAGATGGTTTCAATGCAGAATTCTACCAGAACTTCCAAGAAGACCTAATACCTATACTCCTAAATGTATTTCACAATATAGAAACAGAAGAGTCTTTGCCAAATTCCTTTTATGAAGCTACAGTAACTCTGATACCAAAACCACACAAAGAGCCAACCAAGAAAGAGAATTACAGGCCAATCTCACTCATGAACATCGACGCAAAAATCCTCAACAAAATTCTGGCAAACCGAATCCAAGAACACATTAGAAAAATTATCCATTATGATCAAGTAGGCTTCATCCCAGAGATGCAGGGCTGGTTTAACATACGCAAATCTATCAATGTAATCCATCATATAAATAAACTGAAAGAAAAAAATCATATGATAGTTTCATTAGATGCTGAAAAAGCATTTGACAAAATTCAACATCCCTTTATGATAAAAGTCTTGGAGAGATTAGGGATACAAGGGTGGTCATATCTAAATTTAATTAAAGCTATATACAGCAAGCCGACAGCTAATATCAAATTAAATGGAGAGAAAATTAAAGCCATCCTACTAAAATCAGGAACACACCAAGGCTGTCCACTCTCTCCATACCTCTTCAATATAGTTCTCGAAGTTTTAGCAATAGCAATAAGACAACATAAGGGGATAAAGGGGATTCAAATTGGAAAGGAAGAAGTTAAACTTGCATTATTTGCAGATGATATGATAGTGTACATGAGCGATCCCAAAAACTCCTCCAAAGAACTCCTACAGCTGATAAACGCCTTTAGTAATGTGGCAGGATACAAGATCAACTCCAAAAAATCAGTCGCCCTCTTATACACAAAGGATATGGAAGCAGAGAGGGAAATAAGAGAATCATCACCTTTCATGATAGCCACAAACAGCATAAAATATCTTGGGGTAACTCTAACCAAGGAAGTGAAAGATCTATTTGACAAGAACTTTAAGGCATTGAAGAAAGAAATTGAAGAGGATACCAGAAAATGGAAGGATCTCCCTTGCTCTTGGATTGGGAGGATCAACAAAGTAAAAATGGCAATTCTACCAAGGGCAATTTATAGATTCAATGCAATCCCCATTAAAATCCCATCAAAATTCTTCACAGATCTTGAAAGGACAATAATCAACTTTATATGGAGAAACAAAAAACCCAGGATAACCAAAACAATCTTATACAATAAAGGAACTTCTGGAGGAATTACCATCCCTGACTTAAACTCTATTACAGAGCTACAGTAATGAAAACAGCGTGGTACTTGCATAAAAACAGAGAAGTCGACCAATGGAATCGTATAGAAGACCCGGATTTTAACCCACAAACCTATGAACAACTGATTTTCGATAAAGGAGCTAAAAGTATACAATGGAAGAAAGAAAGCATCTTCAACAAATGGTGCTGGCACAATTGGATGTCAACTTGTAGAAGAATGAAAATAGACCTATATCTATCCCCATGCACAAAACTCAAGTGCAAATGGATCAAAGACCTCAATATCAATCTGAACACACTGAACCTGATAGAAGAGAAAATGGGAAGTACCCTACAACATATGGGCACAGGAGATCGCTTCCTATGTATAACCCCAGCAGCACAGACATTAAGGGCAACATTGAATAAATGGGACCTCCTGAAACTGAGAAGCTTCTGTAAAGCAAAGGACACTGTCATTAAGACAAAAAGGCAGCCTACTGAATGGGAGAAGATCTTCACCAACCCCGCAACAGACAAAGGTTTGATCTCCAAAATATATAAAGAACTCAAGAAAATAGACTTTAAAAGGATAATTAACCCAATTAAAAAGTGGGGCACTGAACTGAACAGAGAATTCTCAACAGAAGAAGTTAAAATGGCCAAAAGATACTTAAGGTCATGCTCAACCTTCTTAGCGATCAGAGAAATGCAAATCAAAACAACTTTGAGATACCATCTTACACCTGTCAGAATGGCTAAAATCAAAAACACCAAGGATAGCCTTTGCTGGAGAGGTTGTGGAGAAAGGGGTACCCTCATCCATTGCTGGTGGGACTGCAAACTTGTGCAACCACTTTGGAAATCAGTGTGGTGGTTTCTCAGAAAAATTGGGATCAACCTACCCCTGGACCCAGCAATACCACTCTTGGGAATATACCCAAGAAATGCCCTATCATATAACAAAAGCATTTGTCCAACTATGTTCATAGCAGCATTATTTGTAATAGCCAGAACCTGGAAGCAACCTAGATGCCCTTCAATGGAAGAATGGATGAAGAAAGTGTGGAATATATACACATTAGAGTACTACTCTGCGGTAAAAACAATGACTTCTCGAATTTTGCATGCAAATGGATGGAAATAGAAAATACGATCCTGAGTGAGGTAACCCAGACCCAAAAAGAAGAATATGGGATGTACTCACTCATAATCGGTTTCTAACCATGGATAGGGGCCACTGAGTCTATAATTTGTGATCCTAAAGAAGCTAAACAAAAGGGTAAACCCAAGGAAAAACATATAGATATCCTCCCAGCTATGGGAAATAGACAAGACTGATGGGCAAAAAATTGCAATCTTGGGGGTGGGGTGAGATGGGGATGAAAGGTGATGGGGAAAGAAAAGTGTGAAGGAGAGGATGAGGGGAACTGGGGAATCGGGGTGATTGGGGATGAAGGAAGGTTGGATAAGGGAGCAGGGAAACTCATACCTTAGTTAAGGGAACCACCTAAAGGTTGGCAAGAGACTTGAACTTGGAATGGCTACCAGATGCGCAGGGCAATGTCTCCAGTTAGTTCATTGGGGCACCTGAGGATAGGGAACCTGAAATGAACCTATCCTATAATCATACTGATGAAAATCTTGCATATCGCCATAGAACCTTCATCTAGCGATGGATGGAGATAGAGACAGAGACCCACACTGGAGAACCGGACTGAGCTCCCAAGGTTATAATGAGGAGCAGAAGGAGAGAGAACATGAACAAGGAAGTCAGGACCACTGAGACAGTGGGGCCGATCTATTGGGAGCTCACCAAGGCCAGCTGGTCTGCTACTGAAAAAACATGGGATAAAACCGGACTCTCTGAATGTGGCGGACAATGAGAGCTGACGAGAGGCCAAGGAGAATGGCACGGGAATTTTCATCTGGCGATGGATCGAGAGAGAGACAGAGACCCAATTTGGAGCAACGGTCTAAGCTCTTAAAGTTCAAATGAGGAGCAGAAGGAGGGAGAACATGAGCAAGGAAATCAGCACCACGAGGCATGCACCCACCCAATGTGACAGTGGAACTGATCTATTGGGAGCTCTCCAAGGCCAGCTGGACTGGGACTGAATAAGCATGGGTTGAAACTGGACTCTCTGAACATGTCGGACAATGAAGGCTGATGAGAAGCCAAGGACAATGGCACTAGGTTTCGATCCTAATACATGAACTGGCTTTGTGGGAGCTTAACCTGTTTGAATACTCACCTTCCTGGACCTAGATAGAAGTGGGAGGACCTTGGTGTTCCTGTAGGGCAGGGAATTTGGACTGCTCTTCAGTATCGAGAAGGAGGGGTAATGGACTGGGGGTAGGAGAAGAGGAGTGGGGATAGGGGGAGGGGAGCGGGGGGAGTGGGCAATATGTGGGAGGAGGGGGAGGGAAATGGGAAACGGGTAGCAGTTGGAAATTTTAATTAAAAAAGAATAAAAAAAATGAGAAAAAAAAAGAAAAGACAAGCAGTTGTTTTCTCCGTGTGAAAGCATTGTTAGAACTGAGATCAGTGTTCCTTTTCTAAATACAAGATTTATTTTGAAAGATAATCACGTTCTTTTGAAAGTTTATTAATTTCAGGAAAGCTTTAGTAAGAAACGCACATGTGTTCCTTTGTAAAAACAAGCAGTTGTTTGCTATGTGTGAAAGCATTGTTAGAACTGAGATCAGTGTTCCTTTTCTCAGTACAAACTTTACTTTGAAAGATAATCATGTTCTTTTGAAAGTTTATTAATTTCAAGAAAGCTTTAGTAAGAAACGCGCATGTGTTTCTTTCTAAAGACAAGCAGTTGTTTGCTCTGTGTGAAAGCATTGTTAGAACTGAGATCAGTGTTCCTTTTCTCAGTAAAAGCTTTACTTTGAAAGATTATCATGTTCTTTTGAAAGTTTATTAATTGGACGAAAGCTTTAGAAATGAACACACGTGTTTCTTTGTAAAGACAAGCAATTGTTTGCTACATGTGAAAGAATTGTTACAACTGAGATCAGTGTTCCTTTTCTCACTACAACCTTTACTTTGAAAGATAATCACGTTCTTTGTAAGTTTATTAATTTCACGTACGCTTTACTAAGACACGCACATGTGTTTCTTTGTAAAGACAGGCAGTTGTTTGCTACGTGTGAAAGCATTGCTAGAACTGAGACCAGTGTTCCTTTTCTCAGTACAAACT
Source organism: Chionomys nivalis (assembly GCF_950005125.1). NCBI lineage: Eukaryota > Metazoa > Chordata > Mammalia > Rodentia > Cricetidae > Chionomys > Chionomys nivalis. Next base: position 126,589,211 of record NC_080088.1, on the reverse strand, counting down.
TTACTTTGAAAGATAATCACGTTCTTTTGAAAGTTTATTAATTTCACGAAAGCTTTAGAAAGGCTTTAGTAAGAAACGCACATGTGTTTCTTTGTAAAGACAAGCAGATGTTTTCTACGAGTGAAAACATATTTAGAACAGAGATCAGTGTTCCTTTTCTCAGTACAAGCTTTACTTTGAAAGATAATCACGTTCTTTTGAAAGTTTATTAATTTCATGAAAGCTTTAGTAAGAAACGCAAATGTGTTCCTTTGTAAAGACAAGCAGTTGTTTGCTACATTGAAAGCATTGTTGTAACTGAGATCAATGTTCCTTTTCTCAGTACAAGCTTTACTTTGAAAGATAATCATGTTCTTTTGAAAGTTTATAAATTTCACAAAAGCATTAGAAAGGTTTTAGTAAGAAACGCACATGTGTTTCTTTGTAAAGACAAGCAGTTGTTTGCTACATGTGAAAGCATTGTTGGAACTGATATCAGTGTTCCTTTTCTCAGTACAAGCTTTACTTTGAAAGATAATCCCGTTCTTTTGAAAGTTTATTAAATTCACGAAAGCTTTAGTAAGAAACGCACATGTGTTTCTTTGAAAAGACAAGCAGTTGTTTGCTCTGTGTGAAAGCATTGTTAGAACTGAGATCAGTGTTCCTTTTCTCAATCCAAGCTATACTTTGAAATATAAACACCTTCTTTTGAAAGTTTATTAATTTCACGAATGCTCTAGGAAGAAACGCACATGTGTTTCTTTGTAAAGACAAGCAGTAGTTTGCTACGTGTGAAAGCATTGTTAGAACTGAGTTCAGTGTTCCTATTCTCAGTACACGCATTACTTTGAAAGATAATCACGTTCTTTTTTTTAATCACGTTCTTTTGAAAGTTTATTAATTTCACAAAAGCTTTAGTAAAACGCACATGTGTTTCTTTGTAAAGACAAGCAGTTGTTTGCTACGTGTGAAAGCATTGTTAGAACTGAGATCAGTGTTCCTTTTCCCAGTACAATCTTTAATTTGAAAGATAATCACGTTCTTTTGAAAGTTTATTAATTTCATGAAAGCTTTAGTAAGAAAAGCAAATGTGTTCCTTTGTAAAGACAAGCACTTGTTTGCTACGTTGAAAGCATTGTTAGAACTGAGATCAATGTTCCTTTTCTCAGTACAAGCTTTACTTTGAAAGATAATCACGTTCTTTTGAAAGTTTATTAATTTCACAAAAGCTTTAGAAAAGCTTTAGTAAGAAACGCACATGTGTTTCTTTCTAAAGACAAGCAGATGTTTTCTACGAGTGAAAGCATATTTAGAACAGAGATCAGTGTTCCTTTTCTCAGTACAAGCTTTACTTTGAAAGATAATCACGTTCTTTTGAAAGTTTATTAATTTCATGAAAGCTTTAATAACAAATGCACATGTGTTGCTTTGTAAAGACAAGCAGATGATTGCTACGTGTGAAAGCATTGTTAGAACTGAGATCAGTGTTCCTTTTCTATGTACAATCTTTACTTTGAATGATAATCACGTTCTTGTGAAAGTTTATTAATTGCACGAAAGCTTTAGTAAGAAACGCACATGTGTTTCTTAGTAAAGACAAGCTGTTGTTTGCTACGTGTTACAGCATTGTTAGAACTGAGACCAGTGTTCCTTTTCTCAGTACAATCTTTACTTTGAAAGATAATCACGTTCTTTTGAAAGTTTATTAATTTCACGAAAGCTTTACTAAGGATTTAGTAAGAAACGCACATGTGTTTCTTTGTAAAGACAAGCAGTTGTTTTCTATGTGTGAAAGTGTTGTTAGAACTGAGATCAGTAGTCGGGCGGTGGTGGCGCACGCCTTTAATCCCAGCACTTGGGAGGCAGAGGCAGTTGAATCTCTGTGAGTTCGAGACCAGCCTGGTCTACAAGAGCTAGTTCCAGGACAGGCTCCAAAGCCACAGAGAAACCCTGTCTTGAAAAACAAACAAAAAAAAAAAAGAACTGAGATCAGTGTTCCTTTTCTCACTACAAGCTTTACTTTGAAAGATAATCACGTTCTTTGTATGTTTATTAATTTCACGTACGCTTTACTAAGACATGCACATGTGTTTCTTTGTAAAGACAGGCAGTTGTTTGCTACGTGTGAAAGCATTGCTAGAACTGAGACCAGTGTTCCTTTTCTCAGTACAAACTTTACTTTGAAAGATAATCACGTTCTTTTGAAAGTTTATTAAATTCACGAAAGCTTTAGAAAGAAACGCACATGTGTTTCTTTGTAAAGACAAGCAGTTTTTTGCTATGTGTGAAAGCATTGTTAGAACTGAGATCAGTGTTCCTTTTCTCAATACCAGCTTTACTTTGAAATATAATCACCTTCTTTTGAAAGTTTATTAATTTCACGAATGCTCTAGGAAGAAACGCACATGTGTTTCTTTGTAAAGACAAGCAGTAGTTTGCTACGTGTGAAAGCATTGTTAGAACTGAGTTCAGTGTTCCTTTTCTCAGTGCACGCTTTACTTTGAAAGATAATCATGTTCTTTTGAAAGTTTATTAATTTCACGAAAGCTTTATTAAAACGCACATGTGTTTCTTTGTAAAGACAAGCAGTTGTTTGCTACGTGTGAAAGCATTGTTAGAACTGAGATCAGTGTTCCTTTTCCCAGTACAAGCTTTAATTTGAAAGATTATCACGTTCTTTTGAAAGTTTATTAATTTCACGAAAGCTTTAGTAAGAAATGCACATGTGATCTGAGCTCGGTACCAGGAGAGACATCATTGGGGTGGGTTTGTGATGGGCCAGCAGCCCTGGTCAGGGAACTCAGAAGTTCCCCACCCACCCCCATCCCTCCTGGGCTCCCTGCAGAGACTCTACTCGCTGCAGACTAATTCTCTGTTCCTATCCCACCCAGCTTGCATCCAGAACCCTTCTTCCTTCTTCCCCCTTCCTTCTTTGGGCACATTAAACCACCTAGCTCAGCCTGTCTGGGCACTGGGGGCAAATCCTCAGGGCAAACAGGCGCGCGGGAGTTCCTTTGTTTCACTGGCCTGCCTGCACCAAGCAAGGTAGGCGCTTTGTTTACGAACTACCCAACCAGCATGGAGATCTGAGCTCGGTACCAGGAGAGACATCATTGGGGTGAGTTTGTGACAGGGCAGCAGCCCTGAACAGGGAACTCAGAAGTTCCTCACCCACCCCATCCCTCCTAGGCTCCATGCAGAGACTCTACTCCCTGCAGACTGCCTCTCTTTTCCTATCCCACCCAGCTTGCATCCAGAACCCTTCTTCCTTCTGCCCCCTTCCTTTTTTGGGCACATAACACCACCTAGCTCAGCCTGTCTGGGTGCTGGGTGTGAATCCTCAGGGCAAAAAGGTGTGCGGGAGTTCCTTTGTTTCACTAGTCTGTCTGGGCGCTGGGGGCGAATCCTCAGGGCAAACAGGCGGACGGGAGTTCCTTTGTTTCACTGGCCTGCCTGCACCAAGCAAGGTAGGCACTTTGTTTACAAACTACCCAACCAGCAAGGAGAGCGGATCTTGGCACCAGGAGAGCCATCATTGGGCATGGAGATCCGATATTATCACCAGGAGAGACATCACTGGAGCACCAGGAGAACCATCACTGGGGAGTGCCATCACTGGGAAGGTACAACAGTAGGCAAGGAGACCTGATCCTGTAAAAGAAGATCCATAGGAGAGCATTCAGAGGAAGAGATGGGCAGGCGCCAATGCAAGAATTCACCCAACAATCTGAAAAATAATATGAAACCACCAGAACCCAGCGACCTCCCAACAGGAGGACATGAACACCTTAATCATGAAGAAGTAGAAAAAATTGACTTTATGAAAGTGATTGATGCCCTTAAACAGCATGTAAAAAATGCCCTTATAGAAATGGATGAGAAGTATAACAGAAAGTTTGAAGCATTGAGTAAATCAGTGAATGATACCCTAGGAAACCAAGGAAAAACAATCAAACAGATAATGGAAACAGTTCAAGTCTTGAAAACTGAATTGGAGGCAAAGAAGAAAACACAAACAGAAGGCTGGCTGGACATGGAAAATCTAGGTAAACGAATAGAGTCTACAGAAACAAGCATAACCAACAGAATACAAGAGATAGAAGAAAGAATCTCAGATTCTGAAGATACCATAGAGAAAATAAACACGCTGATCAAAGAAAACAGCAAGGCCAACAAACTCTCATCACAAAACATTCAGGAAATATGGGACACAATAAAAAGACCAAACCTAAGAATAATAGGAGTAGAAGAAGGGGAAGAAGCGCATCTCAACGGTCCACAAAATATATTTAATAAAATTATAGAAGAAAACTTTCCCAACCTAAAGAAAGATATACCTACAAAGGTTCAAGAAGCATACAGAACACCGAATAGGCTGGATCAAAAAAAAATCCCCTCGCCATATAATAATCAAAACACAAAGCATACAGAACAAAGAAAGAATATTAAGAGCTGCAAAGGAAAAAGGCCAAGTTACTTATAAAGGTAAACCTATCAGACTTACACCTGACTTCTCTATGGAAACAATGAAAGCCAGAAGGTCCTAGATAGATGTACTGCAGAAACTAAGAGACTGTGGATGCAAGCCCAGACGACTATACCCAGCCAAACTTTCGTTCACTATAAATGGAAAAACAAAATTTTCCAGGATAAAAACAAATTTAAACAATACGTAGCCACAAATCCGGCCTTACAAAAAGTAATAGAAGGAAAATCATTAACCAAGGAGTCCAACAATGACCACAATATCTCAGACAACTAGAGACCCTTCACCAGCACAACACAAAGAAGGGAAACACACAAAACTTACTACTAAAAAAATGACCGGAGTTAACAACCACTGGTCATTAATATCACTTAATGTCAATGGACTCAACTCACCTATAAAAAGGCACAGACTAAGAGATTGGATACGAAAACAGGATCCAACATTCTGCTGTTTACAAGAAACACACCTCAACTACAAAGACAGACACCTACTCAGAGTAAAGGGTTGGGATAAGGCGTATCAAGTTAATGGACCTAAGAAACAAGCAGGGGTGGCCATACTAATTTCTAACAAAGTTGACTTCAAACTTAAATCAATCAGAAGAGATGGAGAGGGACATTTTCTACTCATAACAGGAACAATTCATCAGGATGAAGTCTCAATCCTGAATATCTATGCCCCTAATACAAAAGCACCCACGTACGTAAAAGAAACATTGCTAAAACTCAAGGCAGCAATCAAACCACACACATTAATAGTAGGAGACTTTAACACTCCTCTCTCAACAATGGACAGGTCAATTAAACAGAAACCTAACAGAGAAATAAGAGAATTATTGGGGGTAATGAATCAAATGGACTTAACAGACATCTATAGAATATTCCACCCAAATAGGAAAGAATATACCTTCTTCTCTGCAGCTCATGGAACCTTCTCGAAAATTGACCACATACTCGGTAACAAAGCAAACATCCACAGTTACAAAAAAATATCTGTAACCACCTGTATCTTATCAGATCACCATGGATTAAAGCTAGAATTCAACAACAATGCTACCCCCAGAAAGCCTACAAACTCATGGAAACTGAACAGTCAACTACTGAACCATACCTGGATTAAGGAAGAAATAAAGAAAGAAATTAAAGTCATCCTTGAATTCAATGAAAATAAAGAAACAACATACTCAAACCTATGGGACATTATGAAAGCAGTCCTGAGAGGAAAGTTCATAGCACTAACTGCCCACTTAAAGAAAACAGAGAAAGCACACATTGGAGACTTAACAGCCCACCTGAAAGCTATAGAAAAAAAAGAAGCAGACTCACCTAGAAGGAGTAGAAGACTGGAAATAATCAAACTAAGGGCTGAAATCAACAAAATAGAAACACAGAAAACAATTGAAAGAATCAATGAAACAAAAAGCTGGTTCCTGGAGAAAATCAACAAGATTGATAAACCCCTATCCAAACTAATCAAACGGCAGAGAGAGAATTTGCAAATTAATAAAATCAGAAATGAAAAGGGGGACATAACCATAGACACAGAGGAAATTCAGACAATCATTAGATCTTACTACAAAAGCCTGTATGCCACAAAACTGGAAAATGTTAAAGAAATGGACACTTTTTTAGATGAATACCATATACCAAAGTTAAACCAGGACCAGGTAAACAACCTAAATAGATCTGTTAGTCGTGAAGAATTAGAAGCTGTTATCAAAAACCTCCCTTCCAAAAAAAGTCCAGGACCAGATGGTTTCAATGCAGAATTCTACCAGAACTTCCAAGAAGACCTAATACCTATACTCCTAAATGTATTTCACAATATAGAAACAGAAGAGTCATTTCCAAATTCCTTCTATGAAGCTACAGTAACTCTGATACCAAAACCACACAAAGACTCAAACAAGAAAGAGAATTACAGGCCAATCTCACTCATGAACATCGACGCAAAAATCCTCACCAAAATACTGGCAAACCGAATCCAAGAACACATTAGAAAAATTATCCATTATGATCAAGTAGGCTTCATCCCAGAGATGCAGGGCTGGTTTAACATATGCAAATCTATCAATGTAATCCATCATATAAATAAACTGAAAGAAAAAAACCATATGATAGTTTCATTAGATGCTGACAAAGCATTTGACAAAATTCAACATCCCTTTATGATAAAAGTCTTGGAGAGATTAGGGATACAAGGGCCATACCTAAATATAATTAAAGCTATTTACAGCAAGCCGACAGCTAACATCAAATTAAATGGAGAGAAACTTAAAGCCATCCCACTAAAATCAGGAACACGCCAAGGCTGTCCACTCTCCCCATACCTCTTCAATATAGTTCTTGAAGTCTTAGCAATAGCAATAAGACAACATAAGGGGATCAAGGGGATTCGAATTGGAAAGGAAGAAGTTAAACTTGCGTTATTTGCAGATGATATGATAGTGTACTTAAGCGACCCCAAAAACTCCACCAAAGAACTTCTACAGCTGATAAATACCTTTAGTAATGTGGCAGGATACAAGATCAACTCCAAAAAATCAGTTGCCCTCTTATACACAAAGGATATGGAAGCAGAGAGGGAAATAAGAGACTCATCACCTTTCACGATAGCCACAAACAGCATAAAATATCTTGGGGTAACTCTAACCAAGGAAGTGAAAGACCTATTTGACAATACTTTAAGTCTTTGAAGAAAGAAATTGAAGGGGATACCAGAAAATGGAAGGATCTCCCTTGCTCTTGGATTGGGAGGATCAACATAGTAAAAATGGCAATTCTACCAAAGGCAATCTATAGATTCAATGCAATCCCCATCAAGGTCCCATCAAAATTCTTCACAGATCTTGAGAGGACAATAATCAACTTTATATGGAAAAACAAAAAACCCAGGATAGCGAAAACAATCTTATACAATAAAGGAACTTCTGGAGGCATTACCATCCCTGACTTCAAACTCTATTACAGAGCTACAGTAATGAAAACAGCGTGGTACTGGCATAAAAACAGAGAAGTCGACCAATGGAATCGTATAGAAGACCCGGATTTTAACCCACAAACCTATGAACACCTCATTTTCGATAAAGGAGCTAAAAGTGTACAATGGAAGAAAGAAAGCATCTTCAACAAATGGTGCTGGCACAACTGGATGTCAACCTGTAGAAGAATGAAAATAGACCCATATCTATCCCCATGCACAAAACTCAAGTGCAAATGGATCAAAGACCTCAATATCAATCTGAACACACTGAACCTGATAGAAGAGAAAATGGGAAGTACCCTACAACATATGGGCACAGGAGATCGCTTCCGATGTATAACCCCAGCAGCACAGACATTAAGGGCAACATTGAATAAATGGGACCTCCTGAAACTGAGAAGCTTCTGTAAAGCAAAGGACACTGTCACTAAGACAAAAAGGCACCCTATTGACTGGGAGAAGATCTTCACCAACCCTGCAACAGACAAAGGTCTGATCTCCAAAATATATAAAGAACTCAAGAAACTAGACATTAAAATGATAATTAACCCAATTAAAAAATGGGGCACTGAAATGAACAGAGAGTTCTCAACAGAAGAAGTTAAAATGGCCAAAAGACACTTAAGGTCATGCTCAACCTTCTTAGCGATCAGAGAAATGCAAATCAAAACAACTTTGAGATATCATCTTACACCTGTCAGAATGGCTAAAATCAAAAACACCAAAGATAGCCTTTGCTGGAGAGGTTGTGGAGAAAGGGGTACCCTCATTCATTGCTGGTGGGACTGCAAACTTTTGCGACCACTTTGCAAATCAGTGTGGCAGTTTCTCAGAAAAATTGGGATCAACCTACCCCTGGACCCAGCAATACCACTCCTGGGAATATACCCAAGAGATTCCTTATCATATGACAAAAGCATTTGTTCAACTATGTTCATAGCAGCATTATTTGTAATAGCCAGAACCTGGAAGCATCCTAGGTGTCCTTCAATGGAAGAATGGATGAAGAAAGTGTGGAATATATACACATTAGAGTACTACTCTGCAGTAAAAAACAATGACTTCTCGAATTTTGCATGCAAATGGATGGAAATAGAAAAGACTATCCTGAGTGAGGTAACCCAGACCCAAAAAGAAGATCATGAGATGTACTCACTCATAATTGGTTTCTAGCTATGGATAGGGGGCCTCTGAGTCTATAATATGTGGTCCTAAAGAAGCTAAACAAGAGGGCAAACCCAAGGAAAAACATATAGTTATCCTCCTGGCTATGGGAAGTAGACAAGAGTGCCGGGCAAAAAATTGGAATCTTCGGGGTAGGGTGGGATGGGGGTAAGGGGAGATGGAGAAAGAAAAGTGTGAAGGAGAGGATGAGGGGAACTTGGGGAAACGGGATGATTGGGGATATAGGAAGGTTGGATAGGGGAGCAGGGATCTCATATCTTAGTTAAGGGAACCACCTAAGGGTTGGCAAGAGACTTGAAATTGGTGTGGCTACCAGATGCGCAAGGCAATGTCCCCAGTTAGTTCCTTGGGCACCTGAGGATAGGGAATCTGAAATGATCCTATCCTACAGCCATACTGATGAATATCTTGCATATCACCATAGAACCTTCATCTAGCGATGGATGGAGATAGCGACAGAGACCTACACTGGAGCATCGGACTGAGCTCCCAAGGTTCTAATGAGGAGCAGAAGGAGGGAGAGCATGTAAAACGAAGTCAGTACCACGAGGGGTGCACCCACCCACTGAGACAGTCTGACCGATCTATGGGGAGCTCACCAAGGCCAGCTGGACTGTGACTGAAAAAGCATGGGATAAAACCGGACTCTCTGAACATGGACAATGAGAGCTGACAAGAGGACAAGGACAATGGCATGGGGTGTTGATCCTACTTCAGGTTCTGGCTTTGTGGGAGCCTAGACAGTTTGGATGTTCAACTTCCTAGATCTGGATGGAGGGGGGAGGACCTTGGACTTTCCACAGGGCAGGGAAACCTGACTGCTCCTGGGACTGGAGAGGGAGGAGAAGAAGAGTGGGGGGAAAGGGAGAGAGGCGGGAGGAGGGGGAGGGAAATGGGAGGTGGTGAGGAGGCAGAAAATTTTTTTTCATTAAAAAAAAAAAGAAACGCACATGTGTTTCTTTGTAAAGACAAGCAGTTGTCTGCTACATGTGAAAGCATTGTTAGAACTGAGATCAGTGTTCCTTTTCACAGTACAAGAATTACTTTGAAAGGTAATCATGTTCTTTTGAAAGTTTATTAATTTCACGAAAGCTTTAGAAAGGCTTTAGTAAGAAACGCGCATGTGTTTCTTTGTAAAGACAAGCAGTTGTTTTCTATGAGTGAAAGCATATTTAGAACAGAGATCAGTGTTCCTTTTCTCAGTACAAGCTTTACTTTGAAAGATAATCACGTTCTTTTGAAAGTTAATTAATTGCACGAAAGCTTTAGTAACAAACGCACATGTGTCTTTGTAAAGACAAGCAGTTGTTTGCTACGTGTTAAAGCATTGTAAGAACTGAGATCAGTGTACATTTTCTCATTACAAGCTTTACTTTGAAAGATAATCACGTTCTTTTGAAAGTTAATTAATTTCACGAAAGCTTTAGTAAGGCTTTAGTAAGAAATGCACATGTGTTTCTTTGTAAAGACAAGCAGTTGTTTTGTACGTGTGAAAGCACGGTTAGAACTGAGATCAGTGTTCCTTTTCTCAGTACAAGTTTTACTTTGAAAGATAATCATGTTCTTTTGATAGTTTATTAATTTCACGAAACCTTTAGTAAGAAACGCACATGTAAAGACAAGCAGTTGTTTACTACATGTGAAAGCATTGTTAGAACTGAGATCTGTGTTCCTTTTCTAGGTACAAGTTTACTTTGAAAGATAATCATGTTCTTTTGAAATTTATTAATTTCACGAAAGCTCTAGTAAGAAACGCACATGTATTTCTTTGGAAAGACAAGCAGTTGTTTGCTACATGTGAAAGCATTGTTAGAACTGAGATCAGTGTACCTTTTCCCAGTACAAGCTTTACTTTGAAAGATAATCACGTTCTTTGAAAGTTTATTAATTTCACGAACGCTTTAATAAAAAACGCACATGTGTTTCTTTGTAAAGACAAGCAGTTGTTAGCTACATGTGAAAGCATTGTTAGAACTGAGATCAGTGTTCCTTTTCTCAGTACAAGCTTTATTTGAAAGATAATCACGTTCTTTTGAAAGTTTATTAATTTCAGGAACGCTCTAGGAAGAAATGCACAAGTGGTTATTTGTAAAGACAAGCAGATGTTTGCTACGTGTGAAATCATTGTTAGAACTGGGATCAGTGTTCCTTTTATCAGTACAAGCTTTACTTTGAAAGATAATCACGTTCTTTTGAAAGTTTATTAATTTCACGAAAGCTTTAGTAAGAAACGCACATGTGTTTCCATGTAAAGACAAGCAATTCTTTGCTATGTGGGAAAGCATTGTTAGAACTGAGATCAGTGTTCCTTTTCTCAGTACAAGCTTTACTTTGAAAGATAATCACGTTCTTTTGAAAGTTTGTTAATTTCACGAAAGCTTTAAGAAAAAACGCACATGTGTTTCTTGGTAAAGACAAGCAGTTGTTTGCTACATGTGAAAGCATTGTTAGAACTGAGATCAGTGTTCCTTTTCTCAGTACAAGCTTTACTTTGAAAGATAATCACGTTCTTTTGAAAGTTTGTTAATTTCACGAAAGCTTTAAGAAAAAACGCACATGTGTTTCTTGGTAAAGACAAGCAGTTGTTTGCTACATGTGAAAGCATTGTTAGAACTGAGATCAGTGTTCCTTTTCCCAGTACAAGCTTTACTTTGAAAGATAATCACGTTCTTTTGAAAGTTTATTAATTTCACGAAAGCTTTAGTAAGAAAGGCACATGTGTTTCTTTGTAAAGACAAGCAGTTGTTTGCTACGTGTGAAAGCAATGTTAGAACTTAGATCAGTGTTCCTTTTCTCAGTACAAGCTTTACTTTGACAGATAATCACGTTCTTTTGAGAGTTAATTATTTTCACGAAAGCTTTAGTAAGGCTTTAGTAAGAAACAACATGTGGAGGGTGAGTTTGTGACCTGACCGGGGCAGCGGAAGCAGCCCTGGACAGGGAACTCTGAAGTTCCTCATCCCCCACCCTATACTCCCTGGGCTCCCTGCAGGGGCTCTATACCCTGCATACTGCCTCTCTCTTCTTGTCCCACCCAGCTTGCATCCAGAACCCTTCTTCCTTCTGCCCCCTTTCCTCTTTGGGCACATAACACCATCCAGCTCAGTCTGTCTGGTGCTGGGGGCAAATCCTCAGGGCAAGTAGGCAGGCGAGACTTCCTTTGTTTCTCCAGCCTGCCCGCACCAAGCAAGGTAAGGCCTTTGTTTCACTACTACCCAACCTGCACGGAGATCTGATCTAGGCACCAGGAGAGACAGCAGAGGGGTGAGTTTGTGACCTGACCGGGGCGGCGGAAGCAGCCCTGGACAGGGAACTCTGAAGTTCCTCATCCCCCACCCTATACTCCCTGGGCTCCCTGCAGGGGCTCTACACCCTGCATACTGCCTCTCTCTTCTTGTCCCACCCAGCTTGCATCCAGAACCCTTCTTCCTTCTGCCCCCTTTCCTCTTTGGGCACATAACACCATCCAGCTCAGTCTGTCTGGCGCTGGGGGCAAATCCTCAGGGCAAGTAGGCAGGTGAGACTTCCTTTGGTTCACTGGCCAGCCTGCACCAAGCAAGGTAGGAGCTTTTTTACGAACTACCCAACCTGCACGGAGATCTGATCTTGGCACCAGGAGAGCCATCAGTGGGAGAGCTAATCTGGGTACCAGGAGAGCCATCTTTGGGCACGGAGATCTGATATTGGCACCAGGAGAGACATCACTGGAGCACCAGAAGAGCCATCACTGGGGAGTGCCATCACTGGGAAGGTACATCAGTAGGCAGGGAGACCTGATCCGGTAAAAGAAGACCCATAGGGGAGCATTCGGAGGAAGAGATGGGCAGGCGCCAATGCAAGAATTCACCCAACAATCTGAAAAACAATATGAAACCACCAGAACCCAGCGACCTCACAACAGGAGGACATGAACACCTTAATCATGAAGAAGTAGAAAAAATTGACTTTATGAAAGTGATTGACGCCCTTAAACAGCATGTAAAAAATGCCCTTATAGAAATGACCCTATCCTATAACCATACTGATGAATATCTTGCATATCACCATAGAACCTTCATCTAGCGATGGATGGAGATAGAGACAGACACCCACACTGGAGCACCGGACTGAGCTCCCAAGGTTCTAATGAGGAGCAGAAGGAGGGAGAACATGAACAAAGAAGTCAGGACCACGAGGGGTGTACCCACCCACTGAGACAGTGGGGCCAATCTATTGGGAGCTCACCAAGGACAGCTGGACTGCGACTGAAAAAGCATGGGATAAAACCGGACTCTCTGAACATGGCGGACAATGAGAGCTGACGAGAGGCCAAGGAGAATGGCACAGGGTTTTGATCCTACTTCATGTTCTGGCTTTGTGGGAGCCTAGACAGTTTGGATGGTCACCTTTCTAGACCTGGATGGAGGGGGGTGGACCTTGGACTTTCCACAGGGCAGGGAACCCTGACTGCTCTTGGGACTGGAGAGGGAGGAGAAGAGGAGTGGGGGAGGGGTGGGAGGAGGGGGAGAGAAATGGGAGGCGAGGAGGAAGTGGGAAAAATTTTTTTTCAATAAAAAAATAAAAATAAAGCAAATCAAGTTGATTTGCCTAGTTTTAATACAAGACAAGGTGCTTAGCTTAGTCTTACAACTTGATAAGTCATGTTTTGTTACTATCCTTGGAAGGCATACCCTTTCCGAATAGAAACAGAGGAGGAGTGGATGGGGTGGAGCAGAGGGGAGGTGTGGGATGAGAGACTGGGAGGAGAGAAAAGAGGGGAAATGTGTGTGTATGTGCAAGTATGCGTGCATGCATGCAGAATATATATATACACACATCCCTAGGGATGGTGAAATTGTTTAGGAGTTAAGAGCACAGACTGTTCTTCCAAAGGACCCATGTTCACCTCCCAGAAACCACAGGGCAGACCACAACTGTCTGTAATTCCAGCTTCAGGGGACCTGATACCCATGGTAAAACACCGTGCACATTAATCCCAGCACTCGGGAGGCAGAGGCAGGCGGATCTCTGTGAGTTCGAGACCAGCCTGGTCTACAAGAGCTAGTTCCAGGACAGGCTCCAAAACCTCAGAGAAACCCTGTCTCGAAAAACTAAGGAATAAAACAGGTGAGGGATGGGTAAGACAGATGCTTCACTTCATAGGATTTTTGTTTGTTTTATTCTGTGTTTTTAAATCATTAAGGTCTACTAATACAGTTTGAAATTTCTAAGTGTGTGAGAACTTAAGGATATAGATATTCATTTTTCTTGTCATGTGGCTTCATATATTTGTCTTCATAAAGTTCTATAATTTTTAATTTTATCATCTATGGTCATTGTACATAATATTGTGTTACACAAAACATTTCATATGAGTAGTAACAGTTTTTACATTTTATTGATTTCTGGTAGACATCAGTAGAAGTTCAGTAACTGGAATGGAGCATAGGGAAGTGAGGCAAGAAACCACAATTCATAATGATAATTTAGTAAGATGGTGTTAATGAAACCTTAAATATAAAGAAAACAAGGTTAGATGGACCATCAAAAATGACTGTGTCTTATTAGAGTATCTGTTAAGGTACAATATGGGGGAAAATTAAATGGAGGTTTCCAAAACCAGGTTCTGAGGAAATGACAAAGGAAGTGGGAATCATTAGAAGTAAAAAGAGGGGCACAAGAACATTCATGTGATGTTTACACTGAGTACTAAAGAAAGTTTGAATATGGCCACCCTGTATTTTTGTTTTGTTTTTTGGTGTTGTTGTTGTTGTTAAAAATTTAAACATTTTATTTTATTTTTTGCTTTATAAATAATGCCATTCAAAATTTCCACCTTCTCCCCTCCTCCCATTTCCCTCCCATTTCTCCACTCACCTCTCCAGTCCTAAGAGCAGTCAGGGTGCCCTGCCCTGTGGGAAGTCCAAGGTCCTCCCCCCTCCATCCAGGTCTAGGAAGGTGAGCAGCCAAACAGACTAGGCTCCCACAATGCCAGTACCTGCAGTAGGATTAAAACCCAGTGCCATTGTCCTTGGCTTCTCAGCCAGCCCTCCTGGTCCACAACGTTCAGAGAGTCCGGTTTGATCACATGCTCCATCAGTCCCAGTTCAGCTTGCTTTACTGAGCTCCCAATAGATCAGCCCCACCGTCTCAGTGGGTGGGCGCACCCCTCATGGTCCTGACTACCTTGCTCATGTCCTCCCTCCTCCTGCTCCTCATTTGGACCTTGGGAGCTCAGTCCAGTGCTCCAATGTGGGTATCTATCTCTAGCTTCATCCATTGCCAGATGAAGGTTCTATGGTGATATGCAAGATACTCATCAGTGTGGTTATAGGATAGGGCCAGTTCAGGTGCCCAAGCTGGGGACATCCCTGTGGACACCTGGGAACACCTCTAGAGCCAAGTCTCTTTCCAACCCTAAAATGGCTCCCTTAATGTAGATATCTTCTCCCCTGCTCCCATTCTGCCCTTCCTCCATCTCAACCATCCCACTCCCCCAAGCTCTCCCCAGTCCTCCCCTTCTCCCTTCTCTCTCCCCCTCTTCCCTTCCCCCCACCCCACCCCCATGCTCCCAACTGAGCTCAGGCTAGAACAAGAGGAATTTAGATGAGTATTTGTAAATGTCATGATTGAAAGTTTAAGAAAGTTTGCAAACCACCTTCACTGTTTTTTTTTCTAGAAAGATGAAACAATAGAATTCTAACTCTAAACTAACTTCTAAAGAAATGATTTTTTTCTCCCTCTCTCTCTAGCCATGTAAATTCTGCTTTAGGAGACAAAATTAGGTCTTTAAAGTCTTGGCTTTCAAAAATCAAAATCTCTACAAGATCAAATGATCAAATATGACCACATTGTTCAATGAGATCATTGTTTCCTTCTCAAGTTCTTGTGTCAATAGGAGAGCTGTTTTGACTTAACAAGCCTATATTTTTCACTTTCTCTCAAGTGTTGGAAAGGTGACAGAATGACAGAAGTGATCCAGAAGTATAAATGGTAATGTGGCAGGAGACTATATTTTCCTGGTTTTCTTCTAAAAATTGTATGGTAAGAGAAAACACATTAACTGAAATTTCTGGTTTTATTTTTCATTTGTTGGCATGTGTATGTGGAGGAGTATAGGGACACTGACTGGTGCAGGTATGTGTGCATGCATGCAGAATTGAGAGGTCAACATTTAGTGCTTGCCTTTATGGCTACTCACCTTAGTTTTTTGAAGCTGAATATCTCATTAATCCTGGTGCTTGCTAATTCAGTGTTAGGATTACAATACTATCCTTTACACCCAACTTCTTGTGTATATGCTGAGGATCCCAATCCCGGTCCTCATGCTTGCACACTAGTCACTTCACCAGTCAAGCACTTTCCCTAGCCCTGGCATTTCATTGAAAACACAGCATCAAGTCAGGCAGTGGTGCACACCTTGGATCTCTGAGTTTGAGGCCAGCCTGGTCTGCTAAGCGAGTTCCAGGACAAGCTCCAAAGCTACAGAGAAACTTTGTCTTGAAAAAGAAGAAGAAGAAGAAGAAGAAGAAGAAGAAGAAGAAGAAGAAGAAGAAGAAGAAGAAGAAGAAGAAGAAGAAGAAGAGGAGGAGGAGGAGGAGGAGGAGGAGGAGGAGGAGGAGGAGGAGGAGGAGGGGGGAGGAGGGGGGAGGAGGAGGAGGAGGAGGAGGAGGAGGAGGAGGAGGAGGAGGAGAAGAAGAAGAAGAAGAAGAAGAAGAAGAAGAAGAAGAAGAAGAAGAAGAAGAAGAAGAAGAAGAAGAAGAAGAAGAAGAAGAAAGGGATGGAGGAAGGGAAAGAGGGAAGGAAGGTGGGAGAGAGGGAGAGAGAGAGAGAGAGAGACAGAGAGAGACAGAGAGAGAGAGAGAGAGAGAGAGAGAGAGAGAGAGAGAGAGAGAGAGAAACACAACACTAAAATAGCCTGTTCATTATGCTCTCTGGTTACCATCAGTTTGGTGATGCTTGATTTTGTTGCAAACCAGAGGTGCCTCACCTCACTGTTCAAAATGGGCTTTGCAAGGCACTTTCTGTAAATTCTTGCCTGTTCTTTCTTTGTCTTTTGCTTTCCCAGCAATCTATTAAGGTTTTAAGTTTATGTCATGTTTAAATTCATGTCAGTTTTGGCCATTTTATCTTGTTTCCAGTTACTTTTTTTTAAGTAATAAATATTACCTAGGAACTTCTAAAGATTCTTTTATTACTAACACTAAGTTTTTTTTTATTACTAAGTTCTTTTATTACTAATGCTAGTCCCTGCCTCAAACAATTCTTGTTTGTCATTGCCTCTCCTAGCTGAAGGCCTGATTCTGGATGTTCAGTTCTTAATTTTTCACTCTGTTCTTGTTGTGCTCAGAATTCTGTTTCTTTAAATTCTAATTTGTTCTTTCATTTACTCTGTAGATGTTTTTGAGTATTCACTAAGTGATATCTGCCAAATCTGTCAATAGGGCCCTCTTTAAAGACATCTGCTAAGGAACTTTTCTTTGCCTCCATTTATGGCACCAGTATTCACTCACTTGGATATTAAAATGTGATATTGTCCTTGACTCTTTGCTGTGGACCCCAAATCCAGTTAGTTGATTCTTGGTTATGCCTTTTAAATTTCTCTTCATATTCTCCTTCTTTGTGCCTCTCTGCTACTATCTACTCAGACCCTTGCCCACATCTAAGTTTCTGTGAGTCTCCCCACAAGGTCCTCCTTATGTGATGTAACATATGAGGTCCTAAACTATGCATTCTGAAATACCTTCTCACCATGAAAAGCCATAAATTGAAAAATGCTGTGCAATAGGTCCTTGGTCAAAGGCAGGAGCCGCTCTTTGACTCAATTTATTTGTGTATTTGTTTATTTATTTATTATGTGTACACGTGTGTGCCTACAAGAATAAATGTCTCCCTTAGTACTACTTTTAATATTCCTCAGAGTTTTGTTATTTTTGTTTAGTTTCAGGAGAACAAAAAAACCTTCTTTATTAATGTCTACTTTGACCTAGTATTGTGCTATCTAATTTTTATTATTTTGGTTTTTTTTTTTGAGTTTCTTTTGTTGTTGATTTTAAGCTTTATTGCATTGTGGCCACATAGAATGTCCAGAATTATTTCAATCATTTTAGTATTTGTTGAGACTTGTTTTGTATACTGGCATGTGACCTGTTTTAGAGAGAGTTCCATGGGCTACTGAGTAGAATATATACTCTTCAGTGTTTGGGTAGGATAATTGATAGATGCCTGCTGGGTCCATTTGATGTCTGACGTCATATAATTCCAATGTTTCTCTGTGATTTTTGTCCAAATTACCTTTCTATTGGAGGTGAGCTACTGAAATCAGTCACATATTATCATTACTGTGTTTTGAAATTCAGTAGTACTTTCATTTTTGTTTGTTTTGTTTTCAATACAATTGAGTGCCTAGGAATTTGGTGTGTATATGTGTAGGACTGTAAAGTCTTCTTGGTTAATTGTTCTCTTGATCAGAATGGTATCACCTTCTTTTTATCTTCTGAATATTAGTTTGAAATCTGTTTTGTTAGATGTTGGGACAGCAACACTTGCTTAATGCCTGTTCCTATTTTCTTGTGATACTTTTTCTACTTTTTCTCTCCTTTCCCTCTAAGCTGGTGCCCATTTGTGAAGATGAATGGAGTTTCTTGTAAACAACTCAAAGATGGATTTTCTTTCTTATTCAAATAGCCTGTGTCTTTTGATTGGGGAGTCAAGGTCATTTATATTTAAAGCTACTGCTGGAAAAGTGTGTTCATTGCTGTCTTTTTTTGTACTTTGTATTATTTTTTCCTATTTTGTCTTCCATTGGATTTAGCATCATTTATTTTCTTTCTATACTCCCCTGTTATTGAAGTATGTCCTCAGTTACTGGATGTATCCCTTTTTTAAATTAAAGTTTTAAATTTAATTTAAATACTTTTCTTTTATTGAAAATGAAAATTTTCATAGGCTATATTCAGATGACCATTTCCCTCCCCAACTACTCCCTACTTCCTCTCCCAGATCCAATCCCTTTCTATCTCTCTTTTGAAAACAAACAAGAATCTAAAGAATAAATAATAAACTAACATAAAAGAAACCAGAATATGCCAGGTGGTGGTGGTGCATGCCTTTAGTCCAGTACTTAGAAGGCAGAGATTGGCGGATATCCATCAGTTCGAGGCCAGCCTGGGCTATAAGAACTAGTTCTAGGACAGGCACCAAAGCTACAGAGAAATCCTGTCTCAAAAACAGAAAAAGAGAAAGCCATAATAAAACAAAGCAAACAAACAGAAGAAAATTAGCCAAAGAAAAAAAAAACATGAGAAATACCTATAAGTAGACACACATGTTTATATACCCTAAACACAAAATTAGAAGACATTTTATATATGTGTGTTGTTAAAATTATAAATAAAATAAATAAATTCCCCGAGACAGCATTATGAGACATTTAGTTTATTTCATGTTGGCAATCTACTGCTGGGCATGGGTCTAGCCTTAAGAACGGTTTATATCCCCAGCGAGTCTCCATTGTGGAGAGAACTATTTTTCATTTGCGAGTGATGATCAACTGAAGATAGCTTCTGGTTTAGGGATGTGGGCTTGTGTGCATTTTTCCTCTCAGCTAGAACTTCATCTGGTGCAGAACCATGCAGGCCCTGTGCTTGCTAGCACAGTCTCCTGTAGGGACATAGCCCCACCCATTGGGGGCGTGTTCGCCTCGGGCTAATGTTTACGGATAAATCTGCCGGTCGTGAGCCCAGCAGCCCTTTTTCTTTTGCTCCGCTTTTCCAGTGCTCCGCGGGAACCTGTGGTCCTGTAAGTTTATTTCCTTATTAAAGTTGTATATATCTATATAATCTGTCTGCATTCATTTGCGCCACCACATTTGGCGTCCCAACGTCGGGCTATTTTGCCCCCGACCCGGCACAGGGGGGGGCGCAAGCTCCACCTTTCCCGGCTAGTTGCCTGAGCTCAGGAAGGCGATTTACAGCGCGCTCCCTGCTCGCTTTCCCTTCCCCCACTCCAGGCCACTACAGTCGCAGAGCAGCGACCCCCCACAGAGTAGTTAATAGCTCCCTGCTTCTTCCAAACCCTCACTGCCTGATTTAAGGGAAGCACCTACGGTTTTGAAGTAAAAGCCACCAACCCCTTCCCTTAACAGGCAGTACAATAATTTTTGTTTTGAGTTAATTGTTTCAGACCGGCTCTGGCTTAGACCACGTGGACTCAGGTGCATTTCTTTAGCCACCACTGGCAGGAAAACTTCATTACAGGTACATAATTTTCTTTTATAAATAAGAAAAATGTCTGAAAACATTACCATTCAAGACTTTAACAGCCTTTTCAGTTATACCATGTGGGAGATTTTACAAGAAGTGTCTGTCAGCCCACAGATATGGATCTTTCTGGGATTCGTAGTTTTCCTTGGTACTGTATGGTTTGATAATAGAAATATGATAAAGTCTTTACGAGACGAGGTTGAACGCTTAAAAACAATTGAGAATGACAACAATCTTCTCAAAAATCAGTTTGAAGTTCTCCAGGCAGAGAACAGATCTTTGTTTAACACAACTCGACAAACTGAAAAAAATTTAGAAGAGGTACAGGCTGATGTTAAGGAGAAATTCATTACTATGGAAGAGGGAACAGCTGATTTGGATCGTAAGCTTCAGTCCCTTTCTGAAACATTAACGGCTGATATTAAGGAGAAATTCATTACTGTGGAAGAAGGAACAGCTGATTTGGATCGTAAGCTTCAGTCCCTTTCAGTAGGAACAGAAACATTAACTGAGAGAATCAAAACTGCTGAATGTGACAATTGGATTTTGTCTAAAGCTTATGACAGATTGACAGAAAGATTATCTATACAAGAAGGCACGGTATATGCTATAAAAATTATGTCCAAAGATGAGACATTATCTCTAATGGACAAACTTCATACTTTAGAATCCTCAATGAAGGCTTTAGAACATAATTCTGGACAGGAGATTCAGACATTAAAGAAGGCAATGGTGAATAGAATTGAAAAGATTGAGGAATTTCTAAATTCTGAGGAAGAAGAGCAAGAGGTAGAAAGGCATATTTTAACTAAATCTGTGGGTAAATCCCTCCGGGACAATTCCCACAAAGCTCTACCTACAGTTCTACCTGCCTTTCCAGTTGTAACAACTGAGAAAGTAGTTGGTTCCAGAAACCCTAGGGTCATCAAGGAAGATACATGGGAACCTGTCCGTATGAATGATCTCAAAGAAATTAAACAGGCTGTAATGACTTTTGGAATGAATGCCTCTTTTGTTAAAGAGATGCTAAGATCTTGGGCCACGACGAATAAGGTCACGCCCAATGACTGGTTTCAACTGAGCTCTGCTGTCCTTGAGAGTGGAACGCAATTGAAATGGAAATGCTTATTCAGGCAAGAGGCTAGACTTTTAGAACAGCAAGAAAGAGCAAAGGGAATTGAGATTTCCATAGATCAAATTTTGGGAGAGGGGCTATTTTCTGAGCCTCAGGAACAAGCTAATTTGGATGAAAACATACTCTCTGTGTGTACTACAGCAGCCTTAAGGGCTTGGGACAGGGTGCAAGACCCAGGACAGAGGATGGAATCATTTGTCAGAGTTAAACAGGGTCAAAGAGAACCCTTTAGTGACTTTTTACAAAGAATAACTAAAGCTGTACAAATAGGGATATCTGACCCAGAAGCAAGACGTATAATGATCGAGACTTTGGCTTATGAAAATGCAAATGTGGAATGCAAAAGGATTTTGGGACCTTTAAAGCTCAGATCAGCGCCATTAGAAGAATGGGTCTTGCATACACTAGATGTTGATACATTTGACTATGGCACTGAAGCATGGGTAGAAGAAGCAATTTCCAATGGTAAAAGGAGACATCAGAATACCAAATGTTTTAATTGTGGCAAAATGGGTCATATGAAAAGGAATTGTAGACAACGGATTTTCAGAAATAATAATAATGCATCTTCTAGAAATAACAGAAATAGGAGGACTCAGCCTTCAGGTTTATGTAGAAGATGTGGAAAGGGCAGACACTGGACGAATGAGTGCAGGTCTACAAGAGATAGACAAGGCAACCTGATACAGACGGGAAACGTGAGAGGGGGGGCCTCACAGGCCCCCATGGCAAACATGGTTCAGTCATTTCCAGTTACTACAGAGAACATGACTCGTCAGGACAATTAGAAAGCCCCATGCCTACTGTTACAAGCAATAACAATCAGAAAGATGAGTTCCGTGTGTTTTGGCAAACTTCTATAAATGACCAAAGACCAAAGCTGAGTGTGTAAATGGCATTTTTATTACTGGCCTGCTGGACACAGGTGCGGATGTAAGTATCATTACCCCAGAATCGTGGCATCCATATTGGCCTCTTCAGAATGTAAATGTTCAGCTCCTGGGAATTGGAACCCTATCTCGAGTAAGGCAGAGCACGAGATGGGTTGAATGTATAGGACCAGAGGGACAAATAGGAAAATTAAGGCCATATGTAGCCAATATTGCAATGAATTTATGGGGTCGTGACCTATTACAACAATGGAATACCCAAATTAACATTCCTGCTACTTCTAGAGCCTATATTTCTGGGGATAATATTAAAAGATATTACAAACAGAGAAAACCGGCCATTCGGGCTGTACAAGAACAAGCAATTGATGTCCCTTCAGAGATACCAACAGCCTTGCCTTTAAAATGGTTGACTGAGAAACCAATATGGACAAAGCAATGGCCTTTAGCTGAGGAAAAGTTACAGGCTTTAGAACAGTTGGTACAAGAGCAATTAGATGCTGGACATATAGAAGAATCTACCAGCCCTTGGAATTCTCCTGTATTTGTGGTTAAGAAAAAATCAGGTAAATGGAGAATGGTGACAGATCTCAGGGCTATCAACAAGGTTATTCAACCTATGGGCCCTCTGCAATCTGGAATTCCTTTGCCCTCTTTATTGCCAAAAGGATGGCCTCTCATAGTTATTGATTTAAAGGATTGTTTTTTCACTATACCTTTACAAAAAGAAGATAGAGAAAAATTTGCCTTCACAGTGCCTACTTATAATAATTCTCAACCTTCGAGGAGGTACCACTGGACCGTCCTCCCCCAGGGTATGTTAAATAGCCCCTCCCTGTGCCAATATTTTGTGAATCAACCATTGCAAATAATACACAAGAAATTTCCCAAATCGATAGTATATCATTACATGGACGACATTTTGTTATCCGATTCAAACATGGATACCTTGAACAGACTGTTTGAAGAAATAAAAATACTTTTACCAAAATGGGGATTTCAAATTGCTCCTGAAAAGATTCAGAAGGGAGATTCTGTTAATTATTTAGGTTATAAAATAGGTTTACAAAAAATTAAGACACAAAAGGCACAAATTCGGAGAGATCGCCTACGGACTCTTAATGACTTTCAAAGACTATTAGGGGACATTTCCAGTCTACGGCCAGCTATTGGGATAACACCTGATCTAATAATTCATTTGAACAAAACCTTGGATGGTGACAAAGATTTAAACAGTCCCAGAGAATTAACAGCTGAAGCAGAAAAGGAACTGACGATGATTGAGGAAAAATTACAACAGGCACATGTGGATAGGGTAAATCCAGAGCTCGACTGTATTCTCGTCATACTACCATCAAAAATTTCCCCTACAGGAATTTTAATGCAGAGAGATGATATTATCTTGGAATGGATCTTTTTACCACATAAACCAAGTAAGAAACTGAAAACTTATGTAGAAAAAGTCTCTGAGTTAATTATAAAAGGCAAGTTGAGACTTCGTCAACTAGCAGGCATAGACCCAGCAGAAATTATAGTGCCTTTCACTGCTGATGAACTAAAGAAATTATAGGAAGATAATGAACCATGGCAAAGAGCTTGTGCTAATTTCTTGGGAGACATTAATAACAACTATCCAAAAAGCAAGAGGCTTAACTTCATAAAGAGAACTTCTTGGATCCTTCCTCGAATCGTCCGTGATACTCCAATAACTGGAGCCCGTACATTCTATACTGATGCCAATAAATCAGGGAAGGCAGGTTACAAATCAGAAGACTTGGGTAAGGTGGAACAAAGTCCTTATGATTCTGTCCAGAAGGCAGAATTATATGCCATTCTTATGGTGCTAAGGGATTTTAAAGAACCTATTAATATAGTTACTGATTCACAATATGCAGAAAGAGTTATTTTACATATTGAAACTGCGGAATTTATACCTGATGATACAGAACTAACCTCTTTGTTTATCCAGGTGCAAGATTTGATTAGGAACAGGCTTTGCCCTATGTACATAACACACATCCGATCCCATACGGGTCTGCCAGGTCCTCTAGCACAAGGTAATGCAGAAATTGATCAATTATTGATTGGTAGTGTGCTACAAGCCTCTGAATTTCATAAAAAACATCATGTTAATAGCAAAGGTTTGAAGAAAGAGTTTTCTATTACATGGCAACAAGCTAGGGAGATTGTAAAGAAATGCCCTACTTGCTCTTTCTATAACCAAACGCCACTGCCTGCAGGGGCTAATCCAAAGGGCACCCAAAGGAATAAAATCTGGCAGATGGATGTGTTCCACTTTGCAGAATTTGGCAAATTAAAATATGTTCATCACACCATTGACACGTATTCAGGCTTTCAGTGGGCAATGGCTTTAAGTTCAGAAAAAGCTGATTCAGTTATCACTCATTTATTAGAAGTCATGGCTATCATGGGTATACCTACACAAATAAAGACAGATAATGGTCCTGCTTATGTCTCTAGGAAAATGAAACGGTTTTTTGATTATTACAATATCAAGCATGTTACAGGTATACCATACAATCCTACAGGTCAAGCAGTCATAGAAAGATCAAATCTAACTATAAAGGATATGTTGAACAAACAGAAAGGGGTGGAAAACACCCCCAGAAATAGGTTACATAATGCTTTGTTAACCTTGAATTTCCTCAACGCTAATGAGAAGGGAACATCGGCTGCAGAAAGACATTGGATAATGGAAAACTCTACTGAACTAAATCAACCAGTTTATTTCAAGGATGTGCTGACCTCACAATGGAAGGCAGGAGATGTGCTGCGTTGGGGAAGGGGATTTGCTCTTGTCTCCACAGGAGAGGAAAAATTGTGGATTCCATCAAAATTGATAAAGGTTCGTTTTGATGAAGAGAAGCCAGTTGGGAAAGATAAATAACAATTCAATTGATGGATGACAATCATACTGATGGTAAGTAATACAAATAGGTTGGGGGCAGGGTTCTCTTCTTATCTCCACAGGAAAATACCCATCTTCAAAGAATTTAAGGTACCCCTAATATTTAATTACTGATGGAGGGACTTGTTCTGTAAGTATTAATTATATATATATATATATATATATATATATATATATGTCTTAAACTTTCTTTGCTTTTCCTCATATCTGTGTCTTTCTTTATATGTCAGTATATGTCCTTGTTGTTAATGTTTAAATTTCCCATAACAAGCAACAAATTTTCCTACAGTAATCTTTGAAGTTTCCAGGATGAAGATGGGGCCCCACAACATCAACTCCATCTGGTTTTTATGACGTCATGATTTTTTTTTTTAAAGCACTAATATTAGACCTGTTTTTTGGTACCAACTACAAGAGACAATTTCGAATGGTGCACATTTTTGACAACACTCTGGTCAGACCTTCTCAAAACGCTCTGAGACTAGTTACAATTTTCTTAGGTCAAAGGTTAATTTGGAAATTTTACCATCATTTGCTTTCACAGGACCCCCTAAGAAGAACGTCGCCCCCATGTCAGCTAGAAGCAATCTTAGAGGACGGCATCCCCTCTCCCAACAGAGTTTGCCCTCAGGGTTGGGGACATCTTTTAATGGTTGGTTTAGGGTTGAGGGGATGGGGTGATATTTTTTTTTTGGAAAAAAAAAAGAAGAAGAAGAAGAGGAAGAAGAAGGGGGTAACTGGTTTTTTGGGATGATTGGTATTTGTGAATTACTGTCTATAGAAAATTGTACTGGTACTGTTTCTTGTATATTGATATGTTGAATATTGAATATGAGTGTTCCTACCTCTATTTTTGTATGAGTATGCTTATAACTTTGTCCATATTGTATTGATACATCTACCATATTACATTGTACATTTCTACCTCTGATACTATGACATTGTTTACAGTTGAAGATCATTGTCTTCATATATTGCACAGTTGTTTATTCTTTTAGTCTTCAAAGTTAGATAGGTATTGAGAATTATATGTTTGTCATATTTATTTTTAAGTTTATCAGGTCTTTTAGTTACATAGAGATTATATTTAGTATAGATAGTATGATCTTCAGCCTCTTCGAAGAGCTGTAGAAAATGGCCTTTAATCTAACCTAAAATTTCTATGCCAAAGAGACACAATTACTCCTGGCAACACCACTCTACTCCCGAGAGAACGTTGAGCACCAAAGACACTCCACTGGGAGCTTGTCTTCTTGGCAGAACTGGCCTTTGGGTTAAGAAAAGCCCATACCTCAACTTCTGACAAAGATACAGAATATCCCTAAGTGGATGAAACAGGATTGTCTTATCTTGCCAAGACAGGGTAGGATAGTCCTAAGAAAGTTCCTTGCCTTTAATAATGGTATGCCAGTTATGTTAGGCCTTAGCCAAAGTTGGTTGACTCAACATTGCAAACGAGACTTTGGGTGATTGCCCAGGTAGTCAGTTGTCTCTGTCAATTGTTGCACATTTTGGATATCTCTCAATTGTTAAGTAATATTTATTCCCTTCTCAGATCTTTGACGGAGTTGAAGATTATATAATTGTAGTTACTCTCTATGTTATTTAGACTCCTTGAGATAGAATGTTTAGCAAAAGTTTTGTTCTCAATATTGTTTGTTATATTTATTATTTGTTATTATTGTATATAGTTGTATTTGGTTTGGTTCTATCTTATTTAGACAAAAGGGGGAGATGTAGGGACATAGCCCCACCCATTGGGGGCGTGTTCGCCTCGGGCTAATGTTTACGGATAAATCTGCCAGGCGTGAGCCCAGCAGCCCTTTTTCTTTTGCTCCGCTTTTCCAGTGCTCCGTGGGAACCTGTGGTCCTGTAAGTTTATTTCCTTATTAAAGTTGTATATATCTATATAATCTGTCTGCATTCATTTGCGCCGCCACAGTCTCCGAGTTCACATGTATGTCAGCCCTGCTGTGTTTGGAGGGCCTTGATTCCGTTGTGCCTTTGTTCCTCCTGGCTTTTATAGTCTTTCTGCCTCCTCTGCTGCATGGTTCACTGACTCCTGACAAGAAGGATGTGATGAGGATATCCCATTTAGGATTGACTGGTGTGGGTCTCTGTTTTCATTCAATTCCTTGGCAGGCATTTTCTTTACCCTTTTAAATGCATAGTCGTCTCTTCAGTTTGAAGTATTGCTTCCAGTATTCTCTGCGGGGCTAGTTTTTTAGGCATGAATTTTTTAGCCCCCTTATATCATGGAAAGTTTGTTCTCCTCCAATTATGGCTGATAATTTTGCTGGCTATAGTAATCTCAGTTGTCACCTGTGTTTTCATTTTTTACATTTAAAAATTTTTAGACTATAATTACCCTCTCATATGCTTCTCCTTGTTCTCATCCAAATATGACTCATTTTTCATTCATTGCTATTGCATACACATACATATATTTGTGTGTGTGTGTGTGTGTGTGTGTATATATATATATATGTTTCATGAATATAACCTGCTCACTCTAAATAATGTTACTTGTATTCTTGTTTTTAGAGTTAACCACTTGGTATTGAATTTGTATTAATTAAATTACTGCTTGGCCCATTAGTTCTAGGTACTTATTGGCTAACTCTTACATATTAATTTAATCCATTTCTATCAATCTGTATATTGCCATATGGCTGTGGCTTACCAGGTAAAATTCCCAGTGTCTGTCTCCAGTTGTGGCTGCATGGCTTCTCTCTGACTGTGCCCTCTTTCTCCCAGCATACAGCCTAGCTTTTTAGTTCTGTTCTGCCCTTGCCATGGGCTCAAAGCAGTTCTTTATTCATTAAGCAATAAAAGCAACACATAGACAGAAGGACCTCCCACACCACCTTCTTTTGCCTAATTGCTCCAGCTAATATTTCTATCACAATATTGAAAGGGGGTAAGGGTAGTGAACATCATTTTCTCATTCTGATTCTCTCTTTCTTTTGATTAATTGGAACAAATATCTGCCAATCTTGTTACTCTTCTCAAATAACCAGATCTTAGATTCATTGATTCTGTGTATTGTTATATGGCATGCTTTTAATTTTTTCAGTTTTTAACAATACAAATACCTGGAAATTTCCTATAATGCACATAAGTCATTATATATGTGTGTGTGTTTGAATATGTATGCATATATTTATAGGATTATATGAGAATAAAGATGGGAATATATGTGTGAGATATATACTGTATATTATAGTCTTTCTATATATAAACTATATATATTGTATATAATACATAAACAAATATATATATATATTGATTATCCTTCAACATTCTCTTGAAGCCTTCTTGTGTCTTGACTATATCATTATAAACTGTAAAGTGGTGCATATTTAACTGATATTATTGCTAATATGGTTTTACAGGATTAAGGGAAGAAATTTTAAATTCACTGGATTATTAGTTCTTTGTGCCAGTTTTATTAGGAAACTAATCTTTTTTCTTTAACCGTGTCTTTTTTAGAATCTTCCTAAACACTATGATGACTGCCCTTTTTTCTTTTGGTCTCATACGTCTTTTATACGAAAACACAGGTAGGGATACCTTGTAATCCAACAGAAACAGCTTAATGTTCCACGTATGTTATGACAAGGTTTATGCCAGCTGTCCTAAGTTCAACTTATAGAAACAAAATAAACCCTTGAGTTATTCCAGTGCATCAGTTATCTTAATGTGGTCTTAAAATCTTTTAGGGTTTGTTTGCATTTATTATTAACATGAAATACACATACAATCGGGCGGTGGTGGAGCACGCCTTTAATCCCAGCACTTGGGAGGCAGAGGCAGGTGGATCTCTGTGAGTTCGAGACCAGCCTGGTCTACAGAGCTAGTTCCAGGACAGGCTCCAAAACCACAGAGAAACCCTGTCTCGAAAAACCAAAAAAAATAATAATAATAAAGAAAAAAATACACATACAATATACATTTACAATTTGTGTTTCCTTTTTTATGGAACTCAGTCCCATTAGCTACTCTTACCTCCACTCTGCCCCTCTCATTGGGACATTATGTGCCTTGGTGAAGGTTATTTTCAAAATAGAGATGCTTCTCAAACCCCACTGTTACATTGCTCACAAGCAAAGTGCCCTTGGACTATAACTTAAAATCTATTATACTCAGATCTTGAGTGTGACAGTAAACTCCTTTCATGGAAGTTTAACATGTATCCCTTAATGCCTTGACTTTGGTAAGGCCTTGAGGAGTGTTGGCTAACTGGCACCCAACCACCAAATTCCAAGTGTGATCCAGGTGTCCACAGCTAGGAAACTGATTGGTGCACCTAACATCTAAGACAGAAGTTAGAAGGCATGGGTATTAGTGAAGTCACCTAAAATCATTCATGTGATAATTTCCCACTTAAATATGTTTTATTATAAAACCATTTATTAGAAATTGAGCTGAAAATCCTTATTTAAAAAATTAATTGAAGCCAGGCAGTGGTGGTGCACACCTTTAATACCAGCACTCAGGAGGCAGAGGCAGGCGGATCTCAGGGAGTTCTAGGTCAGCCTTGTCGACAAAGTGAATTCCAGGATTTGCAGAACTGTTACACAGAGAAACCCTGTCTCGAAAAAATTAAAAAAAAAATTACTTGGGTGCTGGAGAGATGGCTCAGTGGTTAAGAGCATTGCCTGCTCTTCCAAAGGTTCTGAGTTCAATTCCCAGCAACCACATGGTGGCTCACAACCATCTGTAATGAGGTCTGGTGTCCTCTTCTGGCCTACAGACATACACACAGACAGAATATTTAAATTTAAAAAAAAAAGAAAAAAAATTACTTGGATTTAGTTATTCCAAAGAATCTTG
This sequence comes from Chionomys nivalis, assembly GCF_950005125.1. NCBI lineage: Eukaryota > Metazoa > Chordata > Mammalia > Rodentia > Cricetidae > Chionomys > Chionomys nivalis. Next base: position 126,559,543 of record NC_080088.1, on the reverse strand, counting down.
TGGTCATGAGAACAAGGGGAGACAGGCAGATAGACAGAGGGAATGAGAATCTGCAGGCGAAAACATGAAACCTGGTCAGTTGGTAGATGGTGTTGAAATGGTTGTCACTGAACAGGCCGGGAGTTAAGACTGTCTTAACCACTTCAAACTGACAAACTGACCAAGGCCTGATGATAATTCAAGCCTTGTAAGACACCAGAAGGGAATTTGAAAAGCACATGATTTAGATTTGTAGTAAATTTGTATTTGGTGGAGATTTATTTCTGGATGTGCAGATTTATTAGCCTTGGTCCTTTATAATCCATGTTGGTATAGGAAAAACAAAGTTGGATCATTTTAATTCTTACTTTTATGTAAGATGCTAAAGATGTTTGTAATATTTAATTTGCAGATGGATAAAATAAACTGTTTATAGGCAGAAGACAAATGTTAAGCCAAAACACAAAGTTCTTCACTTAAAGGAAAAGCAATGTTTTATTACTGGGTTTTATTCCACACCTCCTACAGAAATATCATGAATGACATCCTATGAACCAGTGTTGGAAGAGTCAGAAACTGTTCTTACTAAGGTACTTTTGATCTTGGAGAGATGTAAGGGGTCAGCCAACACACAGAGAGGGTCTGAGACTCTGACAGCTAGTGGGGTCCTTTTTTAGAAGCACCAACAAATTAACCATGGCTTCCTGTTAGCCCTAACAGAAAATGTAATGATTTTTTTCTTATTCTTAGGCTTTATCTACCAAGAAATGAATTGGATAATACCCATAAATCAAAAACATGGAAAATTGGCAGTCCAAAGTGTGCAGTAGAAGTGTATTTTGATGAGGGATAGCCCAAAGTTGTGTGGTGGCAGTTGACCAAGTGCTATTCCCCTTCTTGGAGAGAAACAAGTTCTTTCCATCCCATGCTGCATATTCATGTCTTCTAACCTGTGTCATTGATGGTGTGTCTGTAGTGTGTGTGTGGACATGTTTATGTCATTGATGGTGTGTCTGTAGTGTATGTGTGCACATGTTTCTGGGAAATATATTAAATATATACAGGAAAAATTATGTCAATGGCCTTTTTTTTCTTTTGAAGGCATATACAATATGGTCTTTCTCTTTTAATTTTTGAGAGAGGGTCCCACTATATAGCCCTTGCTGGCCTGTAATTCACTGTCAGCTAGATGTGAACTCATAGAAATCTACCTGGCTCTGCCACATGAGTGCAGGGATTAAAGGTATATATCACCATGCCTGGATATTTTGTACTATTTGGAACATTCTGTACATAAAAGTATTAGGTATTATTTCGAAGAACTTTGAAGCATTCAATCTTTCACATCAATATTAGGGACATTAGGTATCATTTTGAGAAACTTTGAAATAACAGATCTTTCCAGTCGAAAGAATTGAGCTATTATAGAAGTTATCTGTGTTCCCACAGTACACATGTATTTACATGTTTCAGAACAAGTATTTATTCTGTTTTATGTTTGTAATTTGCCTCTACTTGATTAACAGATTGTTAAGATACATAAGATTGACAGCAATGCTAAAGATTTTTTTGTTTTAGTTATTTATTTTACCTGCACACTTGTGTCTCTCTGTGCGTATGCATGGGTGCACATGGTCATCGTGCACATGTCAACATCAGAGGACAACTTGTGCAGCACTGTTCTCTCCTTCCATCACATGGATTCTGGGAAATGAACTCAGGTCCTCAGGCTTGACATCAAATACCTTTACCCACTGAGTAGACCATCTCCCAGACCAGCAAAATCAAACTTTTAAATCCAGGAGAAAAAAATCTAGATTTTTACTGATAGCTCACACTTTCCCCTCTCTCTAGGGGATGCACAAGTAGCTTGCATGACGAATTCTTTTTAATTACACATAGGAAGGAGAAAAAGATGCTGGTAAACAAGAAAAGCATGATGGAGGGGGAGGACCTTGTTGTTATGAGACATGTCTAGTCTTTTTTTTTTTTCGTTTTTATTGATCATTTCTATTTAAAACATTGCTTTCACTAAAACAGAAAAAAGCTAAACTAAAAAGATATTTAAATACTCAACTATTTTTTTTTTTTTGGTTTTTCGAGACAGGGTTTCTCTGTGGTTTTGGAGCCTGTCCTGGAACTAGCTCTTGTAGACCAGGCTGGTCTCGATCTTACAGAGATCCGCCTGCCTCTGCCTCCCAAGTGCTGGGATTAAAGGCGTGCGCCACCACCGCCCAGCTCAACTATTTTTTTTAATTAAAAATTTCCGCCTCTTCCCCGCCTCCCTTTTCCCTCCCCCACTCCCCACACCCCACTCCCCTCCCCCTCCCTGTCCAGTCCAAAGAGCAGTCAGGGTTCCCTGCCCTGTGGGCAGTCCAAGGTCCTCCCCCCTCCATCCAGGTCTAGGAAGGTGAGCATCCAAACCGGCTAGGCTCCCACAAAGTAGGAGCAAAACTCAGTGCCATTGTACTTGGCTTCTCAGTCAGCCTCCACCATCAGCCACATTCAGAGAGTCCGGTTTGATCACATGGAACTAGTTCTTGTAGCCCAGGCTGTCCTCGAACTCACAGAGATCCACCTGCCTCTGCCTTCCTCCTGAGTGCTGAAATTAAAGGTGTGTGCCACCAGGGCCCAGTTTAGGAATGCTGTTTTTATGTATATAAAAGGTGTTATAAAGGAATCCATGGCTGTAGTGGGAGCTGTGGGCCTCTTCCCACAGCCCGGCTTATGGCTGCCTAGCTAGCTTATGACCCGAAATAACGACACACAAACTCTATTCTTTTAAACACTGCTTGGCCCATTTCTGTTCATGTATGTAGCACCCCAAGGTGCGCTTACCGGGAAGATTCTAGCCTACGTCCATCCTGGGTCAGAGCTTCATCGTGTCTGCTCTGGAGAGGAGAGCATGGCGTCTGTCTCTCAGAGGAGCTGCCCTGCATCTGAGTTCACTTCCTCTTCCTCCCAGCATTTTATTCTGTCTACTCCACCCACCTAAGGGATGGCCTATCAAATGAGCCAAGGCAGTTTGTTTATTGACAAATGACCTTCCTCCATCACATGGCTAAAGTTAGGGAAGGACTGGTTAGACAGAAAGGGATCACGAGGCCAGTAGAGGGTGATTCAGATCCTGGCACACCGCCTTAATTCCCACCATTTCCACCCTGCTGGGTCCACTCCTTATTCTGGTTATGCTACTGATTTTCAGGCCTTGTATTTTTTTTTTTATTGATTTTTATTGAGTTCTACATTTTTCTCTGCCCCCCTCTCTTCCTTTCCCCTCCCCTTCAACCCTCTCCCATGGTTCCTATGCTCCCAATTTACTCAGGAGATCTTGTCTTTTTCTACTTCCCATGTAGATTAGATCCATGTATGTCTCTCTTAGAGTCCTCATTGTTGTCTAAGTTCTCTAGGATTGTGATTTGTAGGCTAGTTTTCTTTGCTTTATGTTTAAAAACCACTTATGAATGAGTCATCGGGCCTTGTATTTTAAACAAATTAATATAGTTTGTAAAAGAGAGACTGGGGGAAATTCAAACCCAGTATCAGTCCCTCCCCCAGGAGCCTGGGAAAACCATAGAGCTTGAGAGAATCCCATGATGGGAACTCTCAGGAACCAGACCCCATCTTAAAGATGGGACTTGTTTTATTTTTTTCTCTGTGTAGCTTTGGAGCCTGTCCTGGAACTTGCTCTGTAGTCTGGACTGGCCTCAAATCACAGAGATCTACCTGCCTCCAAGTGCTGGGATTAAAGGCAGATATCTCTTAAGGCAAATGATGACCTAGAACTGACCACAGCTCCAGGAATGTGCTGCAAAGGCCAATTAAGGTGTGAGATAGTAAAATTTAACGAGGACCAGATGTCTCCGAAAACCTGCCCTGGCAGAAACCTTGTCAGTGATTTGTTTCTTTGTTAGGGTTTTTGAGCCCAAAAACTGACCAATGGTTTCAGAAATTTTCTTATTCTGTATTCCCACTGCCCAATCCTAAATCATAGAGATATGTACTTCCTTAATTGCAGCACTTCCCCTTTATTTTTTAAAAAAGAAAACAAACTTTTTTCATTTTACATACTAACTCCAGTTCCCACTCTCTCCCCTCCTCTCATTCCCTCCACCTTCCTCCCACTCCACCCCCCATCTACTCTCCAGAAGGCACACTGCTCCAAGGAAGGAAGGACCAAGGCCCTCCCCATTATATCCAAGTTGAGCAAGGCATTCATCCAAAGAGAATGGGTTCCAAAAAGCCAGTACAAGCAGCAGGGACAAATCCTGTGCCACTGCCAGTGCCCAGTCTACCCCAGTCACACAACTGCCACCCACATTCAGAGGGTCTAGCTTGGTCCTGTGCTGGTTCCTTCCCTGTCTGGCCAGAGTTGGTGAGCTCCTATTAGCTCAGGTAAGCAATTTTCAGTGGGTGAACCCTTCATGGTCTTGACCTCTTTGCTCATATTCTCACTCCTCCTACTCTTCAACTGGGTATTTTGACTAAGGGAGCCATTATGGGGCTAGCAAGAAACCTGGCACTAGAGAAATGCCCAGGAATCCACAAGGATGACTCCAGATAAGACCCTAAGCAATAGCGGAGAGGGGGCCTGAACTGGCCTTGCCCTGTAGTCAAGATTGACGACAATCTTAAATGTCACCATAGAGCCTTCATCCAGTAACTGATGTGGAGACAAGGGCAGAGACCTGCAGCAGATCACCGGGCTGGGATCCTAAAGCACTTCCCCTTTAAAAGCTGATCTCTTCCTGAGCTGGTGACCGACCCTACTGCCTTCTTACCCATTGTGTTGGTGTGCTGGAGGTTTGTAGTCCAGGTTTAAGCTTGCTAAATAAAGACCCTTTTACATTTACATTGGAAACTGGCTTCATAGATTTATTTTGGGGTTCCAAAACGTGGGCACAACAGTACGTGAATCCTAAATATTGGGCTCTGAGTTATTTATACTGTTAAGTTTTGCTTTGCTCAGATTGTGACTGTGCTCTGGTTCTTCCATCTTGAAGTAAAAAAGTGCTTTTGCAGAAGCCCACAGTTAAAAGAGATTTTAAAGCTTTCTTAAAAAAGAGATTTTGGAGTTTTACAGAGAATTTGGATTTTATTGTTGTTATTATCTTGTTTTTTGAGACAGATTTCTCTGTGCACCTCTGGCTGTCCTGGAACTCCCTCAGTAGACCAGGCTGGCATCAACCTCACAAAGATCTGCCTGCCTCTGCCTCCCTCCGATGGGGCTAAGGGTGCACTACCACCGCCTACTGAGACTGCTTAGTTTTGAAGAGACAACTTTTAATGGGTTTTAATTTGTAAGGCTGTGGGAATTTCTAAGTCTGTAAAATATCTTATATTGTGATATCTTTATTAACGTGTTCATCTTAAGGACGAACAGTGATGCGTTTGTTTGTCGAGTTGACAAGAAGTCAGCTGTACTGGCTGGTTTTATGTGAACTTGACACGAGCTAGAGGCATCAAAAAGGGAGCCCTCAAATAAAAAAAAAAATGGATCCATAAGATCCAGCTGTGCATTTTCATTATTGATAGGGGAAGGCTTAGCCCATTGTGGGTGGGGCGACCTCTGGGCTGGTGGATCTGGGTTCTATAAGCAGGCTCATCTGCGGATGGTGGTGGCACACACCTTTAACCCCACACTAGAGAGGCAGAGGTAGGTGGATCCTTGTGAATTCAGGGCCAGCCTGGTCTACAAAGCAAGTTCCAGAACAACCAAGGCTACCTCCATAGTCTCTACCATAAGTTCCTGCCATTTGAGTTCCTGTCCCTACTTCCTTTGATGAACAATGTTATAAGCCAAACAAACGCTTTCCTCCCTAAGGTGCTTTGGTCGTGAGAGTCAACACAGCAATAGACTAACCCTTATCACCAATGCTATGTAGGTGGTACTGGGGCCAGTGCCATTTAAAGCCAGAACCTCTTCTCCTGCCTCTTGCAATTGACTCTCCAGCCAAACCTGACTGAATACTAGAAGGGACATCCCCAATTCATACTGATGGCTGGTGACCAGTCGTATCTGCATGGGTGCCAAACCAGAATGGGCAGGTAGCAGCAATATGAATGAAAATAAGCACCATGTGACTGGCAAAAGAACCATACGGATAACAATATGGGAACTTTGGTCAGTAACAACCTATACTGACAGTTGGGCAGTCTCAAAGGCCTGACTTTATGATGACCCAGTGGTAAAGGAAAAGCCATCAGGTGATTGGGCAACCACTTTAAGGGCAACAGTGGGCAGGAGAAAATTAAGAGCTGGAGTCTCTGGTAGTTTATGTACAACACCTACCTTCTGAGACCCCCCAGGGAAATGAGAAACATTCCTTTACCAAGGCAAGAGCCACAGGAGCCAGCATAGGATGGGATGGAAAATACCAAATGCTGGCATACTGGTAACCCTCCAACACTCAGCACGCCGTCCAGTCCTGTGCGGCTCGCTCCCAGTTTTGGGCCCTGTGCAAGGACGCAATGGCAGAGTCCATGTGTGACGCCAGTCAGTCAGTGTGTGTGTCCTCACTGTGTAGACACCACCACAGGCCTTTCCCTGCAAGCAAGCAACATGTGAGGTGGCCCTAAAGAGCCTGACCCAACTAGATGTTATACACATTGCCCACAGAGAACTAAGCACAGAGAGGACGACTCACAACTGTAGTCACTAACATGGGGAAGCTGCCTTCCAGGAGACTCCTCTGCCTCCTCCTGGGCAGCTTGCTCACTTCCGTTCTATGTGATCCACAGAAGCTTGGCCTCAGGAAGTTCTGGGCATCCCACAGAGCTTCCAGGGTCCTCTTGCTGATCCCAACCATCTTACCCTCATAACTCAGTTCCACCTGTGGAGTACCACCAAGTCCACATTCCAAACAGAGCTTGAATAATGGGGTAATTTAGAGAAATGGTGTGGCCAGCAGAAATGCCCTCCGGCAGGAACCAGAATGACTGGAGGAGAGCAAAAACGTGGCTACGGCAATGACATATGGAAGCCAGTCCTGTGTTCCCAAATCTGCACATGGCAAACAAATCCACCCACCATCATTTTTGTCAAAACCTTACAAGTCATGCACAGTAGGGCCTACTGGCCAATCCCTTGCAAATGGGTTCACACAGACTCCAAACAGCCAAACTGGGAGTAGAAACAGGGCAGTATACTCATCTGCTTGAATCACTACAGAGCCAACACATCTCTTTGAACAACCTTCAGATGAAACTGATAGAAACTAGACTCTCTGTGGTAAAGAGCAGGTAGACTTACAGCAGCCCAGAAGAATGGGGCAGATCTGTGTCCCCAGGACACCACTTGGGTACCCTGCCTCACATGAGTCTAAACTAAGCACAGCTGGATATAGCAGGGCTGCCCTATTAAAACATGGGCCCAGTGCTCCTGTGCCACCTACCCAGGATCCCTGTGGAAGTATCCAAACCCTCTGTCCTGTCCTCCAGGCTACAAGAAAGGCAGAGGACTCTGGCAGCCCCTGCCTGCCTAGCAGGGAAGGAACTTGGCCCAAAGATTCCAACTCTGCCCAAGACCCGACTGGCCAGATATACTCCCTTTAAAAAAAAACAAAAACAAAAAAAAAACATTTATTTGAACGCAGACATGGTGGTAGACCCTTGTACCTCAGCACCAGGGAAGCTGAGCCAGGGGGACCACAAGTTACAGGCCAGCCTGGGCTACAAAGTGAGAGTCTGTCTCAGACACAAAAAGAAAATTCTTAGGAGATGAGGCCAGGTCAGGTGAGAGTGAAGAACTGGGTGCAGAGGTGATCCTGTCGGCCCAGCAGGCCTTTAGATGGGATGAACTCCAGGGGCACTGACCCAGGTGCCTTCTTCTTCAGGTCCTGCTCAAAGATCTGCAAAGGACAGACAATGGGTGGCACTGGGCTGGATGCAGTAGTCCCCGTGGCCTGCACCCCAACAGCCCTGTGCACAGCTCTCACCTCATAAGCAGTAAGTTCCAGGAGTGGCGCAATGCTGACCTCAGGGACAGATAGCACCTGGTTGATGACCCCGGCAGCTCTGGATACCTCAGGATGGTAGTGCTGCTGAAGAGTCTAGGAGCAAGTTAGAGTGATGTCAGAAACCTCATGACATAGCAGCAGGGCCTTAGAATGGAGCTTGAAGCCCTGAGCTAGTGTGGGGTCACCAGCAACCTAGTATCTTAGCATACCCTGGCATGGTGTCCTGTGTGACCAAGATCTCTAGGGGCTGCTGGAGATGTGTCAGTGGAGACTCAAATGCCTTCTAGAAGCTGGACAGGCAGGTGACTCACCTGCAGCTCCCACAAGCAGCTCTCCAAGGCATGGCTCCTGACTGGGTCCTTCTCTATTGGGTCATATGGATCAGCATCTAGCTCTACAAACAGAATCAAGATTCCATTTGCCACCTGGCCTTTTGGACCACAGGAGCCAGGGTGTGCCATGACGCCCAGCTACTCACGCTCACCAATGCCCTGTGGACAATGCACCATAACTCGGCAGGCAGGGTGTCTACGCAACAGGTTGCAGATAAAGGGCAGGACCATAAGAAGGGCCTCAGGAGGTGCTGTTAGGGCCAGCCGGGCCAGGCGTTTGGCAAAGGCAGCCACCAGGTAGGCGGGAAGGTGACTGGGAAGGAAATAGGTATGAGAAAATAGGTCCCCAAACATCCTTCCACTGCCTCCCTAACCAGAACTATATCCCCCACAGACCATGGAGCTGGATATTCCCAACACTCACGAGGAGGAAAGGAAGAGGTCAGCCAAGTGAAAGAACCGGGCTCGGTACTTGACGTGAAAGATGGATGGATCCAGGAGGCCATAGAGCTTTTGATAGAAATCAGGGTATTCCCTGAGGGAGGGAACAGAGAGGATACAGGAGGTGAACTGCTTAAAGGGACAGAACCCCCCAGGTAACCAAGGCTCCTCCTCTTGCACCTCTTCTGCATTAGCCTCCCAGGTGAGCAACAAAGGCCTTTGAGAGAAAACTAGACAGCAGACCAGTGTGGTCCTATTTGGTACTCACAGGTTATGCTTATGGATTAGGATGAAAAGCCCGTTCAAGGCCAGGAGGCTGATGGCACCACCTGCAGAAACACAGGAAGACATGAGGCTACACCTTGCTCACCCTAGGCCTGAGTAGGTAAGGGAGGAGTGGGCATAGATGCAGGTGGCCAGCCTATAGAGTGACTGACTACCTACGGTCACATGCAGGAAGGTCATGGGAGTTTAGCTCAGATCTGTCAGGCAGGAGATGGCAGCTGGGCCCATGCACAGTGAGTGAGTGCCCCTTGCCGAATAACCTAAGTGGAAGTCTCACTCACCCACATCACAAGCACTTGTGAGGAAGTCAATCATGAGGGTGGGCTGAGCCAGGTGGGGCAGGATGGAGTCATGCATAGCCACTAGTACCTTCTTGTAGAGGCTGAGGGGCAGCTGTAGAGACCATGGCAGTCATGGAGCTGCTCCCCTTCCCCCCACTGCCCACAATAAAACCAGGGGCTTCACCTACCACACCCTACCTTATGTTTAAGGAACCCAAGCCACATCTCCTGGAAAGCTTTTCTGTGCTCCTGCAACGGGACCAGGCAATATGTGTATCCTGATAAACCCCAGACCCACCTTGCCAACACCCACCCACCCAGTCCTTCTGCAGTCAACTGTGGGCCTTTGACCCTGAAAGACCCAGGCCAGTCTGTGATGCCAAGTCTCAGCACAAGGAGAGACAAAGAACAGAGGGGCGCAGGACTCAGGTCTGAAGCTGGTTATAGTAACACATAAAAGTGGCATTACTTGAGACAATGGAGTATATGCTATTGCCTATAACTGCCCAGAGAGGAGGCCATGCCAAGGAAGGTCTTCAGTCTCTGAAAGCATCTCACCTTCAAGTGAATGACCTTCCATTTGTCTGATGTCTCTGAAATCACAGCAAAAAGGGGAAGACAGTGGCTAGCCAGGCTGAGAGGCCTGGATCTCTCCAGGAGCCCTCCTACCAGGGTCAGGCTCCAGTGGGCCTTAACCTGCTCAGAACTCACCTGTGTGCTTCACATAGAACTTGGTAAGGTCATGCTCTTGGAGGGGCAGGTTCACAGCAGACAGCAACATGAAGGCATTGTTCCAGAAGGTGGGTGACGCCTGCAGAAAGCCTGGCCTGAGCGACTGCCCAGGCTGCTGCCATCTACTTGCCTCCCTGAGGCACTAGGGCATAGGATGGTGATGGAACCCAGCTTTTTACCTCAGATTGCTGGCTGGTGGCTTGGGCTACAGTGCTTGTGGCCGCCTGCATTGTGTGGTACCGGATATCATCATATTCCAAGTATTCGCAAAACTGGGAGATAAGCAGGCTATGGTCATCCTCGGGTGTGAGCAGGCCTCCTACCACTGCCTGGGGAGAAAGACAGGGTGAATGACTCTCTTCCACAAAATGGTCCTAGCATGTCAAGAAGGATGTCACCATCCATCAAGCTCCACACCACCAGGCTGTCTGCCATTTCCTCTCCAATTCACAAGACAGAATATAGTGATATTTCATTTGTATTTCAATAAAGTTTGCCTGGAGATCAGAGAGTAAAACATCCCCACTGGTCAGCCTTACAGACTAGACAGTGGTGACACACACCTTTAATCCTAGAAGCTATACTAGTCTGCCATCCAAACTGGGCGGAAGTAGTGCACACCTTTAGTTCCAGCACTAGAGAGGAATATAGGAGGCGAGGAGACAGCTCTCAGTCTTGTTCTGAGGATTCCTGGAGGCAGCATCACCATTTCAGACTGAGGTAGAGGTAAAAGCCAGAGGCTGGCTATTTTGCTTTTATGAACTTCAGGCTGAATGCCAATATCTGTCTCTGGGTTTTTATTAATTGTGCTACAACAGAGACCTGTGAGCAGTAAGCCTTGCTTAGTTCCCAGGTCAAAGCAAAACAGGAACATAATATGCCCCAGCTATCTGTTCAGGAAACTAACTCACGAAACCATCTTAGGCTTGGCCACCACAGTCTTCCAGCTCCTACTAAGGCCTTACCCTAAAGAGTGTGCGGGGGAAGAGGTAGTGACTTTCCCACTGGGGCTTCTCCAGGGGTTTCGCTCCTTCCAGCTTTACAAACTTCATGAGTGTCTTGAGGGCCAGCTCCTGGGAAGCAGAGAAAGAGTAACCATGATGTCCCCATCTAGATGGCCTCCCAGAGTTCACCTAGCCTCAGGGTCGCTCCCAACCAGGCTTTGGCCCAGGACAAGTAAGAGAGAAAGGAGATCACACCTTACCTTGCTCCGTGTTACATGTATGTGATGATGGTGACAGTGACATGCTCTTGTTGACTTGGGGACAGAACTTATAACAGAATTTGGCCTGAGGCATGTACACAAGCTGGGCTTGCAGGGGAAGCCACCTAACTGCTCTCTCATCAAGCAATTTTGGAGATACCAAACCAAACATGACAATATGCAAAGCAGATACGGTGCCCAGAACTAGGGTTACAGACACCACAAATACCATACCATAAATCTTTGTGGAAGAAAAAGAGCAATGAAGACATGTAACTTCTCTTAAACAGGGAGAGAAGTGTTCACAAAAGCAGCCCCTACCTGTGCTTTAGAGAAGCTGGGCCAAGGACTTCAAGACTCACCTTGACTTGGAAGGAGGGATGGGTCAGGAGCTCCTCCAGGCGATTACAGCAGCTGTGATAGCGGTGTCTCATCCAAACTTTGTATTTGTGTGTGGCTCCCTGGGATCCTGAGAACAGAGGAGAGCTAACTCCCACTGATGTTTGTGTGCCAAGCCAGACCAAGGTCCTAAACCCAATGTCTCCCATCTTCAGTTGTGAACCTGTACCCAGACCAGGCCTTGGAAAAGACCATTTCTGATCTCTGCAAACTGGGACTAGATACTGAAATACAGTTCTTCTCACTTTGCCTCAGGATCTGGATCTCCCAAACACTAGGGCAGTGATAGCACCAAACTTTGAAGTGGCACAATTAAAACCCTGAGGGAAAAAGTTGCTAGTACACGAGTTCGTGTAGGCCTGGCAAGTACACGGATCTCACTTTCTGAGCCACAATGGACTGAGTCCTCCTACACCGTAAAGTCTATGACAGGGCCCCAGCTTGGCGTGTTCCTCCTGGTGTTATTTAACAAAGCGGGTCCCGTTGGGGCGGCCTGGCGGACAGCACCCCAGCCCCTCCAGGTCACTTTACCTGCCAGGACCCCGTCCTCGCGTGGCAGCGAGCCCACGAAGAGCTCTTCCCGCTCCAGCAAGGTACCGAAGAGTTGGCTGCACGTACGCACTCCTTCCTGGATATCCTCAGGGTCCTCGGACTGAGGCGGGAGGTCAGAAAGGGTGACGTTGGGCCCAGTTGTGCCTCCCGTTTGCCGCCCCAGGGCCGCCCGCGCGGCTCACCTGAAGTACAGCCAGGATGTCAAACACCGCGTTGGCCTGGCCGCGGCTCGTTAGCACCGCCTGTAGTAGACGGCCAAGCTCCCCACGGGAGCCCGCCGAAGCCAGGGGACGATCCATGCTGCCGCGAGGGACTACCGGAAACAGATGTCTACACCGAGCTTAGTCGCGCCTGTGACGTCTGCTATGGCTCGGTCTGGTCGCGTCATCAAGGAGCGCCGAGAAAGAGCGACGGCGTGCTGCGACTATGGCACTATTCCACGTAGCGCGGTACGCAGGCCCGGAGGCTTCCGGACTGGGGGATGTAGAGGTAGAGGCGGGTAGCCGGGCACGAGTGCTGCTCGAGCGGCTGCAGAACCGAGCCCGTGAGCGGCAGCAGCAGGAACCGAAGCCTGAACCCGCCGGGGAGGCCGTGGAAGCGGCAGGCAGGCGGCGTCGACGGCCCCGGCGGCGGCGTGGCTGCTCTGTGGCTCAGAGCCCGGAGGCCCCTAGGGCGAAGCGGCAGAAAGCGGACTACGGTGTGCATGCAGGTGGGCCATGTGGCCGAGATGTGGACGGGGCTTGGAGGCTTTTTCCTGGGTGCGCTGCGGGGTTAATGTCCCCTCTGTTGTTGTGTCGCGCAGGGAGAGGCGAAGAGTCGCCTAGAGAGCTCAACACCGACTTAGAGGACTCAGTTGAGAAGCCCCCAGAGGAGGCCCCGAGACCCCCGGCTCCAGGGCCTGTGCTGGGGGACTTTGCAAGAAGGAAGACACCAAAGGTGAGTGAGTCTGGCCGTCCGCCCGCTACTCTTCAGCTTTATCGGGGCGGGGTGGGAGTGTTGTTTGTGGGTTTGGTTTTGTTTTTGCCCTTACTTGGCTCTAACTATAGAATGGCGGGAGGCTTATAGAGTTCCTTAGGGTATGTGAGGACACTCTGAAAACTAAAGTCCACAGACGTGTGAGACCTATTGGAGCCTGGTGTATCTGGCGGCCCCCGCAGAAACATTTCTGGCCGTAGTGAGGCAATTGCTGGTCTGGGCTTCTTGTCCGAAGACTACCAAGAATGGGTGGTGGTGAAGGGTTGAGGAGGGACTAAGTCAGCTCTTGCATCAGGGTTGACTGCTCCATGTGAGTGCTGCTCCCTTTCTTAGCTCCCCTTGCTGGCCCTAAAATGAGAGTCAGGGTGGCTCAAGGAAACCTGCCCTGCTAATACGTTCTTCACCCTGCTAATGTTTGCTCTCGTTTTCCAGCACTTACTCTCCCTAGGTGCCTCTATAGAAGCTGCTGTTAGGGTCTCTTCTGTTGTTCCTAGTTTCTGATAACTGGTGTTGCTCCATGAGCCTGAAGGGCTCTGCAGAACTCTTGTGTTTTTTTTTTTACTCTTTTAGGTCCAGCCTTTCCTGCCAGCATGGCTGGCAAAGCCAAGCTGTGTCAAGAAGAGCGTCACTGAGGATCTTACTCCTATCGAAGACATCCATGAGGTTCACCCTGACTTGCAGAAGCAGCTGAGGGCTAATGGCATCTCTTCCTACTTTCCAGGTCCTTCAGCCCTGGGCAGATGATGGGGTGAACTCCCCAAGGCAGCCTTCCCTTGGGCTTCCCAATGTAAGGGCTGTGGTTTAGGGGTCCCTACTTCACACTGGGATCAGTGAGCTTCTGCATCCTTGGGCTCAGGCTCCTCATGATTATCTTAGGTCTTATCCAATCCAGTTGCCATCTTTGGCCAGGAGATCTCCTGGGCGACATGGTATATCCTAGCATATAATTCACCTGTTCCTTTTCTTCCTTCGTTACAGTCCAGGCAGCTGTGATTCCTGCCCTCTTGGAGAGTGCAGATAGTGGGTTTCTAGTAGGCAGAGGTGGATACCAACCTAGTGACCTCTGTGTGTCTGCCCCAACGGGCAGTGGGAAAACACTGGCATTTGTTGTCCCTGTGGTACAAGTGAGTATCAGAGTACACATTTCTAGCTAAAGCACAGCAGGGAGGGTCCTGGTGTCACAGATCATCTCTGTCCCTACAGGCCCTGCTGCATCGAGTGGTCTGCCACATCCGTGCACTGGTTGTGCTTCCTACTAAGGAACTGGCCCAACAGGTATGCCCCTCTGTATCCAGAAGTCTGTATCCCAAGCTTTAGTTGCCCTGCTGGATGTACATGGTACTTATCCCTTGACCACCTGTGTTAAACTCAAGAGTCTTTGTCATAGCAGGGGCCACTGTCTATTTTAGACCAGTGACAGACTCCTTTTGCAGGTGAGCAAAGTATTTAACATCTACACGGATACCACACCTCTGCGGGTTGCTTTGGTGACTGGACAGAAGTCACTGGCCAAGGAGCAGGAGAGCCTTGTCCAGAAGACGTAGGTGTGCCAGGTGGGGGGCTCTGCAGAAGGTCGTTCTCCAGCCCAGCTGGTGTCCTTTGATTAGGGTGGTGTTAGGTCTTTACATGTGAGGCTTTGCTGTTAGATGGCCCTTCTTTGAGTCTTTCTGGTTTGTAGGGTAGATGGTTACCGATGCCTGGCTGATATTGTGGTGGCCACACCTGGCCGCCTGGTGGACCACATTGACCAGACCCCAGGATTCAGCCTCCAGCAGCTCCGCTTCCTGGTAGGCCACCTTCTGGACACCTGGGTCCCTGAGCTGGGGTGATGTCATTGGGGAGTCTTCAGTTGACCCTTGGTTCCTGTCTGCTGTAGATCATTGATGAGGCTGACCGGATGATAGACAGCATGCACCAGTCCTGGCTGCCCAGAGTGGTGGCAGCAGCCTTCTACAGTGCAGGCCCCTCAGGCTCCTGTGCCCTGCTCCAGAGGACACAGCCCCAGGCTGTGACTGCTGCCAGGTAGCCTGCTGCTCCCTTTCTCAGCTCCCCTTGCTGGCCCTAAAATAGCAGTCAGAGTGGCTTGAGGAATCCTGTCCTAACACGCCCTTGGTTTTCCAGCACTTGCTCTCCCCAGATGCCTCTACAGAAGTTATTGTTCTCAGCCACACTGACCCAGAACCCTGAGAAGCTGCAGCGGCTTGGCCTCTACCAGCCAAGGCTTTTTTCCACAAAGCTGGGACACAGTGGCCCTAAAGACACAGTTGAGATGGATGGAAACTTTGGGGGGAAGTACACCTTCCCTGTGGGGCTCACGGTAAGCAAGTAGGGCATGTGGGGCAAGTTGGTGCCTAGGCCCAGGGCTTCTGGCTAGCACCTGCTGTCCATTTCCCACAGCACCACTATGTACCCTGTAAACTCAGCTCGAAGCCACTTATTGTCTTACACCTGGTCCTTGGGATGAACTTCTCTAGGGCCCTTTGCTTCACTAACTCTCGAGAGAATTCCCACAGGTAAGCTGAACCAAGGCAGGGTATAGCTAATACAGACTAGATCCTGGCACCACCTGGCTTCTATTTCTTACCTACCCAGACTCTTCCTGTTAACACAAGCTTTTGGGGGTGTGAGTGTGGCTGAATTCTCCTCCCGCTATGGACCTGGCCAAAGGAAAAAAATCTTGAAGCAGTTTGAACAGGGAAAGATCCAGCTGTGAGTACATGGAAAACAGACAGGACCTAACTGTGTAGTGGTGGGGTGTTACTGGGCCCTTCTAGTCCCTGGGTTAGCTGGCTTCCAAGAGAGCCTTGGAACAACCCTGGCAGAGTGGGTACACATGTGACTGCTAAGTGTTTCTGGCCCTCTGAGCCCCTGTACCCATGTCTCCTCAGCCTTATCAGTACAGATGCTACTGCTCGAGGCATCGACGTGCAGGGTGTGGAGCTGGTGATCAACTATGATGCCCCCCAGTACCTACGAACTTATGTGCATAGGTAAAGTCTAGTCAGCAGTGGCTGCTGTGGGGCTTATGAGCTCTTGGCCATTATATGTGGGATCTTGCATCTTGGTTTGTGTGCTGTGTGGCCAAGAGAGCAGGTGTCCGATTAGGTCTCCAGGGTTAGGGCCAGAAAACACTTATGCTTGGTTTCAGGGTTGGGAGAACAGCCCGAGCTGGAAAAACAGGCCAGGCCTTCACACTTCTCCTGAAAGTGCAGGTAAGACCATGTAGTTCCCAGCAGATATCATGGGTAAATGCATGCTACTGCAAATGGCATTTGTTCCCACCCTGTCCATGAAACCTCTTCCCTTTAGGAAAGGAAGTTCCTCCAGATGATATCAGAAGCTGGGGTGCCTGAGGTGGCACACCATGAGATCACCAGGGAGCTCCTGCAGCCCCTGGTCCCTCATTACGAGATGGCCTTGTCTCAGCTGGAGAAGATTGTCAAGGTGAGTGCTTTTGGACCCAGGTGGGGCTTTTGCAAATCCAGCTCAGCTCTGGTAATGTCATAACACATTCTAGGAAAGGGAGGTAAGCAGGAAGCAGCCTCATGCCATGGGACATGCCTCCTGAGCACAGCACCTGTTGTGTCCCAGTTGTAGGGCAAGGGCTCTGCAGACAGCAGGTAAGGATGATCCCTTTTCTCCACAGGAAGAGCAAAAGCTGAAGATGGCCTAGATGGGAGCAAAAGCCCAGGGGGAACATCCTGCTGAAATGAATGTTGTGTTTAAGCAAAAGATATGGTTCCTTGGGGTTCCAATAGAAACAACCCTTCCCTGCAAGCACCATGGTCATCTTGGGCTAGGCAGCCTAGATGTTGGCTTGGTCCTGAAAAGTAATGGCCCTTGGTTTGTACTGCTGGGGTCCAACTGTCTTTGGAAATAAGCTCAGGTAAAGCTGAAGGGTGCCTTCAAGAATGTGATGAACGCCGGGCGGTGGTGGCGCATGCCTTTAATCCCAGCACTTGGGAGGCAGAGGCAGGCGGATCTCTGTGAGTTCGAGTCCAGCCTGGTCTAGAAGAGCTAGTTCCAGGACAGGAAACAAAAAGCTACGGAGAAACCCTGTCTCGAAAAATCTAAATAAATAAATAAATAAATGAATGAATGAATGAATAAATAAATAAATAAAATAGAGCTAGTTCCAGGACAGACCCAAAACCACAGAGAAACCCTGTCCCGAGAAACAAAAAAAAAAAAAAAGAAAAAAAAAAAAAAGAATGTGATGAAAAACTATGGTCAGCCTTATGGTGACAGCAGATTAAAGTGTGCCTAGCATTAGCATTTCATGTCTACAGAGAGACTATGGTGAGCCTGTCCCAGACAAGTCACTGAAGTCCAGGAATAGGTTGGTTAAGATGTTTCCATGGCTACTAGCCTTCAAGATGGTACCCACATAAGCATGAAGTAAATTACAGGAGAGTGCTTGCCTGAACATAGTCAAAGAGACTGTGCTTTTTGTAAAAAAATTAAATAAAAAGAAAAAAATCTATAGTATTAAGATAAACTGTTTTCATTTATATTTAAAAAAAATGGATAACTTGAACTCATGCCAATTTCCTGATAGCTTCAACACACTAATACCCCTCTAATTCAGGACACCTAGGCTAGCTCAAGAAAGCAACACAGGCCACTGGCACCATCCTCAGGCCCTTGCTGACTCTAGGATTTTGCTCATGAGATTAATTTAGAATCTGCTAGCAGCTAGTCTGAGAGTCAGATTTCCATTTTATTGTTGATATTACTAATGCTTTGAACATCTTATACAATGAAATGAAACTCTCCTCCACTCATCTCCGCACCCACCTAAGTCCGAAGTTTTTTGTTGTTCTTTTTAAGCCTACTGAATTGATTTTGTTGTTTACTCAAAAGTGCCTACAAGGGTTCACAGGACAAAGAAAACTGACTTCCAGCAGCAATGAAATGCCAGTAGTTCTTCCCTCAGCTACTGGTAGAATTGTGCATGCTGTCATATTGTTCTGTTGTGTCTGGAAAAGCTTTCCTTTAAATTATGCACCACCTTATTCTGCCTCCATGTATGCCTGAGGTCACCAGATCTCACTATAAATGGCTGTGAGACACAATGTGATTGCTGGGAATAGAACTCAGGAACTCTGCAAGAGCAGCCAGTGCTCTTAATCTCTGAGCCCACCTCTGGCTCTTAACTTTTCTCTGTACCCTCTGACTTGAAGATCTCTGAGCCTTGGAGAGAGGTATGGAATGTCCCCTTTAGGGCCCAACACCACACAGTCTCTTACTTTGTACCAGTTGAGCAGCTGCCATCTAGTGCAGTCAGCTTTTATGATGAGAGCTGAGAGGTACACTTAATCTATGGGTATGGGAATATCATCAAAAGTCATTTTAACAGTGTGCTCATTAGCAGAATAATAGTATTTGGTTTTCGAGCCCAGAATGTCCAACCACAGGTTCTTGACCCCATTAATAGTACCTAATATGGGTTCTGTCACATGGGGCAGAACGTGGGTGAGAGGCTAGAGAAGATTAGTAATTGAGCATTTTCTGTGATGCAGAGGTTTGGTTTCTAGTACCTACATGATAGCTGCCTGCGATTCCAGTTAAAGAAGCAGACACACACATGGCAAACAGACAGAAGGAAAAAAAAAGTAAGAAACTGCTTTTAAGAAAGCAGTTGGTGCCTGGCCTGGGGAAACGCACCTTTAATCCCAACACGTGGAAGGCTAGACCAAGGGGATCTCTGAATTTAAGGCCAGCCTGGTCTACAGAGCCAAGTTCCAGGGCAGCCAAGGCTATACAGAGAAGCCTGTCCTTTTTTTTAAAACAGTTGCCACTATCACACTACCAGTGAGCCCATCTTGTCAGACTAGTCATTGTGCTCACAGGATTCTAGTAAGGAAGCAGCATCAAGGTTGAGTATAAGCTTTAAGTATGTGGCATCTTGTCCTATGTCAAGTTCTGTTCTGAAGGGTAACCGAGAACATTGGCAATGGTCTGCAGTATTTGGGGGTCCTCAAAAGGGGAACCCATTCCTGGTTCAGGGGTTATTTATTTGCTAGCATGTGTTATCTAGTTGGGATTTTGAGCTTCCCCCGCCCCAACATAGAGTAACTTCATTTAAACTAGTATGTATATATTAGAATGTGTCTATAGAAGGCTTCCAATATAGCTTTTTCAAAAGTATTATTGGTGACAAAGTTACTTAAGACTGCTATCCTACTGTGTGTCAAACTGTTTTACTGTAATCTTAGGTACTCTTCATGCCCTGACCCAGATAATGCACATGTATCTTTTTTTTTTTTTTTTTTTTTTTTTTTAAGCAGCAAATAAAGACTTGGAAGCAACTTTCTAAAATCTACCGTAAAGATTGGTTGGTTGATAAATAATTATGTCTGTTATCTGGGTCAGTTGGGCATGACTGGACCCAGTGACTTTTCCCTTGTGAAACTCAGCTAAAGATTTCTGTAAAGTATTCCCCGTGGGGTGCTTGCTTTGCTGTCAATAAAGACAGAGTGAAGCTCTTTGTGAGCTCCATACAATGTGTGGTGGGTAAAATGACTTGCTAGGCAGGTAGGCAAGATGAATGAGTTTGGGGTCAGCCTTAGGGTTGTGCAGTGGGTAGGGATAGGCAGGAAAGTGAGTCCTTTTTCCCCATTCCCCCTCTGAAAACCCCTGGCTAACTTTAAGGGTATGAATCACTACACCTTGCTTGAGGTCCATTTTTATGGACAGTGTCAGAAATGATCACATCTACTATCTTGATCAAGATCAGCACTCGACTTTCACCTGTTGGATCTGTACAAGATCAGGCATCTAGTGAAGGTGGTGGACACACCACGGGACCAGCCAGGGAGGGCCACCTGGGATCTGCTTGCGTGAGGCTGGGTATGAGCTGAACCCCCAAGGCCGTTCGGAAAGGAAGGTGTGAAGGCTGACTTTTGCATGACAGTTCTAAGTAGAAATCAAAACATTATTTTTCTGGTGTTTTTCTACTTACTTCCTAGTGCCTGAAGAGGGGCTCAACTTACAGCCCTTTTGGCACTGTGAAGTCCTGAAGCAGACACAGCACCCATGGTGGAAAGCTGCACAGGAACCCAGGTGTCAGAGTAGCTTCAAGGCCAAGGAACTAAAGAGGAAGACCTTGAACATGCAAGCCCTGCATTGCTTTGGAGCAATACATACACAGAAGGCTTTGTTTTCTAACCAACACATCCTTACTCCAAACACTGGTCATGAAAGACAAAACAAGGATGTAGAAAGGTCACTTTTATTAGCTTCTGCTTGTAGGACATCAAAACCCTATTCAAATACAAATGTTTGTGTTTACAAAGTATTTACAATTTCAGTCCTGTTTATTACATTTTTTTAAAAAAAGAAAACAGCTATCTGGTTGAAAAATGGATGAAAGTAACTGCCAAAAATGAAGACCCTGCCTCTTGCTCCTACCAACCACCTGGCTTGGGCACACTGTTGTTGCCACAACAGTGAGAGGGATGGAGAAAAAGGTGAGTGCAACATTGGCCAAGGACCCCCACTGAGCTCAGTTCTGCCTGAGGACTATGGGGAATAGGAACTGCTTTTGGGAGCCAGGTACCCAGGAACCTCCCAAGGGCTATTCTTCCCCTAACATAGCACACACTAAGCCAAAACAATGGGTTTTTGCTTGTAGGACAGGTTTGTGGTTCAGAAAATATTAAACCTCTTCTGGTTTTTCAACACCTAATTCCTACTTTTATCCCAAGTTTCACATGATGAGCTCAAAAGTGAGTTCTAGGTGGGCTTCAGGATGTACTGTCACATTCCTGCCCACATGGGATGGACATGACAGGGAAGAAACTCAAGCAATACAACTCCTGTCTTCAAGGCTGCAGTGCTGACAGCATAGACCTCACAGACTTAACTTCCAGGCTTCAGCACTGGCAGGTAAGAAGGCACAGTCAGCCTGTTATGCCCAAGAATGCCATACAAGTCACTCTTACAGTGGTAAGAGTGAACTTAGGACTGAACTTTCATTCCAACCTTTTCTCCTTCAATTGCAGGCCTGTCACTGCAACAGCTGTTTAAATTCATGAAGAGCTGCTGGGGTGGCACAACAACAATGCCTTCCAGACTAGACCAGGACAACAATAAGGGAACCTGGGTATCAACTGCACCAGGCTGCCCTATACATGTAACCCACACTAGCTTCTCACAAGAATACTGTAAAGGATCTCAGTACAGTGTGTATAAACACAAACTTGGCTATACAGAAATGGTGTCAGTCCCAGAGCCTCATTCAAAGGAAAGCCACTGTCCACTGGTGCAAGATGGGTGCTCATAATGCAAGCTAGGACCTCACTGGCATATTGAGTGAAGGCTCTGGAAAGAGGGGTGGGGTGGGGGCATCTGATGTTCTGCTCTTGTCTCCTACATCTCCCTGAACATTCAATGGTACCAAAGACCATGTCTGAGCTGGAGCCTGCTGTAGGACATGCTGTCCCTACCACATAACTGAGTAGTATACACTATAGAAGAAACTAAAGGGCTTTTCAAAAGACTGATGTGGACATTGCCCACACAGTGAAACCATCAAAGACTGCAACTGTCGCGTTTTCAGTTAGTCACACACAGGAGAAAGTCAAATCACTTTGGCCAACCTAGGTAGCAGCAGATCCCAGAGTCCAAAAACAGTAGAGCATTCTGCTAAGACAGCCTTGCCATAGTACCAACCAGTTTCCTTCCTATTGGCATGGAGGCTTGGTGGGTGTCTTCAGCCTCACAGCAGGGACTCGCATCTGTAATTTGGGCTGCTGGCTTGGGCTGTCAGAGCTGGCTGGAAGCTGCGCTGGGGCTGGACCACCAGGGGTCTGCAGTGAGGCAGAGGCTGTAGTTACCACCTGCTGCTGAATGAGCTTCTGCTGCACCACTTGGGCTGTGGCAGTCACCGTTGGGATCATCTGCACCTGTTGCCCTGCTGCTGTTGCCTGTGTGAGTGTCACTGTCTGTGGAGAAGCCTGAGCCAAGATGAGATCACAGGTCACTGGAGAACAGCCCTGGCAATGCTGTCCCTCTAACAGAGAACTATCACATACACCTAGTAGCCTCAGCAAAACAGCAAAGGATGTAGACCAATGTAAGGGGGTTAGTTGATTTTTTTTTTAAGTTCATGGGCAGCTTAAAGTGAAAAAAATAATGTCACCACTTTAATCAAATACTACTGCACTGAAAGTAAAAACAAACCAGAGGGTTCTGGTTCAGAAAAGGGTGTTTTCATTTGCCAGCTTGTCTCCCAGAAGCTGTGATCCTGTCTTGTGGAAAGGTACCTGCTGAGAGCAGGTTGGGGCACAGATCTGGTTTTTCCTTGGAAATTCCCCCTCTTCAGTAGGTCATTTTTCCCGAAAGCTCATGTTTTTGTGTGAATTATGAAAGCCAAAAGTAATTCTCTAATCACTAGTATTCTGCTTCTGAAACACATTTGCCCCCCAGCACCCTCCAGGTCTCTGTGCACTCTACCTGTTGAGAAGCTGATGCAACCTGCTGGATGCTGGCCACAGGTGTTTGTTGTTGTACAACTTGAGGAAGTTTTGCAACCTTTGACAAAACAAGGCAGGCATAGGATTCAAAATACATGCACAAATATCTTTCTCTGCTTTTAAGCAAACAAATAATGGCAGGTAACATGGGGAAACAATCTCAAGTATGCCACCAGGATCCTAGGAGGTTAAAGAGCAACTGACTCACTTTCAGAATCACCATTTAATAACTCAAGATTCTTGGTTCACATTTTAACTTTTCCTTGGAACTGATTATACATGAATTAGATTTGGGAGTGAACTGCACCCTTATCTGAGTTCTTAGTGACACCGGATAAAGGTTTTGTATAGAGGCAAGCCCAGTGGGCCAGGTCTTACCAGGAGAGACACCAAAATTTCTCAGTGGTTTTCATCCATCATAACAGAAAGCTCACGTTCTATAAAGCAAAACTTTCTGCCCTGTGTTCACTTCCTGCTGTTGTCAAAACTGAACAACGCTGAAGCTGTAGCTCAGTAATGAAACTTGTGCAGCAAGGTTGAATTCTTAGAATCATGAAAGCTACAAAAGTTCCACACACACTGAAGTATGGTAGTCCACACCAGCCTACCTGAGCAGAAGGATGATAAGTTTGAGGTCAGCCTGGGCAAGGCCAACCTAAGCAATAGTGAAACTCTTATCAAGCTAGCTGACTATTTAGTCGACTTCTGTAACCTCAAGCCTACACAAAGGAGACCCTAAAGCCTGTGGAAGCAAGGATCATGAGTATGGAATCTGAGAGTGTGAGAGCACTCACACAGTTAATAATTTAAAAAAAAAAATCAACAGCTCAAGCCAGAAGATAGAAACGTAAACACAGGGGAAGTTGACAAAATCCTACACCAATCAAGAAGCTATTTGCTGGGAAAGAGAAAAATCCAGATTCTTCAATGCAATGTCATGGGTATACTAAACACACTCCAGGACAGACCCAATGCCCAGAAATAGTTGGCCAAATGGATTCCATGTTTTTTAGTATGCTTTTTGAGAGACAGAACATATGAATGAAGTAGGCTTTCTATCTAGGGATCTGGGAGCAGTTGTAACAGGGGAAAGAATATGATCAAAATATATTTCATTAAGAAATTTATGCATTGAAAATACAAAATGATATATAAACAGCTTTTGTGAGAGGCCTGGTTAGAGTTAAGAGAACAAGATTGTGTACAAAATTACCATTATCTACAAGAAACATATTTATATTTTATTTTCTTTGGTTTTTGGAGACGAGTCTCCGTGTGGCCCTGGCTGTCTTGGAACAAACTGTAAACCAGAGAAGCCTTGAATTTAGAGATTCATCTGCCTCCTGAGTGCTGGGATTAATAGTGTGCACCACCACGCCCAGCCCATATTTATTTTTTTTTTTTATTTTTTTTTTTTTTTTTTTTTTTTTTTAATTTTAAATGCCACTTTATTTTTTTTTTTCTTTTTTTTTTTCTTTTATTAATTTTTTATTCTTTTTTAATTAAAATTTCCACCTGCTCCCCGTTTCCCATTTCCCTCCCCTCCTCCCAAATATTGCCCCCTCCCCCCACTCCCCTCCCCCTATCCCCACTCCTCTTCTCCTCCCCCCACACCATTCCCCCTCCCTCTCGATACTGAAGAACAGTCCAAATTCTCTGCCCTGCGGGAAGACGAAGGTCTTCTATCTACGTCCAGGAAGGTGAGCTTCTAAACAGGCTAAGCTCCCACAAAGCCAGTTCATGTATTAGGATTGAAACCTAGTGCCATTGCCCTTGGCTTCTCATCAGTCTTCATTGACCGCCATGCTCAGAGAGTCCGGAATCAACCCATCCAGCCCATATTTAAACTATTGTGGAGCAGCATTTAAAATCAGTGTTTACCTAAAGATAAATTCTGTTTAAGAATACAGACTATTTGCAAACAGCAGAGCTGCAGCACTGGCTCAGTAACTGAGAGCTCATACGGAAGACCTAGCTTTCATTCCCACGCCTACATAGCCGCTCATATCTGCTAGCTGCTTGGGAGGCTGAGACAGGAAGCTCACAAATTCATGGTCTACCTGGGCTACAAAAGGAGTTCAAAGTTGTCTAGCAACTTAGCAAAACTTTCTAAATTAATTTTTTTTTTTACAAGGCTGGAGATGTGGCTCAGCAGCAGAGCATACTTACATAAGGTTTTGGGATTAATACCCAATGCCACAATAAATACATCTAACATAATTTATAAGGCCCTTTAGGTATATATAACAGAAGATGTATTCCCTGGTGACTTAGAAGCTAAGATCATAGACTACCAACTCTTTTACTACTGAATCCATGCAGTTCTAACAATGGTTGGACTCCAAAATCATCAAGACAGTCCTAAAGGACAGAGCAGAAGAACATGCCTGCCAGAGACCCAAGTGGCACAATTATTAAACGGGGCATGATGGAACCCACAGGAGGAATCCACAGGATAGAGTGGAGGTAGGATGGACATTTTTTAATAAGCAGCCTTGAAAATAAATAACAGGCATTCACATACACAGATTTCATCAAGGCCCTCTTTGGATTAAATAGCTAAGTGAGAAAGCAAAATCATGAAGCCACAACCTCTGGGGTGGATTTCTTTTTGTTTCATGTATGTGTGTATGCCTGTGCATATCGAGTGCAGGTACTATAGAGGCAAGAAAGAAGGGACTGGGTCTCCTAAGCTGGAGTTACACAGAGACAGCATTTCTTTGTGTAGCTTTGGAGACTTTTCTGGTCCAGAGCCTTTCCAACCCTGTAGTTCAGGCAGGCCTCAAACTCCCAGAGATCCAGCTATCCCTGCCTCCCCAGTGCTGGGATTACAGGCGTGCACCGCCCGGCTCCAGGACAGACTTTAGTCAGAGACTGGATACTCTAGTAGCTCGTCTAAAGACACCATTGAGTGAGAAGAAACACACAAATGTCCCCAGAGCAACTTATATCTAGACTGAAAACTAGCCTGGCAGACAACTTGACAGGTTATGTCAGAGGAGACTTGAAAGTCAAAAAACCAGGAAAAGATGAAATCTCATCAATTACCCAAAACACAAACTAATAAAGTAACCAAGTTTCTCCTGTTCCCACCCACCAGACAGGGAGCTCTGGAATCCATGCGGATCTGCACCAACAAACCCACAGCCAGGCAATGACACTGTATATCTGTGACAAGAGTGGCCAGGACTACTTAGGGACCATCTGTGCACATGCACACACAGTCAGTCAGTCTCTGTCTCTCTCTCTCTCACACACACACACATCATCTGTGTACATGTACACACAGTCAGTCTCTCATACACACACTAACACATGAACACACAAAAGAAGTAAGTTGGTATAACAACAGCATAAGTCTGAGACCTCACTCATGAGACTCCTCTATGTTCTGAAAGGCTCCATGCCTACTAACCAGAAAGGGCCCTGCAGAAAAGGTCAAGCACTGGTTAGCCACACTGGCTGGGTGCTGGTACTCTTCCACAGGCCCTACCATCTGCACTGAGTTGCACACAGCAGCATGCTTACCTGGATTTGCGTCTGCACCTGCTGAGTCCCAGCCAGTTTCTGGGCCTGGGAGATAGGTGTGGTCAGAAACTGGGTTTTAAGGGCTGGCTGGGCAGCATAGGTGACTTTCTGCTGTGGGCCCTGAGCAGTGATCTGTTGGGTGGTTAGCTGAAGAAAAGACACCAGAGGATCAGAGCCAGGTGAAACCAGGTTCCCTATTTAAACCCTCAACAGATGCCAAGAGCCTTCACCATTTGGCCTCTTCACAGCACCTTTTAGATAACAAGGTCAAGACCATCCCACGATACTGACATTGCCCTACCTTTCTTCCATAGGGGTGGTACCACCAGTAAACACACTAAGTACAGAAGGCAGTATTCCTTGCCCTGAACTCACAGTCCCCGTGAATTCCACATGAAGAGCCATTCCTGCTTTTTTAATCTTTTCTAGTCCCTTCCAGTCTGGTAAATCCATACCTGGCATCCAGCTTGATTCTACCTACCCTATCATCATCCCTTACATCTCAAAAAGAAAAACAAGGGACACTGATCATACTAGCAATCCCACCCTTGTAAGGCTTGTAGCCCGTTTACTTTGGACCCTCCTCCCCAGCAAAAACCTGCACTCAAATAAAACTTCACACAAAGAACCCATACCTTCTGCTGGACGGCAGCCTGGCCCTGGGCAACTTGTGGCTGGATGGCCTTCTGCTGTTGGACTGCCTGCTGCTTGAGCTTCAGCAATTGCTGGACATGTACAGGTTGGGCCACGACAGTCTGCCCTATAAGAACACCTAGTCAGTTAGGTCCTGGCAAGGGTTCCCTATTTATCCAGGTTCTGTTCAGAAAAGAATAAATCCTAGAATTGTACTAAGGCAAATTAAACAGTGTGGTGTTTTGTTTGTTATTTTTTTCTTTTGAGGCAGTTTCTCTGTGTGACCCTAGCTGTCTTTGAACTCAGATTTGCCTAACTCTGCCTCCCAAGTGCTGGGATTAAAGGTGTGCACCACCACTGCCAGTTTCTATTTCATAAATGACAAACAAGGGAAATGTCAGAATGCTAATGGTTAAACTGAGAGCCAAAACTTGGGACTTGGAAACCTAAGAGAATTTACACTGAGCCCTAGAACTAAATGTGTAAAGCAGGTGTTAAGACAGAGCAAGGCAGTGACCATCTCCAACAGAAAAGGCTCCCTGTGTACCGCATGGCCACCTGGGAAAGGCATACAGCAAGAAGCTGCAGGAAGGTACCTGCTGTTTTTTGTGGCTGTCCAATTGCCACGCTGATCCCTGCAACGTTCATAGGCAGGGTCGTGACCCCCGGCGAGGAGACCACAGCTGCTGGGACAGATACCACTGGAGGCTTTGCCAAGGCCACCTGAGCAGGCTGGGGTGTCTGAGTTTGCATCTGCCCTTGTGCCTGCAGCTGAGAAGTAGGGACCCGGGTCTAAACAGTGAAAATAACAGGAGAATCCAGAGAAATTCAGACATTGTGTGTCCTTTTCTTTCCTACTTTTTAAAAAATATTTTCTTGACCAGAGGCCAAGAAAATTACACAGATAGAGGAAAGGAGGCAGTGACACTAAAGGAAATCTCCCAGGACTTTTGCTTGTCACTAACAGACACATGCAGACAGAATCTATACAAGACTTTTGTGCTCGTCTGCCCACTGCCGTGTTCTGGTGTTAAGATTGCAAACACTCATTTCTGCTCCTCACTCTGTGCCACTTACTCTCCCACCACACCCTTCTCTCCAAGATCACTGCCATAGCCACCTATCTGAAAACACGATCAAGGCAACCCAATTCTACAATTTTCCACAAGCATTCTTCTCCCTAAATTACATTTTACAAAAGGCAAATGAAAATGAGTCTATTACCAAACACACATAAAAATAAAAAGAAACCTAGAAAGGAAAAGCTACCCACAGTCCTAACGTGCCCACAGACATGGGATTGAAACTGACATTCAGCCTGCTAAGCATCTGTTCTATCAGTGCAAAAATGCAACAGTAGAATGAGTCACCGGGTTCTGTTGCCTCTTCCCTTGACAGCTGGCACTCTCCAAGTTGCCTGATGAAAGGTTAACCTTCACTGTCAACCTGACTGGATTTAGAACTGCCCAGGAGACAACTCTCTGGGAAAGTATGTAAGGAGGCTGTAGAGCAGAGGGGAAGACCCACCTGAATGTGAACTGGGAGCCCAGACTGTACAAGCAAAAGGAGCAGCAAAGTCTGACAAGCATTGGCATTTGCCTCTGCTTCCTGAGTGTAGAGGCAATGTCACCTGTCTCCTCTTTTTCACACCGCCACAACTTCCCGCCATGATAAGCAAAAGTAACGAATCCAGTTGCTAACCCACCTTTTAGGTCCATTTAGTGAACATCTAGTCATTTGATCTTGTTACCACTGACAAAAGCTTTGTAAACAGCACCACTATTTCTGTAGGAGACGAGTACTATTGTATTAACTAGCATGTAAGGCTTGTCGCTTAATTACAATCTACTCTGCAACAGCCCAGTAAGCTCCTATCTACTAGCTGTTACCACTCTCCTGACTCAGTTTGTAAGCACAGTCACAACAGGCTTGCATTTTTTGTTTTGTTTTTTTAAGTAAGTTACCCTCAGACTCCCTCTTTGGTGGAGGGGGCCTCTCACTAAGACAGAGTGGAGCTCACACAGAGTGGAGCTCAAGTACCTGGGACCCCAGTCCTAGCACAAGCTACAGTTGCCGAGTAAAGGATCTGAGCAGGTAATTAGCCCATGTGCCACAGTTCCTTCACTTGTTAAAGATAGCTCATAATACAAAACACCAGGAAACGTACAGAGCTCCTAGGGAAGCACTGGTGGGCAAGCCTCCAACAGGCACTCATCACTGGCTGTTGTGACACAGAAGATCCACAGCACATCGACCACAAGTGTGTGCATATCTTCAGACATCACTATCTTGCTATGTTCCTTCCTTCAAACCCTCAAAGGCTCTCCCTGCTGCCAAGTGGTCACTATTTAGCTGGCCATGGAACCTGGGGTGCCTGCAACATCAGCTGTTCTGTGTTCTAGCCATACTGAAATTGCCCCTACCCTTCCTCTGCAAAGAAGAGGACAGTCAGTAAGCTGTGCCTACCCCTCACTATTCACCTTCTGTTATCCCCAACCATTCAGGCCCTAACAGGCCTGGTGACACTTTGCTGGTTCTGTAAGTAGTGCTAGCACAACTTGCCAAAAGTCTAGTATCTAATCATCCTCTGTAAGGACCAAATCTTCTGCTTCAAATCTAAGTCTGCCACAAGACCTAACATGATGCTGAGCAAGCAACAGAAGCCTGGCTGAAATGCAGGTGTCTCCTGAGACGACTCAGCAGGTTAAGGTGCTTGTTGTACAAGCCTAGAAATCACAGTTTAATCTCTGTAACTCATGTAACAATGGAAGAAGACCACCAACTCTACAAAGTTGTTCAACCTCACCACACATGCATGTGCACTCCCTGCCACAATTTAAAAAACAAACCCAAAAAACTTTCAGTAAATGCAAAGATGGTATTTGGACAATAAATATATAAACTGGAACTTACAAGCCGGGCCACCTGGAGGTTGGCCACAGTGGTGCCCGTGAGCAAAGCTCCAGGTCGTGGGGCTGTGACTGTGGTAAGCTGAGGACTCTGTTGCTGCTGTGGGGGCTGTGGTGTCTGCACTTGCACTTGTGCCGGCTGCTGTGGGGGACCTTGCTGGGCCTGCGGTGGTGGGGGCTGTGGTGGCAGCTGCATCTTCTGTTTCTGCATCTTGATGATATGTTCCTGAAACCCAAATAAGGTATGTTCTCCGCATGCACCAACCATAAGCCCCCTTTATGGTACAGAATTAAACCACCCCCAAAACCAACTGTGTACTGAATGAAAATCAGCACTTTGCCGGGCGGTGGTGGTGCACACCTTTAATCCCAGCACTCGGAAGGCAGAGGCAGGTGGATCTCTGTGAGTTCGAAGCCAGCCTGGTCTCCATGAGCTAGTTCCAGGACAGGCTCCAAAGCTACAGAGAAACCCTGTCTCAAAAAACAAACAAAAAAAGAAAAAAAAAATCAGCACTTCACAGAAGTGGGGACAGCAACTCTGACAGATCACTAAAGTCACAGCAAGGTTTCCAAGTTCTTATTTCTCATGAGTCAGTTTAAATAAAGAATAATGACTTTGTAACCATACTCCATCAATAGTAATAATAACTTGGCAATAAACCTTATGAAGATAACAAGATAAAGAGCTGGGCATGATTACTCAAGTTTACAATTAATAGCACAATGGAAGTAAAGGGGGAAGGACCAGGTGTTCAAAGCCAACATCAGTTACGTGATATTACCTGACTCAAAAACAGAAGTTATCAAGACACTAGTTCAAAAAACAAAAACAAAAAAGACATCCCACCCCCTTCCCACAAATGTATGAGCTGTTCATAACTATCAGATCTCTCTGGATATATCAGAAATGACAATGCCTTTGAAACTGAATTAGGAGAATGTGGGGGGAAAAAAAAACAACAACAAAGGAACAAGAGGGTGAGCAGGACTCCTGCAGCTGGGCTGGGTGAGAAATGCTGACTGGAGCAATCTCAATGCTATCAGACAATTTTCCCCTGCTGGCCTTAGAGTAGTGAGAACAATTACTCTGGCTTACTGGAAGAAAAGGGGCTGTATAATTCAGCAGCCACATCCTTGGGGGGCTTTGGAGCCCTAAAACATAATCTCTGAATGAGGAACTGAATGTCATAATTTGTGGCGTTTCAAATGATTTAAGGTATGTGTAGTAGCCACAGACAGCTAGGTAGTTTTCATCTGAGGTATCTTACCACCATCTCTCAAACAGAACGAAACACACTCTGGAGGTCCAAATAGAATACTGACAAAAGACACACGGGACAACTGACTCATCTCTGGGTCCTTCCCAAGCTTCACAGAGGTGGCCTCACCTCAGCTCTAGTGAGTCAAGCCTCTGATCAGCAGCTCACAATGGCAGACCCAGCGATCAGTCTACTCACATTACATCTGTTTTTCTGGTTCCTTTTAATTAAAGCTGCATTTGTTGCATATTTGTTACATAACAATTCCCTTCTAAAGTAAACACACTAGCACCAAAGACAGCAAGACAACAGACTGGCAAAACGAGGAACATCAATTTTCAAACAAGCAGCAAAGAAAAGCATACTTTGACCTAGCTACTCCAGAAGAGGAGCACTGAGGGATCATCTTCACACTACCCTCCAAGAAAGGTGCAGACAAGCCTTTCAGTTCTCTGGAAAATGAGCTGTGGTAATACAATGCTTGGAGATGTACCTGCTGGCAGGAAGCTAAGGTTTCCTAATGCTTCTTAGAAGAATGATTCACACTTACTAGATGAAAAATTGTGTTAAATACAAAAAAGCAGGCTCTCTACCTAAAGACAATGATAGATTTTTGTAAAACAGGCTCTGAACTGCAAACAAGTCAGATATGCCTGTGATGTTATGGTGAAGGATATGCTCACCGGTGCCAGCTTGCCCACAGCTTTGATCTGTGCAGGAGACTGGGCCTGGCCCTGGAGCTGTGGAACTTGAACCTGGGAGGTCTGCTGCTGCTGTTGTTGCTGCTGCTGCTGCTGTTGCTGCTGCTGCTGTTGCTGCTGCTGCTGTTGCTGCCTAAGAAGCTGGAAGTGGGCAGCAGGAGTGATGGTTTTTCCAGGTAGCTGAACTCCTGTGGCTATAAAAAGGTTGATTTGTTAGACCATGGCATCCTCAGCAGTCCTGGATAATACCTGCAAGCTGAAGCTCCAATAGCAGATACTAGCTCAGGGAAACACCAAGCCTCTCACCTTGGGACACTTGGGTCACTAAAGACCGGGTTGGGGTCTGCACTGGAGTCAGGTTGGTAGTGACCACAGCTGAGGCTGTCACAGAAGTGACTGCCCGAACACCCTGAGTTGTTGTCATGGACACCAGGTCAGTGGTGGCAGTAGCTGGGGAACCAACTGCTCGTTGCTGGGTATGGACCACCTGAGCAGAAGCAGAACCTCCGGACGTCTAGAAAGGTAACACAGGAATGTTATCATAGTACTTGGGGTAGCTGCCAAGCCAAGGAAGTGTGAATTCAGCTAGGCATGGTGGTACATTCATTTAATCCTGGCAATCGGGAGGCAGGGGGTGAGGGAAGAAAAAAGAAAAGAAAAGAAAAAAAAGAGACAAGAGTGAATCATACAAGTTTAATGGCTTAGTGCGGCTCCTCAACTGTTCTGGCGCTATCTGGTGAGGCCAGTCCATTCCAATCCCTCCTAGCTTCCCTTGGCATGTTCAACAAACCCACTGGTTACAGACAAGTATGTATATCTATGTAGTTCTGTACCCTCTCCAACTCCATCCATTTGTGTGTCTACCTACAGTTTATCAGAGAAACCACATCTTCGTAGAAAAGATATTCTCTAAACCCCAGCATAAGAGCTTTGAAATATCACTTCTTATACAGGAGACAGGCTGCCTCTGGGTATCAGAATATGAATTCTAATACAATGTGTTTTATTCTGACTGTGAGCTATGAAAGGAAAGCAGGGGGCTGACATCAGAAACCTGACCACCGGGCAGTGTTAGCCCACACCTTTAATCCAGCACTTAGGAGGCAGAGGCAGGCAGATCTCTGTGAGTTCAAGGCCAGCCTGGTCTACAAGAGCTAGTTCCAGGACAGGCTCCAAACCCACAGAGAAACCTTGTCTCGAAAACACACACACACACACACACACACACACACACACCAAAAAGAAAGGAAGGAAGGAAGGAAGGAAGGAAGGAAGGAAGGAAGGAAGGAAGGAAGGAAGGAAGGAAGGAAGGAAGGAAGGAACCTTCTGATCACATTTTCTGTGTTATGCCACAGAGGGCATTTCCTTTCCTCCTAGGGGATCATCTTCCCCAAGCCAACCTCTACCTTTATGCTTGTGATGGCTCTCTCTCCTGCCCAGCTGCCTTCACTCCAGGCAGCCAGCTTGCTTGCTCCCTTTATATGGCACTGTGCTCCACACTCCAGCACAGCACTCTACCAAGGTAAACCACCTCATCTCTGCTTCCCACTAGTACACTGAGGCACAGTTAAGGGGCACCCAGGTCAAACGGACTGGCTGCTGTTTCTTCATATACCACCCCTCCCTCTCTGAAAACCTGTCCTATGAGGAAAATCACTCTTCCCTAATAATACAAAAGAGGACAGTTTCTTAACACCTGAGGATTCCCTAACTGATCAGCTACTTCTTTTATAAAATTCAAACTAGACCAGTTATTTTTTTCATCTGTGGAACATTCAAAAAGCAAATAATCTTCCCAAAATACAAGTCATAGTAAAAGCTCTCTGAACATGGAACAACTCACAGTCAAAGTTCCAGGAGCCACAGGTGATGCCAAACGCTTGTTAATGGACTGGAAGGTAGCAGCGGGAACACCCGCTATTGTGTTTACAATCACGTTTCCACTCACAGTGCCTAAAGAGGAGGATGTAAGTGAGGCCAGAGGAGAAACACTGAGCTCCACTTCCAAGCCCTCTGCACCCTCCTCACCTGTTGGGATGCTTGTTCCAGTGACTGATGTCTTAATGGTTCCTGCCTATTGAAAATAGAAATTCAGGTTAACTTCAGGTCATTAACTTCAGGTCAGGCCTTATGCTGCACAAACTCTCCAAAAGCAATTGCCATCAGTCAGTGCGAATCCCTGAGCTTCAGACTCTAGCCTGCTCCTCAGCACCTGCGTTATTACAAGGCTGCCTTCCCCTTCCCATGCTGCCTCTCACCCCACGCACTACCTCCAGACTGTGCCCACCTCCACCACATTAACCACATGCAAGACTCTGTGCTGGCTGCTTCCATCCTTCTCATGAATGCCTTCCTGTCATTCAGGCTTCAACTTTCAAATGCCACCTCTTCAGCAAGAATCTTCTTGCTGGGCTGGAGAGATGGCTCAGTGGTTAAGAGCACTGCCTGCTCTTCCAAAGGTCCTGAGTTCAATTCCCACAACCACCTGAAATGAGATCTGGTGCCCTCTTCTGGCCTGCAGACCACTGTATACTTAATAAATTAATTAAATAAATACCTTTTAAAAATCCATTTAAAAAACAAAAGAATCTTCTTGCCAGCTAACCACTGTCCAGGCTCTTCCTGTGGTCATTACTCTATTCTACATAGGAACGTGAACTTCGGTGGACAGGAGATACTGCTTATCAGTCTTCCTGTCAATGTTCCCACACCATACAGGCTTAGTAAATGTATCCCCAACCACATTTAAAAAAAAAAAAAAAAAAAAAAAAACCACCACAGTTCAATGTAATGATTCAGAGTCTGAGAAGATGCTTGCTTTGCACGTATGAAAATCTAAGTTTGACTCCTAGCACCCATATAAAAACCCAAAAGTAGTGTGTATGCTTATAATCCTTGTACTGGTAAAGTGTACACAAGGATCCCTGTGGTCCAACAGACAGCCTACTTAACCAACTCTGCAAGCACTGGGTGAAGGGTCATCTCAAAAAATAAAGTGGCCGGCTCCTGAGAAAACCACCCAAACCAGCACTCGTGTGCACTTGCACATATCACACAAACATTTTTACACCTGTCTGATAGCCTCAAGTGTTATCCATTAGCACAGAGTCTGTTCTCTTCAATGTGGTTTCAATGTCTGTGTAATAAGCATCACAGAAAATGAACTAAAGTATAGATGTCAATGAGTATGTCCTTCAGGGTCATAACTCTGAATTTCCTTTGGATATTTGTGTACTTATGGCCTGAAAACATGAGTGGGCACAGGTGGAGCATTTTTTTTGCTACACTTGCAATGTACACTTGCAATGAATGAAGGGAGCAAGCTCATTGGTGTTATTCTACAGAATCCAGCATCTTATTTTTGAGTCACAGTTTTACTGCTCAAGCTGGACTTAATACTCAAGATCTTCCTGTTTTGATCCCCCTTAAACTTGGATTAAAAGTATATGCAACTACACCCAACTTTAGAACCCAGGTTCTCCTTAGTACCAAAGAGTGGCTTTACCCTCCCAACCCAGTGAGGCTCGTTCACGAGCCTTGGAGGATGGCACAGTCAATAAAAACACAGGCTCCCCCAGGGAGCAGCGTGTGTTCTCGCAGGGGGTGGTCTAGAGACTGTGGGCTTAGAGGCTCTCACCAGTACGGCAGCACTTCCCACAGTTGTCATTGTTGGTTGCCCCTTTGACTGTGCCTGCACAGGCTGGGGCTGGGCCTGGACCTGGGGCTGGGACTGGACAGCAGGCTGTCCTGCCGGTGGCTGGCTGCCTGTTGCCTGTGGCTGTGGCAGCGGTGGTGGTGGCTGCTGTGGAGGTGGTGGGGGTTGCTGCTGCTGCTGCTGCTGCTGCTGCTGCTGCTGCTGCTGCTGCTGCTGCTGCTGCTGCTGCTGCTGCTGCTGCGGAGGGGGTGGCTGCGTCACAGGTGGCTGTTGTGCCTTCTGCTGATCAGCCAAAGCCTAGATGGGTCAGACAGAAAGAGAAGCTGCTAAAGGAGCTGGACCCAGCCCGGGGTGACAGCATGTCACAGCAGCAAGTTTCTGAGAGGACCCAAAGTCCAGGGCACCATACCTTTTTCTCTTTTGCAATTCGCTCTGCACGGAGAGATGCAACTTGAATAGGAGGCAGTGGTTTGTCATAGTTGATTCCACTGAAAGGTAAAAAGTTCTCTTATCTACAGTTTCAGTTACATATATCAGCCATGATCAAAAATATTACTTGGAAAATTCTAGAAATAATTCATTAGTATTTTGTCCTTTGTTTTTTAAACAGATTTATTTTTTAACTATGTGTAGGTATCTGAGCTTATGCACATGAATACAGGTGTCTATGGAGGCCAGAAGATTCCAGGGAGCTGAAGTAACAGGTGGTTGTGAACCATCTGACATGGGTGCTAGATACCAAACTCTTAGCTGCTGAGTCCTATCTCTAGTCTCACAAGTCACTGGTTTGAAACTACATATTGTCCTGAATAGATTGATGAAAACAGGCACTGTCCCATTCATTCCAGCTCAGGACGGAATGAGCTGTGTTTTGGTCCAGGGTGTCCATACTGTATACACTACTTATATACACTACTCATTCTGTCATAGTCTCAGCTACCAGACTGACTATATTTCAGGCTTGTGGTGGCACACGCCTTTAATCCCAGCACTGGGAGGCAGAGGCAGGAAGGTATCTCTGAGTTTGAGACCAGCTTGGTCTACAAAAAAGTTCCAGGACAGTTAGGGCTGTTACAAAGAGAAACCCTATTCTGAAAAACAAAGCAAAAACAAACAACAAACAAAAAAGCCCAAACGAAACCTGACTTGACTTAATAATGCAAAAAGAAGAAGTCAAGTAATGCTTAAGTGAAAGGTTTTTACTACAGAAAAAAACAATACACAGAGGTAGTGGCTTCTGGTCAGTCTGGAGGCTGAGGCCAGAGGATTACCACAAAGTTCAAGGTCAGCCTATATTAAGGCCTAGTCTCAAAAAGAAAACAAATACAAACAAAACCGCCAGGATACACATTCAGTGCTTTCTGCAATTTCAAGAATTTACTATCAGGCAGCACTTCATGAACTCTCTGGGTCTGCTCAGAAATACCTCCACAAGTCTTCCACTGCTTACCAAAGAACCTAGAGCCTGCCCAAAGCTACACCACAACCCTGGACAAACACTACCCCACCTCCTACCCCCACTAAATCCTTTTACTAGCACTCCAGAGCAGAAGCTAGGTCATCACCCAGTTAAATTACATGATAGGCCAGAGTGACCTCATTAATGCCCATATCTAGCCCTTCAGTACAATCTGTTTTTACCTATATAGGTCTGGTGGCTCTGATTCTCTTGTCCTCAGCTTCCTCTCCAGGCCCAGCTCACATCCCACCTTCCCAGGGAGGTGACTAAATGCCCCCTACGCTGGCACCTGAAATTACTCTTCCCAAGCCCCAAAGAGCCTCCTTTAGGTCCTGTACACAGCCGTCTGTGAAAAGCCTTTCCTCCCTCTTTCATGCTACATAGACCTCTGGAAGGCATGCCAGCACCGTTCAGATGCACTGAGTGCCATGGCAGCCTCTGACCTACTAACATACACTACCTTGATCAACCAACTCATCACACTCCACCCAATCTGCAGCAGAGGTACATACAACACATGAGTAATACAGGGCACCTCTGAAGGTAATCCCTGCAGCAAAAACACAACAAAAAACAACAAAGCAGGGCTGGGCTTCAACATGGTGGCCCAGTCCCAGGAGATGGGAAACCATGAGGTGAAACCCATGTCACATGGTGCACTGCTAAAGGAAGCATAGTAGTGCTAATGTGTCAGGAGTTGACTATTGGCAAGGACCACTCCCATAGCTATGTGACATAGCATTTAACAAGAAAGCAAGGGCTGGAGAGGAAGCAACCCGTGTGCACATGGGCAGTGATGAAAACAGAGAGGCAGCTGTTTCACCTGAGCAGATTTCCTTCCTAAGAGTTCATCTCAGAGAACAGACACACATACCAACAAACAAACCCACTGCCAGCATCCAGGCCAGAGCTCAGCTCCAAAGAGAATGTTCACTTTCTCCCGTCTTCCCATTTCACAATCCACCCACTAATTAATTTATTTTTCATTTACTGAATAACCAAGTACACTCACCTCTAAACTAAATAACCTTTTATGGTACAACCAACAAGAGTTGTACCTGCAGGGCAGAAGAGCCCGAGGAAGGAAGTTCTTTGCAATCATTTTCTTAGCCTTGGAACATATTTGCTATCCCAGAGAACAAAGCCTCTGCCAAAAAGCAAAAGGAGATGATGGCTCCTTACAAATGCCTGGCTGGCTGGCAGAGGCTGCCCCACACACACTCAAAGGCAAAAGACCTCACCATTTCTCAAGTACAGAGCATGTACCACCATCATAGCCGAAGCGTAGATCATACTGCCTCACACTATTGTTCTACTGAACTTCAAGCGACTACACAAACTCATTTCGAATGTAAAAACTGTGTCCGCTCCACAGAAGTACCTTTCTGCCAGCACAGAGGCATGCTTAGGGTTTTTCTGAAAGGGATTCATTCCAAGCCTGCAACAAAAACAAGGGAATGGTTACCAATAGGAAGACAACATAGTCAAGAAAAAGTCTTGAGCACTAGCTTCTCAGCTGCTGCAATCACAGTAAGAGGATGAAAGCCCAGGGAACATACAGAGGCTTGATTGGGGGGCTTCTCTTGCCAGCTGTCATTTTCATCAGGTCGAAGTGGCTTGTGTACAGCTGGGTGTGAGTGGCATTCTCATCCTGGGCATAAATCTGGCTTGTGCGGAGTGGACGGTTGTTCTTACTCTGAAACAAAATTGATAGGAGCTCAAGTTTAGACCATCAGCCTGACACACAGCTACTCTGGAAACAACATTTTCTGAATTAGAAGCCTGTGGCTAAGATCCAGTGGCTGCACCCAAGTCCCATTCCCTTTCTTTCTTTTTGGGATAACATAGTAAGACAATAGTTGCAACACCGAAATGCCATCATTTGCTGGTAGCTGGCAATACTCCCCAATTCTTAGACCTTTGCTCAGTTGAGCCTCCCTTTCACTGAGGAAAGAAAGGTTGCACAAAATATTCAGAGTAACACTCTGGAATTAACACACAGCAGGTAACAGGGTGTTGAGTCTAATACCCTGGACAAATGAGGAAGTGGTAATTCAATAGATACCTTCTACCCATACTGGACAGTGAGGGTAACAGGGATGTCTAAAACTGCATTCCTTGGGGCTGTGACATCATTTGCACCTAGTGATTCTCTCTGCTTAGAAATGCCATAGACAATTCAACAGTTGTCTACTTATTACCAAGACATCTTAACCCCCTCAGATACAGAAAGTCCAGAGATAGTCGTGCAAGGTCAGAGGTCAGGGACAAGAGTTCACAACCCCAACTAGCCCAGGACTCTCTCTGTCCCTCAGTATCTCTAAACCCTGACCAACCCTATTATCACAGTCAGTAATGTATACCCAGTATAGTTATGATATAGTTAGGCAAATACACACATGTACACATCTGTTGCTGGAGGAATGCCTTAAGTTCAGAAGAGAATGCCAAGGAAAGTCAGAACTAAAAAATGAACGTGCACGGTTACATGGAACTGCTTCTTGAACATTGCCCCCTATAAGCATTCTCCTATATAAAAACAACAACAACAACAAAACTAAGCAAAGGGAGGCAGGGAGAAGGGAGAGTAAGAGCCAGTGAGTCACACCCACCACCAGAGTGAAGGCAAGACAAGGCCAAAGGCAGGAAAGACACGTGTTCAACAACAAGCCTTGGATGGTTCTAGCTATGAACAACAGCTCCAGGGCTAAGGACAGTGTGCTTATTGGCATCTAGCCACCACGTCACAGGCCTCAACAGGGTGTGAACAACAGGGAGGCTCTGATGTCCCTGAGGGGCTCAGTGAGTCACTTGTGTGGTTCCTTCAGATGAAGAAGCAAAGCCTCTATGCATAGGAAAAAAAGGCACTTGAAAAAACCCTAAATGCTGTATTTCTGCTACTACAGTCTGGGCTCAATCTGAATCTCACTGTGTTCCTGTTCACAGGCACTTACAGAAAGCTTTCCATCTCATTCAGAACACCTCCTCGTACCTTATAAATATTTTGTGCCTTTTTCTTTGGATTAGCTTCACAAATCAGCTATAAGAGAAGAAAATATTTTAGCTTTATTTTTTTCAATATTAAGGTAATGGCTGCTATAATTATTAAATGCTTCCAGAACATAAAGAGTGAATGTGAGACTTTAGGAAGTTTTATGGTGCAGGTACCACAGAATGGTATCATGAGGAAGGCTTGCTTTTTTATGGGAAAAAAAAAAGCAAACAAATGCTTTGTTCTGAAATGAGTGTTTTAGAAATGATAAGAGATGGTTCAAAGAGTGGTCACAGAAGTGAGGTGAGTGTGGCGACCTCATCCTGAGGGCACATGTGACTCTTAACACCAAAGACATTTTCACAAACTGTACCAAAATAAGAACTAGATGCCTATCTTGCCAACATTGCTGTTGCTCCTATGCTAATGAGCATACTGATGTGTTCAGAAAGGCAGTGTTCTCTGCAAACCTGCCTTGGCATCAGGGCTGAACATTTGTAAGTGCTGGTGTGACATGGCCTGGGGATACTGTACAGAAAAAGTAACTGTCAAGTGACGAGAGAGAGAGAGAGAGAGAGAGAGAGAGAGAGAGAGAGAGAGAGAGAGAGAGAGAGAGGGCACTGTGTAAAGAGAGCCAAATGGAGAAACAGAAACAGACAAATGCAAAGCAGATGAGGAAAAGCCAAGAAGAGGTCTACATGTCCCTGAGCAGCAGTACCAACTCATTTGGGTTGAGGATGCAAACCATAGCTGGCTTCTTAAATCAAAATCACAATGGTTTGTCTATACTATAAATACTTTCAATGCTCAAAGTTAACCCAGAAACAGAGACATGAAAAGCAGCACAGAAAGCATGAGCAGACTCTTCTTTAAGTGAGATGGTAACAAGTCAAAGAAGAGTTCTTCCCTTACTCATCTGAAACCTGAATGGCACAGTTTTCTATACTGCAGCAACAGCAGAGGCTGGCATCTGGTTCATATGCTAACACCAACCATGATCAAGGGTAAGGTGACTGACTCTCTACTAATGTCCATTATGTGCCAGGTACTGTGTAGATGTAGGCCTCACTGATCAAAAAGGCTGACTGCACCACAGTCTACAGGGACAACTACATTGCCCAGCAATACACAGCAAGACCTGGCCACTGAAGAGGCCAATTCTTCCCAGGAAGACCAAGGGGTACAAGCTCACCTTCCCTTCCTCTCTGGGAATGATGACGTTCTCATAACGATTCCGGCACTGCTTGGAAGACCGGTAGATTCGGCTGCAGGAGTTGACAACATCACTGACAAGGTCCCAGTTAGGAGTGTGAGCAGGTGACACAATCGTGAGGTTCAAGGGCAGCTCAAGTAACTGCTTTACAGCCTGGAGGACAAGGTTTCAGAGCAAATAGGTCAATGTACATTCAAATGCCAAAGACACACCGCAAAGCACTATGAATCACCAATGTGGGGGAGCAAACAAACCATGGGAATGCTCAACCCAAGTACAACATAGCCATTTACCTGTAGCAGGGCCCAGTCTTCACCAATGAGCCAGTCGGGACTGTCTTGGGCAGGTTCCCCCGAGGACTTGACATAGGTAGGCAGAGGCTTGGCAAAAGGTGCCTGCTGTTTTAGTAGCAGGTTCTTCTTTTGCTCCTTGCCTTCACGTCGGATTTTCAACATGCCTGGTGTCGCCCGGTCAAACAAGGATCGTGGCGGGACAACTGCCTCACCATGCCGCTGCTTTTTCTTCCTGCCTGCAGCTAAATGGGGCAGAGTTCAGCAAAACAGGACACTGAGAGATTTTCTCACCAGTGGAGTGAAAAAAAAGGGAAGAAGGCACACAAGAGGCATGTAGACTGATGGGCTAATGGAAACAACTGCTAACGTAAAATCACTTTCTCGAATTTACTATTTGTCTGTTTTGGGGTTTCAGAACAGTCTCACTATTTAGCACAGGCTTGCCATCAACTTTTTTTTTTTTAAATATTTATTTGTTATGTATACAATATTCTATCAGTGTGTATGCCTGCAGGCCAGAAGAGGGCACCAGACCTTATTACAGATGGTTGTGAGCCACCATGTGGTTGCTGGGAATTGAACTCAGGACCTTTGAAAGAGCAGGCAATGCTCTTAACCTCTGAGCCATCTCTCCAGCCCCCTGGCCATCCTTCTGCCTCAGCATCCCACATGCTGGGAATGCAGGTATATGCTATGGTACTTAGGCTCCTTGTGGTTTTGTAGTACTAACTACTGTAACCATCAAGGCTCCTTCCCTGAAATGGGAGGAGCCAGAAACATGGTACAAAAGACAATGGCTGGGTCACTCCTCCAATTCCAGCAGAGAGAGAGGTGGTTACATACCTGAAGGATCTGTTTTGTGTCTCTTGCGCTCCTTCCTCACATAAACAGGAGGCAGCTTAGCTTCTGGGATGGGTGTGGTCTCATACATGAGACACATAACTGAGTCAATGTAGATGTCATTGTCATCCTGAGGAGGTGTTGGTGGTGTCCAGAGCTGCATACAGAAAGCAGGTTCTGTAAATTACCAAGCTATGGGAAGGTTGGCCTTTGCTCAGGCATTCAGGGAGAGGGGTCATGTACCGGCATGACTTCTGTCTGTCCATCAGCATCTTCATAGACATACTCCTATGGAACATAAACAAGTTTAAAATATAACAAAGGCTTTACACCTCATGCTACATGCCACAAATCACATATTTTCATCAATATTCAAGCATGACTGTAAATTTAAAAACTGTGTTTTAAAAGAGTATGAAAAAAAACTGTGTTTTACTTAAATCCTGAAAATACCATCCATTGAGGATTAAGTCATTATCAGTTAAGACCTCAAAGTGTCAGAACAGCAGTCAGGTGAGAATGGAGCTGAGTGCTAGTTTACCATGCTGTAGGCGTCTTCCCGAGTATAGGTGAGAAGCTCTGCCTCCTCCTGCTCAAGCTGCAACTGGGCCTCCCTTTCCTGCAGGGCCCTAGCATTGCGGAATTCCCAGTCCCTCACTGATGCCATCACCAAATCCTGCTAAGAAAAAGCACAGGGGAAAAGAACTTTCGATCAGAGGAGACAGGTTGCTTCTTCCTAGTACTCAACTCCCCCAGCAACTGCACACACACGGTAGAGTCCTATCTCCCCAAAGGGTGTCTCAGTTCTTACTGATGTATATGCTCTACCTCTCAACATGTAACCCTGTATAAACTCCAAGCTACTTCAAGTCAAATGCAATGACGTCAAAGTGCAAAGCAAGAGCTCCAACTGCCTGAACAGGGCTTGGGAGACCTCAGTCTCAGCAAGGCCTGCACCGCAAGGATTTGCAAGGGCTTCGTCCCTTAAATTTCATGGAGTGGAGTCATAGTCACCGCAAATCAAATTCAGCACTGAAAATTTTTACTTTTAATATGTTAAACTGACCAAAAAACTTGATTCTCTTACCTCATTGCTTCTCTCTTTTTCTTGTTCAATGGTCATATGAAACAATTCCAAGTAATTCAATGCATATTTTTCAATTGGTGTAAGCTATTTCAAAGATACATTTTTTTAAAACAGAGTTAGTAGCAATTTAATAAAGATCAATAATATTCCTCATAAAATCCTCTCACGGACATTTAATTTAAAAAGTAACTGTTCTTAGTCAAAGCAAACAAAACATATTTTTTACAAAAGGGTTCAAATGCTGTAATTCTTAGCTTAAAAAAAAAAATCCCCAAACCTGTTCCATAAAATCAGCCAGCTCCTCCAGCTGGGATGGCTCCTCATCATATCTAGAGCCGTCGGAGTCTGAGGACACAACCACAGTGCTGGATCCAGGCACGGCTTCCTCTGTGGACCTCTGGGTGTCTTCCTCCAGATACTCAATACTCTTGAGGGCCTAAAGGGAGTGTACACTGAGACTTGGTGGTGGACTTGGCAAACAAAGGAGTTTGTAATGTTAAAGTAGATACCTGTACTGTAAGCAACCAGTAAGCCAGAGGGACTTCCCTTCTTTTACGATTTTCATACACATGCTCACACATTCCAGTGATAAGAGATATGGATGGATCTAAAACTTTTAAAATTACTATCAAGATAGGTGGAAAAGCTTCATGGAAAAACAAAACACTGACATAGGTTACAGATGGTAACATGACAAAAGAAACAGGGAAAATGAGGCCACCAATAATTACAGACTCTAAGAATGAGAAGGGACCATGTGGTTTTATCTCACACCTAGTATATGGTACTAACCACAGGGACACAGGGAAAACAAGACAGAGACCTATTTAGAGTCCAAATACAAAAGAAAGTCCATTTAAAAAAAAAAAAACCTGTAGCAAAGGTGCTCAGAACATACAGGACAGCCAACTTGACTAGAATAAGAGGCATGTATATTAAAAAGC
Organism: Chionomys nivalis; assembly: GCF_950005125.1. Classification (NCBI taxonomy): domain Eukaryota; kingdom Metazoa; phylum Chordata; class Mammalia; order Rodentia; family Cricetidae; genus Chionomys; species Chionomys nivalis. Next base: position 126,515,413 of record NC_080088.1, on the reverse strand, counting down.
TGCCAATGATGCCTCTGATTCCACCACCCGGGAGGCAGAGGCAGGTGGATCTCTGAGTTCAAGGCCAGCTTGGTTTACATAGTGAATTCCAGGACAACCAGAGCTACGTACAGAAACTCTTGTCTCAAAAAACATTAAAAAGCTGCCACTGTTCACCTCCTAAGTACTGGAAGCACATCATGGCTGGGAATGTAAAAAGAGGTGCTCACATGTGAGACAATATAGCTATGCTTTAAAAAAAAATCATAAACCATGCAACCAGTTCTCAGAGTATTTGACAAAACCTGCAGTTTAAAAGATGACCATACTGCATTAGACCCACAAAAAAACATATCCAGAAGACAATAAAGGAAAGCACCATGGTAACCTGGAGAACTTTTGAAGCTGGATACAGAAAGCCCTGATGTACAGAAAGCTCTGGGATAATGACCTTGTACACTGTGAACTCACATTCATATTGGTTTAATAAATGCTGACTGGCCAGTAGCCAGGCAGGAAGTATAGGCAGGATGATCAGACTAGGAGAATTCTGGAAAGAGGAAAGGCAGAGAGTCAGTCACCAGCCAGGTGCAGAGGAGGCAAGATGAGAATGCCTTACTGAGAAAAGGTTCCAACTCATGTGGCTAACATAGATAAGAATTATGGGTTAGTTTAAGTTGTAAGAGCTAGTTAGTATAAAGCCTGAACAACAGGCCAAACAGTTTATAATTAATATAAGTCTGTGTATTTACTTGGGACTGAACGGCTGTGGGACTGCGTAGGACAGAAACTTCTGTCTACAAAGAATCTCTGTTTAGCAAGATAGAGAACAATGTTATGGATGCCCTGAGTCGGTAAGATATAAAGTACACAGGAGTAGAAAAAAGAGAAAAACAAAACAATCTTCAACAAAGGAGAGACAGTAAGATGGTTCAGCAAGTAAAGGTTTGTGCTGCCAAGATTTATGATCTGAGTTCAATCCCTAGACCCCACATGGTGGAAGGGGGAAACTGACTCATGCAAGCTATTCTCCAACCTACACCAACGCCCCCCCCCACCCCGCACTATAAGTAAAAGAATCAACTGGAGCAGGAAACCAACCAATCCCTGAGCACCTTGACTCTGAAGTCAGAGCTGTCCTATTGCGGCTCTAAGTATAGCCTGGCTTCCTGATAAGTCAGGATATCTTTGCAGCTCCAGAGTTGTAACACCCACACTCCCCTATACACATACACACACACTAACGTTAGAAAATAATGGCTGAAGAGATGGTTAAAGAGCACTTGTTGCTCTTTTACAGAGGACCTGAGTTCAGTTGCCAATGCCAATAACTGGGTGGTTCACAACACCCTGTAACTCCAGTTCCAAGGGAACTGATTCCCTTTTCTGGTCTCTGTAGTCACCTGCATGCTCATGCGCGCGCACATGCGCGCGCGCACACACACCTCCAGGATCCAAAAAACTTGACCAGGCAATTAAAAGAAAATTATCCAGGGGCTGGGGTGAGGTTCAGTGGTACAGGTTTACATGATGCCTCGGGTTTCATCCCCAGCACTAGGGCAAAGGAAAAGACCTTCATGGGCAGCAAACTCATGAAAAGGTGTACTCAACAGCAAAATACAAATTAAAGATACCCCATGAGACCATCAGTCTAAGAGCGAGGCCAGGCAGTGCTCAGCAGCTGCAGCACTCAGATACCACTGAGCTCTATCCACTAGTCATATATTCAGGATATGCTGGCCAGAGACCCCACTTCAAGGCCTTACATTCAGTAGGAATGCATGTACTTGCTTATATGAGACACTGCAAAAGTATACTTCAAAACAGGTCAGATGAACAATGTAGTGAATTCATAAATATCGTTCTCCAGAATGGAGCCAGATACATTAAGGCCACATGAAAAGCGCAGAATTCCATTCATATCCAGCCCAAGATAGGCAAATGTAGTAAGACATCAAAAGAGTAGTCTCTTCTGAAAGAGAGTGGCTAAAGGAAGAAACAGGGATTTTCTCAGTAGTTTCACTTTTAGGACCAGAAAGTAGCTGACCATCACTGTTGGTAAAGACAAGCATAAGAGCATGAAGTTCAGGCCAATAGCAGACCAGGGCGCTGCCACATACCATCATCCATGGCCTTTGCAGAAAAGCAAGTAACAAGACAGTGGTCACCACCCTAGTCCATGTGACAGCTTCCATGGGGAGGACAGTCAAAAGGGGCACGGAGAGCAGGATCTAAAGAGGAAGGAACCCCATTCCTTCACTTGGAAGCTGTGGTGAAGAAGAGGTATTTAGCAAATGTGGGCCAAGTCTTGGAGTAAAGAGAGCCTTGGTCAAGCCAGGAGGGAGGACATTTAAGTATTCCTAACAGATATCTGCTATGTTCCTATATAGATGGCCACTGCACAGGACCCATGTGTGCAACTCCAAATCTTCCAGTGCCTGCATTGCAACAGTAATATCCCTCATATGAATTAAAACATTGCACCCTAAAAAGGCACCAACATGAGAAATACTAAGAGAGACATTCTAGGGACTCATCTAAGTCTTCACAATCAGCTGTACATTTTAAAGGGACAGTAAATTCAACACAGGTGAGCACGATTTCTAGTGTTTGGTGGCCACATGGGACTGGTGGTTCTTTGAGTCAGGGGAGTAAGAAATAAGACAGCTCAACACAAAAAACCAAATATTGCTCAGAAAGTCCTGATGGAAAGAAAGAAGACCGTGGCTGGCATCTTCTCCTCTATTCCCTTGATATTTCTTTACAGTTGAGACTGAGGAGGAAGGAAGGCAAAAAGGCTGCAGGATCAAGGGTGGGGAGAATCAAGAGTAAGTACTGAGAACTCGGAAGATAGGAAAGTGAAACCATATGACCATATTGTGAAAGCACACATAGTCAAGACTCAAACAGACCATTCATTGTTAAACAAGTCTTATGGATGAACATCTATCTCCTCACCTCTATGAAAGGTCTTGCAATCTTGGGTGCAATGGTTTCACTGACAGATGGTTCCTGAGAAAGCACCACAAATTCTTCAGCTTTCACAGGAAAACCAGCATCGTCCATGGGCGAGTAAACTTCAAACAGCTCCTGGATAGTTCGCTGAACACAAGCAATGAGCACAATCATTTCTAGGACAGACCCACTCCTGTACCTGACCTGAGCCTTGGGCAGCATAAAACCCATCAGAGAATCATTCCTCATTAGTGAAGTGAAATCAAAATAAAGCAATTCTGTTCACTGTGGCATTCCTCACTGAGTGAAGTAGGGAGGTGAGACAGGGTTCCCCTGTGTAGGCCAGGCTGATTTTGTAAGTCTCAGCCTCCTGCCTCAGCCTCCTAAGTGTTGAACTACAGCCCTGCACTACCATGACCAGTTAGTCATTGCGGATCCCTAACAAATGAGAGCTACCTGAGTTAAGAATGCCATGGAGTAGTCATTTCCCTGAGCAGCCACTTCACGGATCAAATCTTTAGTTCCATTTTTCAACAATTTCTCTTCAATAGAATTGCCACTGACAAGCCTACAAAAGAAAAGAGGGAAAAAATATGTATGTATATGTGTACAGATGAAATAATAGTTAAGTTACCTAGAAACATGCCAATACCAGGTACAGGCATCCAGACGGTAACCAGAGAAGCAAGAGATGTCTCAAATGCTAATCAACACCTATTAAGTCAGTGTCTGTCAAACTCTCTCCAATTTCAACTCTAGTGAGCTCTGGAGTCTGTGGTGCATCCCTCTGCTTGCCAATGTTTCTCCCACCATATTCAACCTAGACATGTCTCACTGAGTCCTGCACTCATCCCCACTGTCTATCCTCTGACACTTTCTGACACAAGCAGAATGATTCTGACTTGCCCAGTGACTTCTTTTTTAAATGTTCTGAATCTTTTTTTAAAAAAAATATTTATTTATTTATTTATTTATTATTTATACAATATTCTGTCTGTGTGTATGTCTGCAGGCCAGAAGAGGGCACCAGACCTCATTACAGATGGTTGTGAGCCACCATGTGGTTGCCGGGTATTGAACTCAGGACCTTTGGAAGAGCAGGCAATGCTCTTAACCACTGAGCCATCTCTCCAGCCCCCCAGTGAGAGACTTTTAAGAGATGCCCATTCTCTCTTAAGTATAAACAGTGTCCATCTGTCCCCTACAAATTGCTAGGTCAACAGAGTGCTGTGGGTGTTGTTCCCCACTTAACAAACAATGGAATAGTCTCGGGGTAGTACCCCAAGCAGGCCCCATCATCCAGTCTATTCTCTCTCTCTCTCTCTCTCTCTCTCTCTCTCTCTCTCTCTCTCTCTCTCTCTCTCTCACACACACACACACACACACACACACACACACACACACACACACACAGGGCTTCTCTGTAGCTTTGGAGCCTGTCTTGGAACTCACACAGTAAACCAGGCTGGCCTTGAAGTCACAGACATCTGCCTGCCTCTCCTTCTGGGATTAAAGGCATGCACCACCACTACCACCAGGCTTGCTTGCATGCCTTCTTTTCTTTCTGTTTGTCTTTCTTCCTTTTCTTTTTTTTTTTTTTTTTTTTTTTTTTTTGGTTCAGTCTATTTTCTAGTTCACTGCTTTGTTTTAAAACATAGTTTTTAAGCATTTTTTTATATGTGGGTATTCTGCCTGTACATCATTTGCATGCCTGGTGCCCGTGAAGGCCAGAGAGTGGCACTATAGCACTGGATTCACTGAGACTGGAGTTACAGAGAGTTGGTGAGCTGCTATGTGGGTGCTGGGGCCTCTGAAGAGCAGCCATCTCTCCAATTCTGCTTACATGCTTTTAGGATACTAAATGCTAAAAGTCAAGAAAGCTTAAACTTTAACAAAAATTTCCACAGGGATAAAAAGAACAAATGAGAATTTTCCAAGAGAAAAAAAAAATTAAAAAAAAAAAAAAAAACCTCTAAATAGGGAGCATAGGAAAAAGTGACCAATTGAGGCCTGGAGAGATGGCTTAACAATTAAAAGCACTGACTGCTCTTCCAGTGGATCTTGGTTCAATTTCCAGCATCCATATGGCAACTCACACCTGTCTGTAACTCCAGTTTCAGGGGCTCCGACACCCATGGCAAAACACCAGTGCACATAAAAAAATAAAATATTTTTACCGGGCAGTGGTGGCGCACGCCTTTAATCCCAGCACTTGGGAGGCAGAGGCAGGCAGATCTCTGTGAGTTCAAGGCCAGCCTGGTCTTGTTCCAGGACAGGAACCAAAAGCTACGGAGAAACCCTGTCTCGAAAATCAAAAAAAAAAAAAAAAAAAAAAAAAAGTCACCTATCAAGAAGCACTGCTGTTTCATCAAAGCAGGTTCAGTATGCACAGTCTGATTATGTATGAGCATGAGGAATGGGAAAGCAGCCAGATTCTAATCCATGAGATTACCACCAAAACAACTCTATTTCTGCCTACCTTTGGTTTATAAACACATCAACACTCTTTATGCACAAAACAAGATGGTACCACCTTAACACATGTAAAATAGCACATACACGAGGTTAGTTGGGTTTTGTGATAAGGTATCACTGTGTAGCCAAGGCTAGCTTCAAACTCATGATCTTCCTGTCTAAGCCTCCAGAATGCTGGGATTGTTAGTGTGTGCCACCATGTCTAGTATGAGAAACATTTTTTAAAAAAATAACAGAGAGAGAGAACATAAGCACACAGGCATGCATGTGCCACAACTCATATGTGGAAGTCAGAGAACAACTTGTTATCACAACTGTTATCACTACTGTCAGTAATAGTGACAACTCTCCCTCTACCCTGTAGGTCCTAGAGATTGAGTTCAGGTCATCAGGCCTGGTGGCAAATACTTTAGTCAGTTGAGCTATCACACGGGCCTTGTAGGTGACTTTTTAATAGATATATTGTATAATGTGGTCCTCAAAACAAAATAAGCAGCCATCTTCATCATATCAGCTGTGCCTGCTTGCAGGAAAACACCATTGAATGGAGACCTATTGACTGCTGATGTTCTCTCAGAAAGATGGACTGGGGGAGGGTCATGGTACTCTTATCTTTGTATGTGATTCTGCACTAACTGCATGTGGAGGGGCTAGAGTATAGGCCCAGGGAAGATGGGAAGAAGGGATTCTATCTATGCAGCTATATAGAAGTTGCCATTTATTCTAGGGTGCAGCTGCTGCCTTGAGGTTACCCACATTCATTTAAGAAACCACACAAGCTCTGTAAGTAAGCCCAATAAACTAACTGCAATGTTTCCCAAGTTAAGCTTTAGTGGCATCAAACTTTGGCTTGCCTTCAGGACCTTCCTTATAAGGAGGTAGATGGTAAGGAATTTGTGCAATACATGTTTTTATCATTGTCTTTCCAACCCCTTCCTCTAGGCAGCCAATGCAAAGGCTATTTTAGCAAAATGCTTTTAGCCTAGGTGTACCTTGATAGGCCTTTGATGTGTGCAGCATGAAGTAAATCCTGTCTGTTGTGACATGCTAACCTACACTTTGCTAAGTGTAACAAGCATAGAAGCATGAAGAAGGTCCCTGTGAATATGCTCTCCTTTTGTCTGCAACGGGTGTATAGCTACACCCTAATGAGTATTCCCCATTTTTGCTGCAATGAACAACCTTATGCTATGGGGCAGTCAGGATAAAGGACACAGCATTTTAATTTCAACAAGTCTTCTCATGCTGCTTTAGAAGAGCTGAGGCCCTCCCTGTGCCCCCATGGACATGGCAGCTTCCATTATCAGACTCAGCTTCTCTTTGACATGCTGCCTGTCTTTAGGCCTGGTGAGACATTTCATACTGAACCACAGTATCATGCTGCCCCACAGTGAACTGCATCTTTTTCAGTCTGTGACTCTTGGAATTGACTATTCATACTCCTAGACCCTCTCTAGTCCCACTTTTAAATAAAACTGACCTGGCCTTTGCCTTAAGAACTGTAAGCCATTTCCTTCAATCTATCGTTTACCTGTTTATTATAGTTTTCTTTTTTTCTTTAAGATTTATTTATCTATTATGTACATAGTGTTCTGCCTGCATATATTCCTGCAGGCCAGAAGAGGGCACCAGATCTCATTACAGATTGTTGTGAGCCACCATGTAACTGCTGGGAATTGAACTCAGGACCTGTAGAAGGGCGGCCAGTGCTCTTAACCTCTGAGCCATCTCTCCAGTCCTTATTATATTTTTCTCCAATACTCAACCTAGAGCCCATTTCTTTTGCCTGTTTAGACTATGCTGTGTTCCTAAGCAGAAAACAGTGACCCAGCACCATTCTCTCACTTAGACCAACTAAGTAAAGGGTCCAGCACACTCACACATTAGAATACCAAATAACAACCAGAAATTTAAAAGTAGGCCATGGGCCCTTCAGTCTTCCCAATTAGTTGTAAATGGCCAGTTACAATTTAAATGCTTGAAGATGGACATATCTCAAGTCTTTCAACAGATACTTTGTATTTTATAATTCTTAGAACAACACAAATACAAACTGTGCTCTCCAGTTATTCTAAAAATGATGCAACATGTGAGCAATGAACACCAGTAAGCCAATAACCAGGCCTAAGCCACACAACTGATTACAAATTCAAGTAAATGTCAAGTACAGCGACAAGACAAAATAACAGTACTAAAACATGTCTAAAAGGAAAGTAAACTTTGCGGTTATGTAGGAATTTGTAAAATTCAACTGCAGCATATTTATTACATCTGGCTCTACTCAATTCCTACACCCAGACCTTCTACAAAGTTCATTATGTGCACTTCTAAGAGTTGGCCAGGATTGTCATCACCTGTATATATGGATGTCCTTGCACCTCCCAATTCTATCACACCACTCCTGGGCCTTGGCATCCATAACTGGATTTAGGTCAGTGTCATAAAACACCACGGTGTCAGCCTCCACAAGATTTATGCCAGTGGCACGGCTATGGGTAGAGAGAAGGGCACAGAAAATCCGCCTGTCTCTGTTGAAACTCCTCATCAGCTCCTGAGAGGAAACAAAGTACTCAAATAAACATTTCTGGAGAACATTGGGAGGCCACTGACACTTTGGATGATCTGTTTTTTAACAGTCTCATTTGTCCCATGGATCACATCTTACCCTGGATGCATGCAGTTCCTTCTGTCCATAAGCATCTGCGTGTGATATTTAGACAATTACAGGTGTCATATACATAAGACGTCATGCCCTATCTGGTACTTTCTGTCAGCCCAATCTGTAGGCCCCACAAGAAAGCAGAGTCTTGCTAGGGAGGGAGCTGTGCTTTCTCCTCTATCCTCAGGCAATGCCAGGGCACTCTACAGGTAAGAAGCCCCTGGAGTAAGGCTGAGGAAGTACAACAAGATCTCTCTAATCACTTGGGACAATGAATTGTACGTAATGAAAACGTGAGTACTTTTCTTCTTAAATTATTTCCATGCCAAAACAGAACTAAAAGTTGACCAATCAGCTGGGCGATGGTGGTGCACGCCTTTAATCCCAGCACTCAGGAGGGAGGCAGGGGCAGGCGGATCTCTGTGAGTTCGAGGCCAGCCTGGTCTACAGAGCTAGTTCCAGGACAGGCTCCAAAGTCACAGAGAAACCCTGTCTCGAAAAACCAAAAAAAAAAAAGTTGACCAATCATCTTTGTTCAAATAACAACCCAATTTTCTATACTATTACCAATAAAACAGGCTCTTTTCTATTTGCATCTAAGCTGTGTAGGAATCTCATGTTTGCTGTGGAACAAAAAGAGGATAACTCAGCCTTGTGCAGCACCCTATCTTTTTTGCACTAAGGACCCCTTGTACTCAGGCTTGTATTGAGAGACTTCTGGTTCTAGTTTGTCACATGGAGCTGTGAAGACAATTTGTGGTTCACTGTCAAGGCACAGACCTTTTTGTGTACTCTCTTCGGCTAAATGCTGAGCAATCACTCTGTTACTGATCACAGCCTATCATGTGCAATTCTACAGTGAACAATTTTATGTGCCAATCATGCAGTGAGGCATTCTTGCTGTTGTGTGGAAATCTTGGATAGGGACCACTAGATCAAGTGTCTATCTCTCTCTGAGGCTGGCAATCAAGCTGCTTTCTAAAGTTATGCTAAAGAGGCTCCTACCAGCACTGTCTATTAACCAAATGTTAAAAATGGGCAAATATGGCAAGTAAAACATGGATATACTTTTCAATTCGTATTTCTTTGGAAGTTAGTCTAAAGAGCATTCATATCTTTGCTACATATAGGCACCTCTTAAAAGTATGTCAGTACTAACCCAATATGACTACAGATTACCCCTATTTATGTGTTCTGAGACACGCTTGTTTGGCAGGAGAGGGAACAAAACATCAGGAAAAGAGTCAGTTTGAGCCGGGCGGTGGTGGCGCACACCTTTAATCCCAGCACTCGGGAGGCAGAGGCAGGTGGATCTCTGTGAGTTCGAGGTCAGCCTGGTCTACAAGAGCTAATTCCAGGACAGGAACCAAAAGCTACGGAGAAGCCCTGTCTCGGAAATCAAAAAGAGAGTCAGTTTGGAGCTTAGATATGCTCTAAATGCTAGAAGGGATATGGGACACTGATCTCACAGCTGTAGGAAGTGAGGCTTGAGAATCCCATGATTCAGGGTCACACCATGCAATCACCTTGACAGGAAGATTATTTACCTGCCGTTGTTCACTGTTGGCATTTTCATCAATCCGTACATAGGTGAGATAATGGAAGTTCAAGAACATCTCTAAAATGTCCAGCATAAGAACCATCTGAGATAAAATTAATACTCGACGTCCTTCAGATTTCAGTTTCTGTAGCAGGATTGCTAAAGCTTCTAACTTCCCTAAAAAAAGGAAGAAAAGAAAAAAAAGGGAAGAAGGGAGGGAGGGAGGAAGGGAGGGAGGGAGGGAGGGAGGGAGGGAGGGAGGGAGGAAGGAAGGAAGGAAGGAAGGAAGGAAGGAAGGAAGGAAGGAAGGAAGGAAGGAAGGAAGGAAGGAAGGAAGGAAGGGAGTCTTATAATCCAGAACAAGTGTATGACACTTCATAATCCATGACAACAGGGTCTGTCATACCTGAGTCGAATTGTACCAGCCTCAGCTCTGGGAACTGCAATGAGCGCAGTGCTGTCAGCTGCTGCAGCTGCCGGTGGTAGGGACGGGTATGTTCTCTCAGGCACTGCCTCAGAGCTCGCAACCTACTGCTATACAGTGACGGTGGCCTTGCCACCCACAGGGAGGGTGGCGTAGCCACTACTGGAGGAATCACACAGGCCACCCTGAGGAGCAGAAATCATGTGTGGTTATTATGTGCCAACCTTGTAGCCTCTGGCAGCAGCAGTGAGGCTTCTAGCCAAAGACAGAACCCTCTGACAGTGTATATTGCCAGACAAAAGAAGTCTAAGCTCCTGATTCTATCACTACAAGGTAGCATAATCTTTCACATTTAAATGACACCACTCCAAGAAACTTCCATCAGGACAGATCTAAATGATTAGCACAGAGCATTCTCTAGACCATAGCCATTGGCTCAGATATTCTTGCTGGGTCTCTTGGGACAAAAGTAAATTGTCTCTGGATGCAAACCTTCTAAATGTTGCAGGTCCATGTAACTGAGAATATGCTGCAGACAGACAGAACAGCAGTGCCATGGCCAGCTTGACACTACCTGCTAAACTCCAGTCAGCTACACCAGAAAACCTTCCCCGGGGCATTAGCCGAAACTCAGTTTTAAATTTTATTTATTTACTTACTTTTAATATTTTTTTTATTTTATTTAGATGGGGTAAATAACTCTAGCTGGCCTAGAGCTCCCTCTGTCTCTCAAGTGCTGGAATTAAAGGTGTGCACTATCATGCCCAGCTACTTTTATTTTTAGCTATGTTTACACATGTGTGTCTAAGTATGGGTTTGTACATATGCATGCAGTGCCTTTAGAGACCAGAAGACATCAGATCTCCTGGAACTTGAAGCACTTGTGAACTCCTTAACATGGGGGCTAGGAACCAAACTGAGTCCTCTATAGAAGTAATATGGGCTCTTAACTTCTTAAATTGTCTCTCCAGTCCCTGAAGCTGCGTCTTGGTGGTTAGCTCCCAAGTACATTTCCACTGAAGTGGTCCTCTGTGATGTATAAAGACAACCAGCATTTCAAAGATAAACAAAGGCATGAGAACAAATGGCTGCAAATCTAGCACACAACCTGGGAAGCCCTGACATAGGTGGCTCAGCATAGGAAGGGTTCCCTGCTTTTTTCTTCACTAATTCATTGATCTGAGACCTGAAAGGCAGGCTCTGAACACTGAGCTCAGGCACTGGGTAATCAGGGCCTTCCTTTGGACAGGGATTAACAACATAGTTCAGTCAGACAAAGAAAATGAGCCAGAAGTTGAGCCTGGAGAGCAGCGCCAGGGCATACAGAAACTCGCATAGAGGGTCAATAGTCTAAACAGAAGCAGAAATATCAAGGCCTAGCAGGAACAGTGTGATGGCAGTGGCACCCAGCCACTAGCACTGGTCTACTAACTTGTTCTGAATTCTGTTCTTCAATGTCCCCAAGTAGCATATGGCTAGTTTTCTGGGTCAGTTTTCTAAAAGAGCTAGCTAATAGCCCAATAACCAGGTCCTCTTGTCCCAAAGACAGAGATCCCAAACCATTTTAAACCCCCAAGAAACTCAAAAGGACAACCTGGGGGAAAGCAATTAGAAATAAGAACATTAAAAAAATATAAAATAAAAAAAAAGTCCAAAGAATGAAGTACTACAGGATGTGGTGACTCATACCAGCACTTGAGAGGAGGAGGCAAGAGCATTAGCAGTTCAAGGAAAGTCTAGGCCAGTTACATGGAATTGGAAGCCAGCCTGTGCTACCTGAGAACCAAAATTAAAAGAAGAGAATTGCTTATGTAGCAGAGTAAAAGAACAAAAAATAAAGGATAAAAAATATTTACCTGCATAAACTAACTCACCTGTCAAGAACATCTTGAAGAGATTCTTGACATTGATCCAATGTCACAACCAGATCACCTTTACTTTTTGAGGGTGACATGTAACAGTTTGCTACTCTGGCACCTGTCCCAAGGTTGCTATCTAAAGACCAGCACAAAGGCCTCTTCCTTCTAGCAGGCAGGGAACAAATCCGCAGCAAGTCTCTGCCATACACTGGAGCTCGGGAACAGCGCCGCTCATTAACAAAATGCATCTGATCCAAGCGTTCCTTCAAAAGTCTGCTTTTTTCCTCCTTGATCACATCAGGGAAAAAAATGACAAAAGCAAAGTCATTTGGGAAACAACCAGACAAAAATCATCTCACTAAACACTTTGGGAACTATTATACACACATTCATTTCAACATCCATGGCCTACTTCTATGGACTACAAGCAGAAAAAAAAATAAAGAGGCAGAGAGCTTTCTCTCTCCTCCTCCCAAGATAGATAACATTTATAACAGAGGAAAAGACAAGACAAAAGGGATGAAGACCTTGATGTCTGCAATTAGAGACCCAGGTCAATTTCTTTCATTGGGAATGAGTGTTAAATCAAGGCTCTATTTCAAAGAGCATGTGCATCTTTGAAATTCATAAACTGAAAAGGACCCACGGGAATCTTGGCTGCCACAGAAAAGACCCTGAAACTGCCTGCCTCAACACTGTGCATTTCTCACATGTGCCCTGCATCTAAGCCTTACCTGGGTGGGCCCTGCAGCAGGAGAAGCTGGTTTGGAAGCCAGCCCAGGTTCTCCAACAGTCATAGCGCTCACTGCTACTCGACCTGGAACACCAACTACAAATGTAAAAGCAAACAGCTGAAGGGAATGAGGGTGCAGTTTAATGCTAGAACACTTGCTTGGAATGCTTGAGGAGCACCATCCCTAACAACCTTACACTCCCTACCCCCAAAAGAAAAAAACAGAAAGGAAAGCCAATATGTTTTTCATTCAAAAAGGTGGACTGCCAGGCCAAGGTTAGCTCCTGAAATCCCAAGAATATAAAAGGAGCTGGATCTAAGCATCGAATGCATCAAAGCTACGTCTAGAACTGGAATGAGGACTGTTCTGAAATAGACAGGTCACATACCTGTCCCTGCCCAAGCCAGCCTCATATCCTCCTTTGTCCTACACTGGTGAAAAACTACAGGTCATCAGCAAATAGTGAGTAATAGCTCCTTGCTTGCCCATGAATCAAACCCACCCACCAGTTCTAATATACTGAGCACATCCAGGCAAGGGTTGGGACTTAGAGAAGTGGGCAGAAAAAAGGACAGAAGCTGGAACCCAGCAGCATTTGGGCAACAGCCAGCTAGAGCAGTGTGAAAAGCCTGCACACCAAGCACTCTACTCTCAGGGAGCTCTAGGCAAAGTTACTCAACATTTTGTGCATCCTAAGTTTCCTTTGTGTGTGTGTGTACACATATATACACATACATATATTATATATAGTATATATACATACAATGTAAACATATAATAAAGTTTTATTTTTATTAATATACATTATATATAATTATGCCTATATATATACATGCCTTAAAGTATCAGTGTTTTGCCCACATGTATATTGTGTTCCACATGTGTGCCTGGTGCCTGCAGAGGTCAGAAGAGGGTGACAGATCCCCTGAGTCACAGATGTGAGCCACCATGTGGGTGCAAGGAAACAAACCCAAGTCCGCTGCAAATCAACAAACGCTCTTAACTGATGAACCAACTCTCTGACCTCCACAGTTTTTTATTAGAATAGGACAGTGGGGTTTGGTCATATTCAACTAGTACATTTGGGAGCAAAAGAAATAAGCAAAGCTGATGCCATGACATGTGTGGAAACCGAACTATCACAAATAAGGTTTTGACATACAAGAAGGCCCGTGGCCTGAGGTGCATGACCCCTCCCAGTCATTGCAAAGAAAAATCAGAAAGACGTTCTCACCAAGCCCTCCTCCTGTTCAGAACACCCTACCTTGTGGGGTCAAGGGCGCGGGGCTAGGGCCACTGGTTGGGGGCTTGCTTCCCAGGGCGCCATGCACAGCGCCTGCCTGAGACACGGTCTGCATCACCACAGGACCAGGGGCTCGCAGGTAGGGTTGCCCGGGGGCTGACACGATCTGGAGCACACTACCTGCAACCACACGTCCACCAGGGGCATCAGAAACAGTGTGTTCACAGTAACACGCTAGCCACTTCCCAATACAGTATACTGCACACACATCACATTACATAAGTAAACATATCCGCAGCTCAGTAACTGATGAAGGACGGAATAGTTTGAAAATCCCAGAGACAGAAAACCAGTTTGCTTTATACCACATCAAAAAAAGACCACTAACCCTGCACATATCTAGGCACGTACCCAATGAGAAGTACAGTTGTCCTAAGGCTGTGAAGGTCACAGAAGCACTCCCAGACCCATGTAGCTATTGCCAAAAGGATGAAAAACTACCAGAAAGAGCCCAGGTACTCATGATGACTGTAACTTTTCTATTATGTGTGCCCAAACCTTATCACCAAATGTGTGACAAGACAACCAAATAAACCACCAACGACATTCACAGAGAGCCCTGAGTCTTGAGTCTCGAGCCCTGTGGGCACAGGCACTGAAGTGCATGACAGTCATGCAGCAGAATTCAGGGTAGAGTCTTCTGAAGCTACTGGGCCGGTGTGCAGGGAAACTAGTACTGCCATAGATACCTGTGAAATCTTAACCTGAAGGTAAGCAGCCAGTGATCACCTGGTGCTGGATGTAGCTAAAGAAGCTGCAACTATTGTTACATATCACTCAAGATTAATTTTAAGGAACTACTCAAATTTCACTACCTCCATTTCTTTGAAAGCAGTAACTACAGATTCTTAGCACAAGGTATGAGAGCTTTGGATCCCAGAGTTAAAATTAAAACTTGAATCTGGCACAATTCTTGAGGCCTCAGCTATGAGACTGAGGCAGGAGGATGGCTTGATCTCAGAAGTCACAGGTCAGTCTGGACAACATAGTAAGAATCCAACTGACAGGTAGATGGGTAGGTAGAACATTTCCCCTACATAAATTGCCAATCTTTTGGCACACTCAAATTAGAAAGCAACAAACATTTCTACTCTGACTTACAAAAGAGAAAACTTTTCAAAGAAAAGATGGTACTGATAAAAACAAACAAACAAACCAAAGAGTATCACTTATTTAGAGCACTGACAAAGTGACTCAATAATGCTATCTCATCATTCCTTAATAAGCCCTGATGTGAGACTCGTTACCATCACTTCTGGATGAAGAACCTGAAACTCAGTGGTCAAGTTACCCTGCCATCCAGACAGGTTCTCAAGTGCATATCTCTGTCCTTCTCAACATGAGTATCAGCTGGCTGTCTCTTACCTTGTAACTGTAGAG
This sequence comes from Chionomys nivalis, assembly GCF_950005125.1. Lineage (NCBI taxonomy): Eukaryota > Metazoa > Chordata > Mammalia > Rodentia > Cricetidae > Chionomys > Chionomys nivalis. The sequence goes on along the minus strand of NC_080088.1, from coordinate 126,500,105 downwards.
GCTGGCCTGCTGTTAGCTGCCGCAACTGGCTATGTGACAGGGTAAACTTGTTCCCCTGAAACTGCAGTGTCACAGGTGTCTCTGGCTGGGCAACACGGCTCTGTGGCCCCGCGATGGATGCCAGTTGAGCTATTTTCACTACTTCCCCACCTGTTAAAACACAGAAGAAAAGCTGAGCTGACGTCACGTGCAGTGAAGTTAGTGACCATTACACACCAGTCACTTGCTATATATAATGATTGCCTACACTGTGCTCAAATGTTTTCAAAAAACTAGTTAGGTATTGCTTTCTATCATTTTTAAAAAAGTTATTTTAGGGCTGGAGAGATGGCTCAGTGGTTAAGAGCATTGCCTGCTCTTCCAAAGGTCCTGAGTTCAATTCCCGGCAACCACATGGTGGCTCACAACCATCTGTAATGAGGTCTGGTGCCCTCTTCTGGCCTGCAGACATACACACAGACAGAATATTGTATGCATAATAAATTAAAAAAAAAAAAAAGTTATTTTAAAACAAAAGAAAAATACTATTAAATATCAGACTTTAGTGGTTAATCTACTTAATCACAACTGGTAAGGACTTTTAGTATCAACTCATCAAACTATTAAGGAAACTTTTACTTTTCTCTACAAGTAATAAAAGGAGAAAACCAGTAAATATAAAATATATCAGAAGTCTATTTGTATTAAATTGGAAAATCTTCAAAGGACTCACAAAATTTGAAAATGTGTCCAGCAAATAAGATCGTATCATCAACATAAAACAACAAATTTTAATTGCACATGCTTCTAAGTCTAGGAAAGCTTAAATAAGTAAGTCAGATATAAAACTCTTAAGTTTACACTAATTCAATTGAGCTCAGAGAATTTGATATTTCAGAGCAAATGATCAGAAACTTAAAGGTTTTACCCAACAAATGCTATCCAAGTTCAAATGCTCCTGTCCCAAGAAAACCCATGTCAGGGTTAGTAAAAGTGCCACAAGGAGAACGGTTAGTGAAGGACTCCAAACTACCTCAAGATGCCTTGCACACAAAATGACTGTGTACAAGGAAGGGGAAATGAAAATCAGAGATAGATGTACACACAGACACGTAAATCTCCCATCAGCACTCTTAGATAGGTAAAGCCAATTGAAACACTCATTCCACACACTACATATAAGTCCTCCCATGCTAATGTAACTCTCATTACCTACAGAAACATGAGGTACACGCAGCTTTCTCCTTTCATGTGACTGTCTAGGGCAACCACTCCTCACTGCTGGCCAGAGAAGAGATTCCCAGTCTTTCCTGAGGCTTTTCCCTCCCTTCCCAGTTTTCCAAAAAGGCCTCAATGTGACTCTGCTACATTATAAATAAGAAACATTTTATGATCTATAATACTTTAAGTTGGCATAATTCCCATTTAGGCTGGATACTGGTCTATAGAAGATCTGGAAATCTGCCAATCCCACTGCTGGCAGCACAAAATTCTTAGTTAAGAAAAAATTAGTTAACAATTAGCTGTTTTAGTCACTGAATTGTTGAGAAATGTCTCTGTTGAGGAAGAATTCATGCCAAGTTTAAACTTGGAAATATGTGAGAAACCAAAAACTAACAGTGTCTGGAAACCTAGTGTAGTTCATGTAGTCTCACCACTCGCCCCCCAGAGTGGACCCCGGCACCACTGGAACAGAACTAAGGCTAAGGCTAAATGAAGGTGCTAGCCCTGAACACCAGTGCAGCACAGGAGGAAAGCAGAGCTGGTTGAATGGGGAGGAGAAGGAGTAGAACAGAGCAGAGCCCTGGACAATGACCTCTGGCAAGGCCCCACCATGACAGGCATCACGCTCCAGGCCTGGATTGAGGGACAGACAGAGGCAGTGGACAGCAAAGGCTCTTCAGACATCCCGTGTTCCTGACACACTGCTCCAAGGCAGTGAGAGCAGACTCTGGACAGTAAGGCCACTTACTGGGCAAGCGGGCCTGTGCCTGCGAGGTAAGCACCAGCCGCTGGGGCGGTGCACTCTGCCCGGCCACCAGCGAGGGGGCCTGGGGCGGGGGCAGGGGTGGGCCTGGGGTGGAGGCCTGGACAGCGGTCTGAGCCCGCAGTTTCGAAGGATGGGCTGGGCCTGTTGCTGTGCTGGAGGTCGAGGTGGGTTGGTGTCGAGGCGCACCGACGGAAGCCTGAGAGTTCTGAAACGGGGCTGCTGCTGCTGCAATCAATAAGGTTGTTTTGTGCAAAGCTGTTAGAGGTTCTTCATAACACGCAGTATTTTACAACCGAATGTTAAGGAAATTACATAAACATTATTTCACAGTTTCTCAAATGAGAAGCCCACTCTTAGGAAACAAACATGGAGGAGCTTGTACAGTCCTTGGGTTAAGAGAAACTTAAGGCTCTGCCTGTTGTCAATCACTAAAGCTCCCTGTAAAGCTGACAGAACACACAGGGCAAACATCTTGAACTAGACAGGGCTGTCAAATGCTCTCAGCTGTTAGGAAGCACTGCAAACACACAGAAGCACCCTCTCTGCACCGCTGTTTTCAGATGAGGCTAAGACCACTTCTAGGACTTCCCCTGTCCCCTTACCAAGGAAACTAAAACAATAGCACCAAATGCAACAGGAAGGCTCAGAACTTCCCTGAACAACCTTGACATACTTTAAGAAAACACTTTGTAGAGGTTGCCCACCTGCTCAGCTAAGGTGAACTTTCTTCTATAGGGAAAACCCAGAACAGAAAACAAATCTCTACAACCAGGCACAGTGTTGCATGCCTGTAAATCCCAGTACTCAGGGGACTGGAAGCAGAGAGATTGTGAATTCTAGACTATCCTGGGCTACACAGTAAGATCCTGTCTCAAAAAAAAGAAAGAAAAGAAAAGAAAAAAAAGGGAAGAAGGGAAGGAAGGAGGGAGGGAGGGAGGGAGGGAGGGAGGGAGGGAGGGAGGGAGGGAGGGAGGAAGGAAGGAAGAGTCTTCAATTCATCAAGATCTGTAGGTGGCATTTTCACAGGCCATTTGGAGGTTTTCAGGCCCTATAGCAGTAGCTATAACACTCAGCAGGCCAGGAACAGGGTGGCAGGAACTTTCCCACAGTCTTCTATAAAAGAGAGCTGATTATGTAAGATACCTTTTGCATCTGGGTTGGCAGAAAAAGTAGCAATCGGTGGCCGTCCTCGAACCTGGCCCTGTGGGGCAGCAGTGGCTGCATTGGTGGTTGCCATCCGAGGTGGATGTGTGCTGGGGAATGCCACGGTACGACCCTCAGGCTTCTGGCCATACTGCACAGGCTGAAATAACCTAGATGCCCATTGGCCCAAGCAGAAGACACAAACATCACCACATCGCAGATAGCATGGGTTCTAGAGGACTGCCCCTCAGAGACCAGCTGGGAAGGCAAGTTAAAGAGGCATGGAGCAGGAACAAGGTAGCTCCAAATAACAGTTGGCAAGAAGCTTGTGTCCAACATGTGGAACCACTGACAAACTCTGTACTCAAAGGTCAACATCTCAACCAGTAATATAAGAATACTGTTTAATCTCAACTATTAGGAATATGTCAAAGCATGTAAAGAGAAAAACACCTCTGGCATATAACATCTAACTACAGTTTAAAGCAACAGCAAAGAAAAATCAAATTCTCTACTAGTACATGTGACAAGACAGCTTATGAAATGGACAGAAATAACAGGAGCTGGAAAGGTATACAAAGTACCCAACTAGCAGCTGATTCTAGTTTGATCATAGAGGTAAGAGTTCTCTGACCTAGAAAATGGAAGGACAAACAAGAAGCCAGTCATAGAAACCTTTTAACAAGGTAAGTACAAGTAGAAGGCCTTGTCTGTAATGGCTATAGGCTTCCTATATGGGTCTGTCAGGCTTGAGCTGAGCTGCTAAGGATGGCAAGCAGGTCACAGTCCTAAGGAAGTCTGAAAATAAACTTGAAAATGGGTTTCTGATCTGTACAAATGTCCTCTTTATTTCTAAAAGAATAAATATTTTCTTGTTTTCCTTTTTCACCCAGGCACAGGATTTTGCTTCCTTTTCACCACTGGGTTTGGTCTGTTCAGAAGCATTTACATCCTGATTTCATCACTTATCTCTCCTGCCCCATGATCTCTCTCACTCCAAATCATCATTTATACTGTAGTATCACTTGTAAGAGTAGACCCCATGTCTGCCCTTGTTCTGGCCCATAAACATACTCTGTACTCTTCCCAATCAGTCGTCTGACCTTGCCATGACATATACTGACTAGTAAGACAGCAGACTGTTCTCAGCCCTATCATTTCCCCAAATCCTAAAGTTTACTCTATTAAACATAACCAAGAGAAGTGACTCTCAGGATTCACTGCCTCTATTTGAGTATCTTGTTAATGTAGTTGTGTTCACTGAAACCAAGGACATATGAGACATTCAAGAGCACAGCTTTTCTCATCACCACTGACTAAGGTAAGCTAGAGGAAGGGATTGCTTATGGTCCAGGCACTTGATCTTTCAACAAGCAGAACATCCTTGGAATAGTGAACATGCCAGATGAACCACATGCTGCTTCTAACTCATCCACGTACCTGCTGGCCTTGAGCTTCATGGCTGCTGGCCGGGCTGTCGGAGGTGGTGAAGCAAAGACTTCCTCCATGAGTTTCCGAGTCACCTTTTTCTTACACAGTAATTCAGCCTCATAGCGAGCGATTTTATTTTCTAGCCCAATGAGATCAAATATAGAAAGATCGGTTTCCTAAGAAGAAATGAAAAAAAAAAAAAAAGACACACTTTGTAATAGGTGGCAGATGAAAATATCTGACCAAGAGTCAAGACCTGTTACAAGGTAAGAGTCAGTTGAGGAAGCTATTTCACATGGTAGGCCAAGCTGTCTCATGCTTGGGCTAGATTTCCTTTTCATAATGGGACAACAGCTGTTTTCTCTTTCCCCAATGTCATATGAACAAAGATATCGAGAGACAACCTGGAACTGCAGAGAAACATATGCAACCAATCATAACCTGAATAGTTTGGAGACAAACAGCAGTCTTCCCCAGGAAAGAAGAGAGGGCAAGCGTGGGCTCCATGTGCTGATCAGTGTGTGGGAGCAACTCCTATAAGGTTTACTGTAAAGACCACTCAGTGCTGGACAGAGTGGAACCAATCAGATTGAAGTGGGAGTCCCCTCTATATGCTGTGATTACCATTAATGAATAAAGAAACTGCTTGGGACCTAAAGCAGGGCAGAACTTAGCTAGGCAGGGAAAACTAAACTGAATGCTGGGAGGAAGAAGGCAGAGAGAGGGAGAAGCCATGTAGCCCCACCAGAGACAGACTCCAAAACTTTACCCAGTAAACCACAGCCCCATGGTGATACACAGATTAATAGAAAGGGCTAAATTAATATGTAAGAGTTAGCCAATAAGAAGCCAATCAATGATTTAAATAATACAGTTTCTGTGTGATTATTTTGGGGCTGAGCAGCCAAGAACTAACAATTGGTCCCCCCACAACAAATTGGCACACCAATGTGGGTAACTACATCCATATAAAAACCTGAGAAAACCTGGAAAGGAATTCTAGACACTAAAAAACAAAGTTTAGCCACATTTATTTTCCCAAAAGGGCTTTGCTTGCTGGTGGCATGCTGTGGCTCCTTTAAGAGAGGTTTTCCTGATTCAGTGGTAGCAGAAAAAAGCCACGCCATTTTGAAATGCAGGCTTTCTGGGCTGTGCTGCCAGCGCGACCTCTGGCTCTTTCTGAAGGCCAAGCACTTAAATGGGGTTTGTGAACAGAGTACTACAACTTGCTTAATGGCAACACAGACTGGCTGTGTACCTAAAAATGGGGCTGTGAGCATGGCTCTCAGAGGTAGCAAACAGCTCCACCATGCTGGGCTGGGTGGGGTAAACAGACAGTGCCGTAATTCCCCTAGCAATGGTGCTGCTTACGTTCATAAGAAGGGCTTAGCATTTTAAGAAATACTTCTAGTAAGAAAGTAATTACAGATACACAATAAAGACAAATTCAGATGAAAAAGACCTCTAAATTAGAAACAGTGTGTTTTAAAAATGTACATAAGCCTGGGAGAGAGAAGAAAAAGAGTACAGAGAGTTATAAAAAGAAGTAAATGGTTGGGCTGGAGAGATGGCTCAGAGGTTAAGAGCACTGGCTGATCTTCTGGAGGTCCTGAGTTCAATTCCCAGCAACCACATGGTGGCTCACAACCCATCTGTAATGAGATCTGGAGCCCTCTTCTGGCCTGCAGGCATACAAGGAGGCCGAACACTGTACACAATAAATAAATAAATCTCTTTAAAAAAAAAAGTAAATGGTTTATAAAAAAATATAAAAGAGCCTTTAAAGAGACAGAGTACAGTCATAGATTAAGGGAGTACAGATAATAAATATTAAACTTGCAGAAAAAGTAATAGAGTAATAAAAATAAGCCACGTAAAGATGGAATATACATAGAAGGTCTGGAGTATGTATATTATTGTGTTTTCTCTGAATTTTTGACTGTGAAGGAGCTAAGTAATCAAAGTATATACTTTAAAGGTCTCTTGTCTTCAAGAATAAGTTGCTTTGGAAAAGCGGTTCTCCCTTTGTGTCCACAGAGGATAAGAACCTGTGGAATACTTCCAGACTGATGTAGTCTGATGCACCAAGATCCCCTGAAAAGTCGCCATGAACACCTCCAAAAATTACTTGGGCAGCAAAAAGCAGGTAGCAGTAAGGAAAGAACTATGCCCATATTCCCAAATATTGTTTATAAATGTTTGTTTACATTTAAAGGAGGATATGCTATAGAGATTTACACTGGCATGACTCTTGGTTTGTTGATACAAATTTAAGGTCAATTTTGTGTTTTATATATATATATATATATATTTCTGTTCTTGATTAAAGTATTGTGACTGTATATAGTTCACTTAAAAATGTAATGTATAATTAAGAAATATAGGTTAATAGATAATCATATATAATAATCAAACTTGTAGTCATGTTAGTTAGATTTTCTAGATGTATAGAGATATATTTCAGATGAATAAGCACTCTTCAAACCTTTCAAAGACTACAGAATATGGCATTTAAAATGTTTTAAATCTTAGAACTTTTCATGACAATGAGACACATTTGCTCCTGGCAGCACCAATTACTTCAAGAGGAAGATGGGCATCAAAGAGGCTCCTCGTGGAGTTTGCTAGCCATTTGGGCAAGAAACTGCCCTTGCATAGACTGCTTGAAGGTATGCTATGTGAACTGGACATGCAGGACCCACAGAAAAATGACTGCTGAAGTTTCCTAAAGGTGAGACCATCCTTCAGGGTTCCTGCTTCATGACATTCTGCCAGACATTCTGCAGGACATGAAGAAAGTGACTGACAAACTGTCAATATAGGCAGAACTGTCTTTGAAATTTCCTGCTTCATGGAAAAGTCTGTCGGGTACTACAGGCTTAGAGGCTGAAGATGGATGCCCCAACAATACAGAAGAACTTTGGGTGACTGTCCACACAGCAAGATGTCTCTGTCAATTCTAGAGTTTTGGAAGTTACTTGCAATGCACTTCCTGTTTGCTTAAGTAATATTATATCCTTCTGGAGTCTTTGATGGAGTTGAAGAATTTATAGTTACACTTTCCCTTAGTTGTGATAAAAGATAAAGTGATTATAAATACTGTAACTGTAATTCTTGCTTGATACCTGTTTTGTTATATGTAATTTTACTATGTTAAAGTTAAAACCTTCCTTTTTATTTAAACAGAAAAGGGGAGATGATGTGGGAATTCCCTCTGTATGCTGTGATTACCATTAATGAATAAAGAAATTGCTTTGAACCTACAACAGGGCAGAATTTAGCTACGTCGCCCCGCCAGAGAGAGACGCCAATTTTTGTAAGCCACAGTCACGTGCCCATACACAGATTAATAGAAATGGGTTAAATTAATATGTAAGAGTTAGCCAATAAGAAGCTATAGCTAATGGGCCAAGCAGTGATTTAAATAATATAGTTTCTGTGTGATTACTTTGGGGCTGAGCAGCTGAGAACTAACAAGATTTATGGCCGACAAGAGCAAGTATCCTGCTTTCCGCAGCACCACTAATATGTATTTCTTGGAACTTAAGATAACAAGAAAGCAGCAATACATTGAAGAGGATGAAAGACAAAAAGAGGGTCATGAAAACCCTCACACTGCTAGGGCAAATCAAGTGGTTCAGCTGGCAGTTCCTTTTTTTAAAAAAATATTTATTTATTTATTATGTATACAATATTCTGCCTGTGTGTATGCCTGCAGGCCAGAAGAGGGCACCCGACCCCATTACAGATGGTTGTGAGCCACCATGTGGTTGCTGGGATTTGAACTCAGGACCCTTGGAAGAGCAGACAATGTTCTTAACCTCTGAGCCATCTCTCCAGCCCCCAAGCTGGCAGTTCTTTAAAGAAGTAGATGGAAAAGCTATGTAAGCCAGGAGCTTGGCCTGAAGTGGACTCACAAGAACAATGAAATCCAAACTGTAGGAATGTTCTCATCAGCAATACTAATAGCAAGAGGTGAAAATCACCTGATGAAAGAACAAACAAAATGTGGCCTTTCACAACAGAATGCTACCCAGCCCTTAAAAGGAATGGCATTCTGACATACTGCAACGAGGATGGACCTTGAAAATACTCTAAGTGTGAAAGAATCCAGATAAAATTCTGTGAGCTATGCAAAGCCAGATAAGTCCACAGACAGAAACTAGACACAAAGAGCTAGGACAGCAGCTCTCAACCTGTGTGCATCCTGAACAACCCAACCCTCTCCTCCCACGGTCACCTAAGCCATCGGAAAACACAGGTATTTACATTGCGATTCATAACAGTAGCAAAATTACAGCTATGAAGTAGCAACAAAAATAATTTTATGGTTGGGGGTCACAACTTGAGACACTGTACATTAGTAAGGTTGGGAGAAGAAGAGTTGGAAAGAAACAATGTAACCATGTGGGTTTATCTAGAAAGGAAGTACTACAAGTCCTGCACTGCTTTTCTGAATCCCCTCTCTTACCTTCCAGAACTCTCTCTCCAGAACTCTGAGAATTAGAGAGGCTGACCGATACTGCAGAGAGCCTGCTGCATAGGAGGAGCCTGGTACCCGTGGCTCTACCAGCCCAGGATGGTTACAGATCCGCTGTAGCCGTGTCAAGACACTCAAGACACTGACAAAGTGTCCACTCTTCAGAGCTTCCTGGGTCCTGCTCATAGAGAAGAGGCAAGAGTTCAGTGTCAAGGGCAAATGTATGTTCATCGTTCAGTCTCATCATCAGTTACTTCCTTAATTTCAGAAACATAGGAACTAACAAGATTTCCCAAGACAGTGAATTAGTCATATTGCACATTCAAGTCTACATTCCTACACAGGTCTCTACTAATTCACTCCAGAGATCCAGAGACACAGGGTTAGTACAAGTCAAATCTCAAGGAAGACTGTTCCTTTGTAAAAGGACCATGTTTCAATAATATCACGATTACTTAACCTGAGGAGTAGAAGCACTCAAGGTATGGATTGACATGTAAAAAGAACCAGTTAAGTCAGAAGGTGGGATCAGAATACCCCAGAAAGCACAGCCCCTGGTCCTGCAAGAAGAGTGTACAGATGAGATGGTAAGCAGGCTTCAAGCCAAACCTGCTGTAGTATCAGAGATCCACAGGCACACCAGGATCAGGAAACTGCAGTATGGAATAGAGCTCTTGAACGAGGAAGGGGGCTCCCAAGTCAGGTAATGAAGAATGGCATCTGGAGAGCTTGAGAGAGGGATGTAGAACCACAGTGAGATGCCTGCAGCTCCAAACCCAAGCAACTTATCAAAAAGGTGCCTAGAGGGCTGGAGAAATGGCTCAGTGGTTAAGAGCACTGACTGCTCTTCCAGAGGTCCTGGGTTCAATTCCCAGCAACCACATGGTGGCTCACAGCCATCTATAATGAGACCCAGCGCCCCCTTCTGGCATTCAGGCACACATGGAAGGAATGTTGTACACATAATAAATAAATAAATCTTTTTTTTTAAAAAAAAAAAAAAAGGTGCCTAGAAAGAACTGGGCTCAGGAGGTGGCCTGAGCTCCTCGTGAGAAGTGCCAGTCTTAGCTACTCGGAAACAACTTAGGTACACAACAGAGAACAGTGGGAATCCTGAGAAACACTGCCAAAAGGGAATTTCACAGTAAACCTAACTTGGACAACAGGAAAGCCAGACACAGCCAGGTCTGAGTCCTGTGATAAAAGTCTCTGCACAGTGCTAGGCACAAAACCAGAATAATAAACAAGACAGACTATCCATCTAGCTTAAAAGAATAGAAGTGGAATGTGATATTTTAAAGACAGTTGCCAAGTTTGGCTTCGAGTGGGCTAAGACTGGGATCTACTTCCCTGAGTCTAAGAATGACAGATGCTTCCAGAACTGGGATCTATTTCCCTGAGTCTAAGAATGACAGATGCTTCCAGAACTGGGATCTACTTCCCTGAGTCTAAGAATGACAGATGCTTCCAGAACTGGGATCTACTTCCCTGAGTCTAAGAATGACAGATGCTTCCAGAGAGAGGGCAGGTGTGTGTGTGTGAGGGGGTGTGTATGTGCAGACAGGAGCAGAAATGAAGCTGCCTCAGAAAGCCAGAAGCCACGAGAGAACCCGAATGTGTCTGATTTAGTGTTTCTATGCATCTGGACAGTGTAATATAGAAATGAGGGCCCTACCTCAGGCTTTTGTCTGGCCGTCTGAGCACCTAATTGTATCTAGAAACCTGGTTCCCCAATGCAAAAATGGGACCAAGATGCACAAAGGCTTAACACACTAGCCCTTGAATTGTGGCTCACAGAGAAGGAAGGAAACATGGAAAAATCTCACTGTTATTCTCTTCAGAGCAGGTGTCACAGAACCAGAAAAAGATCATTTAGACATCTGTTGTAGATCCAATGCTATGACCTCTGACATTTTCACAAAGGATGACATCACTCCCAAACACAAGCACCTCACTATCCAGCTAGAACAGTCACAAATCAGCCTAAATTCCCTGAACAATGATTTCCTAGACCTCCTAATGGAGGGCGATCTAAGTCATTTAAGGGTAACTGAGCCGTATTTCTCCTGCCTGCTGGCACCTGACCTCCACAGAAGCTCCCCCCTTCCCACAAAATTACCTCTCACTAGCTAGAACTAGTGTATCACTAAGGTCAAAAAAAGAAAATGTCAATATCTTGCTGAAACATCAACATGGCCAAGTATTTTCTGCTCAAGTAGCTTACAGTGTTTGGGGGGTTGATCACAGTGAATGCTTTGAGCGAGCATTCCCTGCTCCTCTTCAGCATTAGATGATAAGCTGAGTGTCTCATTACTAATTCAGCTTGGCAAAGACTTCCTGGGAAACAGCCTATAAATGAGCAGCCATTCACTTTTATACTCGGTCCCAAAAATTCCAGTAAGCCTTTTAAACATGGTGCAGCAATGCCAAATCATTTCTTGAAGGCATCAAGGTGGCTACAGGCTACTCCAAGAACTTTAGATATTTATTACTTTTTCTTAGAGACTCACATAAATCCTGTGCTCAGCAAACAAAAAGTAGCAGGAGGCTGACCAGGTTCTACCTGCCCATCATGAATGGGCCTTGTGCCCCACTGCCTTCCTGGTACAGCCTACACCCAAAGCTGTTTTGTATGCACTTGCCTTAGCTGTAGATGGAGGCCTTAGCTAAGGCAAGTGCATACAAGACAGCTTTGAGTATGCCTTAACCACAGCATCATGTTCCTACCCAGAGTGGGAAACCTGTGAGCCAGGTGAGTCAGACTAGCCTGATGGACATGGACTAGGTCCACATATGAGAGAATGCTATCATGTAAGATCATAATAAAAACACATGTGGCTCTTCTCAGCTGTTTTGAGTTGAAAGAGTTACTGTTTAAGTCCTGAGAACTCCAAGTCTAAAATTAAAATCCGTTTGAACTTTATTTCCACAGTTCTTGAATTTGTTTTAGACATAAGACACCAGAGAGCACAAAAGAATCAAAGCAGCCCTGAAGAGGATTCAGAGGATAAAAGTTGAGTCCACTAAATGACATATAGGGCTACCAGGCAAGAGTTGGGAGATGACCTATTTAGGTCACAGGATGCTATAACATGACATGGAAACTATGCCGTGGTTACCTCCAGAAAGACCATACTGACCCGGTAGAGCGGTAGCTACTTTTAAAGAGTAAGCTGGTCAACCAGTTGAGTTCACACTAACCACCAAAGCTAATGTAACGAGCAGCAGGCAGCAGAACAGACATCAAGCTACACAAATGGCAGGTGTGAATATAAAACGTATCTAAATGCAGAATAAGCAGGAATGCTAAGAGGGGATGTTCTGGAGATGGCAGAGCTCCTGGTTGACTCAATTATAGGCATACTCACTGAGGCAACAGGGTGCATCTGCTTTTCATTGCTGAGGGGCAGGTGGGCAAAGCAGCACTTACCTAGGCTGTAGGATGACATCCTCATATAAGGCCTTCTGCCGACTGGAAAGGCGGCACTTCAGAACATGCTCATACTTCCTGGTCAGCTGTTTCTCCACATCTCTCTTTGTTCTCCTCAAAATAAATGGCTGTGTGACCTGAAGAAAATAACAACCATTTTCTCCCCAAATAATGCCATGATATATTTAGCAGAAGGCAAATATGCTTTAAATGAGTCAGCTGCAGTCACCAAAGCAAACATACCCTGTGTAATCTTATGACCATTTTGTGATAATAATCCTGGTTTTCCTCATTGGGAGCTTTCAGGGGGAAGCTCAGGTAAGGCCTGGAGATCCCAGGAATGAGAAAGTGTACCATGGTCCAGAGCTCCAGGAAAGTGTTATGCAGAGGCACGTCGATCAGAAGCAGGCGCTGCTGGCTACAAACAAAACGGAACAATGTTTGAACTCTGAAACACACAAGGAGGCTGCATAACTCTTCTCCTTGGCAATGTGTGGAGGAAAGTGAAGACAGCAACTATACATATGCCTTCAAGAATGGACAGGCACAGTAGGACATACAACACTTGGAGAAAGAGGTGGGGTCAGAGGCAGGCAGACTTCTAAATACAAAGGCCAGCCTGGCTTACATACAGAGTCCAGGCTAGCCACAACTTTATAGTAAGACCCTGTCTCAAAAGAAAAGGACTCAACAAAGGGACTCTGTCTCAGGTCCAACACGCTATGACAAAGAAGATGGAAATTTCTCTTCACTAAATTAATATATGTATGCAATGATTCAAGTTTAAGAATCTTTAGGTAAGAACAAAGAACACTTGGAGATTTGGAAAGGACAGAACACTTGAGTGAGGTCAGACCTCTGCAGCTTGAAGATGGCTTCCCAGTGCCGCTCAGTCATGCCCTTCACCCGTTGCATTTCGTCAATGACAAGGCATTTCCAGTGCACCCTTGAGAAGGCAGTGTAGCCCCTGAAGAACTGCTTATAGGACGTGATGCAGATGTGGAAGCTGTTGGGCTCAGTCCACTCCTGCAACACAGAAAGAAGCGCCCTGTCTTCCCTGAAACCATCTGAAGAGCTCTGCTGGGCAATCACTCAGACAAGCTACACACATCACCAGCAATCCGACCTATTCTTCATAACAACTACACAAGAAAAAATTCAAGGCATCCTTATTCTTCTCTGTTCTTCTAGAACCTTTCAATGACAAATTAGGCTGCTTTAAAAGGCACTAGAAATTTTCACTTGGAAAACAGATTACCACAGACAATTCTGGTTTTTATAGTGTATAATCTAAACAAGGAAGGTAAGAAATGCAGATGTCTACATGGCAACTAACTGCAACAAGATATTTAAAGCAAGTGTAGAATGGAATATGGTCTAATGCATCCCCTCTAAAACTATGGTGACTGGATTCCCACTGTGGCAATATTAAGAGTTGGACCTTCTCAGTCCCTAAGTATAAGTCAGAGCTTTATGAAAAGGTAGCAAAGATCCAAGTGAAACCATTCTGCATTTCTGCCTTCCCCCAGGTAAGCACACAACAAGAAAAGTGTCATCTTAGATGATGAAAACAAGCCCTTGCCAGATGTCAAACCTATCTGAAACTTGGCCTTAAGACTTCCAATCTCTAGAACTTCAAACAATACATTTCTGCTCTTTATAATTATCTTCTCTGTGGTGTTTTTTGGAGGAGGATGTTTTGCTTTGTATTTTTAACAGCAAGAGAAAAAGACCAAGACAGATTGTAAAAGAGGAAATGTACCTAAAGACCCACCCTTAATAAATTTTACTTGACGTAGTGTCTTAATCCTGAGCCAAAATTTCAAATAATGGAAACTGATCTATACACATTCACTTGGGTCCTGGCACTATTAAGTATTAGGGGCCAAAGGAAACTTCTGTCACAAATATTCCTGTGAATAATCCACAGAAACTATTAAGAACTCAGGAGAACTCACACACTCCATTAAGCTTGTGAAAATTAGCACAGTCTTGAGGCAAGAAGCACTGCACTCTCTCTTCAGACAAGAACTCATTTCTGAACTATTTTCCTTACATTCCTGGGAACTGAACTCAGTCCACACATGCCAAGAAAGCAAGCACTCTACTTGAAGTTCTATGCAGCCCAGAGGGCAAATGGGGCCTAAAGTCTAAGCAGCTTTCACCCAGGGAACTGGGTGTCCACCCTGTGTCCTCTATGTTTCTAAGGACTCAAATTCTAGAACCACATATATATTTGGTAGCTTACAAATAAATGTTATTGGGGTTGGAGAGATGGCTCAGAGGTTAAGAACACTGGCTACTTTTCCAGAGGTCCTGAGTTCAATTTCCCAGCAACCACATGGTGGCTCACAACCATCTATAATAAGATCTGGTGCCCTCTTCTGGTCTACAGTGGAGGTGTACAGGCAGGTAGAACACTGTATAATAAACAAATAAAAATGAAAAAAAAAAGTCAATGATACAAATAATCACATTAAGCAGCATGTAAAGTACTCACGTGGCTGAAGCAGGAAGATCGAATGGTTGAAGGCAGCCTGAGCTACATAAGGAGATTCTATGTTAAGAAAAATTAAGATGTCTAGCTTTATTTCAAGCTTAATTATTATTGTGGGACATGTGTGAGATATGTCTGTGTAGGCATGTGTGCACCACAACACACATGTAGGGGTTAGAGAAGAACTTTATGAAGAAAACTCTTTTAAACCTTCAGACAACTTTTAACGATCAAAATTAGGTTGTCAGACTTACACAGCAAGTTCTTTTATCTGTTGTGCCATCTCTCCAGCCACTGTATATCGTATTTAAAAGATGCTTGGCTAAGGGTGTTCACTGGCACACCTCTTGTCTAGAATATGTGAAACTTGGGTGGATCCCCAGCAATGCAAAATAAACTAAGAGAGAGGGTGGTAGGGGTTGGGTGGCAGTACCTGTCTCTTTGCTTTGAGTTCTCTGTGGCTGCCAACATAAGAAAGAGTTTTGAGGCCAGGACACCAGCGTTTCAACTCAAGTTCCCACTTGAGTATGTTACAACTCCTCATGACAACAAGATGAGGGCCCCAATTACCTATAAAATAAAATAAAAAGATATGTGAGATCCAGGTACCTAAAGCTGAGTTTGATTAGCTTATTAAGTATGTGGCCCATGGGGAAAAGCAAATACCAAGGAAACAAAAACTATCCTCCAGCATAGATACACTGCCCAGAATAGGGGCAGGTGCATCCCTGCTGCACTGTGACAGGGGACAGGCTCTCCAGAAACAGTGATAAAAAGAACAGACAAAAAGAAAACCAGGATCCACTGACAACCATATGAACTTTTATCATGACCCAGAGAAAAAAACTCTTGTCTGTTCCAGGTGTGGTGGTGCATGCCTTTAATCCCTGCAGAGGCAGACAGAGTTTTATGAGTTCTAGGTCAGCCAAAACTGGACAGTGAGACCTTATCTTAAAAAACAAACTACTAACAACAAAAAAAAGAACTTATGTCTATGGCAAACAACAATCCAAAACAAGACAGCTCCTGACTTGGGACCTCAGACCCTGATTGAACCTTCCCAGTAGCAAATGACCTGCAGTCCAGACAGACAGGTACCTCCTTAGGCACTTCTAGGTAGAGAAATATCCAATTGACCCAGTGATCAAATTTAGTCTGAAAACAGCATTTTACAAGTCAGAAGGTGTAACCCAGAAAACAAACTTCAATTTCTGTGTCATAAATGAAATGAATACAATTAAGGGTCAAAGACAGAAATAGCTGATTTAAAGTAATGCTACACTTCACCTATCTGTGGCCAACTGCTGAAGCATCCCTGCTGATTCTGAAAAGAAAGTGTTCAAGAGAAAACCACCATTTCAACAGAAGTTTCAGAGAAAAAAACTTATCAGAAGTCAATAAACATTTTTGTCCTTTTGGTGGTTAGTGCTAAGGATCAAGGCAGGATCTATCTAAACAACAGGTCAAAGAGATGGCTCTTGCAGAGTACCTAAGTTTGATTCCCAGCACATACAATCAGGCGGCTCCAGGAAGATTTAACACCTCTGGCCTTGATAGGTACCCATACACAAACACACATACCTACACACAGACACCAACATACACATAATTTAAAAATTAAAATTCAATCTTTAAACTCTAAATATACAACCTTACAAGTAAGGAAACATGACCAAACCCAAAATGGCTTTCTCTAGTAAAATAGGATTAAAACCTAGAGTGGGAGAGCACTACTGTTCTTGCACAGGACCTAGGTTTGGTTCCCAGCACCCACAAGGCAGCTCATAGATGATTTTAACTCCAGTTCCAGGAGAGTCAATGCCTCTTCTAGCCTCTATGGGCACCAGGCATCCATGTGCTATATAGACATTCATATATGTAAAACATATAAAAAATTAGTAATGGGTAGAACTAAGCATGTGGAACACTAGAAAAGCCTTGCCTAGCACACACGAGGCCTTGAATTCAATCCCCAGCATGAAAGGAAGGAAGGAAGGAAGGAAGGAAGGAAGGAAGGAAGGAAGGAAGGAAGGAAGGAAGGAAGGAAGGAAGGAAGGAAGGAAGGAAGGAAGGAGTTGGAAAGATGGCTAAGAGGACAGGCTGTTCTTGCAGAGAACTAGAGTTCAGTTCCTACCTCCCATGTCAGGTGGCTCACAACCACCTGCAACTCCAGTTCCAAGGGATCCAACACTCTTTTCTGGTCTTCAAACACAGACAGAGACACATAACAATAAGTCTTTAAGAAGAAAAAAGGCCCAGGCAATGGTGGCAAACACCTTTAATTCCAGCACTCGGAAGGTAGAAGCAGGAGGATCTCTGTGAGTTTGAGTCTAGTCTGGTCTACAGAGTGATTCCAGTACAGTCTCCTGTCTCAAAAACTTAAGAAAAAAAAAAAAAGGGCAGCCGGGCAGTGGAGGCGCACACCTTTAATCCAAGCACTTCGGATGCAGAGGCAGGCAGATCTCTGAGTTTGAGGTCAGCCTGGTCTACAAACTGAGTTTCAGAACAGCCAAGGATACACAGAGAAACCCTGTCTCGAAAAGCAAACAAAGAAAAATAGAGGGAGGAGGGGGGGGAGGGAGGGAGGGAGGGAGGGGGGGGGAGGGAGGGAGGGAGGGAGGGAGGGAGGGAGGGAGGGAGGGAGGGAGGGAGGGAGGGAGGGAGGGAGGGAGGGAGGGAGGGAGGAAAGAATGTAGGTGAGGGCCAGAGAGATGGCTCAGAGGTTAGGAGCACTGGCTGCTCTTCCAGAGTTCCTGAATTCAATTCCCAATAACCATATGGTGGCTCACAACCATCCACAATGAGATCTGGTGTCCCCTTTGTACACCAGACTCCATATAGCCTATCTCTTCTGACATCAGCAGCTATTAGCAAAGTGGACAAGCCCTCCCAACCTAGGCCTGTAATGACACTATCCTCTGGCTGAAACAGTCACATGTGCACAAAGACTTCCACCCTCCTTCCATATGGACATTTACCACCTTTCCAACCGTACCTAGCTACTGCACTATCTCTGAGTGTACCACTGCATTCCAGCCCCACACCCATGGCTCTAGTTCCCTGGTTCCCTCACATACAGTGTGATGGACTTCCTTGTCCTGCCTAAAACTCCTCCAGGTTCACCTACTCATTCCCCTCACAACTAACAATATGAACACTCCTACTTTACAAAGACCATAGTACCATAGTAAAACTCAAAATTTTAGTAACACAGTTAATCATTGTCTTAAATGTTAACTGTGAAATTCGAGAAATAAAGAATTCATAAATTTTAATTTGCACACCATTCTAAGCATATTCTGAGAAATGGGACAATCAATCCCTTTGTCTATTCTATCCACACTGTACATGCCACCTGCTCAATAGCACCTGGTAGAAACACTGGTTATTAGATCCAGGGCTTGTTCAAGTGACACTTAGTAACAGTCCTAATGAGGAAGAACAGAGAAGCTGGCATCACTTTTATGTGCTTACTTTCAGTTAAGCTCTGAACTTCAAATGAAACATAGTACGGTTCAGGAAGTCAGCACCCACTGGGCATTAGAACATGTCTCCTGAAGATAGGGTAGACTTGTAAATATAGTAAGACATTTAACACCCTTTCCCCTTAAACAATAAAAAGGTCAGAGTGCTTTTTGTCCCATCTTGAATTAACAATTATATATGTGCATCTACTTTAAAATACAATTATATATGTGCATCTACTTTAAAATACAATTATATATGTGCATCTACTTTAAAATACATTTAAGCCATGGTGATACCAGCTGGGCATGGTGGTCCAAGCCTTTCATATCAGAATTTGAGGCAGAGACAAATGGTGAGGGCACTTGCACTGAGCCTGCAGACCTGAATTCAGTCTCTGGTAGAAGCAGAGAACAAACTCTACAAGCGGTCTCTGATCTTGACAAATGGCCGCATATACATATACATGGATATACACATACAGAGGAGAGGGAGGGAGGATGGATGAATGGACTGACGGATGGACGGACTGTGGGCCTGAGAAGCGGCTTAGCAGTGAAGAGCTCTTCCAAGGACCTGAATTTGGTTCTCAGTGCCCACATCACATGACTCACAACCTCTGCAATGTTCCAATGGGCAACAAAATCCACAGGGCAAACATTTACACAGACAAACACATATAGACAAAAATAAATAACAATAAAAACTAATTATATAATTAAACTTTTTAATACAAAGGGCAAATAACAATAAAAGCCCAATACAAGGATGATAAGTCAGGTCAACTTTTCCTGCAACATGGCAAGGACCTACTCTGAGCAGAAGAGACTGAAAAGGTCTTTTCTCCCTCAGATCCAGTTTTTCTGGTGGAAAACTGAGAGACTCTTACCTTCATTACAGGCAAGGTGAGCAAAGAAAGCAATGATCTGCACAGTTTTCCCGAGCCCAGCTTCATCAGCTAATATGCCATTGAGATTCTTCCGGTATAGCTTGGCCAACCAGTCAAGTCCTATCTTCTGATAGTCTCGGAGAGCACCATACAGCAAAGATGGAGCACTAAACTTCACCTATAGTGACAGACAGACCAGTTAAGGAATGACTAAGTAATTAGCACACCTTCTCAGAGCCTAAATTCAGAGGCTGTATAACACACCTATACAGTCCCAAATGATTTACAGAACAGAAGAACAGCAATTATCTTTTCTAGCAATTTTCTATGGAGCCTGTTGGGAGGCAGAAAAGATTTCCTCACCGCAGTTGTGACCCGGGCACTGCCCTTGGGGAGGACAGCTTCCGCCACAGCAGTAACCTCTGTGATGTCCTTGGTGTTAGATTTTCCAATGCTCATTCTCTCTGCAGCTTTAAACTGATCCATGATGAAGAGTGAGTCAATGAGAACTGAGTCCCTCCGGCTCTCCCTGTCACCAGGACAGTCTTCCACATCTAGAAAAACAATGAAACAGAACTAGGACTGCTGTGGGTTTTAGGAGCCTAAACATAGAAAGAACGGGGGAGGGGGGAGGAACGAACAACAACAAAGAATACAGAATAATTGATACATTTTCATTGCAATCCATTTTATACATCCACAATAACATGAATAATTCTTAGGAAACACCACAATCAACTATATCTGGGACTCAAAGCATAAATCTGCCCCAACAGCCTGGTGTTCAGGAAATGTCTCTGTTGACTGGGAGCCAATAGCATGGACAGACAAGTATCTGAGGTTTAATGGTCTCCCTTCTACTACCATCAAAAAAAGAGGAAAAATTAGAAACATCACACAAGTTTGGAAACAAGGAAGAAGTCTTCGTATCTGACCCTAGGTCTTGCTGCAGAAGGGGATTGTGAAAGGCCCTGAATTCTACAGGAGACCTCTAACAACTGACACATGTCCTCACATCTTATATCTACCTAATAAAAGCAAAAGAATTAGAATGGCTGTCTGGAATGCCTAATAAGTAAAACCAACCACTAAAAGCCTTCAAGTTAATAACCAAGCACAGCAAAGTCCAGAAAAACAAGACGATGCTTAGGCTCATAAACCACAACACACAATTAGAAAAAATATTTCTAGATCCTCCACAGTTTACACAGTGCTCTGGTAAAGATAGCACGTTAATAAGTAAAAACCTCAGAGTTTAAAACTTATTCAATTGGAAAACTACATATAAAATATACTTCTTTTTTTTTTTTGGCTCAAATTCACTTGTTCTTTGTTTACAGTTACATCACAGGTTTTATCCTATCCAAAGCCCAAAGTTCCTGCCATAATTAACATGAACTGAAAAACCTGTCCTTGGGTCCAATACCTCCAATTTCTTACATCTTATTTTACATATTTATTTTGGTTTTCATTTTAAACCTGAATTCTTTAACACTAAAAACATACCCTCTTCCCCGCTTGACTCCTCATGATCAGGTTCAGGTTGCGGCCACTGAAAATTTGGCAAAAAGGCACCTTCATACAATTTCATCAAATCAATTAAGGGCAATTCAGCTGGAAAGGATGGCAGAGAGAAACAAGATCATTTTATAACAACTGCCACTTAGCTGTAAAGAAAAAAAAAGCACTCAGAAAGGTAGAGCAAAAAGACTGGATAGGTAGCCTGTCACATACACTCCTCTTCCTAAAACAGCTGATACAGGCTAGCATGGCTTATCCAAAATGCCTAAAACTAGACATATTCTTATCTCTTGATTTTCTGGATTGGAAACTATCTATAACTTGTCAACTGAGCACACATATGAAAATCTACTATCAAAAATACTCTGAAATCTGAAACTTCAGAACACCATTTCTTTACTACTCAAAAAGTTTTGGATTTGGTCAGGCGGTTCTAGCACACACCTTTAATCCAGGGACTCAGGAGGCAGATCTCTATGAGTTCGAGGTCAGCCTGGTCTATAGAGTTCCAGACAAGACAGGCTCCAAAGCTACACAGAGAAACCCTGTCTTAAAAACCCAGAAAAAAAAGTTTTGGATTTTAAAGCATTTTTGAATTCTGGATTTTTAGATTAGGAATTTATAACCTGCAAATTCTAAAAGCACATTTCTTTTCTCTGAAAATAACTTATACAGAGTCTAAATATTTTTTTCAGTTAAATTTATTGGTATTAACATTTTTAGATTTTTTTTCGTTTTGTGTTTTTGTTTTTTTTTTGTTGTTTTTTTTTTTGAGACAGGGTTTCTCTTTGTAGCTTTAGAGACTGTCTAAGAACTCACTCTGTAGGCCAGGCTGGCCTCCAACTCACAGATCCACCTGCCTCTGCCTCCTAAGGGATGAAAGGCATGTGTCACCATGACCAGCAACAAATATGATTTTTTTTAAATTAAGTTTTATTTTTTAAATCAGACACTATTAAAAGCCATTCTCATGACCAAAGTATAACTTATGTCCCCTGGGGTAGAGAGAAGGCTCAGCAGTTGAGAGTACTTGATGCTCTTCTACAGAAGCTCAGTTTCTAGTATCTATCTCAGACAGGTCACAATCCATAATTCCAGCTTCAGAAAATTCAATGCCTCTCTGGTCACTTGAACTCATGCACATACTCACAGGCAGAGACACATATACACATAATTAAAAATAATAAAAACAAAACAAGAATTTGTATCCAGAATATATAAGTAAGTCAATTAAGAAGAAAACTTAGCAGTCAAATGAGCCAAACAGACATGAGAAAATGCACTTCAATGTCAGCCACCAGGGGGCTCTATCTTCATCACCAGCTCCAAGGCTGACACAGCATGTAGCTTGGCACAGTCATGTATATGCTACATGATTCTGCAAGCTGACCATGTTCCATACCTGAGCCTTTTTAGAGACATATGTGTACAAACACCACAGAACAGAATACCAACAACAGCACTGCTGGAATCAAAGTAACCAAAGACATATTTATGTGTGAAACAGTGTGCAGAGTTAAGGTGTGTCAGCAATATCCAACAATATATCCGAAACTACTGGGCAGAACCACTGGACAGGCATATCAAGCCACACCATACAAAACCACTGTGAAGGAATTCTGTTTCTGTCTCAACAGTGGCTAGGGAGACTCACAGAGATGGGAGAGGAGAGTTCAGAAAGTGAGCCACAAAAAGTCTTAGGTCAGCTGTGATCACCAGGACAGAAGTAATTCAACACCAGAGATAGGTTTCTTTGAATTTGGCAGCACTATGCTATTGCAAAATATCTGTTCAACTATGCAATGATGTGTTGCATTTGTTTAACTATGTAAAGATATGCTGCATTTGTTTATGCTGCAGAATATTATATCTGTTCAACTATGCAATGATGTGTTGCATTTGTTTAACTATGTAAAGATATGCTGCATTTGTTTATGCTGCAGAATATTTACTTAACTATGTAAAGACGTGTTGCTGTTTTACCTTGCCTGTATAAGGTTGGTCTAATAAAAAATTGAACAGCCAATAGTGAGGGAGGAGGTATAGGTGGAATTTCCAGGCAGGAAGAGTAAAAAGGAGGAACTTAGGTTGGGAAAAGAAAGAAAAAAAAAAGATAGGGAGATGCCAGGCACCAGACAGACATGGAGGAAACAGAAGCAAGACATACAGAATGAAAGAAAGGTAAAAAGTTCAATGGCAAAACAGATGAATAGAAACAGGTTCAATTAAGTTAAAAGAGTTAGTGGGACAAGCCTAAACTAAGGCGGAGCATTCATAATTAATAGTAAGTCTCCGTGTCTCTATTTGGAAGCGGGCTGGCGGTCCAAAGAAAATGATAACTACACTATGCCCCATGTACTGCTGTCATTTGTATCTGACATTATTTTCAAATGCTCCTGTGTCTATTTAATATTTAATGAAAGTATTTTCAGTAAGATAGTGACAGCCTACCTTCTTTGGCCAGATTACAAAGTTCTGTGTGGTGGTCAACTAGCCCTTCATGTGCTTCCTCCTCTTCGATGGTCTCTTCTTCATCTTCCACTAAAATGGTTATCATCAGAGGTCAGGGACATGCAAAACTTCACTTGAAGTTCTCAGCAACACTAAATATTATTAAGCTTCAAAACTGTTTTATAGTTATTAAATAACTGAATATAAATACTTAAAATTTTCAGGTTGATTCCAGAAAACAACTGTTAAACAAGCAACAAATGGGAAATGTTTTCCTTTCACTTCAGCCTGTTTCTTCAATATGCAATAGACCTCACACTAGCTCAGAATGCTGGTAAAGTTCCCACCCAGTACAAAGCCCACCACAGAAAAACTACATGCATACTTCCTGGGATGCATGCTTTCTAGGAACTCATCTCTGCCTACTACAAGAAGGGCAACAACCCAGACCAAATGTGTGCCCTCCCTTAGCAATCCTGTGCTTCAAAAGCCATTAACTGAGACCAGCTATACTCTTCAACCCTAAACTCTCAGAGGTAAGAGGGCTGGCCAGAAAAGCTGAACCTCTTCAGCAGCAGTTCTTTAGCTGGCTTCTTCTCATCCGCACTAATAGATGACCCACCTCTTCCAGAATACATGTGCACATGTGCACACACACATGCACATACTCTGTCCACTATCTCTACTCCATCCCCAAATTCCTCAGTTGTTCACTATAAAACTTCTACCATTCACCAAAGTTGACAAGGCAAAAGATACCACATCCACAGGCCCAGGACACATCTAGTCCTAGAAATGAACAGCCTGGTGCAACCTTACAAGACAAGCTAGACCTATGTTGGAATTTCATTCTGCCACTTCTGAACTTGCTTAACAAATGAACTGGCTTAGGAGAAAGAATAGTGAAAAGGTGCGGTTGGCCATGCTGACATCACAACTGAGGACAGCCTGGGACTATGTAAGGCTGTACCAAAGAAACACAGAATTTAAGGTGACAACATTGTCAGATATCTATCAAGCAAAGCAGTTCCTAATGAGTCTAATTCCCTAAACTGACCCACTACCTAACAAGGGGATGTCTCCAAATCAGCCAGATAGTCACATTTATAGTCTACAAAGAAAATCATCTAAAATCACTAGACATGGCTAGATGCCACCCCAAAACATCTATTCCTCAATGCTTTCTCAGTCATCACATGTACTGCTGCACTGATGACTATGTCCTAGCCTCCCAATTATCAGCAGGTAGTCAAGGAGAGAAAGACAAGTACTTAGCCTAAATCCTTCCAAGAGGACCCTTGTTTGGCTGGAGGCACCAGCATTGCTCCTGACCTCTACCTTTCTCCAGCTTCAGTGCCAACAGTCAGAGTTGTGTGGGAGGAGATGAAGAGGGACCATCTCCCAGGAGAACAGCTAAAAGAAGAGACAGAAGACTAGGACAGAGGAGCAAATGGGAGAAACAAGAGCGCTTTGAAGAATACCAAGTTGCTATGTCAAAGCAGGGCAATGGAACCCAAACTCCTACTTCCTGTGAGTCACCACTGTCACTCATTTCTTTATCTTTTGGTGTGAAACAATCCTGACAGCTACCACACTAATAACCTGCTCAAACTCTCCCAAACAAGAATCAACCCCATACTAAAACCTCAAACTGGAAGTTTACACACTGCCAGTCAAGCCAGTTATAGTGCTCCTGAGACCAATGGGCCCTCACTCATCTAGCATCTGTTAATACACTGTCATGTGTTTTCTCTAATACCTTATCCCTGCTTCCTTCCTCTGTTCTTGCAACTGGGAACCAGGCTATCTGTTTGCAAACAAGTCAGAAGCCATGAACACAGGCTGATCTCAAGTCACTCATACTTATTACATCTGTGTTCTAACCTGAACCAAGTGCCAACATTTAAACATGACAGGTACTCCTCCCAAAGATCCCAGCCTGGTGACTGTGGTAGGCACTGAGCATGTCTTCCTTCAAAAGGTACATCTCCACTAATGTACTAAGGTCAGAAAAAGACCTGGCCCTGAATCATCTCTGTGTATCCCTAAGGCTCTCCAAATGCACCTAGGTTTCCAGAGATCACAAAATAAGATACCACCAAATTGCTACAGAAACACCCCATATGTCATCTGGAGATACCAAAAGTTACTCTTTTTACTCAAAGACTCCTGGATAAATAAAAAATAAACTTTTAACCAATTTAATATAATAAGACCATGGTCAAAGTCAGCATAGCGAAAAATATGACAATACAGAATGCACATCCTGCTAGTGATCAAGTCCTAAAGCATCAGGGGAATAGGGAACAGACCTTCATCATCAGTCAAAGATGTGCTAGCTTTTCTTTTCCTTCCAGATAATCCTAGATCCTGAAACAGAATAAAAATCAAAAGTGTGAGATTTAACATCACAGAATAAGATGAGAAGGTGGAAATGTCTATTTTTTTTTTTTAAATATTTATTTATTATGTATATAATATTCTGTCTGTGTGCGTGTCTGCAGGCCAGAAGAGGGCACCAGACCTCTTTACAGATGGTTGTGAGCCACCATGTGGTTGCCGGGAATTGAACTCAGGACCTTTGGAAGAGCAGGCAATGCTCTTAACCACTGAGCCATCTCTCCAGCCCCTGGAAATGTCTATTTAACAGATGTCCCTGGAGAGCATCAAGGGATTTGCTGGGAAATCATGACATAAACACCAAGGAGAAGGAGTAAGGATATAGATCCTTAATTACTGTATACAACTTCATCCTCTCAAATTCGCAAATTCATATCCCAAGTGAAACTACAGCTATTTTAAGTGCCACTATATTTTTGTTGTTGTTGTTGTTCTGTTTTTCAAAACAGGGTTACTCTGTGCAGCCTCTGTCCTGGAACTCACTCTGTAGACCAGGCTGGCCTCAAACTCACAGAGATCCACTTGTCTCTGCCTCCTGAGTGCTGGGATCAAAGGTGTGCACCACCACCACCCAATGCCACTGTATTTTCAAAGTGGACTAATTTCATACTCTACTAACTTCTCTAGAAAATATAACAAGCCCACACTCTATGTCAGAGAGCAAAAAGAACCCTGTACTTACCAGATCATGTTCTGGTGATGTATCAAATATCTTTAATCTGGACTCCTTCCCTGGAGACACAAGAAATACAGTATTACCACAAGACCTGTGGTGAGATGATGCTCTTTAACTCATTACGTGCTGTCTACTTATCCGAGCTGAGTCCTATGGCTATCAACAATCAAAGACAGGGAGTACAAATTCCACCACCTCCCCTGCACAGTAAACCCATTCCTCTTAGTAACCCAGAACAACTGTTTTCATCTTTTCATCTTGTGGTTCTCTCTTCTCTTCTCTTCTCCCCTCCCCTCCTCTCCCCTCCCCTCCCTCTCTCTCTCTCTCTCTTTAAATGTTTTTTGAGTCAAGGTCTAGCTGAGTTCGGGCAGCCTTCAAATTCACACACCCCTGCCTCTACCTGCTAAGCGTTGGGATTCAAATTAGTGCCACTTTGTCTAGCTCTCAGTTTACAATTCTACAACTTTAGTAATGGCCACCTCTCAGTCTGCTCCGTCACCAAAAATATGAAAGGCATGAGGGCTCCTGGAACATTCTAAGGACTAGAGAAGACAGTAAGTGCCACTCGTGTTGGTGTCTCACATGTACCTAAGTATTCAATTACTGGGAAAAAACGACTACAGAAATATCTCAGTAGTGCAAAGACCAACCCAATTCCCAAAGGGCCCTATGCCTGACAGATAAATCAGTTGGTCTCTTTACTGTCCAGAAACAGGACTTCAATTATGAAAACATTCAGAGTCAACCAACTTTGGGTTACTGACACATAGTAAAAAGAGCAAAGGAGCTGAGATGAAGAACTAACTGTTGTTGGGCCTGGTGGTGTACACCTTTCCATCCCAGCACTCAGGTGCTAGAGAACAATCTTTCCTCCTGAATTTCAGGCCAACAAGGGCAACAGAGGGAGATCCTACCCTCTCCCCACAACACTCCTTTGTGTATGTGTGTATGTGTGTGTGCACAAAATAAAACAAGCAGAACAAATGTATGCAAATGGTCTCCTATCCAATGAACTCTCTAGCCAAAACCAGGAAGGTGAACACAATATAAAAAAATGTGAAGCCTGTGTGTACATATCCTATAAGTTAAATGCTAGGCCTTACAAATGTTATATCTAGACCTCACAAAATCTCTATATCTGAGATTCATTAAGACTAGCTTTAAAAGCTTGGCAAGATGGCTCAATGGGCAAAAACACCTACCATCAAGCCTGATAATCTAAGTCCAATCCCCAAAACTCATGATGAAAAACAAACCAAGTCTCACAAATTGTACTTAGACCTCCATAGGCATGTGGTGGCACACATTCACCCATACATATACAAAATGAATATGTAAATCTTTAAAAATATTTTAAAACTATAGGAGGACCAGAAAGATAGGTCAGACAAGTAAATCCCCTCACTGCCAAGCCTGATGGACCCACATGACAGGGGAGAACCACCTCTAGAAAGCTGACCTCTGACCGTCTCACATGCCACGGTGCACATGCGTCTTCTCCCATCCCACACTAAATAAATAAATGTAATAAAAAAGTTTCAATATCATACCTCTTCTGGAAACTTTCTGTAAATTTAAGGCCTTTTTCCTTTTCTCTTCTAATTCTACTTGTAGTTTTATTTCTACAACCTAAATGTAAAAAAATATATATATGAGTAAATAAGCAAGTCATTATGGATATAAACTGTACAATTCTGCACATAGCACATTAAACTCACACAATACTCATTCACAATACTTCAGGAAAAAAACTCAGTTTGGTGCTCTCTTCTTTGTTTTGTATCCTAGTCTATTCTGCTCAAATTCTATTAGGCAGTAAAAAATCTCAGTTCTTAAAAAAGTGTGTAGATGGGAGCAGGTATCCTGAGACATTGCCTTTCACAGCCAAAGCACTCCAAGAACTACTTGACAGGCCTTTACTACATTTTCATTTCAAAGCTGCCACAGCTACAAAGGTAAACAAAACAAAGTGGTCAGAGCAGGATTATGCTAAACCTTGCAAAAGACTAACAAACACAGAGTGGCAAGTGAGCACAAAGTCTCTGGGTGCACACACATGAATGTTGAAGCTCCTGAGACTCTATCCCCTGGCACACAGCCTCACAGTTTGGACACATTTGATTTTTTTTTTTTTTTGGATTCTTATTTTTACTATAAAAGTTAAAGCCAAAAGCATACATTAGGAATCAAACTGTTTTCTTCTTTCTAGAGATATGACACACGTTTCCTCGTTGGTGACAGTAAACCAAAGACGACAGGTAACCACAAAAACTGTCTACTGCACTGACCCTCTCCCCAAGATGAGCTGATTTTCTTTTTAGATCCTACTAATTCCAGCATTTACCTGTTCAATGTTTGACCAAAAACATTCTATTTCACGGGCAGTGGTGGCAGCGATGCGTCTCAGCCTGCTCTGCTCTTCCTTCTGCCCTCTTTCCTCACCAAGTTTCTTTTCCTCGTGATGACGGGCTACAGTTCTGACAAGCTGGGGAAGAAAAATTCAACAGTTTGTTGTACTCAGGCTGGCAAGATGGGTCAGCAAGTAGAGACACTTGGTACCAAGCTTAACAAGTTGAGATTGATTCCACAAGAGCCATGTAAAATGGAAGGAAAGAGTCAACTCCCAAAAGTTGTTCCCTGACCTCCACATGAATGTGCACACCTATATGAAAAAACAAAGAGTGGGGGGAACAATAAAAAGAGCTCTATGCTATGCCAAGAGAAAAGGGAAATAAGGGGAAAAAAATTAAGACTTCTCAGCCTAGCCGGGCGGTGGTGGCGCACGCCTTTAATCCCAGCACTCGGGAGGCAGAGGCAGGCAGATCTCTGTGAGTTCGAGGCCAGCCTGGTCTACAAGAGCTAGTTCCAGGACAGGAACCAAAAAGCTATGGAGAAACCCTGTCTCAAAAAACCAAAAAAAAAAAAAAAAAAAAGACTTCTCAGCCTAGCCTAGCCTAGCCGTAGTGGAGCACATCTTTAATCCCAGCACTCAGGAGGCAGAGGCAGGAGGATCACAATTTCAAGACCAGCATGCTCCACAAAGAGTAACCATACCACAAAAAACAAAGCCACACATAATTCACTGATAGGTGCCTCCTAGGCTCTTAGGTCTGCTAGATGAAAACATGGCTACAAGCAAATAAATGCTGTCATTTTTTTACCTGACTTTTCTGAACTTTATCTTACTATTTACATCTATTTTTCTCACATATGAAACACTATATGACACTACAACCTTTTTTCCCTGTTTCATGTGATTAATATCTTCACATTCAACAAATACACAACATGCCTAATGGGCCATTGAGTATTTCACTGCATGAATGCAGCTAAATGTTCCTACATATGGAGATTGTTGGGTTAAGATAACTCACATTTTTCCCTAAACAAAATAATGTTTATTTTCTTATTTTTGAGGTAGGGTTTTGCTGACAAGTTTTTTGGGTTTTGTTGTTTTTTTTTTTTTTTTTTTTTGGTTTTTCGAGACAGGGTTTCTCTGTGGTTTTGGAGCCTGTCCTGGAACTAACTCTTATAGACCAGGCTGGTCTCGAACTCACAGAGATCCGCCTGCCTCTGCCTCCCGAGTGCTGGGATTAAAGGCGTGCGCCACCACCGCCCGGCTCTGTTGTTTTTTTAACAGTAGAGTAAGTGTGTGCATCTGTAGGTAGGTGCAGGTGAGTGTTAGTGCTCTAAAATATGGGACACTCCATGAGTCTGAGTGTCACTCTTGCACAGGGTCATAATAATCTTCTCTGTATTTTATTTTATGTGCTACTGAAGCAAGTAATAATTGTTTATTCTTTTATTTTTCTTTTTGATTTTTGAGATGGTTTCTCTGTATAACAGCCCTTTCTGTCCTGGAACTCGCTTTGTAGGCAAGAATGTCTCCAAACTCTGCCTTCTGAGTACTGGGCTTAAAGGTGTACAATAGCAGGCAAGGATTTTTTTTAATTATTTTTATGTGTATGAATATTTTGCTTGCCTTATATGCAGTGCCTAAGGAGGCAAGAAAACATCAGATCCTCTGGAAATAAATTATAAAGTTATGAACCACCATGAGGGTAGGTGCTGGGAACCAAACTAGGGTCCTCTGAAAGAGCAACCAGTACTTTTAGTATACTTGAGTTATCAACACCGAAACTGACTTTTTTTTTTTTTTTTTTTTTTTTTTTTTTTGGTTTTTCAAGACAGGGTTTCTCTGTAGTTTCAGAGCCTGTCCTGGAACTCACTCTTTAGACCAGGCTGGCCTTGAACTCACATAGATCCACCTGCCTCTGCCTCCCTCCCTGGTGCTGAGATTAGAGGCGTGCGCCACAACTGCCTTGCTCCTTTTTGTTGTTACGATGTCTATGTATGCCGGGCGATGGTGGCGCACGCCTTTAATCCCAGCACTCGGGAGGCAGAGGCAGGCGGATCTCTGTGAGTTCGAGACCAGCCTGGTCTATAAGAGCTAGTTCCAGGACAGGCTCCAAAACCACAGAGAAATCCTGTCTCGAAAAACCAAAAAAAAAAAAAAAAAAAGATGTCTATGTACTATGTATATACCTTTTTTTGTTGTTGTTGTTTATCACAGGGTCTCAGATTGGTCTCAAATGTGCTATGAGCCAAAGATGATTTTGAACTTCTTATTCTCCTACCTCCACACCCCAAGTCTTAGAATTCCAAATTACAAGTGTATACCACCACACCTGTGTTATAAATGCTGGCAATCAAACCCAAGAACTTCAGGCATGTTAGACAAACACTCTGCCAAGTGAACTACATCTCAATCTGAAGATTTCAATTTATTTTAGGAGACAAGGTTTTACTATATAGCTCTGGCTGACCTGAAACCCACAAAATAGATCAGGCTGGCTTTGAAGTCACGGAGTTCTACCTGCCTCTGCCTCCCAAGAACAGGGATTAAGGTTGTGACCCACCATTATCTGGCTTAAGATTTTACTTTAAAGAATTTTTTTTCATGTGCTTGCATGTTTTCCCTGAATGTATATATGTGTACCTGTGTGTATCTGTTACCCTCAGAGCCAGAGGAAAGTGTGAGAATCCCTGAAACTTGAGTTATAGATGGTTTGGGTACCCATGTGGATTTGGG
Source organism: Chionomys nivalis (assembly GCF_950005125.1). NCBI lineage: Eukaryota > Metazoa > Chordata > Mammalia > Rodentia > Cricetidae > Chionomys > Chionomys nivalis. The sequence goes on along the minus strand of NC_080088.1, from coordinate 126,468,661 downwards.
AACTGAACCAAGTCCTCTAAAAGAACAACAAATGCTCTTAACCACTGAACCATCTCTCCAAAGCAAAATTCTATTTTTAGATGTCATTCTGTGTTCCCAATGAAAATACTCTATGTACTTGCCTGTATCAGCTCAAAAAAGTAACTCATTCAACACAGAGCACATACCAATAATCACTGTCTACCTCATCTGAGATAGAAAAAGCACTCAGCTACAATGACACCAGGCACTAGTGTCTCATCAACACTCTCATGGCTTCCTTGAAGCTCTCCCTGAAGCTGGTGTTTGTTTCTCCCTGTCCCAGTGAGAAGGAAGGGTTGATGTAGGCTTAATGTGCAGAGCTGACCCCTCACTAATGCCTATGAATTCTATGCTGTTCTTCAGCCTACCTACCCTACTCCACCAGCCTTATTCCTGAGTGCTAGGAATAAGGTCATGTGACACTACCATTTAAGGTATGTGCCTGGCTCACTTACAGCAATTTAAATCTCAACTACTCCAAAAGGCACAAAGCATGTTTCAAACCTACTTTCTTAGCAGCAGCCAACTTCCACCTCCGCTCCTGGGCAAAGTCTGTGGCCATCCACTGCATCTCTTCCAGCAGGTAGTCCCAATGAGATTTAGGGCGTGGAGCTTCTTGAAGCTTTGGCAGCCGCCTTAGGGACCACAAGCCTTCCTTCCTTAAATCTGCTATTCGCTGATGGATCTGGTTTTCCTGTAAGGAACATGGATGTCGGGGGTAAGGGTCAGCATGTAATTAAATGTACTCTGCTAAACCCTACTGTGTCAGGCTCAGGAACTGAAAGAGAGAGACTCAAAGAGGTCACCGTGCAAGGTAAGTGTTCACACAGGTTAAGTGGCTCTAGAAGAACACCATAGAGTCAGATTCTCTCAGACACTGTCAAGGAAGCCAAGCAGTAGTGATCCTGCTGTCTCTAAAGAGCAAAATAAAAAGGCCCAGATGTAAACTCAGTAGTAAAGCAACAACCTAGCATCCCAAGGCCCTGGGTTCAAGCCCCAAGAGCCACCAGAAAAAGAAGAAAAAAGTTAGAATGAAACCAAAAGGACCAATGTTTACACCAAAAAATCGAAGTGTGTACAAGGGAAACAACAATGCCAGGAATTTGCTCTACAACAACCAGGAAGAAGAAAGAAAAAAAAAATCAATGAAGACTAGCCACAGAGCTAACATCAAACTAGACAAAGAGAAGCACTTAGTTTATGTCAATCAAATATAATGTGTGCTTCTTTAAACTCCTGATAAAACTGAACAAAACAGTCCTCCAAAAAGAACTAAGTACTACGTGCTGGGCATTGCCTCTTGAGGGTGTGGCTCCTGTCACTCCTGCCTGACTCCCACCTTCAGCCATGACTGGACAAAAATCAGTCCACCATGGTCAACTTCACCACAAGGCAAAGACGTCCATGAGTCTACTTTGTGCAGAAAAGGCTGCATTATTTAGTCCCAGTCCTGGTTTCTAATGATCATAAACCAAGTACTCAGTTCTAAACTATCACAGCCTTTAAATAATGAAATATATATCACAAACCAGAATACAAGCTGAATTCTGGCTATTTTGTATGATGACATAAGTCTTTATTTTGTTCAGTTACTCTCTTAGTCAAGTGGGGAGCAAGATCTCCCAAACCCAGGCTAGCCTAGAAAACAAGAAGATTCCCCCAAACAAATAGGCTCTGTACTTGCCTAGGCACACTTACCAGTGTTATCTGTTCGGCCAGCTTATCCTGAGAACCATCCTGGGATGAGGCTGCATTCTGAGCAGGACTCTGTGGCTTGGGGGGAGCTGACACTGCTGCCCCTGGAGACCGGGAAGTGATGGGAGACAGAGCCTTGCTGGTAGCAGTAGAGGGTCTGTTCACTGGAGAAGAACGAGCAGACGAGGGTCCAGGGCCTGAGCCACTCACAGGTACAAGGGATGAGGAAGAGGAGGAAGTAGGCAGAGACCGCTGGCAGGGCTGGGCAGAGTCCAGGGGGGGCCTGGTCGATGCCACTGTCTAGTGGGCAGAAGACAAGTGAATCAGGGTCAGGACAAGGCTTCCACAGGTTCAGAGTGCCCAAACGGCAGAGAACTCAGTCAACACAAGCCAGCACAGTCAGTGCCTTCCTCTCTATGGCAACACATGCACACAAAATTAATCCCATCACAAACCACAACTTGGAACCACAGGCTAGATGATGTCCAATAAATTGTTGTACTGCAAAGAACCTAACAAAAGCTCCATTATAAATTGTACATTAGTACCTTGGTATATTATCTCAGAGCTCATGGAAGCTTTCCTCTTCTTCAGGTTTTTTCTCTTACTTTTAAAAGGTAATTTAATTTTTTTCCCTTAAAAAACAAAAACAAAAACAAAAACAAAAACAAAACCTTGATTATAAAGCCTAAGTATCTTCCTGCTTCAGCCTTCTGAGGGCTGGGGTTACAGATACGCACCATCATATGCAGGTTTTATTCCTTGCATTTTTGGAAGGTGGTGCTGTTTTCTTAATTTCTTGTAATAATTTGGGATCTGATTGGCAAGTTTTATTTTTTTCATTTATGCAGAACTAAAATTTGTATTATATAAGGAAAGTTGCTTTGATCATGAAGGCACAAAAAAGGAAGCTGGATAAAAGCCACAGGACTGAACATTGATCACTCTCTGCTCACTGGTTGCATATACAATATGACCCGGCACCTCACACCCCTGTGGTCATGCTTTCCCCATCATAATAGGTTGTACCCTTAAACCATGAGGCAGAAATTCCTTCATCCCTGAATTTAAAGTAAAATAAAAACCACACAAGACTGTTTTAGCTGTAGAAAGATGAATAATACAATGCTAGACTAGAGTTTTATTTGTGTTATACTTTCTTTTTTTAAATTGTTTATTTTTTTTTAAAGATTTATTTTTTTATTATATATACAATATTCTGCCTGCATGCAACCCTGTGGGCCAGAAGAGGGCACCAGATCTCATCACAGATGGTTATGAGCCACCATGTGGTTGCTGGGAATTGAACTCAGGACCTCTGGAAGAGCAGACAGTGTTCTTATCCTCTGAGCCCTCTCGCCAGAGTCTTGTGTTATATTTTCATGTAACAATATCACTCAAATGTCAAATGAGCTTATTATTTTTATGTATACTATTTAGAGACAAGATCTCAATATTGTAGCTTAAGCTATCCTTGAACTCTCCATTCTCCTGCCTCAACCTCTGGAGTGCTAGGATTATAGGCCAGTACCACCAAGTCCCAGCTTGGCTTCTTGCATCTTTTTAACAAATCCATGTATGTCTCTTATTGCAGGAAGGCTAGAGAGATAGGAAACCTTTCTGTACTGTCCAGAAGCCATTCTCACAAAAGGGGCCTCAACCTCAACAAGTCTGTGTGAAGTTCTAGGAGCCCAGAGAGGAGGTCACTTAGAAAGAGGTAAAGGGCAAGGCTAGATTGGCAGGAAGGCCAGTCGGGCCCACCATCCCAAAATGTTAACAATAACTCCTACAGGTGTCTACCTCAGGGGCCCAGAAGTCACAGTAGGTACATACATAAAGAAATAAAGCTTTATTCGAGTATAGTCACCTCATAAATTATCTGGAGCTATGCTTTCAGGAACAAAGCTAAGAGACTGACAGAGCAGAATGGCCTACAAAGCCAAAAAATTCTCCTATGGCCATTTACAGAAAACAGGGGCTAATCCCAGCCCAACTCATCAGAAACAAGTGTCTTTCCCACCAAACTGAAGATTGACCTGTGGGCCTCAGACAAGTCTACTTAACTTTCTTTTAATTTTTGCAACAGGATCTAAGTTGGCCAAGACAGCCTTGAACATGCAATCATCCTGCCTCAACCTCCCAAGTAGCTGGGATTACAGATGTGTTACAAGGTCTAACTAGTAATGAGTTTCTATAGATTTATGGTTATTTTTAAAGATTTTAAATTATTTGCATGTGTATGTGTCTCTGTGTGGGTATGTATGCACACTTGGGTATAGGGAAGACCCTTGGAAGTCACAAGAGGATGTCAGAACCTCTGGGACTGGTCTTACAAGGGGTCATAAATCACCCAATGTGGATGTTGGGAACTGAACTCAGGCCCTCTGCAAGAATAGTAGTCTGTGCTCTTCGCCTCTGAGTCATCTCTCCAACCCTGGACAGTTTCTTAAAAGTCATTTACCATAGCTGATCCTTTTTTTGTTTGTTTGTTTGCTTTTGTTGTTATTTTTTCCAGACAGGGTTTCTCTGTGTAGCACTGGCGGTCCTGGAACACCCTCTGTAGACCAGGCTGGCCTAGCTGATCCACTTAACAACAAAGGCAGGAAACAAAGGTAAAAACCACAATGCTGCTCTAAGTGAGGACTGTGGCTGCAAAAGAAGGACGATCACTCTCTTGAAAGCAAAGCCTGGCGTAATGGTGTGCGCCTTTAATCCCAGCATTTAGGAGAGGGAGGCAGGTGAGTTCAAGGCCAGCCTGGTTTACTGAGTTCCAGTACAGCCAGGATTGTTGTACAGAGAAACCCTGTCTTGGAGGGGAAAAAAAAGAGAGAGAAAGCCATGGGGACAGAGTCTAGTGGTCCTGGGGTCAATCACCTTCTTTCCCTAACCAAGTGTGTGGGAAGTTTCCATACCTGCCTGCCTCAAAGCTCTAGAATAACCCAAGATACTTGCCACTAAGATGATGACATGTCAAGTTTTTAACCTTATGGCTTGAACTTCTCATGAAATGGGAGTAGCAAATTCCACTGCACAAAGTTGCTGGACAGAGAAATTACCCCCAGTGACATTCCCACCACAGCACATGGTAGTCAGTATAGATTGTTCTTCTTTTTCTGTGTCCATCTGTTTTAAGCCTTTGCTATAAATCCTAACTGGAACTTAAACTCTTCTGAGAAGCTCCCTTATTAATGAGAGAAGTAACAGCAAAGGGGCCCAGTACTCACTGACGCCCATCTATGCGCTAAAGCTGGTGTACCTGCCATGCTGCACAGTCTCAATAGACTTCAGGAATGGGAGAAAGCACTCACAAACCCACATGGTGTAAAGTCAGTGAGGAGAAGTGGCATCCTCAACACTAGAACAGGCAGTGCCATCACATTGGTGGAATTCGTCATATTAAAAAAAAGGAAAAGGAAGCCGCAAAGGAGGAAGCCGAGCTGATGGTGAAGATCATAGCTTCACCCTTGAACAAAGCTGGAGTCAACTCTAAATTATCACTTCATTGATGTCTCTTTGGGTCAATCCCACAATTTTTAAAACTGGTAGAATTGATCACCACATAAGGTTTCCCAGAAGACCAAATGGGATGACAAGTACAACATGCTCCGAAGATCATGAGACTTAACAGGTCGAGGCTCCTCTACTAAAAGCAACAATAATAATGATTTTCTATTACTTTAATGATTGTTATACAGAGCCAAATAGAATTAATTTGCAACTGCTACAATAACCAACTGTGCTAAGGAAGGCAAGTAAAGCTGCTTCGAGGAATGTGCTGGTTCAGTGCAGGCCATACTACCAAATACCTAAACTGCAGGCCAACTTTGCAGACCGCTTCCTCTTTTCTTCTGCACCTCACTAGTCAAAACAGCCAATGTCCACAGAGTACCTGGGTCTGGGAAGAAAGCTGAGAGGTCTGCATCTGTGCCTTCCCGGTCATCGGAACATGGAGGGTCGACTGGGCAGGCTGTGGAGAAGGAGCAGCAAGCTGGCTAGGCAGGGGGGCAGGGATGGGGGCATTCAGCTGTGGAGTCTTCACTGGGATTTGGAGCTGAGTTGGAGTTTCCACCATCTGTGACTGCTGTGAAAACTGTAAGGTGGAAGAGAGAGCTGTGGCTGGGACAGTGGCTGGGGGCAGCCTCGCAGGGAGCTGTGGTGGTGGGGTGTGCAAGCTGGCGGCATTCTGCACAGGAGGCCCTGTGGAAGGGTCGTACTGCTGTTGGCTCTGCTTCTGTCCAGTGAGCTGTGTAGCCTGAGGAGTTGGGGGCATCCCTCCTGCAAAATAAAAAAATAAATAAAAGCCCAAAGCAATGATCTCAGTGCACAGCAGCTTCCACCAAGTGACTCACAAGGACTCAGACTGGACATCCTGCTGCTCACATGAGAACTTTTAACACTCAAAATGGTAGTGTCCTAGAGCAGACCTAAGGTCAGAATGAGCACACAAAGAAGGAAAGAATGCACCCAACTATTGCAAGTTAGTACTAAGCAAAACGAGCATCAAATAACCACAGGGCACCTGACAGCAGTAGGAATAAGGAACACAGAAATAAAATCACTTGAAGTACAGTGTGGAGGTATGTGACTCCCACTAGAAGGGCAGGACCTATCGCCAGGGCTTTCTCATACTGGATTGGATTGACTGAGATGCAGAAACATGTCCCCACACGGGAAAGTCTATGTCCAGTACAGTCCCTTAACTGCATGGTCCCAATCTGGGCCGGGTTCTAGGTTTTGGGCATTCCCTCACGACAAACTAAGAGTACTGCTCTACTGCTGGGTCTTACCTTGGACTGTCGGCATTAACTGCTGCAGAGGGACTCCTGCATTCACCCCTGGATGCTGGAAAACTACCCCTGGATGACCCACTTCAAGACGAGGTCTCTTAGACTGCTCTAGAATAATTTTCAAGAAAGGTGTCGTTTCATGTAAAAATAAAACCACAGAAATAGTAGGAAAAAAAACAAATGTAAATGTTTTTATAGTCTTTGAAAAGGGAAGCCCTCCTACGCTATAAGGGACAAGACTGACACAGTTCCATTAAAAATCTGAAAGTACAAAGAAAAGCATCATACAAAGGTCAAAGGACAAGCAACACATGACTGGCAGAGGCTCACTTCATCATTCTCAAAGCACTCACAAGTAACATGAGAAGTTTCAATGACTAGGACAATTGACAGAGAACATCAATGGCAAGCCAGGGACAGGTTCACAAACGGTTAATGAGCAATAAAAGAAAAGCTCCTGTGCACCTTACTCGGAATCAGACATCCACATCCGAACAAGAGGTGTGACTTCAGCCTCAGGTCAGACTACCAAACATTAAAAGATTTATCAAAATAAGGAAAATGGACAGAGAGAGACAGAAACTCTTGACAGCTGTGGAACTGGACACGCCTACTCGCAGGCAGTCTGAGAGCAGCACTACATATCACTCTTCTGGACCTGGCAGCTCCTTCCAATCAGCTACCAGATATATCAAATGAACATTTCAGACTATACGTCAAAAGTCTCTGCTCATTCTGGCAGAAAATCAAAACAAAACAAAAACCAAAAAGTGTAGTAATAAACATGGAAGACTAGCAAAGACTGATAAAAGTCAGCCATCTGCCGGGCGGTGGTGGTGCATGTCTTAATAATCCCAGCACTTGGTAAGCAAAGGCAGGCAGATCTCTGAGTTTAAGGCCAGCCTGGTCTACAAAGTGAGTTCCAGAGCCGGGCGGTGGTGGCGCACGCCTTTAATCCCAGCACTTGGGAGGCAGAGGCAGGCGGATCTCTGTGAGTTCGAGACCAGCCTGGTCTACAAGAGCTAGTTCCAGGACAGGCTCCAAAGCCACAGAGAAACCCTGTCTCGAAAAACCAAAAAAAAAAAAAAAGTGAGTTCCAGGACAGCCAAGGCTACACAGGGAAAACCATGTCTCAAAAAAGCCAAAAAAAAAAAAAAAAAAGTCATTTGTCCAAAGCCATGTGTAGTGTGGCACACACCTGTAAACCCAACATTGGAAAGCCAGAAGTGGGAGGTTTTCTCCAAGTTCAAGGACAGCCTGAGCTATATGAAGAGTTCCAGGCCAGTCAGATCTCGTGATATAGTATCTTTGAAAGAAAAAAAATTTCATCCACATAGTGAAACATGGTGCAGATACTGGAAGATTCAGATGCATTGACTGGGAAAGTGACCTATTAAGGTTATTTTTTTAAAAGTAACTCTATCTTTGTGTTTACGTCTTAGTTTTTTCAGAATAACTCAGACGTATAAAAATTTTAAGTATATACTGAAGAATGTCTGTGATAATCACAACATACTGACAGCGAACCCCTGCTGGGACGGCAGAAGAAGCAGGCATCAAGGCAGAGGCAGCTATGTGTCACCTTCTGAACTACCTGTGCCTCTCACATTAAAAAGAGAAAAAAGTGCCAGACAGTGGTGGCACACATTATTAATACCAGCGCTGGTGAGGCAGGGGCAGGAGGATTTCTATGAATTTCAGGCCAGCCAATGCTACATTGAGAAACCCTGTCTTTAAGAAAAAAATTTGGGGAGAGGGAGAAAAAGGGGCACGGTAATTTAAAAAATAGCTTCCAGGCCGGGTGGTGGTGGCGCACGCCTTTAATCCCAGCACTCGGGAGGCAGAGGCAGGCGGATCTCTGTGAGTTCGAGGCCAGCCTGGTCTACAAGAGCTAGTTCCGGGACAGGCACCAAAGCTACAGAGAAACCCTGTCTCGAAAAACCAAAAAAAAAGAAAAAAGAAAAAAAAATAGCTTCCAAAAGTGGTTATGCAGTTCCAACAGTGAGTCATACTGGCTGTTCAAGGGAAAGCAGACGGAATGTGCAGAATTAATGAAGTTTCTAATTTCAATACAGATAAAAACTTATGCAAATATTTTAGCTGATAATAACCAAAAGAAAAATTAACTTAAAAAGTAGAAATTAAGTTCTTTAGAAACATGTGGCAACTAAACCACCACTGCATTGTTGGCCACACCGGGCATACCTGTGGATGGCATCACCTGCTGCCTCTTAAAGGGGTCGGCTTCTGTGGCACTGCCAGCCCCCACCACGAGACTCCCAGTCAGAGCTTGGTGCTAAAAAATAATGAAAAGCAGTAAGATTCTTATTGTTATAGCCATCAGAAGAATGACACACACTATACCACCATATCTATTCCAAACACTGACCTCTCTCCCTTTAATAAAGAGGCTGCTACTACCTACCCATCATCTTTAAACACACATATATAATGTACATTTATATATCAGAAATACTGTAAGATTCTAACTTACCTCTTAGGAGAAAAGAAAAGGACTGGTAAAGACCTATTATTCTGGTTTTAAATGGAATTTCAAATCATCACCAATCTACAAGCTTCAAAACTAGTTTTAACTACTGACTGACAACAAAAGAGTTGATGAAGACCTAGGAAACCTTACTTTTAGTTGTGAGGCTACAGCTTGGTTGACCTACATTCATACTACCTGGCCCAATTTCACACCAAAAAATTAGTAACAAAGGGAAAAATACAGGTGCCTTCCTACTAGGGATCAAACCTAATAAACAACAATCTATCCGGAATCTTCAAGATGATGTTTTTTGATTATCACCCCATCTCTCTCTTTGCGTATATATAAACAAATATGTAGTCATATATTTTTCATTTGCATATACACATACACAGATGTGTGTCTACATATATATCTATGTATGTGTATATACAAATGAAATATATGTTAGTTAAATAAGGCTTAAATAAAGCAGAGGAACTCAATCTGTATGAGTTTTATGGTTTCAACTAGGTGCATCTGACATTATAGAAAAGGCAGAACTATGAGGACACAAGATAGTCAGTGGTTACAAGGAGTGGGTGGGAGGGTAGAATGCAGCACATTTTACATGATCATGGCAGTCTAAACCTGTAATTAGCAGTGAAACAAGAGAGAGCCCCAGTGTATACTACAAACTCTGGATGACAATAATGTCCACACAGGATCAGTTAAACAAGTGAACCCCTGTGGGCAATGTCGACAGAAGTCAGGTTACACATGTGGGAAGACAGGGAAAAGGGGATTTAGATCATCTCTGTACCTTATTTCTGTTCTGCTATAAACCAAAAGCTGCCCTAAAATAAATAGTCTGGCTTGGTGTGCACATCTTTAATCCTAGCAATCACAAGGCAGAAGCAGGTAGATCACTCTGAGTTGATGCCAGCCTAGTCTACATAGTGAGTTCTAGGCCAGCCAGGGATACACAGTGAGGCCTTGATACACAGTGAGGCCTTATTTAAAAACAATTTTTAGAAGACCTTTAAACTAAGCGGAGAAACTCCTACCTATAACGCCAGCACCCAGGAAGCAGAAGCAAAAGGATCTCTCTAAGTTGGAGGCCAGCTAGGGATACATAATGAGACTCTCTCATTAAAAAACAAACAAAACAAACACAAAAAAAGATCAAAAACTATAAAAGCATAATTTCCTGAAAAGCTACTGACATGTCACTTCACAAAAAGAGCAATGAACTGAATCTTGGTCAGCAAAGACTTCTCCATCTGAGCACTGCCCCTGCCATCTCAGCACATCCATAACAGCAGCACTGCCCAGTAGATATAGGTTATGGGATTTATCTCTAAAAGATTTGGTTCTTCCAATTTAAACACCAGAGTTACGGGTGCTAATCAAAAGACAATGTGCATGAACTACTGAACTAAGTGCCTTGAGGCCTAGAAAGAGACAGGGTTTGGCCCCTGTAGCCCACACTACAGAATATAGGTTCACCAATAACAGGTGGCACAGTGAACACAGAGGTGCCCTATTCATATTTAATAAAGATAGGCGGGCACTCAGGAGGCAGAGGCAGGCGGATCTCTGTGAGTTCGAGACCATCCTGGTCTACAAGAGCTAGTTCCAGGACAGGCTCCAAAACCACAGAGAAACCCTGTCTCGAAAAAACCAAAAAAAAAAAAAAAAAAAAAAAAGATAGACGGAAGAGAGAGAGAGCAGGAGACAGAGTGTGCTGGCTAGTCTCATGTCAACTTAACACAAGCTAGAGTTATCTGAAAGGAGGGAACCTCAATTAAGAAATGCATCTATAGACCAGCCTGGTCTATAGAGCTAGTTCCAGGACAGGCTCCAAAGCCACAGAGAAACCCTGTCTCGAAAAAACCAAAAAAAAAAAAAAGAAAGAAAGAAATGCAGCTATAGAAGAGAAGTAGTGGTACAGGCCTTTAATCACAGAACCTGAAAGGCAGAAGCAGGCTGATCTCTGAGTTCCAGGACAGCCAGAGCTGTTATACAAAGAAACACTGACTTGAAAAATCACTCAGGACCGCGAGGGGTGCACCCACACACTGAGGCAAAGGGGATGTTCTATCGGGAACTCACCAAGGCCAGCTGGCCGGGGTCTGAAAAAGCATGGGACAAAACCGGTCTCGCTGAACATAATGGACAATGAGGACTACTGAGAACTGAAGAACAATGGCAATGGGTTCTTGATCCTATTGCACGTAATGGCTTTGTGGGAGCCCAGGTAGTTTAGATGCTCACCTTAATAGACCTGGATGGAGGTGGGTGGTCCTTGGACCTCCCACAGGGCAGAGAAACCTGCTTGCTCTTTGGCCTGAGGAGGGAGGAAGACTTGATTGGGGGAGGGGGAGGGAATGGGAGGTGGTGGCGGGGAAGAGGCAGAAATCTTTAATAATTAAATAAATTAATTAATAAAAAGAAAGAAGTATGAAAAAAATAAATAAAAATAAAAAGAAAGATTTTAAAAAAAAGAAAAGGAAGAAGAAAGAAAGAAAGAAGGGAGGGAGGGAGGGAGGGAGGGAGGGAGGGAGGGAGGGAGGGAGGGAGGGAGGGAGGGAGGGAAGTAAGCAAGCAAGCCTTTGTAAATCCAGCAGTAACTAAAATTTAAAAAAAAAAAAAAGATCTAGTAGCTGTAGGGGTTTTTTTGTAATTAGTGATTGACAAGGAGGGCCCAGCTCACTGTGGGTGATGCCATCCCTGGGCTGGTGATACTGGGTTCTATAAGAAATCAGGCTGAACAAGTCACGAGGAGCAAGCCAGTAAGTAACACCTTCCAAGGTCTCTGCAATCAACCCCAACATTCAGGTTCCTGTCCTGTTTAAAGTTTCTATCCTGACTTCCTTCAGTAATGGGCTACAATGTGGAAGTGTAAGCCAAATAAACCCCTTCCTCCTCAATTTGCTTTTTGGTCATAGTGTTTCATTGAAGCAATAGAAACCCTAACTAAGACAAAGAAGGAAGAAATAAAGGAATGATCTGAAAAATCAAAACATATTAACAATGGCTTCTCTGTGAATGGGATTATAGATAACTTGTAATTCATGTATGTGCACTTTTCTTAGTTTTCCAAATACTGTGAAATAAATGAGTGTCACATTTATTCTTTAGTAAAAAGATAAATGGCTGGCATCCAGCAGCGACTAAGTACTCTCTATTAGATGAAACATTCTCCAAATGACCATAGCTCCAGGTGAAACACCACAACAAAGAAGAGGTAGCAGGTGCTAGAGAAGGAAAAGAAGTCTCGCAAGTTTCCCAAAGTTGGCAGGTGGCATGAAGGCAGTCCCCAAGCTACACTCAGTGGAAGGAGGACAAGGAGAGCACAGACTGCTGGACATAGGAGTCCTGTTTACCCTGCCTAGGTCTGGCTGGCAGATACTAGGAGTATGACTGACCACCAACCACATTCAAAAAGGCAGCATACAAAGGTCAAGATAAGAAACTAAAAAATTGGGGGCTGGAGAGATGGCTCAGAGGTTAAGAGCACTGCCTGCTCTTCCAGAGGTCCTGAGTTCAATTCCCAGCAACCACATGGTGGCTCACAACCATCTGTACTGAGATCTGGTGCCCTCCTCTGGCATGCGGGCATACATCGAGGCAGAATGTTGTATACAAAATAAACAAATAAATAAATATAAAAAAAAAGAAACTAAAAAATTTAGTGCCACCTTTCTTAAAGGAGAGCAAAATGTGCAGCTGCAACGCAGTAGCCAGGCATGGTAGGCCACAGTCCTAACACTCAGGAGAGTGAGGCAGGGGGACTGCAAATACAAGGCCAACCTGAACTGCATGAAGAAACCCTGTCTTGGTTTTTTTGTTTTTGTTTTGTTTTTTTGTTTTTCTAGACAAGGTTTCTCTGTGTAGCCTTGGTTATCCTGGAACTTGCTTTGAAGGCCTGGCTGAAAACTCTGCTTGGTTTTTTTTGTTTTTTTTTTTTTAAAAAAAAGTCAGGTACACACCTTTAATCCCAGTACTTGGGAGGCAGAGACAAGTGAATCTCAAAAGTGAATTCAATACCAACCTGGTCTACAGAGTGAGTTCCAGGACTGTTACACAGAGAAACCCTTTCTTAAAAAAGGAAAAAAAAAAAAAAAAAACCACAACAACAACATTAGCTACGAAGCAGCTAGATGACTCAGCAGATAACCTGAGTTGGATCCCTGATACATACATGGGAGAAATCAAGTTCCCTAGGTTGTTCTCTGATCTACGTATTTATGCCATGTACTGTACTCCCACACATATACAATCAATCAATCAGTCAGTCAATAATGTAGCTTACAGAGAATCTAACTCAAAATAATTGCTGCCTATACAAGGAGAAAGATTCAACACCAGCAGGAACCTGAAGCTTCTAAAGTCGAATTTCTCCACTTTAAATACGTAATGGAACGGCTACATGGCTAGACCATAGCTCTAAGACTGGTGCTGTCACTAGAGGTAGGATGGGGACAGGAAGAAGAAAGAACCCTTTCTGAGTACCTTTAAAAACATATCTATTAGTGGTAGAGACTCAATAATCTCTTATCTCTTAATTCAAAGTTTTCTGACACCAGGATTTGGTATGGACAATACAAACACAAAGCCTACCTAAGATTTCTTTTCAAAAGTATGTACAGTGGTGCTGGAGGGATGTCTCCATGGTTAAAAGCAATTTCTGTTCTTGTAAAGGACTAGCGTTTGGGTCCCAGAACCTACAAGGTGGCTAACAAGCTCTAGTCCCAGTGATTCCAATGCTCTCTTCTGTTCTCACAAGCACCAGAATGAATACAATACACATACATACATGCAAGTAAAACACTCATGTGTACAAAATAAAAATCTTAAAAAACAAGAAGAGCTAGACTTGGTGGCACAGCCTTTTAAAAATCTCAGCACTTGGGAGGCAGTCTACGAGTCTCAGGCCAACCAGGTTTACACAGTGAGACCTGACTCAAAAAAAGGAAAAATAATAATAAAATTCATTTTAAAAAAAACTATGTACAATAAAACAGGTTATGATCCCATTTTATGAGATGGCTCAGAGGTCAAAAGCATTGGCTGCTCTTCCAAAGGTCCTGAGTTCAATTCCCAACAACCACATCCATTCCAGCTCACAACCATCTGTACTGCCCTCTTCTGGCCTGCAGAAATACAAACAGGCAAAACACTGTGTACATAATAAATAAGTAAATCTTTTTAAAATCCCATTCATGGCCGGGCGGTGGTGGCGCACGCCTTTAATCCCAGCACTTGGAAGGCAGAGGCAGGCGGATCTCTGTGAGTTCAAGGCCAACCTGGTCTACAAGAGCTGGTTCCAGGACAGGAACCAAAAGCTACAGAGAAACCCTGTCTCGAAAAATCAATCAATCAATCAATAAATAAATAAATCCCATTCATGCTTAATAAACTTTCAATTATACACATAAAAACATAAACACATTCATAATATAATACAGAAAACAATGGCTGTGGTAGGGTACCTAATACTGCAAAGGTGGTCACATAGAACTACTCCACATCAAGAGAGCAGTAAGACCCTCCTCTGCAGCTCTGGAAATCGCTGGGTTACAGAAAGCTCTAGATCTGTATTCTGATTAACACAACATTAGCTGCAAACAACAAAATCCATCCTGAAATTCTTTTTAGAATGCTTAGTGTAGCATCAGGACAAGATATGAGAACAGGAAAGCTGACATATTCTGGTATATCCATCAATATCCTTGGCTAAACATGATGTAGCATACGTCAGGCCCTATAAGCTAACCCTCTCTGACTCACAAATGCTACACTCCTAAGAGTACTTTCCTAGCGGGAACAGAAAGTCCAAACCTGAACACCAGCTGAATGAACTACAGCTCTCAAACTGATGGAATATGAACAATTGCTTATAAGCACTACCATGAAGGAGCAAGCCATGTAATGCTAGCAGTTTGGAAGCATTGGATGCTGCAGTTCAAGGTCAGTTGTTCTGACTCCCACATGTGCATGTGACTTTAATTAATCATATCATTTAAATGGGTATCAAATATTGAATAACCCATTCCAATTTTCTGTATATTTTAATTTTTAAAATATACCACTAAAAGGAAAATTAAGAAAGTCACTGCATAGCATTTAACATACCATTAATAGGATTGAGGATGTGGTTCAAAGTGTACAAACCTAAATGGCCCGAGCCTGATCCCCATAATCCACAGAAAAAGTAGGATATAGTGGTGTCCATCTGTAATCCCAGCATTTCCATGGTGAGATGAGAGGTAACCATAAAACAGTTAACTCCCACCAGACATAGTCATGCACACCTTTAATCCCAGGACTAGGGGGACAACCTAGTCTACATAACAAATTTCAGACTAGACAGGTTACACAGTAAAACCTTATCTCAAAAAAACAAAAATTGTCCTCTGACCTACACACGCACACACGCACACACACACACACACACACACACTGAATAAACAAACAGATTTAAAGAGCTAGGTGGCTCATGCCTTTAATTTAATCCCAGGACTTGGGAAGCAGACGTAGTTTTAAAGCGTAGACTACGCTAGCCTCAAATTTGCAACAATGCCCCTGCCTCCTGATTCCTAAGTGCTAGAATTACAGAAATGAACCAGCACACATAGCACAGTAGATGAATCTTAAACATTCTGTGCCATGAAGGGATAGGGACACATCAAAGTTACACTAGAGCCAGCTTGAACAGATCTCAGGCAGTCAATTACAAATATCCTAAGAATCAAAATAAATGAGAGCTGTGGAAAGGGGTTGGATAGTTGTTTGGCAAGAAAAGAGACCTCAGGGTGAAAAAAGCAGACACAGTGACCGCCATATGTGGGTTATACCAGAGTGTGAGCCTGTTAACACTCAACAAGCTCTTCACACCCTCATCCTACAGAGAAGGACCTAAGAACAGCACTGTCTGGGTCTCCACTACTATAAGACACTACCACACTGAAGTCCTGACAGTACAGCATAGCACTGCAAAGAATAAAGAAAGAATTAAGACTCCAGGTTAGAGAGATGATGCAGTGACTAAGAGCACTGACTGCTTTTCCAGAGGACTGGGGTTCAATTCCCAGCACCTATATGGCGGCTCATAACCATCTGAACTCCAGTTCCAGGGAGATCTGATGCCCTCTTCTGACCTTCATGGCCATTGCATGCACATGATACACAGACACACATGCAGGCAAAACACATAAAATAAATCTTAAAAAGAATTAGAAAGAGTTAAATTTTCTATTCGTAGACGTGATTCTCTATGCATAAAACCCCATGACATCCATGACAAAGCTCTAAAAACAAATTAATGAGTTTAGCAAGGATGCAGAATATAGGTTAAAATAGCCACCTGTATCTCTGTTTGCAATGAACAGCTAGGAACTGTTTTTAAATACGCTCTATAAAAACAATGATATGCTTAAATATAAATCTATCAAGTTAGACACAACATTAGCATGCTGAAAATTACAAAGTACCAATGAAGGGAACCAAAGACCTACTGCATGGAGAAGAGTCACATTCAAGAACTGAAGGACAGTACAGTATGGCTATCAGTTCTTCCCTAACTGGTTTTAACAGATGCAATCCAATCCCTGTCAAACCCAAACAAAATATCAAGTCTATTCTGAAACCAATAGGAAAAGGGATAGGAAATACAAGGACCAAAACAAAACAACAAAGAAAATAGAACCAAGGTGAGAATTTATATGGTACCTGGGCCAGTGAGATGGCTCAGTGGGTCACAGTGTCTGTGACCAAGCCTGATGACCAAAACTGACCACCTAAACTCATCTTCGGGATTATGGTGGAAGAAAAGAACAGACTCTTACAAGTAACCCTCTGGTGTGGAAATACCTGAATACAAACAGAGAGAGAGAATCCTGACACCAGAAAATCAAACATCCATATGTAATAAACTATCCCCCACAAACATCTGTCACACCACACGGATCTTCACTGAAATGGATTATAGGCCTAAATGTCAAATTACTGAACTTCTAGGCAGAAACAGAGATCTCTATGACTTGAATTCTTAGAAATTATATCAGAAGTACAGTATGTTACTTCTCAGCCTTTTGGCTGAGATCAAGTACAAGCACTAACTATTAAATGTTAAACATCATTGAAATTTTAAATCATTGCTCTGAAAATGATAGTGAAGAAAAAAATGTACTGGGCGTTGGTGGTGCATGCCTTTAATCCCAGCACTTGGGAGCCAGAAGCAGACAGATCTCTGAGTTCAAAGCCAGCCTGGTCTACAAGAGCAAGTTCCAGGACAGGCTTCAAAGTTACAGAAAAACCCTGTCCTGAAACAAACAAACAAAACAAAACAAAAAAATAAGAAAATGCAACTAACACTGTTGTACCAAAAATTTGATATCTGTATCATGCAAAAAGAAGACTTATTTAACAACAAACCAATAACTAAATGAAAAAGAAAGGAGCAATATCTAACACTTCACCAAAAAGACCTCCAACAAACACAGAAAAGATACTCAAGATCATCAGGCTGAAAACTGTCTCATACCTGTCACTGCCTGGAGAAGGTCTATAGCTCAGACTGCAGAGCAGTGGGAGTGGGAACACAATTCTCACACTATTACTGAGAACACAAAACCACACAGAAAAAAAAGGTTCTGTCCTCGCCTATAAAACTGAGCATACATTCCACAGAGGACCCAATAATCTGACTGAGACTCACAGGTATTCATGTAGATGAAATGAGCACCAATGTACACATAAAATGTTATCTGTAAGCAATTACAGCAGTTTTGTTTGGGAATCCCTAAAACAGAAATCCTCACTACCCATCAAAGACAAAAGGGTGAAACTGCTCTCTGAGGACACCACCAGGAGACAACAATCTAACCTGTAAGCATAATGAGGCCAGAGAAACTTCTTAGTGCCTTAAAGGTTTGCAGAGAGCACAGGTGCCTGCTCACAACCATCTAACTCCAGCTTCAAAAGATCTGATGCCAGGGGCACCAGGCACAAGTGGCATACAGAAAATCAACCTAATAGAAATTTTTAAACATACCATGCTGAGAATGGAGAATGCCTGCCAAGAAGTGAGATAGATAGGAAGACAACCTGGGCATACTTCCTTCCTCCTAGATAGATGGGAAGACAACCTGGGCATACTTCCTTCCTCCTAGATAGATAGGAAGACAACCTGGGCATACTTCCTTCCTCCTAGATAGATGGGAAGACAACCTGGGTATACTTCCTTCCTCCTAGATAGATAGGAAGACAACCTGGGTATACTTCCTTCCTCCTAGATAGATAGGAAGACAACCTGGGTATACTTCCTTCCTCCTAGGAAAGCATGGGTTAAACCATCTCACTACAAACTTTGCAACCTTTGATTCAATAAAGTATGAAGGTTGCCACAGCCATGATGGAGAAAAATTAAGTTCTTTTCTCTAGTTTGGCCAAACTGTAAACAAATCTGCTTCCCTTTACCAAGTTCTACTTCCTAATTTCTTTTGGAATACAGGGAACCTGTGAAGACAAGTCATGGACCAAGTATCAGGAAGCAGTATCAGTATTCAGCAATCAGAAGAAACCGCAAGCTGACCAGAAAGGTGCTCCGAGAGAACTTGTCAGAGGACATCAAAGGTAAGAACATGTAAGAATACGTAAGGGACTGTTAAGCAGAAACAAAACTTTTTTTAGCAGTGTTGGGAAGTACACAACTCTACAGTTTTCAACATTCACACAACTACAGACCAAAGAAAAGTGAATGTTACTAAATGTTAAGTAAACCAACCAAAGAAGCACTTAAAGTGTCATGTAACTCACTGATTAAAATGAATGTATGTAGGCCGGGCGGTGGTGGCGCACGCCTTTAATCCCAGCACTCGGGAGGCAGAGGCAGGTGGATCTCTGTGAGTTCGAGGCCAGCCTGGTCTACAAAGGGAGTTCCAGGACAGGCTCCAAAGCCACAAAGAAACCCTGTCTCGAAAAACCAAAAAAAAAAAAAAAAAAAAAAAAAAAAAAAAAAATGAATGTATGTAACAAGAAGTGAATAGCTAATAAATGCAGAAGGAATATGAGAAAGAGAAATCCCACTTAGGAGCGGATGTGGAAGAGGGAAAAGGGCCAGGATTTTTTTTTTAAGATTTATTTATTCTACAGAGAAACCCTGTCTCAAAAAACCAAAAAAAAAAAAAATTATTATGTATATTATGTATATAGTGATTTGTCTGTATATATGCTTGCAGGCCAGAAGAGGGCACCAGTTCTCATTACAGATGGCTGTGAACCACCATGTGGGTGATGGGAATTGAACTCAGATCCTCTGGAAGAGCATTCAGTGCTCTTAACCTCTGAGCCATCTCTCCAGCCCATTAAGATCTTTAAAAAAAAAAACAAAAACAAAAAACAAAAAACACCCAGCAAGTCTTAGTGATTCACAACTATAATCCTACCAACACTTGGGAGAGAAAGGTAAGAGAACTGCTATAAATTTGAGGTCGGCCTGAACTACAGTATAAGTTCCAAATAAGCCTGGGGTAGAGTAAAGCTCTGCCACAAAAAGAAAGATAAGAAGGAAAAGGCAAAAACAAACAAACTATTTAATTAAATCAAAAGGATTAAGGTGGACGTGATGAGGCATGCCTTTAATCCCAGTACTCAGGAGGCAGAGGCAGGAGAATCTCTGTGAGTTTGAGGACAGCCTGGTCTATATAAATCGAGTTCCAGGACAGTCAGGGCTGTCACACAAAGAAACCCTGTCTCAGAAAAAAAAAAAAAAGAAAAGAAAAGAAGAAAAGGGAGAGACCGGGAGGAAATCCACTGTGGGTCTTTATAGTAGTAACCAATTCAGAGTGATTTATCATTAGAGAAATGTTTGAAATAATGGGTTAGAGGACATTTACAAAAATTATATCCTTATCATTTTACATAAGGAAAATTCATGTTTATTGAACAGACCTGGTGAACACCACCTCAGATGCTTCAAGTTAACATCACCAATCAGGACTAGGCAACACCATGGCCTGGTGACATGCTACATCAAGGTGGGCACACTGTCACTTCTGTAGCATTCCTTCAACATCTACCTGACTTGAACATGATAGATATTAGGGTATGTCGAGCAATCCCATACAACAGAACATTCCACAAAATAACTGGTCTGTGTGCTTCAAAACATCATCATCACAAAAGAAACCAGTCTAGATTAAAGAAAGCTAGAGAGGCATAACAAGTAAGGAATATGGATCTCCTGGATGAGGTCCAGGGCTAGGAGAAAAACTACAAAGGATCTCTGGAGGGCCAGAGATGGAATCTGAATTTCAACTTCCAGTCATAGGCATTTCCTGCTATTTTTCTACAAGCTGAACCATTTATGGATAAGGGCCATAATTCCATATGGTACTGCATAATCGCAAGAATGAAATGCAAACAGCAGTGAATCACAAAAGGTACAAGGGCTTCCTTATGACTATATATAATATATATGACTATAGCAAATTTCATGTTTAAAATTATATTAAAATTAAAAACAAAAAATATCAACAAGGAAAAAAACTGCTTTCAGAAGCCAGCACACTCTCTCCAAAGCACCTAGAATTTAGCATATGTGTGAATCCCAGGGTCACGAATGCATTCTGTTCTCCTCTACTAAGAAATCTCAGTTCTGATACTCCATAGGTGATTCGCACCAACATTTCTTCCAGCTAAGGAAAATACCTACTATGTCTTTTCCACTTTCTGTTTTGCACTATTTTTCAAAATACAGGTAAAAGACACAAGAAAGAACAAACATTAAACACAGCACACAAGGAACCCTAAGCATACAGTAACAGGACTTTGAATATTAGAGGACATGCACACTACAAGCGACCACCACATTGCAGGTTACAGAAAACAATGCAGTAAGGTCCGTGTTGTCATTCATTCATGCAACAGAATTTCAGAACTGTATATGCAGAAAGACTTTTACTGTTCAAAATAAGAAACGGGCTCTGGAAAAAAAATGCCAAAGAGCAAATAGTAAATTGAAGGTTAAAATATCTGGATGAAAGAAACGTTTGGGATGAGACTACAATTTAGAACCATCAAAGAGTACCTGAAACAGTTGCTGCTGGGATGAAAAAGCAGCAGAAACATTTGGCGGAAGCTGGGTTGCTATAGCAACGGGAGTCCCAGTCTGCCCATCCTTGCCTGTCACAACCTTTACCTGAGAGAAATATTTTGAGAAAAAAAGGTAACATAATTTTTAAGACTGCTCAAATTATTAGAATTTCATTGCTGACAGCTCACTAATTTTGGTGCTTAAAAACAGAGTGTTTTTTGCATCGAATCCAATAAAGGAACACTGAGCTAACTGACAGGTTCATAGCATAACAATCTAACAGCTGCCAATCTTCAGAATTCCAGTCTAGATCACAGGCAACATTTTAAATTCTGCAACTTCCAACTGTAAAATGAGAATGGCAGACACTCGGGTATCGGTGTCCCACAGCTGGTTTCTTGAAAGATCTGCACAGCTATAATGTTCTGTAGCCTACCACATTGATCACACAGCGAAATTGTCTTTAGCAGAAGCTGTGGGAGGTTGTGTTTCTTCAAAAGTACAGATACGGAGGCACAGCTCACAGACAACATTGGTAACAGACACAAAGAAAACTCAGTTTTACTGTTCCATGGCACTAGTGGTGGTCTCCAAAATCATTGAGACCTTCTAAATAACAAAAATGGTTCAGCCTATGTTCAGTGTTGAAGAAGACACAGATGGCAAAGCCACACAGAAACATCCACAGATGTAGTGAGGACTGTGGAGCAAAGGCAAAACTTTTGCTCACCAAAAGCAGGTTTCATTGCCAAAGGGCTGACAGCATTTTAAATTATTTTAGCTCTATCATAAAACAAAATAAGCTCCACTGACATAATAAACACTACACAAGACAAAGGCACAAAAGACAGTGCATCACAGTACAGGCCACTAAGACCCCAGCATACCTCAGAGAACTGCGGAACTGCTGTGCTGTTAGGGGGGATTTACTGTGCAGCATTCTAGAAACCCAAAAAACAAACTGTCTATAAAAGCTTCTGTCTCAAGTATCACTCCATTGATGATTTCAAAGTGTGAGCTTAAAATAAGATCTCACATCTAACACTACATCTAAAACCTAAAAATAAAATTTCTTATAGTTGTTTGATATTATCTATACTTAAATTGTGAACAACCCACACAAAATACACCTAGTGACTTACTTGTTTAAAAACCTTGTTTTTATGAACAGACCTACATAAACATATAGTGAAACCAGGAAGACAGGGGAGAAGAACTAAGCCTCACTGAACCAGGAGAACCTTTCCTGTGGGTTGCCAGAGGACTGCCAACAGTATCATTGTTGGCCAAGGACCACATACACAGAAGTGAGAAGCCTAGATAGCACTAGCTGAGCTCTCTGCCCAGGATGGGTTCTGGTTCTCAGTGACAACACCTGACTCTGAGAAGGCATCAGTCACAAACAGTCCATCTTCCCCACAGACAGCTAACCGAAGAGCTAGCTCTTCCTCTACATGAAGGAAGAAGAAAAGCACACACTTTATTCCTCTTTGGATCCTATGCCACTCAAACCCTATATTACCCCATTACTCACACATTTTCAGTCTACTGTTGCACAGCATCTATTTTGCTTCATATATAGCTTTTCAAGACTACTGAACTGATGTCTTACCTCATCATTGATAACTTCAGATTTCTCTTCCTCTTCCTCCTCTTCCTCTTCCTCTTCAATATCCAAATCATTCTGCCTAAGATATGCTTGTAAAGGGGCATAATGCTTCTTTTTAAAAGCCAAGAAATCCATCATGTTGCCCTGAAGATGTTGCAAGAAGAACAGTTCAATTAAGTACTCCTTGAAGATCTCCTTAAGTGCCTCCATCTCCTTGTAGTGGTAGTCCAGGCACTGCTTTCTCATTTGTGCCATCTCCTGGGAGGCTGGAGGGATCTCCTCCAACTTCTTGGGAGCCTTCTTCAGTCCTGAGCTTCCCATAGATGTGAGAGGCACACTGGAAAGGCCTGGAGGCATGGTGGTTCTGGATGGGCTGGTTGGCGGCGGTGGGGATGTCATCCCAAATGCTGAAGGCCCCCCAACACTAGGGAGCAGCACACCTGGTGTCCTCTCAAACCCCAGAGATCTGTTCAGTGGCTGCCCCTGAAGCACCTGCTGCTGTTGCTGGATCAACTGGCCCTGAATAATGCTGCTGATCTGGGGTGGCAGGCTGGCCGTGGTGATGTGGTTCGGGCTGGACAGAGGTTGCAACCCAGTGCCTCCTGCAGCTGCAGGGCTCTGAGGCCCCAGATGGTGGATGGTGCCTCCTGACTGTGCATGAGGTTGGGAGAGTCTCCGTTCTCGGACAGTGATGGGAGCTCCTGAATGCTGGAGTTGAACCTGGGCTCCCTGAGCCATCTGGGTCAAGCCTGGTGCCTCCTGAAATACAAAGTGACCACCACTTGAGGGGCTCAAGCTGATCTGCCTCACAAGCACACTGGCATCCACAAAGCCTCCAGTGGGGCTGCTGCTGCAAATGCCCAGTCCAGGGCCTGGGGCACCTGCACGAACATTCTGCAGGGCTTGCCCTGGCCCAGGGCTAGGCTGTGTGGGGCTCTGAGTCTGGACC
Organism: Chionomys nivalis; assembly: GCF_950005125.1. Classification (NCBI taxonomy): domain Eukaryota; kingdom Metazoa; phylum Chordata; class Mammalia; order Rodentia; family Cricetidae; genus Chionomys; species Chionomys nivalis. The sequence goes on along the minus strand of NC_080088.1, from coordinate 126,445,027 downwards.
TGCTGTGACAGGGGAGAAGTAACTTGAATGTATGATGGAGAGCCATGCTCAAAGCGCCTCTGCTGTGCACCAAACTGAAAACCTGGCGAGGTGGGGTTGGGCAGTGGCAGAGGGGCCAGTGTAATCTGCTGGTTTCCTCCTACAACAGAGCCAACATTCTGTAGTGTGATGTTCACATTTTGCCCAGCCACAGGACTTCTGCTCATTAGCTGCTGAATCTGGTACCCAGGGGATTGGGGTGCAGATGGGCTGGCTGATGGAGCGAAAGGCGCTGCAGGCGATGGGGATAAGTTAGGATGGGCTGGCTGCTCCTCTTCACTCCCAGTGAAGGACCTAGACCTCTGCAGCTGATGCTGGACATTCTGAGAACCACTACCATGGTGCATCATCACCTCCTGTTCTATCCAATGTAAAATTCCCCTGGAAAAATAAAAATTAAAATCAAGACATTGGAAGGCAAATACAACATTTGATTACCACTTAATACAATTGCCACTCAGCAGCACTGAAATGATACTTGAACATATGTTACCATGGGTCTGATTCAAACTAGAGCTCTTTTCATTACTTTATATAAAAGAACAGGCGGCCACTTACAACTTATAACTCCCTTCCCCATCTCCTTTTCTCCACCCAAGATTCCAAAGGAAAGATGGTCAGGGAGGGAGGTAGCCCTAGCCCCTGCCTCATATAGAAGTAAAAAGCCAAGAAGTTGGTAAGCCATTTAAGAAAGAACTATGAGCAGGCGGATCTCTGTGAGTTCGAGACCAGCCTAGTCTACAAAAGCTAGTTCCAGGACAGGCTCCAAAGCCACAGAGAAACCCTGTCTCGAAAAACCAAAAAAAAAAAAAAAAAACCAAAAAAAAAAAGAAAGAACTATGAAATAAGAACTATGGTACTACACAGCACATTCAGGCCAAAGGAACAGTGGCTACTTTGTAAATGACCCTGTAAGCTCTGCAACAGTGATGTGGGATGCTCTTCTCTATGCTGTGAATATGTTTTATTACCACTGGTTAATAAAGAAGCTGATTTCGCCAATAGCCAGGCAGAATAGAGCCAGGCGGGAAATCCGAGCAGAGATAAAGGGAAAAAGAAGGTGGAATCAGGCGAAAAGCTAGCAGTCACTGGGGAAACAAGACGTGAGGTAACAAGCCATGAGCCTCGTAGCAAAATATAAAATAAAAGAAATGGGTTAATTTAGGTTAATTTTAAGTTATAAAAGCTAGTTAGAGCCGGGCGATGGGCGATGGAGGCGCACACCTTTAATCCCAGCACTCAGGAGGCAGAGGCAGAAGGATCTCTGTGAGTTCAAGGCCAGCCTGGTTTACAAGAGCTAGCTCCAAAGCTACAGAGAAACCCTGTCTTGAAAAAAAAAAAAAAAAAAAAAGAGCTAATTAGTAATAAGCCTAAGCTAACAGGCCAAACAGTTTGTAATTAATATTAAGCCTCAAAATGGTTATTTGAGAAATGGAAGGTAGAAGAGAAACCTCTAGTTACACCACAGTATCAAAGAACCTTTCTCCTCTGTAAGTGGCTCAAAGTGGCTCTTGGGATTCACTAGTTTAGCCAGGGCTTATACGCTAAAGAGCTACATCTGCCTCCCAAGAACAGACCAGAGTAGTAATACTGTTGATCCAAAGAAGCAAGCTGAAGGCAAAGAATACGTTCCCATTAAGAAACCACCAGTCAGCCGGGCGGTGGTGGCGCACGCCTTTAATCCCAGCACTTGGGAGGCAGAGGCAGGCGGATCTCTGTGAATTCGAGGCCAGCCTGGTCTACAAAGGGAGTTCCAGGACAGGCTCCAAAGCTACAGAGAAACCCTGTCTCAAAAAACCAAAAAAAAAAAAAAAAAGAAGAAACCACCAGTCCCTTCAAGCTCAAGTCAACACTGTCATCACCTTGGTGAGGAAAGCACAACGGGTGATGACTGTACATGCCTTCAGTGAGTGGCGGTCTCCCAGGCAACCATTTATGGCAACCATGTACATACAGTGTAACAAAAAAAAAAAAAAAAAAGGCTAAGCAGAAGCAGAGAAGGCTACAGTGATAAAAGAGCAGAAGAAACTTGGGGAGGAAAGAAAGCTTCGGAAGAAATGAGAAGACAAAGCAGGAAAGCACAGTTTAGGTGTCAGACCATCAGAGTGATGGAGGAAGGTCATTGGCTAATAAAGAAACTGCCTTGGCCCATCTGATAGGGCAGAATTTAGATAGGTGGAGTAAACAGAATAGAATGCTGGGAGGAAGAGGAAGTGAGCTCAGACTCGACAGCTCTGCTCTCTGGAGCAGACGCCATGCTCCCCTCTCCCCGGCAGATGCAATAAAGCTCCGACCCAGGATGGACGTAGGCTAGAATCTTCCCCGTAAGCGCTCCTTGGGGTGCTACACACATGAATAGAAATGGGCCAAGCAGTGTTTAAAAGAATACAGTTTGTGTGTCATTATTTTGGGGCATAAGCTAGCTAGGCAGCCATGAGCCGGGCTGTGGGAAGAGGCCCACAGCCCCTACTACAGATGGCGCCCAGACGTGGATGACTGAATCCACTGAAAGCCTGAGAAAGCTTGGGAAAGAATAAAGCATGTTTTCTTGGTAGCAACAATTTCTCGGGTCTGCTCTGCTTGCTAGAGGCAAGCAAGTACTCTCATCTAAGAGAGGCTTCCTGACTCAGCTTCAGCTGTGAAACCTTGCAGCTCATTTAAGAGGTCCTGCCACGAAACACTTAAAACGGTGTTGGTGAAAAGCTGAAGGCATGCTTTTCGGTTTTCAGCCATAGCAGGAAAAAAAATTGTGCTGTTTTAAAATGCTGGCTTTCTGGGCCATCCTGCCAGGGCAAACTCTGACTGTCTGAGGCAGGAGGTCAGCTACAGAGAGAGTATTTGAGTGTTGTAGCTTGTTTGCTGACAAGGACCTTGAAACGCCACAGAGTTGTGGTGATAAACATGGCTACAGCCAGTACCTCAGCCATGAGGCTGGAAAGCTAAGGAATGTGCTGGATCCAGCTGTCAAAGCCACGGCTTTCGTCCTACTGATATTGCTTGGTAAATTAAAGACTCATGTGGTCAGAAAAAGAGAGATATACAGTAAAGAGAGATTCAAAGACAAAGAAAATTTCTAAATTGTGTGTTAAAAGTATATGCAGGCTAAAAGTTCTTAAAAAAAAATAAGGAAGAAAGCAGTTGGGTGTGGTAGTACACACCTTTAATCCCAACACTTAGGAGACAGAGGGAGATTGACCTCTGTGACTTCAAGGTGTGGTAGCACATGCCTTTAATCCCAATGCCTGGGAGGCAGAGACAGACAGATCTCTGAGAGTTCAAGGACAGCCTGGTCTAAAGAGTTATTCCAGGACAAAGATATACAGAAAATATAAAACAAAAGTAAAAATAAACAAAATGGAGTTAAAATAAAGCCGCACAAAGATGGAAAGTACACAGAAAATCTTGATACTGTATGCTATTATGCTCTCTTTGAATTGTTTGAATGCTGAGGAAAGAGCAACATCTGCTAAAAGATATTTGTTTATAAATGCTGCTGAACTAATCCAAGATAGATATTTTCAAAATACCTTGACTTCAGAATTTGGATCTAAGGATATGATACTTTGGAAAAGAGTTTCTTCTTTTGTTTTCACAGAAGATGAGACACTGTGGATTGCTTCTTTGATCACGATATGGTATGATAGACCACGCCCTCCTGAAGGGTTGCTGTGAACACCCTTAAAAAATTGCTTCGCTCAACTGCCAACTGAGATGAACCTAGCACACAGGTTATACCCTGAAATATCTGATTAACAGCGCCCCCATTCAGCAGGAAGCAGTTTGGAGAGAAATAACTGCGCCCATATTCCCAAATATTGTTTATAAATGTTCTTTTACATTTCAAGAGGGAGATGATATAGATGTGAATAATTTGCATTGATATGAATCTTGGTTTACTGATATTAATTTAAGGTCAATTTTATTATAGGTATATGTATTTCTGATATTGATTAAGGTATTGTGATTGTGTAGTTCACTTAAAAATGTAATGTCTATAGGTTGTTAATGGATAATTATCAATAATAGTCAAGTTTGTAGTCATGTTAGTTAGATTTTCTAGATGTGCATGCATATATTTCAGATAGGCATTCATCATATCTTTCAAAGGCTAGAGAATATGGTATTTTAAATGTTTTAATAACTTAGGGCTTTTCATGACAATGAGACACTCTGCTCCTGGCAGCACCAATCTACTTCAAGAAGAAGATGGGCATCGAAGAGGATCCTTATGGAGTTTGATAGCCATTTGGGCAAGAAACTGCTCTTGCCTGGACTATTTTATAAACTGGACACAAAGAACCCGCAGAGAGAGGACTGCTGAACTTGCCTAAAGGTGAGATGATCTTTCGGGGTTCCTGATTCATGAAAGAGTCTGCGAGACATTCTGCAGGACACAGCAGATAGTGACTGAACTGCCTTTAAATTTCCTGCTTCATGGAAACGTCTCTGGATACTATGGACCTTTAGGCCGAAGATGGATGCCCCAACGGTACAGAGGAACTTTGGGTGACTGTCCAGGCAGTGAGATGTCTCTGTCATTTCTAGAGTTTAGAAGTTGCTTATTTCTTGTTTGCTTAGGTAATATTATATCCTTCTGGAGTCTTTGATAGAGTTGAAGAATAGATAGTTATAGTTTTCTTTAGTTATGATAAAGATAAAATAGATGTAAATATTGTAACTGTAATTCTTACTTGATAACTGTTTTGCTATATGTAATTTTGCTATGTTAGAGCCTTTCCTTTTTGTTTAAACAGAAAAAGGGGAAATGATGGAGGAAGGTCATTGGCTAATAAAGAAACTGCCTTGGCCCATCTGATAGGGCAGAATTTAGATAGGTGGAGTAAACAGAATAGAATGCTGGGAGGAAGAGGAAGTGAGCTCAGACTCGACAGCTCTGCTCTCTGGAGCAGACGCCATGCTCCCCTCTCCCCGGCAGATGCAATAAAGCTCCTACCCAGGATGGACGTAGGCTAGAATCTTCCCGGTAAGCGCTCCTTGGGGTGCTACACACATGAATAGAAATGGGCCAAGCAGTGTTTAAAAGAATACAGTTTGTGTGTCATTATTTTGGGGCATAAGCTAGCTAGGCAGCCATGAGCCGGGCTGTGGGAAGAGGCCCACAGCCCCTACTACATCAGAGCGGCCTATTCTCCACCATGGTGGACTGCAAAGAACTTCTGGAGGCATCACAATCCCTGACTTCAAACTCTACTACAGAGCTGCAGTACTGAAAACAGCCTGGTATTGGCATAAGAACAGACAGGAGGAACAATGGAACCGAATAGAAGCCCCGGATATGGGGCTGGAGAGATGGCTCAGTAGTTAAGAGCACTGGCTTCTCTTCCGAAGGTCCTGAGTTCAATTCCCAGCAACCACAGGGTGGATCACAACCATGTGTAATGAGATCTGGCGCCCTCCTCTGGCGTGTGTGCATACACGGAGGCAGAATGTTGTGAAGAGGAGGAGGAGGAGGGGGAGGAGGAGGAGACGACCTGGATATCAATCCACACATCTTCAAACACCTGTTCTTTGATAAAGAAGCAAAAAATATCAAAAAAGAAAGCATATTTAACAAGTGGTGCTGGCATAACTGAATATCAACATGTAGAAGAATGAAAATAGACCCATATCTATCACCATGCACAAAACTCAAGTCCAAATGGATCAAAGACCTCGATATAAGGCCAGCCACACTGAACCTTATAGAAGAGAAAGTGGGAAGTACACTTGAACGCATTGGCACAGGGAACCACTTCCTAAATATAACCCCAGCAGCAAAGACACTGAGAGAAACAATTAATAAATAGGACCTCCTGAAGCTTCTGTAAAGCAAAGGACATGGTCTACAAGACAAAACAACAGCCTACAGAATGGGAAAAGATCTTCATCAACCCCACATCAGACAGAAGTCTGATCTCCAAAATATACAAAGAACTCAAGAAATTGGACACCAAAAGATCACATAATCCAATATAAAAATGGAGTACAGACCTATACAGAGAACTCTCAACAGAGGAATCTAAAATGGCTGAAAGACACTTAAGGAAATGTTCAACATCCTTAGTCATCAGAGAAATGCAAATCAAAACAACTCTAAGATTCCATCTTACACCTGTAAGAATGGCCAAAATCAAAAACACTGTTGACAACTTATGCTGGAGAAGTTGTGGGGAAAGGGGAACACTTCTACATTGCTGGTGGGAATGCAAGCTGGTACAACCCCTTTGAATGTCAGTGTGGTGATTTCTCAGAAAATTAGGAAACAACCTTCCTCAAGACCCAGTAAAACCACTTTTGGGTATATATCCAAAGGATGCTCAATCGTGCCACAAGGACATGTGCTCAACTATGTTCATAGCAGCACTGTTTGTCATATCCAGAACCTGGAAACAACCTAAATGCCCCTCAACCGAAGAATGGATAAGGAAAAGGTGGTCCATTTACACAACGGAGTACTACACAGCAGAAACAAATAATGACATCTTGAATTTTGCAGGAAAATGGACGGAGATAGAAAACATTATTTTGTGTGAGGTAACCCAGACACAGAAAGATGATTATCACATGTACTCACTCATAGGTGGTTTTTAAACATAAAGCAAAGAAAGCCAGTCTACAAACCACAATCCCAGAGAACTTAAACAACAATGAGGACACTAAGAGAGACTTACATAGATCTAATCTACATGGGAAGTAGAAAGTAGAAAAAGACAAGATCTCCTCAGTAAATTGGGAGTATGGGGACTTTGGGGGAGGATTGGGGGGTAGAGGCAGGGAGGGGAGCAGAGAAAAATGTAGAGCTCAATAAATATCAAATGTAAAAAATATATATATATATATATTTATAAAAACCACTTGATTCTGGTTGTTCTTTCAGAGGACCCAGGTTCAATTCCCAGCACCCACATGGCAGCTCACAACTGTCCCGACATCCTTGGCAAAACATCAATGCACATCAAATAAAAAGGAAAAAAAAGAACAAAACAAAATCCCAGAATGTCAAAATAACAAAACAAAGGAGCAGAAAGAAGTTCCTCCACATACAGGAATCTATAATCTGGATGTGGGGACCATGCCCATGATCCCAGCTATCAGGAGGCCAGAGCAAAGTGGCTGTGAATGCAAGGCAGCTCCAAAGAGAGTGCCCCAGCTTCAGAAACAAAGTAAAACAAGTCACAAAACCAGCAGAAAGAGAGAGATAAAAAGTTATAAAGACACATTGAGAAAACCCAAACTCATCAAAACGCATGTATCAAATAATAAAGCATTTTTACCAGCTAAAGTTCTACACTAAATGTAGAAACATAAAATAGAAATCCAGAAAATGTATTCCTGAAGGAAATTCAATTTTGTAATCCCCCAAAACAATAAAGTTGTAACTGAGCAGTAGCAGAATTTGAGAGGATTTCGGGTTAGGGAGATAGTTTAGTAGGTAAAGAACTTGCTGCACAAACAAGAGGACCCGAGTTTCAAGTCCCAAGACCCATGTAAAAGGAGGACACAGTAGAGCTTGTCTGTAATCCCCAGACTCCTACACTGAAATGGCAAACAGAGACAGGAAAATGTCCAGGTCCCAGGCCCCCACCTAGCCTGGTATACATAGGTTTGAAAACACCCTATTTCAAACAAGTAGAAGGCAAAACCAACACTAGACCACCTCTGACCACCACATGAGCATCCACACATATATACAAGAGAGCGCACATTCAGTGAGAAAACTCAGGGAGAGTCAGAACCCAGATGCAGATCAAGTCCCAGAAGCAGAGCAGTGGCATCTAGACTAAAATGGCCTTGTATCACCCAATCACTGAGATCCAGCCACCCAAAACGTAATCTACTCTCTCCCAACAAAGAACCCTTACATTTCAAGACTCTCTTTCACACACAAATGTAGGTGCCTTCACTGAGAACCCCAATGCTCAAGAACCCTTTCCATTCCCTAATAAGTCATTTGACAGACACCAAAAACTAATTAGCTCTACCTACAGGTGTTATAAACAACATTCAATGTTTAAGCATAAGAGTTAGGGATATCACTTAATGATTAAGTGTTTGCTTAGCATGAGTAGGACCCTCAGATTGATCCTCAGTACCTACATATTCAGAAAGACTGTTTAATCTTTTATATTATTAAAAATTGATGCTTTCAGCCAAGTATGGTGGCACATGCCTACAATAGAAACATTAAGAAGACAGATGCAGAAGAATCACAAGTTCAAGCCCAGACAGGTCTACATATTATTAAAGGACAGCCATTGCTAATGAACTGGGAAAAAAAAAGACAATATTTTCACTTGTTTGCTTTTTAACAATCTCAAGAAACTCATGGACAGGAGCTGGACAGATGGCTCAGCAGTTAAGAGCGCTGGCAGCTCTTCCAGAGAACCTACGTTCAATTTCCCATCACCACCATGGTGACTTACAATCCTCTGTAACTCCAGTTCCAAGGTAAATGATTCCCTCTTCTAGCCTCTGCGGATACCGGGCAATCAAGAGGTACAGAGATACACATGTAAGCAAAACATCTATACACATAAAATAAAAAGGGTCAAAGAAAGTCAGGCAGTGGTGGCGCACACCTTTAATCCCAGCACTCCAGGAGGCACAGGCAGGCAGATCTCTGTGAGTGCAAGGCCAGCCTAGTCTACACAGCAAGTTCCAGGACAGGATCTAAAGCTACACAGAGAAACCTTGTCTGGGGAGAGGAGCTGAAGAGACGGCTCAGGGGTCAAGAGTACATGCAGCTCTTACAGAGGATCAGAATTTGAATTCCAGCACCTACATTGGGTAGCTCACATGCACCAAAAAATCAGATACCCTCGTCTCTGCATACACATGAACACACACACACACACACAAAAAAAAAAAGTCCATGGACAACCAGATCAAAGACTTCAGAAACAGCGGTGCCTAATCAGTGGGGAGGAAATGCCCAAAAGCCCAAGAAAAGGTGCTACAGAGAAAAAGAAGCAAATGGTGACTGGAAGCACACAAAAATTCTCTCCCACCCTGGGACACAAGGGTCGACTGGAGGGGAGCACTAAGACAAGGAAAGGTTACTAGGTAGGTAAGAATAAGGCGGCCAGAAAACAACTCACTCCGTGAGTGGGTGACAAAGAACAACCAAACACAGAGGTCACAACATCAACAAATGCCTCACTGGGACAACAGTACCAAGCAATATTATGAGGCAGCTATTGTATAGTTGAGCGATCATGGTACCTCCACAGTTTAAGACACAAAGCTTTACATAATCAATCCCAACCATTTTTTAAAGTTAGAAGAACAGAACAAGGGACAATAAAGACGCTTTTGGTGTTAAACTGTCTGAGTTATAAACATGGGGGGAGTATACCTTTAATCCATTACAAGTCAGGTAGCAAAGGCAGGCAGATCTCTAAGATAGAGGCCCACCTGTTCCAGGCCACCCAGAACTACTCAATGAGACTATGCCTTTAGAAAAAAAAAATGGAGCCCCCCCCCCCCCGAACTGGGCACTGCGGCAGGCACCTACACTCCTAGCTACTCAAGAGACTGAGGTAGGAGCCGGGCGGTCCTGGCGCAAGCCTTTAATTCTAGCACTTGAGAAGAGACAGGCGGATCTCTGTAAGTTCGAGGCCAGCATGGTCTACAGAGCGAGTTCCAGGACAGTCAATGCTACACAGAGAAATCATGTCTCGAAAAACCAGAGAGGGAGACTGAGGTAGGAAGATAACCTGAGCCCAGGGTCCGTCAGAGGCCCGCCTGGGACACAAAAGTAAGGTTCACCTCGAAAAAAAGTAAGTAAAACAGCCGGGTATGATGTCTCACACCTGTATCGCCAGTACCGTGGCAGTCAGCTGGACTTCTAAGAATAACAGGCCAGATAGGGCTACTTAGACTGACTCGGACTTCCATGAGACTTTTTCTAATAAAATCTAAATACATAAACAGAAAATTTAAAGTTTCCAGAACATTCATAGTGTACAAATGCCACAAACAAAAAATGTACAAGAACCACGGATCTTTGTGAGCTCAAGGACAGCCTGGTCTAAATAGCAAGTTTAAAGGCTAGCCAGAGCTACAAGGTAATACTGTCTTTAAAAAAAAAAAAAAGAAAGAAAAAAAAAAAAAAAAGAACCGTTTTGTCACGCGTAAAATCCAGAATTCATAGAACGCAAACATCCTGCCAGGGATGAGCGCAACCCCCAAAAGTCGTGGTGCTCCCAGATACTAGATCTGGGGACAGACCTGCGGAGACAGAGGCTCGGAGGCTGATGGTGGACCTCGGGGACCCGGCCCGGGAATCTCCCCGGTCCCTGGCGCTCTTTCCGCTCTACCTTAGGTCCCAGCTCTGCGCCTCGAAAGGAAGCCGAGCACCGCAGACCAACGGCGCCGCGGGCGTTAAGAGCCCCGCCTTCCCGACCGCTCCGAACAGGCCGCGCGCCTGCCGAGAACCCGGCTCGCGGGGGTGCAGACGAGGAAAAGGCCTTCCAGAGGCCGGACGCCGCGCCAAGCCCGACCACCGGTGCCTCCCCGCGCCGCTCGGCCCCTCGGCCCCGCCCGCCCACGACAAAGCACCGCCGCGGCCTGGGCCTGACGAGACGCACGCAGCAGCACCGCTGAAGGCGACCGCCCGGCACGCCACCTCCGCCAGCTGCCTACCAGCCCGGCCTCTCACCCGGCTGTCGCCGTTCAGGTCACCCCACACCTCGAGCCACGCTCCGCCGCGTCCGGACAGCCCGCAGGCTCGAGCGCGCCGCAGCCGCTCGGCGTATCCGGGTCCACCGGCGCAGGAAGCAGCGGCGCCGGGGCTACGGCAAGCGGAGAGGGACTAGCAGTACCTGTCCTGCAACGCCCGTCACAGCCGTGCGAGGTCGCCTGAAGTTAAAATGCTCCAGTTGGCGGAGGCAAGGGGCGGGGTTATACCCAGGCTGCGCGTTGGACGGGTCTGGGGCGGAATCCAGAGAGCTGAGGACTGCCTCAGAGTCGCCTCTGGTGGCCTCGGCTACGAGACTTGGGACCGCTTGGTCCTAACGAGGGAGGAGTGTGCGCGCAAGCAGGGAGAGCTGGAGGTAGGCAGGTGCCTGCGGGCCGGGGCGTGGCCTTGCCAGTAAGGGGCGGAGCCTGATGTCTTCCTCCCTCGTCCCCCTCCCTTCTCCCCCACCCCCACCCCCACCCCAGTTACGCAGCCTGGTTAGGAAAAGCTCGGCGGACGTTATCGAGTCCTCTGGCTCGTAGCCACGTCTTTCTGGGGACCAGGGGACCAGCCCCAAGGCCTAAAACACGAGTATCACTGTAGTTCACAGAAGGAAAGCTGAAATGAGGTGAGCAGAAGTGTGGAAATACATCCAGCAACATTAGAAAGCAGAGAAATGATAACTGCTACCATGCTGAGGTAGGATTGCTGTGCAAGTTTGGGGCCGACCTGGACCAACAAAGTGAGACTTTGCGGGGGGGGGGGGGGGGGGGGGATCCTTTAGACAGGGTTTCTCTGTGTAACAACCCTGGCTGTTCTGGAACTCACTTTGTAGACCAGATCCGCCTGCCTCTGCCACCCAAGTGGAGTAAGATTATTTTTAAAAGGCAGCATTTTTTAAAAATATTTATTATGTATACAATATTCTGTCTGCGTGTATGCCTGCAGGCCAGAAGAGGGCACCAGACCATTACAGATGGTTGTTTTTTGTTTTTTTGTTTTGGATTTTCGAAACAGGGTTTCTCTGGCAGATGGTTGTGAGCCACCATGCGGTTGCTGGGAATTGAACTCAGGACCTTTGGAAGAGCAGGCTATGCTCCTAATCGCTGAGCCATCTCTCCAGCCCCAACGCAGCACTTTTTAGTTAAAACACTTTTTTAAAAATAAAAAGAAAATAGCATATCATGGTGGCACAAGTTGGTAATCCAGTAGTTTTTAACTTGTGGGTAGCGACCCCTTTGGGGTAGCATAAGATATTTTGTATATCAGATATTTACATTATGATTCATAAAAGTAGCAAAATTACAGTTATGAAGCAGCAATGAAAATAATGTCACGGTTGGGATCACCACCACATAAAGAACTGTATGAAAGGGTCTCAGCTTAGGAAGCTTAGAACCACTGAAGTGTAATGCTAGCACTTGAGAGTCTAAAGCAGGAAGATCTGGGATTCGGGGCTAGCTCATCCACACAGCATGTTCGAGGCTGTCCTGGAATACATAAGACCCTGTCTCATAAAAACATGTGGGAAATGTGTTAGAAAGAAGGGGTCCAGAGGGAGCTGTAGGAGGTAAGGGAAAAGGAAGGTGAATGTAATCAAAATATACACGCATGCCCCTCAGCCCCCCACTGAGTGCAGTCCGAATGAGCCCTGGTCATAATGACAACTGGAGCCATTACTACAGTATTAAAGTTAATTAAGAAATCCAGGGGCTGGAGAGATGGCTCAGTGGTTAAGAGCATTGCCTGCTCTTCCAAAGGTCCTGAGTTCAATTCCCAGCAACCACATGGTGGCTCACAACCATCTGTAAAGAGGTCTGGCGCCCTCTTCTGGCCTTCAAGCATACACACAGACAGAATATTGTATACATAATAAATAAATATTAAAAAAAAAAAAAGAAATCCAGAGGTACTCAAGCACACTCAATTGCAGAAACAAGTCTTAATCAAGTAGGAGTCAGTTTAAGATGTCATAGTTATAATTTTTTACACTGAAGGGTCATATTTACATTGGTCCTTTTTTTTTGTCTATTAGTGAAAGTTATTTTAGGAAATGTTTCGTCTCCATGACCATTCAGTCACATTCATTCATTCATTCATTCAGTACTCATTTGTTTATCTACTCCTTACTCCAAGTACTAAAACTGGTTTGAGAAAGTTATATATATAGTTGGGGCAGCTGAAAAAATGGCTTATCAGTTAAGAGCATTTGGGGCTCTTCAGGACCTGAATTCCGTTCCCATAACCCACATCAGGTGATCCACAACCATTTGTAACAAGCTCCAAGAGCTCTGACCCCCCCCTCTGGCCTCCATCGGCATTCACATACATATGGCATACACACAAACAAATAAATAATAGAATAATTTAAAAACCTAACAAAGGGGACTGGGCACTACTGCTCTTGCAGAAGACCTGAGTTAGGTTCCTAGCACTCACATCAGGGAACTTACAGGTATACACACACATACACACACAATCAGGGAACTTGCATATATATGCACACACACAAATCTTTTTTCTAAAAAAAATTGTTTGCTTTTTCCAGACAGGGTTTATCTGTAGCCCTGACTGTCCTGGAACTCACTCTGTAAACCAGGCTGGCCTCACACTCAGAGATCTGCCTACCTCTTAAATTAGGTTGTGTATGTGTGTCTTGTGTGTGGGTATGAGGACATGGATGCAGTGCCATCAGAGACCAGAACATGGGCTGAATTATCTGGAGCTAAAGGTAGAGGCAAATATGGCTGCTCAACCAACAGGGGTGCTGGGAATTGGCATGGGTCCTCTGCAAGGACAGCAGAAGCTTGTAACTGCTGAGTCATCTCACCAACCCCTAAAATAAATTTTCTAAAAACTTTTTTAGATTTCTCTATTTTATTCTTTGTGTAGAAATGGTTTGTCTGCCTGCCTGTTGCCTGTTGGATCCTCTGGAACTGGAGTTAGGGAGTTATGCTGGGAACCCAGGTCTTCTACAAGAAAAAATACTCTCAACTGTTAAGACATCTCATCTTGCCATCAACTGTATAACTGCTTGCTTGCCATTCCAAACAAATGAAAACTCAGGCTGTGGGATGAAGACATCTGTGCAGGTCTATGCTGTAGGAAGTACTGCAGCTTGTATGTAACCACCTACTGGGAAGCCCTCTCTCGTTCCCCTTGCACCATTCCTGCCAGCTGCTCTTTTGGATTGCGTGATTCAACCGGTCAACCGGAGAATTCTGATTTGTGAGTTTACCCCTTAATAAATGACTATTTCTCGATTCTGAGCTACTGTGGGATTTCTTTTTAGCATCCAACCGCCATAACAGGTCTAAGGGCTGAATCTGCAAAAACTGTGAGGATGTTCTGGAAGGACTCCACTGGGCTAAAGGGGGCATTCCAAGTCACATGCTGAGGTAGTGGCAGTCAGTGTGCAGTGAGGAGGGATACGCTCCAAACCCAAGCTCTGAACAGCCAGGTGGGAGTTAGGCTTCCAAATCTGTGTTAGAGTCTCAGGGACAGAATGGATAAGAGTGTCCTGAGGTCAGAAAATGGAAGACTCCAAGTTCCATTCCACAGCTCCACAGCTCCACTGCTCAGGTGGGAACCACCACCTGCCGAGGAGGCTGCTGAAGCACTGCCCCACTGGGGGTCTCTCCATAGCCCAAGAGTAAGTAGTATGGAATCACAGCCAAGAGTTCACATTACCAACGTAGCCACTTCAAAGAAAACTGGACTGAACTCGAAACAGGCCAGGATAGAAAATGAGGGTATGGGTAGCCATTGGGAGCACACTGCTGGTGGCAGGACACACCACTGCACTCACCTACATATACTGCCTGCCCTGTCAACCACAGCCCCGTGCTGACCCTATGTGCCCTTCAGCTACCCCTAACACAGCAGTGTCCCAATCATCTTACAACCAATAAAGAATAACTGAAAATAGAAAAAGAATAAAAAGAATAATTCACTAAGCAAAACATATTTAATAGGAAAAAAATCATTTTTTTTTTTTAAAAAGTGTCCTTTCATGCTAAGGTGTATATACACAACGCATGGGCTAAGAGGGAGCTGATTCCTAAATGGGAATTTAATATCCTGAGGTCATGAAGCCAGGCTAAATCCACAAGCTGGCCCCAGAATTCTTGGCTTCCATGTCCTGAGAGACAGGCAAGTGCAGAGACTCCAGCCTCAACCCTCACAGCAGTGGCAGCAGCTGTAGTTTCAGTGAGTGTCTCCATCCCCTTCGCTGCCCTCCAGGGAACTGGGGACCTGTGGGAAACAGGGGGTCAGATAGGTAAAGGACTGTGAGACCCAACTTGTAGGCATTCCCATATGTGGGGCATGGGGAGAATCCTGGGTACAGTGCCAAGTGCTCGAGCTGAGGGAAGGCCATTGGAGGCACAGGAACAGACCGCAAGTGAGCGGGCAGCCTACACCTTTAAAGGGAACAAGACTGCTCAGCAGCTTCAGCCCAATGCCAGCCAAGCAAGCCTTGCCTAGAGGACAGTTGGGCTATCCTAGGACAACTACTGCCTCAGCCACGGGGTGGGGCAGGAGCAGGAGGTAAGTCCAGTAACTACATAACCCCCATTCCTCCAGAGACTGTGTGACTTTAGAGACTCTCTGGGGCTCAACTTGCTATCTACAACTAGGGCTGAAGACAAGTGTTTACCCAATCCATCCAGCCCTAGTAATGTACACATATGCACACTATAGACCAGGCTCCTACCTTGGCACCTGTACCAGATGCTCCAAGTGCAGTGGCACTGAAGTTGTGAATAGGGAGAGTACTAAGCCACTGGGCCATGGACCGCTCATCCCGCTCAGTGCTGACAATCGTAGGATAGATGTATTGCTCCTTGAAAGCAGCCACCTTTCCTTCCTCCTGTGTCCAGTCCAGGGGTTCATGCAGCCCATCGCTGCCAAAGCGCTGATTGTACTTCTCAAAGTGCACCCTCTCCAGGACTAAACCAAGCCCTGGTGCCTTGGGCACATCCACCTTCTCCTCACCCCAGCTGCGCTCCAGCACACTCTCAGGGGCATAGCCCTTCACAATGGCTACCACCAAGCCAACCATCTTCCGGATCTGGTGCATCATGAAGCTCTGGCCCTTCACCTTGATCACAGCAAATTCCAGGCCCTCTCGTACAAAGGGCTCCTCACAGTACATCTCCAGAATGTAGCGGCGTGCACTGGGCTCTCTTGGCCCTTTCTGTGAAGTGAAGTTGTGGAAGCTGTGGGTGCCCTTGTAGCAGGCCAGAAGCCGGTTGACCTGCTGCAGGGTCTCTGCGCTCAAGCGATAACTCTCATCTTGTACATCCCGGTCTTTGTGAGCGAAGGCAAAGGTGGGCAGCATGTAGCAGTAGGTCCTGGCATCACACTTATTCTTGGAGTTGAACCCGCCCGTGACCCTCTTCAATCCTAGAGGGCAGCATTTAAGAAACCCAGGTGAGCAGAAACACTTCCAAGATGGGCCATCCTGATAGCATGATTCTGGCACCACTTGCCCAGGACAGGTACCCAGTTCTGACTCCAAACTCAGAATCTACACAATGCTGAAACCCAAAATGAAACAATCACAAATGTCAAACCTAAGCGTCTGCTGAAACTGCAGCTGGCAGACGCGCCAGGCTCAGGTTATAAGAATCATGAGCCATCTGAAGGAGGTAGCTAGGACTAGAATGCTAAGTCTTTAGTCAGATACAGCAGCAGATTTCAATAGCAAGAAATGCTAACTACTGAGCAAAACTGGAGGTTCTCACCTCTAATTGAAGAGCTATTGGCAACTATTGGATGCTGGGCAAAGAAAGTCCATTTTCCTCGGGTAATACAACCCCTGAAAGGTTACCGCGCTCCAGGACTAAATGAATACACATATAAGCAACACTAAGTGGAAGGGAAAAGTGTTAGGGAAGAGGAGAAAAGAACTGGAAGGGAGAGAATGGGGGAAATTTTGATCAAAACATTTTATATATGCATGTAAGAAATTCTCAAACAATTGAAAAATACTTGTGCTGAGCACAATGGGAAATGCCTTTAAACCATACTCAAGGAGGTCGAGGCAGGCCTGGTCTATATAGTGAGTTCCAGGATATCCAAGGCTACATAGTGAGTCTCTGTTTCAAGAAACAAAACAAACCCAGCACTTGGGAGGCAGAGGCAGGCAGGCGGGATCTCTGTGAGTTCAAGACCAGCCTGGTCTACAAGAGCTAGTTCCAGGACAGGCTCCAAAACCACAGAGAAACCCTGTCTCGAAAAACCAAAAAAAGAAAGAAAACAAGGCTGGGAGGTGGTAGTACTTTCCTTTAATCCCAGTACTCACGAGGCAGAGGCAGGTAGATAGCTGACAGCCTGGTCTACAGAGTAAATTCCAGGACAGCCAGAGCTGTCTTCAAAACAAAACAAAACAAAACAAAAGCAAAGAAACAGAAAAACAAAACAAAAATTAAAAAAATTAAAAACCCACCAAAACAGATTCTGCCCAGGTAATTCATTAAATATTCTTCCTGGACATGAATAGCAAGACACACCAAAAGTAATCAAAAGCGTTTATTCTGGAGGATTCTAGAATAAAACTGTCATCATAGGTCAGAAAAAGACCAAACCAGCCGGGCGGTGGTGGCGCACGCCTTTAATCCCAGCACTTGGGAGGCAGAGGCAGGTGGATCTCTGTGAGTTCGAGACCAGCCTGGTCTACAAGAGCTAGTTCCAGGATAGGCTCCAAAACCACAGAGAAACCCTGTCTCGAAAAACCAAAAAAAAAAAAAAAACAAAAAAAAAGACAAAACAAACAAACAAAAAAAAACTTAAAAAAAAAAAAAAAAGAAAACGACCAAACCAAATAAAACTGTCCCCTACTGGCCAGGCACGGTAGTACACATCTTACTCATTCACATAGCACTCATCTAGATTTGATTTGATTTTTTTTAAATATTTATTTATTTATTATGTATACAATATTCTTTCTGTGTGTATGCCTGAAGGCCAGAAGAGGGCACCAGACCTCATTACAGATGGTTGTGAGCCACCATGTGGTTGCTGGGAATTGAACTCAGGACCTTTGGAAGAGCAGGCAAAGCTCATAACCGCTGAGCCATCTCTCCAGCCCTTGATTTGATTTTTGAGACAGAGTTTTACTCGGGCCCAGGATGGATAAGAACTCACTGTTCTCAGCACAGTCTAACACAGCTGGCTCTTTTTTTTTTTTTTTTAGGAAGTTGGCTAGGGAGCATAGCTCATAGACAGAAAATTTGACTACTGGTATTAAGTGCTTTAACTCCAGCACTCAGGAGGCAGTTTTCTGTGAGTTCAGGGTCAGCCTGTCTACATAGCAGAGCTCCAGTCCAGCCAGGACTATGCAATGAGACCCTATCTAAAAAGAGAAAGAAAAAAAAGGAATAAAGCAAAGAAAACCAGCCCACAAATCATAATCCCAGAGAACCTAGACAACAATGAGGACCCTAAGAGAGACATACATAGATCTAATCTACATGGGAAGTAGAAAAAGACAAGATCTCCTGAGTAAGATCCCTGGGAGCATGGGAACCTTGGGAGAGGGTTGGAGGAGAGGGGAGAAATAAGGAGGGAAGCCTAGAAAAAATGTAGAGCTCAATAAAAATAAAAATAAGTAAATAAACAAAAACCTTGACTAGCATGTGCAAGGCCATGGATTTAAGGCCTAGCATTGCCAACAAAAATAAATAATTAAATACAAAGTTTTTAAAGGCAGGCATAGTGGTGCCCACCTTTAATCGCAGCACTCGCAGGCAGGTCTCTATGGACCCAGGGCTAGCCTAATTTACATCGTGTGTTCCATAACATCAGGGTTACATAGAAAGACCCTGTCTCAAAAAACAAAAAGAAAGCAAGGTGGTAGTGGCGCACGCCTTTAATCTCAGCACTCAGGAGGGAGAGGCAGGCGGATCTCTGTGAGTTCGAGGACAACCTGGTCTACAGAGCGAGTTCCAAGACAGGCCCCAAAGCTATACAGAGAAACCCTGTCTGGAAAAACAAAAACAACAGAAAAGAAAATTAAAGGGGGGGGGACGACACTGGAGAGATGTCTCAGCAGTAGAGAGCACTAGTTGCTCTTCTAGAGGACTGGAGTCCATTCCCCAGTACCCACATGGCAGATCACAGCTGTCTGTATCCTCAGTTCTAGGGGATCTGACACTCTCATACATACATACATGCAAGCAAAATACCAATGTGTGTATATAAAATAAATTATTCAAAAAAAAAGAAGTTAACAGGGGCTAGAAATATGGCTTGAGGTCTGGTGAGATGGCTCAGTGGTTAAGAGTGCTGCCTACTCTTCCAGAGGTCTTGAGTTCAATTCCCAGCAACCACATGGTGGCTCACAACCATCTGTAGTGAGATCTGGATCTGGATCTAGATCTCTTCTGGCCTGCTGGCACCAGAACACTGTATACATAATAAATAAATAAATGAATGAATAAATAAATAAATCTTTAAGAAAGAAAGAGAGGGAGGGAGGGAGGGAGGGAGGGAGGGAGGGAGGGAGGGAGGGAGGGAGGGAGGGAGGGAGGCAGGCAGGCAGGCAGGCAGGCAAGCAGGCAGGCAGGCAGGCAGGCAGGCAGGCTGGCTGGCTTGAAACAAGCATAAGGTTTCAGGTTCTAAAAATCCATTTACCAGTCCTGCTACAAAGGATCACTGCTGGCCTTGTTTTAACCATCTGTCTACATGTTCACAACCATCATTTTATGAGAAAAGTATTCACAGACTATCAGAGCTGTATGGCCAAAGGCCACGGAACTGTGCACTCAACTAGCTAATCCTGAGGGAACAACACTGAACATTCCCCTAACCACCTGCTGAGCATCTACAAGATTCTCCACTTCCTTCCCAAAGGGCTTGGCCAGAGGTAGCAGAGCAAGCACAGCCTCTGACCATGAGGCCACAGGTGCTTACACAGGGAAGCTTACCCAGAATCCGAATGTGGGATGGAAGGTGGCTATTGATCTTGTCCAGAATGTTGTCAATTAACCACACCTTTAGGGATACTACCTGCCCAGCTGCAGACACACCCTGCAAAGAATACAGAGCAGAGAGGAGAGGTGGGTTAGGAGTCTTGTCCTCCAGCACAACCCTTACACCCTGGTCCGGAGGCAGAAGCAGCAGCCAACAGTCCAGCTCAGCCACTATAGTCATGAACACCCCATTCTGGTCCTCAGGTGACAAGTACTTAAAGCAGCATCTTGTTCTCACTGTGCTTGTTTTTGTTATTTGTTTGTTTTGGGTGCTTTGGGGAGTGGGTCTCCCTATATAACCCTAGCTGGCCTGTAACTCACTATGTATACCAAGCTGAGCTTCCCACAAGCCCTCTCCTCTGCTGGGATGACAATTGCACATAAGTAAGCCCAGTGTTCTTCTCTTGTTTGAAGACTGAATCCTGCTATAAAGCCTTGAACTCTGGAGCCTAGGCTATGTTCAAATTTGAAATCCTGCCTCAGACTCACAACTTCTGGGACACTTGTACCACCATACCTGGCTGTGCTATAGAATAAAAAAGTGCTTTCAAGCCTTACCACCCAATCTACACACAACAGGCTCCTTTGGAGGTCAATGCAATCATAAAGACCCAGGCCCAGCCATGTTTTTATATGTCCCAAGCCTGGGAATGTGATGCAGCTTCTCAAGGTGTGCCCCTAAGTGCCACCATCAACCAGGAATTGATTCCAGAGTAGACACCCAAGCCAATCAGAGACAGAAAGCAGTACCTGACCTTGTGATATGGAATACAAAAGTTAGGCCGTCAGCCACAAGCAGCCACTTCTGCAGGACAAGTCACTGTGGTGATATGCTTATCATGTGGGTGCACAGTGTTGTCCAAGACCTCTCTCTTGGGCAGGAGAGTTGGCCAAGTAGCTACTAGAACTTGCCCTGCAAGTGACCTGATCCCCGGAACCCATGATAGAAATCACTACTCAAAGTTCCCTCTGACTTCCACGTGTGCACACCCATACTCACACACAACAACAAAGTCTCTGACTTCCACATGTGCACACACATACTCACACACAACAGCAACAACAAAAAGTCTCTGACTTCCACATGTGCACACCCATACTCACACACAACAACAACAAAAAGTCCTAGTGCCCACACAGAAGACATATATGCTTACACTAACTATATGTTGCAATGAACAAATCTCGGCTATGCAGATAAGTGATGCAGACTGTTAGAATTAACCTTACCCAGCTCTATCTGAAATCACAGTCATGAGTACAGAGGTGGAGGAAGAAGCAAAGGTACAGGCAAAAGCAAGGCTATGGGAACAGATATAAGAAATGCCAGAGGCCAGGAACACTGCTATAAGTTGTTGCGCTATGGGCAACATAATTTGTTTCTCCTGGAGTTAGAACTTCTATCACCATCCAATCCCAAAGACAACCTGTGAGACCTGTCTTGTTTAGAACCGAAACAGCCTGTGTTGGTCTTTGCCCTGAACTGTGGCATTCCAAACTGGTTCTGTTTATTCTGAGCTGTGGTCAATAAATCAAGTCTTTTTTAAAATTTTTAATTATATGTAGTCTTTTTTTTAAAGATTTATACTTGAATATATGGCTGCTTGACAGAAGAGGGCATCAGATCCCACTACAGATGCTTGTGAGCCACCATGTGGTTGCTGGAAATTGAACTCAGGACTTCTGAAAGAAGAGCCCAGCCAGTGCTCTTAACCACTAAGCAATCTCTCCAGACCCCATGTGTATTCTTTATACACATTTTTAATATGTAATTATATGTATAGGTGCCCAAAAATGCCAGAGGCATTGGATCCCCTGGAGTTGGAGTCTACAGAAAGTGTGAGCCACCTGAATTTGCTAGGAACCAAATTCCAGTCCTCTGGAAGAACAGTAAGTGCTCTTAAATGCTAAATCCTCCCCAGCGCAATAAATCATCTCTTTTGTTGTCTCAGATTAAAAAAAAAAAAAAATCCAAAATCAAAATTAAGGGGAAAAATTCACCCACCTAAACTAAACAAGTGCAATCACCCTAATAATCATATCTACTTTGTGGAGGGGCTATTGTGCATGGCTATAAAGCAAAGACATGCACATGCTGCCTTTGGCCTGGGCCAGAGCTGTGCAAAGGAAGCAAAGGCCAGGGAAGACAGGGTCCTGTTCAGCCCAGCTGGGCCTCAGCAGCAGACAACAAAACAAAGTGTTCTTTCCCTCTAACACTGGCATGATAGACAAGTGCCACCAACTCAGCCAACCTATATTTTGTTTTTACTTTCTAAGTAAAACAGCAGAAACTATGTCACTACTATCAAAATTGCTATCATGCCTCATCGGGCATGACCCCTGGCTAAGATCCCTTCTCACAGGTGACAGTGAAAGCTACAGGCAGATGGGGCACATACCTTGTCTGTGCGAGCACATCGCTGGAAGGACATCTTCCTCATGTCTGTCCCATGGTTTTCAGGGATACAACCTGCCTGGACTAGGGCAGATACCAAATCATCTTCAATGGTCCTGAACTGAGACGACCCCAGATTCCTCTAAAGAAAAAAATGGACATCCTGTTTTCATGAGCTCTTAGGATATACGTAGGCCAGGAAGCTGAGCATCACTTCTGGAACCAGCTAATGCTTCACCTTTCAGCCTACCCCAGCCATGGTCCAGCGTGTGCGTGAGTGCACAAGCTCAGACATATCAGATACATCCTACCAATCCCCAAAATAAACTGCATCCATGGCTCTCAGAGGAAACCTTCCCAAGGGAGCAGGCCTGTGAGTACCTCAACCAAGTTCCCTGCATGAGAAAATCTTTTCAAAGTCTGCTCTCATTACCACGGAAGTCCACCCCTAAATGCACCATGAAGTCAGGGACACTTCCCAAATGACATAAAAAGATTATAACAAAAAGAGACCATAAGCCTCACTCAGCCCTATGAGCCAGGCACCTTTGTCATTTCTGTAATGAGGGAACTGAGGCAAACAGGATCTTACTTGAAAGGCATAAAATTCTTCAGACAGCCCACATTTAAAATTTTCTGGGCTGGAGAGCTGACTCATAGGTCCTAAATTCAATTCCCAGTAACCACATAGCCGGCTGTAATCTCATTATTATTATCTGGTGCCCTCTTCTGGTGTGCAAGCAGACATGCAGGCAGAACATTAATAAATCAATCTTAAAAATAAAAAAAATAAATAACTTTTCATAATCAGAACTGCCCTCCAAAAAGCAGACTAGTCACCCCAGGAACAGAGGACAGTCTGTGCTCTCACCAATGTCATGACCACCACTACCCACTCTCACAAAATGAGTTTCACTACGAAGCCCATAGAGTTTTGTTTTGTTTTGTTTCGTTTTTTTTTTTTTGGGGGGGGGGGTGTTTTTTTACTGGAGAAGGACAAGGTCTCACTCTGTAGCCCAGACTGTCCTTGAAATTGAAATCCTCCTGCACCAACTCCCTGAATGCCAGGATGATGGGCGATGTGCCACCATCCCAGTCAGGTTTCTCCGTGTAGCAGCCCTGGCTATCCTAGAACTAAATTTGTAGACCAGGCTGGCCTTGAACTCCCAGAGATCTGCCTGCCTCTGCCTCCCGACTACTGGGATTAATGTGTGTGCTACCACCACCTAGCAAATTAAGATTTAAAAAGTGAGGAAAGGGATCAGAGAGATGGCTCAGTGGTTAAGAGCACTGACTGCTCTTCTAGAGAACTGGGTTTGATTCTTAGCACCCAGAGAGCAGCTAACAACTGCCTGTCACTCCAGTCCCAAGGGATCCTATGCCATCTTCTAGCCTCTGAGGACAGTGCATGCACATGGTACACAGACATGCATGCAAGCAAACACCCAGATATACAAAATAAAAATAAAGGTTAAAGTTTGTTTTAAAGCCAGGTATGGTGGGACACACCTTTAACCCCAGCACTCTTGAGGCAGAAGCAGGTGTATCTCTTTGAGTTCGAGGCCAGCCTGATCTACAGAGCAAGTTCCAGGGCAGCCAGGATGACACAGAGAAACCCTATCTCGAAAAACCGAACAAAACAAATTGTTTTAAGAAAAATAAGAGGGGCTGGGAAGAGATGGCTCAGCAGTTAAGAGCACTGGCTGCCCTTCCAGAAGACCCAGGTTCAATTCCCAGCACCCACATGGCAGCTCACAACTGTCTGTAACTCCAGTTCCAGGGAACCTGACACCTTCACACTGACATACATGCAGGCAAAACACCAGTGAACATAAAGTAAAAATAAATAAATGGTTTTTTTTAAAAAAGAAATTATAAATGGGACCAAGATTCTTCCCACACTGGTCAGTGCCACTTTCAAAGGGTCAAGTTGGTGATAGGTACCAGCCTTGCCCCAGGTCCCTAACGCTCTTCAGAAGAGTTCAGCTGCCCCTCAGGATACTGGCCAGGTAGCACCTGCCATCTGGCCTCCACTCTCAGCACTCCCAAGTACTGTGCAGGTGCCATGCTAATGACAAAACTCACTGCTCCCAAGGTCACATGTGAAGAGGCACAGGGCTGGCCTAACCATTAGTGAAACACAACCACCCAAGTCTTATATGGAAGACTCTCAGTTTTGCTATTTCCTGAGCATCAGGGAACAGGGGTCGATCCAGGTAAGTGGTGTCTAGGCGCAGCCCTCCTCACCTGCATGCCGTGGTAGCCCTTGCCGGAGTAGGCCATGAGCAGCACAATTTTGCGCTTTGGCAGCTTTCGTGGAGGCTCTTCATCCTCACTGCCCTTGGCCCTCTTGGGAGGATGCTGCGTGTCTTCCCAGACCCAGCCACCTCGGACCTTCCTGTCTTGTTGGTGTGAAGCCAGCGCTGGTGGCACCTTGTTTCCAGCCATAGGGGGCAGGCTGGGAAAACAGGCATGAGTGATCAAGGTGGTAAATGGATACAAGAACAGAACCTGATGCTCTCTGCCTGCCTCGACGGTCTCTGAAGACCTTGTCTAATGGCAGACCAGTCTGGCTCATCAATGACAAATGACAAAGTGACTGGGGCTGGGAAACAGTAGCAGCTCAGGGGTAGAGTTTGACGCACAGCTGGACACAAGCAGGCAGCAGAGGCAGGCAGCTCAGGGGACTACAAGGTAGCGATGGAGTCTCAAGGTAGAGATAAGACACAGGTAAGTTAAGCAGAGGCAGACAGCCAGGGCAGCAGTGGGAGCTCAGGGCAGAGGCGCCGGTCGCGGAGTCTTTACCCGGGCACGCGCGGGCCAGGGCGCGCCGTCCACCGTCCCCAGGCTCTCAGCAGTGTAGCCCACAGGCGGGGGAAGCCCATGCGCGGCGGGGTGGCGGGCACCGACCCTCGATCTCACGGATCCCTGATGAACTCTGCACCCCCAACACCCCTGCCCTATCTTTCTTAGCTCCGGCCCTGGAGCGCTCGTGATCTTAGGCTGACCTGTCACCCCACAGCCCCTGCCCTCCGCCCGCCGCCTTAGAGATAGCGCAGCCAGCGCGCGTACAGAGCGAGGAATGTCCCGCCGGCCCCACTCACGGCGCCGTGGACCCCCGAAGGCCGACCACGTGGACGAAGGCGGAAGCGGGCAAGCGTTGGAAGGCGGCCGAAGGCGGACAAAAGTCTTTCTGGGACGCGCCTAGTGGGGTGGACCCAGTGGGTGGGGCTTCCCAACCAGGATCCAAGCTAGACTAGGCGCAGATTTCGAAAGAAGCCGAAGGCTGGCAGCTGCTGTGTCTTGAGAATTAAAACCACTTCATTAAAACGTGCAGGTTAGGAATGCACCAGGGAGCCAATCATCAGATAATAACCGTTAAAGCCCAAATAACCCCAGCACCGTCTCAGTGGTTCTAAGTGGGCCCTTGCCTGAAAGCCCAAGGTACCAACCGTGGCACTGGGAGGTCACAGCTACTCTTAATGGTTTCGCGGTGCGCAGACCATCAAGATGTCCCTGTGTTTCTCGTTTCCAGAAGCTGCTCCAATTGCCAGATACTGATGTGTTTAATGGCATGAAACCGTGAGTATCTCTGTTGTCCTCATGTTACTGATGAAACTGGGCACAGGTTCCGATCCTGGGTCACACAAATAGGTGTCTACATCCAACTACATTTCCTTTTTGTTGTTGTTTTGTTTTGTTTTTGGAGACAGGGTTTCTCTGTGTAACAGTCCTGGCTGCCCTAGACCTCGACTTGTAGACCAGGTTCACTGAGATCTACCTGCCTCTGCCTCCCAAGTGCTAGGATTAAAGGCCTGCACCACCACTGCCTAGCCATTTCCTTTTTTTTTCTTTTTTTTTTCTTTTTTTTTTGAGACAGTCTCAATGAATAGGCCTGACCAGCCTGAAACTCACATAGATAGGTAGGTAGATGATAGATAGATAGATAGATAGATAGATAGATAGATAGATAGATAGATAGATAATAGATAGATAGAGACAGATAGATACACTCATACACACATACACATATATAAGCCAGGCAGTGGCCCACACACCTTTAATCCCACCACTTGAGGGACAGAGGCAGGTGAATTTCTGTGAGTTCAAGGCAAGTCTGTGAGTTACAGGATAAGCAGGGCTGCACAGAGAAACACTGTCTAGAACAAAAAAAAAAAAGATACATGCATACATGTATGTAACTGCCTCCCAAATGCAGGGATTAAAGGCATGCACCACCATACCCACTCAGCTCCTGTCCCCAGACTTTTGGCAACCCTCCTGTCTCCGCCTTCCAAGTGCTGGGAATCACCACATCTAACTCCCATGTTCTTATTTTTCTAATTGTGTCAAAGACGAACACACAACAGGCATGATGCTGGACAAGCAGCCACGGGAGCATAGGCCCCAGTTTCTTCTCTTTGATTTTGTTTCCCATTTTCTGGCGGTCACATTCATCCTGAACATTCTCAACTTACATCCTTTGTCACACTTTCAGAAATGGTAAATTTCATCCCTGGTTCTTTTCTGCACCCACCTGGCTGATCCAGGATACTTCCCTTACTCAGACTCTTGGCTTCATCAGACATATAAAGCCACACACAAAGACTTGGGGGACTGGGCTGAACACTTCCGAGAACCATGACTCAGATGATCATAGTTTGAAATGGGACAGGGAACCATGTGTACACAGGGGTAAAACATATTCCAGGTAACTAGGGACCAGTACAAAGGCCCTGGGGCAGCTGTGTACCACAGTGTGTCAGACCCTCCTCAGTGCCTATGCCTTCCTACCGATAGAGTGGGTAGGGCTAGCAGGATCACTTCCGAGTCTGCAGTTAGAGAGATCACAGGGATGCCTCATAATAGAAATGGCAGAAACAAAGTCAGAGGCATCAGCGGCCTTATGGGTATGGAAAGGACTTGGCTGTGACCCCTACTAAAGTGGGAGTCCACTGGGCTTTGTGGGGCAAGGAGGTCATGGGACCTGGGAGAGAATGGCTAACAGGAAGAGGCAGCTGCCCGTGCTGAAGACTTCCAGATAGTTCAGTCTGTCCATGTATTGAGGAAGGGCTCCCAAAGAAAGTCCTTCTCAGAACCTGGAATTCTAGTGTCTCTGCACCTGTCTTTCTACATGACCTCATCCTTTGATATGAGTGTGCCATGGAAGCAACTATACAGGTCCTAAGGTGTAGGAGGCATGTTTGTGTGTTGCTTTCATTGGTTGAATAAAGAGACTGCCTTGGCTTTTTTTTTTTTTTTTTTTTCTTTTCGAGACAGGGTTTCTCTGTAGCTTTGGAGCCTGTCCTGGAACTAGCTCTTGTAGACCAGGCTGGCCTTGGTGAGATCCACCTGCCTCTGCCTCCCGAGTGCTGGGATTAAAGGCGTGCGCCACCACCACCCAGTCATTCTTGAACGTCAGCTAAGAAAGGCAGCTGGCTACAGCAGAACTTTGAGCAGACTGTACTAATCAAGGTAAGTCTGTAGTTGCATTCTCCACTGAGTGGGGACCTGTTCAAAGCTAGGTGAATCCTGGCCTCACTCATTAGCTTGCCTTCCCAGTAAGGGAGAGGTCAGCTATGAGGGTGGGAACCCAGGACTGGTGAACGGCATTTTGTTCCCAGGTTGACCGGGAAGGCCTCTGCAAGCCTTTGAAGCCTGAGACGGGAGAGGAGGTGTGGCTGTGGTGGCTGGAGGTCATACCGCAGCACAGGGAATCTCCGCCTTCAGTGACAGGTGGACATTGAGGCACTTCAAGAGTAATGCAGCGGAGGTGTAGCCTACCATGGCAGAGGTGGGACTGACCGGGAAGGGCATGTGGCATCTTATTGAGGCCTTCACTCCAAGAGTACCGGGCACCCGGCGGAGATGTAACCGCCTGCAGCAGGGGTGGGTTTGGTGGGAATGCTGCACATGTGGTCTTAACTGTGGCCATGCTCTACTTAGCATATTTCACAGGCCTTGAACTGTCTGTCTGCTCATCATCGGATGCCATAGAGATCAGACATGGAAGAGGTAGAGTGAAGGAGAGGTTACCCATTTGTAGGGGGAGACAGCAGGTGACCAACAGTCAACAGGGGTGGAAAACTGTGTCAGACCTTTGTTTCATGCTTAGTTGAGGACTTCTGTGGTTTTTTTAGGCTACAGCTGTATGCCCACATGGTGTCTTTGGATGAGGGATGGAGTTCGGGAGCAGAGTCTTGGTTCTGTCTCTTGGGAGGTTGGGGGATCAGCCCTTATGTGGAGGCACTGGCGAACCAAAACAGGAAAATGTGCCTTCCTAACCAGATGGGCAGACAAACACGACAGAAAACACAAAAGAAGGAAAGAAAGGGGTTCCCAATGCTGTGCCGAAAGGACTGAAAACACACAGCATCAAAGAGCTTTGCCACCGAAATACATCATCTTGGGGGCACTGTCCAGCACCGCAGGTGAGGTGAGGGGAACAACTAGAACCTGTTTGGGTGCCAGATGTTGCTAGGTCCTAAAAGGCTCCCTCAGGGAGACGGTGAGAAAGCACAGTGTCAATGGCTACACACAGGGAGTCAGTTAAAGGCAAAAAAAAAAAAAAAACCAAACAAACAAAAAAACCAATCAAGCCGAATTAAAGGATATCCAGGTTTAATGGGATTCCTGCGCAGTTTATATTTTTTTAAAGATTATGTATACAACATTCTGCCTCGATGTATGCCCGCACGCCAGAGGAGGGCGCCAGATCTCAGTACAGATGGTAGTGAGCCACCATGTGGTTGCTGAGAATTGAACTCAGGACCTCTGGAAGAGCAGCCAGTGCTCTTTACCTCTGAGCCATCTCTCCAACAGCCCCCCCCCCATCCCCCGGGGAGCAGTTTAAATAGACTGGGGAAGTGGTCAAGATTTGGCAGCCTGCCTTGGCTCTCCTCCAGGGGAGAGGTCAAGGTTTGGCGGGCACAGGGGCGGGGCCTCCAAGCCTTATATACTCTTATTCCAGCACCCAGGCTGCATTCTGATCCTTTGATATTGCGTGGTTGCCCCTCATGGGCTAGGCACGAACAGGACCTTTGTCAATACCTGTTGCCAGGCTCTCGGGCCAACTCCAGGTTGGCTCATCTCTCAGACTTATCCTCCTACAGTTCCTTCACTTTTAATTTAAAGGAAAGGGGGTGAACCTGCTTAGCAATGGAAAAGCCTAAAAAGGCAAAGGTGGGTACCATTTGAACCTTATCTGGCACCATCATCAGATGTAAGGATGCAAGATCTTTTAACACTTTTTTGGCGCCTAAATAATGATATAGAGACTTATTATGAAAGCCTGGCCTTTAGCTTAGACTTGTTCCTAACTAGCTCTTAGAACTTAAATAACTTGCTCTGTTAATATGTTTTACCACATGGTTTTTACCCCACCCCCCTTTCTTCTTTTTTGAGACGGTATTTTTCTGTGTAACAGCCCTACCTGTCCTGGAAATAGCTCTGCAGACCAGGCTGGCTTTGAACTCTGCCTGCCTCAGCCTACCAAGTGCTGGGATTAAAGGTAGGTGCCACCACCGCTCATCTCTCTTATTATGTATAGTGTTCTGCCTGAGTGTGCCTGCAGGCCAGAAGAGGGCGCCAGATCTCATTATAGATGGTTGTGAGCCACCATGTGGATGCTGGGAATTGAATTCAGGACCTAAGGAAGAGCAACCAGTGCTCTTTTAACCACTGTGCCATCTCTCCAGCACTTTTTTTTTTTTTGGTCACATTTCTTCTGTGTCTTGCTGGTATTTCTTGCCTCTCTTCTTCCTCTTCCCAGTGTTTCTGCCTATTTTCTCCTACCTATTAGCCATTCAACCACTTATTGAACCAATCAGAAGGTGCTTTAGGCAGAGACAGATTTTAGAAAAAAATTGTTTCTACGAATACCTTGCTTAATATCCCATTTCAAATGACCTTGCTTGCTGCAATTAAAACAGCTGACATTTTGATTTCTCTTAAATCCTTTAGAAATTACTTGTCTATGCCGGGTGGTGGTAGCACACACCTTTAATCCCAGCACTTGGGAGGCAGAGACAGGCAGATCTCCGTGAGTTCGAGGCCAGCCTGGTCTACAAGAGCTATTTTCAAGACAGGTTCTAAAACTACAGGGAACCCCTGTCTCGAAAAACCAAAAAAAAAAAAAAAAAAAAAATTCCTTGTTTCTTCTCAGAGTAGCATCATGTGAGGTCCAACATCAGTATATTTCTAATCCATTCATCTATTGGCATTGATCTTGCTTTAAAGGCCTAATTACCCCCTTTGCATTCTGAATTAGCATTTTCAAAAATCAAACATTCGGGGCTGGAGAGATGGCTCAGTGGTTAAGAGCATTGCCTGCTCTTCCAAAGGTCCTGAGTTCAATTCCCAGCAACCACATGGTGGCTCACAACCATCTGTAAAGAGGTCTGGCGCCTTCTGGCCTTCAGGCATACACACAGACAGAATATTGCATAATAAATAAATAAATACTTTAAAAAAAAAACAAAAATCAAACATTCAATTAATATTTGTCTGACATCTGAATCCAATACTATTTTATTTACAGCTAGAGTCAATCTTTTTTTTTTTTTTTTTTTTTTTGGTTTTTCGAGACAGGGTTTCTCTGTGGTTTTGGAGCCTGTCCTGGAACTAGCTCTTGTAGACCAGGCTGGTCTCGAACTCACAGAGATCCGCCTGCCTCTGCCTCCCAAGTGCTGGGATTAAAGGCGTGCGCCACCACCGCCTGGCTAGACTCAATCTTTGCAAAAAAAAAAAAAAATAAGAAATCAGGGCAGGTGAATCTCTGTGAGTTCGAGACCAGCCTGGTCTACAAGAACTAGTTCCAGGACAGGCTCCAAAGCCACAGAGAAACCCTGTCTCGAAAAAAAAAAAAAAAAAAAAAAAAAGAAATCAGGGAAGGTTTCTTTTGGTCCTTGTATAATTTTTTTTTTTTAAGTGACTCAGGTCTCTTTCCTGACTCTTCAACCTTGTCCCAAGCATTTAAACTGTGAAACAACATGGTGCCAAGATGTGGTCATCAGATTCAAGCTGCCTTTGTAACCTTCAAGCAGCTGACCTTGGGAAATACCTCCAGCTCGATCTCGTTGTCCTATGAGCCAATGTTCATCACTGTAACTGAGGACAGCTCCCAATACTGCTGTGGCCAAATCTTTCCAGTCTTGGGGGATAATTCTGTTCTGAGTTGCGCATGAATGTGATAACTTCTGTGTCACACTGGATGAGATGCATACCATATGTAATGACTGCTTCCTTAATGCTCCTCAATTCTATTTGTTTAAAAATCTTTATTTATTATGTACACAACATTCTGCCTCCGTGTATGCCCGCACACCAGAGGAGGGCACCAGATCTCATTACAGATGGTTGTGAGCCACCATGTGGTTGCTGGGAATTGAACTCAGGACCTCTGGAAGAACAACCAGTGCTCTAACCTCTGAGCCATCTCTCCAGCCCCCGCTCCTCAAGTCTAATTTTTATAGAATTCCATTTAACTTCATAACCTTGGGGATGCCTATTGTCTGCTGGGTTGCAATCTCAGGGTTCATGGTGTGATCAGATATCCCACAACACCACCCAACACCGAACCCTGGAGGATGAAGGCTGGAGGTTCGGGTCCCAAAGGCACCTGTCAGAAACTTGGGAAGAGGACCTATAGTCACTCACCCTGACAGGCCAAGAGGGCCAATGGCAGCTTTGTCACATGATCCAGGTCCCTGCCAGCTCATCATGTCTGGAACTGGCTATATTTACCCACTTCCTCAAAGACCATCAAGTTTGCTCTAGATAGCTACAGGGACCAGGAGGAGTTGTCAGACAGTGCTCTATTCTGTACTGTAGTGATGGTGGTCCATCACAGTACATGCTTCCTGATGGCGCAGGTATCATGTTAGTACTGGAGAGGCTGGAGCAGGGCATTTTCAGTACAGCAAGGCCAACTTCACTAGATAGTGTCTCAAGAACTAAGGGGCTGAAGAAGTGAGTCCATGGTCAAGAGTACTACTTCTTCCTCATAAGAGCCAGAGTTCAGATCTCAGCATGCACATCAGCTTGCGCCAAACATCTGGAACCAATATGGAGGTTTTCCCTCTTCTGGTATCTATGGGTGCCTGCACACAAGTACAAAAACAGACACATGCATATACAAAGTAAAAGGCCTGGGGATATAGCCCAACAGTGGAGCATTTTCCAAGCATGTGTGAGGTCCTCTCCCTTGCATTCCATCCAAGTACCAAGCCCAAATAAAATCAAGAGCCCCCAAAGAAACCATGGGCTCCATGGCAATATCTGCTACCCAACCATACACACCTCATGTATGGTGCAAACAAGAGGTACCAGCTACAAGCTGAGGAATAAATGGTTTCTCTATAAACCTAAAACTGCTGCGGGCATGCATTCCCAGCATTGAGGAGGCTGTGGCAGGAGGATCAATTCAAAGCCAGCTTCAGCTCATAGTCTGTTACTTGGGCATCTGAGACGACTCAAAAGTGCATAAAGTCTATTAATGCCCACAGTGATGTCTTGGCATTGGTTATTCATGTGGGCAGCAGTCCCACCCCTCCATTCCTAGGCAGAGCTCTTCCTGGTCAAACCATCAAGGTCTCTACAGTCCACTTCCCCTGGAACTCTGCCTTAATGAACTTTCATTTTCACTATTGTGGTTAGCCTTTTTAGTAACATAATAGCTTATTTATATCCTGTGAAGAAAATACAGATTTTAAAGTGCAGACCAGATGTTTACTTTGCAATAAAAAGGCATCCCAGCCGGGTGGTGGTGGCGCACGCCTTTAATCCCAGCACTCGGGAGGCAGAGGCAGGCGGATCTCTGTGAGTTCGAGACCAGCCTGGTCTACAAGAGCTAGTTCCAGGACAGGCTCCAAAAAACACAGAGAAACCCTGTCTCGAAAAACCAAAAAAAAAAAAAAAAAAAAAAGCAGAACAGGCCAAGGGAACCCCAGATGGAACTGAGTGGGAGCAAACCTAGATTTCTGAGGGAAAAAAAAAAGTGGTTTGACATGGGCAAAGGAGAACTAGGCACAGTGAAGTAAGTCTGTGATCCCAACACCTGAGAGGCAGTCGCAGGGTTGGTGTCTCAGTCATCTTTGGATATATACATTTCTGAGGCTAGCCTGGGCTATGAGAGACCCTGACTCGAAATAAGAGTGGGGGAGGGGCACAAAAGATTTGAACATTTCTCCAAATAAGGCAAAGTGACCAACGGATTACATAGGATGGTCAGCTTCACTGTTGGAGAAGTGCACCTCACACCATACTTGCTATTAAGTTTAGAATCCAAATGACTGACTCAAGGGAAGCCAGGTGTGACGGAGTGCATACTCCCAAGTCTGATCTGAGGCAAGGGAGGGTCATCTGAGCCTGGGAATTTAATACTCTGTCTTTCAAAAAGGGGGAAGGTGAATATCCAAGTTTCTTCTGCCAGA
Source organism: Chionomys nivalis (assembly GCF_950005125.1). Lineage (NCBI taxonomy): Eukaryota > Metazoa > Chordata > Mammalia > Rodentia > Cricetidae > Chionomys > Chionomys nivalis. Next base: position 126,411,508 of record NC_080088.1, on the reverse strand, counting down.
AGGAAGGCAGACGCTATCCCTCTATAAGCATCAAACACGAGCCTCACATAATGTGAAACCTCCAAACTGGTACATCTCCAAAGACCAAAAGCTACAGAATTGACCCGCCTTCTCCGGATCCTCTCCTAGCCCAGTGTGAACTGTTTTTTCCTGGGATATACAATGAATTTCCCCCAATTATTTCTGGATCAAGGTGGGGTTTGGTCCCAAAGCTGAGTAAGCCACCATTGGCACCATGAAGCCCTACAGGACAAAAGCAGTCTGCACAGACAGATCCAAAGGCAGGATCAGGACAGTGGCACGCCAGGTAACAGTAATGCCACATTAACAATTCCATATTTTATTTTCTTAAACTGATACGACACAGTGAAACGCAAAAGGGGTGGATTCACACAAATCATCTTAAACTGACAGGAGCTGAGCACTGCTTTGGAGAGCAGGTTTGGCTCACACCACACACAGCCAGCCACACACATACACAACCACCCAGGAGCCATTAGGAACCAGGTGGTAGGTAAGGATCCCTGCACCAGCCTCCCTGGTGGCTCTGGATTCCAGTTGGCCACAAAACAATAAATACATGTTACATGCAAGGGAGGTCATGGGGTGACTAGGGAGGAGGCTAGTCTTAGAGATCTGCTTTCTTGTATGTTCAAGCACAGTGGCAATATTTCAAGTATTGCAAAAACAAAACAAACAAAACCTAACCAAAAAAAAAAAAGTGTTGGTGTGTGTCCTATAACTCTGAATGCTGTTGGGGGACAGCAACCCCACATCTGCCTTGTGGACACTCAGATACTTTCAAGTACACATGGACAGAGCAGTGACAAAGGACTAGCAAACTAGGAGGGCTGGGAAGGTATTAGCTTATGTCCACCTTGGAGTCTGGAAGACAAGCTTCAGCACAGACCCTGAAGGCCATCAAGCACAGGAGCTAGACTGACGGAAAAGCTCCATGGGGGACAGTTTTGCATACGTTATTTTTCACCCACACCTGCCTACTGCAGGGGGAGGACGGCATCTGGGCACTGCCCTCTCTGCCATCTTACAGGGCAAGTTGATAGAGATAGCCAGCCACACACTCACACACCATATCAGGCAGCCTCTTCGCACCCTCAGCCACACAGCTGGTGCTATCCTCTCCATTGGAAACATCCAGAGCAATGCTCTGTCTTCCCCACCCCCACCCCGCCAGTTCTTAAACATCCAAACTTTCCTTTTTTAAAGAAAAACTGGATTTGGGATTGCGGGCAATACATTTTAGGAGTAAAGTGTGGAAGTTCTGAGTTTATAAAGCATGGTGCTTCACAATGACTGTCCCTAATGAACATTTAAAGAGGAGGACTGTTTCTCCCCTAGGAGGCAAGCCTGTGTTTCCCTCCAAAGACCAGACACAGGTGGAGGTGCACACTGGGCTATTTATACACGTAGACATGGTCTGCATCTGTACAGCATCTTGGAGAGCAAGAGCCAGGAACAGGAGGCGGGTTCCTAGTTCAGACTTGAACTGCTGGCTGAAGTTCTCCAGTCTCTGTCTGCATAAAGTGCTCTGGTGACTTACAAAGCTGGGTGGGTAGCCTCAGAGGGAGAGGTTCCTAGAGAGATCAGGAGGCCAAAAGGCCACACCCTTTTTTCCTGGATGAACAATGGGGTAAGTGAGCTGTGAGAAAAAGCTCGCTTTGGCTTAGAGTCAGCAACAGTCTCAAGGCCTTGCCTGTCCACAGGGCGGCCCTGGGCTCTGCAGGTGGCAGGTGCCCACACTCACCAGCCTACCACCTCTCAGTGCCACACCTGGCTGCCAAGAGAGCCAGCTAGGAAGGATATGTTCAGAAACTCCTGTCCTGGTGGGCAAGGAAGCTGTCACTGGCACTTTGACATCCACCTACTAGCAGAGACTAGCAGCCTAGGAATAGGAAGCAAGAATTGCACCAGTCTGCACAGGTCCACCATGCAGCATCCCTGCTGGAGTTGGCTGGCAGCAGTCTCAGCACCATCAGATCAGTGTCAAGAAGGACAGTCTGCCAGGTCTCAAACCCTTTCCTGCAGGATGGCAGAGGCGACTAGCTCCAAGGGCACAGCAGGCTGGTAGCAGGCAGTCAGGCACAGATGCCACTCAGCAAGGCCGAGAGTCTCCGCTCAATGCACAACTTGCCTGTGGAAGAGAGAACATGATATGGTGAGGCCACACCTACTACCCCACACAGGCTGCCAGGAAAAGGCACTCACACTTGGCAATGTTCTCAATGTCCGTCTGGTCCGTGAGTGTGTGCTGTAGCCCCTCCAACAGTAGCAGGGCTTTGTGATAGCGTGGTACACAGCCCTCTCGGTGCTGGAACATCTCATCCAAGGCAGCAGATTGCACCTGTAGACAAAGGCAGAGCTGGGAAGGGCCAGGGCAAGGCAGGAGTGGCCTGAATGCTCAGCACACCGCACACTGTGGATTGGCCCAAGTTCATTTAGAGTGAGCATAAGAGGATGGCTAATTATTAGGTGGTGGTGGTGGTGCATGCCTTTAATCCTAGCACTCGGGAAGTAGAGGTAGGCAGATCTGAGTTCAAAGTCAGCCTGGTCTACAGAGCGAGTTCAAGGACAGCCAGGGCTACACAGAGAATACCTGTTTAAAAAAAGAATGACAGCCGGGCGGTGGTGGCGCACGCCTTTAATCCCAGCACTCGGGAGGCAGAGGCAGGCGGATCTCTGTGAGTTCGAGACCAGCCTGGTCTACAAGAGCTAGTTCCAGGACAGGCTCCAAAACCACAGAGAAACCCTGTCTCGAAAAACCAAAAAAAAAATAATAAAAAAATAAATAAAAAAAGAATGACTAATAATGTCCCGGGGATAGCTAATGTATTAAATGTTCACAGAGCCAGGTGGCCTGCCTGCATTGTGGCCACTGTGCTATCGGCTTGGGCTGGATACAGCAATCAAACCCTACCCCAGGACACTCAGGGTGGCACTGTCAGCAGTGTGCAGAGCACTCACTCAGTGTCATTCCATGAGGTCACCGTCACCTGAGAAAAGAGTATGGATAAGGAAACCAACTTATACTTAGTTCCTCCCTTTGGCAGGGGTGTCCCTCATACCTGAGGAATATGTGAATAATCTCAAAGCAGAGTCCCTGCCTCAACAGTGTGGTCGTCACCCAGAGGTCTTTCATGTTAGCTGAGAAACGGATTCTCAGAGAAAACAGGTAGGGATGCTTCCTGAATTGAAAAGCTACACAGTGGACAGGTGAAGTCATTATGGGAAGCCCCTGCTGCTTGCTAGAGCATCACCTAACGTCGGAGACCTCTAGCACCTGAGCACACTAGGAACAAAATCCCAAGCTCCACCAGACAAAGCACACAGACCGCCCATACCATCTGTACAGCGTGGCTGAGGATAAGCCGTTCAGCAGTGACACCATGGATCCCATCCAGCAGCCGTTGTTTGTCCAAAAAGAAACGCTGAAGCCGCAAACTGAGGCCCTGACAGGACACCACGCTGGCCTTATATAGCTCGTTTAGTCTGCGTACAACTAGGGTAGAAGTGTCAGTCATTTCAGGCTTCTAGGAGCAGAGGACCCCCATAGAGAGTTGGAAAGCATGTGTGTAAAGAAGTATGTTCCGCTTGAACAGGAGCTGCAGCCTCCAGCTTTCCCCAGAGCCCTATGTAGCAAGATCAACATCAGTTCCAAGTAGCTCTGCCTGGGTAAACCCATGGACTTACTCTGTGCTCTGAGCATGAGGCCAGGTCCTGTGTACCCACTCTACCAACTGCCCCTGGCATGGCCTATCCCTACCCAAGTGGCCTGAACTCTCCTCTCTCAGGCTGGCTTGCTCACTCTTACCCCAGCACCACATCCCTGAACCCACATCCTTACCCTGCTTCACAGTAGATGAAAGGCAGAGCTTGCCAGCTCGGATCTGGCCAATGGCAGTCTGTAGGCCCGAGGACAGAAGCTCAGCCACCTTCAAGTACAGTACCAGCTGTTCTGCAAAGCTAGAGGTCAACAAACAGGTCAGAGGCAAGTCAGGGCCAGCAATGTCCAGGAACTGCCTTCTCAGTCCCCAGGCAACACCTACCCCCACTCGCGGCTCAACTGACTGATCTGGTCGGCCACCACACTTTCCTGTAGCTGGTACTCAGGGCCCCCGGGCACCTCGCTGGCACTACCCTTCAGGGCTGCAATCTCCAGAACTTGCTGTGCAAATGCAAGTGTGAAGCGCAGACTGTGCAGGGTCTCCGTGTGCTCTTGCTGAGGAAGCAATAAAGGTCAGAGCCTGGGGCACACAGGTGTGTGTAGAGGGCTGAAAGGCTGATCTGCCAAAGAGGCACCCCTCTCCCAAGTATTAATCAGGTAAGTCAGAAGGGAGCACCCATGCTTGTCACCTCCCCACAAGCCTCACCTCCATGAGGGTCTCTTCTGGGAGGTCAGGAGCCTCAAAGGTCACAGCTCCCTCCAAGTTGGCAGCAAGTGGGTCAGCAAGGCTACAGCAGTGGCCTGGGGCAGAAAGCTCAGGGGCCTCACCACAGGCCCCAGGTACTAAGTGGCGGGCAGAGGAAGAGCCGGCAGAGCCCAGGGAGCTGGAAGAGCCCACTGTAGGTAGATGGCTGGTAAGGGACAGGCAGCATGCCTGCTTCTCACCCTGCCATCTCTGGCCCTCTGAACTCCCTCTCTCAGTTCACATTCCTCCTCATCCTGATGTTTTCATAGGGAATACAAGTCAAAGGTGCCAGCACCCGGAGCTCCGTCTTGGAGTGCTTTAGCTTCCAATACTTAAACACAAATTAGTTCAGAGAAAGCGGTGAAGCCATGCGCAAAACTGGGTGGTAGAGGTAAAGGCAACCACTGCCATCATTGTGAAGTGGCAGGATCCTCATGAATCTATTATTTAGTCAGGGTTCCCAACCAACATAGGTTGGGCTTTCAGGGCAACCAGCATCTTAAATACCACTCCTGCTCCATGCATATGCTGGGAATGCCACAGATCTTACATAAATGGACCATTAGGATTATGCTACAGAACACTGCATTCAAGAATTCCCATTCCAAGCTGGGCGGTGGTGGCGCACGCCTTTAATCTTGGGAGGCAGAGGCAGGCGGATCTCTGGGAGTTGAGACCAGCCTGGTCTACAAGAGCTAGTTCCAGGACAGGAACCAAAAGCTACAGAGAAACCCTGTCTCGAAAAACCAAAAAGAAAAAAAAAGAATTCCCATTCCAAGGTTCTGCTCTTACTTGGCATATCCCTCACCTGAGAACATTCTAGTGCGGGTGCCCTGGGGCGGTGTGGTACCACTGGGTGGGGAGCCCACAGTGAACACCACAGGTGCTGGACTGCTGGCCCCTCCAGCACGGGCTCCTGGATGCAGGGTCCCTCCAAAACCAGCAGAGGGAGCTAAGGAAGAAGGCAGGTTCAGAGATCAGGCCTGTGTCAGACTCCCACAATACCCCCACAGATCCCTCACATACCAATCTCCATAGGTTTCTCCTGCAAGCTATCAGTGCTGCCTGAATCAGAGGCCTGTGTCCCAAATGCAGCCTTAAGCAGCAGATCCGTAAGACGGCTGGTGCTGAAGGACCTGAGGTGGTAGGAATGGGGAAGCAGTATGTGTAGCGAGGGCCTCTAGGCCCAGCAGCTAGGGTCCTATTTCTGCACACAATCGTACCTCAGGCCAGGCATAAGGAGCTGTAAGTTCTCTAACCCACTTCATCTTTCAAACAAGGAAAACAGGCTGGACTGCAAGGGCCCACCACGAATTCCCAACATCTGCCTCATTGGGCAGCCAGCGTACAAAGATAATTTTGGTCAGAAACGGTAGGGAGGACAGCTCCTGAGCACAGTCCATCTACCCCACTTACCGGCCAAAAGGGCCCCTGGTGTCTTCAGCAGGCCGCAGGCCAGAACCCAGCTGCTGACCCTGAAAAGGACTCGCCTCTGAGAGATCAGGCAGTGTGCGGTTCCGAGGGGGCGTCATTACTACACCCTGCCGAGCCAACAGGGTCAGCAAATTCTGAGAGCTGGGAGCTTTGGGGAAGTCAAATGAGGGCCCAGCCTAGGAGGGAAGGACAGCACTGAGAAGGTCCACCGGACTGCCAGACCTCAGAACCCATAGCCCAACATGGGCCCACTGAGGAAATCTGTCCCTCCAGAACAAGCACTGAGGATATATGTACAGGCTTACAACACAAGGTAGCAGCTGCTGTGTGGGGCTCCCTTTTCCAGAAGGAAAGCTAAGACAAAGAGACAGAACTACACAATCTCTCTAAGTGACAAACTAGCCTTGTGACACTTTTTGAAATGGAGTCTTACCAAACAGTCCATGGTAGCCTCAACATTCAGATCCTCCCTCCAAAGCTAGGCTTACAGGTATATGCCTAGTCTGAGATTTCTTTCCTATACTCAAATCAAGCCTACTCATCTTAGTAAAACACCTTTTGGTGCCACACTATCATAGTCACGGCATAGCAGAGAGACACAGGGCGCAAGGTTTCTTCCCTATCAGGGAAGTTAGCGGTCCCCATTCTGTGACAAGCCATCCCCTCCAAGAATCAGTTCCTCTAATTTTCCTTCCCTAAGCCCCTGCTAGGGAAACCCAACAGGTAGCCAAGACACAGAGACCAGGTCCTAAGACACAGAGACAGACCAGGTCCTAAGACACAGAGACCAGGTCCTAAGACACAGAGACCAGGTCCTAAGACACAGAGACCAGGTCCTTTCCCACCCCGTTTCCTCCACCAGAGCTCCGTCCCTCCTAGAAGTCAGCCCAGCAAGCTATTACCTTGGTGGGAGAGCCTAGGATGGGGGGCAGGGGACTCCGCTGTAGGAAGTCAGGCAGCTTAGGTGAGCCACGCAGTGGCCGGCAAGACTGTAGCCCTGGGCATGGCTGGGGTGCGCTGGCTTGGGGTGGGCTGAAGGTGGCTCCCAGAGGGTCTGTTGGGGGTTTGGGGAGCTTGGGGCGCACAACATGGAAGTCAGACAGGTTGGGGGCACTGTGCAGACGGCAACCCAGCCCAGCGGTCCGTGAGGAGTGCTCAGGCACAGAGGAGCCTGAGGACAGGAACAGGGACAGGACAGGCTGCATTACTACCCTAGATCCCTCAACCAGGCACACTGGAAAATGTCAAACAAAGCACTGCCCCACTCTAGGTATCTGTGACCACCATTCTGGACACCTCACTCCATGAACACAACACCCTCACAGCTACCTCAGGAAGTCTCCATGAAGCAGAGGCACAGAAGGGCTTAGCAATCTGTCCAAAGCCACACAGCTGTAGAGTACAAGGAATTGAGTGGCAGGAGGCATCCTCTGTGATCCAAAGGTTGATTTCACTGTATTTCCTACTTTCTCCCTAACAGCAAGAGTCTCAACAACAGGAAGAGACCCCAAACAAGGTCAGCTAACCTTCATGCCTGCTCTATAGATGCTCAGGCCATGGGCTGTGCCCACACCTACCTGGTCGTGGTGACCTGCCAGCTCGCATATCAGCTCCTTGTGGAGAGGGCACTCTGCTCCAGCCGGGCCGCTCAGGGATGGTTCCCACTAGTAAGAAAAGGGTAGCTAGATTAGACCACAGCAAATAGAGGGGGTCATCAAACTCACCCCATCCACTCACAGAGTTTTCATCCCCCATATAAACTTACCTTGGGGAGAGGGTGTGTAGGGACGGCTACCTCCTAGTGATGGCTTCCTGGCCAGCATGGCTCCATCAGTGTGGGAGGGGGGTGATGGGCTGGCCCGAGCAAAGCCCAAGGGGCTAGTGCTACCTGATCTTCGGATGGCAGAGGACCTGCACAGAGCCAGGGCACATAAGGTCTAATTGACATCACTGAGGGCCCCCTGATGTCACTCAGCTTTTCCTTGGCTAGTCTGGCTTACAGGTACTGTAACTGCTAACCCAAGCTGCCTTCTATAGTTTACATGAAACACTCATTCAACCCCTAACATTTACTTTAGTCTACCAAACACAGCTTGCCAACAAGATGGGTTTGAGGAGCTTAGACGTCCCCAGCAGTTACAAGAATTCTACAAACTCCATGACAGCACACAGGACAACTGTGGCATGACTCTCACTAAAGTCAGGGATACTAACCGGGCTGTCTGGTGCTGAGTGGGTGATTGTAAATTCTGCTCGATGCGCTGGTAGTTGTGCACCTGAGTGGGGACAGGAATGGGGACCGAGGCTCCATACCTGTTGCTGGAGAAGGGGCCAGGCCGGCTGTGGAGAGAGAGTAACCACTGTAGACAGCACTGGGAAGAGGCTCAGGCCCTGAGACATTTGGGCTGAGAGGTCTCATCCTTGCCCAAGTCTGAAGAGTTGGGTTTCACACTGTACCCACCCAACACTGCCTGTGTGACTCCCACATGTGTTGCCTATACCCTAATCTAGGGAAGGTCCTGTAGGCAGTATTCTCAGTTGAGTTCCCTCACTAATCCAGCCACATATCAACAGCCCTTCAGTGGGACATGCACATTGCCATGTCTGGCCAATTCTGATCGAATTCAGGACCTTTAGACACAACAGATTTTGCCAAGAAAGATGGCCATGATGCTGAGGATCACTGGCACCCATCTATGCTTACCCAGAAGGGCTGGGAGAGCTGCCGCAGGTCGGAGAGGGAGATGGGGTGCGGCCACGGCTCTCTAGGCCAGCAGAGGCCACCAGCGAGCTCCTGGTGGCAGAAAGGACAGACTGCTTTAGACTGATGCATCAAGATCCTAAACTCCCCCACCAGGCTTCTCTAAGTGAGCCCAGCAGCCTTAGTTCTTCCCAAATGGCCTATTCCATGCCAAGACTGGCTACCGGGCAGAGGTCAGGAGAGGCTGACTCACCCACTACACAGCAGGCTATCAGGTGGGGGCTTGGTACTAGCTGCCTCGGCTACTAGGTCACCTGTGGAAGAAGAAAGCATCTGACCAAGGTGTCCCCTGTCTCTTGGACTCTCCTGACCCTCTGGCTCTTGGTGCCCTGCTCAATGTCCCCTTTCTCCCAAGAGAGTGCAGTCTGAGCAGTGCAGTTACTTGCTAATACAGTGGCTTTGTGGGGTCCCAGTGTGAAGCCAGTCTACTCCAAAGCAAAGACACTGAGGTGGCAACCCTTCGAGAACCACCTTTGTATTGTGTGTGTGTGTGTGTGTGTGTGTATATATATATATGTGTGTGTATATGTGTGTGTGTGTGTGTGTGTGTGTATATATCCATGTCCCCCCCCCCACTTTTTAATACTCTGGAACCTGGGCATAGGGCTCTCCAGACACACCTGTGGTGATAACATCCTCCCTAGCAAGCTCAGGGCTCTAGAAACCCATTCCAACTGCCCATAAGGAGTCAGGCTAAAGCCTGTGCCCACACGCATGTGCATGTATCCAGTTGTCTGACACACCTTTATACTCCAACAAATACTGTGAGGCTGCCTGCCTATGTACTGGTACCTGACCTGGAAACTGGGCTGGGACCATGACAAAGTCGTCTGTGTCACAGGAGTCTTTGCTGCTGCCACCAGAGTCCCGGGAGCCCTGCAGAAAGCCAGCAGCATCCGCTGGGGAAGTAAGGGTCTTCTGCAGCTGTGGCATCTCCCCCAGGGACTGCAGGACAGAGCAGGGTTGGTGAACTGAGTCCAAAGGCAATCAACCTCCCCAAGAATGGTGCAGGTCACAGTGGATCTCAGGCCCATAGTGCTAAGCAAAGGGAGCTGGGCTTGGACACTGCAGTACAGCACAGCTCTTTCTTTTTTTACAATTTATTTATTACATAAGACAGTGTTCTGCTTGCATGTATGCTTGCAGGTCAGAAGAGGGCACCAGATCTGTTTATGATGGTAGTGGGCCACCATATGTTTGCTGGGAATTTAATAAAGAACCTCTAGAAAAGCTGCAGCCTGTGCTCTTAACCTCTGAGCCATCTCTCCAGTCCTCTCTTTCAAACATTAAAGACAAGCTTTAGGATGAGTGTCATATGGCTTGGGAGCCCGCAGCTCCTACACATTCATGAAGACTCTACCTCTGGGACAGTGTTCACCATCCATCCCTCTTCACCCCACCTCTCCATTTCTGTACAGTAATAAACCAGGGGACCACAGACGTACTGTCCCTGTGAGGAAGCTGCCACTGCAAACCAGCACCAAGCAGGCACCATGTGGACACACCTCTAGACTCTCAGGGCAGGTGGCAATGCTTGGAACAGCTGTAGGTACTCATGGAATGAGTACCCCCCAGAGGGTGCCCCCACCACCAGACATAGATCACAAAACCTGCTCCCAGTTATGGCAGAGCCTAGAGTACTGGGCCAAACCCAGACACTATCTTATTACTGCTCAATCAAATATGAGTGAACATTGAGATGGGGCTCAAGTCCCACACAGACATGATCAACAAATCATTGCCACTGAGCCTCAGTGAGAGGGGATCTCTTCCTTAGTCATGCAGGACACAGGCTACACAATGCCTAAAGTATATAAGGACCAGAGGCAGGTAGATCAATTTCTGCACACCTATCATTATGCATTCCATGGCCCAATAGAAATCCAAGAAATCAACTCACCGGTGGGGAGGCCAGATGTGATGCAGAGCTGCTGCTAGAGCTGCTGCCGGACCCTGAGCTCGGGTACGAGGGCACAGGCACAGGTGGGGCTGCAAGAGAAATGTGGGTCAATATGCACACTTCAGGATCCCACTACAGCTCTGGGGACATGGCTGCCTTTGACTGGCCCAGTACCTCAGCTCTCACCACAGAGACAAGCAGCCAGCATCAGGCTACACCACTCTGCACTGGTACCTCCAGTACCCCAAAGCCTATGACACCGGTCATAGGTAGATAGATATACATGGCCTTGAAGCAGAGGCAGAACTGGATGCCCCACCCCCATCAACCCAAAGTTTTCCTCAAAATAGCATGTGACACCTATAGACATTGGTGGCAAGCCCAGTCTGTGCCCAAAACTCCCAGAGACTCACACTTCTTGATGGTGGTGCTAGCATCTAAGAAAGGATGGTGGAAAAATTCATCTGTGGATTAAAAGAAAGTTAATTATCTTGATGTCCCTGACCCAGACAGCCTGACCAGAGAGCCCTGGGTGTCAAAGTCAGGCCCCAGCAACCTAGGCAGAGTCAGGGCCCCAGATGGTGGCTCTTGAGAACATCTGACCTCTATTTCAGCAGGCTTCAGTCTGCTGGCCATGCTGAGGTTAGAAGGAGTCCACTGCACTGTGGCCCGGAGGCTAACAGCAAATGGTAGGCTAGGAGTGCCTGGGCACTCACTAAGACCAGCTAACATAAGTTAAAGGGTCAGGGTGCCAGGTGGCCCGTGCTCACCAAAGTCCATGCGGTCCTTGTGGTTGCGCTGCAACAGAGCCAGGAGCAGCTGCCGCAGGGGAGCTGACGTCTCCCGTGGGATGCTGGGAGAAAGAGAGGATGGATTTGAGCAAGAGTTGTGGGATGCCAGGGTAGACATGTCCTGGGGATTATGGAGGGTTTCTTACGCAGGAACCAGTGTCTTGTTTTTCTCATAAAACAGGCGCAGGTCCTGAGGGCTGCTGGCCTGTTGGGATAACAATGAAAAGGTTCAGTCCTGTGGAGTACCTGCCACCTCAGAGCCCTGACACCTACCTCCCATTGCCTAGCCTCTCAAGCGCCTGTCTCCAGATATCCATGGCAAGGACCACTGAGCAGCTCATGTGCCATGTGCACACAAGGACAAGTGGAAGGCAGATGGGACAGACAGACGCACCAGACCCTCCAACTGAGAAAAGGACTGGGCATATATTCCATGTTGGGGACACATCTGGGAGGCTCATGGGTTGACACCCCAGTACAGGAAGTGCATTTAGCTCTTAACCTGAATAGTCAATGTTGGCAAATAGGAACTATGCCAGGCCTATTAGGGCTTGGGGGCATGCCAGGTATCAATATCACATCTTGTCAAGGCAGACACAGCACTAGGTTCTCAAATTCCCCTTGATGCAAACTTTGCTTCCAGGTTTGGGCTACTACTTAGGACGAACAGCTGCTTTAGAAACAATGGTAGATGGAAAGTCCATATTGAGACGTGACTCTGACCTCTAATGGGGTCACAGCAAAGGTGACCCTTACTAAGCAGAGAGGTATGGCTTAATCTTAGATAAGAGAACTCTTCTGCTAGGTGGGAAGTACCTGTGTGGCAGAGATCAGGGTGACTGGGCAGGGCCTAATGCTACCTGACTCTTAAAAAAATGGAGTTTCAGCCAGGCAGTGGTGGCGCACACCTTTAATCCCCAGCACTCGGGAGGCAGAGACAGGCGGATCTCTGTGAGTTCGAGGCCAGCCTGGTCTACAAGAGCTAGTTCCAGGACAGGAACCAAAAAGCTACAGAGAAACCCTGTCTCGAAAAAAAAAAAAAAAAAAAAAAAAAAATGCAGTTTCAGTGACCCCTTGGAAGACTATGGAGAGAATTTTCACCTAAAAGATGCAGGAGAGCCACCAAGCTCAGTACCTATAAGCACAAACTGATTCCCCATCTGGCAACTCTGTACTCTTCCATGGTGGGAACACCACCCACACAAACCCTTACCCTCTAGGGTTTTGGGAACTCACTAAGACCTTAGTGTTATGGGCTTACTTACCTGAAAGGGGGCCTTCCCTGTCAGACACTGGTAGACAATGGTGCCAATGCTCCATAGATCAGCCTTCCCATCATAGTGCTGGGACATGATGACCTCAGGGGCCTACAGGGTGATAATACAGATAAGCCCTACTGTACAGTAGTATGTAATAACAGCTATCAGGCACTAGCCAATTGGAGCAGACATCTGCTGGGTACCAAGCAACCAACATACATCACCAGAGCAACAACTAGTTTTGACATGACAAAATGGTACGGCCACAGCTGACCCTTAGGAATCCCGTAAGGGCTCAGGCAGGGCTGACACTAGCCCAGCTCTGCCTTGCCCTTTAGTCCTGAGCCATGTGTAAGCACGCACCATGTACATAGGAGAACCGCAAAGTGTGGCCGCCATCATGTTGCTCTGGAGGTACCGGGCAAATCCAAAGTCAGCTGCAGGAGAAGCACCCAGATTGCATGAGCTGAAATTGCTCTGGGCATGGTCCCCTGCTGCAGTCTCTCAGGGAGCAACCACCCCAACAGGTCTCACCAATCTTGACTCGGATGTTACTAGGGTTGGCACGGCGACCCCCAGGATTGGACAGCAGAATGTTCTGGGGCTTCAAATCACGGTGGATGATGCCCTTGCTGTGTAACAGCTGCATGGCGCCAGCAATCTGCTGTAGGAATAGCCTGACAGTATCTTCACTCAGTGTGCGCATGGCTGTAAGAAAAGGCAAGCTCAAGGAACTTGGGATACCACTGTCTTGAGTGTACGTGGCTGTGTGGAAAGACAAGCTCAAGGCCTTAGCGCCAATACCACTTCCCAGACACTCCAGCACACAGGACCAACCCATTCTGCAAGCCATTGGGCACCAAGGCCAACTTTCCTTTGCAACCTCCAGAAGAAACTGGTCCTTTCTTATTTTAACCCCAAAGAGCACCTGCCCCTCTTCTCACACATCCTTGCATCCTCCTAACCACTAGCTCTTGGTGCTTCTGACAATACTCTGCTCCTCTTGGTCTCTACTCCTCTGCTGACACCTCCTAAAACCTTCTCCATTCTTTTGGCCTGCAATCAATCACTAGGCTTTGTCCTTAGTTCTGGGATAGGTCTTTTGTCTCCTAGTCCACAGTCAAAGTGGGGACAGGCACTGGAGAGATAGCTCAGCAGTTAAGAGTACTCGCTGTTAAGAACCCTAGTTTGGTTCCCAGCACCTACATGGTTCCCAGCATCTATAACTCAAAACCCTCTGTCAATGCCAGGCATGAATGTGGTCTACATACATAAAGACAAAACACTCATACACATAAAAACAAATTAAAAGTTTTTTGTTTGTTTGCTATTGTTTTGTTTTCCAAGATGGGGTTTTGCAGGGCTGGAGAGATGGCTCAGTGGTTAAGAGCACTGGCTGACCTCTTCCAGAGGTCCTGAGTTCAATTCCCAGCAACCACATGGTGGCTCACAACCCATCTGTAATGAGATCTGGTGCCCTCCTCTGGCATGTGAGCATACATGGAGGCAGAAGGTTGTACACATTATAAATAAATAAATCTTAAAAAAAAAAAAAAAAGATAGGGTTTTGCAGATATCTGTGAGTTGGAGACCAATATGGTTCTAGAACAGCCAATGCTACCTACCCTGTCTCATAAACAAACAAAAACGGTGAGTAGCTCTATACTCAGGCTAGACTGGACACAGGCTTCACAAATATTTCAGTGTGGAGATGTCAGACAATCAGTTAACTCCCTCCCAGTAGGAGGCACCTCACTGGTAACCAGGTCTGCAAGGATCACCTACCTAGAGCCCAGCAGGCAGACACCAAAACATGTACACCTTATACATATGCACTTGGCACATACCAAAAGAATAAACAGTCACTGCAGATCCAGTCTGGATCACACAACCATTTTGGTGGGACACCAGCTCACCACAGTTCAATCACTTGACAAGTGGCTAGTCTGGGAGCCTACATGAACTCACACATTCACACATAGGGGTCTGTAAGCACCTGATAATCTCAAAGTTATATATAGGCCAACCCTGTACTGACCTGCTCACTCCTTTCCTTCTCCACAGACAGGTGACATGTGAGGCTGGCCTAAGACCAAACTAACACACTGTGGAGCTGGAAACTTGCCAAGAAACATCCAACTACTGAAAGTCATGGGTGCAACATGCTGCCCCAAGAGACAAGAGCAAATACTGGCCGGGCAAAGTCAAGCACAGATAAGCCACGTGAACCTGAGCATGCAGTGAACTGACTGGCCGCTGCATGTAAAGTCAGGAGCCTCAAGACAGCATCCCCACACCTACTCCACAACTGACTCAGCAGACCTTGCAGGGTCCTCCTAGACCCAGGGTCTACTATGATGGCAACAAGAAGTCAGTGTCCGAGTCTGGGATGGTGTCTAGAGGCTCCAGCAGAAGGATGACCCAAAGAACAGAAGACTGCTCTAAATGCCTGTGTCCCTCTGGAGAATGCTCAGGAGTTTTGCTAGAAGGTGCTCAGGTCCCTGGAGTCCCCATTTTCAAAAGGCTGAGTGGCTGTCACTTCCTTTACAGTCTGAGACAGAAGGCCTATCTAGGAGGGGCTGCTTTGAACAATCAGTGCCTGCTTCTGGTTTTGTGTTTGCCAAGGTGGAGCATTCTGAATTACAATCAGGGATAAACATCCTTCCAGGCATTGGACCCAGGTCCCTGCATTGTTACCACTTGCCTCTCCCCTTAGAGTACTCCATGGAAGAGATCAATGCACTTTCACTCTATGCATCACAGCCCACTCACTTGCTGTCTTCCCATGGGTCCTGAGCTCTCCTGCTGCCTGCAGCTTCCTTGCTCTGCTAGTTAGAGTACCTCTTACTTGTCTGTATCCACAAGACACTCCCATAGATCTCTTGGCTAAACTTCACATATACACTAAAGCTGCCTCCTGTCCTCCCAGGAAAACCGTATACCCTTCTCCCCGTGTTTTGTGCCTGCCAGTGCTTGCTCTGACCCACCTACCCTGCTTGTGTCCTCAACCCTGCCAAAACAGCAGTACCTGACTATTCTGTCAAGTCACCCTCCCAACAGGTGAGAAACACTTAATAAATAGCTGAGAGTGGTGAGGCCTAAGGGTCTAAAAGAGCTGGGCTCCCTTCTATATAGTCCTAAAGCAGGAGAGGATGAGGAAGACCAACGCCACAATCAATCAGGGGCAAATCGAGCTGGCAGCATCTTAGACTGGCAGTAGTGCCCAGCTGGGGTATGTCTACTCACTGTGTAGATAGTCAGCCAGGTCTCCACCATTACAGTACTGCAAAAGACCAGGGACATACCATCAAAACAAGGCCAAAGACCTTCCCATCTTTTTTTTTTTCTTTTTTTTTTTGGTTTTTCGAGACAGGGTTTCTCTGTGGCTTTGGAGCCTGTCCTGGAACTAGCTCTGTAGACCAGGCTGGTCTTGAACTCCCAGAGATCCGCCTGCCTCTGCCTCCCGAGTGCTGGGATTAAAGGCGTGCGCCACCACCGCCCCACCGCCCGGCAAGACCTTCCAGTCTTAACCTGACTCCTTAGCCCCATACCTGGTTCCTTGAACCTGTCCAGTACAGGTGTCCTAAAATCCCAGCTAGGAATGTCAATAGTCCATACTTATAAGCCACCCACCCCTATCCCTCTGCCCATTCCTCTGGGCCCTGTGCTTGCCCTGGTCCCATGGGAACTCACCTCCATGACCAGGTAGACAGAACTGGCCATCTCCTGAAAGACAGAACAAGCCATTTGAGATGGGAAAGTACCTTGCATATTCTTTCACTCATTGGACATTACTTGGAAGAACCCTTGGCACTTGATACCACAGGCACTCTCAATATGTCATCTACCAATAAGGCTTGAGGCAGAGTGAACATGGCCAGGCCTAGGTGTCCTCTGTGGCCAAGACTCAATCTAGGAGACAAGACAGTTGTAGCAAGTGGCTTGGGGGATGGGAACATGTTCTTTCAAGATCATACTAATACGGGCCCAGTGCCTCAGAGGGTCTGATGATCTCCATAGGGTTCAGGGTAGGTTACTCTTGTCCCAAGGGAGCTGACCTTGACTCTTAGTCCAAGAACTTCCCAGCAATGGAATCCACAATGCTAACAGATTACAGACTGGTACTGGCAGGGTGAATCAGCAACCAGGAAGCCTCCAGCTGTTGATCCAGCCTTGTGGGGTTTTAGAGGCTAACAGGTAATCTCAGCAGGAGGTATCCTGATCTCCTCACTCAAGCTCAGACAGACACTCACTTGGGCACCAGTCTGTCCCCTTGTCTAATCAAAGCCTGTGTGAACAGGACCACCCACCTGACAGGGCCAAGTCCCACACTGTGGGACCACTCACAGCAAATGCCACCATTCACACCTGTTTCACTGACAAGAAACGTGGGACCTAGTGGTATTAAGCCAGTCAGGCTGGTTCTAAGCAACTTGCAGATTTTTTCTGCAGGCGGCGTGATCCCTGCAGTTGTAGCAGTCAGCTGGGTGGAGCAGGCTTTAGGAACCACAGGAAAAAGGCCCTCCCCTCCTATAGCCCACAGCAAAAAGCAAAGGCCCTACCCCAATTCCAAGCACTCAAGGAGGATCCACTCCCTGATCATCAGGAACTCAGCTACAGAGATATAGGAGGATCCTCAAATCTCTTTCAGGGCCTGGACAAAGCGGAGACTGCAGAAAGAGTCCTGCTGACAGCTTGCAAGAGCTGGATGGAACAGGAACCACAGGCCCCAGATGACCCCACCACAGCAGTCAATGGCCACCTGCCCCACAAGTCAGTTACCCCAAACATGTATTCATGACTCCAAGGACTCCCTACTCCTACCCAGCCTCCCAGTCCCTATGACTAATGCCTACACATGAACACCCATGAGTGACAGACAAGAAACATCTGAACACCTGCGATGTGAATGTGCAAAGAGCCCCCCCATGTGCCCCAGAACTGCACCAGAGTGATTGGGGAGCTAAAAAGTGTGTTCAGGCAGTCTGGCTATCCCACCTCAGTGTGTTCCAAGACTGGCAAACTGGGTATAGCCCAGGTGGGAGGCTATTCACAAATACAGGCCTAGACTGCTTCACCAAGGCCTGTATGCCAACACCCCAAGTACCTGCCTAGATGAGGAGCCTTGACTTAGCCCCATTTGGCTCCACTCCCACCTCTCTCTGCCTTCCAGGCCAGCTGCAGGAGAGATACTCTGGGACAGGTGATGCCCTGTAGAGCCCCGGTCTGAGCAACAAATAGGTTAGGGGGCCCAGGATGGAGGGACAGGGACCAAGAAAAGAGAGACCAAGTCTAAGTAGGATGGGGACTAAAATGAAGAAATAGTCTGAGGCCCCTTCAGCTCAACTGAAGAGAGAGCTAAAGGAGGGCTCAGGGCACAGCAGAGGTGGCAGAGATAAGGACCCACAAATAGCCATTGCTGCCCACACTGTTCCTTCTGTGCACCAGAGGCCCTGTCTCAGCTGCTTCAGTCTGCAGCTCACGCCAATGGAGGCTGCTGGGGCCACTTGCTATGGGACACACACACTAGAGCCTGGCAGGTAGAGCACTGCCCCCTGGGTATGATCTGTCCCAGAGCCCCAACTCATCCACCTAGTCTGAACAAGCAGGGACAGTGACAAGGACAGACAAAAGATCTGGAAAGATAAATAAATACAGAATACCAACCTCAGAGACACTAACCCAGGATTCCCAAACAAGGGATGACTGCTACCAGCAGCCCTAAGCCTGTCCTCTCTTATATACAGCATCATGATTCCTGCCTCCCTAGAGGCAAAGCTACCAGTGAACCATGGGACTTCAGCATGTGCACAAAGTTCCTGATTAGACCCTAGTAGGGTCCATCTATATGCCTTCCTTCCATAAGCCAATTCCTAACCAGTCCCAATCAAGCTGGACCTCTGCTGCCTACCTCCAGCCCTTCCCAGAAGGTGGTCCTAAAAGAGACCCAGAAGGGCTCAGGTAGAATAGTCTCAACTTTAATTCATAACAGCCAGCTTGTTGCCCCATTCTGACCTGCTACTGCCACAAAAGAGCAAGCTTCCACCTGAGATCGAGCTGTGGCCTAGCCCCCCGCTGGTAGCGCCCACCATTTTGGCAAGCCCTCTCAAATCTGCTCCTTGTACTCTCTCCTGCCTCTGTGCTTAACTTCCCTTAGCCCCAGAAAATAACAAGCACAGCACGTTCCCCAGCCAGTTTTACAAATGAGCCAAGGCCCAAGAAAGCAAGAGACATGCCCAGCTCTGTGGAGCAGCAGGGCTCGCCCAGGCAGGCTGGCTTTCATACCATCTCCCATCTATATGCCTTCCATAAGTTAATTCCTAACCAGTCCCAATCAAGCTGGAACTCTACTGCCTACCTCCAGAGCTGGGCCTTGCTGTCTCTAACCTGGAGGGAGTGAGGTAACCACAAAGCAAGAAGGACCTCTCAGGCAAGAGCTTTTAAAGGGAAACAGCCCACCCAGACCAGCCCCTCTACATTGATGGGGCTACCCTCTTTAGGAACAGGGGTAGCAGAGGCCAAAGTACAACCACAGTAGTTACAGCTACTCTGTCTCAACCCACCTTGAGCTCACCCAGAACCACCTCTCCAGCCTCTGTTCTGCTCAATTGGTTTCTGTAAACTCTAGGGGCCACATAAGACTCATTGGTTTCTGTAAACTCTAGGGGCCACATAAGACTCTCAGGAACCTCCAAGGCCAAGACTACATCCCTAGCACACACTCCAGGGTATTGAGCAGACGAAAGTCCTTCTCAGGAATGGCTTTCCCACCACAGTCTCTCACACAGGGTGGAAGACATTCTTCACCTTGATGTGGAATGCCCTAGATTCCCAACATTGCCACTCTGCCAGCCAGGTCCCAACACCTAGCCCTTGTAAAGAGAGGAAGGTGACAGAGGGCAGCCTGTGACAAACCACAGCTGACAGGGCAAAGAAAGACTTGGAGACAGACACCCTTTGCTGAACTTCCCTCCCTGTGCACAGAACTCACTAGGGCAAAAGTTCAAGAGGGACAGTAGAACCAGCACTCCTGCAGAAGCTGCAAGTGCTACTCTCAGGAGCCCAGCATCCTGGGATGCCGCACGGGCGTCTGGGCACGTAGGAGGCTGCCCCGCCCCAGACACTGAGATATTTGCTTAATAGGATCCCAGCTCTCCACCCTCTGCCTGCTCTACTCTGGTTTGGCAATCTCAAGCTGGGTCTGGCAGGCGGGTGACATGCACTGACCCAATTAACTCCTGAGGAGCCAGGCTTTTTCTGGACTGCAGAAGGTGCCACGGCTATAGCCACAGCAAATGCTGGGCTCTTCTAGACAGTTGACAGAGGAAGGCCAGCTCATAGTACCAGGGGGTAAGGAGAGTCTACTCTACCCCACTGGGCTCCAGCAGCCACCCTTTGTTGCAGGCTACCAACCCAGGCTGGCCTCTCGGAGCCTACTTCCATGCACCAACTCCTGCTGTGAATAGTCAGACCCTTCTCTGAGACGCCACAAATAATTCAGGAGAACAGAGTTGTCTCTTGGGAATACAACTCCATATAGTTCCTCTCCAGAACCATACTTCTGTAATCTATCTACAATTCTGACCACCAGTTAGTACAGTCAGAAAAGTGACTGACTCCACTGCAAAAGACTATTTGTAGAAGACCAGCCAGACACAGGGCAAGGAGGGGAGGGCAAGCAGCCTCTAGAACATGGCATCTATCCTGCACAGCCATGGGCTTTATGGTGTATTCCATCAGCCTTACAATTGCCATATTTTTATGTTCTCCATAATTCAAAAGGTAAAAAACCTTGGTCCAGCAGGTAAAAGAATCCACGACCAAAGCCGGGCGGTGATGGCGCACACCTTTAAACCCAGCACTCGGGAGGTAGAGACAGGTGGATCTCTGTTGAGTTTGAGGCCAGCCTGGTCTACAAGAACTAGTTACACAGAGAAACCCCATCTCGAAAAACAAAACAAACAAAAACAAAAAAGAAGCCATCACCAAGCCTGACAATCTGAGTTTAATTGCTGGGACCTATCTGATAGAGATACCAACTTCTGCCAAATTACCATCTGACTCCCACATGAAGAACACATACATATACACAAAAAAAAATAAAATTTCAAAACTCCAGTCTTTTTTTTGGGGGGGTGAGGTGTTTCGAGATTGGGTCTCTCTGTCCTGGAAACTAGCTCTGCTAGAGATCCACCTGCCTTTGCCTCCTGAGTGCTGGGATTAAAGGCGTGTGCCACCACTAACTGGTTTGGTTTAAAACTCCAGTCTTTTAGCGGTTTCTGAATGATGATTAGTTTCTGCATCCCTGTGACATGTGCATCCTTAAATTATTAGTTCAACATCGACCCCCTATTTTGGACTTAAAAAGATAAAGTGGCGATGGTGGCGCACGCCTTTAATCCCAGCACTCGGGAGGCAGAGGCAGGTGGATCTCTGTGAGTTCGAGACCAGCCTGGTCGACAGCGCTAGTTCCAGGACAGGCTCCAAAGCCACAGAGAAACCCTGTCTCAAAAGACGGAAAAAAAAAAAAAAAAAAAAAAAGATAAAGTGGGGAGGGCGTTAGGGACCTGGAGAGACAGCTCATCAGTTAAGATTATTTGGTTGCTCTTGTAGAGGACCTGGGTTTGATCAATACACTCACATGATGGATCAAACCACCTATAACTCCAGCTACAGGGGATTCAATCCTCTTAAGGCTTCGGTGGGCACTGCAGGCATATGATACACTTACATATGTGCAGGGAAAACAGAAACAAAATAAAACAAATCTTTAAAAACAACAAAAATAAATCAATAAAGTGGGAACTCAATAGGATGGCCCTGTGGGGTGAAGTTACCTACCACCAAATCTAATGCCCCAAGTTTAGAGTCCCCAGAACCACAGTGGAAAGAGAGATCACCTACACTCCAGTTGTTCTGACCGCCACAGGCACTGGAACATGTGCATGCCTATTCCATATAATACACAAAGGTTAAGAAAAGTTTTTAAATAAAGAGATGGGGCTGGAGAGATGGCTCAGTGCTTAAGAACACTGGCTGTTCTTCTGGAGGACCAGGGTTTGATTTCCAGCACCCACATCACAATCATCTATAACTTCAGTTCCAGGCATCCAACACCCTCTTCTGGCTTCAAAGATACCAGGCACGTAAGCAGCGCACAGATATATATTCAGGCAAGAAAATAATTTTTTTTTTTTTGGTTTTTCGAGACAGGGTTTCTCTATAGCTTTGGAGTCTGTCTTGGAAAGAGCTCTTGTAGACCAGGCTGGCCTTGAACTCACATAGATCTCCTACCTCTGCCTCCCAAGTGCTGGGATTAAAGGCATGTGCTACCACTGCCCAGCTAAAATAATTTAAAATAAAAAAAAAAAAAGCTAGGCATGGCAGTGCACACTTGTTTTTTTGTTTTTGTTTTTTCGAGACAGGGTTTCTCTGTGGTTTTGAAGCCTGTCCTGGAACTAGCTCTGTAGACCAGGCTGGTCTCGAACTCACAGAGATCCGCCTGCCTCTGCCTCCTGAGTGCTGGGATTAAAGGCGTGCGCCACCACTGCCCAGCGGCAGTGCACACTTGTAACCCCAGTACCTATTAGGATAAGGTAGGAGGATCACAAATTCATTGCCAGGTAAAGCTATAAATCAAAACCCAGTCAAAAAGCTCCACCTGTTGATTGGAATCTGCCTTTAATCTTGAGGGTGGAGGTCAGAATTTCAAGGAGTTTAAGGCTAGCCTTGGGCTAAAGGAGACCCCCCCCATTCAAAAGACAAAAACAAAGAGCTGGGTGTGGTGGCTGTTGGGTGTGGTAGTGCATGCCTTTGATCCTAGGATCAAGAAGGCAGAATTCAGAGAAAGCCTAATTTACAGTGAGCTCCAGTTCAGTCTCAAAAAAGAGAAAATTTCAAGGCACAATCGATTTGTAGACGTGCAAACAGCAGACTCGTCTGAATCCTGGCGTATCTCTGACTGTGTCCACTGTGGGTGGGAAGGTCATAACCAAACCCACATCACCAGCCTGTGATGAATACAGACACTCCCCTAACCCTAACTCAAAGCTGGTCCGTCTGCAAGGTCCAGGTGAGTCACCTCTCGGCAGCCTGGCAAGTATAGAGCTTCAAAGAACCTGCCAGACAGCGTACTAGCCTCCAGGGAGTCCTCAGCAGTAAGGCTGGCAAGCAGGCAAGGACTGAGCCAACATCTATGGGCTGATGTTATGATTCTGGCAGTGCACACTCTCCCAGAGCAAGAACAAGTTCAGACATTGAAACCTGGATGAGAGTCCATTCCCCCCTTGGTGAAGGCCATGTGTTCCATCTGCATCCCCAAATCTCCGGTAAACTCAGGAGCATAGGGAGTTAAGGTTTGACTCCTAAGTGTGAGGCAAGCATGCTCAGGATCCTAGGTTCAACTAATAGCACTACCAAGAATAAAAAGGGGAGGTGGTGTCACGTTTTTTGTTTATTTTGAGACAGGGTCTCACTATGTAGCTGAGTGCCCCGGAACTCACTGTGTAGACCAGGCTGGCCTAGAACTCAATGAGATCTGCTTGCCTTTGCCTAGCAAGTGCTGAGATTAAAGGAGTGTATCCTGCCCCTGTCCAGGTGTTATGGTTTCAATGCCGCTACAGCTTCACATTTGAATACTTGGTTTCTAGCTGGTGGCATTTTAGCCTCATGGCTAAAAACATGGCTAGAAATTATAGCCAGGCTACTTGTTCTCTGAGTTCTCTGCTTTCCTCATCAGCCAACATCTGAGAATAATCATGTTCCCACCACCATGAATTCCACTTGGCCTTCTTGCTATGGTGAAGTAGAACCTGTAGCCAAAATAAACTTCTCCCTTAACCT
Organism: Chionomys nivalis; assembly: GCF_950005125.1. Lineage (NCBI taxonomy): Eukaryota > Metazoa > Chordata > Mammalia > Rodentia > Cricetidae > Chionomys > Chionomys nivalis. The sequence continues at coordinate 126,388,094 of NC_080088.1, read as the reverse complement.
GCTTCTGCCAGGTGTTTGAGGCCAGACTGGACAATGAGTACGAGGCTAGCCTCAAGTGAGTCCCTGTCTCAAAGGAACAAAATAAAATAAATAAAAAAGGGGCAGGGAAGAAACCTATATGTAGCCTATCACAGAACTCCTTTAATAAAAAGCCCATTTACACACAAAAAAAATTTGCGTAAACAGGGTGGTGGTGCACGCCTTTAATCCCAGCACTCAGAAGGCAGAGGCAGGCGGATCCTTGTGGGTTGGAAGCCAGCCTGGTCTACAAGATAGTTCCAGGATAGGCTTGATAACTACAGTGAAACCCTGTCTCAAAAAAACAAAAACAAAAACAACAACAACAACAAAGCAGAGCAGGCAGGTGAATGAATCTCTGTTAGGACATCCAAGGCTAAAAAAGCAGGAAAAATCGTTTACATAGATAGACAGTACCAAGTGGGTACAGCTCTAATAACTTTAACTCAGCTTGTCACCACAGACCCTGGTCCTTTACTGTTAGAAACACAGGCATGGAAAGGCAACTTGATGATGGTTTCATCTAGAGGTATACAGGAAAGCAAAACCCACAGACAGCTTCAGGGCTTAAGCCTGGACCATCATGATTACTGAACTCTGCTTCCAACATGGGAAACAAAAGTAGATTTGTTTATCACTGTTCAAAATGAGGATTATGAGATCTTAGCAGCTAAGACATTGTATTTTGCTGGGACTGGAGAGATGGCTCAGCAGTCAAAAGCACTGGCTGTCCTTCTAGAAGACCTAGGTTTAATTCCCAGAACCCACATGGCAGCTCACACCTGTCTGTAACTCCAGTTCCAGGGCTTCTGACACTCTCACACAGACACACATGCAGGCCAAACACCAATGAACATAATAAAAATAAATTAAAATTTAAAACGGGAGGGAGGTATATTTTGCTCTTGCAGAAGACACATATTCTAGTAGCCAGCACCCTTCCCAGGCAACTCACAACTGCCTCTAACTCCAGCTACAAGAGATGCAACGTCCTCTTCTGACTTCTAAAATCACCTAACACACACACACACAAACACACACACACACAGTGGGGCTGGGCGGTGGTGGCGGAGCCTAGAGGCTGGGTGTGGTGGTACACGCCTTTAATGCCAGCACTCAGGAGGAACAGGCAGGTGGCTCTCTGTGAGTTCAAGGAGAGTGAGTTCTAAGCTGGGCTCCAAAGCTACACAAAGAAACCCTATCTCAGAAAGACGAAAACAATAACAAACAAACAAAAACACTAACACTAGTAAGATCTGACTCATCGAGCCAATACAACCCTAAGTGATGGACAGCCGCATGATGGCCACTGCATCACCTCTCTGGAGGGCAATCTGACAACAGTCACTCAAACTACAGTATGCACACGTCTTGCCCAGGGCTCCAACTTCTAGGAATCCATCTACATATCCATGCTAGCCAGAGTCCAAGGACAGTTGTGACCACATTTTGACTGGCCAGAATCCCGGAATAGCCTGTGTTCCTCAGGAGGGGTTAGGCTAGTAAAATGAACCACAGTCAAGGCCTGGGCACCACATGGCCTGAAATCTACACCACAGCAACAGACAGCAGCAAATCCCACCTGTGATGGCACAGCCTGTGTGGTCCAATCAGGGCTGCAGTCCAGCTCTGAGCACGAACCCTACTGCAAGCTGTCATTCCAATAAAGAACCAAGTGTGACTCCTCAGGGCAGATGAGACGCCAGTGTGAGAAGGAAACCGAGGCTCCCTGCCTTCTCCAACAGACCATGGAGGACATTGGGGGTAGCATGGGAGGAAGGGTGCACATCTCCAGGGAGAAAAACAAAACCTGCAAGGATGCCTAGGAGGAGAAAGGACAGCTGGCCATCTGCTTAAGGATTATAGAATGACTTTTTTGTTTGTTTGTTTTTTGTTTTTTGAGACAGGGTTTCTCTGTGGTTTTGGAGCCTGTCCTGGAACTAGCTCTTGTAGACCAGGCTGGCCTAGAACTCACAGAGATCCGCCTGCCTGTGCCTCCCGAGTGCTGGGATTAAAGGCGTGTACCACCACCGCCCGGCCCAAAGAGTATATCTTAAACATCACGGAAACAGAACACCACCACCAGGTCAAGGGGTGAAGGGCCCTGGAACAGGCATTTCTCAGCACTTCCTTCGGGCAGAGGAAGCCAGAGCCTTGCCAATACTGGAGGAAACGGCAGAGTTCCTCAATCAGGTGGCTCAAGTGGATGAGGCAGAACGAGTGGAAACCAGAGCGGAGCGGAACAGGCTTCAAGTCTACAGTGGACCTAACCAATTATCTGTTCAGTTCTAGGAAGACAACCATGAAAAATGCCCAGACATGGAACCGTGGGAACCTGGAGGGGATCACAAAGTGGACTGAGGGCCAGAGTCTATCCCTATGAAGGTCATGTCATCTACTCAGCCCTGGGTCCGCAAGAAGCACATCAAGTGTACTGATGAGGCCTTGCCTAGGGAGGAAGGACAGGTGGCAAAGGACAATCTCCTGGACCTGGAACACAATGTCTCCAGCTGTTGCCAGGTACTCCCTGTCACACTGGACCTAGGCCCTGCCCACAGGTCACCTCATGACATGTCACAGCCCCAAAGGTAAAGCTGGAAGACAAGCAGGGCAGGGAGGGAGGGAGGGAGGCCACCAAAACACAGCTGCCCGCTGGGAACTTCCCTCAGCCAGGCTGGTCCTGTGCCCCAGTAAACAGCTTTCAAGATCATTAGTCAGCACTTTGCTCAGGGGACCAGCGCCTAGGGTTCCTGGTCCCCACACGGGGCATCCAGGGCCTCCAACCCCTACCACTACTGGACTGGGGGACCAGAAGGCACCACTGAGGTTGACTGGTCTGTCAGCTTTCTTGCTGAGGCTGCCAGTCCTGAGGTGGAGACATCCTGCTGCTGGGTTCAGTGGGCCCAGCCCCAACCGCGCTCAAGAAGGAATCTCCAACAGCCCCTCCCCCTCCCAGCCTCTGACGCAGGAGTGCGCTGGCCAATGCCAGGCCGCTGAAGCAATGTCAACAAACAAACCCGCCAGCCCAGACAGGTGGGCCTGCCAGGGACACCAGATGCAGTAAGGGCCACTGGGTCAGACACTGTAGAGGAAGGGGTCCTTCGCACTAGGGCACACTAAACCCAAACCACACACGATCTGAGCAATACGATCGCCAGAGTTACAACGTGTTTTCGGCTGCCTTCCTTCCCCATTCAAGCACAGACAATCTAGGTGGGAGGTCCCCAAGACCTAGCAAAAGCCAAAACAAACTTGGACCAGAGACCTTGTGGGGCTTCAGAGTTGAGCAAGTCACAGACACCATATTCAGAACCCCAGCTCCTTTCGTATACACCATACCAGTCTAGAGCCATCAACTCTCCAATGGGGGCTTCAGTTCCGGCAACCTAGAGCTTGAGGCTGTGACTGGGTCACCGGCAAGAATAACATTACCCCTCCCCCAAGTCCCACAGCAGCAGCCTCCCGGCCTTACCTGGAAGTCGTACAACGCCACAATGTTTTCGTGCTTTAGTTCCTAGGACACAAATCCAAGTTTCTCGTTAGCAAGACAAGAGCTGGCCCACCTCTCCCCCTTCCTTGAGGCATTGGCTCACCTTCAGGATTTTAATTTCCTTTCCCAGCAGTGTCTGGGACTTGGCAAGGTTTTTCTTGTTAATGCATTTGACGGCCACCTCCAAGTCGTGCTTCTGAAAAGCCAAACGCAGAACTTCAGGACTGAGAATATCCCTCCCTCTGCCCCCCAAGCTGGGAACACACTGTTGCCTAGGTTGGCTGTTCCAAGGGTCGTGGGATTGGAGGATGCCCGAGGCCGGCAGGTAGGCTCTGTCAGCGAGGCCTGAAATCTAAGCGGATGGAGCCCTAGGCTAGGTTTCCAAGACTGGTCTGACTCTTCAGCGTTAGAGAATCCTGGGCGGGCGTCTCCTGGATTCTGGAGCTAGAGTAGCAAGTGGGTTTCCGGGGCTGGGGTCCTGAATTGGGTACCTCTCCCAATTTCCGGAGGTAAGATGTTGGGGCCCCCGGGAGCCTCACCCACCTCGCGGTGGCGACCCTTGAAGACCACCGCGAAGGCGCCGTGTCCAATCAGGTCCTTGCGAGAGAACTCGAACTTGCCCACGGTCTCGACGCCGCTGCGGCCCGGCTCCATGGCGCGCGCGGGCCGGGATCGCGGGCCCGGGGGCGGTGCTCCGGGTTGCGCTGGCCTCAGGCGGAGGCGCGGGAGGCAGGAGGGCCGCGTACGCGGGGCCGGAGGCGCGGGCTCATTGCCGGGGCCGCGCGCCCCATCGGGCAGGCCTGGGCCGGGTCCCAGTCCCACAGGCCGGCGGACGGTGGGGCAGGATCCTTCGGCGTCCCCCACGGCACCTTCCCGGCGCTGACAATCGGGACCCACTCCGACTCGGCCCTCGGCTCAGATACACTCCAGCTCCGACTCGGCACTGACAGACGATGCGGCTCAGAACCCCGCGGGGAAACAAAAGATCCGCGGCACCCGGGCCTCGGAGCCCGAGACGCCGGCGCAGCCGCAGTGCGCGGAGGCGGGGAAAGGGGCGGGGGCGCGGAGGCGGGACCTCCTAAGTGGTGGAGCTGGCAAGGGGCGGGTCCGAAATGGGAGCCACCTCGTGGGTGGTAGAGCGGGGCGGGGACTAGCGAAGGCGAGGACTGGCCCGGAGCAGGCCCTAGAGTGGGCGGGGCTTGGGATTGGACGGTATGGGCGGGGCCGGAGCGGACAGAGAGCGTAGACCTGCTTATCTGTTTTTGCAGCCGGCTGCGAGGCTTCTGGCTTCTCCATGTACCCTAGGTGGGGTTTCTTGTTTTAGTTTTTGGTTTTTTTTGCTTAACTTATTTTTTATTCACGTGTATATGTGTGTGCCTACATAAATGTATGTGCACCGTGTGTGCAGGAGAGCAGAGGCAATTGGGTTGGATCCTGGAACTGAAGTTACAAACAGTTATGAACTGCCAGGTGGAAACTGGGAACCAAACCAGGAACTCTGAGAAAGAGTAGCAAAAGAACTTAATCGCTAAGCCATCTCTCCAGCTCCCACCCCATTCCCTCCCTACTCTCCTTTTCTGCTTTCTTTTTTTTATTATTTCTTTTTTGTTTTGTTTTGTTCTTCTGAGACAGAGCTTTGGAGCCTGTCCTGGAACTCGTTCTATAGACCAGACTGGCCTCGAACTCACAGAGATTCACCTGTCTCTGCCTCCTGAGTGCTGGGATTAAAGATGTATACCACTATTGCCCTGTCTACTCTCCGTTTTTTAAACAGTGTCCTTTCACAGGGTAACCCTGGCTGACCTCGAACTTGCTGTGTAGGCAGGGCTGGCTTCGAACTCACAGATATTCCCCAACCTCTTCCTCCTGAGTACTGGAATTAAAGAGAAGCGCCACCGCACCCAATTTTTTTATTACATTCTTTTTTTTTTTTTTTTTTTGGTTTTTCGAGACAGGGTTTCTCTGTGGTTTTGGAGCCTGTCCTGGAACTAGCTCTTGTAGACCAGGCTGGTCTCAAACTCACAGAGATCCGCCTGCCTCTGCCTCCCAAGTGCTGGGATTAAAGGTGTGCGCCACCACCACCCAGCTCATTTATGTTTTATGTGACTTAGGAACATGCTCATATAGACGTCAGAGGGACAAGTTGAAAGGAGTTGGTTTTGTTCACCTTGTGGCTCACAGTATTGAATTTAGGTTGTCAAGTTTGACAGCAAATGCCCTTTACCCATGGAACCATCCCATAGGCTCCCTCGGTTTTCTTTAATTTTTTATTTCACTTAATTTTTGTTGCTAGAGTTTTGAGGCAGAGTTTCATGTAGCCCAGATTATCCTGGAGCTCATCACATAACTAAAGATAATTACAAACTTCTGATTCCCCTGCCTCTATCTTTCAGGTCCTGGGGTTATAGGTGTGAGCACTCTGTTTGCTTCGGGTGTTCTTGCCTGTCTGACTCTCCGAAGTTTCCCTGAACCTATAATTGTACCCTACCTTACTCCCAGGACTGTGATGGTGGAAGCTAGGTAATCAGAATTCCAAGGCAAAACTCAGCTACATAAGTAAATTAACATCAGCCCAGGCTCAAGGTACCCTGTCTTAAACAAACAAACAAGAAAGCAAAAAAAATCCAGGCAGGGTGGCATTAATCCTATCAACAAGGGATTTCCATGAGTCAAAGGCAGCCACAGTCCATGGCTATCTACACTGTAAGGCTCTATCTCCCTACCCCCCAAAAACATTTAAGTTAATTCCTAGGTTTTGTGGCCATAGGTTCTGTTCCCAGTACCAAAAGAAAGTTGAAAGATGAGGGTCCACAATGCCAAAATAGTTACTCCAAAACCTCAGGAAAACCAGAAATTCTACTGGATATCACTGAGTAAGAATCTCAAGGAAGAATAAAGACACATGGGGGCTGGAGAGATGGCTCAGTGGTTAAGAGCACTGACTGCTCTTCTTAAGGACCCGGGTTCAATTCCCAGCACCCACATGGCAGCTCACAACTGTCTGAAAATCCAGTTCTAGGGGATCTGACACCTTCACACCAATGCACATAAAATAAAGTTAAATAAACCATAAAAATTAAAAAAAAAAGCCGGGCGGTGGTGGCGCACGCCTTTAATCCCAGCACTCGGGAGGCAGAGGCAGGCGGATCTCTGTGAGTTCGAGACCAGCCTGGTCTACAAGAGCTAGTTCCAGGATAGGCTCCAAAACCACAGAGAAACCCTGTCTCGAAAAACCAAAAAAAAAAAAAAAAAAAAATTAAAAAGACACATGGGGTTGGAGTCCTGAGTTCAATTCCCAGCAACCACATGGTGGCTCACAACCATCTGTAATGAGGTCTGGTGCCCTCTTCTGGCCTGCAGACATACAAACAGACAGAATATTGTATACATAATAAATAAATATTTTTTAAAAAAAAAGAATAAAGACACAACTTTAAATGTAAACAAGGTGTGGGCTAGCCCACTGTTAGTATCCTTGTTATGGCCAGAGGAAGGGTATGTGTACACCTGACACTCACTAATCTCAGCACTAGGGAGGCAGAGGCAGGTGGATATTTGTGAATTCGAGGGCAGCCTGGTCTATAGAGCAAGCTCTGGGAAAGACTCCAAAGCTACAGAGAAACTCTGTCTCAAAAAATCAAAAAATAGCTGGGCGGTGGTGGCACATGCCTTTTATTCCAGCACTCGAGAGGGAGTGGAAGGCGGATCTCTGTGAGTTCGAGGCCAGTCTGGTCTGGTCTACAAGAGCTAGTTCCAGGACACACTCCAAAGTTACAGAGAAACCCTATCTTGAAAAACCCAATAAATAAAGAAATAAAAATATAAAATAAAGACACAGTTAATACAGTAAAATACCCATGTGTTCAAGTGTGAAGCTCTCTGCACTTTAAATACAAGCAAGGTGTGGACTAACCCACTGTTAGTATCCTTGATGTTATGGCCAGAGGAAGGGTATGTGTACACCTGACACCCACTGGACTTAGCTGAGCCCATCTCTTATAAGCCAAGCAGTGTACTTTCTATATGTTAACTAATTTATTCCTAATTTTTACATATATGCTATACTATATACATTGTTATTGTAATATACATTACTATAACAAAACACCTGACAAACACAGTTTTAAGGAAAGAAGAGTTTCTTCTGGAGACCAGCTGGAGGGAACAGTCCGTCCTGGAGGAGGGAGGGGAAGGCATAGCAACACAGCACATTGCCTTTACTGTCAGAAAGTACAGAGAGGTGAATGTTGGTGCTCAGCTCACTTTCATTTTTGTTTTTGCTTTGCTTTTTGAGACAGGGTTTCTCTGTGCAGCCCTGGCTGTTCTGGAACTCACTCGTTGACCAGGCTGGCCTCGAACTCACAGAGATGTGAAACCAACTCATGGAATGGTGGTTTCTACATGTGGGTTCCTGAGTTAATCTAGTCTAGGAAATCCCTCTCAGACATGACCAAAGAAGTGTCTCCCACATGATTCCAGATCCTGTCAAGTTGACATTACTAACCAATGCACATTGCACTGGGAAACTTTTACAGATGAGAAAATTGAGGCCCAGAGAAGTTAAGTAATAGTCCCAAACATCACACAGTCAGCAGGAGAAAGAGCTTAGGCTTTCACTCCCACAAGAACTATCAACAGCATCTGCTGAGGAAAGAACACAAGGACTGAAGAAGTAGTTCTTTTTACCATTAGGGGACTATCAGGACAGCCTTTAGTGACATGACCATGGGTTCCAGGGCTAGGGCTTCCCTATTGTTTGAGACAGCCCAGGTGGCCTGACTTGGAGTAGAGGGAAACCCGGGGATTATTCCCAGAAACGCTTGATCTCATTCAGTCCATTTTCCAGGTCTCAGGACGCAGGCTGTCTAATCTGGACGGAGGTCAGAGTGGAAGGGACAAGGTCTACTGGACCAGTGCTTGTGTTTTACTAATGGAAAGTGCTGGGCAGAGGGCCACAGTGGTTCATTCTCACTCATTCCCTGCCTTGTTTCTGTTTTTGATGTGTTGAAGGAGCCACGGGCTGCATTCCTGCCGCCCGGCTCCTGGCCGCCTGGCTAGCTTATGCCCCGAAATAACAACACACAAACTGTATTCATATAAATACTGCTTGGCCCATTTCTATTCATGCATGTAGCACTCCAAGGTGCACTTACCAGGAAGATTCTAGCCTACGTCCATCCTGGGTCAGAGCTTCTGCCGGACTGGAGCAGGCATGCCATCTGAGCTCACTTCCCTTCTTCCCAGCATTCTGTTCTGTTTACTCCACCCACCTAAAGGCTGGCCTATCAAATGGGCCAAGGCAGTTTCTTTATTAGCCAATGACCTTCCTCCATCATTGATGTTTAGTTATTATTGTGTATGTGTACTGTTTGCGTGACAGTGTGTGCATGTGTATGGTCAGAGGACAACTTTCAGAACTATGTGCCCTCCTTCCCTTGTTGTTCTGGGGATTGGATTCAGGTAAGCAGACTTATGCAACGAATGTCTTTACCTACTGAGCGGTCCTGCATTCTTTTTCTCTTATTTGTTTTTCTTTAATTTTTTATTTATTTATTATGTATACAATATTCTGTCTGTGTGTATGCCTGCAGGCCAGAAGAGGGCACCAGATCTCATTACAGATGGTTGTGTGCCACCATGTGGTTGCTGGAAATTGAACTCAGGACCTTTGAAAGAGCAGGCAATGCTCTTAACTGCTGAGCCATCTCTCCAGCCCCCTGTTTTTTGTTTTTTTATCCAACCTACTCCAAGCAGGCACTGAGCACTAAAGACTAGGGCTGCCACAAGGGACTACAGAGTTCCAGCATTGCTGGGAAGTAGGAAGAAGGTGTAGCGATCTGTTCTGTCTCTTTAAGAAACAAGCCATGACCATTCCCTCCCCGTCTGCTGAGACAGGCTGATCCTCAACCTCCAGCCTAAGTTCTTTTCCATCTCTTCTCTTCTCCTCTCCTCCTCTCTCTCTCTCTCTCTCTCTCTCTCTCTCCCTCCTCTTCTCTCTTCTCCCCCTTCCCTTCCATACTTCCATAACCCACTTAATAAATATCCAACCTCACTCTGTATGGCTTGCCTATCCATGTCTCTGTCTCTTGCTGGTCCACCATGTGTCTCCCTGTCGGGGACCAGTCACCGCTCAGTGACGACTGGCAGCCATCCCTGCCTGGGACTGGCTGCTCTCAGGGCCCTCTGCCTGCTGCCACATGGCCTGCTACCACCACTTGGAGACATGCAGCGTTTCTGCTGCCTGCTGCCACCGGGGATCCTGCAGCATTTTTAATTTTTCCATTACAGAAGGGAATAATTGTACAAAGAAGAATGTAGAACAAAGGAATAAGAATTCAGGTAAGGGAGGCTGGAGAGATGACTCAGAGGTTAAGAGCACTGACTGCTCTTCCAGAGGTCCTGAGTTCAGTTCTCAAAAAACCACATGGTGGCTCACAACCATCATAATGAGATCTGGAGCCCTCTTCTGGTGTGCAGAAAGAAAATGTATATGTAATAAATAAATAAATAAATAAGCATTAAAAAAAAGAATTCAGCTAGGAAGGCCTGGGGATACAGCTCAGTTGGTAGATTGTATGCCTATCAGGCTTAAGGCTCTGAGTTCAAGCCACAATATCACAAAAACAAATGAACAGAAAAGAACCCAGACCGGGAAGAGAAGGAGAACAAGAGTGTAGCTCAGTTGATAGAATATTTGTTCAGTCTCAGCATGGCATACCTCATGGGTGGTTGTGCTGCTCTTCTGTAATTCCAGCAGTCAGGAGCACAGCCACATGAGGGCATATTCGCCCTCAAGACGTTTCCTAGCCTGTTCATAGGCTGGGGAAAGAGGCATGGTCTTGTTGGAACAAATGCCATTTCGGAGTCCAGTCAAGTTTATAGGCCTTGTCATTTCCGAGCTTGTTCCTAAAGACAGGTAAGCGGGCATGCCAACATGCCAGTTACAAGCTTTGACACATGGAAGAGATACATGGCATACTTGTCCACATGCCATTTCCGAACTGCGTCACATGTGACATATATGGGCATGCTGTCTCATATGTCTATTTTGGGGGACAGTATGGATACATTGGAGTACCTGCCATTTACCACCTAACTCCCATGGAGGGGAGTATTCCAACTGCCCTTCTGAGCCCATTCACAAGGGCGCAGAGTGTCCTTTCTGAGAATGAGGTGTGGGAGGCGGACCCACATGTTGCCTCACAGTCTAACAGAGGAAGCGTCAGAGCATGCTTGCCCTCAAGACATTTTTGAGCCCAGTTACATAAGGGGTATATGGGCATGTTTGCCCATGTCATTACCAAGCCCAATCACAGGGAAGGGGTGTATTGACATGTGTGCTCACACGACATAACTGAGCCTGGTCATATGGTGGGGATGTATGGACATGTTTCCCCACAAGCCATTTTCTGTCTTTTTTGTTTTTTGTTTTTGTTTGTTTGTTTGCTTTGGTTTTTTCAAAGCAGGGTTTCTCTGTAGCTTTGGTAGACCGGGCTGGCCTTGAACTCACAGAGATCTGCCTGTCAAAGGTGTGCACCACCACTGCCCAGCTAAGAGAATTCTGTCTTTGTTTTGCTTTGTTTTGTTTTTTGAGAAAGGGTTTCTCTGCAGCTTTGGAGCCTGTGCTGGAGCTAACTCTTGTAGAACTGGCTGGCCTTGAACTCACAAAGATCTGCCTGCCTCTGCCTCCCAAGTGCTGGGATTAAAGGCGTGCGCCACCACCACTCAGCTTTTGTTTTTGTTTTTGAGACAGGATTTCTCCGTGTAGCCCTGGCTGTACTGGAACTCACTCTATAAACCAGGCTGGCCTCGAACTCAAAGATTCACCTGTTTCTGCCTCCCAAGTGCTGAGATTAAAGGTGTGTGCCACCATGCCCAATTACAAGCCTTTTTCTAACCTGGTAACGTGGAGGAGTGTATGGCCATGCTGTCCCACATGTGTATTTTGAAGCTGGTTGCATTGGAGCACATGTTATTTATGACTCTGATCATTTGGGGGTTATGTGTATGTTGACCCACATGCCAGTTCCAAGCCCATTCACATGGAGTGATGTATGGATATGTTTGCCAACATGCCATTTCTGACTCTGTTAACATGGCAGGCACATTGAACAAGGTCATATGGTGGGCAGGATATTGCCCACATGGCATTTAAGAGGCTGGTCAAATGGAGGGTGTAAGAGCATGTTGATCCCTCTGCCATTTCTGAGAACTGTCAAAAGGGAATATTGTATGGGCATGGTTTGAACCTAGACACATAGAAGACTGTACTGGCATGTTTGGACACATGATACTTACTTAGGACCTTAGTCATTTAGGGGTATAAGGGAATTTGACCCACATACCAGTTGTGTGCCCTATAATATGGAGGAGTGCGTGGGTATGGTAGCCCAGATGCTCTTTCTGAACCTAGTCCTGTTGGCTCACATGCTATTTCCAGATCTTTAGGGATATGAACACTCACATGCTGTTTTCAAGTCTAATCACATAGAGCTTTGAGCATGTTGCCACCACGTCGTATCTGAGGCTGGTCATAAGATGAGTGGTAGGCGTGTTCATCCTCATGCTTGTTTATATGGGGGGGCATGTTGGCTCACATGCCTCTTTTGAGGCTGTTAGCGTGGTGAAATTTAGGGACATATTGGAGCACGTGATATTTACTACCCCTGCTATTTAGGGGGTGTATGGGCATGTTTGTCCTTAAATTATTTCTTAGCATGGTCACTTGGGGGCTATAAGTACACGTTGAACCAAATGCAATTTCCAAGTCAGGCCACATATATGTGTATGTGTGCATACATATGTAGGAATGCATGTGTATGTTCACACAAATGTGTTTTCTTGCTTGTTCATATGTTGTGTTGGACTCTAGCGTCCAAACAACGAGGAGGAGTTGCCCCCAGAGACCACTTCATACAGCACAGCCGATGCAAAAACATGAGGATTTTATTAATTCTGTCATGACAGGGTCCCCCAGCATTCGGGAAGCCGAGGGACCCTGAATAGATGGCACAGGCTATTTTTAAAGGGGCCACAGAAACAAGGGGGGGTTGTTCTTTGACTATTTTGATTGGCTTATTCGAAAGGGCTATTACCAATAATTGACTGGAGAGCTGTTGCCAGATCAGGTGAGGTAAGAGGTCATTTTGACCCCGTTTCCCAGGGGACTGAACCAAAACATACGTATATGGGTAATTGTTCAGGAACTGAGTATGTGCATGTGTAGCTGTTAGGTCCTTGGTTCCCAGGGGAGGAGGGGAAGCACTATGGCACAGAGGCTGAGAGGATTCAGAATTGTCAAAATGGCTTCAGGATTGTCTTAAAGTCTTACAGTTGGGTGTATATATCATGTTCAAACACATATATATGAAAGATCTGCTGGGTGGTGATGGTACACGTCTTTAATCCCAGCACTCAGAGGCAGAGGCGGGCCAATCTCTGCGAGGTCAAGGCCAGCTTAGTCTACAAAGCGAGTTCCTGGACAGGCTCCAAAGCTACACAGAGAAGCCCTGTCTCAACAAGAAACAAAAAACAAAAACAAGGAGCTGGAGAGATGGCTCAGTGGTTAAGAGTATTGCCTGCTCTTCCAAAGGTTCTGAGTTCAATTCCCGGCAACCACATGGTGGCTCACAACCATCTGTAATGAGGTCTGATGCCCTCTTCTGGCCTGCAGACATACAGACAGAATATTGTATACATAATAAATAAATATTTAAAAAAAAACAAAAACAAAGAAAAGAAAGTTGGGAAATGCTTGTGTGAACATACACGCCTAGATACAATAGGCCTAGAAAATACATGTGTTTGAATATGCATATATACTCCTTTTGCTGTTGTTTTGAGACTGGGTTTTTCTGTGTATTCCTGGTTGTGTTGGAACTTACTCTGTAGACAAGGCTTGTCTGGGACTCTGACTCCCAAGTGCTGAGATTAAAGGCGTACACAACCACTGCTTGACCTGGACTGCAGCTGGACTTTCTTGTTAGACTTTCTTTGGACCACCAGCCCCCAGATAACAACATGCAGATTTATTATTAATTATAGAAGTTTGGTCTTATCTTAGGCTTTTTTTTGTTTGTTTTTTTCAAAACAGGGTTTTTCTGTAGATTTGGGGATTGTCCTTGAACTAGCTATTATAGATCAGCCTCCAACTGCCCCAGCCACCACTGCCAGGAAATTAATCCATTTCTATTAATGTATGTTTTATCACGTGGCTCGTTACCTTTCCTTCATAGTGTACATCCAACTTCCTCTGTGTCTTGGTGGTGAAATCTGCACTCCTAGATTCATCCCAAGTTCCCCTCTTTCCCCAGAAGTTCTGCCTCTTCTCTCCTGCCTAGTTTTTTTTTTTTTTCATCTTCTCCTGCCTAGTTATCAGCTCTTTATTAAACCATCACAGTGACACCTCTTCACACAGTGACCAAAAAGATTATTCCACAACACTGGCCATATACTTATACATATGAAAGAACAAGAAAACACATTTGTGGGAACATATACACCTACATATGACAAAACTAGAGAAATACGTGTGTGTGGACTGCATTTATACCTACATATCACACAACTAAAAAATACATGTATGTAAACATGAACATATTTGCTATATATGACAAAACTAGGAAATGCATGTATGTGAACATGCACATATACATTCACATACATTTCCCAACGTTTATGTTATGTGTTTATGCGCATATTCACACATTTGTATTTCCTACTCTGTTATATGTAGATGAATATGTTGCTGTTCACAAACATATTTTTTTTTTTTCGAGACAGGGTTTCTCTGTAGCTTTGGTGCCTGTCCTGGAACTAGCTCTTGTAGACCAGGCTGGCCTCGAACTCCCAGAGATCCGCCTGCCTCTGCCTCCTGAGTGCTGGGATTAAAGGCGTGTGCCACCACCGCCCGGCCAAACATATTTTTCTTAGGTCAGACATATGTAGGTACAAATGCATGTAGTCTATGCTGACACACATATTTTTGAACATTGTCATGGGTGGGTTTATATCTGCAGGTTCACATACATGCATTTCCTAGATTTGTATTATGCTGGTGTATAACATACACATGTTCACATTTTTGTATTTTCAGCTGGATCATATGCATGTATTTCCTATCTCTGTCATATGTAGTGTTAGGGTTAGAGTTGATGCTCAGGGCTAGTTAAGGTTAGTGTTAGGATTAGTATTATCATGATGGAGGTGGGTCTTGTATTAATCTGTTGCTTTCATTGGTTAATTAATAAAGAAACTGCCTAGGCCCATTTGATAGGCCAGCCCTTAGGTGGGTGGAGTAAACAGAACAGAATGCTGGGAGAAAGAAGCCGAGTCAGTGAGTCGCCATGATTCTCCCACTCCAGACAGACGCAGGTTAAGATCTTTCCTGGTAAGCCAGCTCGTGGTGCTACACAGAATATTAGAAATGGGTTAGATCAATATGTAAGAGCTAGCCAATAAGAGGCTGGAACTAATGAGCCAGACGGGGTTCAAAAGAATACAGTTTCCATGTAATTATTTCGGGACATAAGCTAGCCATGCGGGCGGCTGGGTGCCGGGGACACAGCCCGCCACTCCACTTATTACAACATTATCAGGTTAGTCAAAGGGTCAGAGTAGGGTTAGGGTTATATAGTTGTGGATGGTTATAGTTAGAGAATTAGTGTTAGCAGCAGAGGTTTAGAGGTAGGAGTTTAGGTTTTGGAGTTAGTATTAGATCAGAAATAGGTTTAAATCTAGGTTTAGGTTTAAGTTAGGATGAGCTTTGTGATACTTGGGCATATAATTGGGCTAGCTGCACAGCCAGACTTGTTTTAGGGTTGGCTATGGTGATGGTGAAGGTTTTTTGTTTTTTTGTTTTTTTGTTTGTTTGTTTGTTTGTTTTGGTTTTTCGAGACAGGGTTTCTCTGTGGCTTTGGAGCCTGTCCTGGAACTAGCTCTGTAGACCAGGCTGGTCTTGAAGTCACAGAGATCTGCCTGCTTCTGCCTCCCGAGTGCTGGGATTAAAGGCGTGCGTCACCATCGCCTGGCGGTGATGGTGAAGGTTAGTGCTGAGCCTAGGGTTTGTGTTACAAACAGCGATGTAGTTAAGGTTGTGTGTAGCGTTAGATTCAAGGTTATAGTTATGTGTAAATGTGGGGTTAGGGTTATAGCTCAGGTTAGGTTTAAGGCTGTAATTATGTCTTAGGTTTGTTGTAAGGCCAGGCTTAGTGCTGAGGCTGTGGCATAGGTTACGATATGGGTTGCAGCTGGGGTTTCTGTCAAATGTTGGTGTTACAGTTACGGTTATATTTACAGTTGGATTTATGTATAGAGTTAGGTTTAAGGCAGGGGTCAGGGTTAATGTTAGGGATTGTGTTAGGGTTAAGCCTATTGTTGGGGTTATTATGTGCTATATTTACGGAAGGCTTGGGGAAATGGTTCTGGCTGGATCTTTGGTTATGCTTAGGGTTAGCGCTGGAGCTACAATTAGAGTTAGGGACATGTTTAGTTTTTGTTAGAGGTTTAGAATTAGGCCAATGTTGGTGCTTAAGGTTAAGACTATGGGTAGGGTTAGATGAAGGGGAGAGTTTAGTTTAGGCCATGGCTTGTGTTACAGTTAGAGCTTGGGCTATTGTTTGGGTTACATGTAAGGTTGGGGTTTGTGTTAGTTCTAGGGTCAAATGCTATGGCTGGGGATAGTTTTAGGTTTTGGCTTATAGTTAGGCTTAGGAGTTTTTCTAAGGTCAGGGTGAAGCTGGACTATGACAGAGCTAAGGTTTTGTTTGGGCCTTCAGTCAGGGTTTAGAGTTAGGGATATGTTTAGAATTTCATTTAGAGTTAAAACTCAAATGAGGCCAGTGCCAAAGCTCAGTGTTCTGGTTATGGCTAGGATTAAAGATTAGGGATGTAGTTTGGGTTAGAGGTAGGGTTAGGGCTAGTGTTATGATTAGGGCTGGTTTTAGGTTTAGGCCTAATTCTAGGGTTATGGTTGGGACTTGTGTTATGGTTAGACCAAGTGCTGGTCTTATAGTTAATGTATGGCTTCTGTCAAGGTTAGTGCTTTCTTTTGGTTTTTCAAGACAGGGTTTCTCTTTAGTTTTGGAACCTGTCCTGGAACTAGCTCTTGTAGACCAGCTTGGCCTCGATCTCACAGAGATTCACCTGCCTCTGCCTCCCAAGTGCTGGGGTTAAAGGCATGTGTCACCACTGCCCAGCTTACGGTTGGTTGGCCTTTAATCCCAGCACTCGGGAGGCAGAGGCAGGCGGATCTCTGGGAGTTCAAGGCCAGCCTGGTCTACAAGAGCTAGTTCCGGGACGGGCACCAAAGCTACGGAGAAACCCTGTCTCGAAAAGAAGAAAGAGGTGAATGACTGGTAGCTAGGCAGGAGAGAATAGGCAGGACTTCCAGGCGGAGAGGAACTCGGGAGATGACTTTAGGCTCACATGAGACATCTGCAAGAACAAGTTGGCCATACAAAATGGAACAGAGGGAGGACAGCCACACTGCAGAATGCAGGATCTATAAGAGCTAGTTGGGAATGAGCCTAAGCTGAGACCAAGTTTTCATAATTAATAAGAAGTCTCCAGCAGGGCGGTGGTGGTGCACGCCTTTAATCCCAGCACTCGGGAGGCAGAGGCAGGCGGATCTCTGTGAGTTTGAGACCAGCCTGGTGTACAAGAGCTAGTTCCAGGACAGGCTCCAAAACCACAGAGAAACCCTGTCTCGAAAAACCAAAAAAAAAAAAAAAAAAAAAAGTCTCCATGTTGTTATTTGGGGGCTGGTGATTCAAAGATAGTCTGACAAGAAAGCTTACTACAATGATGTCCAGACTTACTTATGATTAGGACTGAAATGAAGGTTAGTTTTACGACTTAGTCTAGGCTTAGGATCATTGCTAAGGAGAAGGTTTGTGTCAGAGTTATGGTTATTTTTATTTTAGGATGTTGGCTGGGTTTATTGTTGGGGTAGGTCTAGTGTTAGTGTCAGTTTGATGATTAAGTGTGATGGCAGTGATTCATTTTAGGGTTATGTTTATGGTTAGGTTCTATCCTGGACTTGAGGTTAAATATAGGGCTTGGGTTAATATTAGGGATAGATCTATTGTTATGGTTAGGGTTATAGTTGGGATACTATTATGGCTAAGATTGGGTATGGTCATGGCTGAGGCTTTGCTTAACATTACGTTAGGGTTATAGTTAGTGTTATTCTAGGATTAGGGTACACATTATGGCTGGTCTTAGGGTCAGGGCTAAAGTTATGGATAGGGTTACCACTTGGGTAATACTCCAGATTATTACTTTCTGTGGACAGGGTTAGTGCTAGGTTCAGGGTTTGGTTTAAGGTTAGGGTTGGGGCTTTATTGTGATTAGAGTTAGGGTTATAGGTAGAGTTAAACTTAGATTTATGTCTGGGTTCATTGTTAGGCATAGAGCTGGGTTAGGTTAGGGTTCCCTTACCACTAGAGTTATGGTCAGGACTAGAGTTACCTTTCATCCAAAGGCTATTGTTAGGGTTAGTGGCTTAGGGTTAGGATACAATTTTTGATAGTGTTAGACCCTAAAGTCCAATTACCGAGGAGGAGTCGCCCCAAGAAAACACTCTCACACTGCAGTTGATGTAAAAGCATGGGGATTTTAATTCTGTCGTGACAGGGTCACTCAACATTCAAGCCAAGGACTCCGAATCGCTGGTACAGGCTACTTTTAAAGCAAAAAGCCATAGAAACAAGGGGTGGGAAATCGGGGGTTGTTTTCCAACTATTGGGATTGGCTTATTCAAAGGGCTATTAACAATAATTGGTCCGAGCCAGGACTGGAGGGTGGTTGCCAGATCAGGTGAGATAAGAGGAAACATTTGAGGGTTACTTTGACCCCTTCCCATGGACTGAGTCAAAACATCAGGAACTGAGTCAACATCTTGCTCCAATTTCAATAACTGAGTTCTATCTGGAGAACATTCACAAAGACTCGGGGAGATGGAAAGTTTCCAACATTTTAGTACATGTGTGGGTAATTGTTAGATTCGTGGTTCCCAGGGGAGGGGGGAAACACACTAAGGCTGAGAGGCCTCAGAGTTATTTTAGAGTTCTACAATAGTTGTAGAGTTATGACTATGCTGGGGATAAATTTCGAAGTTTCTGTCCTACCTGGTCCTGCAGCTGTTCAGTCCCAAATAAACACACAGAGGTCTACATTAATTATAAACTGGTTGGCCCATTAGCTCATGCTTCTTATTAACTCTTATAACTTACATTAGCCCATAATTCTTGTGTTTGTTAGCCATGTGGCTTGGTACCTTTTTGGAGAGGCAGTCACATCTTGCTTGCTCTATAACTGGCTTTCTCTCTGTCTGGGCGACTGAAACTTCCCTCTTCCCAGAATTCTCATTGCCCCACCTCTGCTTACTGCCTGGTCACCCTGCCTATACTTCCTGGCTGGCATTTTATTAAAAATAATACAAGTAAAAATAATAATAAGATAAAAGACTATTGTCCCACAGCAAGATAGGATTAAGATTATGTGTTGGGACCATAGCATGAAGGATCTTGCCTCTACTAATCTCAAGAGAAACCAGAAATGTTAAGCATGCAGGACTGTCTTTCCAATGGGAAAGATGAAAAACCTGTACTTCTGTCCAGAAAGCTGAGAACTGGAAATGACTGATGGCCTGGTCATCTGTGTTATCTGTTGGGTCAGGTCACATCAACATATCAAGCTCCTACAACCAGGACCAAAGGTGGTTAATAGCCCAAATGCCCCCCCTCCTTTTGTTTTTGAAGAAAGGATTTCTCTGTTGCTTTGGAGCCTGTCCTGGAACTAGCTCTTGTAGAACAGGTTGGCCTTGAACTCACAGAGATCTGCCTGCCTCTGCCTCCCAGAGCGCTAGGATTAAAGGTGTGAGCTACCACTGCCCCCTGCAGCCCAGATGACTTTTGTACTATCTGTATGACCTAGAACTGGTCAGATCCTTAGGCCCTTAATCAGGTACAGGTAGCCTATCTCTAGAACCCCTCTTCTTGGGAGAAATAAAATATGTGCCCTGAGTTGAGTTTCAGTGTAACTACACTTATTGTGCAATGGGGGATTGTATTATACCAGGAAACTTTTTTCCAAACCCCACTGTGCTGCAATACATTGGGAATAAACCCCCCAAAGTCTGATCCAGCTTGACCAAGTCAACCTATACCCGGTTTTCACTCTTATCTCTTCATGTGATTTGCTTCTCTGTATGATGCCTGCAGGGACCCTCTCAATTATGCATAGATTTAGGCTTAGTATGAGTGTTAAGAGTTGTTCTAGAAGTCGGGTGGTGATGGCGCACACCTTTAATCCCAGAACTTGGGAGACAGAGGAAGGCAGATCTCTGTGAGTTTGAGGCCAGCCTGGTGTAAGCTAGCTCCAGGACAGGCTCCAAAGCCCCAGAGAAACCCTGTTTTGAAAAACCAAAAAAAAAGAAAGAAAGAAAGAGAGAGAGAGAGAGAAAGAGAGAGAGAAAGAAAGAAACTCTGTGAGTTCGAGGCCAGCCTGGTCTACAAGAGCTAGTTCCAGGACAGGCACCAAAGCTACAGAGAAACCCCGTCTCAAAAAACTGAAAAAAAAAAAAAAAGAAAGAAAGAAAGAAAAAAGGAAAAAAGGAAAAAAGGAAAAAAGAGTTGTTCTAGGGTGGCTGGAAAGATGACTCAGAAGTTAAGAGCACTGATTGCTCTTCCAGAGGTCCTGCGTTCAATTCCCAGTAATCACATAGTGGCTCACAACTATCTATAAGGAGATCTGGTGCCCTCTTCTGGTGTGCAGGCCTCTAATCAGGCAGAACATTGCACACATAACAAATAAATAAATAAATAAAAGATTTATTTTTTTTAAAGATAGGGTTTCTCTGTGCAGCTTTGGAGCCTGTCCTGAAACTCGCTCTGTAGACCAGGCTGGTCTCAAACTCACAGAGATCCGCCTGCCTCTGCCTCCCAAGTGCTGGGATTAAAGGCGTGCGCCACCACCGCCCGGCTGTTGTTACTTCTTAACTGTAATTTTCTACTGTCATGAGTTGTAATGTAAATATCTGATATGCAGGACGTCTGATGTGTGACCCTGTGAAAGGGTCCCTAAGGGATCATGACCCACAGATTGAGAACCACTGATTTAGGGGCAGGGTAGATTAGGTTAGAATGGGATTAGGATTAAGTTTTATTACGGCTAAGACCATGTTTGTTGCTAGGAGTAGGGTTTGTGCTCGCCTAGGTTTAGGTTAAGTGTTATAGTTTGGCTAGGATTATATGTAGTCTAAGATTATTTCAGGCTGGGTGAGAGCTCCAGCTGAGGTAAGGTTTAAAGTTGTTTTTACACTTGGGCTTTTAGTTAGGCCTTCTGTTAATGTTATGGCTGTGGTTTGGTTTAGTGTTTATGGATAGGGATGGGGTTAGCAATTTGGCTATGATAATATAAGGGATGTGATTAGATTTAGGGTTAAGGTTGGACATAGGGTTAGGATTAGTATTGAGGCACGACTTAGTTTTAGGGCTAGGCTAAGTTTTGGGTTTTGGTTAGGTTTAGGGCTAGGTGTGATTCTGGCAAGACAAAGGTTATTGTTATTTTTAAGGACAGTGTTAGGGTTATGGATAGGTTTAGGGTTAAGATGAGTTTAGGTCTAGGTTTAGGGTCAGGGATAAAGTTAGGTCAGGAGCTGAGATTAGGCCTAGGGTATGTGATCTTGGCTATGATTAGGGTAGGATTAGAATTATGGCAAGGATAGGTTTAGAGTAATGGCTAGGGTTATGACTGTGGTGTGTCTACCATTAGAGTTAAGGCTGAAGTTTGGTTTTGATCTTTGGCAAGGGTTAGGGTTAGTGAATAGTTCTGTTAGTGCTGTGGTTGGGTAAGGCCTGTGCTTATGATCATCACTGATTATTGTTAGTGTTCTAGGATTAGGTTAGGGCTTTTTTTTTGTTTGTTTGCTTGTTTGTTTGTTTTTTTCAAGACAGGGTTTCTCTGTGTAGCCCTGCTGTCCCAGGACTCACTCTGAAGACCAGACTGGTCTTGGACTCAGAGATTTGCCTGCCTCTGACTGCTGAATGCTGGGACTAAAGGGCTGGTGCCATTGCCTTAAAGGTTAGGACAATTATTAATGTTAGGTTTAAGGCTTAAGGTTAGAGCAGGCTCAGGTTGGAGGGCTGGGACTAGTATTAGTGGTATGTCAAGGGTTAGATCTATACTTAACACTAGTTTTAGGTTCAGAACTAGGTTTAATTTTCGGTTTGGGGCTAGAGTTATGGTTAGGACTAGGGTTTAAAGTTAGGACTTAGTTTATGCTTTGATAAGAGCAAGGTTTAGGCTAGGGTAAGTTTTAGAATACGAGTTATATTTTTCTTTTTTTTAAGATTTATTTATTTATGCAGTATCCTGCATGTAGGTCAGAAGAGGGCACTAGATCTCATTAGGTGGTTGTAGCCACCACATGGTTGCTGGGAATTGAACTCAGGACCTCTGGAAGAGCAGTCAGTGCTCTTAACCACTGAGCCATCTCTCCAGCCCGAGTTACATTTTTCTTATCTTTCTTTTTGTTTAGGGTTGTGGTTTGTTTTAATGTCAGATTCTAGGTGTAGGGCTAGAATTAGGTATATAATTATGCTTAGAGAAGTTTAGGATTATGCTTATGTTTAAAATTAGAGTTCATTTCAAGTACATGGTTAGTGTTAGGGTAGCAAAATGTTTAGGACTTAGGTTAGAGTTAGATTTTAGTTTGGGTGAGTGATCTGATATGATTAAGCTGGAGCTACTCTCAGGACAAGTGCTATTGCTAGACTTGGGGCTCGCTTTAAGTTTACGACTGCCTTTTGGATTGGTCTAAATTATCATTAGAGCTGTGTTTAATATTTGAATTAGAGGTCAGATTAGGGTTATGACTGGCTTGTGATTTTACAGTATTAGTGTTAGTGTTTGGGCTAGGAGCAGACTCAGCTCTACGTCCTTTCTTATGGCTATGACTAGGACTAATGGTATGGTTAAGGTCACATTTAGGAATTGGGTTAGGTCTAAGATTATGTTTTGTTCTGCGTCAGTTAGGATTAGGATGCCCCGAGTGTTAGGTAGACTTATGGTTAGGCTTAGGCTTATTGTTCCTTTAGCATTAGGGTTTGGGTGATGGTGTAAGGGGGGGATAAGTTTTAACGTTACATCCAGGGTTAGGTTTAGGGTTAGTTCTAGGGTTATAATTAGTTGATGCCAAGGTTGAGTTAGTTAGTTCTAGGGTTGGGCATATGTTTAGGGATTCATGCTTGTTTAGAGAGATGTTTTGAATGTTAGTTTTCAGTTATGGATCTGTGCTGGGTTAGAACTATGGTTAAGTTTAAGGTTAGGTTTTGATACGGGTGTGCTCTAGGAATAGATAAATGGTTATGGCTAAAGTTACTTTACAGTAAATACAGGAGTCAGATTGAGGGCTAGGGTTAGAAAGGGTGTAGGAATGAAGTGAACCTGTTTCCATGTAAGACCTCTTAGGAGGTCAGAAGGGTAGTGTTTCCTTATATGACTTTCTGAGAGGTGAGCAGCAGATGTTTTCTGTATTGCCTCTAAAAGTAACTTATTCTGTGCAGGGTTTCCTCTCCCCCATCACCATGAACTGTTCACTTCAAGTCTATCTGACGACCTCATTAAGCAATACTCCCAAAAGCCTTAGACTTAATTTGTTAGTTAAGATAAATAATGTAAGATAGGTATGGTGGCACACACCTTTAATCCCAGCACTCAGGAGACAGAGCAAGTAGATCTCTGAGTTTAAGGCCCGCCTGGTCTACAGAGCGAGTTCCAGGCCAGCCAGGGTTACACAGAGAAACCCTGTCTTGGAAAACCAAATAAAAAAGAAAGCTCTATCAGCATGTCCAAACACTTTCAGATACATTAGCCTTCTTAACAGATCCTGTAGGAACAGGTCACTGTAAAATAAAAAGGAAGACATTCTTTGCTTTGAAAATGTACACAGGAAGCAGGCAGTAGCTGTTTTTCTGTCTCTGACATTGTGACAGTGCTGTCTCAGCAGTCTCTTAGATACATCTCTGAGAGTCACTGTGTCAGAAGTACTCTTTCCTACTCCGTTAAGTCTTACAAACCTGAGACTGTTATTTCCAGTCCTAAAAAGAAAAGAGACAGCAGAAGCCCTAATATCAAGACCTGGCAGTTTCTGAGCAATTGGCTTCCTGGCAGGTATTTTAGGAAGAGGTTATTGTGAAAACAGAAGAAGGACTGTTCTTTCCTTAAAACGGAGACTTAGACAGTGAGTGTTCATCTTTTCTTACATGATTTCTTGTAAGTATTAAGCCTCAGGGGTCTCTTAAAGGCATCCCTCACAAGTGATTGTGCTGTAGGCAGTGCTATGTCACTGTACGCTCTTTTGAAAAGTAAAAAGACTTGTGCGACCTCTTCATTAACACTTCACGAACTGGTGTGGGTTCCCCTCTGTGTGCTGTGAATACCATTGGTTAATAAAGAAGCTGTTTTGGCCTATGGCAGGGCAGAATATAGCCAGGCTGGAAGAGAGAGAGAGAGAAAGAGAGAGAGAGAGTAGGCAGAGTCAGAAAGATGCCATGTAGTTGCCAAAGGAAAAAGATGCCACAGCCTCGTATCAATATACAGATTAATAGAAATGGGTTAATTTAAGATGCAAGAGTTAATTAAAAAGCTGAGCTAATAGGCCAAGCAGTGTTGTAATTCATATAGTTTTTTAAAAATATTTATTTATTTATTTATTTATTTATTTATTTATTATGTATACAATATTCTTTCTGCATTATGCCTGAAGGCCAGAAGAGGGCACCAGACCTCATTACAGATGTTTGTGAACCACCACATGGTTGCTGGGAATTGAACTCAGGACCTTTGGAAGAGCAGGCAATGCTCTTAACCTCTGAGCCATCTCTCCAGCCCCAATTAATATAGTTTTTGTGTGATAATTCAGGTCTGGAAAACTGGGAACAAATGAGCAGTCTGTTTACAAAATGGTGCCCACTGTCTGTGGCATGGATCCACATGAGACCTAAAAAGAGCTTAAGAGAAAAAAAAAGGGAAGTCTAGACCCACAAAAATGATCCAAGCAAGCCAGGCTGTGGTGGCGTACGCCTTTAATCCCAGCACTCGGGAGGCAGAAGCAGGTGGATCTCTGTGAGTTCGAGACCAGCCTGGTCTACAAGAGCAAGTTCCAGGACTGGCTCCAACGCCACAGAGAAACTCTGTCTCGAAAAACCAAAAAAATAAAATAAATAATAATAATAAAAAAAAAAGAATTTAGACTTTTTCTTTTTTTGGTTTTTCAAGACAAGGTTTCTCTGTAGCTTTGGAACCTGTCCTGGAACTAGCTCATGTAGACCAGACTGGCCTCGAACTCACAGAGATCTGCCTGTCTTTGCCTCCCAAGTGCTGGGATTAAAGGCATGCACCACCACTGCCTGGCTGAATTTAGACTTTTTCAACAATGAGACATGACTGTTTCTGGCCACACATACTTCAGAGAGGTTGATGGGCATTGAAGAAACTCATGGAATTTGCCTTTAATGTGACAAGGCTAGCCATTTTGGCAAGAAACTGCTTTTGCCTGAGCTGCTTGGTGGTATGCTGCATAAACTGGATATGCAGGATCCACAGAAAAATGACTGCTGAACTTGCCTAAAGAAGGTGAGACTGTCTTTCAGGGTTCCTGCTTCACAGAAGATACTGCCAGACATTCTGCAGGACACAAAAGAAAGTGACTGAACAGTCTTTCAAAATTCCTGCTTCATGGAAAAGTCAACAGATACTATGGGCCTTTGGGCTGAAGATGGATGCCCCAATGTTACAGAAGAACTTTAGGTGACTGTCTAGGCAGCAAGACATCTCTGTCAATTCTAGAGTTTTGGAAGTTGCTTACAATGTACTTCCTGTTAGCTTAGTAATATTATCTCCTTCTGGGGTTTTTGAAGACTTGAGGACACATAGTTATAGTTATAGAATTCCTTAGAATGGTAAAGGATAAATTAGATATAAAACTTTAGACTCACAAAGATAGGATAGATGATAGAGTATTTTCCTTAATTTGCCAAATGTAAATGGACTAAATATTGTAACAATAATTCTGACTTGAGAACTGTTTTGTATAGGTAATTTTACTATGTTAAAGTTAAAACCTTCTTTTTCATTTAGACAGAAAAGGGGAGATAATGTGGGATTCCCTTCTTTATGCTATGAATTCAATTGGTTAATAAAGAAACTGCTTTGACCTATGGCAAGGCAAAAACATAGCCAGGATGGAAGATCTATCTATCTATCTATCTATCTATCTATCTATCTATCTATCTATCTATCTATCTATCTATCTAGAGAATAGGAGGAGTCAGAGAGGCACCAGGTAGCTGCCAAAGGAGATGGACACACCAGAACCTTACCAGTAATACACAGCATTGTGGTGATACACAGATGAAAAGAAATGGGTTAATTTACGCTGCAAAAGTTAGTTAATAAGAAGCCTTAGCTAATAGGTCAAGCAGTGTTGTAATTAATATAGTTTCTGTGTGATTATTCTGATCTAGGTGGCCGGGAACAAATGAGCAGTCTCTGTTTACAGAACACAGAGAGTGACTGAGTGGGCAGTCTTGAGAAATGAAGTCATTAAAACTCACAAATAGAGCTATGCGGTGGTGGTGCACAACTTTAATTCCAGGAGGTAGATACAGGTGGATCTCTGTGAGTTTGAGGCCAGTCTCGTCTACAAAACAAGTTCCAGGACAGGTTCCAAAGCAACACAGAAACCCTGTCTTGAGAAACAAACAAAACATAAAACAAACAACAACAACAAAAAAATCACAAAATACCAGCACTAGGGAGGCAGAGGCAGGCGGATCTCTGTGAGTTCGAGACATCCCTGGTCTACAAGAGCTAGTTCCAGGACAGGCTCCAAAACCACAGAGAAACCCTGTCTCGAAAAACCAAAAAAAAAAAAACAAAAACAAAAACAAAAATCACAAATAGTTTCTAGGAAATTACACTTCTTTCCCCCTGAGTCAAGGTTTCTTTCTGTAGTCCTGACTGTCTTGGAAGTTCCTCTGTAGACCAAGCTAGCCTCAAACCCAAATATCTGCTTGCCCCATCTCCTGAATGCTGGGATTAAAGGTGTTTACCACTACTGCCCTTCGCGACTTAGACTTTTTTTAATGTTTTACTTATTTATTTTTAAAATGTTTTTTAAAAAAACAATCTTTTTATTTTACATACCAATCCCAGTTCCCCTTCCCTCCCCTCCTCCTGCTCTCCCCACCTTCTCCCCACTCCACATCCACCCATTGCTCAGAGAAGGAATAGCCTCCCATGGGCAGTCAACAACGTCTGTCACATCATGTTGAGGCAGGACCAAGGCTGAGCAAGGTGTCCATAAAAAATAGGCTCCAAAAAGCCAGATAAATCCAGATCCCATTACCAGTAGCCCCAC
The DNA here is from genome assembly GCF_950005125.1 of Chionomys nivalis. NCBI lineage: Eukaryota > Metazoa > Chordata > Mammalia > Rodentia > Cricetidae > Chionomys > Chionomys nivalis. The sequence goes on along the minus strand of NC_080088.1, from coordinate 126,361,161 downwards.
AAACTGCTCAAACCACACAACTATCACCCACATTCAGAGGGCTTAGTTTAGTCCTATGTAGTCAGTCTGGAATCAGTGAACTCCAACTAGCTTGTGTCAGCTGCTTTTGTGGGTTTCCCCATCAAGGTGTTGTTGTTGTTGTTGTTGTTTTTCCCAGTCCGGGTTTCTCTGTATTGCTTTGGAGCCTGTCCTGGAACTAGCTCTTGTGCTGGGATTAAAGGCATGTGCCACCACTTCCCAGCCCCCATCAGGGTCTTGACCCCTTTGCTCATATTATCACTTCTCCCTCTCTTCAGCTGGACTCTGGGAGCTTGCCCCAGTGCTTAGCTGTGGATCTCTGTATCTGCTTCCATCAGTTGCTGGATGAAGGTTCTATGATGACAATTAAGGTAGTCATCAATATGATTACAGGGGAAGGCATCCTCTTCACTATTGCTTAGAGTCTTAGCTGGGTGCTAAGGAATCATCCATGTGGATTCCTGAGAGTTTCCCTAGTGCCAGCCTTCTCCCTAACCCCATAATGGCTCCCTTTATCCCTTTTCTTGTTTTCCCTCTCTGTCCTTCCCCCACTGACCATCCCATTCCCTCATGTTCTCCTTTTCTCTACCCCTCACCCCACTTGCCCAATTTTCTCAGATTTTGTCTGTTTTCCTTTCCCGGGAGATCCATGTTTGTCTCCCTTAGGGTTCTCCTTGTTACCTAGTTTTATTTGGGGTTGTGGACTATAGGCTGGTTATCCTTCACTTTATGTCTAATATCCACAAATGAGCAAGTACATATCATGTTTGTATTTCTTGGTCTGGGTTACCTCACTCAGGATGTTTTTTTTTTTTTTTTCAAATTCCATCTGTTTGCCTGCAAATTTCAAGATGCTATTCTTTGTTTACCACTGAGCAGTACTCCATTGTGTAAATGTACATTTTCTTTACCCATTCTTCAGTTAAAGGTTGTTTCCAGGTTCTGGCTATTATAAATAGTGCTGCTATGAACATAGTTGAGCAAATGTCCTCATGGTGTGAGTGTGCCTTTTTTAGGTATATGCCCAAAAGTGGTATTACTGGGTCTTGAGGTAGACTGATTTCCAATTTTCTGAGAAATCGCCATACAGATTTCCAAAATTGCTGTAAAAGTTTGCACTCCCACCAGCAATGGAGGAGTGTTCCCCTTACTCTACATCCTCTCCAGTATAAACTGTCATCAGTGTTTTTGACCTTAGTCATTCTGATAGTTGTAAGATGGTACTCGGTCAAGACTCTTGCCAACCCTAAAATGGCTCCCTTAGTTAAGATATCTTCTTCCCTGCTCCCACATCCACCCTTCCTCCATCTCAATTATCCCATTCCCCCAATCTCTCCCCAATCCTCCCCTTCTCCCTTCTCTCTCCCCATCTCCCCTTGCCCCCAACCCACCCCCTGTTCCAAGTGTCCAAGGGGATTTCCCCAGCTAGGTCCGTGGGCAGCAAAGGAGAGGGTACCTGAACTGGCCTTCTCCCATAGCCACACTGATGAATATCTTGTATATCACCATAGAACCTTCATCTGGCAAGGGATGGAGATAGAGACAGAGACCCACATTGGAGCACTGGACTGAGCTCCCAAGGCCCAGATGAAGAGCAGAAGGAGGGAGGGAAAACATGAGCAAGGAAGTCAGGACCGTGAGTGGTGCATCCACCCACGAAGACGGTGGGACAGATCTAATGGGAGCTCACCAAGGCCAGCTGGACTGGGTCTGAATGAGCATGTCACCAAACCGGACTCTCTGAATGTGGCTGACAATGAGGGCAGACTTAGAAGCCAATGATAATGACACCAGATTTTGATTATACTGCATGTACTGTTTTTTTAGGAGCCTAGTCTGTTTGGATGCACACCTTCCTAGACCTGGATGAAGGGGGGGGGCTTGGACTTCCCACAGGACAGGACACCCTGACTTCTCTTAGGACTGGAGAGCGAGGGGGAGGTGGGAAGGGAATGGGAGGTTGGAAGGAGGTAGAAATTTTTAATAAATAAATAAATAAATAAATAAATAAATAAAAAAGATGGTACTCGGTTGTTTTGATTTGTATTTCCCTGATGGCTAAGGATGTTTAGCATTTCCTTAAGTGTCTTTTGGCCATTTGAGCTTCCTCTGTTGAGAATTTTGGTTAGATCTGTGCCCCATTTACTTATTTACTTATTTATTTATTTATTTATTTATTTTTGGTTTTCGAACTCACGGAGATCTGCCTGCCTCTGCCTCCCGAGTGCTGGGATTAAAGGTGTGTGCCACCATTGCCCAGCCCCATTTTTTAATTGGATTATTTGGTAGTTTGATGTCTAGCTTCTTGAGTTCTTTGTACATTTTGGAGATCGGCGTGGGGTTGGTGAAGGTCTTTTCCCATTCTGTAGGCTGCCGTTTTGTTTTGTTGACTGTGTTCTTTGCCTTACAGAAGCTTCTCAGTTTCAGGAGATCAGGACTTAGACTCAACGGGTGTTGTTGGGAACAGTGTGTAAAAACAGAAAAGGCATGTTCATTCCTTTAATAATGTAGCGGGTCAGGATGCAGGAGATCATAACTCTTTAGACTATCTTCAAGGCTTTGTGGTTGGGCTCTAAGGTGCCCTATTTTCTAAGTAGTCATAGTACTCTGTCAATAGAGTCCTTTTTGGTCATCTCACTAGAGACACTCCCAGAAGCTTGAGTGACTGTGTTAGTTCTCATAATCATGAAAAAACAAAGTGAGGAAAGTCATAATAGCCAGTATGAATAGTCACTTGCCAATTTAACTGATTTCATAGGAGCCAGATGGTCATGGCAGTGGTGCGTGCCTATAATCTCAACACTAGGGAGGCAGAAGCAGGTGGATCTCCAAGTCCGAGGCCAGCCTGGACTATAAAGTGAGTTGCAGCACAGCCAGAACTACACAGAGAAACCCTGTCTTGAAAAAAAAAAGGTTTTGGTTTAATTGTGAAGTATTTATATGCCAATTGTGTTGATTCATTTTTTTGTTAACGACACAAGCTGGGAAGAGGACACTTCAATTGAGTTGCTCCAACAGGCAAGTGTGTAATAAGTCTCTTGATTAATTAATGATTGATGTGGGAGGGCCCAGCAGACCATGGGCAATGATACCCTTAGGCAAGTGGGCCTGAGTTGTATAAGAAAAAAGGTTGAGAAAGCCATGAAAATCAAGCCAGTAGTCAATGTTCCTTCACAGTCTTTGCTTCAGCTCCTACCCCGGGCTTCCTGCTCTGATTTTCCTCAAACCCTTTCCTTTCCACATTGCATTTTCTTATGGTGTTTATTACAACAACAGAAAGCAGACTGGGATCTTAGAAGCGCACTTTCAGAAACAACAGCTTTCTAGTTTGTGCCCCAAATCAGGACTGAGCGGCCTTTCCAGCTCATGGGGTGGATGAAGTGAGAATTTCTTTCATGCCCTGCAGAGCTGTCAGTGTTCATCTGATTTATTTTTGTGGACAGACTGGTTTGGTTTCAACTGAGAATCATCAGCTTCTCAAGTATTTTAACCCCTCTCATCTCTACTGTTACAGAAGCACTCAATCTGGTCAGCACATTTGCTTGCATGTTAATTATTTGCTAAAGGACTCTTGGTGTGTTCAGACAAGTAACTGATCAGTTTGGAAAACTGTGGGGCAGGTTGAAACAGTACTGATAGACCCAAAGATCTCCAGGTCACACAGCTGATGTAAATTCTGTTGAGTTGTATTGATATTTTGATTGTAATCTAATAAATTTGCCTGAAGATCAGAGTGCAAAGCTAAACCACTAGTTAGTCATAGAGGCCAGGCAGTGGTGGCACACCTTTAATCCCAGCACTGGGGAGACAGAGGCAGATGGATCTCTGGGAAGTTCAAGGCTACCCTGGGCTATATGAAATTGATCCAGTCTAAAAGAGAAACAGAGCCAGGCAGTAGTGCCTCACACCTTTAATCCCAGCACTAGGGAGGTGGAGGTGGAGACAGGCGTGAAATGGCTGGGTGGAGGACAGAATTCAGTCTAAAGATTCATAGAGACGATTGCCCCTTCAGTCTGAGCATTAGTAGAGGTTAGAACTCTAGTGGCTGGCTGTTCTGCTTCTCTGATCCTTCAGTTCTCACCTGTGATAGCTGACTCTGAGATTTTATTATTAACACCAATTAGAATTTGTGCTTCCATATGTGTGCTGTAGTTAAAAAAAAATAGAATTTGTGCTACATTGAGTAAACCTCTATCAGGAGTGTCATAAATTCACATTTTTAGACAGGTCAAGCTTCTGCATTATAGTTGGCTTGCTTCTGCAGACCTGGTTCAGCCATGATTTGTATGTGTATGTCTGTATGGTATATGTGTGTTGTACATATATGAGTATCCAAGTGTATGACTGTAAATGCACATGGGGTGGCCAGAGTGACTGTCCAAGCCAAACAGTCACCATCTTGGGGAGTTCAGTAGTGACCCCTTGCAAACAATCAGTCCAATTGGGCTGATGTTACACACACACACACACACACACACTCAAGTACTCATGCATACAAGACTCTTTCATCTCAGTTTCTGCTCCCTTCAACCTGACAATGCTGCAGGTGGCCTGGTGGGGGGGCTAGAGTGTGTGTGTGTGTGTGTGTGTGTATGTATGTATGTATGGTCTATATGCATGCCAGAAGACTAGAGCAGAGGCTCAATCTATGTAGCTACAGGCAGAAGCCCTTAACCCGGTTGGGTAAGGCTTCCCAGTTGTTGGAGAAAGAAGAATGCCCATAACCCTAGGAAACCCCTATAAATGACTTGGTTTTGCAGAGTGAAGTTGTAGCTGTCAAGCAGAGGGTAGGAAACCTACTGGTAACCTTTGCCTACTCTGTTTCACAAATACTCTCTCTGTAATAGTTTGAGCTCCTCCTGGACCACCTGGCTGCTTGTGCTATGATGGCAGAGCTCAGCAGTTACAACAGAACCCCTAGAGTCCATTAAGCCAAAGTTACAGATCATGGGTGAGCCTGGGGCAGTGCATAGGAAGGCCAGCACCTAACATGGATGATGACTCCCTCATTGCTCCCTTCCTGTATGCAACTGGCTGGGAGGAATAGCTGGATACTAGGGGATGACCTTCTCCAAGCAGGCACAGTTGCACAGTTGAACCCTTGAAGATGGTATCTCTCTGGGTCAGAGGATAGACTGTAGAGAGCTATCAGGTGGGCCTCCTCTTCACCACTGGCCTAGGTTGGGTGCACGCTGTATCACACACCTGATGAGTAATTGAGCATCCATGCTCTGACAGGTACTATGCACTTTGCCAGCCATTAGTATCTGAGCCATACACTGAATTGAAATGATAAAAAATGCTCCAAAACCACAGAGAAACCCTGTCTCGAAAAACCAAAAAAAAAAAAAAAAAAAAGAAATGATAAAAAATGGCTAAACTCTATCTACTCACATTGCCTCTTTCCCCTCACTTTCTGTAGTGATGGGGACAAAATCCAGGGCTTCCCATATGCTAGACAAGTGATCTACCCTGAGCTATGCCACAGACCCCATGCCTATTTCCAATTAGCAGAAAAGAAATACAGAAAGTTTATTTTTTATAACTTTTAATTAGCAGCTAGAAGGGATTCTTGCTCAACTGGATCTTTTCTTCGATGTTTGAAAAGTATTTCATCTTTGTTAGAATTTCCTTGGCTTTTTCAAAATCACCTGAAATAAACAAGAGACAATGATATCAGGCAACAATAAAAACAACTCTGGCATTTCAGGCTGCCAGACCAAAGGGTCCAAAGGTTGATAGCTTCACCTGAGGGTGAGTGTACCCAATAGCAACATTTGCCAAAGCCTAGGGATGTTTTTGTCTGCCATAACTAGGGAAATAGAAGTGAGACCTACTCGGTAAAAGCCAGAGACTCTGTGAAAGATCTTAGCCTCCCCCAGCAAAAATATTATTTCACTCAGAAATGTCAGTAAGGTTGAGAAATCCCAACTTAGACAAATGCAACACTGTATAATGTGCCCTAAATGAAGATCGTTTGTAGTCAACCCTGGGAATAGTAAATATTAAAAATAATAAATTAATCATTAAAATATAACAGGGCTGGGGAGATGGTGATCCCTTCAGCATGAAGGCATTTGCTGTCCACTGAAGCCAGCTGACAGCCTTGGAGAACATAATTAATTAAAAAAATGATAAACTAGTGTATAGAAAATATGGAAGATTGTTGTGGAATATTATTTTAAGATGTCTTACATTCATTTATGCTGTGGAATGTTTGCTTAATGATGCAAGGATGAGTTGCATTCCTTTATGTTGCATTTGTTTAACTCTGAGAAGCTGTGTTACTTTGCCTGCCTAAAACACCTGATGGAATGGCCAATAGAAAGACAGGAGAAAAAATAGGTGGGACTGTCAGGCAGAAAGAATAAATAGGAGGAATCTGGGAAGAGGAGATCAAAGAAAAAGAAAGAGGAGAAAAGGACTGCAGGGGCCAGCTATCCAGCTACACAGCAAGTCACAGAGTAAGAAGTACAGAAGGCAAAAAATAAGTGGATAATTTAGGTTAAGAAAAGCTGGCTGGAAACAAGCTAAGCTAAGGCCAGGCATTCATTCATAAGTAAGAAAAACTTACTGTGTGTGATTATTTGGGAGCCAGGTGACGGATCCCCCAAAGAGTCTAAAGAGTTCAAAACAAAACAAAAACCAGAAAACAAAGGATCTACAGTAAGTTTGCTTAGAATAGTGGTTCTCAGCCTGTGGGTCGTGATCCCTTTGAGAGCCTAATGACCCTTTCACAAGGGTCATCTAAGATTGACAGAAGTATCAGTTATTTACATTATGATTCATTAACAGTAGCAAACTTACACATATGAAGTAGCAATGAAAATAATGGTCAGGTGGCAGCGGCGCATACTTAAAATCCCAGCACTAGAGAGGCAGAGGCAGGTAGATCTCTGAGAGTTTGAGGCCAGTCTGGTCTACAGAGCAAGTTTCAGGACAGCCAAAGATACACAGAGAAACCCTGTCTAGAAAAACCAGCAACTGGGGCTCAGCCCTTAAGTGCACTGGCTGCTCTTCCAGAGGACCTGAATTCAATTCCCAGCAACCACATGGTAGCTCACAATCTTCTGTAATGAGATCTGGTGCCCTCTTCTGGCCTGCAAACATTCATGCATGCAAAACACTATATATAATAAATAAAATTGAAAAAAAGAAAAAGAAAAACCAGCAACCAAAACAACAACAACAAAAGAATAAAAAAAAAAAAAAAGAAAGAAAGAAAAGAAAAGAAAAACTTACGGACAGAGTAACAACCACACGAGGAACTGTATTAAAGGGCTGTGGCACTAGGAAGGGTGAGAACCACTGGCTTAGAGGATATTAAGTTACACGGAAGCAAGCTGTAGATGATCTCTCATACCAGACCATTGTTAGGGCCCCATCAAGCCAAATGTGGGCGTATATGCCTTTAATCCCAGCACTCAGGAGGAAGAGGCAGGCAGTATGAGTTGAGGCCAGCTTGGTCTAAATAGAGTTCCAAGTCAGCCAGGGTTATCGAGAGAGATATTGTCTCAAAAACAAACAAACAAACAAACAAACAAACAAACAAACAAACAAACAAACAAACAAACAGGGCTGGTGAGGTGGCTCAGCAGTTAAGAGCACTCACTGATCTGGGTTTAATTCCCAGCACCAATGTGGCAGCTAATGACTGTCTTAACTCCAAGGTAATGACACCCTCACACAGACATACATGCAGGCAAAACACCAATACACATAAGATAAAAATAAAACAAAGGCAAAATAACCCTAAACCCCTATGTGCATGCTGGCCCAAAGTTTTGGATTTCCCTTTTCTCTGTAATCTTTTTTTGCTTCCAAATCACTCTCTTCCTCATTGCTACCCAAGTTTTCTATTTTGTAAAAGATATGAATTTATTAGAAATCTCAAGTTACTTAACATGTATTGAAGGAAGGGGATTCTCTTACTCTGAGAGAAAGCCTCAATGTTTATATTTTATAAACATTGTTTTACATTTAATAAAGTGAAAGGGTTAGAGAGATGGGTCAGTGGTTAAGAGCACTTTGTTACTCTTGCAGAGGACCTAGGTTCAATTCCTAGTATCCGGGAACCCAAAGCACCAGGCACACACGTGGCACACATACACATATATAGGCAAAACACTTGCACACATAAATAATATTTTTTTTTTTAAAAAAATATTTATTGCACTCGGGAGGCTGAGGCAGGTGAATCTCTGTGAGTTCGAGACCAGCCTGGTCTACAGAGCTAGTTCCAGGACAGGCTCCAAAGCCACAGAGAAACCCTGTCTCGAAAAACCAAAAAAAAAAAAAAAAAAAAAAATTTATTTATTATGTATACAATGCTCTATCTGCATGTTTGCCTGTAGGCCAGAAGAGGGCATTAGATCTCATTACAGATGATTGTGAGCCACCTTGAGGGTGCTGGGAATTGAACTCAGGACCTCTGGAAGAACAGTTTATGCTCTTAACCTCTGAGTCATTTCTCCAGCCAAATAAGAAAAAAAATTAAGTGAAGAAAAAAAAATAAAAATTAATAAGTCAAGCTTAAAAGGCCCAGTGGGTAAAGGCTCTTGTTGATGAACCCGACAGCTTGAGTCTAATTCCCAGAGACCACATGGTAGAAAGGAAGTGGCTCTTGAAAGGTGTCCTCTAATCTTTTCATGTATGACATTGACACACTAGCGCGTGCGCGCGCGCACGCACACACACATTACATAAATGTAATGGGAAAATTTAAAAAGCAATGAAATACCTTGTTCAAAAGCTCTGTTTACATTGTCAGTAAATTCTTTCTGTTTAGCTGAAAGAGAAAATAATTCTTTTAATTTTTGCATTTAAATAAACTTACAGTAAAGCCGGGTGGTGGTGGGGAACGCCTGTAATCCCAGCACTCAAGAGGCAGAGGCAGGTGAATCTCTGTGAGTTTGAGGCCAGTCTGGTCTACAAAGCAAGTTCCCGGACAGTCAGAGCCACACATAGAAACCCTGTCTTGAAAAGTCCCACCCCCTAAAAAAAAGGAAGGTAAAAAGTAGACTTAGAACATGAAGGCAACACTTTGTGACCATGCTGCTCTACACGTAAGGACTGGGGTTCGAGGCTCTACAGCCTTTGTGTTCTTGTGGTGCTGAGGATTGTACTAAGGCCTTATATATGCTATGCAAAATCTCTACTACTGAGCTGTATTCTGTACTTGCATTTTTTTTAAAAAAAGATTTATTTATTATGTATACAACATTCTGCCTCCAAGTATGACTGTAAGCCAGAAGAGGGCACCAGAGCTCATTACAGATGGCTGTGAGCCACCACGTGGTTGCCGGGAATTGAACTCAGGACCTCTGGAAGAACAGTCAGCTCTGCTCTTAAGTTCTGAGTGATGTCTCCAGCCTGTCCTGGCATTCTTTTGACACAGGGCTTCACTGTGTTGGCAGGCTAGCCTTAACTCCCTGTTCTTCCGCATCTTCCTCTTGACTGCTGATATTATCAGTATCCGCTGTCGTGCCTGCCTTGCGTTCTTGTTAAATGCAGTACTGACAGGCACTATGAACATTCTATTTTTCAGCCACGGAAGGTCTGGAGGCAAATGCCAAGGCTTCTGAAGTGGCTATGGAATCACATAAGAAAAAAAAAGAATGACGGGCGAAATCATCATACTTTGGATGTCCGTCAAATGGTCTGGGTGTTAAAGACTTGGCTCGTGATTAGTTTTGCTAATAAAGGGAAGAGAAGACTTCAGGAGGCAGGGCCCAGTGGAAGGACACTATAGACATGTCCTGGAAAGGGATCCTGGGGCCCAGGCTCTGTTAGTTTTCACTTTGGCTAGTGCCGTGTTCATTGCCTCCTCCACTCTGCATTCTTGCCATAGTCCCAGGAGCAACTGGGCCAACCCACCATGGACTAAACCTCTGAAACTGAGTCAGAAGAAAGCTTTTCTTTTCATTTCAGGGACTGTCTCACAGTGATGGAAAAATAAGCAACACAGGAATCAGGGATAGGCTTTGACTATCTCTACCTCAGTCTTCCATACTTTAACACACTACCATCATGACATTTATTGCTATTCATTACCACGTGTTTTAGGCAATCACCTGCAAATTATATAGCCACCCAGGAAAATGATACTATTTCCATTACATTCTATCTTAGAAGACTACCAATGCAAAGAGCAGGCACAGCAACCTCATTTCCTATTGTTGCTCATTAGAAAATGAGGAATTTTTACAAGGATGCCTTCTGGATGTAACTATATTTATTTAGAATCTTTTAAAACATTTCAAATACATTGTATCTCCAAGGTAGGCAATGGCAGGTATGGAATTCTCCCTTAGGCACATGGCCAGTGAGTGCAAGAGCTGGGGACTGAATCCCAGGGGAAAAATTTAGGAACTGATCTAAAAAAGGACAGTAAGTCATCCAGACAAAGCTGCTAGAAGTGTTTCACATGCTCTGCCTGTGTCTCACTAACTTAATTAACCCTTGGGGTACTGACCTAACTCTCTCCAGTTATAGATGAAGAACTGAGGCTCAGACATCCTCAGAAGCCACTGTTTAAGAACACACAGAAAATCAACAGCAGTGTTGGGCCTGATCCTCACTCTGGAGCTTTATGTGATACCCAGATGCCTGAAGCTTCTGGAGGAGGGTAGCTGACTTCTGCCTTGATGCTCAGCACTTGTATCCACTGTTGTGACGTATTTAACAGCATTAGCTGAGTCCCTGTGATGCTTCAGGTGCTTTTCTGAGAGGGAAGCCAAGAAGAGGAGACACAAGTTACACAGTAACATTTACAGCAGTACAATGACCACTGTGGCCAAAGGAAGCTTCATGAGAGTGATGACTGCTCTCAGATCTGGGGAGAGGATGGGATGGGATGAAAATATGAGAGTTTCAGGTCACATCAGTAGTGCTCACAAAGGCCTGGGGTAGAAGGGTGCCTGTGACTGATGAGGAAATGGAAACCGCCAAATGTGGCTACATTGGGACATAAAATGAAAAGCAGAGGGTAGAATATGCAGAGCCCGGGTAGCTAGGTTGAAATGTTTGGTTTTAAACCTAAGAGCAGAAAAAATCCATTTAAAAGGTTTTAGACAAGACTCTGAACAGTGATTAGATTTAAGACCACCCCATAGTGACAGGGCAGATATATTTTAGATGGGCTTCCAGGTACAAGCATCTGAAGCTTCTGTGGTATGTATGGAGTGAGAGGAATAGGTTGCAGGTAGTAAAAAGAGATTGGTAGATGAAGTTGAGACATGTTTTCTTTTTTCTTTTTGGGTTTTCGAGACAGGGTTTCTCTGTGGCTTTGGAGCCTGTCCTGGAACTAGCTCTTGTAGACCAGGCTGGTCTCGAACTCACAGAGATTCACCTGCCTCTGCCTCCCAAGTGCTGGGATTAAAGGTGTGCGCCACCACCGCCCGGCTCGAGACATGTTTTCTTTACATGTGTTTGCAGCTGAGGGGTATGTGCATGTCACGGTATGAATGTGGAGACTCAGGTTGTCAGAATTGGTAGCAAGCACCTTAACCACTGAACTATCCTGCTGGCTTTAGGTCTATCCTTTTAAGAAAATATTTTTATTTATTTATGTGTATATTTGTATGTCTATTTAAGTGTATCACATATGTGCTCCAGAATCCATAGAGGCCAGAAAATGGCACCTATAATTCCAGTAAAGGATGGCTGTGAGCCAATATGGGTGCTGGGAACTGAACCTGGTTCTCTCCAAGAGCACTTGATGTTCTCATCCCGAGTCATCTCTCCAGTCCATCCTAGGTCTAATGTTTACATTTTCTAATAAACTGACTGTGAGCACACTGCTGAGTAAGTTTTTACTGTTTTGTTTTTTGAGACAGGACTCACATATAGCCCAGGCTTTCTTGGAAACTTATGTAGGTTAGGCTAGCCTTGAACTCCAGATCCTTTTGCCTCCATTCTTCCAAGAGCTGGGATTATAGGCATGTATAATTGCACCTAACATAACTTGTTAAAGACAACTCAGTGTTGCCGGGCGGTGGTGGCTCACGCCTTTAATCCCAGCACTTGGGAGGCAGAGGCAGGTGGATCTCTGTGAGTTCGAGACCAGCCTGGTCTACAAGAGCTAGTTCCAGGACAGGCTCCAAAACCACAGAGAAACCCTGTCTCGAAAAACCGAAAAAAAAAAAAAAAAAAAAAAAAAAAAAAGACAACTCAGTGTTTATCATGAATTCTATTTGGACATACTGAATTGGAATATATAAGCACGTTTTCTTTGCTATACCCATAGGCACACACAATGTTTGATCCACAAGAGGCATATTGTAAATATTTTTGTGAAAGTACTTAAGCTCATAGCTACATGAGAATCCTGGAGCCAAAGACAGGGTTTCTGTAGACCAGGTTGGCCTTGAACTCAGAGATCTGCCTGTCACTGCCTCCCAAGTTCTGGAATTAAAGGCGTGCACCATCACCATCCAGCTTTGTGGAGCCTTTTCTACATGAAATGGTTCATTTTATTTGACAACCTGGACAGGCTATGATGCCCACTTGTTGGTGGTGATGTGATTGTGGCCGCAGTAACATTTACAGTTAGTTCAGTGTACTTAAAGATGGCCCTTATGCTGGCAAGTCTTATGTCAACTTGACACAAGTTAGAGTCATCTGAGAGGAGTGACCCTCAATTGAGAAAATACCTCAATAATATTGGGCTGTAGGCAAGCCTGAAGGGTATTTTCTTTTCTTTTTTTTTTTTTTAAGATGATTTATTTTTATTTTACGTGCATTGGTGTTTTACCTGCATGTGTGTGTGAGGGTGTTGGATCCCCTGGAACTGGAGCTACAGACAGTTGTGAACTGCCATGTGGGGGCTGGGAATTGAGTCTCTGGTAAAAAGCAGTTGGTTCTCTCATCTGTTAAGCCATTACTCCAGCCCCAGGGTATTTTCCTAACTAATGATTGATTTGGGAGGGCCAGGCCATTGCGGGTGGTGGCATCCCTGGGCAGGTGGGTCTGGGTTCTTGCCTTCCTCATGTTGAATACAGGGGAGGTGCTTCATCTTATAGCAGTATGTCATGCTTTGCTGATGCCCCTTTCTGAGCAAACACAGGAGGGGTAGATTGGGGGATGGTAGAGGGAAGGTGGGAGGAGGGAGTGGGAAGAGATGAGGGAGGGGAGGCTGCAGTGGGGACTCAAAACAAACAAACAAATTAATTAATTAATTAAAAAAAAGAAAGTCAAGCAAGCCAGGGTGATCAAGCCAGTAAATATAATTTTTATATGGCTTTTGCTTCAGTCACTACCTCCAGATTCCTGCCCTGCACTCCCTCAATGATGGACTGTTACTCTGAACTGTAAGTATTAATTTCAATAAACCATAACCCCTTCCTCTCCAAGTTGCTTTTGGTCATGATGTTTTATCATAGTAACAGAAATCCTAACTATGACAACTCTCAACACTGTGAGAGAGTCTCATTCAATTAAGTAAGGTCATTATGTGCAAAAACAGGATTCAAAAGAAGGAATTCTGCTTGAATACCGTGACACAGAATAGCCGAGTACGTGGAGGCAATAGAATCAGCTTAAAGTCACTCTAAGTTTTATAGTGAATTTAAGGCCAACCTAGGATATATAAGCCTATCCAGAAGATAAATAAATGAAAAACGTAACAAACCATGTAACATAGAGGGTATGTTTAGTTGTTGAGCACTTAGCAGGTGTTAAGTCCTTGGTTTATATCCTGAGCACCCACAAGAAACATATTCAAGACTGTGACATAAAAATCCAACCTGGGCGGGGCGGTGGTGGCGCACGCCTTTAATCCCAGCACTTGGGAGGCAGAGGCAGGCGGATCTCTGTGAGTTCGAGACCAGCCTGGTCTACAAGAGCTAGTTCCAGGACAGGCTCCAAAACCACAGAGAAACCCTGTCTCAAAAAACCAAAAAAAAAAAAAAAAAAATCCAACCTGATGCCAGGCTGTGATGGCACATGTCTTTAATTCCAGCATTCAAGAGGCAGAGGCAAGCGGATCTCTGTGATTTCAAGGCCAGCCTGGTCTACAGAGTGAGTTTCAGTACATGCTCCAAAGCTATATAAGAAACAAAAACCAGGGCTGGAGAGATGGCTCAGAGGTTAAGAGCACTGACTGCTCTTCTAGAGGTCCTGAGTTCAATTCCCAGCAACCGCATGATGGCTCACAACCATCTGTAATGAGATCTGGCGCCCTCTTCTGGTGTGTGGGAAGCAGAATGTTGTACACATAATAAATAAATAAATTAAAAAAAAAAAAAAAAGAAACAAAAACCAAAAAAATCCAACCTGAGTTTTTAGCCTACTGTCCTGCCTTATAGACTGTGTGTGTGTGTGCGTGCACACGTATGTATGTAACGTGTGTTTGCAGGTGCACACGTGCACGTTTGAGTGTATGTGCCTGTACAAGTGTGTGAAGGTCAGAAGTCATTTGGGTGTTATTCTTCAGGCGACATCCACCTTTAAAATTTAAAAATGACATTTACTTAGCAGCGAGCGAGAGAGCGTGCGAGAAAGAGCGAGTGCCACAGCACCTGTGTGAAGCCAGAGACTACTTATGGGAGCCATGTGGACTGAATTTGAGTCCTTAGGGTTGTGTGGCAAGCACACATGTACAAAAGCACCTTCCCACTCCAGATCTCGCTTGCAGTTTCTGTGTCAGCCTCTGCACACACTTGGGTCAATTCTGTAAAATAAACAGATCTATACTCCACTGGCGAACCTTGACTGCTACTCAGTGGAATGAAATGAAAAGTAAAGCAGGTGAGACCAAATGTCAGGGTCTCAGGGCTTGCCCGGCTGTAGCTCTCCATGTGATCGAAGGCATTTCTGCCAGCTACTAGAGATGACCAGGAAACAAAGAACTCCTTGAATGATGATGAGGGCCAACAAATGTTTTTTGACTCATTTCTCCTGTCATGTGCTCCCAAGAGCAAAAAAGCATGTGTGAGAATCTCGTCTATTACCTCTGACAGTGGATTTTATTTCTTCAATGGCAGCCTCAGTTTGAGCGTGTGCGAGTTTCTCATTGATTTCCATTATTTCCACAAGGAACTGACTGTCTGTTCCATAGTCTGTCCCTTCAGGGATTTCTATTCCTTGGAGCTTTAGCTATTGGGGAGGAGAATATGGAAAATGAAACAGATCAGGGTCATGTAAGTTCTGCTCACCCCTTCAGAATATCTGATGGTCATATGGGAAAATGTGAATATTGGTTGGAGAGGGAGCTTAGAGCACAATGCATGCCAAGTAAGTCACATGTCCAGCCTGGAGACCTGAGCCAAGAGTGCTGGTAAAGGAGCTCACTTATCCTGAGCCATCGGCAGCTGGTCTTAAAATGTTTATAAACATTCTACTCAATACTAAAATTGCCTAGATGTTCTTGCAAAAAACTCCCCAAGTACTCTTACTATCATCAAATTTATAGAAAATAGTTAAAACAATAAAACCAGGGAAAGTTAAGATATACAAAAGGATCCAGTCTGGTGGTTCATCTGCGTCCCCAGGTACTCAGGAGGCTGAGGCAGGGAGATCACAGGTCAAGTCCAGCCTGGGCAGCTAAGTGAGACCCTGTTTTAAAAAGTAAAAAGGTGGCCGGGCGGTGGAGATGCACACCTTTAATTCCAGCACTTGGGAGGCAGAGGCAGGCGGATCTCTGTGAGTTTGAGGCCAGTCTGGTCTACAAGAGCTAGTTCCAGGAAGAGGCGCCAAAGCTACAGAGAAACCCTGTCTCGAAAAACCAAAACCAAACCAAACCAAAAACAAAACAGAACAAAACAAAAACAAAAACAAAAAAAAGAAAAAGAAAAAAGAAGAAGTCAAAAGGCACCTGGGGATACGGTTCAGTGGATACTAAACCTAGCACCCATCCCCCAAATAAAACTTAGAACCCAAAACCAAAGAACAACCCAGTGATTATCAGACAGGGGCCATGGCTCAGTGGCAAGGAACTTATTTACTTAGCATGAGGCATTAGGTTCAATGCCCAGTACTGAAGAAAAAAAGGAGCTGGATGTGACGTGAAGCAAGAGAATTACAAAAGAAACAAAAACAAGGAAAATGGATTTGCAAAGAATATTATGAAAACTATACTTGTATAGAATCTTATTCTTTCTTTTTTCTTCTGTAGTATTTTTTGAGGATAACATCATTAGCTTCCTGGACTAGGCCAGGTCTCATACAGAGGGAGTCACATACAGATGGGTTGGGAAATACCTTACAAGGTATAGTCCCCTGCTCAGGGGAGCCTGAAGAGTCTTATAGGCATCATTCAGTAGGGCCGAATGCTTCTCTGAGAGGTGTTTTTCAGTCTGTTCATAGAGATAAAAAAAGAATTTTATTACCACAAGGGCCGGTTTTTTTTGATTCCCAAACTCTTATAATAAGACAGTGATTTAAGGAGTATGGCTAGAATTAGAACTGGTGTTAGATGACTAGTCTGTATTTTCTTTTTTTTTTTTTTAATTTATTTACTTATTTGTGTGTACATGTGTCCTTAAACGTCAGAGAAGGATATTGGATATATCTCCTGGAACTGGAGCCACAAATGGTTGTGAGCATCATGTAGGTGCTGGGAATTGAAGTTGGGTCCTCTGGAACAGCACCCAATGCCCATAACCACTAAGCCATCTCTGCAGCCCCCCTTTCTGACTTTATTATTATTATTACTATTTTATGTACATTGGGGTTTTGCCTGCATGTATGTGTAGGAATGCCAGGTCCCTGGAACTGGAGTTACAGACAGTTGTGAACTGCCATGTGGGTGCTGGGAATGAACGCGGGTCAGTGCTCTAAACTGCTGAGTGATCTCTCCAGTCCCCAGTATAGTCTGTATTTTCAAATATGGGTTTCCAGTTATCAGAGAAATCAGATAAAAGCTGTGAAGAAATGACATCTCTGGGGGTTGGCTGCCAACAGTTTCCCAGATCAACACAGCCACCCACCCAGTTGCACACATATATGGGTACTATTGGGGGGGGGGGTCAGTGAATACCTGAGACTTTTGGCTGAAGAAATCTGGATGGATGAGACATTGTAGTTGATGGTACCTGTGCTTAAGTTTCACGATGTCAACCTTGAAGGATCGGTGACTGGAAGGAAACCAGATGTTACGCATGCAACAGTATTTAGTTATTTACTATGGTCTGGATCTGCTTGTGGGGAAGATGTAATAACATAAAACAAAGCTTATTTTTAAGATGCAGCCATAGTGAAGGGAAATCAAACAGGATCAGAATAGGTAATGTATGTATGACGTTTGAGAGATGTGAATGGTGTTACTACTGAGTGATCAAAGACCAGAAGGGACATGAGTGCAGAGACCCTGAGCTGAAGGGAAGATTAAAAGCTTGACAAATTAAGGGCTAAGGTTAGTGTGGCCCATTGTAAGCACTCAGTGTCTGATGAAAATGTGTTTCAGAGTTTGGAGTACTTGCCCAACCTGTATGTTCTTTGATTTCTTTTTTTTTTCTTTTTTCTTTTTTTGGTGCTGAAGACTGAATGTCTCCTGCATGCTGGGCAAGGACTTTAGCACCAAGTCACTCTCTTCCCTCCTTTCCCCCACCAGACCTCTTTTTACTTTTTATTTTGAGACAGAGTCTCTCCTCCCCCCGTCCGCCATAGGGTTTCTCTGTGTAACATTCTTGGATGTCCTGAAACTTGCTTTGTAGACCAGGCTGGCTTTGAACTCACTGCGATCCACATGCCCCTGTCTCCTCCCAAGTGCTGGGATTAAAGGCCTGAACCACCATCATCTGGTGAGACAAAGTCTCTTAACTAAGGTAACCAAGTAGATTTTGAAGTCACTCTATGGTCCAGGCAGGCTTTGACTTGCAATAAGCCTACTTTAGTCTCCCAGATCACTGGGATTGCAGATCTGTCACCAGGCCTAGAGCCTTGGCATTAAAAAAAAAAAGTGTGTGTGAGAGAGAAAAGGTTAGCGTCAAACTTGCTATAATAACCAAGAATGAGACCTACAACTCTGGATCTTCCTACCTTCTCCCTGCAAATGCAAGGATTATGAGATTTATGAGAATAAACCCAGTTTACCAGCTTAACTTAAAAACAAAAAGGTTGAGTTGGGTGTTGCTAAATTGTTCAGTGCTGAAATTTTTTTGATCCTTCCTTAGCTTTCTGAGCAGTTAGAATTATAGGTAGACTATCACGCTGACCCATTAATACCTAGAAGCAGGTGTTTTTTTTTAACGATAGCACCGGGATTCGAACCCAGCCTCTTGGTATTGCAAAGGAAGTGTCATCCATTGAGCCAAAGCACTCACTTGTTTCTCTTTTGGGGAGTGGTGGCATTGGGGGAGTCAGACTGTAGGATCCTCTTGCTTTTGGCTAGAGGGCAGGGCCACAGGTGTGCACAACCACACCTTGCTCTACATTTTACCTCTGCTTACACTTCCGTACCAATCTCCAGAAGGCAGGGGGCGAAAAAACCACAAACATTTCTTGGCCTCTCTCTCTCAATCTTGAGCCTGAATTAAAATTTTGGTTTTTTGAGACAGGGTTCCAAGTTGCGACCCTTCTTCATCCCTGAATACTGGGATTCCAGACATATGCCACCACACTTATTTTTGACACAGAATTTCTTTGTATAGCTGTGGCTGTATGGGAACTCACTCTGTAGACCAGACTGCCTTGAACTCACAGAGATCTGCCTACCTCTCCCTCCTGATTGCTGGGATTAAAGGTGTGTTCCACCACCCACCACTGACCAGCAGTTTGTTTTATTAATTGCTTTTTTTTTTTTTTTTGTTTTTTCGAGACAGGGTTTCTCTGTGGCTTTGGAGCCTGTTCTGGAACTAGCTCTGTAGACCAGGCTAGTCTCAAACTCACAGAGATCCGCCTGCCTCTGCCTCCCGAGTGCTGGGATTAAAGGCGTGTGACACCACTGCCCGGCTGCTTTTGATTTTTGAGACTTAGTCTCATGTGGCCCAGACTCTCAAATTTGCTGTATAGCTCAGGTTGCCTCAGATTTGCAATCTCCTGTACCCCAGAGTGCTGCGCTCAGTCACGCATGCACCAACACACCTGGCTTCTTTTAGTTTTATTTTCTCCTTTAAAATACTTATTTGAGATGAGATGTTCCCTAATTTTGTGGTTGGATTCCAACTGGGAATCTTTCTACCTCAGTCTAGCATGCATGTAATCCCAGCAGTGGGGGAGTAGGCGGCAGGTGGACCAGATGGATGTTGTGAGCTCCAGGCCAGGCAGAACTAATGGCTAAAGGTTTTTTTTTTTTCCTTCCTGAGACAGCTTTTCTCTGTAGAACTTGCTCCGTAGACCAGACTGGCCTTGAACTCAGAAAGATCCGTAAAGGCGTGCACCACCTCTGGGCAGCCAAGGTTTTTTTTTTTTTTAAACAAAAAACCCCAAACTCTCCTTTCTGCTCCCTAGAGTTTAGCCTCTGTCTGTACTTCCTTTTTTTCCAGGAGTCTTGCTGTAATGGTCTGTCCTGTCCCTTTAAGAGAGAAGCCCCCTCGTGATCTAGGGACAGCCCCTGCAGTATTTCTGCCACAGCACTCGTCGGGAAACCAGCAGCTTTTTACTTAAACCATAACACCCGCCCCTCAAACTCCCTATAATGTAAACTTGTGCTTGTTCCCTTTTGTTGTTGTTGTTGCTGGTGTTTAAAAACTGTACCTTGGCAGCAGAGGCTAGTCCTGAATTCGTGATCCACCGGCCCCCACTTCCCGAGTGCTGCCAGGGGTCCTGGGGACCCGCAGCAAATCCATTACACTATATACTTATCCATTTTTTCTTATTTTGAATCAGTCTCGGTAAATTGCCTAAACTGGCCTGGAACTGCGGTCCTCTTGCCGCAGTCTCCCAGCTGGCTGGAAAAGAAATTACAAATCCGCCGGCGCTGACCCAAATCTTGGTCGCTAGGGTAACGCCTGCCTAATTTTACTAACTCGAACTTCCCAAGGCCGGCTCGCCCTCCCAGCACTCCGCGCCGCTCGTACCAATTCATGAGGCTGAAGTAGTCCCGAGTCGGGTCAGGAGGCTGCAACGCGCGGCAGTGTTCGCAGAAGAACCCATCCCCACTCTCCACACACCCTGCGCTGCCGCAGTTCCAGCACTGCCGCGCCTTGCTCTTCCCCGAGGCAGCACTGGTGCTCAGCAAGCTCCTACCCAGGAACCCAGCAAGTCGCACCTCCCACACGCAAAGCAAAGCCCGAGCGCCAGAGCTCCACATTGGGACAGCGGCCCGTCTGGCCTGGGTCTTCGCACCCGAGGGGAAGGAAGAAAAAGTGACTCGTTGCTGATTGGTTAGGGAGCCGAGGAGGCGGGATCAGTCTCGAGGAACTAGGCTACCGAGTTCCGTTCTGCATTCTAAACTACAATTCCCACTAAGCCTTGAGGCTACGTGTTGCAACCGATTTGCGTCTTCTTATTGGGCCTGCCGAGGAGGAAGACGTTTTG
Source organism: Chionomys nivalis (assembly GCF_950005125.1). Lineage (NCBI taxonomy): Eukaryota > Metazoa > Chordata > Mammalia > Rodentia > Cricetidae > Chionomys > Chionomys nivalis. Next base: position 126,340,725 of record NC_080088.1, on the reverse strand, counting down.
ATTGGTTGAGGGTGGAGTTTGTATGGAAGGTTTAGCGCCACACCACTGGTTGCGGCTGTGGGGTGTTTGTGGCTCCAGGTGTTCTTTCGCGGTGAGTCTTAGCGGGAAATTTTTCTTGAGTGTTTGAAGATTCCAATCGGGTTCTCAGGGTCTTATGCAAGGGAACCCTCCGCAGCTTCCGCTTTATCTGCCTAGTTTTCTGTGCGAGGAGGCGCTGTGCGTAGGCAGCTCTTCCTTTTTTAGCTGCTCTTCGAGGAGAAATTCTTTTTTCCATGTTACAAGCTGAAACAGGTCTGGACACATGGGAAGGCACAGAGTTGTGCTCTTAAGTAGCAGAGCGAAGTAGTTTCGTAGTGAGTGTTATAAATGTTAGTGATCATGCCAGGCCCTTGATTCATTCTTTCCAAATAGTTACTGAGACTCCAGTCTTCGCTGCTAGGCTCTGCAGACACTGGAGAGGGTAAGCAAGTTTGTGGGGTAGGGTGGTAAGGAGGCAACCGGCCATTCTCAGCTTCTGTACATAAAGGAAAGGCCACTTGTACACATAAAGCTGTGTAAGTGGCCGATAAACTATTCATAATCCTGGAATTTTGCTGTGATTTGGTTTTTTTTTTTCGCTCATGAACGGCCCCTGCCTTTCTGAGATAGGTGGTCATAATATGCCTGTTCCTTTAAAAAAATTTTATTTTTTCAAGTGTTTGTTAAGTCCGTGCAGTGCGCACGGAGGCCAGCAGAGGGCATTGTATTCCAAGAGCCAGAATTCCAGGTGTTTGTGCGTTCCTGGATGTGGGTGGTGGGATGTCTCTCCAGCCCCTTCATATACCCATTCTTCATTTTGTCTGTTTGGTGTAACTGGGCGTGGAATCCAGGACTTTGCATCCGTTAGGCAAATGATCTACCATTGAGTTATGTCCATATTCACTTATCTTTGGGTAAAGATTTATTTTATTTTAATTCTGTTATGTGTGGGGGAGTGTGCACATGTGAGTGCAGGTGATTGCAGAAGCCAAAAGTGGGCTTCAGACCACAGGAGTTGGAGTTCCAGGCAATCTTGAGCTGTGCTGGGAACAAGAATACTGTGTGTTTTCCTGCTGAGTCATCCCTCCAGCTTCCATTCTCCAGTCTTGAATTTTAAGCCTTGTTTCTCGGCTCTCACCCACTGTTGGACTCTTGTTTTTGAGGTTGGACATGAAGAATCAGCAGTTCCCCAGCAGCGCTTCCTCAAAGGCCCATGGTGGTGGTGCCTGTTCCCAGTCCCAAGGTGGCACTTTCTCTCCATTGCACGATCTCTCCTCACAGTCTCCAGGCACATCCAGTTCCTCCACCAGCACAGTGCCATCTTGCAGCCAGTCCTCACATTCCAGCTCTGGGACGCTGAGCTCTTTAGAGACAGTGTCCACTCAGGAACTCTGTTCTATTCCTGAGGACCAAGAACCTGAGGATCCTGGTCCTGTCCCATGGGCTCGGTTATGGTCTCTTCAGGATGGATTCTCCAATCTAGGTAAGGCATTTTAGTATATAGTGGAGTGTCTTGTTCAGAGAAACAGAGGTGATGGTTAGGCTGTTGCAACCGAAATCTCAGGGCCCTGTGAATGGTTAGAGGTGAGAAAAAGTTTAAAAAGTAAAAATTAAAAAAAAAAAAAGGCTGTGATGGCGTTTGTGGGCTGCCATTGCCTGTCGTGGGCTCGTTTCATTGCTTCTGGTCCTCATGCCAAGGCTTGTCTTATAGGACACCCTTTGGACAATTTTACATCATGCCCGCCTCCCAGACTGCGCACATGGTCCCTATTCTGAAGCCTAGCTAATGCCTAAAAGACCATGTTCTGTTTCCATCCAGTCCCTTCGATTCCTGTTCACTTAGCAAATTCTCCTTGAGATTTTAGGAACCCGCTCCAAACATTCCTTCCCTATGAAGCTGTTCAGTTTCTCCTCCTTTGGACTCTAACAAATGCTTTCCATCCCTGATACTGTGTTGCATTTTAATTTTCTGTTTCTCATGTTTCTTCTCAACTCAGTGGTAAATTACCTGAAACCAAACTCCATTCATATTTATTCCCACTTCCCAGTCCTTGGCATCTAGTAGATGAACCCCAGTTTTCCATTCCTACAGTCTTGGCACAGTTAGCCTCTTATGGCAGATGAGGAAATTGTGTGTCCTTCATGAACTCAGGGCAGCTGTGGTTACCAACATGAGACCCTATGAGTGCTAGAGAGCCTACACTGAGCTACATCTGTTGTCCTATCCCTAGCTATCTTATTTTTGTTTTCAAATAGAATCTTGCTAAGTTTCATAGACTGGCCTCCTTTTTCTTTTTCATTTTTTTTCAGAGAAAAGTTCTCATGTAGCCTGGGTTGACCTAAACTCATTATGGCACTGAGCCTGGCTTTGAACTCTTGATCTTCCTGCCTCTACTTTCCTTTTTTTTTTTAAAGAAAAAATTTTATTTATTTATTTATTAAGTATAGTATTCTGCCTGTAGGTAGACATGCAGGCCAGAAGAGGGCACCAGATCTCATTATACATGGTTGTGAGCCACCATATGGTTGCTGGGTATTGGACTCAGGACCTCTGGAAGAGCAGCCAGTGCTCTTAACTACTGAACCAACTCTCCAGTCCCCTGCCTCTACTTTCCAAGTGTTGACATTATAGGCATACTTCACTAGGCTCTACTCATTTGTTTTTTTATTGTGAGTTTTTTTTTTGTTTTTTTGTTTTTTTTTGAGATAGGATTTCTCTGTGTAGCTTTGGAGCCTGTCCTGGAACTAGCTCTTGTAAATCAGACTGGCCTTGAACTTACAGAGATCCACTGCCTCTGCCTCCCAAGTGCTGGGATAAAGGAATGTGCCACCGTCCCTCGGCTACTCATTAGTTTTTGAAACAAATTCTGCAGCTCAGGTAGGCTTGCAATTCACTGTGTAGTTCCTCATGGCCTTGAGTTTGCATTAATTTTCTTTTAGCCTACTGAGTAGCTGGAATTACACATACCAACCATACCTGGTTCTAATTTACACATTTGTTTGTGGATATCCAGTTGATCCAGAACTATTTCTGAAAGATGTTTGTGTTATTCAGTGTTCTCTAGAGGAACATAGGTGAAAGAATGAATATATATAATCTATTTATATTTAATTACTTGTCATTATTATTACAGTGGCTTACAGGCTGTGGTCCAGTTAGTCCAACAGTGGTTGCCCCTGGGAGGTCTAGGAATCTAGCATTTGTTCAATCTGTAAGGCTGGATGTCTCAGCTGGTCTTCAGTATACAGCAGGATCCTGTTGAAGTAGGCTTCAATGCCAGTGAGGGAATGGACTTGCTAGTAAGAGTGAGAGTAAGCAGGAAAGAGAGCAAGCTCCTTCTTCCATGTCCTTTAGCTGTTAGCAGATGTGGTTTGGGGTAAAGGTAGATCTTAGCACCTAAAAGATCTAGATTAGCCAGGCATTGGTGGTGCCGGGAAGCATTGGCAGGCAGAGCTCTGAGTCTGAGGCCAGTTTGGTTTTCTAGATTGAGTACCAAGATAGCTAGGGCTACACAGAAAAATACTGTCTTGAAAAACGAAAACCACACCCCCATCCCGATCAGAAAAAAAAAATTACAAGGGGATTTATTAATTTGCCTTATACAATATGGCCTGGATAGTCCATTAATAGTTCTCTTCATGCTGGGCGGTGATGGTGTACACCTTTAATCCCAGCACTCGGGAGGCAGAGGCAGGCGGATCTCTGTGAGTTCGAGGCCAGCCTGGTCTACAAGAGCTAGTTCCAGGACAGGCTCCAAAGCCACAGAGAAACCCTGTCTTGAAAAACAACAACAACAAAAATAGTTCTCTTCATGTCGCAGAGACTGAGAGCTTAGCAGCTGCTCAGTTTGCAAGCCTGGATGTCTCGGCAGTTCTAGTTTGGTATGGACAGCTTGGAGGATTCCTAGGGAACTGGAGGTCGAAGAAGCAGCCAAGGTTGGCAGCAGAAATGATGTGATAGATGCACTTAGTAGTAAGAAAACAAGCAACACTGTTTCCCCTTCTTTTTCTTTCTTTCTTGCTTTTTTGAGACAGGGTTTCTTCTCTGTGTAGCTGTGGCTGTCTGCCTGGAACTCACAGAGATCTTCCTGCCTCTGCCTCCTCAGTGCTGGGATTAAAGGTGTGCACCACCACTGCTTGGCTTCCTTGGACGTGTTCTGTCTTGGCTCACAGAAGGGGCCACTCACTCTGCAGTAAGTCTCTTCCCTTCAGTTATTTCTCCATAGATTCATGCAGAGGTCTGTCTCTTAGTTTTCAGGTTCCTTCAGGTTAACAATCAATGTTGACTATTACAGTATTTCATCTGTAGCCAGGCCGACTTCCCATCCTCCTATCTCAGCCTCCTGAGTGCAAGGATTATAGTTGTTTCAGTATACCCAGCAAGAATGAACGTTAATAGCCATGTTATCTTTAATCTATGACTGTGTGGCATCTTCCCAGAGTTTAGTCTGAATTTAGTCTTCTTTGTACAATGTTTTACACATTTCAATATACAAGTCTTACTCTCTTTTTTGTTTTATGAAACCTAGGCTGACCTGAAACTTGCTATGTGTGTTAGGCTGGCCATTAATCTCAACCTCGTGTCTCTACCTCACAAGTGATAGAATTACCACTATGCCTGACTTTGGCTTTTTGGAGACAGAGCCTTAGTCTATATCCTATCCTAGCTTGGAACTCACTAAATAGCCTGTTGTAGCCTTGGACTCATAGCAGTTCTTCCTTGGGCTCCTGCATGTTGGGATCACAAGTATGGACTATAGACATAACCACTACACCTTACTAATATATTTTGAGCAATTCTGAACCTGCATTTGTAAGGGATATTGGTGGTGCGCTGCTACCACTACCACATGGAGCTGCACTCTTGAATAAGGTATCAGGAGACAGTAGACAGGAACTAAAATTAAGGGCCCATCTTTGCAGAGTATCAGTGCAGGGTATTGTTATGATAATAGGTAAGGTAGTGAAATGGAGGACTGCTTGTGTGGAAAGCCTAGGGGAGATGTAGTCCAAACTCTGTTTTGGACTTTTATGTGTGTACACATGCAAGAGGAGAGAGGGAGCGTTGTGTGATGCTGTTCTTGGGGAAAGCGAACACAGGAGAGAGGGAGCAGGGAGTGTTGTGATCCTGTTCTTGGGGAAAGTTAACAGTTGTTTACTTACCCCAGATAGGGAACTGGTGATGACAGGACAAAGTATGGATATATCGCACTGAAGTTTTTTTTTTTTTTTTTTTTTGTTTTTTTTGGTTTTTCGAGACAGGGTTTCTCTGTGGTTTTGGAGCCTGTCCTGGAACTAGCTCTTGTAGACCAGGCTGGTCTCGAACTCACAGAGATCCACCTGCCTCTGCCTCCTAAGTGCTGGGATTAAAGGCGTGCGCCACCACCGCCCGGCCAGCACTGAAGTTTTATTGGAGTTACTTAGAGAAATATGGATGAGAGGTTACTTAAAGAAGCAGAAATGTCTCAAAGACAGCTGCATCACCAAAGGTTCATCCCAGCATGGGTAACAGCTCACAAAGCTACCTGGAGCACACTGCACACAGCCTGTTAGGCAGCTCAGCAGGTTCGAGGGTGTCCTATCCCAATGGCTCAGTTGGTCTCTGCCTCTTCCAGGCATCTCGTCTGGTGTTTGTTTCTTCTGGGCACCTTGATGGTCTGAGAGTCTTTGCAGCTTGTTTTGTCTCTTGGGGAGAGAGGGACTTAGGGAATCTGGTCAGAAGTTATTTTGGTTTATTTACTTTCTGCCTTAAGGAACTTCCTTGCAGTGTAGAGTTGTTTTTTTTTTTTTAAAACAGCCTATTGTTGGGAGCAGGAAAGCTGATTCAGAGGTTAAGCTGCTCTTGCCAGAGGATCTAGGTTTAATTCCCAGTACCCAGGTGGCAGCTCAAAACTGCATGTTAAGTCCAGTTCTAGGGATCTAACATCCTCACACAGATATACACACAGGCAAAGCACCAATGCCTATAAAGTAAAGCTTTAAAAAATCATTAAAAGAAAGGAAGAACCTGTTGTTTTTGCCTTTTTATATATATCCTTTGCTAAAATATCCTGTCGTTTCTCCTCCCTTTTTGCATCCTGTGACTTAAAGTGCTTCTCTCCGAGGTGGATGTTTTACCCTTTGAGGAAGCTGCTACACAACAGGAATATTGTGTGCCCGGCTTGCTTGGGCAGTGAAATTGAGACGGTGAGGCTGGGGGTAGTTAGCAAGGGGAGTGATATCTGCTACTAGGCTGGGGGAGGCAAGTGCCTGGACTGAGTGTCTGGCAGGCCTTGAAGACTGTAGACTTTATACTGAATGTAATAGGAAGCCTCAGGAAGGTAATATGCAGGAAATTAGATACAATTATTTTTCAAAATCATAAAATTATTTTAGATGTTTTAATGACTGCTTTTCATCTCATGGTTATGGAAAAGCCAGCAGCTATTTAACCTGTTAAAGTGTTACAGCCTGTTGTGATGGCACATGCCTGCCATCTTGGCATGTGGGAAGCTGAGGCAGAAGGATCAGGAGTTCATGGCTAGCCTCAGCTACAAAGCAAGTTCAAGTGCAGCTGAACTATGTGATACTCTCAAATAAACAAACAGATAGGGTTAGAGATGTGGCTCAGTTGGAGCACTTGCCTAGTATGCACAAAGCCTTGGGTTTCACCCCTAGCCCCACATAAACGGGAGTGGTTGGCCCTGTTTGCAAATCCAGCACCAGGGAAGTTGAGGGCATATGGATTAGAAATTTAAGGTCATCCTTGTTACACAGAGAATTAGAAGCCAGCTGGGAGTGTATGAGACCCTGTTGTAAACACCAACTAACCACACCCCAAAACCTGCAATAAAACGAAGCAATTTTATGATTGTCCCCCCCCTTTTTAAGTTTTTTTATTTTTTAGTTGTTGCTGGGGATTGAACCCAGGGCCTTGAATATGCTAAGCACGCACTGCGCACTGATCTACATCTTAGTGTTCCCCAATATTTAATTTTAAAGGTTTTGGTGATCAAATCTATACTTTTGATTGCCTTCTTACACACTTCTTTTTTGACAGTCTTTCTGTGTGGGTAAGAGTGGCCTTGAGCTTGTCCTCTTGTGAGCCTCCCAAATGCTGGGGTCACATGTGCACCTCTTCACAGAACTGGTTCCTCCCTACAGTTAGTACGATTGAATGTTTAGTGTATGAACTTCCAGTCCTCTGCTGTGTGCTTTTGTATTAACAGACTGTGTTAGCGACAACTACTGGTTTGGGAGGGATAAAAGCTGTGAGTATTGCTTTGATGGACCACTGCTGAGAAAGACCGAGAAGTATCGGACGTACAGCAAGAAGCACTTCCGCATCTTCAGGGTAGGTGAAGGTTACTTCTTGGAGGTCTGGTGATCTAGCCATTGCTCTTGGGTGTCTTGCAGTATTAATCCCTGCTGTTCAAACGTGGAAATTAAGCAGGGTGGTGGTGCTGGTGGTGCACACCTTTGACCCCAGCACTGGGGAAGCAGAGGCAGGTGGATCTCTATGAGTTCGAGGCCAGCCTGGTCTGCAGAATGAGTTCCAGGACAGCCAAGGCTGTTACACACAGAGAAACAATGTCTTGAAGAACAAAAAAAAAAAAAAAAAAAAAAAAGAAAAGAAAAGGAAAAGAAAAAAAGAAAAAGAAAAGACCAGCAACAACAAAACCCATAGAAATGAAATGTTTTCTATTTCAGGAAATGGGCCCTAAAAATTCTTACATTGTGTATATAGAAGATCACAGTGGGAATGGAACCTTTGTAAACACTGAGCTCATAGGGAAAGGAAAACGCCGTCCTTTGAGTAACAACTCTGAAATCGCACTTTCTTTGTGTAGAAATAAAGGTAATGTCATTGTCATACTGTTAGTAGGTTTTCTTTAATTTCTCTGTAAAGGGAGATTTTTGTGTCTTCATAGATTATGCTTTAAATCAGTCAGATTAAGTTAGCATTCAGTAGCATTCAGGAGTTAACTCCCTTGCCTGAGTTGTGTTTTTAATTTGTTTTTGAGACAAGGTCTCACTATATGGCTGTCCTGGAATTTCGTGCTTAGACCAGGCTGGTCTTGAACTCAGAGATCTGCCTGCCTCTATTTCCTGAGTGCTGAGCTTTTTCTGTGAGTGTGTGTGTTTGTGCAGGTGTGGAAGCCAGGGGGTAATATATGATGTCTTAATCTATCTCATCTCCAACTTATCTATTTACATTTATTTGTGTGTGTGTGTGCGCGTATGTGTGCGTGCAAGAGAGAGAGAAGAGAGAGATTTTTGTGTGCACGTGCAGACTTAGATGTTATATAGGGTCAGAGAACAACTGTTGGGAGTTGGTTTTCTTCCACTGTGGGTTCTGGGGTTCAAACTCAAGTCATTAGGCATGCATAGCAGCTTATATTACCTACTGAGCTCTCTTGCTGACTCATGGATTAAAAACAGTTCACTTTGGTCAGGTAGTGGTGGTGCACATCTTTAATCCCAGCACTTGGGAGGCAGAGGCAGGTGGATCTCTGTGAGTTCAAAGCCAGCCTGGTCTACAGAGCGAGTCCCAGGACAGTCCAGACTGTTTTACAGAGAAACCCTGCCTTGAATAACAAAAGCAAAAATAAACAAAAATAATTTATTTTGTATTACATGATAAATATAGTTATTCATTCATTCATTCATTCATTCATTCATTCATTCATTTATTTTGGTTTTTCGAGACAGGGTTTCTCTGTGGCTTTGGAGCCTGTCCTGGAACTTGCTCTGTGGACCAGGCTGGTCTCGAACTCACAGAGATCCGCCTGCCTCTGCCTCCCGAGTGCTGGGATTAAAGGCGTGCGCCACCATCGCCCGGCTAAATATAGTTCTTTATATTCTGTTTAATTAAACTTTAGAACCAGTTTTCTAACCATGAATTAACGAGGCCGTTTCTGTCCTTTTCCCCCATAGTTTTTGTATTTTTTGATCTGACTGTAGATGATCAGTCAGTTTATCCTAAGGAATTAAGAGATGAATACATCATGTCAAAAACTCTTGGAAGGTAAACTTTGTTTTTCTTTATATAATAAACTGAACCTTATTTTTTCTTATGTATTTTTATTGGTTAGTTTTTTTGTACCTGATTTTACAATATTGTTATTTATAACATAGCTGTTTATTAAACTTTGTGATAGATATATTACTGATTTATTTGACAATGGTCAATTTAAATTAACTTCTTTTCCTTATAAATTTTAGTGCTCGGATTAGCTTGTGCCACCAGGGCCATGTTCACTGATAACTGTGTGTGTGTTTATGTGTGTGTGTGTGTGTGTTCATATACATGTGTATGAGGATAGTCGCATAAGTAGTCCCGAGGTCAACATCTTCTTCAATGACTTCCCACTTTATGTTTTGTAGCTCACTGAACCTGGAGCTCGCTGACTAAGCTTATGTGGCAGCAAGCAAACCCCTAGGATGCTCCTGTCTTTTCCTCATGAGCAGTGGGATTAGAGACAAGCTTCTTATGTAGGTTCTGGGAATCCAAACTCTGGTCCTTGTGTTTGTATAGCAAATATTTTATAGACTGAACTGTCTTCCAGCTCTTTATTTTACTGGAACTGATTAAGTAATTTTTGAGATAGGGTCTCCCTTTGTTGCTCTGACTGGCCTAGAACTCACAGAGATTCTCTTCTATCTCCTAAGTGGTTGGATTAAAGGTGGGCACCACCATTCCTGGGACATTTACTTTTCTCATGTAGCTTACCCTGGCTTCAAAATTACTATGCAGTCAAGGACAGCCTTGAACTTTTGATACTCTTGCCTCAACCTCCCCAGACAGGATTCCAGGCCTGCCTCACCATACCTAGCTGTTGATGACTTGAGAAAAAGCTTTTCATGACCTGTGATTCATAGAACATATAATTCACATGTGTGTATATATGTGTGTGTGCACTCATGCCACAGTGAGTATGTGGAGGCCAGAGGACAACATGCAGGGGTCAGTTTTCTTTTTCTTTTTTTTTTTTTAGATTTTTTTATTTATTATGTATACAGTGTTCTGCTTGCATGTATACTTGCAGGCCAGAAGAGGGCACCAGATCTCATTACAGATGGTTGTGAGCCACCATGTGGTTGCTGGGGATTGAACTCAGGACCTCTGGAAGAGCAGTCAGTGCTCTTAACCTCTGAGCTACCTCTCCAGCCCCCAGGGGTCAGTTTTCTACTTCTACCATGTGATCATTTTTTTTTTAATCTAGAACTTTACTCATTTTATTTTATTTTTTTTTTAAAGATTTATTTATTTATTATGTGTACAACATTCCTTCCATGTGTGCCTGAATGCCAGAAGGGGGTGCTGGGTCTCATTATAGATGGCTGTGAGCCACCATGTGGTTGCTGGGAATTGAACTCAGGGCCTCTGGAAGAGCAGTCAGTGCTCTTAACCACTGAGCCATTTCTCCAGCCCTTTACTCATTTTATTTGGTTAAGGTTTAGGGTCAATGATTTTTAGCTGGTGTTCTTGGGACACCTTAGGGAATCCAGAATTAATCAAAGGGGTAAATTTTGGAGAACGTTATATCATTTTTATATATTTCTGAAAAGTTGGTAAATTCATGTGTTTGTGCATATTGGCAATATCCATGCCTGTCATCTATGGATATCACCAACATTTCTATGCCAATTTATAGTTGCCAAAATATCACTGTTGCTAGACCCCACTTTGTTCATAATGGAATACATATTAGTATTTCTGTTGTTTAGTTCATTGTTTTAATTAATTAATTAAATTGCATTAATTAATTTTTGCTTGCCAATCCCAGTTCCCCAACCTTCCTCTCCTCCTGCTCCCCGCACCGTCCCCCTACCTCACCTCCCGAAATGTTCCTCAGAGAGGGTAAGGCCTCCCCTGGGAAGTCAACTATCTGTCTTATCTCCTCATTGAGGGAGGACCAAGCCCCCCCTTTTCTCCCCTGCCCCTGGGCCCATGTGTCTAGGCTGAGTAAGGTATCTCTCCATAGAGAACAGGTTACACAAAGTCAGTTCATGCGTTATGGTTAGATCCTGGTCCCACTGCCAGTGGCGCCACACACTGCCCAAGCCACACCATAGTCACCTGCATTCAGGGTCATAGTTTGATCATATACAGGTTCCTCATTTGTCAGTCTGGTGTCAGTGAGCTCTTACTTGCTCAGGTCAAATGATTCTGTGACTTTTCCCATCATGGTCTTGACCCTGTTGCTTATATTATCACTCCTTTCTCTCCTCGATCATTCTCTAGGAACTCGGCCCAGTAGTTAGCTGTGGATCTCCACATCTGTTTCTGGAAGAGGGTTCTAGCTTCTCTGGGATTGTAGACAGTAGGCTGTCTATCCTTTGTCTGAAATCCACTTATGAGTAGTACATAATATATTTGGCTTTTTGGGTCTGGATTATCACACTCAGGATGTTTTTTCTAGTTCCATCCATTTGTCTGCAAATTTCAAGATGCCATGGTTTTTTACAACTGAGTAGTACTCTATTGTATAAATGGGTCATATTTTCTTTACCCATTCTTTGGTTAAAGGGCATCTAGGTTGTTTCCAGGTTCTAGCTATTACAAATAATGCTGCTGTGAACATAGTTGAGCAAATGTCCTGGTGGTGTGAGTGTGCCTCCTCTGGGTATATGCCCAAAAGTGGTATTGCCGGGTCTTGATGTATATTGATTCCTAATTTTCTGAGAAATAGCCATACTAATCTCCACAGAGGCTATACAAGTTTGCACTCCCACCAGCAATGAAGGAATTTTCCCCTTACTCCACATCCTCTCCAGCATAAGCTGTCATCAGTGTTTTTGATCTTTGTCATTCTGACAGGTGTAAGATGGTATCTCAGGGTTGTTTTGATTTGCATTTCTCTGATGGCTGATGGTGTTTAGCATTTCCTTAAGTGTTTTTCAGCCATTTGAGATTCTTCTGTTGAGAATTCTATGTAGGTCTGTACCCCGTTTTTTAATTGGATTATTTGATAGTTTGAGGTCTAGTTTTTTTGAGTCCTTTGTACATTTTGGAGATCAGTCCTGTCAGATGTGGGGTTGGTGAAGATCTTTTCCCATTCTGTAGGCAGCCGTTTTGTCTTGTTGACCGTGTCCTTTACTTTACAGAAGCTTCTCAGTTTCAGGAGTCCCATTTATTAATTGTTTCTCTCAATGTCTGTGCTACTGCTGTTACATTTAGGAAGTGATCTCTTGTGCCCATGCATTCAAGGGTACTTTCCACATTCTCTTCTATGAAGTTCAGTGTGGCTGGCTTTATATTGAGGTCTTTGATCCATTTGGACTTGAGTGTTGTGCATGGCCATAGATATGGATCTATTTGCATTCTCTTTTTGTTGTTGTTGTTGTTTTGTTTTTTGAGACATGGTTTCTCTGTAGCTTTGAAGCCAGTCCAGGAACTAGCTCTTGTACCCTGGGCTAGCCTTGAACTCACGAGATCCGCCTACCTCTGCCTCCCAAGTGCTGGGATTAAAGGCCTTCGCCACCACTGCCTGGCTCTATTTGTATTCTTCTACATGTTGACATCCAGTTATACCAGCACCGTTTGTTGAAGATGCCTTACTCTGAAGATGCCTTCTCTTTTCCATTTTATAGTTTTAGCTTCTTTGTCAAAAACCAGTTGTTCATAGGTGTGTGGGTTAATATTAGGGTCTTCCATTCAATTTCATTGGTTCACCTATTTTTATGCCAATACCAACCTGTATACAAAGCTACAGTCAGGGATGGTACTTTATTGTACAGGGTTGTTTGGACTATGCTGGGTTTTTTAGTTTTTTCATATGAAATTTAGTATTGTTTTTTCGAGGTCTGTGAAAAATTGTGCTGGGATTTTGATGGCTTTTGCATTGATTGGTTTTGGTAACATTGTCATTTTTACTGTATTAATCCTACCAACCCATGAGCATAGGGAATCTTTCTGTTTTCTGATATTCTCTTTAATTTTGTTCTTCAAAGACTTAAAGTTCTTGTCATACAGGTCTTTCACTTGTTTGGTTAGAGTTACCCCAAGATATTTTATGTTGTGTAGCTCTTGTAAAAGGTGATGTTTCTCTGATTTTTTTTCTTATACTGTTTATCATCTGTATACAGGAGAGCTACTGATTTTTTTGAGTTAATCTTATATCCTGCCACATTACTGAAGGTGTTTATTATCAACTGTAGGAGTTCCCTGGTAGAATTTTTAGGGTCACTTATATATACTATTATATCATCTGCAAATAGCAAAAAATCGACTTCTTTCTTTCTAGTTTGTATCCCTTTGATCTCTTTTTGTTTTCTTATTGTTCTAGCTAGGACCTCAATATATGCTGAAGTAGTATGTTGAAGAGATATAGAGAGAGTGGACAGCTTTGTCTTGTTCTTGATTTTATTGGAATTGCTTTGAGTTTCTTTCCATTTTGTTTGATGTTGGCTGTTGGCTTGCTGTACATTGCCTTTATTATGTTTGGGAATGTTCCTTGTATTCCTGATCTCTCCAAGACCTTTATCATGAAGGGGTGTTGTAATGAGATGATCATGTGTTTTTTTTTTCTTTCAGTTTATTTATATGGTGATTACATTGATGGATTTTCATATGTTGAATTATCCCTTTACTTCTGGGATGAAGCCTACTTGATCATGGTGGATGATGTTTATGATGTGTTCTTGGATTTGGTTTGCCAGTACTTTATTGAGTATTTTTGCAGTAATATTTTTCTCCCCCGTATGTAAAAGCAAAGAGCCTTTATTTTATGCAAGTTTGCAAACTTGGTCTCTCCGCATGTCCAGCACATTGGAATATCAGAGAGCCCCAAGCTCAGTTAGAATTGGGTTTTTATATTAGTAAAGGTGGGGGTGGGGGTTTCTGAGGTTCAGGACCCTTGATTGGCTGACATTTGTCTAAGGGTGTCCTGGTGAGTGTGTGCTGACAGGTGGTCCTATCTACAGCGGTTAGAATGTTTGATGGTCTGTTCTTGGGTGGTGGTTGGGTAATCTCAGCTTGTGGTTTTTCCTGCAAACAGATATTGCTTCAGGGTAAACTACTGAGACTCAGGCCTCTATTAAATTTTTTGATGGCTGAGTCCTACACTGGCAGGTGATAGTGGTTGGAAGTAAAGAACTTCCTTTGGGTGATCTTTTCATATATATCTTATCATGGCTGGCTCCTACATTTCCCCTTCACAAGCACAGATGACAGGACCCAATCTTGGGTCCTGCTTGCCCCAGGTTTTATGGAGGTATGAAACTATTAAATTAATAAATCCATTAATTGACAACTCTGGACATATTTTTCTGGTATATCAAGGGACACTATAGGTAGTTATCTTGTTCCCCATGCCAGGGAGTTCCCCCTTTGTCTCAGCGGTTTTTTTTTTTGTTTTTTTTTTTTTGGTTTTTTTCGAGACAGGGTTTCTCTGTAGCTTTGGTGCCTGTCCTGGAACTAGCTCTTGTAGACCAGGCTTGCCTCGAACTCCCAGAGATCCACCTGCTTCTGCCCCCGAGTGCTGGGATTAAAGGCGTGCGCCACCACCGCCCGGCTTGTCTCAGCCTTTTTACCTATTTTGGACATGGGGCCTGGGGTGACGTTTTTCTTTCTGCAGCTACTTCAAGTTGACAGTGGGACATTGTTATCCAGGCCTAAGCAGGTTGATTGAAAGGGTAGCCAAAGATGGGGGCGGGGAGGGATTTAGGCAATGGGGCACTCATCAGTCTCCGTTGAAGGGACAGGGAGCAGTCATATCAGTTGGCCTGGTCCACATCAGCTTTCAGGAAGTCCAGGGTTCACCGACATTCAGAGCAGGTTGTAGTCGGCAACTGATGCTTAGATGCGTCTGCCGTCCAAGTGGAAACCTACTGAGATAAGTTTAATCTAGGACCAGAAGTTAAAATTTAGAAAAAGAGCAGATAACAGATGTCTGTAAACAGGAGGTATAGACTCACACCTTTGAGTCCTAGCTAATAAGTTGGCTACAGCTTTGTGGAAGAATCTGGATACCTTTTGCTATTAAATTGACATTATAACTGTCCTCACCATTAATACTATCAGAGATCTCAGAAGGATAAATAAAGTATATGAGTACAGACCAAATAGTTTCCAAATCTATTAAATGACAGGGACCAGAGTCCACATACAGTTAGTCATACCTACGTCTCCTTAGCATTGGAGGCAGAAATTACAGTAATATTTATGAGGGAGATTTTCTTAGTTGCATCTTTGTGTGGTTTGGGTATCAGGGTAACTATAGCCTCATAAAAAGAGTTTGGCAGTGTTCATTCTGCTTCTGTTGTGTGGAACAATTTGAGGGGTGTCAGTATTGTCTCTTCTGTGAAATTCTGGTAGAAATCTGTACTGAATACATCTGACCCTGGGCTCTTTTTGGAAGAGAGGCTTTTGATGACTGTTTCTATTTCCTTATGGGTTATAGATCTCCTTAATTTGTTTATCGTGTCTTGATTTAATTTTGGTATTTGGTACTATTCAGAAAATTATTCATTTTCTTTAAATTTTCCTATTTTGTGGAGTACAAATTTTTGAAGTAGGACCTGATGATTCTCTGTTTTTTTTTTTGTTTTGTTTTGTTTTTGTTTTTCGAGACAGGGTTTCTCTGTGGCTTTGGAGCCTGTCCTGGAACTAGCTCTGTAGACCAGGCTGGTCTCAAACTCACAGAGATCCGCCTGCCTCTGCCTCCCGAGTGTTGGGATTAAAGGCGTGCGCCACCATCTGATGATTCTCTGGATTTCCTTGTTTGTCTGTTGTTATGTCCCCCTTTTCATTTCTGATCTTGTAAATTTGGATTTTCTTTCTGCCTTTTGGTTAGTGTGTATAAAGGTTTGTCAGTCTTGTTGATTTTTTTGAAGAACCAACTCTTTGTCTCTTTGATTCTTTGTATTGTGTTCTTTGTTTCTATTTTATTGATTTTAGCACTCAATTTGATTTTTTTTCCCACTGTCTACTCCTCCTGGGTGAATTTGCTTCTTTTTATTCTGAGGTTTCAGTTCTGTTAATTTGCTAGCGTGGGATTTTTCCAGCTTCTTTATGTAGGCCTTTAGTGCAATGAACTTTCCTCTTAGCACTGCTTTCATTGTGTTCCATAAATTTGGGTATGTTGTGTGGTCATTTTCATTGAGATTTAGGAAGTCTTTAGTTTCTTTTTTTATTTCTTCCTTGACCCAGTGGTCATTCAGTTGAGTGTTTTTCAATTTCCATTGTGTGTGGGCTTTCTGAGATCAGTGTTGTTGTTGAATTCTAACTTTAAGCCGTGGTGATCTGATAAGATACATGGAGTTATTCCAATTTTTTTTGTATCTGTTGAGGTTTGTTTTTTTACCGAGTATGTGGTCAATTTTTGAGAAAGTTCTATGTGCTGAGAAGAAGGTGTATTCTTCTGTGTTTGGGGGACATGTTCTATAGATGTCTGTTAGGGCCATTAGAATCATAACGTCTGTTGGTTTCTGTCTTTCTCTGTTAAGTTTCTGGCTGGTAGACCTGTCCAGTGGTGATAGTGGGGTGTTGAAGTCTCCCACTATTATTAGTGTGTGGGTTTAATGTGTAATTTAAGCTTTAGTAATGTTTCTTTTGCATATGTGGGTGCTATTGTATTTTGGGGTATTGATGTTCAGAATTGAGATTTCCTCTTGATGGATTTTTCCTGTGATTGATTTTAGCTTGAAGTGTATTTTGTTAGATATTAGGATAGCTACACCAGCTTGTTTCTTAGGTCCATTTGATTGGAAAAGTTACCCTTTTACTCTCAGGTAATATCTGCCTTTGTGGTTGAGGTGTGTTTCTTTTATGAAGCAGAGGGATGAATTTTGTTTTCATATCCAGTCTGTTAGCCTGTGTCTTTTAGAGGCCAGTTGAGTACATTGATATTAAGGGATATTAATGATCAGTGATTGCCAGTTTCTGTTATTTTGTTGTTGTTCTGGTTGTTAATGGTGGAACTGTGTGCATGCTTCCCTTCTTTCGGATTTCCTGCTGTGAGATCATCTATTGTCTGTGTTTTTGTGTTGTATATGACTTCCTTGGGGTGGAGTTTTCCTTCTATGACTTTCTGTAGGGCTGGATTTGTGGATAGGTATTGTTTAAATTTGGTTGTGTCATGGAATATCTTGTTTTCTCCATCTATGGTGATTGAAAGCTTTGTTGGGTTCAGTAGTCTGGGCTGTTATCTCTTAGTGTCTGCATAACGCCTGTCCAGGGTCTTTTAGCTTTCATTGTTTCCATTGAGAAGTCAGGTGTAATTCTGATAGGTCTGCTTTTATATGTTACTTTTTCTTTTTCATTTTATCATTTTCATAAGGTTATTTTTAAGTTCATTTTCTTCTGCTTCATCTGCATTGGGATTTTCAGGTCTTGCTGTTGTAGAAGCAGTAGTTTCTGGTGCTGCCATGTTGCTTTGCTCTTTACGATATTGAATGTGTTCTTACCTTGTTGTCTACCCATCTCTTCCTCTAACTGGAACAGGTGGAGCCTGTGCTTCAGGGCTTGTCTTCCACCATTTTTTGCTTCGTTGAATGTTCCTTCAGGCACAGCAGAGCCTCTGGTGATGGCCACTCTGGTGAGGCCAGAGATCTGGTGTTCTTTCCTCCAGATGATGACGGGCCATGGTTCCGGTGGTTGCTGTACCAGTGTGTTGTCTCTTACAGAGAATGGCAGTGGATGCTGGCTGGGACACAGGTACTCTTTCCCAGAGAAACCTCATGTGATAGCTTCTGGAAGCCACTGCTGTCATTGCTCCTGGTTGTCGCTTGGCTCTGACTCTCCTGGCAGTCACTCGGTTGGCTTTGATTTATTAACTAATTAAATTAAGTTTCTGTCTTTTTTTTTTTTTTTTTTTGAAGACAGTGTAGCCCTTGTAGACCTCAAACTCATGGGCAGTTCTAGTTACAAGGATGAGCTACCATTTCCAGAGTATTCATTGTCAATCAAAAATTATTTAATTACTTGTGTGTATTTGTGATGAGTATGAGATATGTGTGTGTGAGTGTAGGTAGGTGTGAGTGTTTAAAGTGACGAGTGTTGCGTGTGATGTGATGTGTGTGAAGAGTGTATAATTGTGAGGTGCATGTGATGTGTGTACCATGGTGTGCGTGTGTAGTTCAGTTTTCTCCTTCTACCATAGATTCCAGAGAGTGATTCAGGTCATAAAGCTTGTTTGGGGTCCTAATTTGCTTTCTGTTGCTGTGATAAGCATCATAACCAAAAACAGCTTGGAGAGGAAAGGGTTCATTTGATTTTAGGTACTGCTCACAGTCCATCATTGAGGACACCAAGGCAGAAACTCCAGTAGAGACAGTAACTGAAGCAGAGACCATGGAGGAGCGCTGATCACTACCTACTCCCAAAGGCTTATTCATTCAGCCTGCTTTCTTTTCTAATACAGGACCACATCACCAGGTGTAAGACTGTGAACAGTGGGTTTAGCATCAGTTATCAATCAAGAATATGCCCACAGACTTGCGTATAAGCCAATGTGATGGAGATCTTTTTATTCCTATCGAGGTTCCTTTTTCCCAGATGATCCTAGTTTGTATCAAGTTGACCAACAACAAAAACCCAAAACAAAACCCAGTACAATTGATTCCTTGTCAACTTAACATACAAACATATCATCCTTGAACCATAACTTTTTTTTTGCCCCCCAAGTTGTCATATTAATATTAATTCATGGCCTGGTGGGTGGTGACTCAAGCCTTTAAATTTAGTACTTAAGAGATAGAGGCAAGTGTGTCTTTGTGGGTTTGAGATCAGCCTGGTCTACATAGTGAGTTCCAGGATAGCCAGAACTATGTAGACATAGTCTACATAGTCTCAAAAAACAAAGCAAAACAAAAATTAATGTCAAGGTGTGAAGCACAGTCTAATTTTTTGAAGTCTGGGTTTTTTAAAAAGTTCAACAAGGGGACTGGAGAGATGGCTCAGCGGTTAGGAGCATTGCCTGCTCTTCCAAAGGTCCTGAGTTCAATTCCCGGCAACCACATGGTGGCTCACAACCATCTGTAAGTTGGTGCCCTCTTCTGGCCTGCAGGAATACACGCAGACAGAATATTGTATACATAATAAATAAATAAATATTTAAAAAAAAAAGTTCAACAAGGGGCAGGAGAGATGGCTCAGCAGTTAAGAGCACTGACTACTCCTTCCAGAGGACCCAGGTTTAATTCCCAGCACCCACATGGCAGCTCACAACTGTAACTCCAAGATCTGACACCCTCATACAGGCCAAATGCTGATGCATATACAGTAAAAATAAATTTTAAAAAAAAGCTCAACAATTTGGAACTGGAGTACTAACTTAGTAACTAAGAACGCTGGTTGCTCTTCAAGAGGATCTGTGTGATTTCCAGTACTTACATAATGTCTCATAGCTTATAACTAATTCCATGGGATCTGACACCTAATCTTTAGTTTACTGCACGCAGGTGTTTCACAGGCTTATTTGTAGGAAAAGCACCCACCGGGCGCTGGGCGGTGGTGGCGCATGCCTTTAATCCCAGCACTCGGGAGGCAGAGGCAGGTGGATCTCTGGGAGATAAAAATAACTTCTAAAATAAGAAGGAACCAGGGTTACAATCAGATCAAAGCAAAATCAAATTCCAGCAGCTTAAGTAACTCAGTGTCCAAGGTCTGGGACTTAGGACTTTTTGATCTACAGAAGTCTTGAGCAGCTCCACTTCTCCCACCGTGCCATATAGCTTGCCTTGTAGTCTCAGGCTGGCTCCACGCCTGCTGCTGTCCTCGGTGGTCATCCCACAGTCTGGGCATCTCCATTATGCTGGGGTCTTCAATTGCAACTGAGCCTATATCTTTGTCAGTGACCTCCTAGACTGTCTTCAGGGATATTTCAAGACTGCCACACAGTGCTAAGCCTCAGCTGCTTTCTGTAAGCCCTTCATGCCTTCAAAATGGTTTATGGGAAACTCTTATGAAGTTTGACTTTCAGCTTGAAATGCAGCTTTGAACCCTCTCTGGACCACAGATTCTGTGTGCTGACCCAGAAGATTTCCCCTTGATGATGTTGGTCTCTCATTAATCATAGCTGATTTTTCTTTTTTTTTTTTTAAAGTTTTTTGAGACAGGGTTTCTCTTTGTAGCTTTGGAGATTGTCCTGGAACTCACTTTGTAGACCAGGCTGGCCTCGAATTGACAGAGATATCCACTTGCCTCTGCCTCCTGAGTGCTGGGATTAAAGGTGTGTGCCACCACCATCTGGCTAATCACTGCTGATTTTAAGCCCTAGCTAACTAGCAGTGATTATCTAAAGATTTTATTTCACAGATTAACCCCTCCCCCCACCAGACAGAGTTTCTCTGTATGTCCCTGACTGTCCTGGAACTCCCTTTGTAGACCAGACTGGCCTTGAACTCACAGATGCACCTGTCTCTGCCTCTTGAGTGCTGGATTAAAGACACATGCCTCTATACCCAGCCTTACTTTCACAGAATCTTTATTGAAACTATCACACAAATGGCTCTGATAGGGAGCTTTAAGGGACTCTAAAATTTCCCTCTGAAACTTCATGGACCAGGCCTGTTATTTACATTTCTCTCAGCTTAGGTTCCAGTGCTCTACAAAACAACCCGCTAATCTCTGAGCACTCAACAGCTTTACCAGCCCAGAGCTAATCCTATAAATCTTCCACCAAGCAATGTGGTTCCATCCATCACAGCAATACCCCAGTCCTGGTACTCGTTTCTCTCCTCCTTTGCTTTAGTTGCTGTGATAAACACTGTGACCAAGAGCAACTTGGAGAGGGAAGGGGTTGTTTGGCTCACATGTTCTGATCACAGTCCAATCTTGAGGGAAGCCAAGACAGGACAAGCAGGGCAGGTCCTAGAGGCAGGAGCTAAAGCGGAAACCACAGACTCAGTTTTCACGGCTTGATCATTTTGCTTTCTTATTCATCCTAGATCTGCCTGTCCAGAAATAGTACCAGTACTACACACAGTATGCTGGGCCCTTACACATTAGTCAATAAACGTCCCACAGCCTTACCTACAGGACAGTCTAATGGAGCATTTTTTTTCAATTGAGATTCCTTCTTAGCAGATGCTCCTCGATTGAGTCAGGTTGACAAAAAACAGACAAAAAAACCTAACTGGTTTTTGGGACAAACACTTCTGCTTGCTTAAGTTAGACCTGCAATTTACTGTAAAGTATTTAGTTCAATCCCTAACAGAAGAAGACAGAGTGGGACATACTTGGAATTCAACAACTTGAAGACATTATAGCAGGAGAATTGGGAGTTCAAAGTTATCCTTCGCATAATAGTCATTTGAGGACATCTGAGCATCCTAAGACCTTTGTCTCGAAGGGGGATAAAAGGAAATAAATAGGTAGTTAGATGCTATGATGGGATCTTCCAGCTTCTAGAAAGGTTAAGACAGCCGGGCAGTGTTGGCGTACACCTGTAATCACAGCACTTGGGAGGCAGAGGCAGGCGAATCTCTGAGAGTTCGAGGCCAATCTGGTCTACAAGAGCTAGTTCCAGGGCAAGCTCCAAAACTACAGAGAAACCCTGTCTCGAAAAACCAAAAAAGAAAAAAAAAAAAAAAAGGTTAAGACATAACTATCATAGTAAGATCCAGTGTCAGATATTTATGTACTGATAGCTGCTATTATGTGGATGGATTTGATAACTTTAAGCTAAATGAAAAAAATAGGAATTCATTAATATGAAATGCCAGGTAGTTTTTAGAAAGTGGTTGCTAGGAGTAAGGAATAATGGTGTTTACTTAATTGGAACTAGATGGTACCAGTTGGAGGGCATTGTGAATGTACTTAATGTGATTGAATTCTATTCTTGAAAATGATTATAATGATACATTTTATGTTGCCCATACACAACATAAGAAGGATGTGAAACCTTTCCAATACTCTCCAAACCTGGTCGCTGTCACAGCCCCCTACAGACAGGTACTATACAGGCCTGTACTTTAGTAATTAATGCTAGGATGAATTTCATTTACTGGGGTAATTGTTTGCTGCATACTGTTCTGTGTGACCTTGGTGGTACCTAGTGAGTCTGAAATCTTTGAGGGTGCTGCTGCGTGCAGAGTAATCATGCAGCACTTCTGGATGTAGTGTAGGGTGCAATTTATGCTTCAAATTTTACATGCAAGTTGTTGGTAATTGTTTTGAATTTTCTCTTTTTTTCAATTTGGGCATGAATGCCCTAGATGGCATGACTGGCCTTAACAACCTAGAACTCTATATACCCATGTTGGTCTTAGTTGGCTGCTGTCCTTTCTGTCCTCTTAGCTCTTGAATTACGGTTGTGTAACCCTCTTGGCATGGGTACTCATTTTTGATCATGAAGACTTTTTTTTTTTTGGTTTTTCGAGACAAGTTTTCTTTGTGGTTTTGGAGCCTGTCCTGGAACTAGCTCTTGTAGACCAGGCTGGTCTCAAACTCACAAAGATCCGCCTGCTTCTGCCTCCCAAGTGCTGGGATTAAAGATGTGTGCCACCACCGCCCGGCTTCTGAAGACTCTTTTATTGATATTTCTCAGAACTCTAGAGAAAGTAAATTCTCTATTTTCTTAGTGTCTTTCTATGAAGTTCACAATCAAGGGCTATGATTAGATTGAAGTCACTCCAAGCTTAGTGTTGTTGGGGGCTTCACATCTACCTGTGCCCTTGCCAGTTTACTCTGGCGAAGTTTCAGTGTGTCCTTTGAACACATGGACAGTGAAAAAATGTTGCTTGGACAATATTTAGTTTCTTGTGTGTGTGTGTGTGTGTGTGTGCATGCGTGCACAAAAGACTGGAAGTTTATGTGCAACAGAAGACACAATGGGTGTTGGTCCTTAATCTTTTACTTTGAGGCTGGGTCTCTGTTTGCTGCTCTGTATGCTAGGAAGGCTGGCCTACAAGCTTTTGGGGGAGTTCCCTTGTTTCTGCCTCCAGTCTTCCTGGGTCACAGCCTGGGTCACAGATGTATGCTATGATGCCTGGTTTACATGGGTTCTGGATACTCAGATTGTCCACCTGAGCAGCCTTGTCAGTTCCATCTTTAATTTATTCTAGTCAAGGTAGATACCTGGTGGGTTTCATGATGAAAATCATCTGAAAAATCACTGTCTGTGTTTTTTCCATTAGTGGTGCTTGTGGGGAGGTAAAAATGGCTTTTGAGCGGAGAACTTGCAGGAAAGTAGCCATAAAGATCATCAGCAAACGGAAGTTTGCTCTCGGCTTGTCGAGAGAAGCAGTGAGTACCCGAGTTACTCGTGTTTATAGCTGCCTGGTCTTCACATTGCCTCTTAACTTCCTCAGGAACCCTGGAGCATGACTCAGTCTCAGGAAGACTGGGTAGCTGAGATGTAGTACTTTTTTTCTCCTTGGTTTTTCAAGACAGGGTTTTTCTGTGTGGCCCTGGCTGTCCTGGAACTCGCTTTGTAGACCAGGCTTGCCTCAAACTCCCAGAGAGCCGCCTGTCTCTGTTTCCTGAGTGTTGTGATCAATGGTGGATGACACCTCCTGGCTGTACTTTACTCTCAGCACTGATTTTGAAAGTATTTGTTAAAATGGCAACTCCTTATTAGCTGTGATGTATTATTTTGCCTCACTCTACTAGTTATGTGGTGATTACTTTTTAGTCCAAAAAAAACTTTTTTTTTTTTTTTTTTTTTTGAGATAGGGCTGTCTCACAGCCCCAGCTGGCCTTGAACTTATGGAGTGAGTCTGGCCTATGCTAGGCATATACTCCCATCTTGACAGAGGGAGCTTATTAATGCTCTTATTAATTAACCTTTAAATTATTTTTACTATTTGATGACAGCAAAGGAGAGCGACTGACTGTTTCCCTAGGCCCTGCTGATCCCATTTGCTATGAAAGGCTTCAGGTGTTTCCAAAGAGTCAGCTAGCCTCTGCCTGATGTGATTCAGTTCAGTGTGAGCTGAACACTCTACACATGTTCTGGATATTATCAGACAGGTTTAAACAGATGTCACTGAGGAGCAGTGGTTCCGACTTCCTCATAATTTATGCAGATAAGAATTAGCTGCTTGGGGCTGGAGAAGATGGCTCAGTGGTTAAGACTACTGACTGCTCTTCTGGAGGTCCTGAGTTCAATTCCTAGTAACTACATGGTAGCTTAGCCATCTGTAATAAGATCTGATGCCCTCTTCTGGCCTGCCGGCATACATGCAGGCAGAACACTGCATACACAATAAATAAATACATCTTTAAAAAAAAAGAATTATCTGCTTGATTGTTGAGGTAATTCCCAATTCTTTGCTCTTTGGCAAATGGCAATGACTGAGTTTGTTACAGAAACACATTTAAAAAAAAGTTATTTTCAAGACAGGGTTTCTCTTTGTAGTCCTGTCTTTCCTGAGACTTGCTCTGTAGCCCAGGCTGACCTCACACTCTGCCTCCTGAGTGCTGGGATCAAAGGTGTGTGCCACCACTGCCCAGCTTCGAAACATTTTTATCAAAGTCAGAGATTTATGAATGCCAGACAAGTACTGTGCCACTGAGATAACATTTCCAGTTCTCAGCTGCAGATTTTAGAATGTAAATTATTTTTATGTGACAGCTGTTTATGACTTTTCTGCCCACATTTACTGAATAAGTGAGCCAGATGTGTTGTGTTTCTGCACATATGCGATGCAGTAGTATAAAAGGTAGGACCCAATCACTCTTCCTGCCCAGCCAGCTGTTTCTGGCTTTAACATTCTTCACATTGTTTTTCCCTAGTTAATTCTATTCTTACATGGCAATAGGAATTTCCGGTCTGTGTTCACTTTGTTATAGACATGATTCTGGATTTGCCTCCTGTTTCGGGGGGAAAAGCATATCTACTAGATTGATTAAAAAGTTAGAACCAATCTTTACTTCTTAATTGTTCTCTTTCATTCATTGTACTCTGGGACCTCTCAGTAGACCCTCCCACCCCAGCCTGCAATGTAATAATGAGCGCGGGAGCTGAGAGGAAAAGGCTGGATTTAAAAATTTTAAATCTGGGGGGCTGGAGAGATAGCTCAGTGGTTAAGAGCACTGGCTGTTCTTCCAGAGAACCTGGGTTCAATTTTCAACACTCACAGCTCACAGCTATCCATACTCCCAGTTCCAGGGGGCTCAGCACCTGCACACAGATATTCAAGTTTTCAACTCGAACTTGTCCATACCGGGTTTCATGGTCTAAGTTAATGAAGACTGACCAGGTCTCTTACTCTCACACAGATGAATGTGCATAAAAATAAAAAATAGAGACAATATGTATTTAAAAATCTTTAATCTGAGCTTCTTGGACAAAATCCATTTTACATAAATACGTAATTTTGTGTCATCTGTATGAACAGAGGGTCTTTACTTAAGATGAATACTAACCATTGCAATTATTATTATTAATGAACTGTAATGTTATCCTTTTTAAGGACATGGCTCCCAGTGTTGAAACTGAAATAGAAATTTTGAAAAAACTGAATCATGTAAGTATCACTATCACTTATAGAAACTTGTCTCAAAATACGGGACATGTATAGAGCATGTCTGTAGGGGTTAGTGTCGACCTGGGCATGTGAACACACACGTGACCAAACTCTTTTTTTAACCTTGCAAGAGTTTTCCTTAAAGCTTGTGAAAATATAATCCTCTGTAAAGGCTCTATGACCTCATGATTCAATGCTCAGTATTTTTGATGAGATCTTGACCAAAATCTTACAGAGATTATTGATCATATTTGTAAAGAAAATGAAAGTTTTAGTGAGGTTAATCACATCTGAAAATTTGGCACTTTTAAATACTTTTTATTTGGAGTATTTTATTTAAATCTATGGTGTGTGAGAGGTGAATGGAGTCCTGTCACTTTATCTTGTCTCATTCCTTGGTGGGGAAGTCTGGTTGGGTATAAATGGTCCTCCTTTTTTCTCAGGATCAGTGTGTCTGTGGAAGACGAGAAGGGCTGTAGTGGGCTGGGCTGGTCCTGTCTTCCCTTTGCTAGTTCTTTCAGTGTCTTCATCGGTTTATGTGTCCCCGTAGGGACTGGAGTCAACTTGACCCAAATCTGGCTTATTCTCACTTTTAACCTCCAAACAGAAGAGTTTCTTTGTTCTCTCTTTCATCTCCTCACATCCCTCCGAGTACTTGAAGCTCTTTTTATTCTAAATTACCGCCGTTGACACAGGATCTCACTGCCTGTTTACAATTCAGTGGCCGAGCCTCTTACTTGGCTGTCCTCTGTTGGATTTGCAGCTTCTTCCTTTCCTGCTCCCTCTTCCCTTTCCTTTTTCTTTCCTTCTGCCTTTTCTCCTCCTCACCTACCTCCTCTCCTGCTCTTTCATTTTATTCTTTTTTGTTGTAGTTGTTTGGAGACAGCCCTGCACTGCTGCCCTGGTTGGTCTGGGAATACTGTGCTCATATGACCCTTCCATCTCTGTCTCTTTTTTTTTTTTTTTTTGTGGTTTTTCGAGACAGGGTTTCTCTGTGGTTTTGGAGCCTGTCCTGGAACTAGCTCTGTAGACCAGGCTGGTCTCGAACTCACAGAGATCCGCCTGCCTCTGCCTCCCAAGTGCTGGGATTAAAGGCGTGCGCCACCACCGCCCAGCCCATCTCTGTCTCTTGAGTGAGTTTGTTTCTGTTCCTTGTAACAGGAACTGGCTAAATTGACTTGGCTGGGCTCTGATTCCTGGCTCAAGCAATCTTCCTGCTGTAGCCTGCTTTGCCAGTTTTATTTTGTTTTGTAAAACACATTCAGTGCTGGCAAAAAGGTTCAGAGGTTTAAGGCACTTGCTACTAAGTCTGACAATCTTAGTTGGAACCTAGGAACCACAGGAGGAAGGAGAAAATCAGCTCTCACAAGTTCTCCCCTGATCTCCACTCATGCTTGCTCTGTGGCATGCATAGATATAGATAGACACATGCAATTAAATAAACAAACAAGCAAACCAATCCATACATCCCATCTCCCTAAATATTTTACTGGTTATTTTGATCCTTTTTAAAGCGGAAGTCTCGCCTTAGCACTCATCAGTGTTTCCAAGGTCTTACATGCTGCGAGGCAGTGGGGCCTCCACTGCCTGTCTTCTAACAGTTTACTGCAGGAAGGCCCTGGATACAGAGCAGCAGTTATGATGAGACTTGCTCTGATGGAAGAATACTATAGTGAGTTTCACCACCCTCTTAATCTCAAACCTGGACGTAGTATAGGCTGTCCGGTTCTCACATGATCACAATCCTTTATTCTGATTGATACTCACCCAGTCTGGTTCTTATCCCTATCACTGAACTTGACTGTCAATTGTAAGCACAATAGGTGTGCTTTCTAAGTGGAAAATCATAAGTGTGCATTCTAGAGTATCTAAACCTGTTCTTCCCTGCCTGCTGTGTTCTCTGTCCCCTGTGCTGATAACTCGGTCATAATCTGGAGGCCGTACTTGGAAGGTCTTATACAATGGGGAAGATCTAATCATGAAAGTTTCCTTCCATTGTCCATGCTTCCAGTCCTGGAGCTGTATGGGTCTGGTGTCTGGTAATATAATTGGGCTTCCTCCCTAGCTTTCTTCTTTGTTGTTGAGAAAAAGGTCTCATATTGCAGGCTGGCCTTGAACTTGTTTTATAGCTGAGGTTGGCCTTGAGTTCTTGATTTTCCTTCCTTGCCCTCCTAAGTGCTAGAATTACAAATTAGCTTCATGGTCTCTGGTTGTGTGTCTGGTTCTCCTTCACTCTTGTGCTAGGATTGGATTTCAGGTCTCAGACCTGCTGTGAAAATTCCCCACCAGCATTCTGCTGCTGGCTTATGCATGGTCCTTGTCAGGTTGCTTGAGTCCTGTTCTGGACAAATGAAGAAGGCTGCGAGGACCTGCTGTCACTCTTAGGTAGGCTCATATGCACACATGAATTTCCCCTTGCTGATTGATATTGAGTGTTCTCTCTGAAGGGTCAGAAACATTTCTTCTGCCTTCTCCTGTACTTGACATAAAGACATCCTCAGATAAGAGTCCAGTGCCTGGTCTTTGTCCTCCTGAGACCTCAGTTTCTGGGCCTTGAGGTTTCCTTTGTGGAGTGTCTCACTTCTCTCCTCTTCTCTGTTTTAGCCATGCATCATCCAGATTAAAGATGTTTTTGATGCAGAAGATTATTACATTGTTCTGGAGTTGTAAGTAGTAACTTTGTTTTCTTCTGTTTTGTTTTGGTTTTGGTTTTTTTGAGACAGGGTTTCTCTGTGTAGCTTTGGAGCCTGTCCTGGAACTTGTTCTGTAGACCAGGCTGGCCTCGAACTCATAGAGTCCTGAGATTGGAGTCATGTATCATTGCTGCCCAGCAAATAGTAGTAATATCTTAAATTTATGTTTCTGTGTAAGTCTTATAAGCCAGCAAAGAATTGAATACAGACCTGCGTTTGTCATGCTGGGGCTCTTAAAGGGGATGTGTTAGTGGGGTCACTGCGTGTGTGTGTGTGTGTGTGTGTGAATTCTAAAGCCCTTCTAACGCCAGGTATGAAGGGATTGAGACCTTGTATCTGAGGCCTGAGATTGAGCTTTATTTTGTACAGGACAAGCTGATTGCCCTTGGAAGGAATTCATTTCACCTCCCTGACTCTCATTTTCTGAGTGTTGAATTGAATAACAATTGTACTCTAGCTTGTAGACTTCTTAAAAGGATTAAATGATTTAAGGGTTGGGAAGCCCTTCAGGATACTGACAGATGTGCACATTCAACATGAGTCCAATTTATCATTACTCTGAAGATATCTGCCTGTGTGGACTGTTCTTGAGAACTGTGAGCCCTGGCTACGTGGTGGCTCTTGAATGTCTTTTCATATCTTCAAATTTTTTGTCTTTCCTGGAGGTGGCCTGCTGCATGTCTGTTCTTGTATAAACTTGTGTGTTTCTGGGAGCAGCTTTTGGGCCAGACAGGAAATGCTGTGCTCATAGTTCCTATGAGGAGTGGCCATTAAGATTATGATTGGGAGGGCACGATGTCTCATTGAATAAAAGCACCTGCTGCCAAGTTTGAGGACCTGAGTCTGATCTGTAAGACCCAAATGCTGAAAAGAGAGAACTGATTCTTGTAAGTTGTCCTTTGACCTTTACGTTTAAGACATGTCGCACATGTGCTTTATACACAACCCCCACCAGCAATAGTGTGTGTGTGTGTGTGTGCCCATTATTTATAGAAAGGCTGGAAACATGGCTCAGTGGTTAAGAACACCGATTGATCTTCTGGAAGCTTTGGGTTCAATTCTCAGAACCTGCACGAGTTCAGGTAACATATTAATAATAGTAGTAACAATATAATCAACAGTTGCTGCTGCTTGTTAAAGCCTTGCTGTGCGCCCAGTATTGCTGTCGGCGTTTCCCTTGAATGGACTTATCTATCCTTCATAACGCTCCTACAGGTTCCAGTGGGTTACTGCTTCACTGTTGACGTTTCCTCATTGAACATCTGCACTGTGCCATGCTTTTTACCTGCATCAGTAGTTCTGCTCTGTGGGTGGACTCAAACCTAGGGTCTTGCACATGGTAGGCAAGGGCCCTCCCTACATTCTCAGCCCTCACTTAGCACTTTTTTTTTTTTTGAAGTGGAGTCTCATGTAGCCCACTTTGGTATTAAATTCTTTGTGTAGCTCAGGATCTCCTTGAATATACCAGCCTCTTTTTTCTGAGTACTGGGCTTATAGATAATGTACCACCAATTATGTCTTTATTTGACATCAGTTATTATAGATAGAATTAAAGTTGTGGGCCACCACCACCCTGCTGGAACCAGACTTTTGAAAGTCCCTAAAGAAGTCATGCTATTCCACTTTTTCTTCTTTTCTAGCTGGGGCATCTGACTGTGGATGAGGCTTTTAATAGCTCATTCATTTGTTAGAAGATTTATTTTGTATTACTTTTAAGTTTGTGTGTCTGTGTCTGTACACATGACTGCCAGTGCTTGGAGAGGTCAGAGGTGGGCTTTGTTTCCCTGGAGCTGGAGTTGCAGGCACTTGTGAGTTAGGCACGGGTGTTGGGAGGTGAGTGAATGAGGGCATGACCTCTCCAAGGTATGGTTGAGGAGAAGGTTTTTATTGTCAGAATAAGGGAGAGCACAGCGAAAGGCATCTGGAAGAGTCCAGAGCTGAGAGAGAAGTAGCATAATAAACCAGGCTATGGGGCTGGAGAGATGGCTCAGTGGTTAAGAGCACTGTCTGCTCTTCCAGAGGTCCTGAGTTCAATTCCCAGCAACCACATGGTGGCTCCAAACCATCTGTAAAGAGATCTGGCACCCTTCTCTGGCGTGTGGCAGAAAGTTGTATACATAATAAATCTTTAAAAATAAATAAATAAATAAATAAACCAGGCTATGAGAGAAGAGAGAAATGAAGAGGAGAGAGGAACAGGAAAGAGCAAGGAGGAGGGCCAAGAGAACCAAGAGAGCACATGGCCCAAAAGGCAGCGAAGTTATGGAAGCCCAGAAGCTGCGGAAGTTTAGGGGAGGGGATAGGTTGAAAAGAGCTGAGGGGAGCCTTGGGGTCTCAGTGAGCCTTAACAACTGACCCATTTCTCTCAGCCTTCAAGGTTATTTATCTGTTTGTTTTGAGGCATGGTATCCTGTATCTCTAGCTAGCCTGGGGCTTACTATATAGATCATAACAGGGTGGCCTTGAATTCTACCTGAGTGCTGGGATTAAAGTTCTGTCCTACAACGCCCAGTCAAGTGCATTAATTTTATTTTATTTATTTATTTTTTCTTTTTTTTATTAATTAATTTATTTAATTATTAAAGATTTCTGCCTCTTCCCCGCCACCACCTCCCATTCCCTCCCCCTCCCCCAATCAAGTCTTCCTTCCTCCTCAGCCCAAAGAGCAAGCAGGTTTCTCTGCCCTGTGGGAGGTCCAAGGACCACCCACCTCCATCCAGGTCTATTAAGGTGAGCATCCAAACTACCTGGGCTCCCACAAAGCCATTACGTGCAATAGGATCAAGAACCCATTGCCATTGTTCTTCAGTTCTCAGTAGTCCTCATTGTCCGTTATGTTCAGCGAGACCGGTTTTGTCCCATGCTTTTTCAGACCCCGGCCAGCTGGCCTTGGTGAGTTCCCGATAGAACATCCCCATTGCCTCAGTGTGTGGGTGCACCCCTCGCAGTCCTGAGTTCCTTGCTCGTGCTCACTCTCCTTCTGCTCCTCCTTTGGATCGTGAGACTTCAGTCCAGTGCTCCAATGTTGGTCTCTGTCTCTGTCTTCTTTCATCGCCTGATGAAGGTTAATATTCAGGGGGATGCTTATATGTTTTTCTTTGGGTTCACCTTCTTATTTAGCTTCTCTAGAATCACGAAATATAGTCTCAATGTCCTTTATTTATGGCTAGAAACCAAATATGAGTGAGTACATCCCATGTTCCTCTTTTTGGGTCTGGCTTACCTCACTCAGGATAGTGTTTTCTATTTCCGTCCATTTGTATGCAAAATTCAAGAAGTCATTGTTTTTTACTGCTGAGTAGTACTCTAATATGTATATATTCCATACTTTCTTCATCCATTCTTCCATTGAAGGACATCTAGGTTGTTTCCAGGTTCTGGCTATTACAAACAATGCTGCTATGAACATAGTTGAGCATATACTTTTGTTGTATGTTTGGGCATCTCTTGGGTATATTCCCAATAGTGGTATTGCTGGGTCGAGAGGTAGGTTGAACCCGACTTTCCTGAGAAACCGCCACACTGCTTTCCAAAGTGGTTGCACAAGTTTGCATTCCCACCAGCAATGGATGAGAGTGCCCCTTTCTCCACAACCTCTCCAGCAGAGGCTATCATTGGTGTTTTTGATTTTAGCCATTCTGACCAGTGTAAGATGGTATCTTAATGTTGTCTTGATTTGCATTTCCCTGATTGCTAAGGAAGTTGAGCACGATCTTAAGTGTCTTTTGGCCATTTGAACTTCTTCTGTTGAAAAGTCTCTGTTCAGCTCAGTGCCCCATTTTCTAATTGGATTGATTAACCTTTTACGGTCTAATTTCTTGAGTTCTTTGTATATTTTGGATATCAGACCTTTGTCAGTTGCGGGGTTGGTGAAGATCTTCTCCCAGTCAGTGGGTTGCCTTTCTGTCTTAGTGACAGTGTCCTTTGCTTTACAGAAGCTTCTCAGTCTCAGGAGGTCCCATTTATTCAATGATGTCCTTAGTGTTTGTGCTGCTGGGGTTATATGTAGGAAGTGTTCTCCTGTGCCCATGTGTTGTAGAGTACTTCCCACTTTCTCTTCTATCAGGTTCAGTGTGTTTGGACTGATATTGAGGTCTTTAATCCATTTGGACTTGAGTTTTGTGCATGGTGATAGATATGGATCTATTTTCATTCTTCTACAGATTGACTTCCAGTTTTGCCAGCACAATTTGTTGAAGATGCTCTCTTTTTTCCATTGTATACTTTTAGCTCCTTTATCGAAAATCAGGTGTTCATAGGTTTGTGGGCTAAAGTCAGGGTCTTCTATTCTATTTTTTTTTTAATTTTATTTATTTATTATGTATACAATAGTCTATCTGTATGTATGTCTCCAGGCCACAAGAGGGCACCAGACCTCATTATGTGGTTGCTGGGGATTGAACTCATGACCTTTGGAAGAGCAGGCGATGCTCTTAACCACTGAGCCATCTCTCCAGCCCCCTCTTCTATTCTATTCCATTGGTTGACTTCTCTGTTTTTATGCCAGTACCAAGCCGTTTTCAGTACTGTAGCTCTGTAATAGAGTTTGAAGTCAGGGATGGTAATGCCTCCAGACGATCCTTTATTGTATAAGATTGTTTTGGCTATCCTGGGTTTTTTGTTTTTCCATATAAAGTTGATTATTGTCTTCTCCAGATCTGTGAAGAATTTTGATGGGATTTTGATGGGGATTGCATTGAATCTATAGATTGCTTTTGGTAGAATTGCCATTTTTACTATGTTGATCCTCCCAATCCAAGAGCAAGGGAGGTCCTTCCATTTTCTGGTGTCCTCTTCAATTTCTTTCTTCAAAGACTTAAAGTTCTTGCCAAATAGATCTTTCACTTCCTTGGTCAGAGTTACCCCAAGGTATTTTATGCTATTTGTGGCTATCGTGAAAGGTGATGCTTCTCTGATTTCCCTCTCTGCTTCCTTATCCTTAGTGTATAAGAAGGCAACTGATTTTTTGGAGTTGATTTTGTAACCTGCCACATTACCAAAGGTGTTTATCAGCTGTAGGAGTTCTTTAGTAGAGTTTTTGGGGTCGCTTATGTATACTATCATATCATCTGCAAATAATGAAAGCTTAACTTCTTCCTTTCCAATATGGATCCCCTTGATCCCCTTATGTTGTCTTATTGCTATTGCTAGAACTTCAAGCACTATATTGAAGAGGTATGGAGAGAGTGGACATCCTTGTCGTGTTCCTGATTTTAGTGGGATGGCTTTGAGTTTTTCTCCATTTAATTTAATATTAGCTGTCGGCTCGCTGTAAATAGCTTTTATTATATTTAGGTATGACCCTTGTATCCCTAATCTCTCCAAGACCTTTATCATAAAG
The DNA here is from genome assembly GCF_950005125.1 of Chionomys nivalis. Lineage (NCBI taxonomy): Eukaryota > Metazoa > Chordata > Mammalia > Rodentia > Cricetidae > Chionomys > Chionomys nivalis. The sequence continues at coordinate 126,307,275 of NC_080088.1, read as the reverse complement.
GAGTGTTGAATTTTGTCGAATGCTTTTTCAGCATCTAATGAAATGATCATATGGTTTTTTTCTTTCAGTCTATTTATAATGGTGGATTACATTGATAGATTTGCATATGTTGAACCAGCCCTGCATCTCTGGAATGAAGCCTACTTGATCATAATGGATAACTTTTCTAATGTGTTCTTGGATTCGGTTTGCCAGTATTTTATTGAGAATTTTTGCGTCGATGTTCATGAGTGAGATAGGCCTGTAATTCTCTTTCTTGGTTGGGTCTTTGTGTGGTTTTGGTATCAGGGTAACTGTAGCTTCATAAAAGGAATTTGGCAATGACTCTTCTGTTTCTATATTGTGAAATACATTAAAAAGTATAGGTATTAGGTCTTCTTGGAAGTTCTGGTAGAATTCTGCATTGAAACCATCTGGTCCTGGGCTTTTTTTGGAAGGGAGATTTTTGATAACTGTTTCTAATTCTTCGCGACTAACAGGTCTATTTAGATCGTTCACCTGGTCTTGGTTTAGGTTTGGTATATGGTACTTATCTAAAAAAGTGTCCATTTCTTTTGCATTTTCCAGTTTTGTGGCATACAGGCTTTTGTAGTAAGATCTAATGATTCTCTGAATTTCCTCTGTGTCTGTGGTTATGTCCCCCTTTTCATTTCTGATCTTATTTATTTGCGTGTTCTCTCTCTGTCGTTTAATTAGTTTGGGTAGGGGTTTGTCAATCTTGTTGATTTTCTCCAAGAACCAACTTTTTGTTTCATTGATTCTTTGGACTGTTTTCTGTGTTTCTATTTTGTTGATTTCTGCCCTCAGTTGGATTATTTCCAGTCTTCTACTCCTCCTGGGCGCGTCTGCTTCTTTTTTTTTCTAGAGCTTTCAGGTGTGCTGTTAAGTCCCCAATGTATGCTTTCTCCGTTTTCTTTAAGTGGGCACTTAGTGCTATGAACTTTCCTCTTAGCACTGCTTTCATCGTGTCCCATAGGTTTGAGTATGTTGTCTCTTTGTTTTCATTAAATTCAAGGAAGACTTTAATTTCTTTCTTAATTTCTTCCTTGACCCAGGTGTGGTTCAGTAGTTGACTGTTCAGTTTCCATGAGTTTGTCAGCTTTCTGGGGGTAGCATTGTTGGTGGCTTCTAACTTTAATCCGTGGTGATCTGATAAGACACAGGTGGACACTGATATTTTTTTGTATCTGTGGAGGTTTCCTTTGTTTCCAAGTATGTGGTCAATTTTCGAGAAGGTTCCATGAGCTGCAGAGAAGAAGGTGTATTCTTTCCTATTTGGGTGGAGTGTTCTATAGATGTCTGTTAAGTCCATTTGATTCATTACCTCCAACAATTCTCTTAATTCTCTATTAGTTTTCTGTCTGATTGACCTGTCCATTGGTGAGAGAGGTGTGTTGAAGTCTCCTACTACTAGTGTGTGTGATTTGATGTCTGCCTTGAGTTTTAGCAATATTTCTTTTACATAAGTGGGTGCTTTTATATTAGGGGCATAGATATTCAGGATTGAGACTTCATCCTGCTGAATCGTTCCTGTTATGAGTATAAAGTGTCCCTCTCGATCTCTTCTGATTGATTTTAGTTTGAAGTCAGTTTTGTTAGAAATTAGTATGGCCACACCTGCTTTTTTCTTAGGACCATTTGCTTGAAAAACCTTTTCCCAACCCTTTACTCTGAGTAGATGCCTGTCTTTGTGGTTGAGATGAGTTTCTTGCAAACAGCAGACTGTTGGATCCTGTTTTCGTATCCAATCTCTTAGCCTGTGCCTTTTTATTGGTGAATTGAGACTATTAATATTAAGTGATATTAATGACCAGTGGTTGTTAATTCCGGTTATTCTTACTGCTTTTGGTAGAAGAGTTTGTGTGTCTCCCTTCTTTGAGTTGTGCTGTTGAAGGGTCGCTAGATGCCTGGGTTATTGTAGGCAGTGTTGGCAATGTTGGATTCCTTGGGTTGTGATTTTCCTTCTATTACTTTCTGTAGGGCTGGATTTGTGGCTACGTATTGTTTAAATTTGTTCTTATCCTGGAATGTCTTGTTTTCTCCATTGATAGTGAACGATAGCTTGGCTGGGTATAGTAGTTTGGGTTTGCATCCATGGTCTCTTAGTTTCTGTAGTACCTCTATCCAGGACCTTCTGGCTTTCATGGTTTCCATAGAGAAGTCAGGTGTAAGTCTGATCGGTTTACCTTTATAAGTTACTTGGCCTTTTTCCTTTGCAGCTCTTAATATTCTTTCTTTAATCTGTATATTTTGTGTTTTGATTATTATATGGCGAGGGGACTTTTTTTTTTATCTAGTCTGTTTGGTGTTCTGTATGCTTCTTGAATATTCAAAGGAATATCTTTCTTTATGTTGGGGAAGTTTTCTTCCATAATTTTGTTAAAAATGTTTTCTGGACCTTTGAGCTGTGCCTCTTCTCCTTCTTCTATCCCTATTATTCTTAGGTTTGGTCTTTTTATTGTGTCCCATATTTCCTGAATGTTTTGTGATGAGAATTTGTTGGTTTTGGTGTTTTCTTTGATCAGTCCGTTTATTTTCTCTGTGGTGTCTTCAGAATCTGAGATTCTTTCTTCTATCTCTTGTATTCTATTGATTATGCTTGTTTCTGTAGTCTCTGCTCGTTGACCTATATTTGCCATATCCAACTGGTCCTCAGTTTGTGTTTTCTTCCTTGCTTCCATTTCAGTTTTCAATTCTTGGACTCTTTCCATTACCTGTTTGATCGTTTTTTCTTGGCTTCCCAGGGTATCATTTACGTATTTACTCATTTCTTCAAACTTTTTGTTATACTTCTCATCCATTTCTATGAGGGCGTTTTTTACATGTTGTTTAAGGGACTCTATTGCTTTCAAAAAGTCAGTTTTTTCCTCTTCTCCTGTGTTAGGGTGTTCAAGTCCTTGTGTTGTAAGATCATTGGGTTCTGGTGTTTTCATGTTGTTTTTCAGATTGTTGGGTGAATTCTTGCCTTGGCGTCTGCCCATCTCCTCTTACCGATGCTATCTATTGGGTTTGATTTAATTGTAGCGGAGCAATCTGCTCTCAGTGCGGGCTTCACTGTTTCTTGCCTACACTATCCTGCATCCAGTGCCTCCGCCGCCCGGGCCTGCCTGCCGGTGCCTCCGCCGCCCGGGCCTGACTGCCGGTGCCTCCGCCACCCGGGCCTGCCTCAGTGCATTAATTTTAAAAGTTATGTGAAGACTGGATAAAAGTGGCCTGTGCTTTAGTGCTAGAGTTCCAGGCCAGGGCCTTTCACTTGTGAGGCATGCGCTCATTTGTGCTCTCTCTCTCTCTCTCTCTCTCTCTTTCTCTCTCATGCACACACGCACCCCGTTTTGCTGAGCTAGATGAGTTTCTTTTGTGCTGTGCCTCCACGAGTGAAGGTCCCTCTTTATTTCTGTTTCAGGATGGAAGGTGGAGAGCTCTTCGACCGGGTGGTGAGCAAACGCCTGAAGTAAGCAACCTGCAAGCTCTATTTCTACCAGATGCTTTTGGCTGTACAGGTGAGAGAAGCCCTCTTGTGGTAGGCAAGGCCATCCTCTAGGAGAAAATGCCTGCCCCCGTGACTCAGATGATCGAATGCTGCTGGGAGTGTGAGAGACAGTAAGGAAGAGAACTAAAGAAATGACCTGGTGCCATAGCCTGGAATCCCGGCTACTTGGGGAGGTTAAGGCAGGAGTCTCGTTCAAATCTAGCTTAGGCAATTTAGAGAGAACTTGTTTCAAAATGAAACACTTCAGAGGTAGAGTGCTTGCCTACCACGGACAAAGTCATCTCAGAAAAACAAAATCCATATAACCCCATTATGTTTTTGACTTGGAGGGCCTTCTGGAGGGGCATTGATTTTTGCACCTACCTGATCCCTGTGGCAATGTCTTGGTTTTCAAGGAGTAAAGATAGGATTGAAAGCAAAGCTGACTGACCAGTTGGGATAATTTGTTCTTCTGCGGTCCGATAATGTGTTCTTTATGAATAGCACCCCATGAAATCCAGTGCACCAGTAATGGGTGGGTGTCAGGGAATGTGCTCGTGCTTTGTCCCATATTTTGTGGTGGTGATTACTTCCCATGGTTTGATAAGTTGGTCAGTGTCTCTCTCCCTCCTTCTTCCCCCATCTCTGTCCTCTAACTTTTAACTCTCCTCTGCTGACAAGGTCTCTCTCTGTGGCCCTAGTTGTCATAGAATCCATGCTGGCCTTTAGCTTCAAAGCCAGGCAGTGGTGCAGCACAGCTTTAGTCCCAGCACTTTGGAGGCAGAGGCAGGTAGATTTCTGTGAGTTCAAGGCCGGCCTGGTCTACAAAGCAAGTTCTAGGACAGACAAGGCTACACATAGAGAAAACCTGCTGAAGCCTTACTCCAGCTCTGACTTTAAGGAGTGAGCTGACATTTAATACAGCTTGGGCTCACCCCGGCTAGGAGTTAGGTATTGGTCACCGTCTTCACATGTGTTTGGTATGAACCAATGGTCCTGCCTCTCTTTTTGGACAGTACCTTCACGAAAATGGGATTATACATCGGGACCTAAAGCCAGAGAATGTTCTTTTGTCTTCTCAAGAAGAGGGCTGCCTTATCAAGGTGGGAACTTTTCATTCTCTCTGTTGCCACCGCTGTATATTTCTTTTCAAAACTGTCCTTTAATTTCTTACATAAGAAAATAGGACTATCTAAAGGTTGAGAATCTGAACTTCCCATACTTAACAGTTATTGTTGAGATCACACCATATTCTACCAATCTAATGAGCACTTATTGAGTTCTGTGTATACAAGCCACTTCTGTGTTCAGAGAGGAAGGGTCTGAATGGACCCTTGAGTCATGGATCCCGCCTTCTCAGCCTAACCTCACTTTAGAATCTCTTGTTACAATTAGTAGACAAAAACTAACAAGAAGACCCCAAAACTCAAGGGTGAGAACAGGCGCATTTCTCCCCATTCCCCAAACTTTCCAGATGTTCCATGGTGTAGTTTAATTTAAGGGTCTTGGGTCTAAAAAATATGCCTAAGTGTTAAGAGTCTAATGTGTTTGTGGCCGGGCTTATGCAGTTTTTGTTAAGGTTATAATGATGGAAAAATCTTGGTTCTCAGGTTCCTGGGCCCAGGGATTTTCTTTTAAGCAAAATTAAATGCTTTGCAAAGACATGAAATTGTACATTTTGGGTTAATGGAGGGTGTGTGACTAATAGCCAATCCATGTTTCTTGGGAATGATTGGCTGTGATCGTGTTTGGATTTCGTTTGTTTCCTTTATAATTTTAGATCACTGATTTTGGACAGTCCAAGATTTTGGAGGAGACATCACTGATGAGAACTTTATGTGGTACGCCCACTTATCTGGCTCCTGAGGTTCTTGTCTCCAATGGGACTGCTGGGTACAGCCGTGCGGTAGACTGCTGGAGCTTAGGAGTTATTCTTTTCATCTGGTAGGAAACATTTTCTGTTTCACAGTCTAGTTGGATGAGTGCAGATGGAAGCTGTACCTATGTCTGGGTAGAGAGCTTCTGTTTGATTTTGGTCGTTTTTAAATCATTGATTCAAGGAAAAATTGATTTTTCTCAATGCTGAAAAGACCTGTGTATCCAAATGGCACTAAGAATGCCAGTTGATCTTTTTCCCTTTTTTTCTCTGCCAATATTAAGCCTTAGTGGGTATCCGCCTTTCTCTGAGCATAAGACTCAAGTGTCACTGAAGGATCAAATCACCAGTGGAAAATACAACTTTATTCCTGAAGTCTGGACAGATGTTTCAGAGAAGGGTATGGACACAAAAGAGTTTTACTAAATGTGGGTGTTTTTTTGGTGGGAGTTTCTTCTCAAACTCCGTGGTTTTTTCTCCTGTCTGTTTTGTTCCATTGCTTTGCACCATTTGAAGGGAAGAAGATATTATTAAGAGCCTGGGCTTTTGAGACTGAGATGGAGTCCTAAGTGTGCTATTTGTTAGTTTTGTGACCTTAGGCAAGATATTTAACTTTTTTGGTTCTCCATTTTCTTTATTTGTAAATAGGTGATCAATAACCCTGACATTAAAGATTTTGTGTGAGGTTTAATATAATATACACAAGGGCCTGCTACCCATTCAAGAGTGCAAGATAACTTTTAATAACAAACATTTCTTAGAGTAAGAAGAATGGAAAAGTTTAATGTCGTCAGTTAGCTGTATTTTATAATTTAAAAGTGCACCTTTGCAACTCTCTGGAAAAAAGGTGAAGACTAAGTGTCCAATAGTATAACCTAGGTGATAGTGTTAAATATCAGGGAATCCAGAAAGAATATTGCTGCAGCATGCAAGCTAGGCTTTGGCAGTTGCTGGCCTGTGGGTTGGGCTTTGTTTTTACATGCCTAGAGAGAACTACTCTCTGGTCTCACCATCAAGCAATGGGATACAGAGTTGGTGCATCCTGAGTATCTCATAACTGGGTAGAAGTTCAGTTTTAATTAGCCTAAACTCGATTACAGCAGCAGGAAAGGAAAGAAGAAGCCAAAAAATTGTGATGTCCCAGCAGGGAGTAATGGGATATATTCTTATCCACAAGGTTCCAGTTCTCTGCATTCAGAGAGGAAGGAGCTTGAAGAGCTCTCTCCACCAAATCGGCTGACTTCTTGCTGCTCTCCTCTCTGGCTGATGGTCTGTAGTTCTGATATAGTTTAAAAACACAGGTGAAATGTATTCTTTTTTTTCATTATGATTTTCCCAATTCTCTGCTTTCTTAGCTCTGGACCTTGTCAAGAAACTGTTGGTTGTGGATCCAAAATCTAGGTTTACCACTGAGGAAGCCTTGAATCATCCATGGCTACAGGTGGGTGTGTGAGGCAATGCATGTTTGCCTAAAATTAAGAGGAGCCTTGAACTGCGTGAGGTGAGGCTGAGGGTTACACAGTCTCTGTTGTTGGATTCATTTATGTAAGTGTTTTCAATTTGATTGTAGGTATAGTGTGTGTGTAAATGTTTTCAATCAGGATCCACATGTGGAGGAGGGAAAGAAGGAGGAAGAGATGAGGGGAGGGAGGGAGGGAGAATGGATTTGTGTGTGTGTTTGGGATGTCAACTCCTTCCTTGCAACTCATGCATAGCTCCTGGATGAACAAGCTCACTTCATGTTAGGTTCTGGCTCCATTTGGCTGCCCTGACATTGCAGCATAATCCTTTGAGAGCTTCGTCTTCCTCACTGCCCAGCTGTCTCCTTTTTCTGCCCCTCCTCTACCAGGTGGAGTGAGCTGGGCTGTGTTCCAGCCATTTTTCACCTTCAATCAAGAAATCTGGGGCAGGTCCAGGAAGGCAGTCTCCCTGAGGGAACCCAGTCACTTCCTGAGCCAGGTGGTTATGTTTTAAAGGGTCTCACTCTTGTTCCTAGTGAGCCAGCATGCCCTTAGTGCAGGCTGTCACCTGCACCCTTTTAGTTTGCGTGATGTCTGTGTTCACACATCCCTGTCGCTGTGAGATTTTTGTGCCAAGCTCATTCAAAGCTGCTGTCAGAGCATCTATGACTTTGGGAGATTAATTGCTGGCTTGGAGTTAATTAACTGGAGTATCCAGCAGTATCTACCAGTATTTTGGTAGATGTGATTCTGCTGCTCAGCTTTGCCACACTTTGCTGTGAACTCCTTATGGCTTCTGTTTGGTCTTGGGTGACGTTACCTTCCATGGTTCTCTGTTCCCGGGACACCTTGAAAAAACAAGTGTCCCTGTTAGTCTTCTGGGACTCTGGAAGATTGTCCACTTTCTCACTTGTAATTCTCCACACCTAAGTTTTGATCAGACCTGCTCAAGTTGAGAACAACAAATCCTTAAAAGAAGGACGGTGGCTGGGGTCTGGGGGGATGGTTCACCAGGCCCAGCAACCAAACCTGGGGACCTGAGTTTGATCCCCAGTACACATGGTGGAAGGAGAGAACTGACTACTGAAATTGTCTTCTGACTCCACACACGTGCACATATATAAATAAGCAAAAAATGCAATAAAATAATTAAGAAAAAGGAGGAAGATGGGGAGGGGAGGAAAAAGAACAGATAGATGTGTTTTGGATCTTGCGCTGGAAACATTTTCCTCCTAGAATAAATCTGTCAGATGATTTAGTGTTTGCTAGATCACACAGATCTGAAAACAGCAAGGGCCTTGGAGACCAGGAGTTTGGAGACAAAGGTGTCATTACATGTGGGGATTTAACTTTGATGAAAAAGAGAAACCCATTCCTTGGCTCCTTTCACATGCTTTAATAGGGGGGCAGCTTCTGGGATCCAAATGGAGGCAGACACACTGTGTTTGCTTTCTGTGTTATCATTCAAATAGTTAGGCCTAGCAACAAGGGTTTGTATTTGTCTGAGATGCATGAGTCAGCGTAGCCCATTTTGTTTGTACTTCTGTCTCAAAAGAAATCTGTTATGCACAAGCAAGAAAACATGAAGCTTGGCTCTGCCCCAATCTTTTTTTTTTTAATATTTATTGAGCTCTACATTTTTCCCTGCTCCCCTCCCTGCCTTTCCCCTCTGCACTTCAACCCTCCCCAAAGGACCCCACACTTCCAATTTACTCGTGAGATCTTGTCTTTTTCTACTTTATACTTCCCATGTAGATTCTATGTAAGTCTCTCTTAGTGTCCTCATTGTTGTCTAAGTTCTCTGGGATTGTGGTTGGTAGACTGGCTTTCTTTGCTTTATGTTTAAAAACCTATGAGTGAGTACATGTGATAATTGTCTTTCTGTGTCTGGGTTACCTCACTCAAAATAATGTTTTCTAGATCCATCCAATTTCCTGCAAAATTCAAGCTGTCGTTATTTTTTTCTGCTGTGTAATACTCCATTGTGTAAATGTACCACATTTTCCATAGTCACTCTTCGATTGAAGAGCATTTGAGTATCAATTTTTCACTTGAGTCGGAGGAGAGGATACTGCCGCCTTCCTGCAGGCCTTTCCCCTTTCACGGAGAGGCAGAAGTAACATCTTGGGACAGAGCTGAGAAGAAATGGATACCTTTGCTGAGATACTCCCTTAGGGGGGCAGAACAGAAGAAATGGATACCTCTGTAGTGATACTTGGTTTCTGTTTGAACCAATAAAGCTTGCCTGAAAATCAAGAGTGCAGAGCTAAGCTACTAGAGGTCAGCCAGTGGTGGCACACACCTTTAATCCCAGAACTGGTTGAGGCGAAGGTAGAGGGATTTCTGTTAGTTCAAGGCCACTCTGGGCTAGAGGAGATTGAATCTGTCTAAAAGAGAAACAGCTCACACAAATGTGATCCTAGTACTTGTGATCCCACGCCTTTAATCCCTCCACAGGGAGGTGGAGGCAGGAGGGATGTGGCTGGGAGGAGAGAGGAATGTAAGATGGGAAGAGAAGGTCTGAGGACAGGATCGCCCCTTCGGTTTAAACATTGGTCAGGGTAAAGGCCTCTTTAGTGTCTGGCACACTGCTCTGATCCTTCAGCCTTCACCCGCTAGTAGTATCTGACTCTTTTTTTTTTTTTTTTTTTTTTTTTAGAATAATTGGAATTTGTGCTATATACCTCTACTGGGAAGCTCCCTTGGGAGGGTGTAGCAGAGCTCAGCTGCACCAGTGCTGAGAAAGCCCCAGGATTGGTGCATCTGGCGGAGAGACCACCCCTCCCTATACCCCAGCTTCAGGTAGAGCCTGACTTCCCAACAAGTCAGGATACCTTTCCCTAGTTGCCCGTGTCTTCCTTTCTGGGTGTACTTCTTGGATCCTGAATTCAACTTCATGATTCTCTTCTTGTTGGCCTTCTGGTGCGAATTTAGAGAAACAGTTTCCCACCAGTTCTGGAGCTCATCGGTTCTCCTAGACTCCATCCTAGACTCTCAGGAGTAGGGATTCCCACTGTGTGCTAGTGCTGCCAACATTATATGCGGGCGCTGGGACACAAACGTAGGTCCCACTGTTGTCTGACAAGTACTCTGCCAACCGAGGAATCCCCCCAACACAATCCCTAGTTCTGGTTTCTTAGTCCCTATGTTCGCCATGATTGTCACTCTCTGTGGCTCTCATGACCTGGGTGTTCCTCAGAATGTGGAAGTCCATATCCCATTCCCCATGGTGTCTGTCTATCCATGTTGATGTGACTTTGGTCTGTGCTCTGAAAATGATGATGACCCAACATGAAGAACAAAGTAGTTTTCTGCCTGTTGCTCAGAACTGTCACCAAAATGCTAGAGGTTTGCTTGCATGGAGTCAGCCCGTCTCCTAGCCTCCTTTCTGCCAGGGACTGTCTCTTCTGAGGCCCTCGGGGCCTCTGTCGCTAGTCTCTCTGAGCTTTGGGAATTGAAAGTGACCATGGTGTGCATTGACACTTCTCCTGTGATACTGTTTCTCCAGTTTCCGACGCCTCTTCGGTGTGAATATCTGCTAAGAGGGACCCAAGCTACACAACATAAGTGGTGAGCATCCACAGTAATTTTCAGTCCAGGGGGATCCTTCTTTCACTTCCTGACACCAGGTCTTGCTGTGGGGTAACCCTTCTGTATGCTATTGGCTGATGAAAAAGCTGATTTGGCCTTTAACAAGGCAGAATAAATCTAGGTGGGAAGCCAAACAGGGAGAAAGAAGGGCAGAATCATGTGAGACAGGAGTCAGAAACTAAGACACGAGACACAAGCAGACAGGTAGACCCACGGCCACAGGGCAACACATAGATTAAACGAAATGGGTTAATTTAACTGTAAGAGATATTTAGTAATAAGCCTCAGCAATAGGCCAAAATTTGTAATCAATATAACCTGAGTGATTATTATTATTATCGATTGTATTTTGAGACAGGGATTTTCTGTGTAACAGTTCGTCTTAACTGTCCTGGAAGTAACTCTTGTAGACCAGGCTGGCCTCTAACTCACAGAGATCCGCCTCCCTCTGCCTCCTGAGTGCTGGGATTAAAGTCTTGCACCACCAGCTCCCAGCCTAGGGATGATTTCAAAGCTGCTACTGCACGGTGCAGTTCAGAGAAACCTCCGTTTCCAACCCCTCCATGAAATTTGTAAAATGGTTTCAGGATCACCTTAAGTCACAGAGGTTGCTCCAGCATGCTTCAGTATCTGGTACAGATTTGTAGCACTGAACAGATGAAGAGGGAGGCCAATGCCTGTAATGTCAGCCCTTGGCAGTAGAGCAGAACGGGATGTTTGAGGTCACCATTAGGCATGTAGGGCCCTCATTGAGCTTTGGCATGGGTCACTAGCCCTGTCTCGAAGAATCAAAAATCAAAATACTTTGAGACATACCAGTCTACAAAAGTTGAATTCATTCTTTATGATTCTCCATGCTCTGTCCTGTCTTCCTCTCTCTCCCCACCCCCACCCCATACTGTGCCTGTGTGTATCTGTGGTTCTTCTTACATGTACATGGATACACTTGTGTCTCTGTGTACACATACATTCCTTTAGTGTATATGTATGCGGAAGCCACAACAAAACCTCAGTGTTTGTTCCTAAGACACATTCACCTTGTTTATTGACACAGGTCACTCATCTATATCGGGTCTTGGTGATTATGCTAGGCTGGTGGCATTGACAGTGAGAGCCGGTAATCAGCAGATGGCTGCCTTGCCAGTGGTGGGATTCCAAGCATATGTCACCATTCCTGTTTGCCAACAAAGAGGAGGAAGACAGGAAGTCAGAAATCATGCTTGCCTAGCAAGCAGTGAAGGGACACCTCTTTCTCAAGCTTCCTTTGCTTTTTCAGGGAGGGTTTCTCTGTAAACAGCCCTTGCTATTCTGGAACTCCCTTTGTGAACACGGCCGATCTTGAACTCACAAAGATCCTTCTGCCTCTGTCTCCTGAGTGTGCTTCCTTTGCCTTGGTTTTTATGTTTTCCCCAGTTGCTCTGATTTTTTTTTGTGTCTCTGAATTTCCTGAGGCAGGTCTGTGCTCATGGCTGGATAGCTAAAGCGGGGACATCTAAGCTGAAGGCACCTTCCCAGGCCTCTTTGTTTGTTGCTGCTGTTGTTTTTTGTTTTCTTGAGCTATAAAGGTTTTTCAATATAGTTGGGCTTTACATTCCTTAAGGCCTCCTTTTCATTTGGCCATCCCAGAAACTGGTTTCTTCCCTCCAGTGAGAGCTCTGGGACCATGTGACCTTGAGCACAGAACACCTTCCTAGCTACTTCCTGGACTGCTCACGTCAAGGCAGTCAAGAAGCATCGGGTGTGACCATGCTGCAGACGTGACTTGTCTGTGTGCTTCAGACACAGCTACCAATGAGACATAGGTGCCCTGAAGCATGGGCTGCTACCAGAGTCAATGCCAAAGCTTTGTGGGAAATAGTTTTGAAAAATACCAGCCACGGTGAAATCAAACAGGATTGGGAAATCCTGACTGAGAAATTGTGCTGCAATATTTCAGTTCACTTGGGATTGGATATCATAGGTGTATATCAACGTGAAGAGGTGGGTCAGTGTCGGGGTCCAGCCCCAACATAAATTATCTCCCTGGGCCAGTGAGGAAGGGTAGGAATAGTCGAGACACAGTTCACAGGGCAATATCAGGAGGGAGTCCCAGGATTCATTCTAATCCTAAAGATCACCCGTGTTTATTTTCCAAACAGCTTTTATATCAAAAGGTAAACTGAGGGGGAAGTTCATTAGCACTCTGTTTTGGGGTAGGGGGACTAAAGTCACTTCCACAAGTACGGTTGCTCTGTCAGGCAGCCTGGATTAACACTTCCCAGGTAATCTCCATAATGGCAAAGCAAGAATCAGAACAATATTAGCATATCCTAATCTTTTGAGGATGGCGACATCCTGTCTGGAAGTCATGTGACCACCTTCCCTGTGGCCAGGTATGAGCTGGCTTGTAAGTTTGGCTGCCATACAATGTAGGGCCTGTATAATACTGCCCCACGGGTCAGGATAAAAATCAAGTCAACATTTAATAAAGTGAGGAATTTATTTATTGAATAATGAAATAATAAACAGAGAAATTTCTCTTTTAGGCTTGGGATATGTTCTTAAGAGTAGAACATAGTCCTGATGTGCCAACATCAAGTGAAAAGTAAAAGTGGGTTCCATACCACCGTGGCATCGTTGGAAATGCTGCCACACAAAGCTATGAGCTAACATGTTATCCCAGAGAGGGCGCTTACAACAGGTTACCCCGCTGTTCTTCATAGGTTCAAGCGACCCATGATTTTCAGCAGAGTCATCTGAGGAGACAAAAATGAAGTTGAAAGCACAGTTATGCAGGAGCCTTTCGCTAGAATGCTGTGGACAAAAATCACAGTTATTGCAGGTTGAGAAATAGATCCCGCACATAAGAACCATCATTTATGAAAGATGAAGCCTTCACCCATGTTTCTTTCTATTCCCTTTTCTTCATGCCTCCCAACTTTTATGTGTGTCTAGGTTCATATGTGTCTTCTGGAGCACTGCCTGTGTCCACTCCTGTGTGAGTAGGAGGGGTCTCAAGTGTCATACTTACCCTGCTTCCTGAGACACTCTCCCTGAACCTGTGAATTGTCGGTAACTCTAGACCACCTGTCCAATGATGAAAAGGGGACTTCTCCCTTCTACCTCCATAGAGGTAGGATGAAACGCTCACACTGGCCTTCAAGGCTTTTGTGTGGCAGCTGGTTCTGAGCCCACGCCCTCACATTTAAAGACCGAGCACTTGGTGGAGTGAGTTATTCCTGTCACTAGGAGGGCAATATCATGGCTACATTCTCATCTTATGATATCTCTCAGGAGCCTAATGTTGTCAACAGAACAAATGAATAATTGACCCTGTGTGTAGTCAATCTCCTGTTGGAGCTCTGTATGGGAAGCAAGAAAAGCTTATGGTTGAATATGTTCACGAGTGCCTGCAAGGTAAGGAAGACCAAAGGTTATTATCCATTTCCTGCCATGGTGAGCAGCCTGGGGATCAGGAAGTTTGGCCAAAAAAGAAAACAAAACAAACCACATGGTTTCTTGACTTGTGTGAAGATGAGCAGTGTGGATTTGCGTCTGAAAGGGCAGAGAAGCGACCACACGCGTTCCTGAGGTAAGACCGAAGGGCAGATGAGGCTGGTGCCTTCAAGTCTTTGAAGGGAAGTGGCCTGGCTTTACTGGATGGTGTCCCTAATGGATTCTGCAACCTTGTCTGTCAGGGACAGATTTCTTTCACATTGTCCCTGGCTAGACAGCCTTTGCTTGGGGAGAGCTGACCAGACATGTGTGTCCCATTCTAACCTTCCATGGTGCTCAGCCTGAATTCTCTGGCCACCTGCCCACCTGCCTCCCATTCAGCTTCCCCATGACAGGAGGCAAATCATGATGTCAGAGTCACACAGAGTTTACTAATCCCCCTGCTTTCCAAAGTCTCATGAGAAAACTAAGAAAATCGCCCTTTGCTTGCTTAGATGGCTTTCCCAACACAAGGAGCTGATTGGCAGGGCACTCCCTAAACTCCATGGTGCCCTGCACTGGTCCAGGACTTATGTTCACATTGACTACTGTGTCTGGTAGTCAGCGGCAGGAAGACACCAACACTGAATGCCCCACCTCTTTCAGCAAGTTGGCAGAGAGGCTGTGGCATGGGTTGGTTGACAGGGGCCACTGTGGTCAGGCTTCCATTGTCACATAAGGCAGACCACTGATGGTTTTGTATGTTGTGTCTTCCAATGAGGATTGAGGGGTGTGCCTGTTATTTGTTCTTTTTTCTGAGACTATCTAGCCCATTCTGACAGTGTGAGGTGGTCACAAACATCCAATTGGGTGCAGAGAGGCAAAAAGGGCTCCTCTAGGTGAGGGGCTCCACAAAAGAAACTTCGTTGTGGATAAAACTGAGTGTAAAGGTCTCTTCTGTCTTCCAAACATCTTTATGGAAGTGCAGGTTTGCAACTTTCAAGAGAGACAGTGGTGTCATCTGCTCTCTGAGAGTGTAAGGAGAACGGAAGAGTGGGGACATCAACAGTCAGAACTCAGGGCAAGGCTACCCAAGAGTTTCCTCTCCCCATCCTGGTTAGTATGTGGCTTAGTTTGAATGAGAATGGCCCCCACGGATGAACATGTTTGGATATGGAACAGGAGGTATGGCCTGGAAGAAGGAAGTGCCAGTAGGGGTCACAGAGCTTTAAGGATTCTAGAACCAAACCCATTCCAAATCTCTCTCTCTCTCTCTCTCTCTCTCTCTCTCTCTCTCTCTCTCTCTCTCTCTCTCTCTCTCTCTCTCTCTCTCTCTCTCTCTCTCTGTTGCTTGAGAATCAGTGTCAGCTATCACCTCCAGCTCCAATGCCATGACTGACTGCCTATTGCTAGATTCCCATCAGGATGTTCATGTGCTGTCCCCCTCTGCAACTGTGGACCCCTAAGTAACATGCTTTTTCGCTTAAGTGGCGACAGAGTAGAAACAGCAGGAAAGGGCAAATTCAGTAAGTGAATGCTAGAATAGGTATCTGTCTGCACCAAGTTCCTATCTCAAAGGCCCCAGGGTATCTGGCAAATGATTCATGACACAGGGAGACAAGTGTCAAGCCCTCCTCAGGATGACCTGCTGACCCACTGCACCATCAACACCAGTAGAGTTCGGCACTGTAGGCTGCCACAGAGACTTGTGTGTGCAAGCTGTGCTCAGCAGTGGCCGAGGGAGTAGACTGCTATTTGCTAAGCTGACACAACACCCATATTCAGAAAGACCAATGCCAGCATTCTCAGCAGTCATAAGAAAGCCCGATTCATTGGTGGATTCCATCAAGACCAGGCTTCAGAAACTCATCCTCCATAAAAAGACACTCAGAGAACTCAAACTAATTCATCACTTCAGCGCTTCTCAACTTGTGGGTCTCAACCTCTTTGGGGATCGAATGAACCTTTCACAGGCTCATCTAAGATCAGAAACAGGAGCAAAGGTAACTGTTTTTTGGGGGTCTCCACAACATGAGGAATTGTATTAAAAGGTTGCAGCATTAGGAATATTGAGAACCACTGATCCAAATAATCCCCTCAGAAGAACCCTGGATTCCCTGTCAGCTGGGAAGATCTCGCTGACCCAGAGAGCTGTTCACAACCTGCATGGTGACCATGAGGATTCTGCAGACACCTCACTCAGCAAGAATGTACACAATAACACTGGCTGACACCTTGTAGCTCCATGACAGTGACTGTTGCCCCAATCTAGACCCCGGATGTCATCACTGGACACAAAGCCATCCCAGGATGCTGGCCTTGTCCAGCAGTGATGTTCCACAGCCCTCTCAAGTCCTAGTTACCTTTTCACAGTAGCCAGAAAAGTCCTGTAATTTTAGTCAAAGTGAAAGAATCATTCACTGGGATAAAAATACTACCACAGTTTCTGAACTTCTGGAACATGGGAAGGGCAGCGTGGACCCTGGTGGCAGGAGGCAGTGAAGAAAAGAATGCAGATTCTTCCAGATCAGCCTGAGGTTGTTAGAGCAGAAAGAGGAGGAGGATCGTGGGAAGGGGTTGGTTTGAACCCCCTGGGGAGGCATGGTCTTCCGCTCCTGGGAACCCATGCCCTGCATCTCATGTCTCTTCTTCAGGGAGTTTCTCCCGATCAGCCCGCCCAAGGTCCCTGTCCCTGCCCTACATTCTCATCTCTTTCTTCTCAGCTGCCTGGCTGGAACTGGAATTTCCTATGGGCAGACTCCTCTCCTTCCCTAGTGTCATGCCCTGTCCCCCTCACTGTCTTACTGATTTTCTTCTCTCTTGCCTTGTCCCACACACCTCTCTCCTCCTTTCTGCCCTGTCCATGGACTTCTTTACAGCTGGTCATCGATAAGGATCTTCAAAAATTAGGGGACGACTTGGTGAAGACCCCATGTTGTGTGGAACATGATGCTGCATAATGTGGATTGCAGAAGTTGGAAGGCTGGCTCTTTAAAATGGGGTGGCCCTGTGTCCGACTTTTCTGTCCAGCCATAGTGCTGGGACGACAAGTATCAGCTTACCTTAAGGGAGCTAACAGCTCCCACTGCAGGGAGAGGAGGGGTACAGAGCTTGTCCTTATGAGTCACAGCATGTGTCACTGGGCGTGATGATTTCGGGTACAATGCTCTATAATGTTCTGGCCTGGCCCCCTCTTGTGGCTGGTAGGCCACACCAGGCCGAACGAGACCCATGGTTTAAGAACCATGGCCCCAGGCCTGTTCTTCAGACCTTGAAAGAAGACACAAGCAAAGGACTCTGTTAGTGACTCAGACACAGGCAGGACTCACCACTGGGCTAGCCTCTTGTCCCACAGCACTCTACATGATTCCTCTTGCCTAACCTGATCTCCCTTCCCCAAGCCCAAACCCCTCTCCCTCCCTCCACTGCCCCTGGTTGCATCCTCTGCTTGTCTGCTTCAGGCTCAACTTTCCCAGAATCCATATAAAGGGGCAGAATGGGAAAGCTCCTTCTAGGGTCACAGACATTAGGGTTCTTGTCCTCTAAATGGTGCCGCGTATCCACGGCAAAAGCAAAGATGAAATACACAAGAAGTCACTGGGCTTGTCTACCCGGTCTCACTGGGACTCCATTTCCCACCTCTCCCAGTCCCTCACCTGGGGGTTGGGGCTTCTTCCGTTGGGGTGAGGAGACAACAGAAGAAACAGCAGCAGAGACGGTGGATTTGCCTCCTCACCCCTTTGAGGCGCCATCTCCTCCTCCTGTCTGGGTTCTGGTTTTCCTCACCATGCAAGTTGTCTTCATTTGGGCTGGGCAGAATGCCCTCAGTATCTTCACATGCTTCCCTGTGGCTCAGGGGAGTGTTCAGGGACTCCTCACTCTCCCAGGGGGGGCCAGGGATAATGATGACTTCAGGGTACAGACAGGGAGGCACAGGACCACCAGAGCTTATATCAAATTCTGTGCCCTGGCTTGGACCATCACCTACAGTGCCCTCACTCTCCCTGCTGGGGCCAGTGTCCGTGCTGACATTGGTCACTGTATTCTGGCTCTCGGGAGCACAATAACCGGTTTCATAAATGTCTATGGCCTGGCTTGGATCATCACCTACGGTGCCCTCACTCTCCCTGCTGGGGCCAGTGCCCGTGCTGACATTGGTCACTGTATTCTGGCTCTCGGGAGCACAATAACCGGTTTCATAAATGTCTATGGCCTGGCTTGGATCATCACCTACGGTGCCCTCACTCTCCCTGCTGGGGCCAGTGCCCGTGCTGACATTGGTCACTGTATTCTGGCTCTCGGGAGCACAATAACCGGTTTCATAAATGTCTATGGCCTGGCTTGGATCATCACCTACGGTGCCCTCACTCTCCCTGCTGGGGCCAGTGCCCGTGCTGACATTGGTCACTGTATTCTGGCTCTCGGGAGCACAATAACCGGTTTCATAAATGTCTATGGCCTGGCTTGGATCATCACCTACGGTGCCCTCACTCTCCCTGCTGGGGCCAGTGCCCGTGCTGACATTGGGCGCTGTATTCTGGCTCTCGGGAGCACAATAACCGGTTTCATAAATGTCTATGGCCTGGCTTGGATCATCACCTACGGTGCCCTCACTCTCCCTGCTGGGGCCAGTGCCCGTGCTGACATTGGGCGCTGTATTCTGGCTCTCGGGAGCACAATAACCGGTTTCATAAATGTCTATGGCCTGGCTTGGATCATCACCTACGGTGCCCTCACTCTCCCTGCTGGGGCCAGTGCCCGTGCTGACATTGGGCGCTGTATTCTGGCTCTCGGGAGCACAATAACCGGTTTTGTCAATGTCTATGGCCTGGCTTGGATCATCACCTACGGTGCCCTCACTCTCCCTGCTGGGGCCAGTGCCCGTGCTGACATTGGGCGCTGTATTCTGGCTCTCGGGAGCACAATAACCGGTTTCATAAATGTCTATGGCCTGGCTTGGATCATCACCTACGGTGCCCTCACTCTCCCTGCTGGGGCCAGTGCCCGCGCTGACATTGGGCGCTGTATTCTGGCTCTCGGGAGCACAATAACCGGTTTCATAAATGTCTATGGCCTGGCTTGGATCATCACCTACGGTGCCCTCACTCTCCCTGCTGGGGCCAGTGCCCGTGCTGACATTGGGCGCTGTATTCTGGCTCTCGGGAGCACAATAACCGGTTTCATAAATGTCTATGGCCTGGCTTGGATCATCACCTACGGTGCCCTCACTCTCCCTGCTGGGGCCAGTGCCCGTGCTGACATTGGGCGCTGTATTCTGGCTCTCGGGAGCACAATAACCGGTTTCATAAATGTCTATGGCCTGGCTTGGATCATCACCTACGGTGCCCTCACTCTCCCTGCTGGGGCCAGTGCCCGCGCTGACATTGGGCGCTGTATTCTGGCTCTCGGGAGCACAATAACCGGTTTCATAAATGTCTATGGCCTGGCTTGGATCATCACCTACGGTGCCCTCACTCTCCCTGCTGGGGCCAGTGCCCGTGCTGACATTGGGCGCTGTATTCTGGCTCTCGGGAGCACAATAACCGGTTTTGTCAATGTCTATGGCCTGGCTTGGGCCATGGCCTACGGTGCCCTCACTCTCCCTGCTGGGGCCAGTGCCCATGCTGACATTGGGCACTGTATTCTGGCTCTCGGGAGCACAATAACCGGTTTCATAAATGTCTATGCCCTGGCTTGGGCCATGGCCTGTCTTGGAGTCAGTATCCCTGCTGGGGCCAGTGCCCATGCTGACCTCAGGGACTAATCCCTGGCTGAGGGGAGCACCAATGGTGTCTTCAATTACTTCGCTTTGGCTTGGGCTAGGGCCCATATTTTCTTCAGGGTCTACCCTCTGGTGCAGGGCACAGAGCGGATGGAGGCCTGACTGGATGGTGATGCTGCCCTTCTCCTGGATCTCAGCCTCTCCGCTGTCATCCTCCATGTCTAAATCCTCTACGCAGGAGAAGTAGTCCTCCTCTAACTCACTGTCAAGAACAGTTTTGTGTGATGACGTACTCTCCATCTCCTCAGAATAAATCTGTGGGGCCGAAAAACCCGGCCAGCTCTTATGCCACAGGTTTTCCGTTTTCTCCTCCTCCATGGCCCCCACCCTGACAGGTGGGGGCTGCGACCACCACAAGATTCTAGAAGGTAAAAGACAAAACCAGGTCTAGAAGTGAAGTTTATGGCTCTCAATGTCTACATCATGAAAATCATCAAAAAATTAGCTATCTCAAACCTCCTTATGATACATATTGGGGTCAGAGGTTAAAAAGAAAATAAACGCCAACCCAAACCCCAAAGCAGTTACGAGAAAGCATGAGAAACCTCAGAGATGAAATAAGTGGTCTCTTAGAGTCAGAATCAAAGGCCAAAGAAACAAAGATCAAAGCAAAGATCTGGTGATTTGAAAGGATGAAGTCTGAGAAACCCTTGACCTGCGTCACCCAGAGATAAGATCCAAATTCTTGAAATGTGAGACAAGACATGAGGAATGAAAGGACAAGCAGGACCTAGGGAGCCCTGCGTGTGTGATGTGAACTGACTGCAGAGTTGATATCCCTGTAAGCAAGAGATTTCTTGAGTCATAAAAGAGACACTCACATTGATAAGATGTTATCAAACCTACATAGCACTTGCTGCCTTCCAGATACTCCACCCTGGGCGTGAGGATCAAGTCTGGATGTTACAAAACATACAATATAATCAATTTAGGGATGATATGGAAAGAGAAACACAACTTCTGCTATCAAGGACATCCCAGGACCAACAGAGTGCATGATGGGTCTTTCCGTATAGCGGAGACCAGTGTTCGTCAGGAAGCTTCAAAAAGATACTAGGAAAGATCATTGCAAACACAGTCTTGAAAAACAGTATAACCCTGAGGCTTAGCCCATAACAACAACAACCACAAGACACACACACACACAGGCTTGAGTATACTCCGATGTTCTTGAGGAATATCCACTTGTACATCTGTTATCAGATTCCTTGCTTCTTCACACAAGTTCAAACAATACATGACAGCTAGGATGTTTCCTGTTCACAGAGTTCAACGGGAATCCTAGGACAATTCTATGGGGAAACTAGCAAGCATGTAAGGAGATCAAGTGAAGAGATCCACACTTGGCCACAAAACATCAACTTTTGTCATTCTCTGAAGAAGAAATAGACATGAGCTTCGCACTGCAATGCCCTCCCCCTCCCAGTTCCAGAGAAATGGTGACTAGAGCTATGGATCAGTAGCTCGAACTTTAATTGAAATGGGGAACTTTGGGGCACACACAAGGGGCAGCTGTAATGTCACAGGCAGATGAAAATGATCCCAGGTCACTGTTTATATCTATAGAAGTGTTACAAAGGATTTTTTATTTCATACAGATATCGTTTAAAATAAGAAAAATGAAACCAAAGTAAAACATGGCAAAAAATTTAAATGGAACAATTAAATGAAATGAACACATAAGCAGAAATCTGTGCCTCAACAAAAAGCATTGAGTGTATGTATCAAAAAGAACAACTGAACACAAAATCCAGCCAACAAAGAGGAAATCTCCCAATGTCAAGGTCCAAGACATTAGGAGATTCCAGTTTATCAGGTCAAGTGTAGAAGTCCGGTGCTCTCTATCCAACAAGAGTTTCTCTGCAGCATCAAGACAAACCGCAGTCGGCTGCAGGGCCTTATAGGAAGAGATTTCAATAACTTCTCACAAAGGCTTTTTGTGATATCACAGTAAGGAATGGACCAGTAACAGCAAAGAGACCAAAAGGTGATTCTCTACCCTGCTCCAGGGACTGCATAACTTTTGTCAAGGCTATGAGCAAATCCCCCAACAAGATACATCTTACATGACAAAGGGTAACCCTCCTCTTAGGCTCTCAGGGGACAGGGAGGGATGGCAGATGAGGAGCTGGGGACTTGGGAAGATACGTCTGAAGCAGTTGGGTACATGGCTTTGGCAGGTCCATGGTGCATCCAGTCACCCAATTTCTCCTGAGGCCCTGGGCTTTTATGATTTCTCCAAACTGCACCTCCTGCTAGAACCCAGGCATTCAGACATGTGAGAAGGTGTGAGACCATTCCTATCGAACCTGAGCAGGACACTTTGACTTTAAGAACATAGTAAGCAGGTAACATGGTAACAAGGTAACAAGTGCCATAGTAACAAGGTGAACAGACTCAGCAACTCTGTGCTGACCTTTGCTAGGGACACGGGTATGGACTAGTTAGAGAATGAACCCATGGTCTGTCCCAACGCCCTTTGCACTAGGATACTAAAGTTCTCTAAGTATTCTGACGACTACAGACATTGTCTCCACACTTCACATATTCCATTCCTTTGTCTAAAACTCATATAGATGGTCATCTAAAGGATGCCAGCCCTCCCCGACACTGGGATGCTGTAATGAAATGGACTGTACCTCATGGTACACATGACAGTTTTTGGTCTTTTTTGCAGGGCGTTGGGGTGCAACATAGCAAGTGTGGAAGATAGTTACCAGGGTGGATGAGCATTTAAGTGCTTCAAAGGATTTATGAGATAATAGAGGGCACAGGTAGATGTGATAAACATCTACATGGTGATGAAATAGATGGCTTTTACAGCTTGTCCATACTAATAAACTTTGAAAACCAGAAAAAATATATTTAAAAATATCAAGGAACCATGTTTAAGAATAGAAATATGGGACTAGTCAGAAGAAACTGAATGAAAAGCACAAATTAAGTCAAGAACCACCTCAGAGACAAAAATCAAAACCAACAACCTGGGAAGCAAACTCACTGTTTGGATGTCAAAGCAAATGAACAGCGTCTGTTTTCGTAGATCAGTAATATCAAGGTTTATGTTAATCAAAGTCTGAGCTCAACAACTCTGCAAACAACCTAGCTACAGCTTCTCTGCAGAGTGAGAAGCCCCAGCCAGGGCCTCATGTGGGCAGAGTCTGCAACTCCTCACAATGGCTCCAGTGAGGTCATAGGAGGAAATGAACCAATCACAGCTATTCACAACCAAGAAAAAAAAAACCTTCACCTTCTGTCTCCTAAAACTGCATTGGTTTTCTCATTGTCATGACCAATTCCCTGAGAAACAGCAACATTTGTTCCATGGGTTGTGCTGTGTCTCAGACTCTCAAAGGACAGGGAATCCATGTCTGGGGACTTGGGAAGATGGGTCTGAAGCAGCTGCTTACACGCCTTTGTCATGTCCTGTTGCCTCTAATGACTCAATTCCCCCTTCTGGGTTCCACCACCATGGGGCATTACAATGTCCTGAACAGCACCCCCAGTTAGAGACTGGAAATCCAGAGAATTGAGATGCTGTGAAACCTCTCCCTCACAACCTTGAGGACATTTGGACTTTAATAACAGCAGCAGTAACAACAAGAGTGGACTCAGCCGGCTTTGGGCTAGCCTGGGTTAGAGACAGGCTATGGACTAGATAGGGAACACGCAGGTTTCTTTAAAGTCCTTTTCACTCAGACCCTCAAATTCCCTGATGACTCCAACTACTGCAGCCTCTTCCTCCACCCTCAGGACACTCAGCTTCTTTCCCTTAAACTCGTAGTTATGGGCACCGAAAGGATGATGGCCTGTCTGTGACACGAGGAAACTGTCGTCCCTCAAGACATTCCAGAGCGTGTTCTGTTTAGTGAGTGGCATGGTGGGCAGGAGAAGAGTCTTAACATGGTAAGGGGATTTATAACCACAGGGAAATGCCGGGGGAAGTAACAAGGCAGGTGGGTATGCTCCAAGTGCACGACCAAATCAAATCCCTTATCTTTTACAGCTAACTTAACAAAAGTTAAGGTAAAGAAATAAACCAATGTATGAAATGTCAAAGATGAATGTGTAGAGAATAACAGAAAATGGTTGATGATGAAATAAACTGAAGCAAGGCATAAACTAAACCTAAACCAAGTCAGTCAAAATTCAGGCACAAACCCGACCCCACTGGAAGCACACTCACGATATTCAGGTCAGTGGTGATCACAGATGTTCAGACGCACACTAAAAATCAAAATCTATAAAAATCACAGTCTACAGTCAAGTCCTCTGGAGCTAGGTAACCAATGGTTTCACCGCAGCCTAAGAACAAAGTCTAGGCCCAGCTGGTGCCTAATATAGGCAGGCCTCTCTCATACATCACAATGGTTCCTTGTGAGGTCATAGAGCCATGCACCAATCACAGTTGACCAGAAGCCAGCATAGCTTTAGAGTTCATTGCTCATGGCTCCTCCCACATCAATACCAAGATTCAGTGTAAGGGAGGTAGAGGTTATTTGGCTCAGCCTTGCAGAGGATCAGACCAGCATGGTGGTGGGCTCAGCTGGTGGCACTGGCAGCAGGGCCTCGGGCGAGGGCTTTCACTGCATAGACATCTCCTCACCCTTGAGCCTATTGAAATATCCTTGCCATCTAGGCCACTCCTGAAATTCTTTTCAGTGTCAAAACCACAAATCCCGGTTTCTCCTGAGTCAAGATCCCTAAAATCTTAAACTGATGAGGTTGATAGTTCGAAGTTAGTCTTCTGTCACGTCAATGACTGACATTTCTGGGGCCTTATGCCAAATCAGCAGGGCAGAGAGCTGACTGTGTTGCCTGGTGGCCTAGGTTTACCTTCTGCATCATTCCTATATAGAATGAGAAATATATAATAAGCAGATCATGTGACTGCTTGATACTTATCTTTTCTACAAGCTGGGAGCTTTACTCTCTAACTTGTATCACACTCCAGGTATCCCGGACTCTGACCATACAGCCTCATCCCGTCAGCTAAGCAGGGTTGGGCGCCAGGCATGTTGGCACATGTGGTAATCTTACCAATGGGGGTGAAGGCAGGAGGATCAGAAGTTCAAGGTCATCCCTAGAATATTAAGAACAACACGAGCTCCATGAGACCCTTTCTAAAAAAGGAAATGAAAACATTTTAATACATTCTCATAGCTTTGGATTCAGCAATGCTTTCTTATCCCAGTAGCATAGGCACACACCAGGTGAGAGAAGGCTGTTAAGGGAGAACCCGGAACAGACAGACCTGGGCGCTCACAGGGGAAGAAGAGCAGCAGCTTATGTTCAAAAACTCAGAAGGTGGAAGATAGACCCCTTGTTGCAACTCTGAGTCATGGAAAAAGGTCAACATCGACTCTGCTCCCCACCAAATGGGAGGGTTCAGGGTTTTATGTAGCCCAGGCTGGTGTCAGATTTACTATGTAGACAAAAATAGCCTGGAACCTTTGATCCTCCTGCCTTTGTCTCCCAACTCCTTGAACTGCAGGCACGATTCCATGCCTGGCACTGCCTTCAAAATTCTCTTCATTATTATTTTTAGTACTTTTTGCGTGTGTTCCTAGTGTATGTGTGTATGTTCCTATGTGTATGTGTGTTCATATGTGCATGGGTGTTTGTTACTACGTGTATGTGTGTGTTCCTATGTATATGTGTGTGTGAGTGAGTTCCTATGTGTGTATGTATTCGCAGCATGTGGCTATCAGAAGTACTTGCTATATATCATATCCAAAGCAGGCACTAAACTCATAGGAATCCTCCTGCCTCTACCTCCTCTGTGCTGCTGGTATTCCAGGTGTACTTCCCTATACCTGGTTTAATTTACTCTGCATTATGAAAAAAATAGTTTACTTAGTTTGTGTGAACAAAAATGTCTGAAAAGATGCTGTCTGGCTGTGAACAACAACAACAACAACAAAGCTCCTGGAAGGAGTCTGTGTTGTGTCTGAAGAGACAGACAGTCTAGGCAGAATTTCAGTATTGTGCAGAGGTTTGAATTTGATAGGTCCAGCGACTAATTACTTTACCTTGTGCTAGTTCTAGCTCCTTGCCGCACTCAGTTCCTGAGTTTCTTCCTGTCTTCCTTCCCCCTTTTTTTTTTTTTGACATTTCAACACACACAGGGTTTGGTTGTCTAGTTTGGGCTGTCATGGAATTCACTCTGTAGACCAGGCTGGACTGGAACTCTGTAGATCCACCTTCCTCTGCTTCCTGGATGCTCGGATTAAAGGTGTCTGCCCCCACCACCTAACTGTCACTCTATCAAAACTAGTAACTCACAATAATAAACACCTCCTTGAAGCTATTAACTTAGCAGAACATTAGCTTCTCGAAACGGAGAGCTCTAAGAATGTCATCAGATCGCCTGTTCGCCTGTAGAATAGCGCTCCCCACTTCTCGATGTACCTGCCGCTCTGGTGTGCCCACAAATGTATGGTAAAGTTGCCTTGACTTACGACTGTCTTTGTTGTGTAAAACTGCGCAAATCCTGTGAAAGGCTTCCACATTGGAACATGGAATTTTGGGGTAACCTAAATTTGTGTTCCTGGGGTGTGCTTACTCTAAATGACTCCAGAATAAACCATCTCTTATTCCCTTTAGGATGAGAGCTGAGGTGCTAATGTTGGCATTTCTTTATACCTGGGAGATCGATAACAAAAGGCGTCCTCAGCCACCAAATCTTCATAGAAACATCGGGAACCCCATGTTCAACACAGTAATGTGGTGCGTTGGTTTTTTCCTGTTGCTGAGACAACAGTGACTTGAGGAGGCTGGGAGGGTAGAGTCTGCTGTGGCCGTGGGAGCTGAAGGCGGCCTCTCACATGACATTCACAGTCAGGAAGCAGAGAGCCTCTCCAGATGGAGCTTTAGCCCCCGCTCCTATATTTTGGTTTGGAAACAAGGTCTCATGAAGCTTCACTGGCTTCACACTGTTAGTAGCCACGCAGAGCTGCACCTTCAAGGGTGGTCGCTGTGTCAATGACAGGTGATCTTTTATTTCCAGATAAAGCTTTGCAGCACACACTGGGCATGTGCAGGAATGCGCCCTCCCCATAGGAACAAGTGTGGCCTTCCTATAAATTCATACCTGTTCTTTGGTTTGAGAGAGCCCGGCTGTAGAGATGATGCCCTGCTTCTCCTTCCTGCTGCAGCTGATAAGTCCTTCTTCCCTCGCTTCTGTCTTGGCGTCTTCATTTTGGCTTTGCACTGGTCAAGAGGAGAATCCACTGAGATCCATCAGTCACTGGCCTGTAACCTCTCACAGAAGAATATGCTCACATCTTTCCTCCATGTCAGAATGTATTGAATAACACTAAAGCTGTAAGGCTGAGCAGTTTTAATGATGGCAATTAGTATAAGTCTGCCTATCTTAGCAGTTTGGCCGAGGCAAATTTTGGTTCTTGATTCCAAACCTTTTTGTTTCTTTTTATTTATTTACTTTGAGACAGAGTCTCTCAATGCAGCCCTGGCTATTGTGGAACTAGCTATGTGGACCAGGCTGGACTCAAACTCACAGAGTTCTGCTTGCCACTGGCACCCAAGTGTTGGGATTAAAGGTGTGCACCCCACTACCCGGCTTTATTTCCATTTGAAATGCTAATATTAATTCACATCAGACATCACACTGTAAATGTGGCTGCATATCTCTCCACAAACATGCAGGTTAAGGAAAGAAAGCCACTGCAGAGCGCAAGGGTTTCAACAGTATGCTGGGAACGTGATCCACAGAGATAAGGAACGAGGCCCATATCAGGAAGGAATACGGTGTTACTGCTCCTGGAATCAGGTTTCAGAATGAAGATGCAGAATTCATCTGTGAGATGAAAAGTCTGAACCAAGTCCACAGCAAGAAATGGGTCAGGAGCATGGAACGGTAGTGGGTCAGGTCCAGGTCCATCAAGTAAGCTCTATCAGTAGTGAGGGAAAGAGCAGAACAGGGGTCCCCAGTCCTTGCACACACAGCATCAGATGGTAGGGTGGTGTGCAGTCATGCCACGGCAGCGTTTTTGTTTGCTGTCAAAGGGTTTTACTGTTTTGAGTCACGAGGAATCAAAGTTTTCACACATGCCAGGCGAGGATTCCACCACTAAGCTGTGCCCCCTCCTGCCACTGCAGTGTGAGGGGACAGCATTTTATGAAGCCCATGTGAGGGAGTTGTGCCCTTTCCACAACCTGGAGTGTCTGGTATGTCCTTGGGCCTGATCTACTTGATATGATTTAAATGCAGCCATGTTGTGTGGGTCTCTGCAAACACCACAGTCAGCAGGGTAACAGTCCAATGGTGGTTCAAACTTCAAGTTTGATGCCAAGTAGTTTATTTAAGGCATTTTTAGGCACAGCACAATTTGGTGAAGTTTCCTGATAATTTACTCAATCTCATGTGCACAGCAAATCTAAAGACGTGACCACATCAAAACTGTGTTAAGTACAAATGCCATCTTCTATAAAGATGGGTTCTATAGACTGAGAAAACAAGTTCAATATGAGGGTCTGGGTGTAGTCTCGGCCACATAGGTAGCCCAAAGGTCACCAGGCTGTTAAACACGTCTGTTCTCACCTTTCTGGGCAGAAAACCAGTTATAGCCTGTTGTTTTAAGGTCAGTAGAAGTCCATAGTGGCCGGGGGAATCCTGATCTTCCAGCTCAATTGAAGGTTTGCTGTGGCTCCTGGCAGGAGTGCTCCCCAATATCATGCCAACACTTCCAGGCCAGTAAAACTTAAGGTTGTGGGAACAGGAAGGAGTTTTTTTTCTAGGGAGTCACTAGGGTGTAACGAGTATACATATTGCCTTTTCCATCCTGCCTTGTTTCCTGGACCCATGGATCCTGGCTATGGGAGAAACTGTACCATATACTGGATGCTGATTCAAAGCATACAGCATCTTCTAGAGAACCCTGCCCCTGCCCTCCATGCTGCTGCCATCTAGCTGACACTGGAACTATGTCTTCAAAAGACCATCCCATCTTTCATCAGCTCAGCTCCCTCGGGATAGCAGAGAACAGGGCGAGACCAGGGGATTCTGTGATCATGGGCCCCATGAACTACACTTTCTACCTCCCCTTACCAGCCTACTGTACCTTAAGTCTGGTTATGGGTCTAGAGGCAGCTATTGGTGACCCCGAGGGGCATCAGTATTGTGTTGCCTGACATTTCCTTCACAGCTGGTTTAGAAGACAATGAAGAATGAACTTCCTCAGTCACTGGTGACAATGATAACATTTCAAGGGGAGGGGGTAATGAGGGTAGAGTGATTACCCCTCAGGTGAGATTAACCCTTGAGTACCTGAGAGTTCACAGTTCTCAGCCCTAATAGAGTCCTCCCACACATCCCCATCTCAAGTCCCAGGATTCCATACTTTACCAATTAATGCCCTTGCCTAACTGCAGACACTGTCTGAGGCTGGGACTTGAGTATTTGCTGTAGTTCAGCCAACCTTATCATGTGGGCTGCTCTTTGATTTTCTGTAGCTTGAGGTCTATGGCTGCTGGAAAGATTCTCTTCCGGGACACACTTAGAAACTTTTATCCTGTTTCCTTTAATACTGGAGCCTGTCAATCTTATCACTAAATTCATTGTTGTCCTCAGCACGTGCTGAGAAGCTAGACCTTGGTTAACACAAAGCTCGTTCCTATCCTTTGTTAATTTACCAGAGATGCTGAGAGCAACTGACCATCACCATCACTTTCCTTATTTTGCAACTGTCCAAAGTTTCCTATACAGAACCACCAGACGCATTCCTGCTCATAATTGGTGAATCGGGATAATGGATGGCATTCTTCTCCTTAATTTGTAAAGTGTTCTCACTATGGGCTCTCAGTTCTCTCTGAGCTCCCAGAAGAGGCTTCATTAGCTGTAGCTGTTGGCAAATGGAAAAGCCTACGCCAGATACTTGAGTCACCCTTATCCTTCTGCTGCTCTGGATTCACTTCTGGTGCCAAAATATGCAGTAGTCAGGGTTCTCCACAGTTACAGGACTTATAGAAGGAATATATATACACACACAAGCAAACACACACACACACGGAAACCCACATAATAAATCCCCATTTATCATACACATATATACAAACATATATGTGTATACATGTACATATATATATGGGTGCGTGTAAAACCCTAGAAAGGCAGGAATTTTAAGGAAGGGGAGAATCACAAGTTACAGCTGCAGAGACTGAAAGTTCCACTACAAGACAAGCTCCAGAAGGAAGAAGACCGGGAGGGGGCAGCACAGTTTCACAGAGAGGAAACTATTCCCTCCTCCTAAATCCAGGGTTTGTATAGATTCTTCTGTTGTTGTCTTACATTTGGTCTAACTGATCATGTCACCTGATCTCTGCGCTAAGCCTAGCTCCTGACCTGCATCTGTCCCTGCACACAGATAAGACAGTGACATCTGCAGGAAGAACAAAGGAGTGACAAGTATTCATTACAACTCTGCCAAAAGTAAGTGACAGAATGGGTAGAAAAGGAGAGATCGTTGGGCAACTTTCAAACTAGCTGAGGCTTGCTTCTCACAAAGCAAATGACAACAATGAAGGAAATGCCCAAGTGACTTCATGAGCGAGCGAGTGGACCACATTGCTGACCTTGGAATTTGTTTCGTCCAGACATTAATATGTATATATAACAATATATACATATGCATGTCAGCACAAAGAAAGCACCTGCAAAGAATGCTTTTTCCCACAGCCAGATCACCAACAGTATGACCTAGAGAAGTTTCTACAGTGTGACCTTCAGCTGGGCCAAGATCCAGCCACTGGAATGTCAACCAGCAGCAACTGAAGGCATGCTCACAGAGTCTGCTGGCACCCCAGTCAATAGAAGGTGAAAAGTTAGGAGCATGTGTACTCTGGTCATTCGCTTCGGACATGCAATCTCTGTAAAGCTATATTATTTTGGTGTGTATATTTGGTGCGAGAAATAGAGAAGGCAGAAGAGGGAGGGGGAAGACAGGACAAAGTGGCTGTTATCATTTTAACATTTGAAAAATATTTTTTTAAAATATTTATTTATTTATTATGTATACAATATTCTGTCTGCGTGTATGTCTGAAGGCCAGAAGAGGGCACCAGACCTCATCACAGATGGTTGTGAGCCACCACGTGGTTGCTGGGAACTGAACTCAGGACCTTTGGAAGAGCAGGCAATGCTCCCAACCTCTGAGCCATCTCTCCAGCCCCAACATTTGAAAAATATTAAACCAACATATAACAACTAACCAACACACACAAGGTTCAGGAGCCTGAATACCACTGAATTCCTGTTCTTTGCTCTTAGGTGCTGGATGCCGGCATTTGCTGGGCTCCAATTTGTTTCCACTTCCCAACAGCAGCCTGATTTCCACCTGGTATGCACTTCTTTAGATACCATACCCCTGCCTTCTCGGTAAAACTCCCGAGCCTCCTCCAGCTAGAAGATCTAAAAGCTCTCTGGAGACTTTTGCTGTAAGCCTTCCTGAGGGTCCTGCCACAGGCAAGGTCCAAGCACACGACATAACTTTAAGAACCAACCCTGCATCCCCGAGACTTAGGCTTCTGAACCTAATAAAACACTGATGGAGGAGGCAAAGTTAACATAGTCCGGCCAAGCATGTGGAAATAGAAAGACCTGCTTCTTTGTAGGCTACCTGCCTTCTTCCAGGCACACTCTGCCAGCTTCTTTAACACCTCACTAAATAAAATGTCTTTTTGCTTTAGTGACCAGAATCTGTGTGTTTCTTTGCAACCAAAGTATATTAGCAGACAGCCAGTAACCTACAGGGGAAAACTTAGGGTATATACAATTGGCCATTTGCCATAAATAGAGTAAAATACAGCAGCGTTCTGTCTACATCGCAAAAGGGGAACCTCGTTACCTGTAGCGTATAGTGTAGAAACAAGGCTCCAGCTAACACTCAACATGATCTCTTTACTCTCAGTGACCAGATCTTAATTCCTCCTTTACCAGGAGCTGACTGACCTGCTTTAGAATAGCATTCTTTGTCATTTTCCCATGGGGCTCTCATTTTAAACCAATGTCACCATAACGATTGTTTTGAAAAGACTTCTAGACTGGAGAGATGGCTCAACAGTCAACAACCCTGGCTGCTCTTCCAGAGGAAACAAAGTTTGATTCTCAGAACCCACTTGATGGCTCACAACCAACTGGAACTGCAGACCCAGGGCACTGAACACCCTCTTCTGACCTCCAAAAGCACTGCATGCATGTGTGGTGTAAGCAGACGTATACGTAAGCAAAACACCCATACGCATAAACAGAAATAAAATAAGAATAAGCTTGGGTAAGTTTGCTGGACCCCTAGTCTGAATTTCCAACTTGTCTGGTAGTATATGAGACACAAGTACAGTGAACATAGTTCTTTGGCACAGAGGATCAGAAACATAACCAAGAATGACTCATCTCTGCATGGCCACCCTTCCGAGAACCAATGGGAACACCACATACTTCCAAGAACAACATAAAGGCCACACAAAATGTCACGTGTCTACAATCACAGCACTCCAAGAGTGGATGGAGGATAAGGATTTCAAGGCCAGCCTCAGCTACATAGTAAGATCAGGCCAGCCTGAGCTACAGGAAACCCTGTTTCAAAAATTCCAAAACAAGGGTCTAGAGAGATGGATCAGCAATTAAGAACCCTTGCTTCTCTTACAAAGATGGTTTCATAACTACCTGTAAGACTTCCTCTGACCCCTGTTGACACACACACACACATACACACATGAATACACCCATACATAACATGAATCAAAACAAATCTTTAAAAGCATTCTAAAACAAAACATGGCAATAAAAAGATAATAATACAAAGAGACAGAGCTGGTGAGTTGAGCTTGGAAAAACTAGAAGAAAATTTTAATCCTTCTCTTTGTTTTGCAGACACAGATTTCCTGCATGGGACAATGAATCAGTTCTAGAAATGGAACTGGTGATGGTTGCAAAGCTTTAAGATTCTATTTCATGACTCTAAGAGCTATGAGCTGAAATGTATTTAAACTGATAAATGTTGTATTTCACCTACTTTATCACAATGATTTTTTTTAAGCTTTCTGATGAAATCTAGTAGCAAGCAGAGTTTGAGAACACAGTCATAAAGGGGCAAAGACACTTTTTTCTGAAAATAGTTGGGTGGTATTTATCTGAAGATGTGCAACATTGTACTCTTTGATTTATTCCTCTTCTAGGAAATTTTCTAATAAAAATTTTTGTGAAAATGATCATAATTCCAGCACGACTTCGACACTCTGAGGCTGTTCATGGTTTTGAAGACAGATGTCGCTCTCAAATCAAGGCTGCCCTACAACCTGAAATCATTCAGCTCAGGACTCATAAGTGTGAGATTCCAGGTGTGTGTCATCACACCTGAATCCTAGTATTATTTTTTAAAGCCAAAGATTTAAAGTTTGAACTTGAGCATAGTGGATTTGTGAAGTAATTTATTATATATTCACATAACCAAGTGCTAGGAGGGTATTTAAAATTATAGCGTGGAAGAATATTTAATAATATAGAAGTGTTTCAGTATAATGCTAGTGAAAAAGACATGGAGTTTAGCATGACTGAGTTCTGGGTGTGTGGTCTGGTGTGTGCTCTTACCTTGTCTAGCCATCTTTTCCTCTGATTGGTGTAGTTGGGGCTGTCTGTGTCTCTGGTGATCAATCTTCCAGGTGCCAATGAATCCAAGGCTCCGATGGTTGCTCCTCATGGTACAGTCAGGGCCATGGTTCCAGTCAAACCGTTGGTCACTCTGTTCCTGGAGGTCACTCAGTGGTGGCTCTGCAATACCAGGGGTTATTTTGGCCTGCTCCCATGGAGATTGTTTTCTTGGGGCTGTTTATGCTGAGGTTACTGCCTTGGGCCTACTCTGGAAGAGGTGGCTGGTTCCGGCCTGCTCCAGTAGATATTGCTAGCTCAGGCCTGCTACCTCAGAGGTTGCTTATTCATGCCCAGTCTGACATAGGACTCTGGTTTGGGGCTGCTCCCTCAACAGTGGCTCCCTTGTACCTGCTTCTGTGGAGGTTGTTGCCTCAGGCCTGCTCTGGCAGGGGTCACTGACTCAAGCCTGCTCCTGTGGAGGTTGCTGCTTGGGGCCTGCTCAGGCTGAGGTAGCTGGCTCAGGCCTGTTTCCTTAGATGTCCCTGGCCTGGGCCCCCTCCTGCAGAGGTCCCTGGTTTGAACCCCGTCCTGCAGATGTCTCTGGCTCAGGCCTACTCCCTCAGTAGTTGCTCCCTTGTCAGGTTAATTTAAATTATAAGAACTATTTAGGAACAAGGCTAAGCTAGGGCTGATATAATATAGCATTATTATATTCATAATAAGTCTGTGTCATTATTTGGGAGCTTGCAGCCCCCATGAGAAAGTACTCCTACCCTATGGTTTCTCCCATAGCCAGGATCCATGAGTCCAGGAACCCAGGGGTGGAAATGGGAATTGTTTTACTCATTATCACTCCTAACTACCCACTAGGAAATTATTTGCTTCCTGTTCCTGAGATCTTAAGTTCTGCTAGCTTAGAAGTTTTTGGAGCTCAGACTTCCCCCTCATTATTTTGGGTTTCTGGTGCCTTAGACATTCTTAGCCAACATGCTAAGAAAGGGAAGACAGCATTGTGAGGGATGACAGATTACCAAGGAGAAAGTGGATTGCTTCTTCACAATGGAGAAAAGGAAGATTATGTCTGCAGTGCAGGAGATCCCTAGGGCATCTCTCGGTGCTACCATGTCCTGTGATTAAAGTCAACGGGAAACGACCACAACCTAATCTAGGCAGGATGAGAAAGGGCACAGACCCTTCAGAAATGAAGGTATGGGTCACTCCTGCAGGAGAAGAAGCAAGACCTACCTAAATTCTTATTTATGGTGGAGGAAATACAGAATGGGTAGGAGAGTAAGCTACTCATATCAGCCAAGGCCATGTGACCATTACAGGAATGAGGATTATTA
Source organism: Chionomys nivalis (assembly GCF_950005125.1). Classification (NCBI taxonomy): domain Eukaryota; kingdom Metazoa; phylum Chordata; class Mammalia; order Rodentia; family Cricetidae; genus Chionomys; species Chionomys nivalis. Next base: position 126,272,731 of record NC_080088.1, on the reverse strand, counting down.
GTAACATGAGTATTTCTGTCATATTTTGTTAAGAATGTTTTTGTGCCAGGTGTTGGTGGTGCATGCCTTTAATCCCAGCCCTGTGGAGGCAGAGGGAGTTATTCCAGGACAGCTGGGCTACACAGGGAAACCCTGTCTGAAACAAACAAACAAACAAACAAAAAATAAAAATAAGAATGTGTTTGTGCAGATATTTGTTTTGTTTCTTTTATTTCTGTATCTTGTAAAGTAGAATCAATTGAGATAATACTGGTAGTTATTATATTTAAGCTGAGATACTAATAGATTGTCCCTCAAGATACATTGCCACCTATTGTAAGACATATCTTGCATTTGCAGCTGTATGTTAGTTATATCATGTTTGCCATAACTAGGACCTGGATATTGTTTACATTTGGAAATTGAACTTAACATTAGGTTTGTGATGGCTCATCTTGCTTGTCAACTAGACTCCATCTGGAATCAGCTAACATCCCAGCATCTGGGCACACCTGTGAGAGATCATTCTTGATTGGATCGTGTGAGGTGGGAAGACTCACCCTAAATCTGTAGGATTTGAGACTGACAGACCTACTCTAAATCTGGGCCACTCCTTCTGGTGGCAGCCTATATAAAGAAGATGGAAGAAGGAAGCTGATCTTTGCCTGCGTGCCTTCATTCCTTCTGGCAAGTTCATACACCCTATTGCTGCAGCACTCCATCACTGAGATTGGAATCAACCTTTTCAGGCTTCCAAAGTCCCAGCATGGGACTGCTGAGACATCCAGCCTTGCAAATGGTGACTGCCGGATTCTTCGTGTTTCCATGGTGAGACGGCCATGGTTAGACTACCTGGACCATGCCATGGGAGCCAACCAAATAGATTTCCTTCTAGAAGCACACCCCACATGGCCCAAGAACAGAAAAGGAGGCCTGAGACATCTACTGGCATGAGGAAGGCTCCCAGAAAGGTGGGGTGTGACGGAGGTAGCATGAGTTTATGTACAAAAGCTGCCCTCCCCAGAGCCCCTAAAAACTAAAAACTGTGTGATTTGTTGAAGGATGTTTCTAAAAGTTTCTGTCAAGCCCGGATTCCTCCAAGGTACAGTAAAACGTTGCAGTGGCCACATTTCTTGCGTTTTCTAAATCAAACTCAATTGTCTGGAGCCCCTATTTGTCAAGGGTACAGAGGCCCATGCTAGATTTTTATTGTGCTTTGAATAGGTATAGCCCCCATAGACTCAAGTGTTAGAGTGCTTAGCCCACAGAGGATGGTACTATTAGGAGGTGTGGCCTTGTTGGAGGAAGTACATCACTGTGGGGGTGGGCTTTAAGGTCTTAGAAATTCAAATCTCGTCAGTGGGACACAGTTGCTTCTGCTGCCTATGGACCAAGATGTAGAACTCGCAGCTCCTTCTCCAGCACCATGTATCTCTGCACACTGCCATGTCCCAGCATGATAATGGACTAAACCTCTGACACTGTAAGCCAACCCTCAATTAAATGGTTTCCTTTATAAGAGTTGCCATGGTCATGTTGTCTCTTCACAGCAATAGAAACTCTAAGATACTTGTCATGGCTCTTTGTGTCTGGGAACTATTCAAGGATACCATGGCCTTGCCACCCACACCCCCTATATATGGCCCTACCTTCCAGCAAAGGTATCATGGTAGGATTCCTGATTAGACTAGGGAGGTCACAAGATGACAGTATCTGTGGGTCACCACGGTACTGTATAGGTTATCAAAGACAGAACACCTCTCCCCATGCCATACACAGGTTAGCTACCTTCACATGCTAGGCTACGGCATTCCAGATCTTCCCATCTTTCTGGAGCTGGCTCCTTGTGCTAGGTCTGCCTTCTCCTAGCTCGCTGCTCAGTGTAGTCCTATCAATTGGTGCCAAGCTCCCAGACAGCACCTACCTGAGGACTTCTGTCTGAAGAAGTCACTCAACTTCCCCTGACCTTAAAGGAGCTCACAGGTCTGACTTCTGCAACCTGGAAATGGACAACATGTGGTGGAATCCCCAACTTAGATGGCTCAGGAAATCATCTTGTCATGTGTTCCAGTGCATTGGGACCTCAGTTTCCCCAACAGTAGAGGGAAAGGTGGCCTGTCTGGTCCTTGAGAGCTACTCGATCCCTGCTCTTTTGATTCCTTGTGCATGAACCTGTAGTCACAGCAGCATCCCTGCTGGGTTGGCCTGGCAGTCACTGCATCAGCAGCAGGCAGACATCACTGCCCAGGTAGAGCTTGCTTTGTTTACCTTCAGTCGCCAGACTCTGCTTCCCTGATAAAGACTGTTTTTTGTCTTTCCACACATCCTTTTGGTAGGCAAATGGTTGGTCCACCTGTGCACAGTGTGCTGGTGAGTGACAGACAGCTGTGTTTGCCTGGCTTTTTGTGCTAGGTGGAGGCTCTACCCTCAACTCTAAGTCTATGCAGGCAGAGCACCCCCTAGCCCTCTGCCATCATGTCTAAGAAGCACTCATTCTATTGTTTTGGAAAACCTGAAAGGCAGGCAGGGATGGGTCTTCAGGGAACTCAATATTGCCCTGCCAGCTGAAGCAACTCCCCCCCACACCTCCTCAGGATTTCTTGCGGGAACTGGGTGGGCCTCCAGAGAACCAGGCAATTCAATCACCCTGGAAAGGGAGTGGTGGCCCTGCCCCTCCTGCTGGGTGCTAGCTGATGGCCAGCCCAGCTTTTCAATATTCTGCTGCTAAATGGGACCCAGATGTTACTTAGGGATCTGATGTCAACAGTGCTCCACAGGCAGTTGGTCCTTCCTGCTGTGGGTTGACAGAAGCCTCAGACACCCAAACCCAGCAGAGCTTTGGGGGACACTTCGAGTGTAGCAAGTTGGGGAGAAATGTTATTAGTTGGCCAAACTTAGGGGTGATGATCAGGTTCATGGAATGACTGGACAGGGTGGGTAGGATCTCAGGCAAAGTGCTGGCATCGTAGGTATGTCCAGCAGTCCCAGACAGCCTGGTACCTTGTATTCTTAATCTGAGGTCTTGTCTCTGTCAGCCCTGGAAGGGTCAGACTGGGGGAAGGGACATCCAGGAGCTGAGTGTCCCATATCACCCTGCTCTATGAACACTGCTGGGTACCATACACACGCTTCCTTCCACTGGGTATACATTGAGCCAGGCATTCCGGTAGCACCCAGGCAGATCCTCCTGGATGACAGTGAAGCCTTGAGGGCATCTTGTAACACAAAGGTCTCTAAAGCAGAAACTGGGCAGGGGTTGGGGGGAGCCACAGTTGAGATCCAGGTCTGGATGATTCCAGGCAAGGGTGCTTCCCCCCAGACTCTGGCAGGCATGGCTCTGGGAAAGGACATAAACCAGAGGCTCTGTCCTGGACTGATACCAACACAGGAAGGATAAAAAGGAGAGAAGGAGCCAAAAGAAGGCTGGAGGGGCCAGGAGCTGTCTCTAGCAGATTGGTGATTGAAACAGGGGCAGGATCTCACTGAGTGACAGCCTGGGGGCAGTGGCTCTGGAGGAAGCTGGGCATGCTGATTCATAGCTGTGTGTATTCCTAGGCTGACTCCTGGGTCAGAAAAGAAGAATGCAAAGGGGGACATTATAGGGGCAACTGTGGTATTTAAATAGGACTATATTTTATATAAGAATAGTGTGTCAATGAATTTCTGTCATTGACATCTAAATTGTGGCTTTGTCATAGAATGTCCTGTTCTTAGAAAACACAGCTGGAATGAGAGGTGATGACTCACAAGGCTTTAACCTAATCTCCAATGACTCCACAAATAAAGTCCATCAAAGCGCAGACTCACTGGGATACAGAAAATGGCAACACACTGGCAGCTGGGGAGTTCAGATGAAAGACATCGAAGTACTCATTGCGTTAGTAGTGCGGCTTCACTCTAATTTGAAAACTTTCCAAGGAAACAGGGAGAAAGAAGAAAAAAGAAGTGGGGCCAGGTAGAGAAATCAAGAAAGAGACAAGATGGTAGGCCCTGCCTCAGAGAGGAAAGGGCCCTGCAGCCTGAGAGGGAAGGAGACAGGCTCCAGAAAGCAGGGTTGTGAGGGGTGAGCAGGTGGCTGGAGAACAGAGAGAGGGGCTGCTAGGCTCAGGGGTTCAGGAGAGCTGAGGGGAGGAAGCCTTCTTTCCAAGATCTCACTGGTGCCTGCATGGAGCCACCCACATTCAGAGCACAGCAGGTGTAGGCAGAGTCCTGCAGAGGGTAGGAGAGGCCTTTCCTGGTGAGGCAGAAAGGACTCACAAAACAGGGGTGACAAGAGCCAGGGGCCCCTTGCTTCAGTCCTAGGTCTCACCACCACGTGGCATTATCTGCCCCCACCTATGGTGCAAGCCCCCACAAAGCAATGACTCTTCATCCCTTCTTTTGTTACTGCTTCATCCTGAGCACTGGTCAAGGGCTTGACAGTGGTGGCTGGAGTCTGCAGGGTGTCCCTGGGTAGAAACTTTGTGGGAAAGTAAGGCAGGGATCTGCTCTAAGAGACTCTCCTGAACTGTCCTTTCTCCTTCCCTATTACCAGCCTTAGAGCATCTTCCCTCTCTAAAATCTTTGTGTCCAGATCTCTCAATCTTTTGCATGCATTTTATTTTATTTCTGAGACGAGGTCTCACTATGTAGAGTTGGCTGTCCTGGACTCTATATAGAGTAGGCTGACGTCGAACCGTTCATTCTCCCTCTTCACCTCCCTAGCTCTAGTGTCACAGATGTTGGCTACCAGGCCCAACCTGTAATTTCCCGTTCTTCTAGGGATACAAGTCCCTGGGTGGTGGCACACTCATGACCATCTACCTTCCTCTGCAGCAATTCTATTTCTGAATTCTCAGGAAACTACATGTCAAGCCATAAAGAGTGGGACAGCAGCAAGGGGAAGGAAGGGGTAGGAAGCACAGCTCAGGCTGGGACAGTGGGCTGGGCTGGGCTGGACCATTGCTTCCTGTCCTGTGCTGTGAGCAGAGTGCCTGGAGACACAACCTAAGGGAGGGGGAGTTTCGGTTGTTATGGGACAAAGACACTAGAAAGCAGTTTGGCTCACAGGGCAGGGGCTTGTGGCAGAGGCTGTTCGTATCATAGGGAGCAGGAAGTACAGAGTGAGGCAGGCGTTAGATGTGCCCCCCTCTCTCTATATTATATATATATATATAATATATGTATTACATACATGTAATATGTAATATATATATATATATATATATATATATATATATATTTGAGACAGGTTTTCTCTATGTAACAGTCCTGACTGTCCTGGAACTTGCTCTGTAGACCAGGCTGGCCTTGAACTCACAGAGATCCACCTGCCTCTGCCTCCTAAGTGCTGGTATTAAAGGTGTGCGCCACCACCACCCAGTCACTCTTTTCTCTTTTGTTTTAATTTTTTGTGTATATTACACTTACTTGCATGCATGCACATGCATGCACATGTGTGTGTGCATGTGCGTTTGTGTGCGTTGGTTGGAGGACAACTTGCAGGTGTCATTTCTCTTCTTTCATTATCCAAGTCCCTGGGATCAAAGTCATGGTCATCAGGCTTAGCAGAAGGCTTACCTGGTGAGCCATCTCTTGGGCCTGTTTGTTTTAAGACGCTTGTACCCACTTGTGCCTCTGCCTCCTAAGTGCTAGGATTCTAGGTGTGTGCTGCCAAGATGGGCCTTAGGGGCTGGGTATAGGCTTCAAAGTCTCACTCTTGACTTAAGTGGTTGTTTCAGCAAGAATGGCTCCCATAGGGCCATAGATTTGAATGCTTGGTCATTAGGGAGTGTACTACTTTGTCAGGGATTTTAAATCGTCTTCTGTGGTTCTCAGTCTTCCTAATGCTGGAAACTTTAATACAGTTCCTCATGCTGTGGTGACCCCAACTATAAGATTATTTGTGTTGCTACTTCATGCCTGTAATTTTGCTACCATTATAACTCATAATGTAAATATATGATATACAGGATATCTGATAAACAACCCCTGTGAAAGGGTCATTTGACCCCCAAAGGGACTGCAGCCCACAAGTTGAGAACCTCTGGATTAGGAGGTGTGGCCTTGTTGGAGTAAGTATCTCTTTCTGCTTCCTGGCTGCAGATCTGATACAGGACTCTCAGCTACTCTCCAGCATCAGGCCTGCCCGCATGCTGCTATGCTTCCTGCCATGATGACAATGAACCTGTAAGCCAGTCCCAACTAAATATTTTCCATTGTAAGAGTTGCTATGGCCATGGTGTCTCTTCACAGCAATGGAACATTGATTAAGACAACCTACTTCTGCCTCCTAAAGTTCCATAGAGGTGCCATAGTATTTACTACTGGAGAAGTAGTGTTCAGAACATGAGTCTATGGGGTGGGGGGAACATGTCAGATTCACATCAACAGCTGGATAGCGGGTGAACTGACCTTGAGGCTGCTTGTGGGTAGAGGTCACTCACCTGAGCATCACAAGAGAGGTGGTTGAAGCTCCTCCCATTCTCTGTGGTACAGGATACTGAACTAAATCTGAAGGAAAAGACAGGACTCAGTCAATCTCTTTGCCAAGAGGTAGAACAACTCAAAACAGAAAGAAGTGCTTTGTAGTGGGAACTGGGGTCTCCTCCTTATAAAAGGGAAGTTGGTGACTTTACAGGCTCCTCTGCTGTGCCTGGCCTCCTGCTTCATGCAGGCTCCGAGCTATTGGCTGTCCAGTGCCCTGTGAGGAGCTGTGTGGTCCCCACGCTCCTGCTGACATTTCTCTTGGAGGATGGGCCACACCCCTGCAGGAAGCTAAGGGACTAGGGTCCAGGGCCCCAGTGCTGGGAAAAGGCTCTGTCTATACAGACCTGTCTGTGGATACCATCTGCTTGAGCATGTATGCCATGTACCCCATCACTGACCCAGGCTGAACCACTATTGCCATCTCATTTCTGTTACTATGATTATATATGCATACATACATACACACACACACACACACACACACACACACACACACATATCCTAACAAAGCAACTTAGAAGAGAAAGGGTTTATTTCAACTTCCATTTCCTGGCTGTCGTCCACCATGGTGGGGAGTCAGCTAGTCACATCACTTCCACAGTTCATAGTAGTGGGAAATGAATGCATGCATCCTGCTCAGCTAGCTGGTTTGCTTACCTATTCTCTGCTTGATTTCTGAATACAGTCAGGACTCTCATGGGTCTTTCCAAACAGTTAATTTAATTAAGACCGGCTTTCTCGGGCATAGCCACAGGCTAACCCAATTTAGACAATCCCTCACCAAGGCTCTCTTCCCAGGTGCTTCTGGGCTGTGTCAAGTTGATGATTAAAATTGGTCATGAAAACCCCTCATAGAGGACTGACAGCATGCCCTCTCATGCTCTGATTTCCTCATTTTACACAGGAGACCCGGGGCTAGAAGATAATGCAAGGCAGGCCATAGTAACAGTGGGAGCTTGGGATGGCATTGGGACAGGACTTGAGTAAGTCTGTTTCATTACTTCCTAGGCTGTGGAATGGGCATGGTGTTGGGGCCACCCAGGGCTGCTGTGCTATAAGGCACTATGACATGAATAATGGTCCCTTGTAATCTCTGAGGGCAACACACATCGTCATTATTAATCAGCCACGATTAGCCATGAACTTGACCTTTTAGGAAAGAAGCCTGAGGGTGGTGGCTACCTCAGGGAACCCAACTTGGCAGTTCTGCTGTCCTGGAACACTGTCAGGTCTGGTAGGTAGAGGAAGGACAGATAAGCCCTCTCTCCAGGGGGAACTCAGATCTGGGTTGTCCCCTCTACTAGGTTCCTTTTTTCTGGAGGGGGAGGTTTTGTTCCACCCCAGCAAAATGGTGAGAACACCTGCCCTGGTCAATGATATGAAGGAGCTTTTCCCAGGGTGAGGACGGTCATCAAAACAAGCAGGTGGTATTAGTTGCTTCCTAGTGCTGGGATAAACACCACGACCAAAGCAACTTGGGGCAAAAAGCATTCATTTCAACTTAGAGGTTACAGTTCCTCATGAAGTCCGAGCGGGCACTAAAGAACTAAGGCAGAAGCCATACTTTCTGCTTACTCCCCCAGCTCTTTCAGCCTGTCTTCTGGCACAACCCAGGGCTACCTGCCCAGGGGTGGCACCACCCACAGTGGGATGGACCTTCCCACATCAATGATTAATCAAGAAAATGTCCCCACAGACTCACCTACAGGCCAGACCAATGAAGGCATTTTTCCCAGGTGAGGTTCCTTCTTCGCAGATGACTGTTGCTTGTATCAAAGTTGACAAAAAAACTGAAAAAGAGGGTGAAAGTTCATGATAGCTCAGAGACTAAGTCAGGATAATACAGAGTTCAAGGCCATGCTGGACTACAAAGCAAGACCCTGTTTCAAACAACAACTACTTAAAACACACACAGACACACAGACACACACACACACACACGGTAGGGCTGTGTCCTTCAGTCAGCAGACGTGAGGAGCTGCAGGACACATGCTGTCTAAACATACTTCAGCACCCTAGAACAGAAGGGCCTTTGGGAAACCTGTACGATATTGGTTGGTTGGTGGTCTGGGCTCTTGAGCACAGGAAGGAGAATGCAGGAGGGCTCGTGGGAACCAGTGCCAGCTCAGCAAACTTTCTGCAAATCTAAATGTATCCTCAAAAACAAAGTATTTACCTCAATAAAATGCACATTTTGTTAAAAACAAGTGATCACAGTAAGATTGTCATTTCAGAATTAGCAATAGTTTAGAGATTTTTATTTTTCTTAGAATTATTTTATATTTTTAAAATTTTATTTTATGTATATAAGTGTTTTGTCTGCATGTAAGTATGTACACCACGTACATGCCTGGTGCCCAAGGAGGCCAGAAGAGGGCTTTGGATTACCTGGAACTTGAGTTATAGGTGGTTAGGAACAGCCATGTGGGTGCTGGGAACTAAACCTGGTCCTCTACAAGAGAGGCAAGCACACTTAATCACTGAACTGTCTCTCCAGCCCCTAGAGGTTTTTACTTTTGTACCGCAAAGAAAAACCTCTGTTCTTTTGACTGGAGAGATGGTTCAGTGGCGAGGAGCGTGTGTGCTCCCAGAAGACCTGAATTCAGTTCCCAGAACCCATGTCAGACCCCACTACTCCCCTGTTCCCCACCCTCTCGTAACAGCACCGCTGATAGTCCTGAGGATGCACCTGCGTGTGCCCCTACACCTTCACATGATTGAACATAAAGTAAAAGGGAGGAAGAAGGCCGATAGGGGGCCGACGGGGAGGGAGGGAGGAAACAGGGAATAGCCACGAAGCTCAGACACAAACAGACACACCTGGCAAGCCATGGAATTCTACTGGGTAGACTTTCACAGGGCATCCTGGGCCCCTTAAGGAACGGTCTCAGGATCCCCTTAGCCTGAATCCGCCATCCCTAACTCAAGTCCCACTGTGCCAGTTTCTTTCCTTGTTGCTGTCACCAACTCCTAACAAAGCAATATAAGGGGGGCGGTATCCTGGCAGATTCACGGGCTAAAGTCAATCACGGCAGAGAAGCCATGGCCATGCAACTAGCTCTAGCCTTGTTGGGAGGGGTCCAAGGCTGCTTGCTCACATTTCTACTGATCAGAAAGCAGAGACAAGGCAGGGAGGCGGGCAGCCTATGGTCTACAGCGCCCCCTCTCTTCCGCTGCCTCATTTCCCGTTCAACAAGGCTGAATTCACTGTAGCCTGTTTGGCCTGGCCCTGTCCTTAAAACATGTTGTCCCCTCTCTGACACCACAACTTCTCTTCTCTCTCTTCTCTTCTCTTCTCTTCTCTTCTCTTCTCTTCTCTTCTCTTCTCTTCTCTTCTCTTCTCTTCTCTTCTCTCTCTTCTCTTCTCTTCTCTTCTCTTCTCTTTTCTCTCTCTCTCTCTCTCTCTCTCTCTCTCTCTCTCTCTCTCTCTCTCATTTCCAATATAGCAATTCTGTGTGTCTCTCTCTGTAGTGGCATTTCGTATTTTAATGCATAAAATTTGCCTGAGGATCAGAAAAGTAAACCAGCCACACTGCCAGCCATACAGACAAGGCAGCAAGAACACACGCCTTTAATCCCAGTAACTACACTAGTTTGCCATAGAAACTGGGCAGTAGCGGTGGTGCACACCCCTAATCCCAGAAGATTGGAGGCAACAGCTCTCAGTTTCAGCTGAGAACCTCATTCAGAGATTCCTGGAGGCAGGATCGTCATTTCCGAATGAGGTAGAGGCAAGAGCCAGTGACTAGCTGTTATACTTTTCTGACCTTTAAGAAATTTTTATCTCTTAGTTTTTATTAATTGAGCTTCATTTGGTGCCCAACTTTTGGGGCGTGAATTTACAAAAAAGCCATTTGCCTGAGGGTTTTTAGCCACCAGCCCAGCCCCAAACTGGGATTGGAATTCCAGCTCTAGGAACTGGAGCCCACACCCAGACACCTGGGTTCCAGAGAAGCACTAGTGTCCCAGCTCCCATCCGCTCCAGCTTAGCTTCCTCTGCTGTCACACCAGTCCTTGCCACCACCCTACAGGGCACCACACAGCTTCCCACACTTTGCCAGCCCCCACCACAGCTTCCTGTGGCTCCTGCGGTTCCATTGGCTTGACCCCATCCCGCATGCCTATGGCTCCCATACGGCTACCACAGCTTCTCCTGACTTCTGTGACCTATGTGCAACTGCTGCATGGCTTCCCTGTGTCTAACAAAATTCTGTTCAGTTTGGTTTTGAGCTCTGCTTAGAAAATCCACAGATTTTTCTGGCTCACATCATTGCTAGAATTCTCAACTAAACCAGGATCTTAACAGAGGTTAGTCATCTGCTAACTATAATATTTTTTCAATTTGTAAACCACTTCTAAGATAATGCCAGATAATATCTCCATTTAAGAATTTAAAAACTTAGGCTGGAGAGATGGCTCAGAGGTTAAGAGCACTGATTGCTCTGCCTGGGGTCCTGAGTTCAATTCCCAACAACCACATGGTAGCTCACAGCCATCTGTAATGGGATCTGGTGCCCTCTTCTGGCGAGTAGGCATACATGCAGATAGAATGCTGTATACATAATAAGTATGAATCTGAAAAAGTTTAAAAAAAAAAGAATTTAAAAACCCTTTGTTTCTATTATGGATGGAATTCTAGGAGAGGTATATGACCTACCTGGACTTGAACATTCTTAGACATAGCTGCTATCAGTTTGATAATTCATATTATACCTTTAAAGAGATGGCTTGTTAACACAGTCAAGAATGAGAAATTTTTTAAATTGTTATTACTGAGCTTTACATTTTTTCTCCACTCCCCTCCCTTCCTCTCCTCTCCTCTTCCCCTTTCCCTTGACTCTCATGCTCCCAGTTTACTCAGGACATCTAGTCCTTTTCTACTTCCCATGTAGATTGATCCATGTGTGTCTCTCTTAGGGTCCTCTTTGTTGTCTAGGTTGTCTGGGATTGTGAATTGTAGGCTGATTTTGCTTTGCTTTATGTCTAAAAGTCACTTATAAGTGAGTACATAGTATATTTGTCTTTCTGGGTCTGGTTTATCTCATTCAATATGATGTTTTCTAGATCCATCCATTTTCTTTTTCTTTTTGGATTTTTGAGATAGGGTTTCTCTGTAGCTTTTGGTTCCTGTCCTGGAACTAGCTCTTGTAGACCAAGCTGGCCTTGAACTCACAGAGATCTGCCTGCCTCTGCCTCCCGAGTGCTGGGATTAAAGGCATGCGCAACTACCACCCGGCTCTAGATCCATCCATTTTCCTGCAAATTTCAAGATGTCATTATTTTTTATGCTGTGTAGTCCTCCATTGTATAAATGTACCACATTTTCCTTATCCAAGAAGGAGAAACTTATAGATATGATACAGACTTTATAGACTAGTAATTAGAAGTTGACTGAAAGGATTCATACCATCGAAAATGATAACCATACTTTGACAGGCAAAATTCAATGCATACCAAAGGGTTATTAAACCTGACAGAATGTTAATGAGAGATTATCTGAAAGGATTCATACTGATGAAATTGACAATCCAAATCTGTTAAAAAGTTACAACAAGCTAGCAGATAGACCATCTCTCCTGGAGGGCAATCTATGTGCCATCCAAATAATCTCTAAGGATGGAAAGATATTATTAATGGAAAAATTTAAAAGCCTGGAATCACAAGTGCAGAATGAGAACCAGAAATTAATTGATTTGATGAAATCATTAGAAATATTCACAAGAGATTCAGACTTTACAAAAAACAGTGATAAAAAGACTTGAATCAATTGAGGAACTCATCAGAACTGATAAATAAGGAGAGGAGATACAGGCAAAAGACAATAGTAGATGTAGCATCGCTAGTACCTCTCAGAGTCAGAGATGACTTACCAAGCATTTTAGCTATTTATTCTGTTACTGCTTCTGAAAAATCAGCAAATGCTCAATACTCAAAAGGATATACAGAATGTAAATGGGAACCTATATGTATGAAAGATCTGAAATATATTAAGCAAGCAGCAGTATCTTATGCCATGCATTTACCATATGTAAGGGAATTGGTTTTTTTTTGTTTTTTTTTAAAATATTTATTTATTTATTATGTATACAATATTCTGTCTGCGTGTATGCCTGCAGGCCAGAAGAGGGCACAAGACCTCATTAGAGATGGTTGTGAGCCACCATGTGGTTGCTGGGAATTGAACTCAGGACCTTTGGAAGAGCAGGCAATGCTCTTAACCACTGAGCCATCTCTCCAGCCCCCTGTAAGGGAATTGTTAAAGTCATGGGTATCAATAAATAAGGTTATTCCACGTGATCGGCTTCAACTAGTCTTAGCTGTACTAGACGGAGGACTATAGCTTTAGTGGAAGAGTTTTTGGAGAGAAGAAGCCAAGGCCCTTTAATCTCAAGGAAGAGTCAGAGATTTTGAGGCCCCCAAGATCAAATTCTTGGTGAGGGCTCTTATGCTGATCCATATAGTCAAGCTACAGACAATGAACACATATTGTCCATATGCTGTACAACAGCCTTGAATGCTTGGGACAAGATTCAAGAATCAGAAAAAAGAATTGAATCACAAGGCCTGACAAAACCATTTAATGATTTTTGCAATGATTAACTAAAGCTGTACAAATAGGGGTAGCAGATGCAGAACCTAGATGAGTACTCATTGAGACTCTTGCTTTTGAAAATGATAATTTAAAATGGAAAATAGATACTTGGGCCTTTAAAGGTCAGAAGAGCACCAATGGATAAATGGATCCTACACATAGCCAGTGTTGAGTCCTTTGATTATAACACTGAGGCGTGGGTAGGAGAAGTGATTTCCAAAAGTATGAAGAGACATCAAAATACTAAAGTATTAACTGTGGTATAACTGGACATCTGAGAAGGGATTTCAGACAGGGTGTATCTTCTGGGACTCACCCAAATAGAAGGCCCCAATCTTCTGTTTTATGAAGAAGATGAGGTGAAGGATGACACTGGATCACTGAATGTAGAGCAAAAAGAGACAAACAAGGCAACCCATTATCATCAGAATACTCCTTGAAGGGCCTCTCGCAGGCTTCTAGGTCACATGTGTTCCAGTCATTCCCAGTCACTGAGGGAGACACACCTCCCCAGGAAAATTATAAAATCTGATGTCTGTTATTAAAAAAAAAAAAACCTATGGCTCTGGATGATAGAATAACAATGGAAGATGAATCAAAAATTCCAAAAGAAAATAGAAAACTTATATTTTGGCAGACTTCTATGAATGGTCAAAGACCAAAGCTAAGAGTTTGAATAAATAACATTATAATGGAAGGATTATTGGATGCAGGTGTAGATGTGTCAATTATTACTCCAGAATATTGGCATCTGAATTGGGCTCTTCGGGAGGCAGATGTTCAATTCTTAGGAATTGGAACCATATCTCAAGTAAAACAAAGCATGATATGTTAAATGCATAGGGCCAGAAGGACAGAGAGGAAGGCTGAGGCCATATGTGGCTAAAGTAAGCTAGCTGGGTGGCTGGGACAAACAAGCAGACCCCTCCTTGGAACAAATGGTGCCCAACGTGTGGGCAACTGTATCCACGTAAAACTTGAGAGCTTGGGAAGTAATTCTAGAGAGAAAAAAAAATAGAATAAAGCATGGCTTCTTGGTAGCAGCAATTGCTAAGATCTGCTCTGCTTGCAAGAGGCAAGTGTTCACATTTAAGAGAGGCTTCCTGACTCAGTTTTAGCTGCAAAATCCTGCAGCTCTTTAAGAGGACCTGCCAAGAAAGACTCAAACAGTATTGATGAAAAGCTGACTGCATGCTTTTTGGTTTTCAGCAGTAGCAGGAAAAAAGTCACACTGTTTTAAAATGCCAGCCTTCTGGGCCATCTTGCCAGCACAAACTCTGACTCTTCCAGGTAGAGGTTCAGCTACAGAGCATTTGAGTCTGGTTTGTGGGCACACTGTTGCAGCTTGCTTACTGACAGGGACCTTGAAACGCCATAGAGTTGTGGCAATATGCGTGGATCCAGCCAGTACTTCTGCCGCCGAGCCTGGAATTTCAGAAAGCTAAGGAATGGGCTGGATCCAGCCATCAAAGCCACAACTTTAATCCTCTCCATAGTGCTTAGCCAATTAGAGACTCATATGGTCAGGAAAAGATAGATATATAGTAAAATAAAAATTCAAAGTTGAAGAAAACTTCTAAATGTTTTACAGTGTGTTAAAAATATATGCAGGCTTGGGACAGAAAAGAAAAATGTTAAAATATTTTTAAAAAAGAAGAGTGGTTGGGTGGTGTTCAAGGTGTGGTGGCACACACCTGTAATCCCAGCATTTGGGAGGCAGAGACAGGCAGATCTCTGTAAATTTAAGGACAGCCTGGTCTATAGAGTGAGTTCCAGGATAAGATACACAGAAACCCTGTCTCAAAAAGCCAAAAATTAAAAATAAAAGAAATAGAGTTTAAAATAAAGCCATGTAAAAATGGAAAACACACAGAGAATCTTGACACTGTATGTTATTATGTTCTCTTTGAATTGTTTGTATGCTGAGGAAGGAGCAACAGATCTAAAATGTATTTGCTTATAAATGCTGCTAAATTAATCCAAGATAGATATTTTGAAAATACTTTGACTTCAAAATTGAAGGTATGTTACTTTGGAGAAGAGATTTTGGTTTTGTTTACACAGGAAATGAAAGAATTAAGAAAAATCAGGTTTGATCAAGGAATACCACTTGATACCAATATCCTTAAAAGGGTAAAAATCTCACTACCTAGACTTACATATCTCCCTACTTGTCAATACAATGGTAGTTGCAACTCACTTCAAAAGCAAACCTGTCTTTGGAGTTGGATGGTGGCTTTTCTCTAAATCTGATCATGTTGTTAGAAGAAAACTTTAGAGTTTCTGTCTCATGTCAGGAGCCATCTGGTGTGGAAAAGAAGAAATATAAAATCTAGGGACTAAGGCTTTCAAAATTCTGCTTTCAAAAATTTTACTTCTGCCCATACCTATTTTCATCTCTATGATCCCTTTCTTTGAATATATGTATATTGAAACCCAAACTTTTAATTTTGACATAAATAATGTTTAAGTTTTCCACAATGAATAATGAATTCTCATACAGTAATCTTTGAAGTCTCCAGGAAGAAGACAATTATACAAGTATTCCACCTGGTTCATATGATGCCATTCAACTGATAGCTCCACTTAATGATCAGCTTTAGACTACAAACTTCTCAGAACAATTTTGAGATAGCTAACAAATAATTCAGCCTCACAGACTACTCTAGCAAGGACTTGAGACAAGTCCTGCATTTTCCGAATATGCATAGACTGGACAAAAAATGATACAACTACGTGTGTCAGGACTTGAAAATTAACCAAAAATTTTCTAGCAGGATCCCATAAAGATACTGTCACCCCCAGAGAGCAGAAAGTAAATTTAAGAATACCATGCCCACATTCCCAGGAGGTACAGTGGGTGGTTTTTGGTCATTCAATGAATTACGGATATTATAGACAGAATAAGATAAGGGTTGATTTTTTTAAATCTACTCTAAAAAGCAAAAGGGAGAATACAGATGCAATAAGATAAAAAAGTAGATTATTGAACCTACTTTTAAAAAGCAATTATTAGTTTTAAACATTTTACATCGGATTGAACTTTTGTATATTATATACAAATTTTGTATATTTATACAAATTTGAGATTAATTTTGTTAAAATATACTATACATAAATTTCTAATATTGTTCAAGGTACTGTACCTATGAAATTTATATTTATTATACATTTTAAAATATAATGCTAATTTATAATACTTGATAATTATTATTACCAACAGTTTAAGAGAATGAGGAAATATAGGCTAGTAGTTAGTCACCTAGTATAATTGAACTTGTAGTCACATTGGGTATGTTCTCAAGGTCAAACAAAGATATAGTTAGATAAACAAGTCAACTTCAAACACTTCAGAGATCTACAGAATATGGCATTTAATTGTTTTAATAACCTAGGTTCTTCTTCTTTATGACAATGAGACACACCAGGTCTTGACAGTACCAATATACTTCAGAGGAGATAATGGGAATTAAAGAAACTTCACATGGAGCTTACTTTCTTTGTGGCAAAAGTAAGCCACAAAGAATGGGTAAAAAAAATACCCTTGCTTTGAGTGCTGACAATAGGACACAAAAGAATGTGACTGTCAAACATTGCCAAGACAAGGAGGAACAGCCCTTCAGAATGTCCTCCTTCACAGAAAGATCTGTCAGATACACTAGCCTTGTATACTGAAGATGGAGTACCCCAACATTGCAGAGAAACTTTGGGTGACTGTTCAGGTAGCCAGTTGTTTCTGTCATTACTCACATTTTTTTTGTGAAGTTCCTTGCTTACATTTCCTGCTTACTCAGTTAATATTATTTCATTCTTGGTTCTTTAGGGAGTTGAAGACTAGATAGCTATAGTTTTCCTTGTTTACCTGATGCAAAAGCAAGTTATGATAGAAAGTAAATTAGGTACAGGAACATGGACTCCTCGAGATAGGATAGATACACAGTATTTTCTCTGAATTTGTCAAATGCAAATGGATTAGACATTGATGATATATTTATTGCCTGTATATATTGTATATAGTTATTGTACTTATTGTATATATTTTCTCTTATATTAATTATAGCCTTTTTATTAGACAAAAAAGGTGAAATATAGTATCATTTCATTTGTATTTTAATAAATAAAAATTGCCTGAGGTCAGAAATGTAAAATAGACCCTATAAACCAGGCAGCAATAACACACACCTTTAATCCCAGAGCCACACTAACTTGCCATAGAAACCAGGTAGTAGTGATACATAACTTCAATCTCAGGACGAGAGAGGATTATAAGTCGGAAGGGACAGCTCTCAGTCTCAGTTTAATTCTGAGATTCCTGGAGGGAGGATCACCATTTCAGACTCGGTGGAGTAAAGAACCAGTTGGTGGCTATTTTACTTTTCTGATGCTCAGGTTGAACCCCAATTTCTGTCTTGGTGCTTAGAATATTTAATGTTTTTTGCAGGTCTGATATTGGGTGTTTAGTCCCCACCGGGACCATCTGCCTTCTGCCTGCCTCTGACCTGATTGTAGACTGGGACAGAATACCTCCTTCACCTACCCACTAACACCACCTTATGCCTTGGCATAATTCCCAAGGATTCTGGCTGGCTGGCTCCCTGGAGCACCTATGGGGTTCATCCACCCAGCCCAGAGCTTCCCTATTGTCACCACCACATCTAGGACACAGATGAGGAGTAAGGAATCTCAGGCCACATTTGGGGAGGAGACGCCACAGAAGAAATGACACTCTCAAAGATCAGCATGATCAAGAAGAGCTGCTCACTCATGCAATGTAATTTGGACTGAAGCCTAAGTAAGTGGGGAGCAGTGAAAGTCATTGTATAAAAGAGGGATATGGCCATTGGAAACCTCTTTGACTGTGGTGTGGAGCTGGGTGGGGGAAGGGTGGGCAACAAGGGCCACAAGAACAAGTCCATTCTCCATTTACCTCTCATCCCCAAATATAGGTGGACAGTTTAAAGCAAGATTCCTCGAGGCATAGTAGGTGCTGAATAAACATTTCTTACCTGATTCTATTTGCTTAAGTCAATATGATGGCCACAGATATCCCAGAGGAAAAAGAGGAAGGACACTTGGGCCGAGGAATCCTTATTCAAATGCTTAGCACCAGAAATGCTTCAAGTTTTACATGTGGAGTATTCTGCAAATACATGACACAGTATTTTCCGGGAAGTTCAAGTGTGAACAAGGAGTGATGTGTTTCATGCACACTGAAATGCACAGCCCGAGGTGGCTCTCATAAAAGGTGGCTAATGTCTCTGTGAAGTAAAGTGCTATTTAATCTTCCACTTGTGTCATGTGATAGTCCCAGAGCTGCATGCAGACTGAGAACATTGAGAATACCCGAGCTACAGAAGGTGAGGTTGAGGCACCTGATTCTTCACCAGTCAGCATTACCAGGCCTTGCTGGAAGAGCCGCCCCTGCTGATTGTGGGACACCCTTTAGGCACCATAACAGGGAAGATAATGAGAAGCCAGCACTAAGATAGGAGGGTCACAGGAGACACCTGGGCTTCTGGAAGTCAACCCATCTCCCACCTGGTGAGTTGGGAGGGAAGAAGCAGTTTTCTGGGGTCCTGAGGGGTGGGAGGCCTAACTGGAGAGTCCCTGATCTCCACCTACAGAATAGAAGGAAATCAGAATGGAATGCTGGTGTTTCAGTCTGGGAAAGGATAGGAAATCAGGTGGGGCGATTTCCCATCACCTGCCCCGTGGAGCTGGGGACAGTGCAGTGTTCAGAGAGTGAGATAGTGGGAAATTCACCTGGAAAACCCCGGACCAAATGTCTGGGAGATGTCTGGCCAAAAAAGACATGGTCCTCCTGAGAGAACAACCCTGACCCATGGGGTGTTGCTGTCTCCAAAGGAGCCGCCTAGCCACCAACGTCTTCCTGGTCCTGCAGGATAGGGGGTGAGTCAGGTGTGGCTTATGGGGGGAGGGAGGTGTTCTGCTGGTTAATTTGTCAACTTGATACAAAATGGTCTCACCTAGAAAGAGGGAGCCTCAAGTGAGGTGAGGAGTTGCCTCCAGCAGACTGCCCTGGAGACATGTCTGTTGGGCATATTCGTCATTAATGATTGATGTGGGAGGGCCCAGCCCACTGTGGGCTAGCAAGCCAAGGTGTGTGCTGTACAGAAGGTATATGGGGACAGGTCTGAACTGAATTGGGTGTTCTCCTTTTTTAAAAAAGTTTTGTATGGGTGTTTGGTTTGCTGTATGCCTGTGTACCACAGGTGTTCCTGGTAACCATGGTGGTTGAAGGTGTCGGAGTTCTGAGACTGGAGCTACAGAAGGTTTTGAGCTACCATTTGGGTGCTGGAGGTTAAGCCTGGATCCTCTGAAAGTGCCACCATTGAAGGCCCTTAACGTGGAAATATCTACCTCTAACACACAGCGTGTGTTCTTGACAACACTTTTACATCCCCTGAGCCTGCCTTACTCTCCTGGTGAGATGAGGATTCAGTAAGGCAAACAGGGCTATCCCTCGCTCCTCAGCAGCTGCCTTCATTTTCTGTTGGTTGTCGATTAAACACCATGACCAAAAGAAATTCGAGGAAAAGGTTTCCTTGGTTTACAACTTATAGCAAACAGTCCATCATCCTGGCAAGGCAGGGATCTGGAGGCAGGAACTGAGGCGGACATGATGGAGGAACTCTGCTCACTGGCTTGATCCTCGTGGCTTGCTCAGGTTGCTTTCTTACACACCCCAACACCACCTGCCCAGGAGTGGCACAACCTACTATGGACTGAACCCTTCCACATCAATCATCAATCAGGAAGATGCTGTGATGAAGAAATTTTCTCAGCTGAGGCACCTCTTGCAAGATGGTCCCAGCTTGTGTCAAATTAACAAAACGCTAAACAGCATTATAGATATCTAAGAGACTGTGACCTCTCATATCGTGGGAAGCCCTTTATTTCTGTCCCAGCCTCTTTTTGAGACAGGATAGCATTAAATCACTCATGTGGCTTGGAACTTGTGGGCTTCTTCCCTTAGTCTCCCAAGTAGGTGTGGTCATAGGAATATGGCACTAGGCCCAGCTCACACCTTCCTTGCACCAGGACAACTCTGAGCTCCCTGCCCCCAGTCAGTCCTGGCACCTCAGGCAGGTGTATGAAAAGCCTGACACATTGCGGTCCTCCTCTGGCCACAGCGAGCAGGGCAGGGATGAGGACCTGCCTCAGGCCAGGCCCACGGCATCAGTTCTGAGACTGAACTGTAGGGAAAAGAAATTGCTCTTGGCAGATGCTAGCAAAGGAACAGATGAGCCTGCCCACTGGCAGCTGCCCACAGACACTTGCTTCTTGGCCCCTCATTCTGCAGGCCAGTGTGAAAAGTAAGACTGCGAGCCCCATGCATCTCAGCCATGGCATCTACACTGAGATTCTGTGCCTTCCAGATTCAAAGCCTGATGCTGCGGGCAAGTTTTCGGTGGGCTTAGCACGGGATCCCTTTGAGTCCTGGAGCAGGAAGCAGAGAAGAGGTCTCAGGGAGGAAGGGCCAGGCTCGAGGGCATGAGACAGCACCCAAGTCCTGCTGCCGATCTGCTGGAGGCAGTTCCTTAGTGGAGGTCTCATCTTCTGGGGTATGCCTGGGTTGTATCAGGCTGCTAACACTAACCAGGCCAGGATAAAGTGCCTGTATTAGCTTCCTCTTTTCATGATGCCTGTAACTTCAGGAGTTGTGATTGCTTTGCTCTCGAATTACAGAAACCTGACCACAGGGTTTACACTGGAGCTATTTCTGTTCCTTAATACACCCTTTTATTGTGAGTTCAGCTGTCAGAAAGCTCCGAGAAGCACCGGGCTTTCTCTCTTTCCTCTCTGCTGTCCTTAGTGGATTAGCTTTTATGTGCATAGGTATCTTCTTTCTGTTACAGAAAAGCTGCTCCCGACATCACTCAAACACACTAGAGAGAAAGCAGGAAATGGGATAGAAACAGGATGCTTGTCACATTGTAAGCTGGGTGCTGGAGAGATGGCTCCATGGTTAAGAGGACTGACTGCTCTTGAGAGGACCTGGGTTCAATTTCTAGCACCCACTTGGTAGTTCATACCTATCTGTGTCTCCAGATCCATAGGATCTGATGCCCTCCTCTGACCTCTGAGGACACCAGGCACATGCGGTGCACAGACATATGGACAAACGCTCATACACATAAAATAAAATAAATCATTTTTTTTCTCTTTCAAGACAGGATTTCTCTGTGTAGCTTTGGAGCCTGTTCTGGAATTCACTTTGTAGGCCAGGCTGGCCTCGAACTCACAAAGATTCACTTACCTCTGCCTCCCAAGTGCTGGAATTTAAGGTGTGTGCCCAGCAATACAATACTTTCTTAAAACTTTTTCTTTAAAAGTGTAACCTTTTCACACTTCCTCCTGCCAATCCTCAGCAAAACTCCACTACAATCTTGTTTAAGTTGAACAGCCTCATATAGCTACATGGGAAGCTGAGAACCATGTGTGAGATAGGGGATAGACACCAGTGACGCAGGCCACAGGCCCTCACCCCTGACTGTGTCTTCTTGGGATCCTTTTAGAGTACTTATTTGTACATAGTATTAACCAGGTCTGGTGGTTCTTAATCAAGGGTGATTTTGCAAATTGGGTTGATTTAAAAAAATCTGTATGTATGTATATGTGTATGTGTGCATGTATCTATTTATATATGTATGTATTTGTGTGTGGGTATATGTATGTATATGTGTGTGTGTGTGTGTGGGGGGGGGGAGAGGTGAAGGAGAGGAGAGACATGTTTGCCAGAGAACATGTGTGACAGGCAGAAGGCTACCTTGACGGGCGATCCTTATCTTCCACCTGCTGGAGACTAGGTCTCTCTTGTATTTCCCCTGAGTGAGCCAAGTTACCTGACAAGTGAGCTTTAGGGGTTCTACATCTTCACCTCCATTTTTACTGTACAAGTGAAGGGATTACACACGTGTGCTGCAATGTTTGGATTTTTGTGGGTTCTGGGATTCCAAACTCAGCTTCTTACATGTGTGCAAATTTGATTTACCCAACGAACCAACTCTTCAACCCTGGAATACATTTTTAAAAAATCTTTAAAAATAAAATGTATTTGCTTAGCATGGAGGGGGAATTTGATTCTTTCTTTCTCTTTTTTCCATTTTTTTTTTGCCAGACAGGGGACTGTTTTTGAAGCAAGGCCTTATGAATCCAAAACTAGCCTCAAGTTCACTTATAGCTGAGGATGACGTTGAACTTCTGATCCTCCTGCTCTGCTCCTGCTAGGATTATAAACACAAACCACCATGCTCGGTTTAATGTGGTGCTGGGGATCAAATGCAGGGCTTCGTGCCTGGTGGGCAAATGCTCTACAACCGAGTTCTAGCCCTAACTGTAGATTCTAAAGGTTGAAATTTAACCAGTAGCATCTTGTTATTTACATATTCACTGTAGAGGCTTAGAGTATTTTTAAATGACTTATTATTCACATTTTCCCCCTGGAGTTTCAAATCACACCCCCACTTCACCACTTGCCTTGGGCCATTCTATTCATACAGCCCCACTGCTATATGGTATGAAAGGCTCGGAAAGGAAGTCAGAGGAACTGAACTAGACAAAGGTCGTTGGGAACTGGAAGGCTATCCCTCCCTATTAGATGGGGGAAAATACCAGAGAAATCTAGCTGATTTAGATTAGAAAGATAAAGGAAATTTCTAAGGCTACCTGTCATTCTATGCTTTTGCTAGATCAACTAGTCAATCAATATAGTCAAGGCTGTTAAATGTTTGTATCAGTTTGGGAATAGTCTTAATGGAAGCTTCTATTGCCACCCCTGACTGCCACAGCCCTGGAGCAAACAACTTCTAACTTCTAATTTACAAAGAAGAACAAGCCTTCTTTTCACTTGTCAAACACACAGTAATTCAACACTTTTGAGTAACAGCGGTAGCATGGACATGATGTCGAGTGTCCAGTCTGTGATGCTCTTCCTATCTCTTCCAGTCTGTGCTTTTAAGCATGTTTAATGACCATGGGTATTTGTCATTATTGGCTGTCCAATGGCAGATCATGAAGGGCTTGGGTGGAAAGAAGGGGTAGAATGGTGTCTCATTCCAGAGCCCAGGCTGACTTTTAATTGGCAATTCTCCTGCCTCTATCACTCCACCCAGCTTAAAAACTGTTAAGTGAATTATGTCCAAGTTTCCTGGTGCTGGGATGGAAACCCTTGACAACATGGACACCTGGATACAGCATGGTAGGAACATACCATGACACAGAACATCTGTCCCCATTCTAACTCCACACCTGAATCCCTCTGAACTCTGTGGAGGTGTAAGGGACTGTGGTGTGCTTCTCAGAGCTGACAGAGCACAGCAGGCAGAGGACCTGGCCCTGCCAACCAGTCCTGCTGGAAAAAAGGATCACATTCCCACAAATTCAGAGCTTTCCCTTTGTTCTCTGTCACTCTGGACTGACCAGCTGTTGTTTCCCTTACAGAATGTGGAATTTTTCATGTCACCTCTGCCCAGGGGCCATGCTAATCGCACTTTGGGCTTTAGGGTCTGTAATACCAACTGACTGACCAGTTTTTAACTGAGGCAGAGTTAACAGTCCATCGCTGAGAGAAGTCAGAGCAGGGACTTGAGCAGGGGAAGAACCTATGAAGCAGAAGCCATGGAGCTTCCTGGTTTGCTTCTTGTGACTCGCTCAGCACACACTAACATCTGTCACATTATCTGCTAAGGACAACAAGGAAGGCAGCCTTTTTCACAGATTAAAGAAGTGTTGGCACAACACTTAGAAGGCTAGGGCAGGAGGATCAGGAGTTCAAGGCTGGTCTGGGCCCCGAAGTGAAGAAAAAGAAGTATTTTCACAAAAGATAAACAGAAGGAACAGTGTTTCCACTGGCCCACTGGTATCTTTGGTTTGAAAGGTAATTTGTATTTCCTACCCCTGGTGCTCACCTCTCCCCTCAGCTAGATGGCTGAGACCAAGGTCTTGTCCTGCGTTCTTCCTGCTGCACGGTTCCCACCAAAACCGACTTTGCCGCCAGTCTTTACTGCACTCAAATAAAGGGCTTCTTGTGTGTAGGCTGGTGAGCGAGCAGCTGTGGTCTCTCTGGAGAAACTGGAAACGAATGAAAAAAGATGCATAAGCAGCTGAAGCAAGGACTCGAGGCATCTCAGCCACACCGACCTCAGGCCTGGCACACTGACCACCTCTCCTGGAGACTGAGGGATAGCTCTGTGGTAGAGGGCTTGCCTAATGCAGCTGAGTCCTGAGTTCAATCCCCTGGCCTGCAATCAATCAATCAATCAATCAATGAGTGGTCTGAAGCCCAGGTTCTGGTACATGACTCCTAAAACCATTGGTTTCTCTGGCATGCTAACAGTGCCCATTGTGTCAAAATAGGACCACCTGCAGCTGGGGCCCAAAACTGAAAAAAATAAAAATGAAAGGAGAGAAGAAAAATTTCTCGGCGATAGACGTACATTACAGGTGAAAAAATTGCCTGGAAATGGACATATGTTACAGGGTGTGATGATCCCAGCACTCAGAAGGCAAAGTTGGGAAGGTCACAAGTTCAAGGCTAGTATGGGCTAGCAAGATATTGACTCAAAAATAAATTAATAGAGACATACAGAACAGAACCTGACGGTTGCTGTTTCTTATTTCCCACAAACTTTCATGAGGAAAAGCAAACCCACACATCCTGGAGAGAAGAGTGAGAGCAAATGCCAAGGCCAGATCTGGTCACTAGCAGCCTGGTCCAAGATAAAAATGACCTCGCATACTTCTGGGGGAGGAAATGAGGTCACATCTCTGCAGCTTCTAGCACATGTCTGTGTCACAAGCTTTGTAAACAAGCATTACAGGCTCAGGTTTCTTGACAATGTTCAGTTAGCATTCAGTGTTCTGAATTCAACATCTAGCATGCTGCAGCCTGAAGACAGGCATTAGAAACAGAGATGGGAGATGTGGCAGGACCATGAGCCGCTGCTAGAGAGATCAAAAGCTGCAGAATCCAGCCCACACCTAGGTAAGGGAGCACATTTTATCCTGCCATGGCGGCTCTTATGTCTATTGACTCGGAGGGTCTCATACATCTCAGCAGTACAGTCAGTGCCTGTGACAGACACAAAGCCAGTGCCCAGTGAGTTCACAGCAAACATGCTGCAGAGGTTGTTCTGTGCTTCCTCATCACAAGATGTCTCGTGTTAACGTGGGTGCGGCCCCAGTTATCCCGAACTTGCTGAGTGCACAGCACACATGTCAGCATTCTGCCCTCCAGGTACGTTACCAGACATGATCCTGGAATAAGAGAGATAGCAGTGGTACTGAAGGATGTGGGCTGGACGGACTGTTATTTGAGAATATGAAGAAGAATGAAGGAGAAAAGAAAGAAAAAGGAGGAGGAGGAGGACAAGAAGAAGGAAGAGGAGGAGGAGGAGATGAGAAAGGAGAGAAGATGGAGAAGGGAGGAGGAAGAGGAGGTGGAGGAAGAAGAGGAAGAGGAGAAAAAAGAAAAAGAAGATGATAAAGAAGGGAGAGAAGAAGAAGGTGAAGAAGGAGAAGGAGAAGTCAGAGAAGATGGAGGAGGGGAAGGAGAAGAAGATGATGAAGAAGCTGATGTTACAGAACAAGGAGTAAAAACATTCCTTCAAGGAGGCCTGGACTTGTTCTTGTTTCTAATATTTTACTTACATATTTAGAAATACTTAGTCAGGGCCAGAGCGTTGGCGCTGCATTAAAAGCACTATATGCTCCTGCAGAGGACCTGGATTCGATCCCCAGCACCACATGGCGGCTCACAACAATCTGTAATTCCAATGTCAAGGGATTTGATACTCTCTTCTGACTTCCATGGGCACCAGGTACACATGTGGCACACAGACATCCATGCAAGGAAAACATTACACACAAAAAAACAAAAAGAGTTTTTAAAATTCCTTGTCAATATAGAAAGTTGAACTATTGCTTAGCAATAAAATCTATCGAAAAACTTATGTCTGAAAGATTGGTGACAACAAGGGAGACTCAGGGGAGGTAGGAGGAGAGATTGTAAAAGCTCACATCAATTCTTCCGAACCAACTCCACCCCTAATAGTAATCGAGTCAATATAACCTGAACACCATGGAAGCATCTGTGCCAAGTGTAAGACAGCCGTTCTCTCAGTTACTCTCTCCACTGTCCCTCAAAGGGAACAAATGACCTTCATTTTCTCAGGAGAGAACCGACCTTGAAGGAAGAAGAGGAGGCTGCCCACTGTATTCGGGGTGCAGGACGCCCCCATTTTGGTTTCTCTTTCATTTTAAGCCACACTGACCAAGTACTTGAGGAAAGCAGTACCAAGGGTATGACGGTTAAGACTGCACACCTGACAGGATCTAGAGCAGTGGTTCTCAGCCTTCCTAAGCTGCGCCCCGTTAACACTGTCCCTCATATTGTGGTGACTTCAACCGTAAAATTATCTTCATGGCCCTTTATAATTGTAATGTTGTTACTGTTATTAGTTGTAGTATAAATATCTGTGTTTTCTGATGGTCTTAGGTAACCCCTATGAAAGGGTCATTTGACCTCTGCCCCCAAAGGGTCACTACCCACAGGTTGCAGACTGCTGATCTAGAGTCACCTGGAGACAGGCATCTCGGCCCGTCTGTGAGGGATTTTCTAGACAGGGCTACAGAAGAAAAAGACATGGCATAAATATGGGCAGGGGCCTGACTGAAAATCCACAGTGCTGATCTGTGTCTGTGTCCTGACAATGGACGCAATGTGAGCAAACTTCCTGCTGGCATGACTTCTGACATGATTTACGTGAACTCTCAAACTAGGAGCCACAATAAACTCTCCCTTACTTCTTCTTTTTTTTTCCATTAGATTCTTTAATTATTTTTTTTATTTTTTTATTATTTTATTAATTAATTTATTTAATTATTGAAGATTTCTGCCTCTTCCCCGCCACCACCTCCCATTCCCTCCCCCTCCCCCAATCAAGTCTTCCTCCCTCCTCAGCCCAAAGAGCAAGCAGGTTTCTCTGCCCTGTGGGAGGTCCAAGGACCACCCACCTCCATCCAGGTCTATTAAGGTGAGCATCCAAACTACCTGGGCACCCACAAAGCCGTTACGTGCAATAGGATCAAGAACCCATTGCCATTGTTCTTCAGTTTTCAGTAGTCCTCATTGTCCGTTATGTTCAGCGAGACCGGTTTTGTCCCATGAGGAACCCATGCTTTTTCAGACCCCGGCCAGCTGGCCTTGGTGAGTTCCCGATAGAACATCCCCTTTGCCTCAGTGTGTGGGTGCACCCCTCGCGGTCCTGAGTTTCTTGCTCGTGCTCACTCTCCTTCTGCTCCTCCTTTGGATCGTGAGACTTCAGTCCAGTGCTCCAATGTTGGTCTCTGTCTCTGTCTTCTTTCATCGCCTGATGAAGGTTAATATTCAGGAGGATGCTTATATGTTTTTCTTTGGGTTCACCTTCTTATTTAGCTTCTCTAGAATCACTTCTTTATTCTTTGTTATTTATTTTGTCATGGCAATGAAAAGAGTCCTACTATAGGGAGAACTTATTTTGGGTCACAGTTCCAGGAGGCTGAGTCAATCATTGCTTGGTCCTCTGTGCTCAGGCAGAATATCGTGGTGGCAGGGAAATGTGACAAAGGAAGTGGTTCCCCTCGTTGTGACAAGAAGCACAGCACAGGGAAAGAGACTCAGGGCAAAACACACTTCAAAATACAGGCCCAAGGCTAGGGAGATGGCTCAGCAGGTCGGAGCACGTGTGCAGTGCACGCAGTGAGGACCTCAGTTTGAATCCCAGCATAGATGGAAGAAGCTGAGTGTCACGTGAACACTTCATACTGGATCACTTTCTGTAGCACAAATTCTAATTGTTCTCAATAACAAAAACCCGGAGTCAGATATTAGGGGGTGAATGCTGAGAGATCAGAGAAGCAGAGTGACCAGCCACTAGAGAGACCTTTTACCTCTACCGAATCCTCAGACCAAAATGGTGATCCTGTCCTCTGACTGACTGCTTCAGACTGCACCTCAGAATTCATGACTGAATGCCATGAGCCCCTGTCTCCTCCCGCCTTATATTCCTCTCTCTGCCCAGCCATACCAGTCCCATCTCCACTTCCCTAGTGCTAGGATTAAAGGCGTAGGATCCCAAGTGCTAGGATCACCTTTGTATGAGTTCTGTTTCTCTTTTATAGACTGGACCATTTTCGTGTAGCCCAGGGTAGCCATGAACTAACAGAGATCCATCTGCCTCTGTCTCCTGAGTCCTGGGATTAAAAGTGTGCCATCACTGCCTGGCCTCTAGAGGCTTAGCTCTGCACTGTGATATTCAGGCAAGCTTTATTTGTTAAAACACAAAGTATCACTACAACTTTCCCTGTGCATTGTCAGCCCCTAGGGGTGAGAGCATCTTTTCCTGATTCAAGAAGAGGGTTTATTTTATCTCACAGCCTACTGACCAAGAAGGGAAGTCAGGGCAGAAACTCAAGGCAGAAACCTAGAGGCAGGAAATGATACAGAAACCAAGGAGAAATGTTGCTTACTGGCTTGCTCCCCATGGCTTGCTCAGCCTGCTTTCTTATGCACGCCAGGGCCACCTTCCCAGGGGTTGCCCAGCACACAATGGGCTAGGCCTGACCAAATCCATCATGAAATCACGGAAATGCCCAACAGGCTTGCCTACAAGGCTGATCTTATGGAGGCATGTTCTCAGTTCAGCTTTCTGCCCACAGGACTCTAACTTGTGTCAAGTAGACAAACATCTAGTCAACACACACCCCATCCTAAGAAAGCTGTCTGCTTTCCCATAAGCCTCAGCTCCTTTTGGGCAGGTCAGAGGCAGGAAAAGATGAACATTTTTCATCTTGGGTGACAGGGGCCTGTAATGGGACCTTTAAGCCTGACTGATGGATGACTTTGCAGACACATCCAAGCTCTGAGTTCAACCCCCATCCCCGACAGTAGATACTTGGCACATGCCAGCATCCTTGGTGGATCAGAATTCAGGGAATGCCTGAGCTTCGGCACCCAGCTCTGTTGCTGGAGAAAGACCATGAGAACACACAGTCTCTGGGTGCTCAGAGCTCAGGCCTAGAGATAGGACAGGGTCCACTAAAGCCAGGGCAGTGGAGAGTGCTACAAAGGCCAGCACTTGCCTGTGCCCTACAAGGCCCACCCTGGGGTCAAGGGCATCTCCTGGCAAGAGAAAAGACTAATCTCTTCTAAGACTGTAGAAGCTCTGAAATGCTATCCACCCTGGGGTCAAGGGCATCTCCTGGCAAGAGAAAAGACTAATCTCTTCTAAGACTGTAGAAGCTCTGAAATGCTATCCACTCTGGCTCTCAAAACCCCTTTTTGTTGAGGCCACCAACTGTTGCTAAGAGACCAAGCAGGTTTACTGGCACCATGGAAGGGAATCCCCAGAGTGCTGTGCAGAACCAGCCCTGGCAGCTGCCTGGTGCTCTACCCACATCCTTGTCTGTCTTCTGGAGCCAGAGGTCTCAGTCAACAGCCAGTGGCTGTTCTGAGAAACCACTTGCTTGCAGTGAGCTGATTATGCCAGGCAGTCCCCAGAGAGAGGAGGAACTCTTCATCTTGGGCCTCCTTCTAAATAAATGGGGCTAATTAAACATCAGCTGGCCTCCCACTGTGATGGTTGGGAATTAAAGTGACAATGGGCCCAGGAGAAGGCTCAGCAAGGAAAAGTGCTTGCCACACAGACCTGGAGACCTGAGTTTGATCCTGGGAGCCAACACAAAGGTGAAAGGGAGAACCAATTCCACAACATTGTCCTCTCTCCTCCACGCATGAGCCTTGAGACATTCACCTCCCCACCACACAATTAAGAAAAAGATTCATGAAAGTGACATAAAAGCCTCTCGACCAAAGAATGGATAAGGAAAATGTGGTACATTTATGCAATGGAGTATTACACAGAAGAAAAAAAATAATGACATCTTGAAATTTGCAGGAAAATGGATGGAGCTAGAAAACATCATTTTGAGTGAGGTATCCCAGACCCAGAAAGACAATTATCACATGTACTCACTCATTAGTGGTTTTGAAACATAAAACAAAGAAAACCAGCCTACAAATCACAATCCCAGAGAACTTAGACATCAATGAAGATCCTAAGAGAGACATGCATAGATCTAATCTACATGGGAAGTAGAAAAAGACAAGATCTCCTGAGGAAATTGAGAATATGGGGACCTTGAGAGAGGGTTGAAGGGGAGTGGAGAGGCAGGGAAAAAAACAGAGAAAAATGTAGAGCTCAATAAAAATCAATTTAAAAAATTTATGAAAGTGATATCAAGCTGGACAATAGTAATCAATGCCTTTAATCCCAGCTCTCCAGAGGCAGAGACAGGCAGATCTCTGTGAGTTTGAAGCCAGCCTGGTCTACAGAGTGAGTTCCAGGATAGCCAGAGCTACAGGGTGAGCTCCTGTCTCAAACAAATAATTAGTTAAGTTAAATTATAAACAAACAAACCAGATAAAACAAACAAAAAAGCCAAAGAGAAACCACACCAAAAAAAAAAAAAAACACTACAGAGATACACATTGACACGGAAATTTCATTAAAAAGCAAAATCAGAAACAAAAATATATAACCAAAACACCTGTAAGCTCAAACAACAACAACATAAAGCCCAGGCAAAGCATTATGAGACAAAGAACACCCTTCAAAAATACCACTCAGTCTGTTTTATGTTGGCCATCTATTGCTAAGCATAGAGCCTGCCCTCAAGAGTGCATTGTGCACCCAGTGAGACTCCACCAGAGAAAACTAACTTTCCCTTCATGGCAGTTATCAGTTGGAGATAATGTCTAGATTAGGGATAGGGGCTGGTTGTCCACTTGGCCTCTCAGGACTAGGACCCCACCTGGGGTAGTCCCACGCAGGCCCTATGCTTGCTGCCACAGTTGCGAGTTCGTGTGTGTTGGTCCTGTTGTGTCTAGAAGGTTTGTTTCCCTGGTGCCCTCCATCCCCACTAGCTCCTACACTCTTTCCATCTCCTCTTCCACAAATTCCCTGAGTCCTGAGGGGAGGGATTTGATGAAGGCGTTTGATTAGGACTGGGTGCTAGGCTTAGGCTCTTTCAGGTGTACGCCCAGGAGGTGGGTCATGAGGTAGTTCTAATTTTAGTCTGCTGAGAGCCCTCCACGTGGATTCCTATGGTGACCACAGAAGTTTATTTTTTGAATTCTTTTTTTGATTTTAGTATTCTCCTTCTTTCTTGCAATCATTGATTGTTTGAATGGTTCTTGTAGAAGAATCTGGCAGGCCATTGTGGGGAGGTTACTCTACTCTGGTCTTATCCAAACTCTGCTGGTCAAATAAGTCAGGCCCTGCTGAGGTGACCTCCCTCAGGCTGTGGTTTCCCACCAAAATTCTTTTTCAAAGAAATCACCCATGGAAAGGGCACTGTGGTGTGAACAGTCTGAGACAGGTAGGCCCCAGGCTCAGGACAGAGTACTGTGGTGTGAAGAAGCAGAGGCTGGTGGGCCCCAGGATCAGGAGAGAGCACTGTGGTGTGAACAGGCAGAGGCAAGTGGGCCTCGGGTTCAGGAGAGAGCACTGTGGTGTGAACAGGCTGAGACAGGTGGGTCCCAGGCTCAGGAAAGTGCACTGTGGTGTGAACAGGCTGAGACAGGTGGGTCCCAGGCTCAGGAGAGAGCACTGTGGTGTGAACAGGCAGAGGCAGGTGGGTCTCGGGGCAGAAGAAGAAATCAGAAGAGCTTCAGTTTCACCTTATCTGTGGGATGGGATACTTGGTGGTGGTCATGAGGTTTGGTGTGTTCTCTATAGAAAAACACCACACAAGCAGGTCCTGGTTCACAGTAAATGCTTCCCAAATGTTGATTACTCGATTTTTTCAAAAAACAAAATAAAAGCAGAACTGCTTTGGATAGAACTGTATGGAGCCCCTGGATGTTTGACAGAGGCCTTTGGGAAACAGGGACCACTGGGCTGCACAGAACAGAGTTGGCTGAGATGGGCCCTGAGCTGGGGTTCATGTTATGGCAGAAGTTGGGTACAAGTGTTGGAGAGCCGACCTTCAGGGGATAGGGTACTTTCTCTCTCTATCCCAGCTTCTCTGCATGCTGTTCATCAGTAGGAGGTTGAAAACACCATGGGGAAGTGATGGGGCAGATTTTGGCTTGTCACTTGATCTCTTTTTGTCTGGCTTCTGCCATGTCAGGCCTCCTGACAGCACCCCATCTGCGAGCTGCCCTCAGCCCTACAGGTTTATTGAGAGATTTTTTTCTGCTCACACTTTTGTCTGCTTCTAGCAGCCTCAGGCTATGCTCTTCTTAATAGCAATGTTTGGTGATGCATTTTATGTAACTCTGTGTTACAATGAACATCAAAGTTTTCTTTAAAACAGGGTCTTGCTGGGTGTATCCCAGGTTCACCCTGAACTCAAGATCCTCCTGCCTCACCCTCCCAAGTACTGGGAATATAGGCCTGCAGCAGGACACTCTGCTCCTGGTACCAATAGTGAAGTCCCAGGAGCTGGTGCAGGTGTTGGCATCATCTAGAAGGCCCTCTGTAAGTTGGTCTTGGACCAAACAGGAGTGACCTGTAAAATGTGCTTGAAAATGGGTGGGGTTTAAACTGGCTCTGGAGACCGTTAGTTTTCACCAGACCGGATTTTTTTATAAAGCAGTAGAACTTTTTCAGGAGCCTGCAGGTATCTGTAAAAGGAACATTTTAGAGGACAATTAAAGGGAATTGGGAACTCTGGATCTCTGAAGACACATCTGAAACCTGTTAATCTTGGACTATGAAGCCCGTGAAAGAGGCACACTTGTTTGTATTTTTAGCAGAAAACTTAACAAATGAAGTAATGAGTTATGAGCTACCAGCACCTTAAGTCATCCAATGCATTAGACAGATCTGGGAGGGATAAATGAGCAGAAATGAGACATCTTTTTGAGCTACACAGGCAACCCCAAATCTCTCTGCAGTCTTTGGAGAACACCAGCCTTAGAAGCAGTGCTTGCCATTAGCTGCTGAATTCAGGAGGCCCGAAGATTTTCCTGTTGGGGGAAGATTTAGTCTGCCTGTCTTGGCAGGATGAGACCATTGGTCCCCTGTGTAGCGTCCAGAAACCTGATGAGGTGGTGGAAGGCCTCTTTTTGCTGTGTGAGTGGCTTTGCCATACCCAAAGGCAAGCCTCAGGCAGACGGTCTTTTGTAACCATCCATCTTCTTGGAGGAGCTATAGGGTGCTGCAGGAGCTGGCATGTCTCTGTGTTAGAAGCTCTTGTGTTAAATGCCGTACTCTCAGATCTGTAAAGGCACTTGAGAATTGGGTACCACTGCTTGTAAGTTATATTTAAATTAGACATATAAGTTAAATTTAGACATGCTTTTACCCAATTAGTTACAGCTTATCAATGTTAGTAAATGTAAGAAAATTAAAAGGAATATTTTAGTAAGTTAAAGAATTTTGGAGGTGGAATGTCTCCTTGGTAGGTCCAGCACACATGAATACTCTTACCCAAGATGGCACTGAGATCAAAATGACAACTACCTACATGTTTGCATTTTTTAAAGCTGTTGTGATCTGTAGTTACACGTGTTACAGATCTGAAGACACTCACACATACACACAGAGAAATAAGGCAAGCATACTGTGTAAACAAACACACATACACACACAGACATAAAAGCATAGTTGTGGCCACATTATTTTAACAGACAAATGAACTTTTTTTTTTTAGGAACCCGTGTTAGCTGACCAGAATCCAGGGAAGCACACAGGTGCTCCTATTAAGGACCAGGTTAGCAGATGCTGCAAGAGGGAACAGAAACATAAGGATGGAAGAATTACACAGTTTTAGAGTGGAAGGACGGGGGGCGGGGAACAGATCCATTGTAGGATCCCAGCGTGACCAGATTAATGCCAGGAATGGAGACAAACAGCAAACAGCTGGAGAAGTGAGGAGGGGGAGGGGAGGAGGGGTGGGAGTGGGAGCAGGAGCAGGAGCACGCATCCAGAAACCATGGGCATTCAGAGGAGCCTTGTTTGTTTTTCATTAGGCATTAGATAGCCCCAATTTAACAGAATTTTTATAAAAGGCAGCACGAGGGCATTCGGAGATCAGGCCTAGAATTGCAGGTGTCCATTTTTACAAGTCTATGCCGAGTTTCGGAACTCAAAGTCTACCACAATGTGTCCACTGTGATAAGACTCTTGAGTCAAAAACAGAGGGGTGTGAGAATGCCTTGGGCAGGAGTCTCCTCTGAAGGAGCCCATGAGGGCAAGGACTGCCTCACCCCTTCATCAGGTCAGGGGTCAGGCACTGGCCATGACTTCAACAGACTGCCAGACAAGCAAATTAGGCCCTGGGCCTTAGGGGCATTGACTTGAACAAAGGGGAACTCACCCAGCTGAAGCCGATCTTAGCCTGGTGGAGGGCACGGGCGGGAAGGGCATTTTCCAACGTGTAGCCCTGGGCCAGTGGGAAAAAAATAACCCCCCTACGACCTCCAGATGTAAAGCTTTCCCACCCAACAAACTGAGAGGAGATGCTGATGCAATAATCTAAATCAGACCAAATCAAACCACATTAGAAAAAGCCCAGGTTTAAAGGATGCCAGCGCTCCTGGGTAGCCGTGGAAAAATATGGAGTGGGGAAGGAGAACTGGGGAGACCACATGTTCGTTCTCTGGGGGACAGTTTAAATAACCTGTGGGAGTGGTCTTGGCCTTCCCTGGGGAGGGGTCACTGTTTGGTGGGCTTTCTCAGAGGTGGAGTCTTACTGTGGCAACTCCCAGGGGAAGGGGCTTGGAATGGAACTTTCCACCAAACAGGGTCCACACTCTCATCCAGTGTGGGTGATGTGAAGGTCTCCCAGGGTTTTTGCTGAACTGAGCTGAACTCCTACCATGTCCCACCAGGTGACAGAGTATAGGGTCAGGGGCTTTCCAGCCCGAGGGAACAGGAAGCTGGACTTCCTGGAAGACAGGTGGTTCCTTCACGATCCACCATGACGTCCTGGGGAGATGGGGCATGGTGAACGCTGAGACTGGGCTAGGGCATCAGGAGGGTCTTGCCTGTACTAAGAGCGGAGGTCTGATTCATGCAGCGGTGCTCAGAAGTGCTAGCGTTCTCAGGGTTGGTTACACAGAGGATCAGGGAGCACGGCACACACTTGGTGAGCATAGAGAAGGGAAGGAGGGAGGCTAGTGGTTTTGGGGGAGCTCCAGCTGCAGAGCTGGCAGAGCCTGCAGTACCATAGCCAGATGCATGCATGGGATGCATGATCATCCACTTGGCACTCCCAGCACCTCCTGGAACTTGGCCAGCCCAGGAACTTGCCAGGAGCCTTTCCCTGGCTGACTGCCGGGTTCTCCAAGTGACCTTTCTGTGACCCTCCTGCACCTACTTGTTTTCTCTGAAGGCCTTTCTTTGCAGGACTAGGGCTCTCCTCCACCTGGTGCACAAGGCCCTCAGCTCATCATCAAAGGCAATCTTCTTGGGAGTCCACCTGTAGTCATTACTTTCTTCCCTCAGAGTGACAGAATGTCTGGCAGAGATGGCATGAAGGAAGGAAAGTACTTGTTGGGCTCATGTTTCAGAGGATTCTGTCTGTCACCCGTTGGCTGCTTGGGCAGAATATCCTGGCAGCCAGCTTGTTTGGTGAGGTCTTCATCTCACAGTGGGCAGGAGCCTAGCAGGATAGCTACAGGAAGGGGCAAGGTTGAGCACAATTCCAGGTTGCCCCCCTCTCCACCAGGCGGGAAGTGAAGTCTCAGCCTCCTAATAGTGTGTTCCCACCATCCGTTCACATCATGTGTTCACACCATCCATGAGTCTGGTAGGTTCCTCAGGCCACAGACACACCCTGTGCCCCCACAGCTCTCAGTCTGGTCAGGTGGGATCCCTCACGCTGGGTCTCTGATGGGAAGGTCAGCTTCGTCAATGAGACAGTGTAGAGGCACGTGGGAAGGGAGTCAGGGAGTCTCATCAAGCAGTTGTCTAGATCAAGCTGGCCTGTGGGTGAGTCTGGGGTGACTGTCCCGAATCCATTAACTGATCTGGGAAGGCCCAACCTCAAAGTGGGTGGCGCCACTGCCTATGTTTGGAGCCTGAACTGAGAGGAGAAATGGAGTGACAGTTGTGACTGTGGTCATGTGACCCTCTCCTAGCTCCTCCCCCTCCCCCCGCAGTGACCGGCTGTAACTGTAGGAGGAACAACCCTTTCCCCACTCAACTTGTTCTCCATAGGGGTATTTTGTCACAGCAACAAATGTTTGGGTCCCTTGTTCATTTCTACTCAGCATTGTTATATGCCTGGGACTCAATCGGTCACCTCCAGACCTCACACATGTGGCCGACTGCTGGCCTATGTTAACCAGGGTGATGGGCTGGCTCACAGCACACAGGGAGCACCTTTGTGGGGCTCACAGTTCTGGTGGGGCATTTAAGTGAAATGTAGATGAGAAACTGACTTGGAGCAATGGTAATAAAAGGCCCCTCACACATTAACACAAAGCCACGCTTGATGCAAGTAACTATTTTCCAAACAGAGCCTGCTTGATGTGGAGATGGTGAATGTTTCTGGGGTCTCTTCACTGGGTTGGGGAGTCTCTGGTCTCTCACCCTGTTCCTGTGTCAAACACTGGGTGAATTTGGCACAGTGGAGACTGCAGTCTGTAGAAATGCCCATCCTGGGGCTGGAGAGGTGGCTCAGAGGTTGAGAGCACTGGTTGATCTTCCAGAGGTCCCGAGTTCAATTCCCAGCAACCACATGGTGGAGCTCTTGTGCCCTCTTCTGGCCTGCAGGCCTACATACAGGCAGAACACTGTATATGTAATAAATAAATCTTTATAAAAAGAAGTGGCCAGCAGATGGCAGCATCACACCAAATCCTCTGTTCCCTTTTCTACTGGGTTTGGGTTGAATCTTCTCCCGGTGGCCCCAACCTTTGGTGCTGCTCTAATGGGGACAGCTGTGGGGTCCCAGGGCTTAAGGGATCTGGGTGGGGTCTGGCATGGGTGAGGGGGTAAGGGTCTGGAGTGAGTGCAGCTGAAGACAGAAAAAGAAGCGTCTTCACAGACACAAAGCTGGCAACAGCCCTCCATGAACCTCAGGTTTTCCCTCTGTAAAATGGGCACGCTGTTTCTAGGTTCATGCTGCCAAACTGTTCTTGGCAAGGGTCATTTTATTTTATTAACACTGGTTTTCCCCTCAACCTTCTTCCCAGGTACTCAAAGACCCAAGACCCCACAGATGCTGGGGGTGTGCCTGTAGCCAAGACTCCCTTCCCATTCCATTCCCAGGCCTATGGCCATCTCACATTGGTCGACAACAAGAGGTCAATACTATACTCTTCGCTAGTGCTTCTTGGATGCCAGGCTCAGGCTGAATGTTATGCTCATTGACGAGCAAACTGCCACCAGATTTTCCCTGTCTCTATTGCTTAAGGTGTGTGTGAGAGGGGGTAGCCTGATGATGTTCAGAGAAGACAAGAAACTTACCCAGAGGCACACAGCAGGAGGACTGGAAAGCTGCTTCAAGGTGGTGCCACACACACACGGGGTGAATACACCCCAAATGCTGAGCCTGTCTTCTCATCGAGTTTGAGGCTGCACTGGGGCTGTGCCTCCATTGTAGGGCACTTCACACACACACACACACACACACACACACACACACACACACACACTACACCACCACTGCTGCCGCTGCCGTCACCACCGCCACTATTACCACCAAACCAGCCAATGGCTGTGAAGATGAGCCTGGCGGTATCTCCTCTCTGGAGAAGATGTTTTGCTCTGAGACCAATCAAAATTGGGGAGGAGGGAACCTCAATTAAGAAAATGCCTCTATAAAATAGGTCTTACTAAAGCCTGTAGGGTATTTTCTTAATGAGATTGATGGGGAAAGCCCAGTCTACTGTAGGTGTGGTCATCCCTGGGCTGGTGATCCTGGGTTCTATAAGAAAGCAGGCTGAGCAAACCATGGGGAACAAGCCAGTAAGTATCACCCCTCCATGGCCTCTGCTTCAGCTCCTGCCTCCAGGGTCCCGCCCTGCTTGAGTTCCTGCCCTGACTTCCCTCAGTGCTAGGCAGTGAGACGGAAGTGTGGGCGGAATAAACCCTTTCCTCCCCAAGCTGCTTTGGTCATAGCGTTTCATCACAGCAATAGCAACCTTGTGTAAAACATGGGTGCTACGGGGCCTCCTGGGGCACTAGGGAGACAGGGGTTCTGTGCACAGACCCCCAAGTGAGAGCAATCAAATCAAATCAGCGATTCACCTCCGTGTAGCTCAGGCCAGTTTGACCCGTGGACAGAAGGAGGGTCAGTCATATTGTAAGGACATGTGAGCTGGGGTGAGCTGGGACCTCTCAGAGGAGGCTGCACGTGACCGTCGAGAGACATCAGCCCTGTGCCCCTGGAGCTTGACTCTGGAGTGAACTAATACTGGGTTGACATGAAGGCCCGGTGGGTGAAGGTTCTTGCTGTCAGAAGGAGGGGACCAACCCCAGAAAGTTGTCCTCTGACATTCACACGACCTCTGTGGCATGGGAGCCTCCTCCAATAAAATACCTGAATAAAGTTTAAAAAGGTTCAAGTATTGAAGGTTCAAATCCTTAGCTTGGGGGAACCACGGGGAGTTGGAAGAACATTTAGGAGATGATCTCGTGAGAAATTCTTAGGCCTCTGGGGTGTTGCCTGGAATATTGGATCCTGTTCCATCAAGTACCCATCCTGAGGCCCCGCCTCACTGCAGTCC
Organism: Chionomys nivalis; assembly: GCF_950005125.1. Taxonomy (NCBI): domain Eukaryota; kingdom Metazoa; phylum Chordata; class Mammalia; order Rodentia; family Cricetidae; genus Chionomys; species Chionomys nivalis. Next base: position 126,233,945 of record NC_080088.1, on the reverse strand, counting down.
CAAAGCACTGAGGATGTCATCGCTTACTGAAGCCTTCCAGACTGTGAGCCAAGTTAGTCTTCTCTCTCTTTAAGCTGACTAGCTCAGGCATTGTGTCATAGAAAGCTTAGGAATACAGGCTTTAAGAGGTGAGGACTTGGGTAGCGGGAGCATCCAGGCCAAGTCCCACCATGGGAAGGGATCTGGTGAGACATAGGGATCCTGGTGAGGCCAGAGCACAAGGGGCTCTGGAAGCGAGGGATGGCGGTGTGGGGGTTGGTGGTGAGTGGGATCCAAGTCATACAGAGCCTACTCAGGCTTTGTGAGGGTTGTTTAGAAGCCACTGGGCATTTGCAGACCAACACAACCAAGGAGTGCACCATGGTTCCAGCCTTGGTCTGCACAATGGGAGTGGAGTGAGGAGCCCAGGAGAGGCCTGCAGGGGCTCAGTGGGAGACTCAGTCATGACAGAGTTCCCACAGGTGTCAGTGGGCTGGGACTCCTCCTCCACAGTGGCCCTGCTGTTCTGAGCGTGGTATCTGTCACCTTTGTTTTTCTCCCAGACTTGCCCAGCCTTTGGTCTACAGGCCACACGCCTGCATGACAGCTGGGAATGCAGCCAAACACCAAAACCAAAACTTACATAAAATGTGAGATAATCTAATGGTATTTGGTAACTCAGTTGTACATTTCTCAATTGTGAATTTTGTGGATGACAACTGTCAATGTCGCAGAGTCAAAAAGGTTGGACCCACCTGCCTCTCCCTCCTTTCTCCCACACTCTTCTTTTCTTTTTTGTTTTTCTAAGACAGGTTTGGTTTTCTCTGAGTAACAGCCCTGGCTTTCCTGGACCTTACTCTGTAGACCAGGCTGGCCTCAAATTCACAGAGATCCTTCTGAGTCTGCCTCCCAAGTGCTGGGATTAAAGCGTGCACCACCACTGCCCGTCTCCCCCAGGGTTTTGCAATGCAGTCCAGGCTGACCTTGAGCTAATGATCCTCCTATCTCCTGAGTGTGGGGGTCATGGGCTTGTGCCACCATGGCTGTCAACCTTGCCCCACTTCATATTCCCTGTCCTTGTCCACGTTGAAGGGCTCTGGCCTCCCATGAGGTCCCATGGCCTCATAGACTGAGCACTGGGTTTCCGCTCTCATTCAGGTGCTCCAGCTGTGTGACGTGGGCAAGTTCTTTCCTCACAGCCTCAGCTTCCCCACATTCATGGAATCACTCTTGGCTCAAGAAGAGCAGGACCAGTGAAGGGTGCCTGTCTGTGCTGCGGGGAATGTTTGAATCAAGGAAGGTTCTCCAGACAATTTATGCGTCTGTGTTTCCGGCAGGTTTGAAGGGTAGAGGCAGACCTTCACTGCCATCCTGGTGGTCCGGAAACACTACAGGCACACCACCAGCACCCATTAAAAGTGATCTTTGTCAAACATCAAGGTCACCTTGTATGTGATGACCAGGCGCCACCTATCTGTTTCCCTGACTCCAATGGACCCAGGACAAGAGCATGGAGATGTCACGTCCTCACGTCTTGGCTCTTGGGTGTCCCATTGTGACAGAATGTGACTTTTCACGTGGAGCTGTGAGCAAGAATCTACTCACTACAGACAGGACATCAGTGACAGACAATGAGACCACTGCATGCAGGTCCAGCTTAGGGGACCAGTGAGTTTACTGGGGTCACTTGCAGGAGTGTGGACGACTGGAAGGCAGCCTCTGTTTCTGCTTTTCTAACTCTGATTCTGGGCTTGGGAATCTGGTAGACTGGAGCTTCCTCAGGCTTGTGGATTTGTTTACCTCATGAGCCTCCCTCAGAGAGGGTGCTGCTGTGTAAGCCCAGAGTCCAAAGAAATCCCTTTGCCCCTGAGTCCATCCGTGTGAGGTATTTGGAAACAGCAATGGCTTGTTAACACCCCTGAAAACAACGTGCCCAGGACTCATGCAGCTTAGAGAGGTACAAGGCTCCATTACTTTAGAGAACACTTGCCAGGGGTTCTGAGGCTCAGGTGTTTTGTGCTGCTTCATTCTGAGAGAGAGAGAGAGAGAGAGAGAGAGAGGGAGGGAGGGAGGGAGGGAGGGAGGGAGGGAGGGAGGGAGGGAGGGAGGGAGAGAGAGAGAGAGAGAGAGAGAGAGAGAGAGAGAGAGAGAGAGAGCTGCAAAGTGTCCCTGGATGCCCTGCTGGAAGCCCATGCCAGCAGATGTGTGCTGAAGGAATAAACAAGATTTGAGGCAGAGATGTGGGCATGAGCTTTATCCCTTCCAGCCCTCAGTCCTCATGGGCAGTGCCCACATGGGACACCAGGTCTCACTGCATTTCTGTGCTCCCGGAAAACGTCTCCAGCCCCACAGGCATTAGCTGCTCATTAATACACAGCACTCTGAGAGTCATCTGTAATCAGATGCTAACCGAGTTTGCCGTGGGAGTGGGCGGGCCAGGTCACGGACGAAAGCCGAGCCAGCTGATGGTTATGATCGATCGATAACCTATTTATTTCCCACAGTTTCTATTAACCTCTGCAAGCCGATCGTGGTTTCAATTTGGAAAGCTGGGGCCTGCTTTGCTGACTGGACGAGTCTGATTGAAAGCCGGCCCCTGATGTGACCCCAAGGGCGAAATCCAATTAAAATGATTTTCACTTGTAGATTAATATTTTTAGCATGTTCTACATCCTGGGATTTATCATCCCTGGCAGTAAGTAATGCCTTGTGACAGGAGCAGGTGGATTGGCGTGGACATCAATAGTAGTAGTGATTTGTTAGCTCGCCAGGACCTGGGACAGCTTTGGGGTGGCAGTCAGAGCAGTTTCTGGAGGTGCCCTCTCTGGTCCACGTCCCTGCAAGCCTTTCCTGGGAGGTCATTGGGTCTGTCTGTGCCTGAGCAAGCCATCTTGGGCTCCTGGGCTCTTGGAAGACTCGTGTGATGTCACATGTACTCTGTAATCTGCTATGGTTTCTGTGCCCTTCCCTGGGGATGGCCCCCACTGTCCTCATCCACACTGTGCCAGACACTGCAGCTGGCTGTTTGGGGCAGAAGCAGAGACCATGCTAAACTAGGCCAATGGAAGCTTTGTGGGTCCGCCAGTTGAATGATGAAGGCTTTACTCAAACTTGGTCGATCCGTGTCTTCCCTGGGAAGTGGAAATGAAGCAGGAGGGACAGGATCCCACTGGGCAGTTCAGGGGCTAGGCAAGCTCTCCCTGCTCTTAACTCCCATGGTACCGACCCTGGGAGAGGATGATGAGGCCACCGAGGAGGGACATGGGTTTTCTGGTACATTCTACTCCCCAGGCCTGGTTCTTTCTCAAGAGCTGGGTGAATCCAGGCTCCTGAAGTTTTGCACCTGCCTCCCAGTTTTTTTTAATTTATTTTTATTATTTTATTACTTAAAAAATACCAATCCAAATTCCCACTACCTCCCCTCCTCCCACTCCTTCCACACACCCTTCCCTCCACCCCCTCCAGTCTTAAGAGAGGGCAAGGAACCCTACCCTGTGGAAAGTCCAAGGCCCTCCCCACTACATCCAGGCTGAGCAAGATATACATCTAAAGAGAATAGGATCCCAAAAAGCCAGTACATGCAGTAGAGACAAATCTCAGTGACAATGTCAGTGGCCTCTCAGTCTGCCCCAACTGTCAACCACATTCAGAGGGTCTAGTTTGATCCCATGCTCGCTCACTCCCAGTCCAGTTGGAGTTGGTGAGCTCCCATTAGCTCAGGCAAACTGTCTCAGTAGGTGACCCCCTCATGGTCTTGACCTCCTTGCTCATACTCTCACTCCTTCTACTCTTCAACTGGACCTTGGGAGCTCAGTCCAGTGCTCATTGTGGGTCTCTGTCTCTGTTTCCATCTGTTGTTGGTCTGTCTCCCCGTTTTATGACAGTTCTCTGCCTCCTCTGTGTTGGTGAACTTGACTGAGTCTGTTCCTTTCAACCCAAAGTGGCCTAATCATTTAGAGTCCGAGGGGTATCCATAACAGGCTGGGTGCTGGGGACTGGGTTAAATTTAGCACCCACAAGCCATTCATGATGGTGCCTATATCAGAAGCAACCACTGACTAGGCGTCTGACCAGAGCCCCAACATCTCTTCCTCCAGAGGAAACAGGGCACCTGTGTGGTGCCTCTGCCGAAGCCGCATAGCGTGGGACTGAGAGGGACCCAGCACAGCATCCATGGTCAGGCAAGCCAGTCTCAACTTAGAAGCCCTCTGCTTTAGAAGTGTGTTTGTGTGTGCATGCTCTGGGCCTCTCATCACTGTCCCCTGGCTCTGTCTGGAGGCCATCATCCAGGCCTGGTCATTTCACGTGACATGCTGGGAACAGAGCATTTGCCGGGTATGCACGGGCCCAGAGTTTGAGCCTCAGGATCACCACCGAAAGTTCAAATCCAGTAATAAAATAGAAATTTAGCAGTCTGTCCCACAAGGTTCCATGGTATTGTCTTGACCATGGGTGTCCTGAGGACTTGCCTACTTCACAGTCTTGCTTCATCTCCCAATGTCTTTGCTTTCTGGGGACATGTGTGCCCCCTTATCACATTGTTGAAAAGGCTGGAAGGGGGGCAGCAGACCAGATCCCTGACAGAAACCAGATCTTAGATCTTTCACTAGAATGGACAGGGCTGAGCAAGTATGTCTCATGAAAACCACACTTATGGGTGACCATCAACAATCACCCCACAATCTCTTCTGCTGGCTCAGCAGGCCCCCAAAGCCCTTCTGCTGGCTCAGCAGATGTCCCCCAGACTTCTGCAGGCTAAAGATAGCTTTCCCTATCCTGCTGCTGGAAGATGCTAACCACTAGGATCTTCCACCATTCAGCCCCCACACTAATCTTCCCTCCATCAACCAGCCTCTCTGGAATTCCCCTAACTTTGCGTAAGAGGAGCTTGAGACCCTCTTTGGATCACTCTTCCGCCACCCCAACGTTGGAATCAATAAGCGCCCTTGTTGCTGCGTAGGCAGTTGTTGGTCTTCTTTGGGGGCTTTTTCTTGGACCCCAACAATTGTATGCATCTGCATAACTCTGGGGACTGTAGGTTCCATGCTGGATGTCCGCCATCATATTCTAATATGTTTGCCTGGTATAATGGGAACTGTGTGCCTTTTGACCTGCCATCCTTACCTATAACAGTTTGAATTAGAAATGTCCCCAAGGTTTTGGGCACTTGAATGCTTGTTCTCCAGTTGGCGACATTAGTTGGCAGAAGTTTAGGTGGTGCAGGTCTCCTAGAGGAAGTATGTCACTGGGGGGGTGGGCTTTGAAATAAAAGGCCTCACCTACGTTTATTTCCTTGTTCTGCTTCATGCCTGCGTTCAGCTCAGCTGCGAGAGCCCAGCTTCTCGTTCCTGTACAATGTCTGTCACTTGCTCTCATGCTTCCTGCCCCATGGACTCTTTCTGGAACTGTAAACAAAAATAAGCTCTTTCTTCTATAAGTTCCCTTGGTCATGTTGTTTTTAAAAACCAACAAAAAACTAAGAGAATGCCTGTCCAGTCACACTGCCTCTGTGCCCATGACCACCTTGGCATCTGTGTCCTTGACCACCTTTGCTATTGTGCTCACGATCACCTTGGCATCTGTGCCCATGATCATATTGGTATCTGTGCCCATGACCATCTTGGCACCTATGTCCATGACCACCTTGACATCTGAGTCCATGACCACCTTGGCAATTGTGCCAATGACTACCTTGGCAATTGTGTCCATAATGACCTTGGCATCTGTGCCCATGACCACTTTGGCCTCTAGGTTCATGACCATCTTGGCATCTGTGCTCATGATCAACTTAGTGTCTGTGTCCATGACCACCTTGGTATTTGAGTCCATGACTACCTTGGCAATTGTGCCCATGATTACCTTGGCACCTTGCCTATGACCACCTTGGCACCTGTGCCCATGACCACATTGAAAATTGTGTCCATGATAACCTTGGCATCTGAGTCCATGATCACCTTGGCATCTGCACCTATGACCACTTTGGCATATGTGTCCATCATCACCTTGGTATCTGAGTCCATGACCACTGTGGCAATTGTGTCCATGACCACCTTGGTCTTTGAGTCCCTGACCACCTTGGCAATTGTGCCCATGATCACCTTGGCATCTGTGCCCATGAACACCTTGATTTCACACACAGTGAGAGCTCAGTATTTGTATTCTTCTGTTGGCCAGGAGAAATCAGAGTGGGCCTCTGTGACATTTGGACAGAGGCCTGTGTGTTAGTTATCTACCTCAGGTAACATATAACCTAGCGCCTGGAGCAATGTGTGAGGATTATCTCACAGTGTCTATGGTCAGGAGCCCAGTTATGGCTTTGCTGCTCTTTGGCTGGGGCATTTGTCATGGAAGATGTGGCCATAGTCCGTCCTGGACTTCAGGCTCAGATGGGGAAGGAAGCTTCCACGCTATAGCAGGATTCAGTTCTTCTAGGCCCAGGACTCAGGGTTCACATCCTTTAGTTGATAAGGGAGGCACTTCTGGTTTTTTCACATGGTGTCTCGTGTGGCCATTTGCTCATTAGAGCATCAGACTTCATGTAGGAAGCCATGGAATGGCTCCTGCCATGTTTGCTGTTTCCTGTCAATTAGAATCCAGTGACAGATCTCAATCACCCAAGGAAGGAAGTGGTGTCAGGTCTGTCTGTGGCTGTGGTTCTGCCCACGCAGCCCACAGGGCAGGTGGAGTGGCCAGGCCAGAGTGGTGTGGCTGTGGCCCTGCCCACGCAGCCCACAGGGCAGGTGGAGTGGCCAGGTGAGAGTGGTTGAGTCCCCGCTGGTAAACAGCAAGGAGCCCCTGAGAGAAGTGGGGTAAAGGGAGAGGCTGGGTGGCAGTTGAGACAATCATGTCAGACTTTGAAGTTCAGAGTAGATCGGGACTCTTGGATTCTTTTTCTAAATGCCAAATGGGAGTGGTCTGATGTTTCTCCAATCTTCTTGCTTATTCACTTATTTTCCTTGGTTTTTAACACTTGTAACAAAATAAAAATAACTTGAAAGTAAACATTTAGTTATTTGTAAGTGTTGCGTGCATGTGTAAACGTGCATGTATATGTGTGTGTGTGTGTGTGTGCACATGCATGTGAAGGCTGGAGACTGGTGTTAGGCATCTTCCTTCACTGTCCTCTAGTCTTTGAGGCAGAGACTCTCACAGACTCTGGAGCTCACTGGTTTGACAAGAATGGTTGGCCAGCAAGTCCCAGGCATCCTCCTGTCTCCATCTCTCCAGTGCTGAGTCTGCAGGCATGCCCACCACACCCATATTTTATTGTGGGTTCTGGGGTTCTAATCAGGTTCTCATGCTGTCACAGTGAGCACTTTTGCCAACTGAGCTTTCTTCCCAGGCCCTCATTTTAACCACTTTAAAGAGGAAAGGTCAAGAGGGACATGTTGGTGCACGCCTTTAATCCCAACACTCAGGAGGCAAGGGAATGCAGATCTCTGTGAGTTTGAGGCTGGCCTGATACAGAGTGAGTCTAGGGCAGCCAGAGTTTTGTATGAGACTGTGTCTTAAAAAAGTGGATAGGTCCGTGTCTTTGGTACAGCTTTACTTCCAAGGAGGTCAGGGGTCAAACTGAAGCAGAAGTCTCATCTCTGTCAGCACTGGAGGTGGTGTTTGCAGCCTGCCTCCTTCCTCCCATCCTCTGTCGGCACCATCTCATGAACAGTGCTACTGAGTTGATTTTCTGGGGCTCTGAGATAGTGGGGGTACCAACCACAAATCTGAACAGCCGACTGTGATTTCTGCCTCCCAGCACCGGTGTCTCTGAGGCTGGGGAAAGTGGACAGATTTGGTTGCCGGTATGTGTACCTGCCGATTGGACTCTGTCTCCCTGTTTTGTAGTTGTGAGATCCCAGGCCTGAGCTGATCCCTGGAGTCCATGTTCCCCCATTGCTACTTGTATGGTGTCTGCCCATCAAGACGAGTCTCTTTCTTAGTGTTTCTTCTCTCTTAATTATAAAAGTGTTTGTGCTTGTTGTTTGGAAGGTGGACGTTGATTCAAAGGTTGAACAGAGTGGGGTGGGTTTTTTTCCCTCACAACACTCAAAACCAACAGCCCAGGGCATCATATAGATTGTGGTCAGAGGACCACAGGCTGTCTCTGTGACCCATGACTGTCACTGCAATACTGTGACAGACAATAGCAACAATGGTAACAGTCACCATTCCCCATGGATGGGTGTCCTGGAGGACAAGACGCTGTGCTCGAGGTTGCTGGTAGAATTTGATGAGTGACCTCGCCCCTCAGCTGGTGGGATGGCTGTGAGACCTAGTGTGTTCTTAGTGGCATGTCCCAGGCCAGCTAGTAAGATGTGAGACAGGATGCTTGTTGAGTTGGGGATGCAGCTTGCTGGCAGAATGGTATCTAGAACAGCTGAGACCCAGGGCTCCATCCCTAGCACCACTGCCTTCATTTATTTTATCATTACTGCAATAAAATACCCCAACAAAAGCAACTTAAGGAAGATGGGCTTATTTTGGCACATCATGATGGCAAACTCAAGGCAGCGGGAGCTTGGAGCCGTTGGTCATATGTCATCCATTATGAAGAAGCAGAGGTGGATGAACGCATACTGCTCAGCTTTCTTTATCCACTCATTCAGGTCAGAATCCCAGCTAGGGGGCAGAGGGGAGAGCACCATCCACTGTGGGTGGGTGTTCATGCCCAGTCAACACAATCAAGGTAGTCCTCCACAGGTGTGTACAGGGGCCCATCTCCCAGCTGATTCTAGATCCTGTCACATTGAAAACACTAACATCCCACTCAGCATCACACAACAAAAGCACAGCATACCCAAACCCAAAGGGCACAGAGAGGATCCCACACTGGTCAGATGGTATTTGGGTTTTGGAGTTTTCATTTGACTGGTAACACCCTGTGGGTGCATGCCAGGCAAGTGCTGGGAGATGCTCTTCAGCCTTTGGTATTTAAGGTCTGGAGCATGCTCCAGAATATGCATGACTGAAGTCGCCCCTGGAAAACACGTCAACTCTTTCTACATCTTTGCTTCCAAAATCTTACTACAGTGACCCTTGAGCTCAGATGCCTTTCTCACATTAAAGACTTGCAATGTTCCCACTGTACACTTGAGTGGACAGTCCCTAGTGCCTGTCTCCTGGTCCCTGGACAAGAGACATCAATGTTCCCACACTGTACACTTGAGTGGACAGTCCGTAGCGCCTGTCTCCTGGTCCCTGGAGAAGAAACATTGCCAGTAGCAGTAGTTTCGGGAACTTTTTAGAGTGTATGCTTCCAGAGAAGTGTGTGCACTAGGCGTACAAATGTGTGAGTGGGGTGTGCACACATTACTGGGAAATGTCTGACACAATCCGATTGAGGGAGGAAGGGTTTGCTCTGGTATGTAGATGAAGGATGCCATCCATCACAGTGGGGACGCCATGACGGCAGGAGCGTGAGGCAGCTGCTCATTGTGCCTGTAGTCAGGAAGCAGAGAGAGATGGGTGCTACAGGTTAGCTTGCTTTCTCCCTTTTATGCTGTCTGAGACCTCACCTGAAGGGTTGGTGCCCCCTCCCCACTTCAATCCTTCAAGCTGAAAATTTTAACCATCACATAACAGACATTTAAAATAAAAACATTCTGGGGTAAAACCCAGTCTGACCCATGCTAGGTGAACACTGTGAGCCGAGAGGCACCGTTATCAACACCTCTGAAAGCTACACAGAAGTCAGGAAGGGAGGCAGTAGCCTTGGGAGTCAGGGCAGCCAGGGCTACACCTGAGACCTTGACTTGGAAGCAAGCGTGTGAATGGTACCACGCCTGCACATTGCTTTTTCTGTAGCAATATAAATGAGAGGCTGCAACATAGGAGAGCATAATGATTGCCTGACTTGGTATTTATGTGATTTTTTGAGAGAATGATTTATTCATTATTCATTCACATGGCTAAATATGTTTAATATTTGCATATAATATGTATGAATATATTTGAAGGGTTACAGAGAAAGATCCTTCACTTCTATGCGGACTCCATATAAATATGATTGCCTCTGAATGCTATGTTAATATGTTCCTCACACATGAGCTATCCCCAGTATAACAAAATATTTATAACCTTATTTTATATCTTTTTAAAAGACTTATTTGTATTATTTTTAAGTATGCGTGTGTGAGAGAATGTGCCCATGAGCGCAGGTGCCTGCCTGAGGAGGCCAGAGGCATTAGATGGCTGGAGCTGGAGGTTGACTGACTGGGTGCCGGGACCTGAACCCGGGTCCTCTGCCAGAGCAGGACATACTCTAAACCACTAACCATCCCCTCAGCCCAGAAGGAGGTTTCCTTCCTTTCTGTATCCAGATCTTTCTTCTTTCTACGTGGAGGCCACATTGTTTCTGGTGTCTCTCTCTGTAGATGGTGCCAGCCTCCCCCAGACCCCACAGTTTGCCTTTCTCCCTTGATAGTGTTACCCATGCAACATCTGGGCAGATGTGGTTCTGCCTGGGGGCTCTGTGGGGTGTAGGAGATACTCAAGCAAAGGAATAGTATTTAGCTTGTGCAAACAGATACATTAATGCTAGATACTTTGTCACTGAGTTATTGGTACAACAGTTTGATGGGCGTGGTTGGGGTTGGCTCTGCCGGGTGGGATGCTAAACTGGACTCATGCTTCTGTGCTCCTTGGGCCTTCCTTCCCAGAACTCCTGACGGGCCTTCTCTGAGCAGTGTGCTTGTTTCTGAGGCCCCACAGAAATGCATTCCTGTAAGGAACTGATGGAGGCTAAAGTTGGTCTTAGTCAAATGCATGAGGCTGTGTTGTTGTTTTTTTTTTGTTTTTCTAGGACTCTTCAGAGCCTTTAGCTTGTGAATATACACACGCATACATCCTATAATGATTGTGAATTTTTAAATCTGCCTTATGTAGGGTGTGTAAGAGTCATAACTGTGTGGAGTACAAGGCCAGAAAGGTGACTCTGAAGCCCAGAGAAGGACAGTAACCCACCCAGGCCACACAGCATGGTGGAGAGCCACACGCACAGCCTCACTATCGGGTAACAGCGCTGAAGCCCTGTATCCCCGTCCTTGGCCAGCGGCTCTCACAAGAAGAGTTTGCCAAGGATTCCCAGGATTCTTTAAATGAAACCTAACTACACGGTGACCTTTCAGAGGGTCAGGACTGCTGAAGCAAGGGAGGGGAGAGGCGCCACTGGTGGGGGAGAGCAGTGGTGCCTGCGCAGCCCAGTGTGTGTTTCTGGTTGGGTCTACTGTTGAGAAATAATATTGGTGAATATAAAGATTAAAAAAGTCATCTGCAGATTTGTTGCTAATATGGAGCAGGTTTCCTTCCCAGCTTTGCTACTTGCCCTACAGAACCCGGATGCTTGTTCTGGGGTGAAGGGGCCACCAGGGACTCAGCAAGATCTGTGCAGCCTTCTGTGAATCTAGGTTGATTTATAAATAAAAAGCTAAAAAGAAAATCAAAAACCCCGACAGATGTGGTTTATGATGAACCAAACACGCCAGATCTATAAAAAAAAAAAAAAAAAAACCAGAAAGGCGCTGTTCTGGTTAGTTTTGTCAACTTGACAGTCTTGCCTTGATTGATCAATGATGCCCACTGTGGGTGACACCATTCCCCGGGCGGGGGGCCTGGGCTGTCTAAGAAAGCCATTTAAGTGTGAGGCTTTGATGGGGCTCCAGCACATGGCTCCTACCCTTGACGGACTGTGACCTGGAAGCTGAAATAAACTCTTTCTTCCTCAAGTTGCTTTTGCCCAGAGTGTTTCAACACAGCACCAGGAGTCAAAGTAGACATCTACCATTGGAAAAGCTCTTTGGTAAACCATCCTAATGTGTGGAGATTCCGGGTCCTCGCGAGTGAGGCAGTGGGTTGGGGGCTGGCTCCCATAACCCACTTATATTAGCTCTCAGATTTTTGGATCATTTTGAACCATTTTGTGCTAGCTTTTAAACAATGATGGTTTTTAAAAACTGAATTTATTAGAGAAAGGTGGATCTCTATGAGCTCAAGGCCCTGTCCATAAAACAAGTTCAAGCTACACGGAGAAACCCTGTCTCAAACAAACAATCGCTATTTGTGTTAGGCTGGGTGGTGGTGGCACACACTTTTAATCCCAGCACTTGGGAGGTAGAGGCAGGTGAATCTCCAAGTTTGAGGTCAGCCTGGTCTACAGAGCTAGTTCCAAGACAGCCAGGGCTATGCAGAGAAACCCTTTCTCAAAAAAAAAAAAACTAACAAAAAACCTGAATTTATTTTGGCAGCACCGAGGCTAGAGCCCAGGGCCTCCACAGGCCCCGCAAGCCTCCCCCGAGCCATGCGCCCTGCTCCTACACACGAATTTTCCTCAGCAAAGTTGAGGTCACAGGACAGATGTGTAAGGCACATAGTGGATGGCGGCTCCAGTGAGAGATCCCAGCTGCCCGTTTAAAGGACAGCATAGAGAAGAAAGCAACAATTGCAACTTTGGAATCTGCCTTTTTCTTTTATCTCCCAAACAGACTGGATGTGGGCCAAGGAGCTGTTCTTAGATACCAGAGTCCCTGTTCCTGTCAACACAGTTGCAAGGACAGACAGGTGCATCTCATCACTGTCTTCCCAGTGTCTGCCCAGAGTGCAGACGGTCACTCAGTCAAGATGCCACATGGAAAGAGGCTGAGCTGGGGCTGACCAGCGTGCCTCACTCTGTCCTCTGGGCTCTTATCTATCTGCCTGTCTATCTGTTCATCCATCCACCCACTCATCCATCCATCCATCCATCCATCCATCCATCCATCCACCCACTAACCCATCCATCTGCCTGCCCACCCACCCACCCACCCACTCACCCATCCATCCATCCATCCATCCATCCATCCATACATACATACATACATACATCATCCATCCATCCACCCATCCATCCATCCATCCATCCATCCACCCATCCATCCATCCATCCATCCATCCATCCATCCATCCATCCATCCATCAGCCTGCCCATCCATCCATCCATCCATCCATCTGCTTGCCCACCCACCCACCCACCCACCCACCCACCCACCCACCCACCCATCCATTCACCTATCTGTCCACCCATCCATCCATCTATCCATCCATCCACCCTCCATCTCTCTATCCTTTCCTCTATCTATTCATTCTGAGACTGTTTTATGTAGCCCAGGCTGGCTTTGAACTTAATACCATGTGTAGCCCAGGCTGGACTCAAACTCCTTCCTGGTCCTCCATCTCCCAGGTGCTGTGATTTCAGGGGTGTTCCTGGCTCATCTAAGCTTTTGATCATTCTGAGCACTGGGACAAAGGCTCATAGGAGGTCAAGGAGTAAGCCAGAGGACCTGTGGCAGAAACTACTCTGGGAGTGGGGCTTCTTTGGTTACTTCACCTCCTATACCTTTTTTTTTCTTTCCAGAAGGGAGTTCTCTCTGATTTCTGGACCAGCTATGGTGGCACAGGACAGTGACCAAGGATGGGGACAGTGTCTTCACTCCTAGAAAGTGTGTAAATGCTCCAAGCCCTTTCCTCTGGGTACCCTCTGTGAGATGCGTGTTCTACATCAGAAAGGTGAAGACAAACATATTTGTGCATTTGAAGGCACTGGGCACAGTCAGTGAAACGTTTGGACTGAGGTATCCTGCTGGGCCAGACTGACACAGGGGACCCCTGCTCTCACTGAGAAAGAGTGTGTCCCCATCACCCTGGAAAGTGATGCTGCGCCCTCCCCAAGCAGACCCTACCTTCAGAACCAACTGCTAGACCTGATTTCATCCACGAAAGTTGATTGTGATTGATTTTTTTCTTTACTTCAGAGTTTCTTGGGCCCCTTGGTGTCTGAGACTTGCCCTCAGTCTTGGAGATGGAGGTGGGTGCTGAGCAGGGTGAGATGCTGCAGCCCATCTGTCAGATCTGCTGATGGACATCTGAGTCACTCCTGAGTTTGACTGCTAGGGATAAATCAATTGTGGACATTCTTACACAAGATACCGTGTGTGTTCGCATGTTAGTGTGCTGTGCATGTGCACACACGTGTGAGGCCAGAGGTCAACATAAAGGTGCCATTCCTCAGGTGCCATCCACGTTGCTTTCCCAGACAGGGTCTCTTTTTCATTAGGCTGGATCCCATTAGACCTGCTGGCCAGTGAGTCCCTGCCATCCGCCTGTCTTCACCTGCCCAGCCCTGGGATTATAAGTGCACACCACCATGTACTCTGGGAAAATGAGTGCTCACATTCACCTAGCAAACATTTTATCAAATGAACCGTCTCCACACAGGGCTCCTGAGGTTATGTGTGGTTGTTTCTTTTAGTAAATTCCTTGGGACGAGATTGCTAGGCCACTCAGCAAGAATGTGCTTTGTGTGTTAAGAAAATGCTACCTAAATTTCAAAGCGGTTAGCCTTTCAGTTCTCCTGGCCACAGCGAGGAGTGCTCCAGCTCCTCGCCTCAGTGCTAACTCTTGGCACACCAGTCTGCCATGTGCCTTCTGGCTGAGTGTGTGACAGAGATGAGTTTGAAGAATGGGAGATACTGATTCTCAGAGGATGACTGTTCTCAGTGTTATAGCCGCCAATGACAGGTGAATTCTGAAGGCGCCATGGAGCCTCCACGTCAAAGAACCAGCTATGAACAAATTTCCCACCATTGATTCCCAACCCACATGGGCGTCAGACAACCGACCCTCAGGCTTCGGCCAAGAACTCCAACTGCCATTTTGAAGTCTTTCAGACTTAAGCAACTAACGTTTGGTTTCACATTAGCCTGGAAGACTCTTTTCTCTCTGCTTCTGTTGACCATGAGTATTAGATCACTGGCGGAGAGATAAAAGCAAATCCATCCGTGCTGATGGGCACAAGCCTTGTGCTTGCGAATGGGAAAACTGCAGAATGAAAATCTGTCACCAGTGGAAACCAACCCCTGATGTAACCAGGCTGGACTTTGGTAGTCTGTGTGTGGAAAGTTCACCTCCTGTAGAGTCTGTCACGGGTGCTTGTGAATGACAACACCCAAGACTTTGATGCCTATCCACCTCTTCCCCACCTGCTCCACCCTTATAGATTCCAATAGGTGCTGGTGTACCTCGTGTTGCTCAGTCCTGCTTCAGGACCTTTGCACTGCTGTTCTTCCTGCTTGTATTGGTGGTCTCATATTTTGAGCATCTGCACACACACACACACATGTACACACATGGTTTCCCATTCTCCTTTTGTTGTAGGAGCTGTGGGTTGCATTCCTGCCGCCCTGCTCCCCGCTGCCTGGCTAGCTTACGCCCCAAAATAACGACACACAAACTGTATTCATATAAACACTGCCTGGCCCATCATATCTAGCCTCTTCTAGGCTAATTCTCACATATTAATTTAGCCCATTTCTAATAATCTGCAAAGCACCACTAGGTGCGCTTACCAGGAAAGATTCAGCATGTCTGACCTGGTGGCTGGCTGCATCGCGTCTGGCTCTGAGAGGAGCTGCCCTGCATCTGAGCTCACTTCCTCTTCCTCCCAGCATTCTATTCTGTTTACTCCACCCACCTAAAGGCTGGCCAATCAAATGAGCCAAGGCAGTTTCTTTATTAGCCAATGACCTCCCTCCATCATCCTTTCTCTTGTTTCTAGTTATTACTTGGCTAAGCCACTGTTGTATGGTCTTAGGTCCTTCAGCATCTGGAATTCCTGGTTCTGAGGGACCCACCTTTGTTTTTTTGTTTTTTTTTTTTTTTTTTTTTTCTCTCAGCGATGACTCAGCCACAATGTTTTGAAAAGGATCCTGTGAAAGTCAGAGCAGAAAGTTCAGAAGGTCTGGAGTCCCAGTTGGCTCTGTTCTTGCTCAGTTTCACTAGGAGGCAGCCACCACCCACACCACGAGCCTGTCCTGAGTGAATTCCTTCTAAGAGTCCAGTCACGGAAGGGTCACTAAGGGGGTGGGGTCTCCCAGAGAGGCATCAGAGTAGCATGTGCTGTGACTCTAGAGATGAAGCCAGCAAGGTAGTCTTGTCCCCTG
Source organism: Chionomys nivalis (assembly GCF_950005125.1). NCBI lineage: Eukaryota > Metazoa > Chordata > Mammalia > Rodentia > Cricetidae > Chionomys > Chionomys nivalis. The sequence continues at coordinate 126,217,998 of NC_080088.1, read as the reverse complement.
AGCATCCGCTGATGGTTGGAAGGTCACATGAAGCTGGGGAGCCTACACCAGACTCCAGCTGTTCCTGGCCCTAGTGGGGAGTGAGGAGGCGGCTTTATGGGTGGAGGTGAAGGTCACCCCCTTACCTGATTGTTCTTTTGAATTTTTCTCTTGACTTTTTGATGGTTAATCTTGATTGTCAACTTGATGGGATTTAGATCACCATGGAAACCGACCTCTGGGCCTGTCTGTGAAGGACAAGGTTAATTGAAGTAGGAAGACCCACTTGAATGTGGGCAGTGCCACAGGCTGGGGTCTTTGAGTGAGAAGCAAAGGGTGAGCTGAGGACCAGCCTTCATCTGCCTACTTCCCGACACTTCTGCTGGCAGTGCACCCCCACTGAACCCAGACAAACCGGGGGTCTATGGCGTTCTTTTGAAGCATCCATGGTCATTCTTAACCTGGAACCTCCACGTAAGCAAGCTGGTATTCAGAGAAAGCTGAGCGACTTGCCCATGGCTGAGCAACCTGTATGTGGCTGGATGGACTGGAGGCCCAGAATGTTTTTAATTGCTTCTCTTCACGGTCTTGGTTTCCTTCCAACCTCTTTGAATTCACAGCCTTCATGTTATGTGGCCACTGTGGCCTCCGATGAAGAGAAAGGAAAGCCCAGACTCTGTTTTTCTTCCTGTTGCTGTGATAAAACATCCCGACAATAGCAAGAGAATGTGAGAGGCTTTATTTGAGCTCCACTCGGAAGATACACATGCATGGCTACTGCTCAGCACTCTCTCCACTCTGGGAGAAGACCAGGGAATGCTGCTACCCACAGTGGGCAGAACTACCCACCTCAGTTAATGTAATCAAGAGAATTCACCACAGACACACCCACAGGCCAATCTTACCTAGACACTTCCTCATTCAGACTGTTCCCAGGTGACTCTACTTTGAACTAAGTTGACAATGAAAACTAAGCCACACCCAGTCTCTCCAGATTCTGTCACCTGCTCATGGTTGCTCACTCTTGCCTCTGCTACTAAAAATGTGGGCTGTGACTTTCAACTTCTGGAAGTTGCTTAGAAATGCAAACTACTGGCCAGCGTCTCATACTTCCAGAATCAGGTGATGAGGCCTCTCAAGTAGGGAAGCCTTGTGCTAGAGAGTAAGGAGCTCTGAGGCACATGGCCATGCTCTTCCGGTACAGTGGGGTGTTCATATATGGAGGTCTGGTGGGGCTGGCCAAGCTGAAGCCTTTGGTGGCTGATTGTAAACCTAAGAATGCAGGGTCTGTAGCAGGGTCCAGACAGTTGCCTGGCTGTACCAATAGCTCCTTTCTGTGTGTGTGTTACCAGAGACTGTAAGATTGATCAAGGACACCCTCCTGGGCAAGGTCTGGAGGACAGAACAGGGATGGGGGAGGTAGGCACAGTAGTGAGAGGAAAAAGGACCTGGCGCTCACCACCATGCAATGAATGGAAGGCAGGGAAGGTAGGCAGAATTCCAGCCTCACAGAGCTCAGGGAGGCAGGGGAGTGTGGCAGAGATCCAGGGAGAACTGGTGACTGGTGTGGGAAGGCACGGGGCTGTCTTTGAAGTCCACTGGATTCTGTAGCTCACAGAAGCTAGACTGTTGTGGTAAGATCAGCCAGAGTCACCAATGGGAAGATCAGCCACATTTCCCCAGGACCACTGAGTGGGGACATATGTGGACCTAAGTTCTCACTTCCCAGGTGAGGAATAAGCCAGGACACCAGAAGTCCCTTCCCCTTTGATTCCTTTTCTCTTTGCTTAGCTGCTCCAAGATGGATATGGTTCTATCTTACTTTAGGCTGCCCAAGAGCAAACCAGAGTTGGAAGGAGTTAGGAAATGGAAGAAGAGGGAGGGGGAAGATGGGCAAGGAGTGGCAGGAAGGGAGAGGAGAAGAGGGAGGAGGATGGCAGGGGGTTGATGTTATCCTTTTTAGGGTCCCGTGGAGCTGGTAATCACAGGGGGAAGCATTTTTCTTTTTATTACTGTTGAGACAGTGTCTCCCTAAGACCCCCAGTCTGGCCCAGAACTCAAAGTCCTACTTCATTGGACTCCCAGACACATCCCGTTATCCTGAGTGAAAACAGGTTTGATTTTCACGAGGTTCTCAGTGGTGATCTGTTGAAGGAACCTCTCCTGTAGTTCGAAAATGTCCCCAGGGCTCGCGTATTGATCAGTACTGTGGGAGAAGGAGGTTCTTAGGAGGTAGACGCTTCCCAGGGCTGCAGCCCAGTCAGCACACTGATGCTGCCGTCTTCCTGCTCGCTTCCTAGTGGGAGCCTTCTGCCATGGAGCCCCACATGTACCCTCTTGATCATGGAGTTTCTGCACTCCTGAACTAGGAGTCGAGGAAAGTCTGTTGTGAGTGACTGGGGAGGTGGCATCGAATGACTGCAGCATTAAGGTACCCAGAATGCCTGGGGAAGATGGCAGCAGATGCTCTGCATTTTTTCCCCTGCAGAGAGGTGCCCTGGTGGGCAAGGCTAACTACTTTTCCAGGATTGCGTCCACATCTCCAGCTTGAGGATGTTAGGACCCAGAGTGTGAGTGTATGGGACTGTCAGCACCCTGCAGAGAGAGGGGCTCAAGGGTGTGTGTGGGCCAGGTATAGCCTCCTGTCAATTACCAAACTCAGAATGCCAGTGCGCTGAACTGAGGCCAAGGGCTGGACCAGGGTAGAGCCAGGTAGCCTGGGCCTGGATGCCAGCCTTGGCCTGTGGTGTAGAAGCAGCCCCTCAGCCTCCCCAGTCCCAGTTTCCTTGCCTGTAGCATCTTTGTCCCAGGGTAGGTACAGCTGGGGTCAGTTGGAAAGTTCCAGGCCTTGCCACATGGCACAAAGCTCTCAGATGATGTTCTCTGCTGTCCTGAAGCTTTGCGGTCCCCTGGGGGAGAGAAGTTGGGTGTGGAGGTTCAGTGTTCAGGGGACCTAGCGAGGGTGAGGGTGAATGGAAGTAGGCACGTGAACCAGGAGGGTTGGGGGTGAGGGTGAGGCACACCCAAAACAGAAGGGCTTGGCATGTTGGGGGTACTTCTTTTTCCTGATGCTGAGCCTTCTGGGTACTTCTCCCTCCTCCCCAGGTGTTTACCATTCTCCTCCTTAGCCCAGCATCCCAGCCCATCCCTCACTCACCATAAACACAAATCCTCTTATCTACCGGCTCTCACACACTTGGTCTTTGATTTATAGCACGTTCACATCCCTCTTCCTCAGTCTGGGTCCCTCTTGCCATAGATCTTCAGGTATCTGCTTCCTGTGCCCTTTACTTTCTAGCCGGATCGATCCCCACTGGGGAGAGATGGCAGTTCCCAGCAACTCTTCCTCCAGGGAGTCTGGCCGTATTTCTTGTTAAGCTTCTGCAGGGCCCGTTGGGTTTCTCATTAGCTTTCTGCCCTGCTGTGGTGGTATTTCTTGTGCCTCAGTCACAAGCCCAGAGCTGCCTAGTAATTCTTAACCAGCAGGCATTCCAGGCATCTGTTCAGAGGAAGCTGGGTTGGGTGTGGGGACTCTGGCTCCTACATGTGAGTCCTGGGGGGCTCTCTTGGCCATGTGGGACTCAGCTCAGTTCTGTTTGGTGCCATCACCATGAGTCATGTGGTCCCTCTGTCTGAGTCCTGCATACCTGGGCTCCCTGCTGTCGGCCTTGGCCATGTGGGACTCAGCTCAGTTCTGTTTGGTGCCGTCACCATGAGTCATGTGGTCCCTCTGTCTGAGTCCTGCATACCTGGGCTCCCTGCTGTCGGCTTCCTCCCCACTTCTGTCACCTCCAAGTCCAGGACAAGGCCAGCTCTGCCCTTAACTCAGATGTAAGCCTGATCCAGTTTCCTCACCCATCTCTCTCTCTCTCTCTCCCTCGTTCACTTATTTATCTAACAAACACGAAGCATACACACCTCAGTGCACATCACATGTATTCTGAATACATGGCAAGCTCACTCCCCTATCCACTGTGTGATGAAGCAACAACCTGCCAAGGTCTCACAGGAAGGAGGATCGGTCTTTGAACCCAGGGAGTTCTGGTCTAGCATGGAGGTCTAAGTGATGGTTAACTGTTCTCTGGATGATCTGTGGCCTCTCTATAACTCCCAATGCTGATTTCTCCTTGTCCAAGCTGAATACAATCTTCAGAGTTGCAGCAGACCCTGAAGGGCTGGATGGTGGCTGTGCTCTCAGAGGAGGGGTACATATTCTTGTTGTATGTGTGTTTCTATTTAAGGATCCTTAGAAGGGCCTCCTGTCCCACCTTGGCTCATCATCGCACCAAGGTCCTTTGTGTGACTGTCCCTGTCTGAACTCCATCAATTCACATCATGCCAGAAGGTAACTGTTCAGAAACCTTTGGGATTCTCCCTAATGCAGTCTATATGTGGGAATCCTCCACACACCTCTCCGAAGAGGAGACATCTGAGCGTCAGTAGCCACGGTTGGATCCCACATTGGCAGGATAGGACTGAGACAAAGTGCGCAGCCAGAGCTAATACTGTATGAAGTGCGATCTGGTGGAACCAGAAATTGCACCGGGTCTCCTTAAGGACTCCAAGATGGTGAGGAAGATGAGATGCATGGAGTAAGTGGGAGGCTTCAGCAGGGGTCGATCTATTCAGAGACAAAAGATGCCTCTCACAGTTGTGGGCCAGCTGGCTACACTCGGAGGGATGGGACACAGGAACCATCTGGCTTCACACGGGGGAATGGACACAGGAGCCGGGGACTGTGTTGAGTATGGACTGGGCAGCATGGGAGGGTCAGGACTTCCTTCTTTCTGAGATTCAGTTTACCCCAATGGCAATCACTTGGCACCAGTCTTTGAACACTGAGCTTAGCAGAAACTGGCTGCAGCCACAGTCCAGGGAGGCCTGTTGCATGGCACTGTCCTAGGAGCAGAACAACTGTCATTGCCTAAGAACATCACAGATGGGCTTGTCAAAGTTTGGGATCCCCTCATGGCAGGAGGGGGAGGGAGGCCATGGTACCCTCACCTGAGTATTCTGCTTACCCCTCCCAGCCATTTGTGTATACTTCTGCCATAACTACATGTGGTCTCCTGATCTTGGGTGGGCTAAGGCTCTTTCTACACAGCCATGAGGGAATTATTGTCCATGTTGGGTGCTGACCTTTCCGTACATTGCTTTAGGGTCAGCCATGCTCTGTCAGGAACTCATCAGTTTCCCAGGGTGATCTTTGGCTTCTCACTGGAACTTTAGAAGGAAGCAGTAGACATTGTCTAGTCTCCTTGGAATGACAATTTTTGCAACAAACCCTCCCATTAACCCACCTGCTTTCACATATTCATCTAGAGAGAAACACCGGCCCTCGGAGTGCTATGCCTGGGACACCGGTGAAGGGTCAGGCAGGCGGGCAGTGGGTGCCAGGTCTTCTTGACCCTGTACATGTGTCTTTTGTTACTAATTCAGGTGGTTCCTGTATCAGGTGACTTAGGCCAATACACTGTGTTCCTCTGAGAGATGTGTGTCTAAGTGACATTGAAGGTGACATTTTGTGGCTTTTGCAGGACCCTGAGAGGCTGGTGGGGATGTACACACACCCTGGGTACATAGCATTCCTGAACCTATCAGGGGACCAGCCTGGTCCTGTATCAGTTGGGTCAGTTTGGAATCAGAACTAGCATGTGGGTGCTCAGAAGGTCCAGCACCCAACCCTGTCTTTCTCCAGGAATGGACGCAAGATAATGGAAAACCCCACCCCCACAGCCAGTGTTAGGGTTTCAGTGGGGACTGTTCTCAAGAGCACATGCTGTTTGGTCCTCAGCAGGTGTTTTGGAAGCATGAGAAGCCTTTGTGAGGTGGGTACTGTTGGGCACAAGTAGGTAACCAGGGTCAGTCAGTCTGTGAAGGTTATACCTGGTTCTGCTTCCTTTGCTTCTTGGTTGGCCACCACATGAGGAGACTCTGCCACAAACAACTGCCATCACAAAGTAATCCAGGCCCTCCTTGCCGTGATGGATGGGATTCCATTGGAACCATGAAACTGTGAGTCAAAAAGCTCTCCTGTCCCTGAGATAAACCTGACCATGGTCCTCAGACCTTTGGGACTGGTTTGTGGGAAGAATGCAGAGAGTTTGGAGCCATGAATTAAAGAAGCCAATGCTATCAACAGAGCAACAGGGCATTCTGCAGAAGCTCAGACTCCCTCAGAAGCCCAGAAGCCTACAGAAACACTGGGAGAAGTGTGAGCAGCAAAGACTGTGTCCATGCCCTGAACAATTTCAATGAAGTTGAGCTAGAAGTCAAGGACCGGCTTCTTTGGTGGGGGAAGTCTCACAAGAGCAGACCAGGTTGTGGCATGGTTGTTACTCACTGTTTTAGTCAGATTTACAGTGGGGTATAGAACACAGAGTACAGGATGTGAAAAGTCCTGAAAACACAGCATGGTGAGGAAAAGGGCATGAGTTACAGCTAAGGTCACAGGCAAGGCAGATGTGGATGGAGTGGTTGTCAGTGTTATAATGACTGCAGTGTTACAGAGGCACTATTCCCTGGGACACAGAAAATTGACCTTGACATGTGAGTAAGTTTGGAAGACTTTGCCCTACAAGTGAGAAAGTACCTGAGATGATAGAGTTGGAGGGGTCTCTGATCTAAAAAGGCTGTGAAAAGGAGTGTTTTCCAACCTCCAGGCATTCAAAGGCCTTTGTGGCCATGGTAAAAAGGACTGGCTACTTCTGAAGCTGGCACTTGATGTTGTCTAGGAGGCTCTAGTTTTGGAGGCACGTTGAGTCATGGGTGTTTGCACTGAGCCTTTATTAAAAAGCCACAAGGCTTGGAAATATTCAGCAGAGCATGGATTCCAGCCAGGAGGCTGCTAGGAAGTGCCTTGTGAACCAGTCATTGTGAAGTCTCAGTTTCACAGGAAACCCTAGGATATTGGAGATGCCGGAAATGTGGGACATCTGCTGAGAAAAGGTGCAGGAATGAGTGGAGCGGGTCCAAGAGAAAGCTCATGTGTATCACAGTGGTGAGACTTTGTTGACCTAGGTTTCTGTCCTGCCTGGTCCCACAGTCGTTCCGTCCCAAAGAAACACATAGAGGTCTACATTAATCATAAACTGATTGACCTATTAGCTCAGGCTTCTTATTAACTCTTTCTTACGTCTTATATTAGCCCATTATTCTTGTCTGTGTTAGCCACGTGGTTTGGTACTTTTCATCAGCGAGGCATTCTCATCTTGTTTCCTCTCCTTCTGGGTGACAACTTCAGACTGCGTCTTTCCTTTTCCCAGAATTCTCCTGTTCTCATTGCCCCGCCTCTACTTCCTGCCTGGCTACTGGCCAATCAGCGTTTTATTAAAAATAATACAAGTGACAGGATAAAAAACCATTGTCCCACAGCAAGGCCTGGAGGACAGAGCTACTCAGGACTGCTGGAACTCACGTGATGGATGTTCCACATGCTCTGGATGCTAGATATGGAACCAAAGGATTTCAAGCTTTCCTGCTGGCTTCTGGTCTTGCTTTGAGTTTTCTTCCTTGTTACCTTACTCACCTTTTGTGGGGGGAGTGCTTGTTTTGTGACGGTGTGTGTTGGAAAGAGGTATGTTTTTAGGGAACATTGTTGTTTCATGGAGACTCAAAATTTGGGAACTGTCTAGAGGCTCAGTCTTTTGAACAGTGTTGAGACTTTTAAAATTGTGGGCACTCCTGAAGTGGGATGAAATGAAGTTTGTATTATGGTCACGCACCTGTGGGGGGCTAGTGAAGAGTGTAAAACCTTAAATATGGACCCCCAGGCTTGTGCTTTGAACACTCTAGCTTGGGGTGCTTTGAAGGTCATGGAACCCGTGGGGACGGGACCTGTCTGGAAGAAGCAGATCACTCAAAGCTGACCTCTGAGAGTCATCCCACATCTGGTTCTGGCCCATACTCGTCACCTCAGTGTCACCACCGTGTGCTCCCAGCACCATGGAAAGAGCTGTCCATGGCCTCCCCATGTCAGTGGACTGAAGTTTCTCTGGAAACCATGAACCAAACAGACCTTTTGCTCTCCAGGTTTCTGTTAGGTGTTTTGCCGTGGTGAATGGCACGTCTAGACAGTTCTCTGAAGGTGTAGACAGATTTTTCTTTGGTCTGCCACCTCACAAAGAAAAGACAGACATGGAGACTTATTATTAATTATAAAAGCTCCGCCTCAAATCAATCGATTTCTAGTCATCTACATGCTGCCACATAACTCGTGGCTTTTGTCTCTTCTCCTGCATGTCCTGCTACCTCTGCATCCAACTGGTGATTCTGCCTGTCTTCTTTCCTGAAACCTCTCTGTCTCCAGAAGTCCCACCTTAGCTCCTTCTGCCTAGTTATTGGCCAGTCAGCTCTTTATTAGATCAACCACAGTGACATATCTTCACACAGTGTAAAGGAATATTCTGTAACATGAAGGTACATTTTTTTTCCAGCCTCTTTCTTCTCCATGGCAGAAAGGAGATAGGAGAGGCCATAGACTTAGCCATGGATCCCAGATCTATCCCAGCTCAGGTTTAATGTGAGATGTCCTTCTGTATATGTGTTGCTTTTATTGGTTGATGAATAAATCTGTTTCAGTCAATGGCTGAGCAGAGTAAATCCAGGCAGGAAATCTATCTATCTATCTATCTATCTATCTATCTATCTATCTATCTATCTATCTATGGAAAGAGTAGGTGGAGTCAAAGAGATGCCGTGTAAATGCCAAAGGAGAAAGATGCCAGGACATTACCAGTAAGCCACAGCCTTGTGGCAATACATAGATGAATAGAAATGGGTTAATTTAAGATGTAAGAGCTAGCTAGGAATACACCTGAGCCATTGGCCAAATACTGTTGTTATTCATATAGCTTCAGTGTGATTATTTGGGTCTGGGCCGGGAAATGGAAGTGCCATCTCAGACTACACAGGTTCTCACTCGCTGGGTCACATGCCTCTCTGGGCCTTGTGTATAATTCAGTAATGATTGTTGATTCCACCTTGGAGGGTGTTAGGGATTAAATGATGGGTTGGATGCAGCCAGGGTCTAGCCCTACTCCACCTGCAACAGATGGTAGAACTGTAACAGGAGGCAGGCAGTGGTCCCTTGAGCAGTTCACTCTCAGATTTGGAAGATGCTTTAATCACTGGGCATGCCTCTTTCCTTTTCCATTTGCCTCAACTTCCTATCTGGAAAATGGGGGTTAGGTGAGGGAACCAGGCTTTGGGTATTGGCATTCTTTACCACCAGGGGTTCACAGAGATGGTGCTGGGGACCAAGGAGCTCACACCACTGGTCCCGGGAAGGGGGTTCAGTCCAGCCAGCAAGAACCCCGTGACTCCTATTCCCCAGTTATCCTCAGCCTTCAGCCCTGGTTTCTGTGTTGGCAGATGATGAGCACCGATTAGATCCTGCATGGGCACAGTAACTTCCTCACCTGGAGGATGTTTGCGGCGATGTGTAGTTTTTGTTCAGGTTGCAGTGAGAGCCTCCCAACTTGTCTGCACAGGATCGCGGTCACGGCTGAGCCGGGGATCAGAGCCCGTGTCTTGTGCATGCTAGACATGTGTTCCACTCCTGAACTACACCTTAGACCCTAAGTGGGGATGATTTGGGAAGGGCTTGGTAAAGGAGTTATGCGCTCATTGTGGGGATAATTGGGAAGGGTTTGGTAAAGGAGTTATGTGCTTGTAGGCTTGGGGTTGGTAAGGGAGTCATGTGCTCATTGGCTTTCTTGTCGCTGTGACAAACCCTTGAGAGAACAACTCCAACAGAAGGTCACATTTTGGCTCACAAATTTAGAGGGTTCGGTCCATACTGCTTGGATGTGTGCACTTGACCAGGGCCTCATGGCAAGGGAGGTGTGATCTCTGAGGACGGCTGCACACTTCACAGCGAATCAAGAAGCAAGGAGAGTGACAGATGCCCAAGGTTAATACACACAAAGTATCCACCTCCAGTGACCTACTTCCTCCACCTAGATCTCACCCCTCAAAGCTTCCACAACTTTCCCAACAGCATCACCATCAGAGGACCAACTGCTGAACACAGAAACTTATGGGGAACATTTCCTACTGAAAACTGTAGGATGACAGGTGTAGGGCACCACCCAGAGTTCCTAGGACCACACCAGGGGGCACAGTCCCATCCTTCCCAGAGGGAGGGTTAGCAGAGATGTGTGGACCTCCTGCAGGGCGGGGAGTGACGACTCCAGTGCATTTCATCTTCCCTCTGACTCCCTTCCAGGACAGAACCCACCCGCAGGGCAGAGGGCAAAGCAGCCCACCATGGTCTGCAAGGGGCAGTACAGGACAAGGAAGATCTATGCTTCAGTTCTCCCTAACTTCCAACTTGGTGTCAGTGGATTTACACTTCTGCCTGGCTTTCTAGATCTGCTGCGCATGAATTCCCCCATCCCCACCTCTCCTTCTCTCCCTCCCCCTTGTTCTCTCTGCCCCTGTGGGATGCTGACAGCAGGAAAAGACAGACAGTATTTCTACCATGATCTAAGGGCTGCAAGCGTGGTTGTCTCCCAAGAAGGCGCCGCGGGGATGTAAGATTTCTCTCCTCGCTGTCAACGAGGGCCTTTGTGGATGTTGGCTGTGGCTTTTACAAAAGTCCCTGCGGAGCGGTGATTTCCAGAGGGGGCCATGTAACCTCCTCCTCTTGGAGGACGTTTGTCATCATCTGGAGACAAGCTTGGTTGTCACAGTGGCGGGGGGTGGGGAATGGGACTGCTGGCATCTGCAGATGGACAGTCCCTCCACACCGGCATTTAGTGCCAAGCCCAGAATGCTGATGGAGTCAAGGCCCAGAGCCCTACTGTAGAGGAGTGAACTCTGGTCATTTAAATCCCCATGCACTATCATACTATACAATTCAGATTCCCGAATACCTTCAGCAACGAGGGCCCCATCACTGGTTCTCAAGCCTAGGATGTGTACAATTAATCTGAGTTCCTCTCCCAATGTGACTCTGGTGTCCCCAAGGCGGAATGAGGTCCACTGCTGTGGATTTCTATTTCCAGCGTAGCCATGGGATACCTGCCTGCTCAGGGTGCCAGCTCCCTGTGGTACTTGCCCCAACCTTCGCCTGCTGTGTGAGCAGGTGCTGGGTTAGACGTGGTGGTCCTCCAAGATGCAGTCACAAACTGCTTTAGACCATCTTTTTAGGTAGCATTTGCCTTGGGCTTCAGCTTCTTCCCCATGGCCTCAGCATTGCACGGCATCTGGATGCTTTATCCCATATGCTGGCTTACTTGTCTATCCAAGACCAGAAGAACCTGCACAACAATCTTGGCAGTTTGTCTGGGAGAGAGAGAGAGAGAGAGAGAGAGAGAGAGAGAATGAATTAGGATCCAGTGGTATTCAATGATTCTGTCACATATAAATGTTGGTTTCAGGAAGACCATTGATGTCTCTGTGTTGGGACATGGTGACCCCATTCTTTACACAGGTACATGGCCGTGTGACTTTGCAATACATACATTGAAGGGTAGTTTATACATCTCCCTGACCTGTGACATTGTGGAAGAACCAGTGCGACTTGTGTGCTTTTACCCCTTCCCACCTGTCTCCAGACCACTCTGAAGCTGGCTGCTGGAGCGCAGAGAGCTGAGCTACTCCAGATGAGATACTCAATCAGAGCTCAGCCTGGAGACACCAGCCCTGAGCTCGTTTAAAATCTCAGATAGTTTGTTACTCAACAGTAGTTGATAAATATCCTCCCTGAGAATTTCCACTAACATTCTTGGGGCTGTTAAGTGGACGAAGTACAACCTCCGTGCCTGGTTCGCCTTAAGTGTTAAAACCCATCTGACAGTTTCCCAGAGAGTCAGGTGTAGGCTTACCATAATTTTAATCTCTTGTCTTGTTGCATAACAGCAGCAAAATCGCAGTTATGAAGAAGCAATGAAAATAATTCATGGTTGAGGTCACCACAACACGAGGGACTACATTAAAGGGTCGCAGCGTTAGGAAGGTTGAGAACCGCTGTGTAGAAGATTCCGACATACTCACTACACTCTGGTGGGGCCCTGCAGGCTCATCCTAAGGAAGCGACCTTGAGCACCTCTCCCTGGTCTCCCTCAGGACGCACTAACAGATGCCCTCCAAAATGTTCACTGGACAGTTCTGTGAGGTATATATACAAGGGGGTACTTGAGTGAACACCTCAGGAGGCTAGGCATCTTGGAGACATAGTATGAGGCTGGGGTTTGCTCCCAGATTTTCTCTGTGCAGTTTGGGCGCCTGTGAACTGTATCCACCTTGCCTTTGAGCAGCTCATCCCAGAATGGACTCTCACCCCCTCCTACAGGGGGGTGACCCAGGCAGTGGAGGCCAGAGACGGAGCTGGGATGGTGGAAGTTACTGAGCTGGAAAAACAGCAAGGCACGTTCCAGGCCAGACAAGCTCCTGCCTTTGTCATCCACTGTAAATTGTGCCCCAATCACTGGGCTGACAGAGACGGATACCCAACCTTGCAGCACAATTAAGCATTCTCAGGCATCTCGTGGGGGAAGGAGGCTGTGGGTTTACTTAAAAATGCTTGGGGGTAATTTTCTAATGTCCCCTCCACCCTTATGGAGGCTCTGTTTCAGCTCCCATCATATGTAATTCCTAATGATTCTCTGTATGTCCTGTTTTATTAAAGCGTCATTGAACTATACCCTATTGATTTAGATTTCACAGACAATTGAAATTTAAATTGACTCCAAATTGAATGTCTCCGTGTAATCTCTGTTCTGCAATAAAGATGGATAAAATGCTTCTATTTTTGATAACAAGCTATACTGGAGGCACATTTTAATTTTGGGAAGGGAAGAAAAAACTGTGACAGCCTTAACTTCTTTGAAAAGTGGCTGACAGTTTGGGGCATGTGAGGCTGTTTTCTTGTTTTTCTCTGGGGCACGATGCCCAAACTAGGGAATTCTGGGATGTCTAGCTGGCTCAGAGAGGGAAGGTGGAGGTGATAAATCTGGACCATTTGTAACTTTTCCCCCCTCGTTCTGAGAGTGTGGGCACATTCCTTGCCATGGTGCACATAACTCCAGGCCCCTGTCACCTAGATTGTGTCCTGAAAGCCACCGTGGCAAACAAGAGAGAGACGTTGTTACAGTCAGACAAAAGAGGCAGCCATGTGAGTCACTCCTGTCCCAAGACAGAGGCTTCCTGGCCACGGTGACTCCTAGGGGTGCCTGAGTGTCAGCTTGACAGGATTGTGACCTGCCCAGGACATATGACCTGAACTCTAGGCCCGTGTGTGGACACAGTTTCAGTCTGAGGGACAGGGAGGTGAGTGGCGCCTTCAGATAAGCTCCTACCCCATGGAACAGAAGGCTGGTCCATCAGCTCTGCTTTTCCCATGTGTCTGTTGCCACCGCCACTGCCTACGGACATCATCCTCCAATTTTCCAGCCTTCCAGCTCAGAGTCCCACCACACCAGTCTCCAGAGGGTGTCTAGGCTGCCAGCTTCAGACTGACCAACATCCCAGGTGCCCCTTGTGCAGGGGCTTCAGGCTGAGCAACCACAACTTCTCTGATCTTCGAATGTGCTAGAGGACCCTAACAATGCAAGCGGCATTCCTTTCTCTCCTCAGCTGGTGGGATCGAGGCTGTGGTGGGAAAGTGGAAGAGAAAAGCTGGTATCATCTATGGCTTCTCCTAGACATGATCTAAGAGAGATAAATGACTACAGTGTCTAGCCTGAGCTGCGAGACTCAACCTGAGCTCCTGTCAGTGCTGTACTTTCCTTTGTTTCCAGAAGGTTCCAGGGCAGTGATTCTCAACCTTCCAATGATGCGACCATTTTATATGGTTCCTCATGTGGTGGCATAATTTTTGCTACTACTTCAGAACTGTAATTTGCTATTGTTATGAATCGTAATGTAAATATCTAATATGCAATCCCAAAGGGGTCATGACCCACGGGTTGAGAACCACTGTTCTAGAGTCTGTTAAATCTGATCCCTCCTCAGCGTCCAAGAGAGATGGCAGATGCCTCATTTCCCATCGTTACTGTGTTGGCTGGAGCTTGCTACTGTGAGCAATGCAGGTTCAGAGCACTGTGGGCTCTGTTGATGAGCCAGGAGAAGCATTCTCTGGTTTTGTCTGTTTGTTTGAGACAGGGTTTCTCTGTGTTTCCCTGGCTGTCCTAGAACTCACTTTTTAGATCAGGCTGGCCTCGAACTCTCAGAGATCTGCCTGTCCCTGCCTCCTGAGTGCAGGGATTAAAGATGTGTGCCACCATAGCCCCGCTCCTCGGGGGTTGTTAAAGTTGGTGTTTCCTTCTCTTCTCCAGCCACAGTGTCTCTGGCTTGTACCGCTTCCTCCATCTTCAAGGCCAGCACAAGCCACCTCTCTCTGAGCCCCGTGCAGCTGCCCCCTCTGGTCTCGACTTTTGCTCTCTCCCTGTCTGCTAGCGAGTGAGGAGTAATCATACCGGAAGTCTTAGTCTTGTTGCCACAGGAGAAGACCCTGACGGCAGCAACTGAAGGAAGATAGGATCTATTTTGGTCCCAGTTGGAGGGCACAGCCTGCCTTGAAGGGGAAGGCAGGGCAGCAGGAGCATGAGGTGGCTTGGCCTACCACATCCTCACTTGGGAAGCAGACAAGGATGAATTCTTGTGCTTAGATAATTTTGTTCTTTTCATATAGTCCAAGATCCCAACCCAGGGACTGGTGCTATTCACAGTGGGAAGGTCCTCCTACCTCACATAACCTATTCAAGATAATCCTCCACAGACATGCCCAAAGGCCTGACTCCCAGGACAACTGAGATCAACCATCACACAGCCCAAGGTCCCTAACTTAGGCTGGCGAAAGCCTAGAGCCATTGTGGGTGATTGTTCATGGAATCTAAGGATTAGGATGTGTATGTCTCCTAGGGGGACACTTTTCAGTCCACTGTGTTGCCATGACACAATTCCTGACAGAAATGACTTAATCAGGGAAAGATTTGTCCCGGATTATGGTTTCAGTATTGTGGCAGGGAAGGCGTATCAGTTCAGCTCGGGCCGTGGTGAGGGGAGTCTCGCAGGAGGCTGTTCACAACGTGGAGGGCCAGGAAATAGAGCCTTAAGAACTGGGGCGTGGAGGGTGTGGCTAGGGGTGAGGGGGGTGGGGTGGGTACAACCTTTAAAGCTGTCTTCTAGTGACCTGCTTTCTGTAGCCAGGCCCCACATCTAAACATTCCACAACTTTTTAAAGTAGTGCTGGGACCCCTAAGTGCTTGAAATATAATCCTATAGGGACATTCTATGGGGGCTCTCTTAGTTAGAGTTTTTATTGCTGTAAAGAGAGACACATTTCTTGGGTGACTTACAGCTTCAGAGGTTTAGTGCATTATCATCACGGCAGGACATGATGGCATGGAGGCAGGCACTGGGCTGTAGAAGAAGTTGAGAGTTCTACATGTCCATCAGCAGGCAACAGGAAGTGAACTGTGGGTCATACAAATGAAGCTGCTTACCGCCACAGTGACACACTTCCTCAAACAGGTCATCGCTACTCCAGCAAAGCCACACCCCCTAATAATGCCCTCCCTATGAGCTTATGGAGGGCCAATTATATTCAGACCGCAGCAGGGGCCTTGGCTCAACCTGCCTGTACTCCACCTGTGGGCCTTCCCCCCCCCCCCCGATGTTCCTCTCCCACCCTGCATCTTTTCTAATATGGCAGCCTCTAGTGAAGAAGAGAGCTGAAGGCAGCTTCATCTCATCAAGTAGCTTCTGAGCTTCTGATGTCCCCCAGGCAGTGGGGTCCAAGGGACCTTTGGGCACTGAGGCAAATATGAGAAGCCTGGACTCTGTGCAGGTATATCTCCACCACCTGGTAGCCAAATAAAGGAAACAGAAAACTCACCCAGGCTGTCCCTCTGACAGTTCCATAACCTTCTGAATCAGCACCACCAGCTGGCGACCAAGTGTACAAACGCACGAGCCTGTGGGGACAGGTCACATTCAAACTCTGAATCCATAAAAACGTAGCAACACCTTATCACACTGCAAAAGGCAAGCGGCATCTAGTGTGGCCATATCTTCTTGGGATTAGACAAAGGTGTGTGTGTGTGGTGTGTGTGTGTGATATATGCGTGTATTGTGTGAATGTGTGATGTATGGGTTGTGTATGATGTATGTGTGGTGTGTGTGTATCAGAGTTAAGACCCACACTGCGGATATCAGGCATGGCTTCCTGAAGGGAGTGATCTCTGACACCTGTCGGGTCAAAAGGCGTTACTCTGGAAAGGGTTATAGACTTGAAACTTTGGAAGAGATGCAAAGGTCTCTAGAGGGAGAGTGGGAGGGAAGAGAGGGAGACAGAGAGAGAGAGAGACAGAGACAGAGACAGAGAGAGAAAGAGAGAGACAGAGACAGAGAGACAGAGAGAGACAGAGAGACAGAGAAAGAGAGAAAGAGGGGGGAGCTTCAGGAACTGATGGATGCCCAGGCTGAAGAGGGTGCTGGCTTTAAAGGGAGGTGAGTCAGAAGTGGCTGAGGTCTCCAAATTTTTATACACAGAGCTTTGCACTTTGCCAAGGTTCCTTGCAGTTTTGTCCAGTTCTCCACTTGGAGGTCATTGTAGGTGACAGCTCAATCCCGGGACCCCAGATGGTGTTTGAATGAGTGAGGTTAGAGATAGGTTAGAACACCATGGTGGGTTGCCCAGACTCCATCGAGAGCAGGTGACCTGTGGCTGGGTCAAGCTCTGTTTCTGGTTGTCAAGGATCAAGGGGAGGTTAAGAGGCCATGCTGGCCACTGGAAGAGCTCCTTCAGTACCCCTTACCCCAGCAGACATGACTGGTTAACTCCTGCCTGCCTTGGTGTTTATGGGTTCGGGTGCCTCCCTGACCAAAATGCCGGGCCCCAGTCTGACCCCGAGTCTCTCTGTGCATCTTTCAGGCAGGATGGACAGCATGTTGGGAACACGGCCTGTGAGTGTCATCTAGACCTTCTGATCTGTGAGCAGAATTAGCCTTTTGAAGACATCAAGTGTGTTGTCCAGTTACAGCTGCGGAGACAGGGCTGGGGTGTCTCCTCTCCCCTATTCCTTTCTGCTCCACTCCAGTTCCCTCTATGTCCCCCACCATCTGTCACCCCTCTGTCATCTCATCCATTGCAGGCCACGTCTTCCCCCACCCCTGTCTTGCTGTGTCTCACTGTCCTCTGACCACATCCCATGTGCTCCTCACGCCTGGTCACACTTTCACAGTCCCTCTGGGTGCTGCCAAGTCCTGAACTTGTCATGACAAGAAAGTTCTGGGTCTTTGCTTCATCAGTGGAAAACATATGTGTTGACTGAGCAGGGTGCTCCCTCTCGCTGGGGTATGAAGGTCATGGGATTAGCAATAGTTATGCCCCCCCCCATCTGGAGAAGATCTGGGATGCTCTGAAGAGACCCTCAGCTGAAGAGAGAGGGTGACCCCACTCAACCATCTGGTGGTGCCTGTCCCTGGAGCTGTACCAGACCCTTCTTACTTACCTACGCCCTGGGACAGCCTGAGTCTGAGGAGAGACTCTGAGAGACAACTGGACTCTACAGTCTGTGAAACTGTGGACACTTCCAGCTGTTCCTCTCCCTCGTCTACTGAGGACCTCAGCAACTTCCATCAGGAAGTTTCCAGTCTCACAGAAACTTGGCCAAACTCCAGGTCACTGGGCCTGGTTAAACATGAGATGCATAGCTAACCAGCTGCAGAGTCCCCAGAACGGCTGGAGGCTGGACCCCACATCCATCCTTGTGACCCCTGTGAGACCTTGCTCTCCGCTGTCCCTTTGGCTAGGAGTACTCCCCAGGCCACGTCCTGCTCAACCTTGAGTCTCCTGGGCTCAAGGAGTAGGAAGCACCTGGCACATAATTGCAGCTTAATAAACGAATCAATCCTCATTAGGGTTTGATTGGCCATTAGCCTCATTATCCTGAAAGCAGAGGCCCAGGGAGGCTTCCAGAATGCCGATGCAGACAGAGAAACCCATGGGAGCGAGTTCTCCAGCCACAGCTTGCAGACAGGATGACATCTACAGGAGGCCTAACAGAGGTGACCTTGGTTAGCCATCCTCAGTTTTGAACACACCTAAGATTCATTAGCCTGAAAAACACAGGGGTCCCGAAGTCGGTGAGAACAGGCACTTGACTGGGGTGAATGGGGCACCAGGGGTTACAAGCTCCTTTGGGCTGGGGTGCAACTCAACAGCAGGGGTCAGGCTCACATCAGGCTCACACAGGGCATCAGGTGCCATCCACGTGGGCTGGGCACTTCCTCTCCTACACAGGCAGAACCAAAAGCAGAGCTTTGCCTTTCTTGGGCAAACCAAGAGAACTCGCCTTTCTTTTTGGTGCACTTGAGGCAAGGCTGACACCAGCACTGGGCTCAGAGCCTCCTGAACCCAGAGGATGTGTAGGCCCCTTTGTCTCCCACCATGTTGTGTAGCAACTGAGACAAAACCTTCCATCCTGCAGGGAAGCTCTCCAAGACGCAGGACGGTCCAAAGGAGGAGAAACTCTCCAAAGGGCAGGGAAGCTCCTTCAGCTCAGGAAGTCAACAACTCAAAGGCATTAGGAAGTCCCAGAAACTTAGAAGGTTCACTATGCCCTTCCCTCTCTGAGACCAGCTGCATGGCTTTGTGGATGTTATGATCTCCCATATTCAGACCACAGAAGTGGAAGTGAAAAGCATTGCCGTCGGCACTGGCACACGCCTGTGATCATAGCTCCTCCAGGGTACTGGGATTCAGAGACAAGCCTGGCTACACAGCAAGACGCCCTCTCACAACAAAACAAGCACAAAACCCATGACATGGCTCTGCTGTTGGGGTTACAAAGTCCAGTGACAGACTTCAGTCCTCAGAAGTAGGATGAAGAAAAGCTGGAACCCAGGGAGGTGATCCCAACGTCTTGCCAGGGCTTACTAAGCCTTACTAAGGCTTGCTAAGGCTTATTTTGTGAGCTCCAGGACAGAGAGACTCTGCCTAAAAACAAGAAGGGGGCTGAGGAGACGGCTTAGCGGGTAAAGAACTTGTAAAAGCGTGAGACCTGACTTCAGATCCCTGGAACCCATGTAATGTTGGGTGCAGTAGTGCATGTCTGTCATCCCAGGGTTCTCATGGTGATGTGTGAGGAACAAATCTAGGCTGGGGTATGCAGCCGTGAACAAGAGAGCATGTCTCAAAGGTGGAAGGGGAAGACCGATGCCTGGGATTGTCTTCTGATTTCCACATGAGCACGATAGGGAATGTACACATGTGCACACACACACATACACACACACACACACACCCATGAACACACACATATGTATAACCATGAACACATACACACACCCGTGAACATACGCACAGATCCATGAACACGTACATCTTTAAAAAAAATAAACAAACATGAATCTTTTGGAGCCATGCCTCACGCACGGAGGTGCCTATCAGGCCCTGATTCCTAACAGTATTGATGGCTCACACACGGCAACGCCTGTGGCAACTGTGTTAAGACCCATTCATCCAGTCTGACCACCTGTAGGAAGGGAACGGCTGCTGGGCTCTGCCTGTACACCGTTCACGAAAAGACGTGTTTTTGCAGAGCAAGGCACCCTGGGAGATCCCATTCCTTTAAGATTTTCATTTCCACATTTGTACCATTTAGCACAGTGCTGGGCACAGACAGCATCCTCAAAATATCTGTTAGAGGATGAGAGCTTAGGGGACCAGTAGCTGGGCTGGGGTTCAGCTCAGCCATGGGGAGCTCATTCAGTGTGGTCAGGGCCTGGGCTCCGGTGGCGTGAATCGGCAGTTATGGGGTACGAATAATGTGGAACTCTTACAAAGTGGAACCCAGAGGCTCTGACACATCAAAATGAGGGCTCATGCTGCAGTCCACAGCCATCACCACAATGATGCCTGGACGGGGCATCTGTGAGGACGGGAGATATTCACAGAGTACTTGGGCCAAAAGTCAGCAGGAGCCCGGGGCTGTGTCAGCGGTAGGGGCTTGTCTGTGGAGACCTGGGTGCTGGGCTCCATCCTCAGCACGAAAACCAACAATGTTATACAAGGGGTAACAATCACCTGCCACATGATTCCCACTTGTTTATGCATACAGGACAAACATGCTTATTTTATAATGTTATTAAGTAATATACATTTATACATTATATTTTATTACAATAGTGTTAAATATATTTGTTATATATATGTGTTTGCATATTACTATATAGTTTATATGTAAATACATGCATATACTGTGCATGTGAACACATACATACGTGCATCTAATGGACGCACACAGTCATGAAATCTCGCAGAACGCCAGTGGTGTCTCTGACAAGTCTAGAATACTTTCTTCTTCCATCTGAGCTTTTTCTTTTGCCACTTTACACATTTTCTTCTTCAGTGAGCATGTGTTTCTCTTACTCTCAAGACATAAGAATGACGTTTACTGAAGCAGGCATGTTCTAGACAGGGTGTGTGGGGAGACAGGAGAAGCTGCAGCCTGGAGGGAGGCTGAGGCGGAGGCCAGTCACATCGCATCAGCCCACATGTGTGATGTGACCTGTGTCCAGGGCCTTCTTGGCGGGAAGCCCCCCACAGGGCTGACTGCTCTTGGGTGGCTCTGGGGAGGGCACGAGCTGCAGCAGTTGCCTGGGGCCCCACTAAGCTCTTGCAGAGCAGAGCCCCGTGGCTTTCCCCTCCCTTGCAGGGTCCCTGCAGTTGCTAAAAATGATTGACAGTAATTAAAACTAAGCTAATGCCCTCCTCACTCTTGCCATTTCTATGGGGTTTTTGTTCACCATTATCTACATATAGATTAAAAATGTAACTGGGCAGGCGACCGGGTTAGGAGAATCCAACACCTTCCCTCTTGTCGTTGGCCGGGGACTGACACTTTGAAATTTTATTTAATCTGAGAAAATTGAGTTGAACTCTGGCACCCTGGGAGGGGGATAAAAAAAAACAACAACATTTATCCTTCAGGGCTGAGGCTAGAAAATCTTTGTACTGCTGGTGGGAGGTAGGAGGGGCTCCAGACGCACAGGGCAGAGGGGTGCTGGGAGCTGGGCTCTGCCAGCAGCAGGTGGGGAGAGGAGGGGAAGGGATGGTTCTTGGGAGACCTAGACCCCTCCCAAGATGTTCTTTTTGTATCAACGTGTGCGTGCATGGCATTTGTGCTTACACAAGTGTCCATGAACCTGTGGGTCTGGATACATGTGTGTGGCAGGTGGGTGCCCAATGATGGGCATGTAGAGGTCAGAGGATGGTCTCAGATGTGCCATCGTCGGGGACACGGGTCACCGACTTTGAGATGGGTTTTCTCAGTGGCCTGGAGCTTGCCGATTTAGACTGGCTGAGTGGCTGCTCAGTGAGTCCCAGGGATCCACCTGTCTCTACCTGCTCAGTGATGGGGTTGCAACCTGTATCACTATACCTGACATTCTTGTGTGGGACCTGGGGATTGAACTCAGGTCCTCATGATTTCGTGACAAACATTTTACTTACTGAGCTGTCTCCCCAGCTCTGCCAAGACATTCTCTTTTGGTTTGTGTTTGGTTTTGTTCTGAGATAGGATCAGTCTCCGGGCTGTCCTGAAACTCACTAGGAGGATCAGGCTGGCCTTGAACTCTCAGAGATCTGCTTCTCAAGCACTGGGGTTAAAGGTGTAAGACATCACGTCCCACCGACATTCTTGAGTCTTGTTGTGAGCTAGGCTTCTCAAGTTCAGGGTGCCCGCTTTACCAGCACTGAGTGAGGCTGACCTCTATGCAAGGGGTGCCTGTGTCTGCTGCTGCACTGTGCACTCGAGGCTGACTGGTCCTCAGGCTTCCAGACAGTCCTGTTTCTACCTCCCATCTTGCCACAGGGTCTACAAATCATGTCACTGCCTCCGGCTGTTATGTGGGCTCTGGTGATGGAACTCAGTTTGTCCTTACACCCACCGGCCCATCTTACAGGCCATGAAGATTTCTAACACAAAATGTGGCAGTGGTAGGGTGTCCATGGCCTCATCTGCACCAGCTAAGTCTACCCCCTTATGACGGCTTCAGAGCTGCTTCAGACCTTTCCAGGATACCTGTGCTGTTCCCACAGGAATGAACTTGTTCTACCAGTCAGCTTCCTGTCAGTATAATGAACGCTGCAGAGAAACAGGCTCACAAGGGCAAAGGTTTGTTGGGGCTCACAGTGTTGCTGGCCTGGTCCGTATCTAATTGGTCCCATTGCTTCTCAGGCTATGGTGCAGTAGTGCATGGTGGCATAGGAGCCTGGCAAAAATGAACAAGCAAAGAGCACCCAGTGGGTGGGACAGAGAGGCAGACTCTGTTGTGCTAGGAAAGGAAGAGAACGCCAGGAAGTAGCTGTGGATAAGGTTCATCTGCTTCCCTAATCACGCTTCATTTCCTGCCCCTAAAATCCTTCAAAATCGTACTACCATTTGGGGACCAAGCATTCAAAATACCAGCCTGAGGGGGACATTTCAGATTCAGGATTCTGCTTCTGTCCCCAAAGGCTCATGGTGTCTCACAATACAAAACACATTTGGTCTAACCCCAAGAGTCATCGAAGCGGCAGTGTGGTTCAAAAGCCTAAAGTCAAAGCCCTTACTGAGACTCAAGGCAATCTCTTAGCCCTGAGCTCATGTGAAAGAAAAGACAGCCACATCTCGCTACACGATGCTGCAGAGCAAATATCCTCCATCCGAAAAGGAAGACCTGGTGCTTAGAGAGGGGAACGGGACCAGAGACTGTCAGGACGAACAATGCAGCATCCACAGCTCCTGGTCAGCTTTCCATGCTGATGTGACTTGGGCAGCCCCACCCTCACAGCCTGGCCACTTTCAGCTCACATGACTTCTCTGGGCTGACTCTGCATTGCCTGCGTCTTTCCATGGTGGATGCCCCACGTTTCTGGCATCTCTCCATTCTGGAGTTTATGCTCTGGTGTACCTTGCTCGACCACTCCAGCTTCCTTAGAAAGCTCGGGTGGGGCTGTCATACTACCACAGGTCTGTGAGCCACAAAGCCAGCATTAGAAGATGCCTGCCATCAGATCGAGCAGTGGCCAGGCACACTTGGATGGTGCAGTGGCCTCTGAGAGCCTACACAGCTGGCCCTGGGAAAACTCCCCCAGGTAGTCTGGTGCAGTCAAGGCTCCCTGATGCCACCTGCTCTCCGATAGGCATTTACAACCTGACATCCCGAGCCCACAATGGCTGGACTCTGGCCAGTTCTTGTGACTCCCTCATGGTACCTCTCCTGTTGTTCCAGACCAAAGCGATTCACTTCTTCTTAATTCTGTGAGCCTCATTAACAACCACACTTTCCTTGTTCACACCTTTCAATGCTCTCTTTCTGGTCAGACAATATATTGTCCCCCAAATTCAACACGGCAGCTGCTTGCCAGTGTGACTTAAAGCAGCCAGTTGTAACTATGCCACAGCCCAAATGCCATGCTGCCTTGAAATTTCATCTGTCTGATTAACTAGCCTATCCCCTTAAACTCGGCCTTCCACAAAGTCTCAGGGCATCGACAGAACAAAGTGTTTGCTAGTTTGCTGGCTAGAAGGTAACGTGAGTCATTGTTTTTGTTGGAAGCCTCGGGCACAGTTTTTACCTTCTGCTTCTCTAGTTGTGTTCTGCACTTCTGAGTTCCCACGAGAGGGACCCATAAGCTCTGTTTACAGAGTTCTAGCACTCTGCAGCCTGCTTTTCTAAATTGTCCCAAATTCCTCCCACAAACCTCTTCCAAAGGCCCGAGATCCGTGCGGTGAATGTCAGTCATAGCCAGAGCAGGTGCTGACTTCTGTTCTGGTGAACTTCATCAACACTGTGACCAAACACATGACAGAAGCAGTTTAACCGAGAAATGATTTATCTTGGCTCCTGGTTTCAGAGATGGTGCTTCACCATGGCAGGGAGGGCGTGGCAGAGACCAGCAGCTCAAACTGTGGCAGCCAGAAAGAGACAGGCAGGGGAACACAGGTGACTCCGTCTGCTTTGCCCTTACCATTTCCTTCTGTCCAGGTCCCCAGCCCGTGGGGCGGTTCTGCCTACACACAGAGTGTTTTTCTTCTTACTTAATCCTCTGGCAATCACCCTTGTGCCCACAGGCATGCCTCACCTGTGTACAGGTGAGTTTAAATCCAGTCAAAGATCAGTCATCACTCATACAGGTATGCTATAATATGAAGACACCCTCAAGGGCACAAAAATGATAAGATGTGTCCTCTGTTTGTGTCTTCATGACAGAAGCAATGCGACCAGCTGCTCTGGTCCTATAACCATGTGTCTGGGCTCCCCCCCCTCCCCAAGGTGGACTGTGTCCTGAAACTCTGCAGCAAAACAGAATATTTGTACCTCAAGTTTCTCTGTGTGTGTGTGTGCGCATGCGTGCACACACATGTGTGTGCATGCACAGGGAGAATATGCTGCAGGTGGGGTTAGAGGTCAATTTTGTGTGCTGTTCTCCAGGCCTCTTAGTGCCTGGTTTCACTGATTGGACAATGGCAGTAGCTGTCCCTGTGACTGTCACTGATTGGACAATGGCAGTAGCTGTCCCTGTGACTGTCCTCTATCAGCCCCCTGCCTGCACTGGGATTATACCAGCCCAGCCTTTATGTGGGCTCCGTGATGGAGTTCGGTCCTCAGGCTTGTGCAGCGAGCCCTTCGTCCACTGGGCTGTCTCCCCAGCACCATTTGGTTGACACAACAGCTCGAAAAGTAAGGCTTACAATCGCGAACACACACAGCACACTGAACAACACACGTCTCCTCTCCAGGACAGGAAATACCGTCACAAAAGCAGATTAAACAAACTGCACCTAGCCTTCACCGACCCCATCATGAAAGGACCTCAACATTTGTTTCTGTGTTGGGTGGAGTAGGGACCACACAGAGACGGTGACAATGGGATCACAAGGGAGACACGCCATGGTGGTGGCAGCAGGCACGGTGGCTGCATCCCCAGGACTACAGAGGCCGAAGAAAACATTTTTCATGTGTGATCACGTGAGGATGGTGCCATGACCTCTGTCTTACAAATGTGGAAACCAAGGCTCAGAGAAATTGAATGACCCCCCCCCCCCGCAAAGCCACATAGCTAACTGTATCTGCAGCCCATACTCCTGAATCCCTCATTTAGGAGGACAAGGGCTGGTGCAATCCCCTCTTAGGGTCACCTGCCAGTCAGAGTCCCACCAGTTGCCCTTGCTTGCTCAGAGCTAGGCCAACCAGGTGCACAGACTGAGTTGTCAAATAGGAGACAGGAAGGAAGAAAAAGCAATTTCTTCCATTTCTTGGCTCAATCCTATGCAGTCAATACTGCTAACAGTAAATCAAATATCAGGACTGCATTGACCCAGGAAAAGGCCAAGGAGAAAGAAAACCCACAGCAGAATCCAAAAAGTAGAAAATGAACCCAGCCTGAGCTGTAAATCATTCCTGGGGACGAAACCCGCCCTGGCAGCCAGTGGCTGGGGCTCACGCTGCCCCAGCAAGCCAGGGCCAGTGCTTGGGCAGGCAAATGTCCTTGTTCCTCCTGAACTGAGAGACAGGAGGCCTCCTGAGTGCACCCTGCCACTCACCAGGCTGAGCTTGGAAGAGATCTCTGGGGAAAGTCTTTCGAGGTCCTTCGCTGCTTGATTGACGGTCTTCATTATAAATTTTCTTTTAAAATATCAGAGCTGAGTGTGGCAACACATGCCTGATATCTTAGTATGCAGAGGCTGAAGCAGGAGGATTGCAGGTTGGGGGCCAGTGTGGGCTACAGTGAGTTCTATGCCGGTATGAGTCATTTAGTGAGAGATCCTGACTAAACAAACACACCCAAAAACTGGGGTTCAAGAAACGACTCAGTCAGTCAAACACTATAAAGACATGAATACCGGAGTCTGATTCCAGAACCCCTAAAAAAGCCAGGCATGGTGGTGAGGCTTGCAGCCTCAGTGCTGGGGAGGTAGCGACAAGGGGATCCCTGTGGCTCACTGGCCTGCCAACAACTTGCTTGGTGAGCTCCAGGCCAGAGAGAGAGCCTTCCTTAAATAACGAAGTAGGGCACAAAATTCAAGGTTGACTTCTGACCCCCACATTCACACCGTGCATGCATGCACACACACATGCATGCACTCACACATGGACACACTGGTAAATGTAAAATGTCAGGTGTATCTCGCCACGTAGCCTCTGATGGCCAGTGTACATATTCAACAAAGCCTTTTCAGCCACCATGTGCACACATTGTCCTAAAGCTCCGAGGACTCAACCGTGAGCCAATTTGTATAGTCCTGTCTCCACTAGGCTCCGTTGTCATGAGTGGGGGGAGACGGGAGATAATTATATCCTACAGCAGAATGAAGACATGGAGCACTGGGATATCAAGTTCAATTAAGGAGAGGGGACTCTTCATCAAAACCTTTGCTCGGAGAGAGCAGGGCAAAGACGCAGTGGTGGAAGGCTTGCCCAGTGCCCCCTGAGGTCAGTCCCTGGGACCACAGAGACTTAGAGCAGGCCAGGACATGAGCTGTGGGGGACACGAGTTGAGACTGACTAAGGAGAAGAAAGAGTAACACAAGGGCTCCATGGCAGCCTGTGCCCTGGGAGTGTGAGGAAGGAAGAGGTGTGGCTGCAGGGATGAAGAGTGCAGTGTGGTGGGCTGAGGCCGGGCTTGCAGGGGCAGGGTTTGTGGCCTTTGGGACAAAGTGAGATTATTTGGAGAGTTTGGGGCCTGTGAAGGGACCTGTCTAAGCCTAGTTTTTTTTTTTTTTTGATATTTAGAATTTATTTATTTATTTTGGTTTGCCAAGATGGGGTTTCTCTGCTTGTCCTGGAATTCGCTTTGTGGATCAGGTTGGCCTCAAACTCACTGAGATCCTCTTGCCTCTGCCTCCCAAGTACTAAGATTCAACGCGTGCACCATCACTGCTCAGTCGATATTTAGAAATTTTTTTTATTTTCTTATTTATTTATTTATTAAAGATTTCTGCCTTCTCCCCGCCACCACCTCCCATTTCCCTCCCCAGGGATGTTCCACTATAGGAATCTTCTGAGAAGACCTGACTGGGGAAGATTTTGAGATGGGAAAGGACGTTCGTGGCCATTCACTTCCGAGAACCCATCTCTCTGCAACCGCCTGTAAGGTTGAGACACACACTTGGAGTGTAATAACTGTTCCCTGAGCAAAGGGGTGTGTGTGTGTGCGCGCATGTGTGCTAGATGACAGCACCAAGCTGTTGTGTTCCAGCAAGTGCCTTCCTCATTCTGAACCTACCTTGGGGGTTTGTCAGCTTCCCCCACTTTAATTCCCCCTCCCTTCCTCCTTTCCTTGTCCTTATTCCTTTGTCCTTTTGAAACACTGCCTCACTATGTTGCCCAGGCTGGCCTTGAATTCCCAGGCTCAGGTGACACACATTTCTGTGCCCATTTTTCATGTTTGTAGGCTTGAAAATACACCCCGGCCAGGCAGGTAAAAACTTAAAAGCCAAGCTGGACCTCCTGGTGCCTGGTAGACTGAGGTGGGGCCCTATTGAGTTTAAGGCCAGCCTGGGTACTCAGTTGATTTTGAGTTTTGTGGCCCTGGGTGGCCACACACAGCTCAGGGAACTACTTTGCTCTCCTCCGTAGTGGGGCACGCCTCTGTGCCTCTTGTGATCCTCGTGAAGAAGAAAAGCCAGAAGGTTCTTGGACACATGGCTCAGTTCATGCACGGGCAGGAACTGAGGGACTCAGCTGCCAGGGGCTTTCATTTGTTTGTGTGGGTGCTTTTTAAGGAGAGCCCTGGTGGGGGAAAGCCAAAACTCCAGGTCTCACCCTGCCTCCCACCCCAGCTCTTCTACCTTTCTCTGAGCACTCGGCCCCTCTGTCTCCCTGGAAAACCCTTCCTTGCCTTGGTCCCCTCTACTCTCCTAGGTAAAGCCAGCTGCTTGTCCCATAGTCAGAGGACTTCTTGAGACCCCGTAGAACTTCAAGAAATCTTCCAGGAAGATCTCAGATGTGTGAAAGGCCCTTGGCTGCAGAGTGGGACTCGCTCTCTGGTCAGTGGCACTCCATGAGGCTCCAGAGTGGATGTTTGTTGCTTTGCCTTGATGGCCAGCTGTTACCTTCCTGGTAACCATGCCTTCTCTCTGCTGTGCCCTCCCCCATGTCTGGAGATCACAGATCAGTGTCAACCAGGTCACTTCTCTCCTCTGCCTTAGCAATTGGCTCAGTGATGGGGGACCCAAGACTTATTCTTGCCCATGAGAGCCCCATGCTGGGATTCTGCTTCTATGGTCAGTGTGGGATAGGATCTGCTATAGTAATAGGCAAACAGACAG
This sequence comes from Chionomys nivalis, assembly GCF_950005125.1. Classification (NCBI taxonomy): domain Eukaryota; kingdom Metazoa; phylum Chordata; class Mammalia; order Rodentia; family Cricetidae; genus Chionomys; species Chionomys nivalis. Next base: position 126,189,748 of record NC_080088.1, on the reverse strand, counting down.
TCTTGAAATTCCCATAAAAACAGTCCAAGCTTTCTGGGCTGCGGACAGCACAATGATCTCTGTGAGCTGGTGACCCCTCTTCTGCTGTTCCCTCGATCCATGGATTTTCCACTTCATCGGGCATCTTCATCAGGGTGGGGATATTCACTCATGGAGGCGGACTTTCTGAAACTGGCCTAGTTGCTCAGATAAGGGGCCATGTTGACCACTGTGGGCCCAGTTCTCTCTCTACCTCCATGTCTCCAGCTCCTAGTTCTTGTGTATGTTTGACTTGAGTGCCTGCCTTGCTTGCTGCATCCTCAGGGTCACTTCTTACTACAGCCTTCCACAGTCTTAGCTCAGAAGGAGCTGGAGAGACAGCTGGGCAGTAAAGCTCTTCTGAGCAAGCCTGAGGTCCCAGTTGGGTCCCCAGAACTCACATGGAAAGATGTGTGTGCACCATGTAAACCCAGAGCTGGGCATGCAGAGACAGGCAGATTCCTGGGGCTCACTGGGCAGTCTAGTCTACTGGTCAAGCTCCAGGCTTTCTCTCAAAAAATAAGGTGGATGACTTACAGAAGCAACTATTGAAGCTGATCTCTGGCCTCCCTGCACATGTGTACACATTTGCACAAGACAGCTTCCTGCACATGTGCACACACTTGCACACAGACAGCTCCTTGCACATGTGCACACACTTGCATGCATACAGCTCCCTGCACATGTGCACACACTTGCACACAGACGGCTCCCTGCACATGTGCACACACTTGCACACAGACAGGGCTCTCCACAGTCCATAGTGGAAGCCATCCCCAGTGGCCCTCGGGGGTCTAGCAATGCTCTTGTGGGTGCTGAGGTCAGCATTGGGAACCTAGGCTGGTGGTGTTATCTGGGTCACGAGGCCAGAATCTGAGTGCAGGGATCTAAGTCTTGGCTGTGCTCTCTTCAGTGCTGCTCCTGGCTCAAGCCCCAGGAAGTCCCGTTACACCAGCCTCTTGCTCTCTGGACCAGGACTTGCTTCTGGGGTACACTTTGAGAGTTTAACAGGGTTGGGGGAGGGGATTGAATAGAGGGGTGGTGTCTGCTACATCTCCCTTGAGGTCACCAGGGGTCAGTGAACAGGGACTGGGTTTATGAATTTCCGCTCAGGGCCCCAGACAAAGGGGGCTTGGCCATGTTGTTACCTTGGCAACCCTCTCCACACTAGAGAGTGGGAGAGGAGGCACTGGGGGGGGGGTATGGGAAGAGAGGGGTTACTGGAGAGGAAATTCATCTTCAAGGTGTAAGACAGAGGCTGGCCTGCATGGGTGTTTTACCTTCTCTACTCCTTGTTCTTTCTACCTTCTTGTATTTTAAGAACATCTAGAAAGCTAGATTTGAGTTTAGATACCTCTAACTCACTGTGTGACCTTGTACTGGTGACTAGCCCTCTCTGAAGTTCAGGCTTCTCGCCTGTGAACTGGGGATAATGATATGTAGGGTGACTCAGGGGAGGCGAGCACACTCTGGGGGTGTGATAGCCAGGGCTGGACCCTGCTGAATACTGCCTCCCACCCACAGCTGTTTCTGGTTGGTTCTTATTGTTTGGGGTTAGCCACCGAGTCGCCCTCCCAGTGAGCCACGTAGTCAGGGTTACTCTTGCTGTGATAAAACACTGGGCCAAAGCAACCTGGGGAGGAGAGGGTTAATTCAGCTTCACTTTCATATTGTGGTCCATCGCTGAAGGAAGTCAAGACAGGAGCATGGAGGCAGGAGCCTAGGGCAGGAGCTGATGCAGAGGCCATGGAGGGTGCTGCTTACTGGCTTGTTCCCCATGGCTTGATCAGCCTGCTTCTTATAGAACCCAGGACCACCACTCAGGGAGAGCATCACCCACAATGGTCTGGGCCTTCCCCATCAATCTAATTAAAAAATGCCCTATAGTCTTGCCTACAGCCTGATCCTATGAAGGCGTTTTCTCAACTGAAGCCCCCTCCTCTCAGACGATGTTGTGTCAAGTGGACAAAAAACAAACAAACACAAACAGTCATCTTCCAGATTTACAAACAAACAAACAAACAAACAAACAAACACAAACAGTCATCTTCCAGATTTACAAACAAACAAACAAACAAACAAACAAACACAAACAGTCATCTTCCAGATTTACAAACAAACAAACAAACAAACAAACAAACACAAACAGTCATCTTCCAGATTTACAAACAAACAAACAAACAAACAAACACAAACAGTCATCTTCCAGATTTACAAACAAACAAACAAACAAACAAACAAACACAAACAGTCATCTTCCAGATTTACAAACAAACAAACAAACAAACAAACAAACACAAACAGTCATCTTCCAGATTTACACAGCTGGGAACATTTCCAAGGACCAAGGTTCTGGGATTGCGGCTGCTGCTGTGTCTTCCTTATTGGATTCAGATGCGAGCTACTTTAGAGCAGGTGAGGAGACCAAGGCTAAGTGTGGGGGTGCTGTCTGTCCTGCCTCCCCACTCTACCCTGCCTGTGCATGTATGGGGGTGCCTCGCTCCCGGCTTCCAGGGATGCTCTGGTGCCAAGAAGTGAGCTTGGGGCAGGGGCGAGAACCTGGAGGGCTGTTTTGTACCAAGTGAGATAGTAGAACTCAGTGGAAATCCTCGAGGCTGCCCTAGGCTGCCTTCCGGACTAAGCGGCCACCCAAAGGATCAGGCTTTCCATGTGTCTCGGAAACAGATTTGTGACAGGCTGGGACCACGGTTACCCCGGTACAGGGTTTATACACACCAAACCCTGTTGGAAGGCATTGCAATTGGTTCATTTTCATAAAGGGTAAGCTGGCCCTGCACTTGGGGACACACTTACACTAAAAGAGTATTCGCTGTCTACCTTAGGAAATCCTACCCAACCTTACTTCTTTTGAGACAGGGTCTTGATAGGCCTGCCTCGGCCTTTTAAATTCTGGGATTTCAGAACTGTGTTCCCACACTGCAAAGACCTGGTTTTTAAAATCAAGACTCTCTTGATTTTGTGTCTGTCTGTGCGCCACGTGCGTGCAGGAGACCATGTAGGTCTGAAGAAGGGTTGAATCCCCTGGTACTGGAATTACAGGCAGGAGTGAGCCACCATGTGGGTCCTGGTAACCGAACAGGGGTACTCTGCAAGAGTAGCTATCACTTCGTTGTGTATGAGACTCAGCCTGGCGCACCACGGTCTGGCCTCCCACTAAGTTTCACTCCATCATTCCTCAAACCCGAGACTCGAACCTCCTCACACCTGCTTCGCCCTTGATAATGGAAGTCTGAGATATGTCTGTGAGCTTCCCTGAAGTGTTCAACCTCGAGACCAGGAGAACTAGGCTCACCCCTCCCTCGGTCTGCAGTTCCGCAGATGGCCACGCAGTGTCGCCGTCGGCCCACGGTACCCGGGAGAGGCGGGCGGGCTCATCCATCACCCAGACGCTGGCCGCGGTGCAGACAATGCGGGGAGCGGCCGGTCCGGCCCGCGCTGTCGGTACAAAGGATGCGCTGTTAACACGTGTACGGTAATGGGCTCCCCCCCACGGCCTCTTCTCGGGCCGCCCGCTCCCTGCCCGAAGCATGGCCGGAGACATCCATCTAAATTATGTCACCCGGCTGAGAGAGGCTCCCCGCCCAGGCAGCCAGGGCCACAGCCTGCCGTGTGTGTGTGTGTGTGTGTGTGTGTGTGTGTGTGTGTGTGTGTGAGAGAGAGAGAGAGAGAGAGAGACAGAGACAGAGAGAGACAGAGAGAGAGAGACAGAGAGTGTGTGCGTGTGCAGCCTGCCCTGTGTGTGTGTATATGTGTAGTGTGTGTGTGGTACAGCTCTGTGTGTGTGCAGTCTGCCCTGTGTGTGTCTGTGTGTGTGTATGCTTGTGTCTGTCTGTGTGTGCCCGGTGTGTGTATATGTGTGTTGTGTGTGTGTGTGTGTGCCCAAGGTGTGTGTGTGTGCGCGCGTGTGCATGTGAGTGCATATGTGTCCATCCTGGGTCTCGCTGGGCCCTTGCCCATTTCGGGGAGGAACTTCATAGGTGAGCATGTACTGTGTGCTGGCCCCAGCCACGGGGTGGTATGCCTTAGTCTATTTCTCAGAGGGAGAAACTAAAGCTTGACGCCGGGAAAGGTTTATTTTGAAGTTACATTGCCCTGTAGCTTGCTGGGGCTGCCTGAAACATCAAAACAAAATAACAAAACAACACACGCCCCCCCCATTTGCTGACAGTTGAATGTCACCCCAACAACATAAATTTTAAAGAGGATGTTCTGGGCCTGGGAGAAGGCACAGCTGGTTAAGTGGTTAAGTGCCAGGGCCTGAGAGCCATCTGGGTGTGGTGTTCCTTTGGCCGAGAGACAGAAGGATCTCAGGGTGCCAGGTTCCACTGAGACACCTCCACTTCAGGAAACGAGGTGGGCGTGTGAGGGAAGACTTGTGCACGTGTGCACACTCCTGCACACATATCCCACATACCTGTGACCCCCAAGTGAACAAGTTCCTGCCGGAGTCAGAGTCTCTCAACAGTCATAGACTGGAGGACACACCCAAAGGCACTTGCTCCCCCTTGCGTTCACTTCTGCTTCCTCTCTCCCTCTCGTCCATCCAAACTGGCTTTCCATCTTTGTGGATCTGTGTGGTCCTGGCTGTCTTGAGAGATACAAGCAGGTAGTGTGGGGTCTTTGCAACCTGGCTTGCTCGACTTGGCATCACGCTCTCAAGGTTCATGCACCCTGTAGCACATGGCAGTTGTAGCATGTACACACCTAGGGCGCTCCACGCCCTTCAACAGCCACGTGATAGATGTCCCACGTATGTGGGTCCCGCATTTGTGTCCTCTTTGGATGTCTTGCTTCTCTTGGCTCTTAAGGATGATTCAAGCTTCAGTTTCTCCCTCTCAGAAACAGACTAAGGTAATCCCATGGCTGGGGCCAGCACACAGTACTTTTGTGTTTGTGGGGGGGGGCAGGTGTTTTTGTTCCTTTGGAGACATCTGGCAGGAAAGCTCTGGGTCATGTGGCAATGCTGTATTTCTTTATTCAAGGCGCTGCCGGCCTGCTTCTCCCAGCAGCAGACAAGGGCTTGCATTCCTTTAATGATCTGACTGTTTTGTTTTGGGCATACTAGGCCATTCTGCAGTATCTCTCTGTGAATTTGACCTGAATTTCTCTGCTGATCAATGAATGATGTCTAACATCTTTTCCTGTGTTCATTGGCCATCCATATCATACATCTTCTTCAAAGAAACATCGATTCATATCTTTTGCTTATTGAAAACAAACGTCTCCTCATTGTTGAACTGCCAGAGCTTTTTATATATTATGGACACAGTTGATTCTCTGACACAGGCTTTTCAGCTCGTGGGTCTGCAGTATCTTTACTTCATCAGAGTTTTAGGTTTCAATGCATAGTCTCGTGTTTTTATTTTGTCTTTTGTTTCCCAGCACTGTAGTGTGTTCTCTGAGAACCCTGCAGTTTGTGACTCTGAAATTGATGTATTTTGCTGTCTGTGGGTGAGGGGCTGGTCAGGATCAGGGTGTAGTGCTCCAGGGAGGAGCAGCGATGACTGTGGAAGTATGCGGACGCGGGTCGACTGTTCTGGTTGGTAACGTGGAGGCCACTCGGTGCCTTGGGCTCTGGTCCCCATCAGTGAAGAGAGACAAAGACCGTCGGGTTTCCATGACATGGGAGGAGGGTGTGAACGTGGTAAAAATGAACTGACACACCTGGCAGCGTCGACCCCGACTTCATGTCCCCAGCGCCACAGGTTCACAAATGGGAGACCTGGTGTTGGAACACCCAGTCGGAAGTGCCTGTTCGGTGGCGTCCTTTTGTCCTGTTGAGCTGTGAGGCCAGGCGGAGGAAGAGTGTGCGCTGTGACTCCTCGGCGTCTCCTTGGATTCTAGTGGAGTCCAGAAGGCAGCAAGGCCTCCATCTTCTGTTGCTAGTGAGGTAGCTGATGCTCAGAGAGGCAAGGTCACACAGTGGCAAGGTCACACAGTGGCAAGGTCACACAGTGGCAAGGTCACACAGTGGCAAGGTCATACACTGTGGCAAGGTCACACAGACCCTGAACACAGAGCAGAACGCAGAGCCTCTGGCTCTAGGGCTTCTCTTCCAGGGTTAGAAGTATGGAAAGAGCCACTGTCCATCACGTGCCTGTCCCTTACCCATCTTTTGGATTGTTTGGTACCATGGAACTCTCTGTTGGAACCTGCCTAACTTGCTGCTTGCTCTTTGGGCCTCAGTGTCTTAAGCTGTCCAATGCAAATATGTACTGTCCCTGTCCCCAGGTGGCTGTGAGAAGTGATAGCTGAACCTGAGATCGGATCACCACAGACCAACCCTGGGCACACACTGGGTTGCTGAGACTCCCTGAGATTGAGAAAAATCCAGGCAGAGACTGGGGCTGGGCTCAGCTGGGACAGGGCTGGGATCGGGCCCTGGGTTCCATCCACACTGTAGACATCAGGTGTGGCCCTGCACACCTGTGATCCCAGAACATGGGAGGTGGTGGAAACAATGCCTCCCGAGACCCACAAAACTCACATACAAAAGTTTTGTCATATTCTACCCATTAAGATGGAGGAGAATCTGGTCAGGCCTTCCCTGCCCACCTCTGGTCCTTGGCCTTAGAATGGCACTTTTAGGGCTGTGGGAAGAAGCCCATGGTACCCCCTGCTCCCAATACAGGTGGAGAAAATTGATTCCAGTCCTCGGGGCCACAGGTGGCAGGACAGTTACCCAGTGTGAGCCAGAGATGGGAAGCCCCTGGGGTCAGGGCTGGCTGATGTGAAGGCGCATGCATCCTTCCTGCTGGCTGCAGGCCAGCTCTGGTGAGCCAGACAGACATGTGGGCCACACGCAACACACCAGGATCTCATTGGGCTCTCTTAGGTGCTGTCTTCCGACCCCTAACATGCTTCAAGAAACTTAATTTTCTGGTTATGCCTTTCTGGGTCCTGTTCTCTCTGTCTACAGTGTGCATATGTGTTTGCGTGGCTTCGTTTGTGTGTGTGTGTGTGTGTGTGTGCACTTGTGTGTGTGCGTATGTGCTCAAGCCCAGACTTCTGCAGCTTTTGTGTCAGGGTAACCATACCTTCTGTGATGGCACACAGGGCCGTGACCACAAGTTGTCATGGCTTTACTGGAGTCTGACACAGCCTTGAGCTGAGGCTAGCCCTGGTTCCATAGCTGCCATTCTGCTGAATTCCATGTGGGACGGGACCTATCTGAGCCCCAGTCTCCCCATCTGTGGAACTGAGTTTCTGTGAAGAACACAGCCCAGGGCTGGAAGTGGCCTTGCTGGTGCAGTGGGAGCCAGTATTGACTGGGCTGGGTTAGGTGTGGTTGAAGGCTTCTCCGTATGGGCGGAGGGAGCAGGGCCTGGCTTCTCCATCTCCTGGAGTGTGGCCTAGGAGAGCCACGCGCCTCAGTTTCCTCATGAGCACAATGGTACCAGCCCAAGTAGCAACTTGGTGGGGCTTCAAAGAGGTTGGAGGTCAAAGGTCAAGTTCCAAGAAAGTGAATAGCTGCGTTGGTGGAGGAAGACTGGGCTGGGTGAGGAGAGAGTGACTCTCGGTCCCTTCAGTGTTGACGTCACAGGCAATCCCAGGCCTGCTGCTCTGGACTTGTGGCTCAGTTTCCCTACTGGTCTGTAAATGTCACCCTGTCTGACTGTATCAGGGGAGATGATAGGCACCCACGCTCAGGGACAGGGCAGGAGTCAAAACAAGAGAGGCCTGAGTTACTCAAGTTCTTGGGTTAGGACTGATAAACATCACGTCCCAGCTTCAGCCTCCTTCTTCCAGCAGGGGCTGAAGACAAGGATGCCGTTTGCCACAGTGCTCTGGTTAGTGCTGGCACGGTGCTCCTGGCCCTAGAACGTCAGGATAGCACTGAGCCCGTTGAGGAAACAGAAGCTCTTGGGAAGCGGTGGGCTGCCATCCTGACTCAGCGCTGGTTTAGGGCGTTGACTTGGAGATCGTATCCAGGACCTTGAGGAAGTTTACTAAATGTTCTGCCACTGAGCCAAACCCATCTGAGGTCTAGATCCTTCCCTGAGAGCCCCCATGCTTCCTGGAGAGAGACAAGGAGCAGGAAAATCCTGTCGCCCTTCTCAGATCCCCAGAGCTCGAGTCCCGCTTAGTGTTCCACTTACAGCCTGGCATTCCCAGCACAGAACCCAGCGTTCCCAACATAGAGCCCAGTGTTTCCAGCATAGAGCATAGAGCCCAGCGTTCCCAGAGCAGAGCCCAGCATTCCCAGCATAGAACCCAGCGTTCCCAACATAGAGCCCAGCGTTCCCAGTGCAGAGCCCAGCATTCCCAACATAGAGCCCAGCGTTCCCAGCAGAGAGCCCAGTGTTCCCAGCATAGAGCCCATCATTCCCAGCTTAGAGCCCAGCGTTCCCAGCACAGAGCATAGAGCCCAGCGTTCCCAGCACAGAGCATAGAGCCCAGTGTTTCCAGCACAGAGCATAGAGCCCAGCATAGAGCCCAGCGTTCCCAGCACAGAGCCCAGCATTCTTAACATAGAGCCCAGTGTTCCCAGCATAGAGTATAGAGCCCAGTGTTCCCAGCACAGAGCCCAGCGTTCCCAGCATAGAGCTCCCAGCACAAGGCCCTGTGCATGGCAGGGATGCAGATGAGAGGTCACACTTGTCTGTCTGATGGTGTGAGGGGCACAGAATGGGAGTTCACACCTGCCAGTCTGATGTAAATTAAGTATCAGTATGGGGAACCCGGGACAGTGGGTACTGTAAGGACAGTCTGTGGACAGTCTGTCCTCTGCTCTCCTCCCCCTGCACCTGACACAGTGCAGGTTCAGACTTGCTCCAGGAGGGTCATATGGGCAGGTAGATTTTTGAATTCACCTTTTACCTCCGGTGTACCTAGCCCAGGTGGCCTTATGGAGTTGAACAATGTACCACCCCACTTTAGCGGTAGGGACACTGAGGCCTGGTTGAGGGAGTAGCTGATCCAAGGATACAGAAAATGATAGCAGAGAGCAGCCTGGAATTCAGTTCCCACCTTCGACTTTCCCTCCTGTGATGCCTGGTCTATCTATGCCATTTGTGCTGAGGCCCGACCCGGCCTTTTCGATCCCCCTGACACGGGGCTAGGATGGCAGCACTGGGGGAGGGGCAGACAGCACGTTCCTGCAGGAGCATAGGTCATTCTCAGCTGAGCGTTCTCCACCTCAGGTCTTCTGTGCTGAGGCAGGGGTGCCGGTGTAAGTGGTGGTGTCATGCAGTCATGGCAGGTCCACTGGCAGCTCCCCATCTCACAGTGAGAGGCGGGGTAGAGCAGTCATGCACGAACGCAGTGGTCAGGGCTGCGTGAACACAGGCTCTATGCTCAGTGGTGACTACGGAGAGCAGAGACAAGACTATAGGGGCTCCTGTAGTCAACACTGCCTCCTGGGGCTTGAACATGGCATGTCTGCTGCTGCGTCTTCAGGCTATTGGGCTGTGGCCTCCTCTAATGTGCAAAGACCCCGTCACAGACTATGAATCACTCAGAAACCTGGGGTCAGGACTTCAATATCTTTGTGTGTGTGTGTGTGTGTGTGTGTATGTGTGTGTACATGTTTGTATGTGTACATGTGTGGTGCACGCTCACCTGTGGGTGTGACTGTGTGTGTATGTGTGATGTGTGCTCACCAGTGTGTGCTTACGTGGGGGCAGAGGGCTGACTGGTTCTTCCTTAGTTTCTCTCTACTTTCTATGGTTGAAAACATTTTTATTACATTCGTTTGTTGTGTGTGTGTAAATGTGTACATTTATGAACATCAGGAAATAACTTGTGAGAGTTGGTTGTCTCCTTTGACTATGTAGGACTCAGGGATGGAACTCGGGTCGCCAGGCTGGGCAGCAAGCACCTTTACCCATGGAGCCATTTTGCTGGCCCTTCACCTTAGCTTTTGAGACAGTGAATCTCACTAATCTGGAGATCACCTTCTAGGCGAGGCTCTGACTTCCAGGGGACTTCCTCTCTCTGCCTCACAGGTCTAGGATTGCCCAGCTTTTTATGTGGGTATTGGGGATTCAAACTCAGGTCCTCACACTTGCAGGCAATCAATTTACCAATTGAGCCATGTACCCAGCCCCTGAAGACTTTAGTATTTTTTGTTGGGGAGACACAGCTTAAGCAGCCAATCATAGTTCTGGGATGACAAATATTGGATAATGTATTTATTCATTTACTTTCGAGACAGGGTCTCTATAGCCTTGGCTGTCCTGGAGCTCTCTGTGTGGATCAGGCTGTGCTTGAACTCACAGAGATCCACCTGCCTCTGCTTCCCAAGTGCTGGAATTAAAGGTGTGCATCTCCATGCCTGGCAACTTTGTACAGTGTGCTTTGCGCATCGAATGTCCAGCTGGCACGGAAACAGGCCTTATATTCTGAGAGTAAACAGCATTCCTGCATCTCGGACACCTGGAGGGGTGGGGGTGTGGTCTTAGCAGAAACAGTGGGACACAGGTGCTGTAAGCAGAACAGGAAGAGGAGGTGCCTTTGGCCTGCATGGACAGCTACTGGGTACAGTCCAAGAGGAGAGGGCAGGACTGGCAGGGGCACTGTGCGTGTGTGTGTGTGTGTGTGTGTGTGTGTGTGTGTGGGCAGCAGCAGGTGGCCCACAGCTAAGGAGCTGCTGGAGGCAGCCTCTGCCCAGGTTGGTTACTGTGTTTCTATTTTCACAGCTGGACTTGTCTTGTCGCCAGTTCTCCTTCTGCAGAGGAAGAAGTGAGGGCTGATGGGAAAATGACTTGCTCAGGGTCTTATTGCGAGCAGGGTCTCAGGGACAGATACACCATGCCCTTTTACACCACAGTCGCCAGCACGAAGCCCCTGCTGGCTAGCCCCCCCGCACCTGTTCTCTGGGCTATTGAATTTATAGTTGACTTTCAGGGTGTGCAGCGGAGTTTCTAGGAAGGCTCTGCTGGGACTCAGGGATGGTTCCAGCTCCATCACCTGCTCACGCTCAGCTTGTGTTCAGTCAGTACCCACCCTAGAACTCCAGAGTTTAAGGAGAGAATCCCAGCTGGCGTCTTTGGACTCCTGCTGACTGGGCCTCATGTGATTCTGCTGTGAGGGAGGAGGAGGGATTGTCAGGATTAAGGAGGAGACACTGGAGCAATCCTGGGGCCCGTGGGGACTCACGGTGTCTAACCAGGCTTCGGTCAGAGAGGCTTTGTTGTAATATGAGCGGCAGGGCTGCGTCCCCGGCACCCGGCCGCCCGCATGGCTAGCTTATGCCCTGAAATAATTACACAGAAACTGTATTCTTTTAATCACTGCCTGGCCCATTAGTTCCAGCCTCTTATTGGCTAGCTCTTACATATTGATCTAACCCATTTCTAATATTCTGTGTAGCCCCACGAGCTGGCTTACCAGGGAAGATCTTAACCTGCGTCTGTCTGGAGTGGGAGAATCATGGCGACTCCCTTACTCGGCTTCTTTCTCCCCACATTCTGTTCTGTTTACTCCACCCACCTAAGGGTTGGCCTATCCAATGGACCTAGGCAGTTTCTTTATTATTTAACCAATGACCTTTCTCCATCAAGGCTTCCTGGAAGAAGTGATGCTGGATTTGAGGCTTGAGAAAGAGGCTGCGATTCTGCATGGTTGACAGGAGATAGGAATGGGCTGGGTGGGACACGTCAGAGGCTTAGAGAAAAAGAGTAAACTTGCCAGGCCTGGCCATGGTGAACCTGCACACATCTTTCTAAACACTTCAAATCACCTCTGAATTACTTCATGTGTGTGTTTGTGCAATTGTGTGCACATGTGTGCATGTGTATGTGCGCTTGCGTCCATCTGTAGGTGCATGAGTCTCTGTGTGTGCACATGTGTGCATGTGTGTGCATGTGCGCTTGTGTCCATGTGTAGGCACATGAGTCTCTGTGTGTGTACACATGTGTGCATGTGTGTGCATGCTTGTGTCCATGTGTATGGGCATGTGCCTGTGTGTGTTCATGCATTTCTCTCTCTCTGTGTGTGTGTGTGTGTGTGTAGAGCAGAGAAAGACATCAGGTGTCCTCTTCAGTCACTCCCAACCTACGTTTTCGAGTCAGGCTCTCACTGAATCCAGGACACACTGATTGCTCAGCCTGGCTGGCCAGTGAGCCCCAGGCTTTCTTTTGCATCTGCCTCTCCAGCACCAAGACTTCTAAGTATGTCAATGCTGTATCTGGGTGTTTATGTGGACTCTGGGGACCAGAAATCATACTTGTGCCATCTCCCCCGCCCTGAGATTAAATACCTGATAAGCTGTAAATAAAATGGAAGTCATGGGACAGTGTATGTTTTCAGGATTCAGCCTCATGCATCTTGATCTTTGACCTGCGATAGGACATACCCTTGGACATGGACCCTGCCGATGGGGAGGGCCAGGTTCACATGGCACAGTTGTTGTGGAGGGTGGAAGTCACGTGGCACAGCTGCTGCAGAACGTGGTGGTCACATGGCGCTGTTGATGTGGAAGGATGAGTTCACGTGACAACTTGCTGTGGAAGGCAGAAGTTACATGGCACAGTTGCTAAGGAGGGCAGAGGTCACGTGGCACAGTTGCTGAGGAGGGCAGGGGTCATGTGGCACAGTTGCTGAGGAGGGCAGAGGTCACGTGGCACAGTTGCAGTGGAAGACCAAGTTCATGTGGCACAATTGACTTGGAAGACGGAGGTCACGTGGCACAGTTGATGCGGAGGGCCGAGTTCACGAGGCGCAGTTGCTGCAGAGGACTGAGGTCACAGGCACAGTCGACACGGGAGTGGACATGGGCATGGGGATGAGGTCACGTGGCCAGTAGTTGTTGAGGGCAGCTTAGGACAGGAGAGTCTGACTTCTAGGGTGTTGTTGCTGGTCTGCGGGGAGAGAGAAAGGATGGACAGAAGGAACCACACCATCACGATTCTGTCTGGTGTGACAATAATTGATTCTCTCTGTTGTGGTTTGAGTGATAAAGGTCCTTCGTAGGCTCACATATTTGAACATCTGGTCCCCAGCTGGTGGTGCTGGATGGGAAGCATGTGGACCATTTCAGGGCAGAGACTGGCTGGAGGAAGTGGGTCACTGAGGGGTGGGCCTTCAGGCTCTATAGTCTGTCCCCACTTCCTGTTTGTTCTCTACTTCAGAAGTGTGGGTTCATTGTGACCTCACAGGCTGTGGCTCCCACGGCTGAGCCTTTCCCACCAGGATGGGCTGTGTCCCTCTAGAACCATGAGCCGGAATAAGACTTTCTCCCTTAATCAGTTTTGTTCGGCTATTCATCACAGCAATGAAGACATACTTCATGTCCAGAATAGGTTAGCTAAGCAGATGTCTTGGGTGAGGCAGGTAACCTCTGGTGGCTTCTGTCAGGGCAGCAGGGATGTTGGGGAAGGGACTGGGGGATCTTGTGCTGCCTGGAAGAGGTGTCTTGGATAGCCACTGCGTTCTTCTTTCAGTGCTGGGGGCCTCTGGATGCCCGCTATCCTCTGTCTTACTAAAGCTGCGCCATGGTGGCTGACTTGACAGCCGGTTGGCGTCCTTGTGATTGCGTTTGATTCTCTGGCTAATGACAAGCGATGAACTCCTTCTCAGTGCGGCTTACAGTTGGATAGCCTTGGGCCATCACACGGCCCCATGTTCAAAAGGCGGCCTTGTAAATTGTCTAATAAAGTGATAAAGAGAGGGGTTTGCTAAATGACTTGTCTTTTAACCATTGTAATGGGGATTTTTGTAACATTGTTTTATGTGAGAATGCAGAAATTATCACACGTAATTAGAATCATCTCCAGTCTCTGCCAGGGCCTTGACAAGTCCGGAACCCGCACCACACTGAGCAAGTCAGCTCGTAAAAGCTAATCAAATACAGTTTTAAAATGCAACCTCGTTTGGAGTGCCATGGTGGTGAAGGCAGTTGGAGAGACTGCCCAAGCCAGCTCCACCTTGGAGGGAGGGGAAGGGAAAAGGAAGAGGGAGGGAATGGGAGGGAGGGGATAGGAAAGGGAATGGGTAGGAGGGGGAGAAGAAATAGGAGGGAGGGAAGGGGGAGGGGATAGAAGAGAGGGGATGGAGGAGGGGAGACAGGGAGGGAGGGAAGGAGAGAGGGGATGGGAGAGAGAGGGGAAAGGGGATAGGAAAGAGGGCATGGGGGAAGGGAAGGGGAGAGGAGATAGGAGAGAACGAAGGGAGAGGGGATGGGAGAAGGGAAGGGGAGATGGGATGGGAGAGGAAGAAGGGAGGAGGGAGGGAAAGGGAGAAGGGATAGGAGAGAGGGGGGAAAGGGGATAGGAGAGAGGGCACGGGGGAAGGGAAGGGGAGAGGGGATAGGAGGAAGGAGGGAAGGGGAACCAGCCCATGGGTATGTCTTCTTAGTAAAGGCTGGTGGCTGCGGCATGGCCTCAGACCCATCTGTTCAAGGGCCAGTCTTGAAGTCCCAGTGATCAGAACCTTCAAGTCCTGCTTGGATCTGAAGTTTCTACTATGGGTTTCACACTGAGGACAACATGGAGGAAGTGACTTCCCAGATGCCCCCTGTGGGGTCAGGATTTACCCTGGAAAGGGTGGTAGACTTGAAACTTTGGACGAGGGAAGAGCAGAGTGAGCTACCTGTCTGGCCATCCTTTGTGTGGACTCTGGGGATTTGACTCACACTCACATACCTTCCTGTGACGTGGATCTAGTAGAAGGCAGATCCAGCCTAGGCTCTGGCTGACGTGTGGGTGGGAGTCTGAGATACATCTGAAAACGTGGTACTGTGAAGGGTGGCGGTGCCATGGTGATACCAGTGGCTCATGAATATTCTGTACCCCAAGTCTGTCTCGGCTCCTGACTCATCAATATTACAGCTCAGCCGTGGTGAGCTGGTCACACCAACTTTAATTTATGCTACGAGCTCAAAGAGTTGCAGTGGAAAATTTTCAGAGGGCCCCCCTTTTCAAACATGGGAAAGCTTCTTCCTTCCGTAGAACTCAGGGGTTGGAGCCTGGGGGTGAGGAGATGAAGACCCAGGCGTCCTTGACAAGGCCTGAGTTCCAAGGAGCAGAGAAAGAGTGTTTGTGTGCTGGGAGCCAGAGCCAGCAGCAGTGTGGAGCCCCTGGTGTTTCTCCGGCTGAGTCACAGGAATGAAGGTCACTTTAGGGGTGCTCTGGAGATAGTGGGGCCTCACTGAGCCTTAGAGCAGGAGGTCGGCCTCAGGTTTGTCACTCTCCTCACCCCGGGGGCAACTGAGCTTGTGGACAGAGACATCCTAAGGGTAGACATTCATCCAGGACAGCTTGCACCAATGGGAGCAAAAGTCACCTGGGTGATGATGTGCTTTTCCTGAAGACTGGAGAAACTTCCAGAGCCTCAAAGTCATGACCTTCCTTCATGATGGTGAGGTGAGCATCTGGGCTAACTAAGGACTTTCACTTGTTAGCTGTGTGACACTAGCTGACTTGCTTAACCTCTCTGAGCCCAAGCGCCTTCCCACAGCCTGTAGAGAAGCTTCCTCGGCACTGGGGAGTGGAGTCCCAGCACAGTCCTGATGCCTGAGCCCAGGTCTGTCGTCACAGTCTTGCAGGGCTCGGTGCACACTGGATGACCAGAGAGCAGAGGGGAAGGTGAGTATTATCCCCACTGTTCTTCAGCGCCTGGCTTAGGAGACATCTTACTTTCAAAATATCTCTTGAACTTTGAGCTCTCAACTGTGGGCTTCTGCAAAATCAGAAGTTATATAATATTTTTCTTTCTCCAAGAAGAAAGAGCCAGGGCACAGTTACCTCAGATAAAACAAAACCAAAGTCCACCAGATTAAAGGTCCCTGTCAAGCACCTGGGATTCATGATCTTCTGGGCTCCAAAAGGCCTGGGCTGCTCCACTTCTCCGGCCCTGCCATGCACCTGCAGATCAGGGGCTCAGACTGGCTTCACCCGACCCATGTTGCTGCCCTTGGTGGTCATTCTGTCTCCAGAATGCTGGCGTAGCCTCTCCTGAACTCTCTTCAGGTAGTCTGATCCTGCCACAGAGTGCTAAGCCTCGGTTTTTCTCTAGGACTCCTTGGATCCAGCACCTGAGGATTGCGGTAGAAGAACCGAAACCTTCTGCTGCAGTGGAGACTACACTATCACCAATGGCCTCTCCTGGCCTCTCCTGGTGCCGCAGACCCCGTCATGCCTTCAAAACCATCTTGCACATTGTCGAGTTAGGCAGCCAGATTTTGCCCCTGTTGGACCACAGCTTCTGCGTGCTGACCCTGAGGAAACACATCCCGGAAGATTTCACCCCAGTGATGAGGGTCTCTTCTTAATGGCAGCTCATTCTTTGGCCCTACCTGACTAACATTCACTGTCCCAGCCAACCAAAGGTTTCACTTTAATGGTTCTGTTCTCTTGTTAATCACAGTCAATTGTTTAGCTCCAGTACAGGACACCACAGGTCACATGACAGCCCTGGTAGACTACTTCACGCTGAAACTCTGTGAGCCAAGCCTCTATTGTCTGCCCTCCCTCTCAGCACTACCCTCCAGTTCCCACAATAGTCCACTAAGCTCTAGTCAACGTCCTTCCCCAACCTTCTCAAAACCCAGCAACACCCCATGACCTGGTACTAATTTCTGGTTAAGTTATTTTTCTGTTTCTGTGACAAACATGGCTGAAAGGAAGTCGAGGAGAAGAGGGTTTATTTCATTTTACAACTCAGTGAGAAAAGTCAGGGCAGGAACTCAAGGCAGGAAGTGAAGCAGGGGGGAACACTGTCTACCGGCTTGCTCCTTATGGCTTGTTCAGCCCGTTTGTGATGGTCTGAATGAGAATGATCTCCACAGGCTCAAGGAGAGAATCATTGTCAAGATGCAAGTGCAGAGTCTCACTGGGGGAGGGACAGAAGGAGGAGTTGGAGGCCAGTGTGCCTAGTCCTTCCTTCTTTCTTATCTTGGCACAGTCTTGGGCTTGTGACCTCAGCAGATGGATCCAGAGGCTGGAGCAGGCCCTTCACACCGAGTAAGGACATGGGCTGGATCCATAGTTCTTTGGCTTTATTTATTCTTATGATTCCGTGGTTTGGGTCTTTGTGTCTCTGGTACCCCACCCTTAGCCTCCATCACTACCCTTAGCCTCCATCACTACCCTCAGCTTCCATCAACTACCCTCAGCCTTCATCACCCCACCCTCAGCCTCCATCACCCACCCTCAGCCTCCATCACTACCCTCAGCCTCCATCACCCACTCTCAGCCTCCATCACCCTCCACCCTCAGCCTCCATCACTACCCTCAGCCTCCATCACCCACCCTCAGCCTCCATCACTACCCTCAGCCTCCATCACCCACCCTCAGCCTCCATCACTACCCTCAGCCTCCATCACCCCACCCTCAGCCTCCATCACCCCACCCTCAGCCTCCATCACCCTCCACCCTCAGTCTCCATCACCCACCCTCAGCCTCCATCACCCCACCCTCAGCCTCCATCACCCTTCACCCTCAGCCTCCATCATCCCACCCTCAGCCTCCATCACCTACCCTCAGCCTCCATCACCCTCCACCCTCAGCCTCCATCACCCTCCATCCTCAGCCTCCATCACTACCCTCAGCCTCCATCACCCACCCTCAGCCTCCATCACTACCCTCAGCCTCCATCACCCACCCTCAGCCTCCATCACTACCCTCAGCCTCCATCACCCCACCCTCAGCCTCCATCACCCCACCCTCAGCCTCCATCACCCTCCACCCTCAGTCTCCATCACCCACCCTCAGCCTCCATCACCCCACCCTCAGCCTCCATCACCCTCCACCCTTAGCCTCCATCACCTACCCTCAGCCTCCATCACCCTCCACCCTCAGCCTCCATCACCCTCCACCCTCAGTCTCCATCACCCACCCTCAGTCTCCATCACCCACCCTCAGCCTCCATCATCCTCCACCCTCAGCCTCCATCACCCACCCTCAGCCTCCATCACTACCCTCAGCCTCCATGCAGTTTTGGTTCTTTGTTTCTCCTCCTGTGACTTCACGATGCTGGAACACAGACCTCAAACAATGCTCCTTTTTAGTCCTCACCCTTCTGAGACTCAGGTCAATTCTAGGAAGCATCTCTGGAGGCAGGAGGATGACGGGAATGCCCAGGTGGGCTTCTCATTGCCTGTCCAAGGGTGACCTACAGTGCTCACATCTCCCATCAGAGGTGAGGGCAAGATGTGAGGACAGTGAGAGGGAGGTCAGGTGACTGGAGGGTGGGAGGGGACGGGATGAACTGTGGGACTCCTTCCCTTTAGGAATAGGCAGGTTTTGTTTTTCTGTGAGAAACATCTAGATGTTTCCATTTAAGTTCCCATAAATTCCCTAAGATTGTTGACTAATTAAATGACCACGTAAATGCATGGATCCCCATCGTGTTGGGGAGTTTTCTGACAGCTCGACACAAGGTAAAGTCTTCTGAGAGGAGGAGCCTCAGCTGAGAAGACCCCTCCATAAGAGGCAAGCTGCGGGGCATTTTCTTAGTGAGTGATTGATGGGGGAGAACCCAGCCCGTGGTGAGTGGTGCCTAGGCTGGTGGTCCTGGGCTCCATAAGAAAACAGACTGAGCAATCTATGGGGAAACAAGCCAGTAAGCAGCACCCTCCATGGCCTCTGTATGAGCTCCCCCCTCCAGGTTCCCGTCCTGCTTGATTCCTGTCCTGACTCCCTTCTGTGAGGAACAGTGATGTGGAATTGTAAGCCGAGTAAACCCTCTCCTCCCCAAGTTGATCTTGGTCATGGTGCTCATCACAGTATCAGAAACTTTAAGACACCCTGGAGCTCTGGGGTAAGGAAGGGGTTTCCATAGAGAACCAGGGTCTGCACAGTGGGAAACTGAGTCTCCTCTGCTGGGGCAGGGGCTTCGGATGATCAGGAAGTGCGGAATCAGTCACATGACTGAGCTTGCTCAGGAAGGGAGATGGCTGAATAACTTTTGGTCACAGAGTCCCACAGTCTACTAGGGCCACTTGCCCTTTAGTCACCCCCACATCTGGTGGCTGTGTGAGCTCATATAATCCTCAGGGAAATTCCCATGCAGAGGAAGCTTAGGCAGGAGAGGCTGGGTGGCCTACAGCGGCCTTTGACACAAGCTCCCAGGTCTCTAGAATGCGTGTCCCTTGCGTCTCAGAAGATGGCCGTCTGTACCCAGGGCAGCTAGTGGTGCGTTTGTCCCTTCACTGCCAAGCTCCAGCATGTTTATCTTTCCTGCCCATGGTGGCCTGGATGCTGATGGAAACACAGGGAGAGTCCCACGCTGAGGCTGTGACCTCTGTGAAAGGCTGTGGGTGTCTCTCTGCGTCGTTTTCATTTGGGTAAGAAACGCGGGGGCATGTTTCCATCTCTGATTCTCCCCAGTTTCCAACCTGTTCCTCAGTAGTAGTTTCAGTGACCTTTTAGAGGCTCCCTCTGCTCTTTGGGAAGGGGGTGTGACTCACTGTTGAAAAGTTTTTGCACCCCATAAGCCTCTCTACCGAGCAATTCAAATCAGACCAAATCAAACCGAATTAGAAAAAGCCCAGGTTTAATGGATAAAAACACTCCCGGATGGCTTTCCAGCCCCCCAGAGAGGAGAAGGGAAAGGATGACTGGAAAACCATGTGTTGTTTCCTGGGGGGCTGTTTAAATACCCAGTGGGAGTGGTCTTGAGCAGCTCTGGGGAGAGGTCATCATTTGGCCAGCATTCAGAGATGCAGCAGGGTTTGGAGAGAGATGGGGGAGGGGACTTGGGGTGGAGTTTCCACCTGAACATTCCTTTGGATATATGGACGCCAGAGGCTAGAGGGAAGCTTCCATCCAAACATTTCAGACTCTGGGTATATGGATGCCTCTTCATATTTGGCTGCTTCCTGTGGGCATGGGGCGATGTGGCGGGGAGGGAGAGTTGGGAGTTGGTGGGCTCACGCTCAGTGGGAGGTGTGAGTGGAGAGGCATCCGGTATACTGTCATCCTGGAGACCTCAGGTATCTGTTCCTTGAGAGAGCCGAGAAAGCAGGTTGCTAGGAGAAAAAGCCGATTTTTATCATGGGCCCTAGGAATGGGGCTAGCCATGGAAGGGTGACCGAGACAGAACTAAAGGACCGGGGAAGTGCCCTGGTTGTACAGGAGAGAAGGGTGAATGAGTGAGAGAGGAGAGCAGATGTGCCCTTTGAAACCAGGTTCAGTTGCTGGGTGCCCATTTGAGCCTGGAGAAGAGGTACCAACGGGGAAGTCCCAGGAGCTAGTCCTGGTGTATCTGGAGAACCCTCTGCAGGTGGGCCTCAGTCTAGACAGCAGGAATAACCTCTAAAATATGCTTGAAAATGGGTGTCCCCCCATGAACCCTCCTTGTTACCTGGTCTCACTGGGCCTGTGGATTGTAGCATGCTTATTCTTTTTTTTTTTAATATTTATTTATTTATTATATATACAATATTCCATCTGCGTGTATACCTGAAGGCCAGAAGAGGGCGCCAGACCTCTTTACAGATGGTTGTGAGCCACCATGTGGTTGCTGGGAATTGAACTCAGGACCTTTGGAAGAGCAGGCAATGCTCTTAACCACTGAGCCATCTCTCCAGCCCCTTAGCATGCTTATTCTTTATGCTACAGCTAATGCCCACTTGTGAGTGAGTGCCTACCATGTTATACCGTGTTTGTCATTCTCCATCTGGGTTACCTCACTCAGGATGTATTTTTTTTTTCTAATTCCATCCAGGACAGATTTTAAAGGAGAGTTCAGAGGGGAAAGGGTAGAGCATGTGACAAGCCAGTCCATGGTCAGGAAGCCACCACAGAGCTGAGCTCAGTGATCCAGCCAGCCCGCCCCTCCCAACTTGATGCCTTCACAGAGTCGAACCGCTTCACATGACCCCGAACCCTGAGCAGACCACAGTGAACGCCAAGGGGCTCATGGGCACTGACATGCTGTTTTGCACATGGCAGGGAAACACTCTGAAATATTAGCGAAGGTCTCAGTTTTGAAGAGCATTCCACATGTTTACTTGTGCACTGTGGCCATCTCCTCCTGCACGTAGCTGCCAGCCAAGTGGCATTTATTGCCTCAGGGAAAGTAAGCCACAGCACGCAGTAGACAAGGGATGGCCCAGTTCTTGGTTTTTGAATTTTCAAAGCTGGCCAAGGCCTGGCAAGAGGATGGAAAATTTGGGAGGCCACGTGTGCGTGAAGCAGCTCTAGCTTGGGCTAGAAATCACCACACGATAGGACTGATGAAAATCCCAAGAGTGCTCAGGCAAGATCCAAAGCCCCTGACCCTAGATCTGAGCTGGAGCAGGATGTCAAAAGCTGGAGGAAAAAAAAGGGCTTTGCTGAGAGCCAGGTGGCACCCATACCTGGCACCCATGGGCAGCTGACCATAAACATGGCTCCCTACCCCTGAGTCGGGCCCTCCCAAAGCCTTCTCTCCCGGTGGCCACGATTAAACAGTAGCTGTGTGAGGTCTCCGTGTGGGTGTGTCACAAGAACTCTGCAGCTTCCCCAGGTATGCTTCCAGGTCCTGAGGTTCAGAGAAGCCATGTGCACAAGAGGCATGTGTAGAAAGACAGGAGGCCCGTGTCCAGCAAGAGCCTGACGTGGTGTGAGCCAGCTGGGAGCCAGAACCTCCACCCAGGCCTGATTTGATGTCTGACTGTACCCATGAGCCATTTTATCCAGGCAGACTGCCCGTGAATTCCCAATCCAGGGACAGACACCTCACTGATAGTCCAAGATGGCATGCTTAGGGTAATTTTTGTTGTGTTGAAATCAACTGTCAGTGCCTTCAAAATGTGCCCCCCCCAATTAGGTTAAGGGTCTGTCTGTAAATGGACTCAGACCTCCCAAAGTTTCTAGACTATGTGCCGTATTCAGCCCCCTCCAGGGGCATCGTGTGCATTTTCAGGGCTACGGGAGTCTGGGGAAGCTAGGACATGAGCCACTAGAGTTTTGGAACAAAAATTATCTGTCCCCCAAATCCTCTAAATTCCCCTTTCCAGTATTTGAGGAAGTTGGCCCATTTCAGCTTCTTCTTCAGCCTTTCACCTCACCACTCCATGCCTCCCGTGCACATACAGGCTGTGCTTGCCACCCAAACCTTTCAGGCTGTCTCGTTAGAAAACCCCTGTGCTAAAGAGACCATTAAAAAAAGAAGGGAAGATAAATTGCCTGAAGCGGCGAGGCCCAGGAGGTGCGGGAAGGGGGTGAGGGGGAGGTGGCAAGGGCAGCGATGGAAGGCAGAGCGCTGTGGTCGGAGGGAGGGCCGGAGGGGGGGTGAACACCGCCGCTGGGTTTGCCAGAATGCTTGCACACCCTCTGCCTGTGGTGAACTGAGTGAAAGATGACCAGAATAGTGGCTAAGAGCAGTACTTCCCAGGGCCTCGCAGAGCTGGGGTCGACCACTTTCCAGCTGCTGGGAGACCCCAGGCAAGTCTCTGAACCCCTCTGAACCTTTCCTCATCTAGGAGGAAGTGGTGAAGACCAGCTCATGTAAGTGCCCCTGAATCCTTGTTTTTCTTTTCATATTGCCTGTGACGTGTGGTTCTACATGCCTCCTCCATGAAGTGGGAGCTATTTCCTCATTCCCTGTTTATGGGGTGTCTTTGTAATATTCTGCTCAAAAAAATGTCTCATAAATAGTGCTGGGGAACTAAACTGGTTCATTCAGTAAAGTTTGCTTCCATATAAGCATAGGTACTGGAGTTGGGTGCCCAGAACCCATGTAAACAGCTGGTGGCGTGTGGTGGTAATCCCCGCGCTGGGCAGGCAGATGCAGGAGGCTCCTCACTGATCCCTGGCCAGTTTGCCTAGCTACTCCGGCCAATGAGAAACCCTGTCTCAAAAAACACAGGAGATGGTCCCGAGGAACATACCCGGGGCTGTATTATGACCTCTATATGTGTGTCCCTAACCTGTGCCCACATGTACAAACATACATGAATGAAGCAGAAGTGGCAGTGTGTCTGTCCTGAGCCTGTGTCCCTTGAAGATCCCTGTACTCCTTTCGCTGTGTTTTCTGCCGCAGGACCCCATCCACTATCCATCCGGACAGTCTACACTCTACACCCTCAGAGCCACCACTGGCCCAGGCACTTGCGGGCAGCAGCGGGTAAACAGATGCTGTTTAAGACTGTCAGATGCTCGGTCATTTTGTTACGTAGCAGTAACTAGCAACTGCACCTCTGTCATGAAGACTTGCTGGGAGGACCAAATACGACTGTGTGGGGAGATAATGCTAGAGAAACTGCGGTGGGGGAGCCCTGCATCTGCCTGGCCCTGTGCCCAGATGTAGCCTACAAGAGCACAGTATCCCACTGCCTCACACACACAGCCTGACATGCACGCATTGGCCATTGCATGCCGCTCAGCCTGAGACTCTTGGACGTCCCTCTGACTTGGGTGCGGGTTCAAACTAAGTGTCTAGAGGCCCTGGTGACCCCATAGCGCCCAGGGTTAACCAGGAAGCAGCTTCTCTTATGGTGGAGATGTCTTTTAGAGGGACTGAGCCTGGCAGGGCAGGCAGAGTGTCAGCCACGTGGGCTGTGGCCCTTGAGTGCTCATTCCTTTTCTCTCCTGGTCCAGGTGGGAAGGCAGCCTTTGAGGTCCCTGTGTCGGGGAGGACATTGTCACCAGCCTCCAGGGGGGTTCTGTGCCTGGGTTCTAGTTCATGCTAGACTTTATCCACAGTACCCCCACAGTCCCAGCTGTGTTGAGGAACTGGTAGGCATTTAAAACCTTTCCAGTCCAGTGTGGAGGACACTTTGGTAAAACACGGTAAAAGCAAACAACTAGAGGAATTAAATGGGAGATAAAATACTCGCGTGATGCCAAGTTCTTGCTGTGAGGTTGGATTTCCTATTCATACAGTTGCTGTCTGCCAGGCCCTGGTTCCCCTCCTCTGTAGGTCCCTCACTGTGGCAAGGGCACAGGTACTCACCGGCAGGTATCATGGCCCACCCTGCACACCATGCTGGAGTACACGGTGGTCATGCAGCAGAGACAGCATGAGCTACATGAAGCTGTGCTGGCATCATCGGGTGGGGAAGACGCTGGTCCGGGAACGGCTACTGATGACCCTCGGGTCTACGGGTCTCCTTTCTCAGCCTCCTGAGCGCTGCAATCATGGGTTTATGCCACCAAATCTGACTCAATAACACTTCAAACTCTCCTCCATTTTCTAGAGAGGTAACAGAGGCCAGCAAGGTTCAGGGACTTGCCCAAGGCCACTTAGCACACTGGTGACATAACCTGAGCCCATTTGTTTGGGCATTACAAGGCAAGAGAGGGAAGATGAAGGCATGCCATGCAAGAGGCGCAGGGCGTCCACTGTCCCCTGCACTCTGCATGAGTGACAGCTGTCAAAAAGCCAGGCAGAGGGGAGGGAGGCTTTGTCTCCACAGCTGTGTTTCATGGGAAGCTAGAGTCGGCAAAGCTTTTCCAGCTCAGGGATGGGAGGGTTTCCACAGCCCTGCTGTGTATGACACAGAGCCCGCCCTCCTACCCTTCCATGCCGCCAGGGCACAGGGCCAAGTCCTACTCACCGGGGTCTACTCTCTTGCTTTTCTGCCTCTCCCTAGAGCCTTAGGGGCCAGCCAGAGAGGCCTGTGGTCTGGCAGGCTGGGTGAGGGCTTGTTATCCACAGGCTGATGGCTGCCACTGAAGACTGCCTGAGGACATTCAGACGGGAGCCGCTTCTGAGGCCCGCTGTGCCCGGAGAGCTGGCTGCCAGTGTCTGTGCCCAGGGCCGGCGTGTCCCCTCACCGACTCATTAATCCTGATTAACAGAAAAAGGCAGCAGGCAGGGGCCCTCTTAACAGGCGAGTGTCGGCTGGCATGCTTTCACCAAGCACAGTGGTGCCCAGGAGACTCAATATCGCTGAATTATTCAAACCAGCCATGGCAGGGGAACCCCTGAGGATATGGTGAGGTGGTTCCTGCCCCTTTCGTGCCCCCAGGGTGACTGTAACCCGCATCTTGGGACTCAGGCCCAGGGCTCCTTGATGAGCCGCGCGCTCCAACCCCACTTTCTCAGATGGAAGCTGAATTTGTTGTTGCTAGTCCCCAAATGCCTTAGCAGTCTAGTAATGGATCCAAAATGACACTTCCCACCTGCCAGTCCCAAGGGGACACTGACAAGAGTGTTTGGATGAGCATGTGATGGGGCAGGGGCAGGGGAGGTTCAGGAGAGGCTCTGCCAAGGTGTGTGTGCCTGTGTATGTGTGTGTGTGCCTGTTAGCATTTCTCTCTGTGTATATCTGCAAGTGTGTGTACTCATGAGCATATGTGTGTGGCCATGAGCTTGTGTATGTGTCTGTGAGTGTGTGTGTGCGTGTGTGTGTGCACGCACACGTGTGTGCATGTGTGTCTGTTAGCATTTCTCTGTGTGTGTATGTCTGCAATTCTGTGTGCTCATGAGCATGTGTGTATGGCCGTGAGCTTGTGTATGTGTCTGTGAGTGTGTTTGCCTGTGAGCAGGTGTGTATGTGTGCTTGTGAGTATGTGTGTGTGCAAGAGTATTTACCCATGAACCTGTGTGTTTGTGTGTGTGTGTGCAGGAGTAGCAGTACTGAGTGTGTCAGGAGAACTGCCTAGGGGCCAGCAGAGAATACCATAAGATGGGGTGGGGAATGGTTGGGGAACACAAAGGGTAAACTGAGACTTGAAAGGTAGGAAAAGCCATGGCTCTGGGCTCACAACCCAGTCTGGCTTGTTTGCAACACCCCCACTCCTGGCTGTGCCGGCATTGTGCCAGGCATTGAGTGAGGGGTTTTGTCCCCTGGCATCTCCAGGATTCCTACAATTGTTCTCATGAGAAAATAGTGTTTATAGAGACTTAGGGCTCCAGGGAGACTGGAGAGAGGCAGCCTGGGGTGCAGAGTGGTCTTGTGGGGTGCTGGGCCTCTCTGGTGAGGTATGTGAGAAATTCAGCCAGTGAAAGCATCCCTTCTGCCCAGGCTGCCATGCTGGGGTGTTCACTGCCACCTGTCTGCTGTCCCCAGACACATATGGGTGTAACCCAAGAACAGATTGCTGGACAAGAAAAGGCGATTGGTGGTGCAGAGACCCTACATATCTGGGTGCAGAGCCCTTCCCTCCCAGGATGCCCACAGTTAGCTGTAAGCAGGGTTGAGCATCCACAAGGGTTTTCTGAGTAGAGGCAGGAGATGCTCATGGATTGGAGTCATGATAGGGGCCCCTGAGCCCAAAATTAATGTAAAATGAAGCAGCAACATTAGTTCCCAGTTTGGTAAGAGGCTGTCACTGTCCCAGGCCATTTAGTCCTGAGCTCACGTTAGTAGGCTAGCGTCTCCGAGGTCAGTATAGTGCCCATTTCTGGGAGGAGACTGAGGTTCAGAGGGAAAGCTCAAGCCAGCCAGGAGGGAGGTGGCAGCTCTTCTACTTGGTGAAGACGGAACCCTGAAAAGTGACTTCTGAGACCCCTCCTGCCTCTCCTTTCCATATCCCTCTCCCCTCGTCCTTCCCCTCCTCTCTCTTCTCTGCCCCCTTTGATAGGGGCTCCTCGTGAACTTGACATGGCGCTTTCTCTGTGTCACTTCTGTTGCCCCGCGATGGACACCCTGATGAAAAGCGGTCTGAGGAGTAGAAAGTTGATTTAGCTTACGGTTCCATGTCACCCACATCATATCCGCAGCAAGGAAACACACACACACACACATACACACACACACACATCTTTATTTCTCAGCCAGTTTCCTCCTCTCTTGCACTGCCTAGGATACCCTGCCCATGGAATGGTGCTGTCCACAGTGGTCTGGACACTCCTATACCAATTTGCAGTCAAGACAATCCCTAACAGACACATCACAGGCTAACGTGATCTAGATAATTCTCCATTAAGAACCTTTCTTGCTGATTCTAGACTGGGTTCTGTTGATGTTAAGACTAACCAACAGAGCAGTCAAGGATGACTTTGAACTCTTGATCTCCTGTCTTCAGGTCTGTAAGGACCTATTCAAGGTTGACCTTGACTATTCAAGCCTGCCGAACAGTGCCAATGTTCTGTCCCACCAAATCCTCCAGACACAGTGCAGTCACTACCTCACTTATACAGAAGAAATGGAAGGCTTTGGAAGTGAGGCAGAGAGCCTCCCAGTGAGCCAGTAGGTTCTGGTGCCCGGGAACACATTTGGGACCTCCAGCTATCATGTCCAGTTTCTCCCTATGCTGCCATCTCTCTAACTGTACTTTATTAAAGGGCCATCAATGCCTGCTGGGAAGGGTTTCTGGCTTGGATGTATCAGCAAATGTTTTGGTTTTTATTCCTGGGACAGTCTCTTTAGGACGCCCAGGGTTCTCCTGCTGGGGAAGGGGAAACTGGCTTGCGATTTCCCAGTTCATCATGCTGTTCCCAGGTTACTGCTCTTGCATCTTAATGATTTGTGAAGGAGGTGTGGTACAGCTCCTTTGGGTAGAACTTACTGTCTGGCACTTTCTTGGGGTTCTCCCAGCCCCAATAAGTCTGGTGTGGGGGTTCTTTTCCTGGCTCCAAAATGACAGGACTGGTTTGACAGCCCAGGGTGCCACCAGTGGGCCCCCTGTCGGAGAACTAATGACAGGTGGCCAATTAACCCGTTCCTTGCAATCCATTTCCCATTAGCACTGGTGAAATCAATTAGCCGGCTTAATAAACTCGAGCCTGGACAAACAGAAAGAAGAGGAAATGTTTGTCTCTAGAAGAGGCTGTGATACAGAGATCCTGGGGATCTGGGGGCAACAGGTGCGGCAACAGGTGCTGGTGGGGGAGGCAGAGGTGATGACCAGGATTCAGACAGCGCGGGCTCAGCTCTGTGACACAGCAAGTTTCTCGGTCACAGGATCACAGGATGGTGAACTCGATTTTCATCTCCGCATCATCATCTGTGAAGTGGGGCTGAGACAGCCCATGAATTATACTTTGACTAAGGAATGTCCCATCAGACCCTGCTGAATGCTTGGTCTCTAGCTGGTGACAGCTATTTTTGGGACCTGGTGGATGTCCTGGGAGGTAGGACTGGGTAGGGAAGCGGGTCAGTGGCGAGTGACCGTTAAGTCTGTTCCCAAGTCCCTTCCCCTTCTGGCTCCTGTGGTCACAATGTTCAGTGTTTCTACGAGCTGAGAATCGATGGACCAAGGACGCATCTCTGAAACCGAGCCACCCAGCCCTGTCTCCTGTTTATGTCAGGGTTTGGTCTCAGGAACGAGACGTGACACATGCTGTGTGACAGAGAGCCCTTCGTCCTCACTGGTCAGTGTCCTCACGGGTTGAGTATCCCAACACTTCCCCTGCTGTGCACAGGGCAAGCAGGTAAAACAGCTTACTGAGTCTGGTTAAGACAGCAGAGCCTCAAGCAGAATGGGGTTTAGCTCAGACCCATGTGAGCTTGCTCAGGAAGCTGGGTTTTAGTAGGTGTCAAATTTGGCAGACCTTAAATTTCTGACATACACTGAGACTCCCCCTAAGCGACTGGGTCAGTGTCCAGCTCAGGGACAGCGGAGCTCACAGACTGGACTGTGGGAGATATGTGTCTACCAACTCTTCCCAGGCAAGTCTCAGGGCCCTTCCCTCCTGTGCAGGGGACTCCTTGTTCTCAGACTCACCTTTGACCTCTGCATTTGGCTTGGTGGAAATAGTTGCCCATGTCCCCGGATCAGGGCCTTACTGTTGCTGCTTGGACTATGGAGGTCTCAGAAACCTGGACCCCCAGCTGCATCTCTAGAGGGACTCCAGAGCATCTTCAGTGAAAAGGGGATCAAACTGTGTCCCGTGTGCCTATGGAATGTTCCAGAAGAAAATGAGGCAGAGTGAGAGATGAGAGAGGGGTCCAGGTATGAGGGGCTGGAGGTAGGGCGGCATGGGCAGAGCTCTGGTTTTCCGTTTTTGCTTCCATTAGTGGTGGACAATGATTCAAATGGTTCCCAACCTGTGGTAAGCGACCCCTTCGGCAAACCTCTATCTAAAAAATATTTACATTATGATTCATAACAGCAGCATAAACACAGTTACGAAGTAGCAAAGAAAATAATTTTATGGCTGGGGTCACCAAAGCACAAGGAACTGTATTAAAGGGTTGCAGCATTAGGAAGGTTGAGCCGCTGCTCTAGAGGAGGTGTGGGATATCTGTAGGCACAATAGGAAACAGAGAGCCTCCTGAAGTGTCTGAGTGACATTTGCAGTGGCCATTGTCTATGTAGACCTATCCACGCCCCGTGATTATCCACATTGTAGTATGAATCAGACAGCATCCTTTTTGAAGGCTGCATAATTTTCCTATGTATGAACAAAGCTGTATAATTTTCCTATGTATGGATAACCAAGATTGTCTATCTCTCCATCCATTGGCAGAGACTCTTGTTTTAGTTATTTTGGGTCTATGCCTAGAGGAGGAATTGCTGGATCCAGTGAGCCTCATCTTCACCAGCAACAAGGACAACATGGTACTCTGACTGAGGGATCCAGAGAGGAGGCACTCAGGAAGTAAGGTAAAAGGGGAAGCTGACTTAGAGGGGACCGTGAAGGCAGGCTGGATCCCTGAAGTATCTAGCTGGCTGACCAGCCGAGTATAGAGGGCCCTGGATGCTCTTTGTGGTGTCAGCACACACATATCCCTTCATCAGGCTGCCTTTCCAGGAGTCTCCTGTGGGTGGGGCCCTCAAACCTCGGTGCCTGGGGGATCAGGACATGCTAGACACTGTAGACCTGCCCCAGGGGGCAGCTGCTCCTCACCAGGCACCCACCACCTCAGGTGGCCTCCGGCCCACCAGGGTGTGTGAATTAACAGATAACTGCCCCACCATGGAGTCAGATGGAAGCCCAGTTCTGTACTAGAGCCTTTAGGTCTTTAGGATGGAAAGGCTGTCCCAGCTTGGGACTTAATTACAGACAGCTAACAAGTTGTGGCACCTTCCTGCCCGGCTCACCTCACAAACAACTGCACTTGGTCTGGGGCTTCCATGAGGACGCTGTTAGAGGTGGTGGGATAGAGACTTCCAAGGAGGCAGCAGGAGAGAGGGCAGTAAGAACGGTGCAAAGACGGCATCAGGTCTATCCGCCACATCAGGTCTATCCACTGCTGGTCCTTGCTTCCAGCCAGGGTGGAGCTAGAGTTTAAAAGGCAGGAAGCAGGAGGTGAGAAAGGCAGGGACAGCAGGTTTGATATGCAGATGTATCTTACCTGTATTGGGACTCTCTAGCCTTGCAGCTCTTTGCAAGGCCTTGTCCTGCAGTGTCCTTCAGTTCTCAGGGGACCCCGACACGTGTGAGACTCCTGCAGAGACTGTGCCCACCCCGGGGAACCCCGACATGTGTGAGACTCCTGCAGACTGTGCTCGTCCCATCTCTACTGTGGACTACCCTGTTTCTCTGCTTTTCTTGCTCACTGTAACTGTCTTGTTTATTAACTCATGTGTTGCTTGCTCCCTCTGCAAGGGTGTGTGTATGTGTCCCTGTCCCCTGCCTCTATTCCCCAGTATCTCTGCTTCATGAATTCTAGGAAGAATGGATGGATTGTCTGGGATTCTGAGGGAGATGGGGCCCAGAGCTAGAGCACGCACTCAGTTTGTGTTTAATGTGGTAAAATATGTGCAGCAGAGCTTTTGAAAATTTTAACCATTTGTGGGCCCCTGGCTTGGGGTGTGGAGCTCAGCCACGGGACTCTCCAAATAGGAGCTCACTCAGCAACATCTGTGCCTCCCTTCCCCAGGCCCTGGTCTTCCCTACTCGACCCAAGCATCCTGGTTCCCCATCCACGTTCTTTGGAAGGAGCTGCTGCCAGGAGAGGGCTGACTGGGAACGTGCTAGACTTGGATGGAGGAGGCCACATTTCACCCCAAAGGTGTGCATTTCCAGGACCCCTGAGTGATCTACCTGGACACCTTTCCCCAGCTGTCAGACAAATGACTGGCTGAGAGGGACACCCAGCTTCTCTTGGCATCCTCCAGCTGCAGGTTCATGAGCACTTGGACCTGTCCTTCCTTAAAGGTGGCCTTGTTTCCTTTGAGATCAATCCCACAGGGAGTTTATGGTGACATTTGGAGCCAGGAAGCGCCAAATAACAGGAGAAAGAGTTCTTCATTGGCAACAATTTTCTCTGTAGTTAAGTTTGTTCTTCACAGATACTATGGAAGGGTGAAAATACTCAGTTGCCACAGCCCATTTGCTGTCAGTGTCTACAGAACCAACAGCCTTAGTGGCCCGGGAGAGCCACCTGGTGTGAGGATGGTGTCCTTTTTCTGGTTCTACCTCTGCCCTCACAGCCACATAGCACTCCCCACTATAGTCTCATAGTGACACACGGTGACAAGTGCCACACTCCTGCGGGCTGTTCAGTAGGCTACAGTGGCACTGTTTCCTCATGGTAACCAAATGGCTGCTGGGTCCAGCTCATGCAACAGCTGGATGCTTTTGTTTGTGCATTCCCTGAGAGCTCTGAGTCAGCACTGCCATGTGCGTGCCACCTAAATAAGCAAGCCCTGGCAGACAGGTGCAAAGGTGGTCCCCACAGCTGGTTCTCTGAAATGACAGGAGGTGGGACACAGCCAAGGGCCGCCAGCACTGCAGCAGAGGGAACTGTGAAATACTATCACTGACGTCAATAGAGTAGCTTCATTGTGCTGACCGTGACTCGCAGCTGCCCTCGTTGTCACCATTAATACTGCCATTACCACCATCTTCACCGTCACCATCACCACCACCATCCACTGTCACCTGGGCAGTCATTAGCATGTGTGTAGTAATTCCGGGTTCCTAGTAGGCACTCAATAGAAATAATATTCTATCTCCTTTGCTATATCCTCATCCAGCCATGTTTCCCGCCATCTCTAAGGGGTACTAACCTAGTATGGATCCCATATTTGCCATCTGGGTCACCTTTGTTCCATTTTATGGAAAGTGAGCCTGCGGCTTCAGCAGGCATGTCCACAGGCCTGATATAGATGGATCATCATTGGCCTTTCTCGAGCTCCTTTGGATAGAGGAGAGACAAAGGCTGGGCAGGACTAGAGCCACTCCAGAGTCACCAGAGACTGGCTGTGAGCAGCTTGGCGGTCATGGGGTCACGGGAGACTACTGTCCTGCTGACAAGGCAGCCACCGAGGGGCTGTGCAGCTGAGCTCCGGGCTCTGACTTCCACCTCGCCTCAGGGAAAGCAGCCTCGTTAGCGCAGCTGCCTGCGGCCCTGGGTACAGCCGGGGGCGGAGAGGCCTTGTTACCCACTGCTGGCCCTTCATGTGGGTGGCCACACAAGCTCCAGGCTGGACTCAGCCACATGCACATCTCAGGGCAGAGTATGCAAGTCCAGGTCTCCGCACTCAGGTGTGCAGGTGTGTTTGTGCACACCTACACGTTCACCTGCTTCCACACACATGCACACATGCTTACTTTCAGACCCGTGCTCATCTCTACACACACAGGCATGGCAGGTGTCATATGTGCTCAGGACACAGAGGCACAGAGACACCAATGCAGACAGATTCATGCAACCCCTGCAGACTCATGCATGTATGTATTCTTGTGGGCCCAGAACAGGCATGCAAATGTGTATCTGAAATACACGTGTCCTAATATGTGCTCTCTGCTCAGAACACACACTGGCTGAACACACCTCTGTATATCCCAGCATTCACAAGGGTTATGGGCAGGTGTGCACTGATGAGCCTTTACACACGACACACTCATGCACATGGCTCAGAGGTGCAATCAGCGCTCGGGTGCAGGTGACACACAGGTGCTCAAGGCACAAACATCCCCATCACCCTGCACACGAGAATTTACCCCTGTCTCAAGGTATGCCCCAACAACCTTAAGACCCGTCTCCACACCTAGCCTCAGCTGCCTGCCATGGCTTTCCTTGAGCCAGGCTTTCTTCAGATTCACTTTACAGATGGGGAAACTGAGCCTCGGGTGAATCTCGGGACTTGGTCAAGGCCACTATGCTCAGCAGTGAGCATGAGATGCCCTGATGACAGATCAACTGGGGACTTCGGGAGAATCCACAGCAGGCCTGGTTCACACCTCCTGCTGTGTGGTCTTTCTGGGTATCTTAGCTTCTCTGAGCCTTTGTCTTTGCTGTGTAAGATGGGGAAAGCACAATTGCATCATGGTGGTTGCATCATGGGGGTTGAGGTGCACTGTTGGGGTTAGTGGCTGTCCCCCTTTGTTATTGTCACCATCGTGCTACGAGATCAGGGGTTCCCAGAAAGACACAGAAGTAGCTGCTGTTGACAGGTCAAGGAGACAGGCTCTGAGAAGCCTCGAGAGGAACCAGCCACACAATTCCTTGGCCTTGGACTCCAGTCTTCAGACTACTGCAGAGTCAAGCACACAGGCAGAGCTGGGGATTGCTATCCCTTCATAGGAGCCGGGCCGGTTCCACTTGGTGTCTCCTAGAGGCCGGGCAGCGGTGTACAGAATAGGCTCCACAGGCCACTAGGATCCCCAGCCTGCTGCAGGAGCCTGGTCGCTGTAACAGTGACTTAGTGCTGATGTAACAACCCTCGTATTCTTTTAGTGAGGCTTGAAAGGTGCTATTAAATGGAATATTGAGATAAGGAACTGGGAGTTGAGCAAGGTTAGACACTATTTATTCAGATTTTCATGGGCACTAAAGTATCCTTGCCTGGCTCGCTCACCGCCCCTCCCATCTCCTACGTGTGTGGACCTAGCTCTGCTTACCTGGGGAACCAACTGGGAAGGAGGCTGGACTGGGCTAGAATGCAAGAGAGGAGCCTGTATGCTTGGAGTCTGGTGGGGTATGAAGGGCAGGGTGCAGCTTCCAGGATTCCTCAAGAGGAAGATTTCCCCTAGGACAGGCAGGTGGGGCGACTTTACCCCTCAGATGTCCCTTTACCCCTTCCAGTTACCCAATCGCAGCTCACACCTCAGCAGCCACTTGTGGGCCCCCTCTTCCCGGCACACAGCAGAATCCTTGATTGGACCTGAACCTCCAGGCCATGTTTTCTTCTTTCTGCCCAGAGAGTCTGGAAAAGGGGGTTAGGAAGGGACCTCCACTGCCCCAGGCATCAGCAGGAAGCTAGGAGCTCAGCAGGTGTTAGACACCTGTGGGGAGTTTGGGGGAGCCCTAGCCTGGGCTCAAGCCTCAGAGTTCAGGTGTGGAAAGAGGCAAGCAGAGTCTTCTGCATACAGTAGGCACATTCCCTAAATGCAGTGCTCTCCTTCAGTCAGTCTGGCTTGGCATCTCTCGCTTTGCCTGGTAGTCCCAGAGAGCCAGGTGGTAGCAGGTAGCTGAGGTGGGTGGGGTGAAGGCAGCTGCTGTGGGAGGCTGGAGACCGGGGTACAGGGCGCTGGGCGCATACTTCAGTGTCTGCTGCAGGTGAGACACAGAGAGACGAGGAAGAGGGCCTTCCGGGGAGAAGCCAGCTCCTATGCAAGAGTCCTGGGGCAGATGGAGCAGGTGGGCAGGGAGTGCAGGCGAAGGCTAAGCATGTAGCCCCCAATGCCTGCCCCCTCCCCCTCCAGCATGAACATGGGAGAATGAGGACTTGAACTCGGGTTTGGGACATTTGGACTGGGGACCTCTGTCCCTAGTTCTGGACAGAGGATATAAGTGGCGCCTGACCTCTGGCCACAGTGGGCAAAGATCTGGCTGTGTCTGGGATGTTTCTTTCTGATGGGCAGTTTTGTGAGAGGCCCGGGATGGGCGGCATGGTCAGGGGGAGTCAGCTGTCTGGAGCTGAGCCCCTGGGCTGTGTGTACTCAGCTTGAGTCCGTTTCTCTAGCACAACACAGGCTTTATGGCCATCCTGGGGGTGCCTTTGTAAGAGCTGCCCTTGCTGGGGCACTTGAAGAGGCACTGGGTGGACTCTGTTGCTTGACTTCACTTCCCTCTGGCTCACTGGGCAGTGCCTGCCCTTCTCTGGGCCTCTGTTTTCTTTGCAATAGAGTGGGAAGGATTCTCCATCTCTTGCTTGTGTGGAAACCTTGCAAGATATGTGTTAGCCTGTAAAAAAGGAGGTGCTACTGGATCAGGGTTCCCTCCCTTCAGTATTTTACATGAACCTGACCTGGGCTTGAATTTCCCTTCATCTTCAGAGCTGAGGGTCCTCTGGTGAGTGCTACAGAGGAGCTGTGCTGGATGGTTTTATGTCAACCTGAGTGAGGCAGGCTAGAGAGGCTGAGAGCTAGAAACCCCAACAGAGAAAGGGCTGTAGGCAAGCCTGTAGGGCATTTTCTTAATTAGTGATTGTTGGGGGAAGGACAAGTCCATGGTGGGTGGAGCCATCCTTGGGCTGGTGGTCCTGGCTTCTATAAAGCAGACTGAGCAAGTCATGGGGAGCAAGTCACTAAGCAGCACCCCTCCATGGCCTCTGCATCAGCTCCTGCCTCCAGGCTCCTGCCCTGCCTGAGTTCCTGTCCTCACTGCTTCTGATGATGAGCTGTCATAGGGAACTGTGAGAGAAATAAACCCTTTCCTCCCAAGTGGCTTTGGTCTTGGTGTCTCATCACAGCAATGGTGACCCTGTACTGGCACCAAATGTCCTCCAGGTACTAGACTAGTCTGTCAGGGACTCCCCCCGCAGTCTTGGAGGGAGTGCTCAGAACTAGGGTTTGGACTGCAGTTCCAGGATCTATGTCTGTGGTGGCTCTGGCTTCCTGAGTCTCTCCTCTCTACAGGGTGTGTGATAACTTCCAAGCAAAGCTGCTCCCTTGAATTGGGCGAACTCAAATTATGTGACATCTAGGCCCTGTGTTGTGGTTCTGCTTGGCCTGGGGAGGTGACTGCTCCTTCCTATTCCCCCTGCCTCCATGATCACTTCTCCCAGATGAGGTGTGGGGGTAGCCTGGGCACCCCTCCCCTGGAAATTCCCGTCCTCCATTTCCCCAACACCTTTGACTTGTGCTCTATCCAGTGCATTCAGACTCTGCGCTGATGTAACACGGACCAAGAATTGGCCTTAGCTTGATGCTGCAGGAACCCAAGATCCCCAGCCTGTCCTTACCCCCATCTGCTTCCCTCAGGGATTCCTCTGTGACTTCCCAGCAGAGGCCAGACCTGAATGGCAGGGCTCAGTGGAAGTAAGCCTGATGCCCCTGTCTGACATCTGCTCTGCACGAGAGCCCCAAATTAGAGGAAGTGACTCCCCATCAAAGGCAGGCTGGGCCCAGCAGGGGACGTGCAGAGCCTGGGGAGTGCTACTTGACTGATTTCGTCTAATTATGGATGGTTTAATATTTATAGGGGTGGTGCCAGAGGGCTTCCAGCCCTGCAGCTATCGTAGGGTGGCCCAGGTGGGGGCACAGAGGAGCGGGACGCCAGCTCACACACACTCAGAGTCCTGGTTGGCCAGTCCCACGTGGGCTGCGGCTGCCACTCTCGGAAGCTCGGGAAGGAAGCATCCTTTCATTTAAGGCCTTGAACTGGGCACGGGGTGCAGACGCTGGCGCCTATGTGGGGACTGTGGAGCAAGACCAGTCTGACTGTGTCACTCAAACTTTGACTTATTCCTCGCTTTGTGACCCTGGCAAGTGAATATATCTCTCTTAGCCTTGATTGCCGGTATCTGTAAAACTGTAAAGATGGTGTGTGTCCTTCACGGGACAGATCGACTCAGAAGCCCCCTCGGGCTGATTCTATGAGGCTTAGTTTCCAGCTGGCAACGCTGGCTTCGGACGCTGAGGCGCCTTTCGGAGGTGGGACCCAGCTTACCGGAAGTAGGCTTCCATTGGTGATTGACTTTGGAGACTCACTCTGCATTTCCTGGTCCCCGGTTGTGAGGTGAATATGTGCGTCACCGTGATTGATTCCCTATACCTCTCCCTCCTATCATGGATGGAACCCTCTGGGGTCACAAACCCCAGCAGACACTCCCAACCTTCCTTGTTTCTGTCAGGCATTTTATCACAGAGGTGAGAAGGTAACAGACAAGGCCCTCGGCACAGTGCCAAGCGTGCAGCCCTGCTCTGTCAACAGAGGGCGAGGTCAGCATTGGGAGATGGAGCTTCCGGAGATGGAGGCGGGGCCTCAGGTGACTGAAGTGGGCATCAGGAGACTCCAGGGTCTCTCCTCATGGATGGACTGATGCAGCCAGCAAGGAACTGGGTTTCTACCTCAGAGGTGGTCTGCTGTAAGTTCTGTCGCTTCTTGCCCTCCCTCTTCTCACTTTCCCAGGGTGAGGACTCTCTCCCAATACTAGCCCCGCTATCTTGGATTTTCCAGCTTCCAGAACTGTGAAGGATATTTTTTCTTTATAAATTTTACTCAGCCTGTGGCATTCTGTTATAGCAATAAAAGTGGACAAAGAGGCCATACCTATGAATGGGGGATGCATACTTTGTGGAATTGAACTTGCTTGTGTCAGCTAGCTACAGTAAGCTGTGTAACAA
Source organism: Chionomys nivalis (assembly GCF_950005125.1). Lineage (NCBI taxonomy): Eukaryota > Metazoa > Chordata > Mammalia > Rodentia > Cricetidae > Chionomys > Chionomys nivalis. The sequence continues at coordinate 126,152,485 of NC_080088.1, read as the reverse complement.
ATGAGCTTGGTGGTTTGTTTGAGGCTGCATTCATCCTCCCAGAATCCTGTGATGCTGGTTCCCGTAGACTGGCCCAGCTGGGTGTCTCTGCCCATCTCTGCAGACTCCTCTGGGACAAGCACTTGGCTTGGGGATGTTCTCCACTGGTCCAGACAATCGATGACTGGGCTGTATGTTGTAACTGAAAAACTACGGAATTCATTCTTCTACCTAACTTTCCTACAGGGAGATGGTATTGGGTCCATGTTGCTTTGGAGAGCTGGAGGCGGGCAGTGGTCACAGAGCTGGAAACCTGTACTCTTTTCAGCCAACAGACCTACGTCCTGGGTGTCCCCAGTGATGACAGCAGAACCATTTTATCAAACTGAGAGAGTTGTAGATTATCTTTAATTTAAAAGTCACTACTGGATGCAGACACTGTGGATCTAGGATGAAGAAACCGAGGGCAGAGGGTAAGGGGTGTGACGGGCACTCAGGAATGCCGACATGACCAGCGAGGGCCCGAGCATGGGCTCGCTACGTCAGTGGTCATGCAGTCTCTTTCCTTGGTTTCAGCGTTTGTCTCTCTGTCTTTTTTGTGTCATTTGGGAACCAAAACAGACACTTACGAAAGCTATGGATCCCCAGTTACAGGAATTAGCAGCCACTGTGAAACAGAGGGGCTCAGTGCCCATTCCAAGGATGGGGAGCAGCTCATGAGCAGCAAGGCCCTGGCCAGGTTAGAGCCAGAGTTCAGAGTGCAGACCCAGACCTTACAATGCAGACCGGCTGCTGTGGGGATGGTGCGTCTGTCTGAGTACAGCTGCTAGGTGTGGGAAGATTGTGGCTGCTCCTGTGTGTCCAGTCCCTGGCCACCTTTCCACTCTGGGCTGCTGACTTTCCAAGCTGACCTATTCTGCACTTCTGCCACAAGAGCTGGACGTTGACAAGGTGAGGTGACCGGTTGAAGTTGAGTGTATTATTAATGCGTATTATTGACGTGAATCATAGCCGTACCAAGGACCCTGCTGCCTCAAACCTGCAGGAATGGTCAGGTTGGGCCAGATGAGTGCTAAGGCCTTCCTCATCTGAGTAGGAATGTTGAGTTTCCGTCTGCTGCTAGCCCCTCTCCACCAGAATGCATGGCCCACCAGATCCCAACTGTTCTGTTTATATGCCATTTAATTTCCTCATTCCCTATCCCAATCAGCCCAATCCCTAAACTGTCCAGGTTATGGCAAAAGGACCCACCTGACAGGCAACCAGGGCGTCACTTGGGGTGCAGGGCCCAGAATGTCGTCTCTGATGCCCCTTTGCTGACCCCAGTTTCCTGACCCTCAGTTTCCTCATATGCAGAATGGGGGAGGACATACTTGGGAGGACTTCAGTCATGCTGCGTCTTAGTGGGTTTGCTGGCCATGCTCAGCGCGTGTAAGCTATTGCTGCAGTCAATGAGCCCTGCAATATTTTCTTTTCACTCAGAGGGGGACAAAAGCTAAAAATGATAAACACCAATAGCTTCATCATTCCACAGCCTGGGAAAATTATCTAAATTCCATTCCAGGCTCGGCTGTGCAGACAGGCAGGAGAGACTCTTGACGGGGTGGCAACAACATTCTGTCTGTATTGCCCCCACCATGCCCCCCTTTTTGGTTTTTAGACTGTGGGTGGCCCCAGGTGTCTCCAAGGCAACCAAGCTAGATGCTGATGGGCAGTGCCACCTTCAGGCTGGGTGTCAGCTCCCCTCTCAGTCCCCTCTGGGCTGTGCAGGGCACTGTGGGGTGTCCCTGGGAAAGACATCCCTCCCTGTGAGAGCTGGCTGCCAGTTCTCAGCAACATCCCTAAGGGTTTGTGTCAAGGACAAAATAGTGTGTCCCTTGGGTGAATATAGTCGACACAGCTCCAGACAGAATTTATTTCTTGTTAGAGATACCATTTTTAAAGGATGGCATTGGGAAGCTTTAAAAATGAAATTATAGCTGGTAATATAAACCTCATAGGCACTGTATTCAAATTACACTGCAGTAATATGCCAAGTTCATAAATAAACATTGCCTATTAACCCTTTACTGCGCCCCATGAGTGGCTGGGACACAACTGTACGGGGCAGCAGTTTCCTTCCAGGTGTCCCTTGGGCTGTTGCTTACCTTTTCACTTGGGAAAGTGAATTATGTCAATAATGAGAACATTCTCTGCTAGAACGAGGGGTATGACTATCTGTGGAATTAGCAGAAATTGGGGTACATGCCTCTGGCTGGGGGTGTACCAGGTCCTTTCCTTCAGGCATGTCCCGCCTCCTGTTATTATGGTGTTAAACACGAATACAACCCAGCCCCAGCACACAGTCAGGCTGTATGGGATTACCCAGCTCCAGCACACAGTCAGGCTGTATGGATTACCCAGCTCCAGCACACAGCCAGGCTGTAGGGATTACCCAGCTCCCGTACACAGTCCAGGCTGTATGGATTACCCAGCCCTAGCACACAGTCAGGCTGTATGGATTACCCAGCCCCAGCACACAGTCAGCCTGTATGGGATTACCCAGCTCCAGCACACAGTCAGGCTGTAGGGATTACCCAGCTCCAGCACACAGTCAGGCTGTAGGGATTACCCAGCTCCAGCACACAGTCAGGCTGTAGGGATTATCCAGCCCCAGCACACAGTCAGGCTGTATGGATTACCCAGCCCCAGCACACAGTCAGGCTGTATGGATTACCCAGCCCCAGCACACAGTCAGGCTGTATGGATTACCCAGCTCCCGTACACAGTCCAGGCTGTATGGGATTACCCAGCTCCCGTACACAGTCCAGGCTGTATGGGATTATCCAGCTCCCGTACACAGTCCAGGCTGTATGGATTACTCAGCCCCAGCACACAGTCAGGCTGTATGGATTACCCAGCCCCAGCACACAGTCAGGCTGTATGGATTACCCAGCCCCAGCACACAGTCAGGCTGTATGGATTACCCAGCTCCCGTACACAGTCCAGGCTGTATGGGATTACCCAGCTCCCGTACACAGTCCAGGCTGTATGGGATTATCCAGCTCCCGTACACAGTCCAGAATGTATGGATTACCCAGCCCCAGCACACAGTCAGGCTGTATGGGATTACCCAGCTCCCGTACACAGTCCAGGCTGTATGGATTACCCAGCCCCAGCACACAGTCAGGCTGTATGGGATTACCCAGCCCCAGCACACAGTCAGGCTGTATGGGATTACCCAGCTCCCGTACACAGTCCAGGCTGTATGGATTACCCAGCCCCAGCACACAGTCAGGCTGTATGGGATTACCCAGCTCCAGCACACAGTCAGGCTGTATGGATTACCCAGCTCCAGCACACAGTTAGGCTGTATGGGATGGTATATGTTGCCACCTCTCCCCATGCTTCTTCATTGGTGCAATTTTGTCTCCTTTGAGATGTCCTTGTCACAGGAGGTGATTCTATCAGGTAGAGGTCAAGACTCTGCCCAGAATCCCACAGTGCACAGAGCAGTCTCCTCACAAGGCCTCAGGCCGCCCCCAGATGTCCATAGTACCGGTTCCTCCTCTCTGTCCCTACTCTCCTATATGATGACTGCCATGGCTTGGTCTCTGTCTTCGACATGGCCCTTGGGGCACAGAGGTCCTCAGCAGACATTCTTGTAAATTCTGATGAAGACGGGGCCTTCCCTTGTTCCTCTGTTCCCTGCCACTGCCTCCTCTTGTTTGAAACTGCCTTCTCCAACAGTGAAGTGTGCCATGCCCAGGTCATAACCTCCCTCCCCCAGGGGAGGGGGGGCATTTCCAGGATCCTCTTTGCTTCTTATCCTGGGGTCAAGGCAACTTTCCTATTTGTGCCTCAGGTCAAACCTGACTGTCCTGCTTGAGCTGGCTTTCCCAGTGCCACTTCCATCCTCCTTCCCACCCCTTTTCAGTGTCCGTCCCTCCAATAGACCAGAGCTTTGCCACCTTGGGGTTCTGTAGGGCACAGGAAAGGGTCAGGACCCGGGACACTACTGCCTCAGTAGGTCTTGTTCTACATCTGGGATCCAGGATTTCCCTTGCTTAGGGCACCAGAGATGGTGGACTTCCCCATGGGACTCTGGCAGCCCTGTAGAGTTCAGGGCAGAAGGAAGCAGCCGGCAGGGTCTGTTGCAGTTACACTTGGGGGCTTCAGTGAGACAGGACTCCCTAGCCTCCACCCGCAGAATGTCATGAGCATCATGTCCCCAGCCCATGCTTGTGTCTCCTGGCCATGGGGACCCCCTGGACATTGAGATAATAGCATGTCCAGGCACTCAGCCTCACAGCCCCAGTATCTGAGTTCCACTGTGGTTTTAGGAGACCTAACTTAGGCTATTTGTCTGAGTGGCTCTCTTCCTCAGTTCCCCTGGCATATGGCTAATTTACTAGCATTTAATTTAATTTTAAAATGATTTTTCAGAACGGCCTGTGGCCACAGAGGCCCTGACTGTCCCCATCCTCCTGCTCTCTGTGACCGGAGCTCTATCTCGCGGCTTAAACTTGGCTCCTGGCTACTCGGGACCCTTGTGGGCCCCATGGCCTTTCATGAAAATGTTGAGTTTGCTGTCTGCCCACGGGGCATACTTACCTTCTCTTCTCCAGAGCCCCTCTTGGCTCAGCCCAGGATAGAAAGCACTGGAAATCCAGAGCTGAGCCTGAGACAAAGGGCTGCAGAAGCTAGCACAGGTGTGCACACAAGGACACACAGAGTTTGAACATATGTACTGGAGCATGCACACACACAACACACAATGCAACTCACAAATCCATACCAGTACAAATGTGTGTGTGCACACAGCACACAACTGTACATATGCCTTACACACAACTCAACTTAAAAATATGCACGTATGCAGTGTATGAACACATCTATATCCACACAGTGTACAGTACACATGTGCAACACACACATGAGCACACACATGCGCAATGCAACTGAATGCATGTACATGCACACTTGTACAATAAACCCACCTTCTTCTTAACTCTTTCAGGGCATGTGGTCTAGCTAGTAGCTCACTTTTCCTGGACAATGGAACTGGAGCCTCGCCACATTAATTTGTCTCTCAATTTTTTCCCCTGTGTTGCTGACTTAAGCCCCAGTTCATAAGTCTTCATTGCTTGTACTCATGTTCCAATTAATTAATTAATTAATTATACTTTTAGTCTCATATTTGCCACATGGCCCTCATGAGGACAGACACTTAGCAGTGAGTCACATACTTGACTCTGTCTTTAGGAAGTAGGCCAGGAGGAGAGGCAGCCATGCGGGGAGACTCGGGGGGATAGAGAATGGGGTAGGGAACCCCAGCAGTCTTGGAGGGCATACCCAGAAGAGAATGTGAGGATTCTGGCTTTAAACCTAAAGTCAGAATGAACTTTGAGAGGCAGCCGGGTCTCCTCAGACCTGTCTCAGGTGTCCTCCTGCAGCACAGCCTCTGATCTTCTCTGCAAACCTTCTGGTTCTTTTCCAGGCTACATACATGGATCCCTGTCCCAGAACCCCTGTGAATGGCTATAAACAAGTCCCAGTCCATGATGAATGTGCTCCACACCAGGTCTGTTCCACCCACCTCCCTGCTTCTTACCTTCCACAGACTTAGTTCATATCAGCTCTGTGAACAGGGTGCTCCACGTGGAAAATGAAAGAGCCACAACATGGAGGGGGCCTGGGTCACTGCTAGCTCTTGAAGGAAAGCTGCCATAGAGACTTGTCTAACCAGGGAGGTTTATACTGCCCCCGTAGTAATGGAGATTCATTATGATCAGGCCCTGCATTCCTGGTGTGATATGCCAGGTGATGTCATCTTTCTGCATCAGGGTACCCAGTGACTTTTCATATAGCAAGTACAATAGTTGTAATGTGCACAATCTGACGTGTGGAACCTAAAATGTTCATTATTTCCTCCTTTCTATAATTCCCCCCTCCCCCAAGAAGCTACTGGCAATGCCAGGAGAACACTCTCCTAATGCATACACTGGTCTCTATGGACAGGTTAACCTCTGAGTTTGGGGCATATGCGGAATTTGTGAGTAGACATCAAGACATAAACAATGGCTAGTGAAGATGTTTCCTTAGCCTCTGCTTTGACCCAGGTCAGACACCAACCATGATACCAGAAACAGGGGTAGTATTTCTCACAGATGCTCAGCCAGGACGTGGCTGAGGAGTCCTCCAAAGCAGGCAGACAAACAACGTATTATCTTGATAAAACCAGCTAATGTTAACTGAGTGCTATCCACAGAGCAGGCACCCTTCATATCTTCAGAGGAACCTTTGGGGAACACTGTCAGCAATCCATTCCACATATGGGCCTGACCCCCAGAGACAGCCAGCCTGCCTGCTTTTGTCCTTTTAGTGAAAGATTGGATTTGTGCTTTTTAACTGAAAAAATTAATACTATTTTCCTTTTTTATTTATTATATAAAATAAGTTTTTATGATCATATTTCTATTACTCCCGTGTTCTGAGTCTCCCACACCGGCCCCCTCCTGCCTTCCTAGTCCCCTTCTATTTTCGCATAGCATATATAAATAATTAGCTCCCACTCTGCATCTGAGAGAAGCATACAGTATCTGTCTCTCTGTGTCTGACTTACTTTGCTTAACATGATGGCTGCAAATGATGTGTCTTCGCTCTTCTTCATGGCTGTGTGATTCCCCTCTGTACACACAGTGTTTCATTTGTGTGTTTGCTGCGGATGCTGGGGTTTGAACTGGGTGTGTCTTCTCACCTGTGACGTCAGGCTGAGTGTGGCATCCTCACTCTGAGCCTTGAATGCTCTGGTCAGCTCCGACGAATGGAGCTGAGTCTGGATGCTCTTTGCTTCAGCTCTCCTCTTCTCTCCCATCTCCCTGTGATCTCAAAGCTCAGCACAGTCTGCCAGTGTATTACTTATGTACCTTGTGCACCGTCTCTTCGTTAACTCAGGGAGGGCTCTTCACACAGGCTGAGGTTTAATAATTCTCTTTAAAGTTACGGAGAAATGTATGCTTAATTATATTTGCATATGAAAAATAGGTTCTAATTAGTTTGATTGATTATTATTTTAACCTTAATGGCATTTTGAGTATCTGTCCCAACTAATAGCAACTGTATCAGCCATAAATCATTGGCTTTTTATGGCATGGTCTATTGAGCTGGCTTATGAAATACATTTTATTAATATCCTGCAATGTATTGAAACTGATACAAGTCAAACAACCGCTCATTTATTAAGCTGTTTAAATGTCAGTCTCACACAAGAGTAATAACACAGGAAACATGGACCTTGGAATCCTTCAGCAGACCACAGGCTCTCAAATATTAGTTCTCTTGGAAAATATATTCTGGAGATAAAAGTCCAATTATGACATTTATTGCATTAAATAAATCTATATTGACTAACATAAATGTTAAGTTAGCGGACATGCTTCCCTGCAACCTTTTAACTCTCTGGGATTGATTTCTGGGGTGCAGTCGGGAAGGGGGACTCGGGTTACTTAGGTGACCTTGAGAGCAAGAGTCATGGGCACCTACGGCTCAGAACTCCTTACAACAGGGCTCAGTCACTCTGTGCACCCAAGGTCCCCAGGCCATGGCTTTTTCTCTGAGGTATTGCTGAGGCTGGAGCTCCGGTCAGGGCCTTCTAGGGGCCACTTCCTGCTCTTTCACAAGCATACTGGGTTCTGCTCTAGGGAGCATTGTAGTGACTGTGTAGGTGAGGCCATTGCTTCTGCAGAGCTGACATACTCGTGGGAGACAATGGCCCAAACACGACAGAGCAGGCTACTGTGGGGGATGTATGGACAAGGAGGAGAGAGGCAGAGAAGGGGATGCTTGGACAGATGCAGGAGGAATAGGCAGCAGGGATCAGGTCCCAAGGAAGGGGGTTCTGTCTTCGTCTGTAGGTCTGGCTTCAAGAGAGGCAGCTGGGCCCGTTCCCCTCTGTCAAATGCTGCAGAGTCTGGAATTTAGACCTGGTTTCTGGGGAAGGGCACAGCTGTTGTCTTTAAGGGTATGGCAGCAGGGAGGAGAAACCGGGGAGGTCAAGTTGTTAGAAGAGTCTGGAGGAGTGGCTGCTGGAAGATCGGGAGATAGGGGCCAAGGACAGTCCCCTTGATGGTTCTGTTAGGAGTGGTGAATGTTCCAGGTGCTGTGTAGCCTCAGACAGCTCATAAACCTCTCTGGTCCTTGGCTTCTCCATCTACTGACGGATGGGATAGTGTTAGAAGAATAAAACCAAGAACTCATTTATTTAGTTAGTTATTAAGTCTTGGCCATGCCAATTGGCAGCTATATTGGAAGATCGCTTTTTCAGTCTTTATAGCCAGGGAAACCCAGGAAAGGGATAAGATTTGTACATGGATGTGTGGCCAATTGTAGTGGCATTTCATTTATATTTTAATAAATAAAGCTTGTCTGAAGATCAGAGAATAAAACAGCCCCACTGGTCAGCCTTACAGGCAGTGGTAACACACACTTTTAATCCCAGTAGCCACACTAGTTGCTATAGAAACCGGGCGATGCATGCCTTTAATTCCAGTGGTGCACACCTTTAATCCCAGAACTAGAGAGGATTATAAGAGGGGAGGAGACAGCTCTTAGACACAGTCTCATTCTGAGATTCCTGAAGGCAGGATTGCCATTTCAGACTGAGGTTGAGGTAACAGCCAGTGGCTGACTGCTTTGCTTTTTGGATCTTCAGGTTGAACCCCAATTTCTGTCTCTAAGTTTTTATTAATTGTGCTTCAGCCGTTTGACGGGAACCCTGGATCCCAGTTCCTTGTCACTGGTTGCCTTTGCCATCAGTGGAACCCACAGGTTCTAGGAAGTAGGATGAGGTGGGAAGGGGGTGGACGCTGCAACACAGACCAGTCCAGGAATGGGGGCGCAGGGAGTTAGAAAGTGGCCGTCAGGGGAAGTCCCAGGCTTGACCGCTGTCATCTGGTTGTACAACTCTGGGCACTTGAGATGATTTCTCTGGTCCTTGCCTTCCTGTGCAGAAGGCACAGAACAGGATGGAAGTGTGGCTGTCATGTGAGGGGCCTCGCTGAGCCCTGGTACTCACTGGCCATAGCAACTTTGTCAACCCTGCCAACAGGTGCCGGTGACCTGTGAGGGTGGGTTGATCAAAGAGTCATGTAGGTCTGGGTTCAAACCTCACCTCTCTGCTGTGAGAATCCAGAAGCCTCCTGCTTCCTGAAACCTGTATCTCTGATAGGCAGGATGAGATCACATCTAGTGGTCTGCCTCACATACTGGGTGGGTTGGAATTCCCACCCAGTTGGAAGTCACGTTATCAGATTCCGGGCAGGTGCAAGGCTTCCAGAAACTGCCAGGTGTGTGTGTGTGTGTGTGTGTGTGTGTGTGTGCACGTGCACATGCACACATTAGGTGGGGGTTGGGTGGTGTCTGCCATGTGGGTGGTCATGGGGTTTGTGTGTGTAGGGAGAGTGTTTCTAAACCTTCCTGGTTCCCTAACTTGCTGTGTGACCTTCTCCCAGCCTCTCAGCCTCTCTGAACCCTGCTCTCTAGCATGTGAAGCAAGGAGAGGTCTACTTAAGCAGTAAGAGCTTTCTCGGAGCCTTATAAAGAAAACGGATGGTTATCAAGGTCTGTGGTTAGTGAGAACCATCTGCCCCAGGCAAAGACCAGACCCTCCCCAACCTTTCAGGCAGAAATAAAACAACAAGCACCCTGCTTTGCAAATTGCCATCTCTGGGTTGTAAGCACTGGTATCTGCTTTTGTGTGAGACTTGATTGAAATTCTTCTGCGATGGCAGCGTCCCCACCATCAATGCCTTAATTAGAAATGAGGACAGTCACATTGGCATAAATTAAATCAGGCTAAAGATGATTAACAAAGTAAATGCAAGGAATCATTAAATTAAACCATTGTGCCAAGTCCTCTGCCTATCTATCACAAATTTGGGCCGCTAATGAGGGTCTTAATTAGGAAGTTAGGTCGAAATAATTCATGCCAGTCACTCGGAGGCAGCCCCCTTCCCCCTTCTGTTTTTTCACCGGGTCTTTCTGCTTCCAGCTCAGAATGCAAATGGATCGGGCTGTGGACGTGGACATCGCTGACAAATGACATCATTCTCTCGTGATCAAATCCTCATAGCACTGGGATGTGTTTGCTGTGATGCCTGGGGTGAAGTTCTGTTTGCCACAAGGGGCAGGATTAGTTCTAAAACAACAGAACTGCAGACAGATGAGACATGGTTCTGGGTTCATCACTAGTGAGGACTGGAGACAGGAGGCTTGAAGAGCCAGAGAGTGATCTCGGGTACTGCTGGGTTCTCTAATATCTCAGCAGGATTCCTTCTTCCTGTTGTGCTCAGCAGATCTGCTCACACTCCCAGTTCACTGAAGAAGAAGCAGAGAGGCCAGAGAGGTGAATTGACTTACCCAAGGTCACACAGCCACAAAAAGGCAGAGTTTGACACAGCCTCCCTTCCCGGGAGTTAGGTAGGTGGAGCTGGGTGGCAGGTGGGTGGAGCTTGGGCACCAGGTGGGTGGAGCTGAGCACCAGGTGGGGTAGAACTGGGCGCCAGGTGGGTGGAGCTGGGTGGCGGGTGGGTGGAGCTGGGCACCAGGTGGTTAGAGGTGGGTGGCAAGTGGGTGGAGCTGGACACCAGGTGGTTAGAAGTGGGCGACAGGTAGGTGGAGCTGGGCACCAGGTGGGTGGAGCTGAGCACCAGGTGGTGGAAGATGGGCACCAGGTGGGTGAAGCTGGGCAGCATGTGGGTGGAGCTGGGCACCAGGTGGTGGAGGTGGGTAGCTGGAGGTTGGAGGACCTGTGGTAGGACCTCAGAAGGGAAAGCCAAGCAACATAGAGCAGCTGGGAGAAAGAAACCCTTACTGACTTGGGCTGGTTTTCAGCAGGATGGGGAGACAGAGAGCTTTCAGGGTCTGATTTGGCATGGATAGTGGAATATGGTAACTTCAAGTCCTGTAATTCCTACTCACCGAGGTCAGTTTCCTCCTCTGTCGTCTGGTTGCAATGAATACTGGTGTGGGATTTGTGAGGGTTCAGTGAGGACATGGGTGGAGTATGTTTTGTACCCCATAGGCGTTTAGTGACTGATTCTCCCCTCACCTTCTCAGGGGTTGCAGGGGACTCAGTGTGCTGTAATGAACCCCATGGAATTCAGTGGCTACTTCATCAGGACCCAGGCGGGCTGGGTTTAGCTGGTCAACTCTTAGCACAGAGTTGACCATCAGCAACTGGCAAACCGCGAGGCTGACAATTGGGGTCATCTGACTGTTGGCTGGGGCACAGGAGTGATGGTGTCCCTGTCACACAGCAGGCTGGCTAGGGTGGACAATATTGACCATGGAGGACATCCAAACAGTCGGGGGTGGGGGGCGGATCCAGGGCCCAACGTGGCTCCAGCTGCTATTCCTGCCCCACTGTTCACGTCTTAATGGTTGCTGTGGCGTGGACAATGTCTCCTCCACCTTCTTCAGAAGTGTCCCGGCCCTACATCCAGGAGCTTGTGCACACATCCCTTTCTATGGCGAAAGAAAGGTTTTGTGTATGTTTGTGCATAGATAGCCAGTTTCCAGATGGGTGCTGACCATAGATTTAGAATCACGCACAGACACAGTGGCGGGTGGCTTTCTCTGTTGGATGGATCTACAGGAGAGAAGGGTCTGCGACAGTGGAGGATCACAGGGATAATGTGGAAGGAACCACAAGCTACGAAAGTCAGCCCTGTGGACCTTGCACCGTAGCCACCAAGACTCACCCTGAACTCCAGATCAGCAGAACAGGAACGCGTCCACATTTTTTGATGCCACCTACTTTGTGGAAACAAGTCACAGCCACAAGACCAGACTAGAGGCTGAGAGGCCAGCCATGCTCTGGGAGGAAGAGGCCACAGAGCCTGTGATACAGAAGCATGCACCCGGGGAGGGAGGGACCCGGGTACTAGCTGGCGGTCTAGCACACCTGTGGATGCTTCTCCCAGGCAATCTGGGCAATGACTTCCCCAGCGCTTGGGAGGCAAAAGAAACAGGCAGATCTGTGTGAGTTTGAGGCCAGTCTGCTCTACAGAGTGAGTGCCAGGACAGGCTCCAAAGCTACACAGAGAAACTCTGTCTCGAAAACAAAAACAAAAACAAAAAAGAAAAGAAGGAAAAGTGATTGAATGTAGCAACAGGCAGTGTAGACAGTATAGCAGGCATTTATCTTTGTGTGTGTGTGTGAGTGTGTGTGAAGGGTCTGTGACAGAAAACTAACCATTTTATTAAGTTGTGGATGTTCAGTTCAATTTCTTTAGGTGCATGGCCATGGTCTTGCTAATGTTATCCATTTCCAGAACCTTCCATTTCCCTAACCAGAAAGTCTCACCACCTGCTAGGGTGTGCGTAGCTTCTGGTAGCTTCTCCATTGTGTGACCTTGACTCTGGTAGGCAGAACCACTGTGTATTTGTGCTTCTGTATCTGGTTATTTCCTCTATACCAAGTGCTCAAGGGCCACTTGCAGTCAATATGAGGACCTTAACAACCTCCCAGCCACACACACACACACACACACACACACACGAAGCTCAGAGAACACTGAAGCTGGTGTGTGGGAGCATGCACCATGGATGAGCGAAGGTCCTGAAGCCTGAACTCAAATCTGCCTGCCTTAGGCTGGGAATGTGGTCACCTTGCTCTTATCCGCCCTGCCCCCCAATGACAGTTACTGGCCTCCAGGTACCCAAAGCCCAACCACAGCTCAATATGGTCGCCCCTCCCCCCACAGGACATCCATTAATTTCCCACTGCCAGCCTGGCCCAGAACAATCACTTTTTCATCGATTCCACTTCAATTAATTAAAAAATCCATCCGACTACTCCACAGCTTGATGGACTTTGAGGATTCAGAAGAAAATAAATAAATTAGTCTTGGAACAATGGGGTGGGTTTGAGGAGGAGGAGGAGGCATGGAGAAGCCATGGGGAGGCTCCCAGCCAGGAACAGTTCGGTGGAGCCGCATGCCCAGACTTCCCGGAGGTCGGAGAGTAGCAGGGCCTGGGTCTGGGGTCGTGTTGCTGAGACTACACTAAACATAGCTGCGGCTCCGTGAGCTTTGGTGGGTGGTTGGGATTCCACAGGCGTTTTCTCATTGGCCCTGAACAGAAGATGACATTGGTGTTGGAGATGTCGATGTCTTGTCTGAGGCCACACAGCAAGGACTCATCAGGGAAGGACCTCACCTCCTCATTCTTGGAGTTATGCGCTTATCTGGGGTGCATTTTTAGTTGCTCAGCGCAGGGCCACAGAAGGCCGTGGATGCACGACAAGCTAGTGCGTTGACAAGTTAACTGGGTATTCTTGGAAAGGAGGCCCTAGGAAACAGAACTTCTGGATGCTGCTGAGGCTTGGAAGATGTCTTTCCTGGTCACATGCCTTGATGAGGCTTCGAGCTATGTGTGTATGTGTATATGTTTATATGTGTGTACACATGTATGGTATACATGTGTGCATTAGTACTCTGTGTACATGTGTCTATGTGTACATGTGTGTGTACATGTGTGTATGCGTGTGTTCTTTTCCAGCACTGGAAAAAATGAGCTAAGATGGTTGTGAACTAGTTTTAGGGGAAACACTGGGAGCAGCAATAACACACACATGCACACACATGCTCACACACATGTACTTGGTTGGACAGCAATAAGAATGCACAGAATAGGAAGTGGCCACCAGGGGAGGGATCACAGCCCTTATGATTGTGCACAAGGGTTTTTATAAACCAGTTAAGTCCTGACATGAAATCAGACAAGGGAGGAAGCTGACGCGGCTCTAAGTCTGCACTGGCTGGTCCCACAGCTGGGAGGCCCGGCCCTGTGAGAGGGGGCCGTCCATTAGAGTGTTAAAGCTCAGTGTAAACATAACATTAAAATTTCAACTGTGGTGTTCAGATGTTACTACTGTCCTAGCCTCCGAAGGGGACACTGGAACCTGCAGAGATATGACAGCCATTTGTGTAGAGCCCATTGGTTCTCAACCTTCCCAGTGTTGCAACCACTTAATACAGTTCCTCATGTGGTGGTGACCCCCAACCATAAAATTATTTCATTGCTGTTTCATAACTATAGTTTTGCTATTGTTATGAATCATAGTGTAGATATCTGATGTTCAGGATCTGATATGTGCTCACTGTGAAGGGTTGTTTGAACCTTAGAGGGGTCATGACCCACAGGTTGAGAACCACCGCTCAAGTTGGTGGGAACGCTCACCTTGTCCTGGGGATGGGTTGTTTCCAAGGTCAGAATCTGAGAGAGGGAAGCAGTTCTTAGGATCACACAGAGAGCCCAGTGAGGGGGACTGGCCAGGCTCTGGTTCTCTCCCTTCTGCAGTGTGGTCTGAGTTATGGGCAGCAGGTGAGTTCAGGTTCAGAGTAACAGGGCTCTTCCTCAAGTTCTTTACTCTTGGGAAGGTGTGATCTTGGGTTGCCACCCCTCCTGGCTACAGGGAGATCAGCAGACCTCCCCACCCTGGGAATGGTCAGTGTGGTCTTGCCTCGGTGACAGTCCAGGTGACAGGTATCCTCAGCTCTCAGGGATGCCTGATTAAGGCCATCATCCTGATGGCCAGAGAGGCCATCTGAAGCTCCTGGAGCCAGGCTAGGCAGGGGAAAGGTGAGGCTCTCATCAGGTTGTGCCTGCTCAGAGCCCTGTAAGGTAAACAAAAGTGTGAACAGAAATGGGGTTGGGGAGGGGAATACTGGCCAGATCTAGTGACCTACCTCTCTCACGTTCCTGGGAATGGCCCCTACACAGGCTTGTCTATTTAAACACTTGGTTACCAGCTGGAAGTGTGTGTCCTTACTGGAGGAGGTATGCCATTGGGGGTGGTCCCTGAGGTTTCAGAAGCCCCCTATAAAGATGCTGGAGAGTTGGACCAGTGGTTTATGGCTCCCACGGAGATGCTGGAGAGGTGGACCAGTGGTTTATGGCCCCCACAGAGAGATGCTGGAAAGATAGACCAGTGGTTTATGGCCCCCTATAGAGATGCTGGAGAGATGGACCAATGGTTTATGGCCCCCCTGCAGAGATGTTGGAGAGATGGATCACTGGTTAATGGCATCCTACAGAGATGCTGGAAAGATGGACCAGTGGTTTATGGCCCCCTACAGAGATGCTGGAGAGATGGACCAGTGATTTATGGCTTCTTCAGAAGACTTGAGTTTGATTCCTAGCACCCACTGATAACCAAGCGTGATGCCTGTTTCAGGGGATTCAACAGGCACACATGTAGTGGTGCACATACATGCATGCAGGCAAATCATTCACATAAAGTAAAACAAGTCTCTACAAAACTAAGAAAAGAAAATGCCACATCTGCTTGCCTGCTGCCATGCTTCCTGACACGATGGTCATGGGTTCTAACCTTCTATAACCATGGCCCCAACAACTGTTTTCTTTTATAAATTGTATTGCCAATGGTGGCACTTCACAGCAATTGAAAAGGAGCTAAGACAGAAGTTGCCATAGAGGCCTTCAAAAGCAGAGTCAAGGTCAGGGGTACACATGGGGGCACAAAGGGTTTTAGTTACCTCACTATCCCTGGGCCAGCCTGGAGACCATGGTCCCAGGGACAGCCTCCATGGATGCCCTCAGCCTTCTGCCAGGGTGAAGGGTATTCCAGTAGTTCAACTGTGCAAGAGAAAGGGGACTCCTGTGTTGTCACAGGTCACCCTCCATTGGGACTGTGACCTTAGACCTCTGCTGGGAGGAGACATCCTATGGTTCCAGATGGTAGCGGGCTCTCTCTCTCTCTCTCCCCCTCCCTCCCTCCTATGAAATCAAGAGCTTCAGTTAACAGGACATGCAGAAAGATGTCATTTCACCAAATGGTCATTTTACTGTCAACTTTCTTATGAGACTCCTCATAAGTAAAAAGTGTGTCCACTCTTACGCAAGGGACACTTGCTTCTAGCGCTCTGTGCATCAAATGATCTTGCTGTGCTTCACCTGTTGGCTGGGCTGGTCAGTGTTTCCACACAGCGCCCCGATAAACACAGCAATGACTCTTAGCATTGGGATACCACGATGTCCCTGGCCAGCAGGATGCTTTCGTCTCTAGCCTTACAGGACTGGGTTTTATTTGTGCCTTCCTGTTGATGGATGCACACGCTGTGCATTCGGTGGAGTGAGACATTGCAAATTCTAGCCAAGCTGACTCTCCATCAGGAAGGATCCCCATTGCACAGATAAGGGAAATTGAGGCTCCAAGAAGGCCTGCCACTAGCCCAGCTTGACACTTGAGGGTGGGGTAGAACTCAGAACCAAGTCCCAGGTGGCAGTCTTTTTCTTTGTCATTTTTGTTAATTTTTGCAGAGCCAATAAGAAAGCTACACAAGCCTCATATGTGACATAGACTTCATTCAAAAAATAGAACAAACAGAGGAAACTAATTTAATATATTTTTAGTTTGACCAGCACATAAGGTTTTTAACTTTGTAGGGACCCAACATGAGTGATGACCTTATGGTCATCATCAAGAGTCTGTTCTCTCTCTTCTGCTTCATGGATCCTAAGCATTGAACTCAGGCCATCGGGCTCTGCAATGTCTTCACTCCCAAGCCACCTCATCAGCTTGAGCTTTGACTTTTCTTTTCATTCTGAGGCAATTTCACATTTACAGAGGGCGCCTAAGCGTGAGGGCTCGGGATGCCCGGTGCCCGCCACATCTGGCCTCATGGCTTCGGAGAGAACACACCTGGAGGTCACATGAAAGAGTGGCTGCCACCTTCTCCCCCTTTGTCTCTTGCCTCTTCCACATGACTGTGTGTCACTGGCTGTGCTGTGAGGAGGGAAGAACATTCACTCCCCCTTTTGATGAGCCCTGGGGACAGGGAATGTGAACTGTCTCTTATGGATTGCTTCACCCTTGAAGGGAACCATGGCCATCTCCATTCTGGAACTGGGGAAACTGAGGGAGGGAACGTACTGGCCTAAATCATAGACCATGCATGATGCAGCCAGGAGGTGAAGCCAGGTCCTCTGTTTATCCCGGTCATTTCTCCCCCCACCTTCCAACCTCACCACCCTACCTGCCTTCTGCACTTCCGCTCCCTTCCCAGCAGCAGCGCCCATGCATTCACATGGTGTCTGCTGTGGTGGTGGACTTGTTTATTTATTCATTGTCACCGAGTTGCCTGAATTCATATGCATGCAAAGACACCTGCTAAGTGTTGGGAGGGGGAGTTGAGTCAGGAGTGCTGGAGTTCAGGTGAAGCCCTGCATTCTACAGGCATCCTCCCCAGGTCATCCCCTCCAGGCGGTGCGTGGGTGGTAGGATTCTGCCATGCTGGATTTAAATTCCAGACCCACGTTTTACGTGCTCTGCACATTTGACATCTCATTTCACTTTTCCCAGTGAACAAGGGGCAGAAGGATTGCACTCCCCTGTCACCGTGCGTTTGCACTTTGAGTGGGGGGAACCTGACCCAGGCTTTGTGGGTCTGAAGCACCCAGAAATGCATCTATCTCATCTTTCCAGATCCCTCAAATCAGGTGCTCTGGAAGTTTCCTCCCAATGCCCGGGCATGTCCACTCTGACGATGGTGGCTTTATTTCTGGTTTGAGGGCATCAAAGACAAAGCTGGCCCCTCTTAGTTGCAGCACTGTTGATAAATTATGGGAACCAGGGGCATTTTAATACAAAACTGAGAACCTTGAACACAAAGCAGCTTGGGGAGAGCCCCCCCCCCTCCCGCCTCCGTATTCCCCTGGCACGCAGAGCTGAGAGGCCTCCTCAGGGGGATTTATATCAAGTGGAATATTTAAGGGTAAGGAGCAGAGGTCCTTTTGGCGTTCTCTTTTCAGGGATGTCACCTCGCGCTGTCTTGAACGAGGATGAGTGACATGAGAGGCTGAGCATGGAGAAGTGGGAGAACATGCCAAGAATCGTCAATTATGCAAAAAAAAATTGCTTGTCCAAAAGAGCGATGTGTCTGGCTTTCTTCCCCAGATGGAGCTCAGTATTCTGGCCCAGGCCTTCCCAGACTGAGATTTTTCTAGAGGCACCCGGTGGCGTATGGCTCTTCCATCTCATATGTGATCGTATGCTGCTCGTGTTGAGGGTGACCTTCCTCTTGCTTCAGCAGAGGCGGTTTTTGGATGCATGCTGTGTTATTCCAGGTTACAGGTTATTCCCAGCACTGTACACGGGAGAGATCTCGGTAGAGGAAACATAGCAGCCGATGCCTGCTCTTGGCTAATGGGCTGCCATGCTGTGGGAGGGCCACCTAATCCCTTGCTTGTCTGCTAATGGTTCTAGTTTGGGCTGGGTTTGGCTGGTCCGGGTGGTTTTACTCAGGCAAGGTGATATGTTGGTTAGCCCTGGAGTCAGGATGGCCTTACGCACAGGTTCTGCAAGCTACTGGTAGTTAAGAGAAGTCACTGGGCTCAAGGCCTTGTGCCCTTCAGTGGGCTTTCTTGCCTGAGGATTGGTGAGATTCTAGTAGAACTGAAGAGATTTCAGGTCTTTAAGGTGTGGGCTCCTGACCTCATTCTTATCACATTCTGTTCTTGGGTGGGGAGCCCAGACTGGAGGGGTGAGAGACAGTTCCTGTAATGTGTGAGGTGCAGGGTCCATGCAGGTGCAAGGAGAGTTTGTGATGTGTCTATCACAACAGACGAGTAAAAGTAATTAGTCCTCCCCTGGAGGCTGGTATCAGTGGGGACTGAAAAAGAATTCATATCCTGCGAGAAATGGATGATTGATGTTGGCTGAGGGTAGGGCTCAGTGATAGAGCAGGTGCTTAGCATGCTCTGGGGCAGCCCATAGCACCCCAACCACAACGTAAGAAAACAAACAGCAGTCTGGGGGTATCCAAGCACCCAGTATTTCCTGGGAGGTAGTGCTGCGGAGCCCCACCTTGACACTGGAGTGGGCTGTGCAGATAAAGGAATTGCTGAACAAGCAGGGTCGCAGAGATTCTGAGGTGTGTGGGAGGCACCAGTAGTGGCAGCTGGGGCAGATGCCAAGGGACCCAGAGGCAGGATCCGGCTTTGGGGGCAGGTGATAGAGCGCTGTGATTCCTGCAGTTTGGTGTCTGTGAAACTGTCATGGCTATCTCAGGGCACTTACGTGGTCCCCATCTTCACACCCTCAGACCCCAGGCAATCTGTGATGGCAGGTCCCATCAGGGCCAATTCTGCATCTTCTCCATATTTAGTTCCTCAAATCCTGTGGCTCACTGTTCATGATGGATATTTAGATTGGTTTTGTAGAACCGGGGGCAGGTCAGCTCTTTTTGGACACAGCAGTCCACGGTACATTAAGGCGCCATACCATAGCCAGTCCCCAGCCTTATTTCCTGAATCCCTGCTCTGGGGTTGGGACAGGATCCTGGGTGGGTGCTAGTGCCTAGGGTGACTTAACAATGACACCTGTGGATAGCACTGAGATCTTCCACCTGGGTTCTGGTAGCCATGTAGAGGAGACAGCCCAGCTCTATGCATTCCCACCTTCTAGGCTTTCAAAGCCACCTCAAGGGAAATGCCCGTATACAGGACCCTTGGGACTAACATGGTCAAGATGTCCAGCTGGGCTCCAGGGTGCCGATACCTCAACTGCTTCCCTCCCCCCCATGGTAAAAGGGTTGCTGTCAAGCCTCTCCCCCAAACTCCTAGCCCAGTACTGGTTAAAATGTGATCCCTTTTATTTGTGTAATGGAGACGAAGTTCCCGGGTCTTCTAGGGGCATCAATCCAGAGATTTATTAAGCAATTTAAAATACTATTGTCTCTCACTTCAGGGTGAGATTGAGGGGTGTTGTTGCAGGAGTCAAGGCGGAGCGGCAGCCTCCAAGCCGGGAGGGGTCTGTACCTGGGACTCAATAGATATTCATGAACGTTCCCGTATTTAGTGCGGGAAATAACTTAATACCGACAGTGCGATGGAATAATAGCCATTTCCTGGCTGACTTGCAGGCCTCAGAAAATGAGATTGCGGCAGCTTCATTTTTCTTGTCTTTTCCCGGGTGCGCTCGCTGCCAGCTCAGGCAGTGGATTCTCTCTGCATTTCCAATGAGCTGGGCTGCAGCCCCCACCTGCTGCCACCATCCCAGGCCATGAAACTCATTGTTAGCCCCTGCCTGCTGTGACCTTGGCCTGGACTTTCTTGTATATTACTCTGTACCCCGCTATCTGGACCATGTCAAGACTGGAGGGGCTCAGTGGGTTACACATCTTCTCCCTTTCAACGTTCATTCATTCATTCAGCCATCCCCTCATTTATTCATTCACCCATCACTTATTTATGCTTTGTCATTCATTCATTCATTCATTCATTCATTCATTGTCTTCATTCATTCCCTCATCATTTGTTCACATACTCATGCATTCACTAATTCATTAATTCCTTCATTCACTTGTTCACTTGTTTGACAGTTCACAAAGAGTCTTGCTGCCAAGCACTAGAAGCTGAGAGCGCAGACAGGATGTGATCCATCTCAAGGGGCTCTCCCAAGGAGGGATGGTTCAGGAGGGCCCCTCTGAGCACTTCTCAAGTGGACCTCACAACAGGCACCATAGGCTTCTCTCGTACTTGGGATTCCTAGGTGAGAACGTGATGGTCTGTTGTGTGAACTGGCGTTGCCTCACACACATTTGGATCATAGCCGTGGCTTGCCTCACACTCCTGCAGGATGTCCACCCAGGCTTGTGTGCAGAAGGGAAGGGGCACAGGTTGTGAAATGGCCTCGTGCTGGCCTGAGAGATGCTGTTGTGAAAGGTAGGAGTGGTCCAGAGCAGGGCTGTGTAGGGAAGGGGCACTGAGAGATAGGAGGGTGCCCTGGGAGACTGGATGTAACCCGTGGGCAGAGGGAGCTGATAAAGGGCAGCAGAACTGCGGATCTGAAGGGATCTACCCACAATCCCTCAGATCTCCATCCTTCACAGCTCTGAGCCCGAGGCAGCCCTGACAGGACCACAGCAGCAGTGTCGCGGCCCTTCGGCTGGGGATGAGCTCAGTCAGTAAGAAGAGAGTGTGGAGAGGGAAAGCATGGGATGGAGATCATCAAGGGGGGCAGCTCCGACCCCTGGTGTCCTTCCAGGTCAGTGTGACAGTGGGGGTGAGGCAACTGAGCAGCTACTGCGGGTGCAGGGTTCCTCCTGTTCTTCATCCTGAGAGCCCACCCGCCTTTCAGCGCCTCCAATGATGCAGTCCTTTGGGACCACTTCTCTGGTAGGAAACCCTAAAACTCCAGGTGTCTTCAGATCTGCCCTGTCTTTGGAGGCGTGGGGGTCAGAATCCCCAGCTTGGAGAAGCTTCTCACATTCCTTGGCTTGTAGCCCCTTACTTATTGCAGAGTTGAAGCCAGGGCCTCCCAGTGCCAGGCAAGTGTACACTGTTGAATGGTGCCCCAGCTTTCTCACTGAACCCCATGCTAGTGCATGGCCTCTTCTGACCCCTTCCTGGCACCTCCGACCCATCTCTTCTTACCTGATCCTCACCATCTGACCCATCTCTTACCTGATCCTCACCATGCCCTGACAAGGCCCTTCAGTTTCTCGGTCCTGACTAGTAAACAGCATCACTCCCTCTTTGCCATTCTCAGTCTTAAGTTCTCAACTTCTTTGTCATTCAAGCAGATATAACAATAGGCTCTGGGGACCTGTCTGTGGCTGGCTGGCTCAACTAGGCTCTGATTGGCTGAATGCATATATGCAAATGAGGTACATAATAAAAGACCAATCAAGATAGAGCTCTCCAACCTGGGAAAGGAAAGCAAAAGCCCCTCAGAATCTGAATGTCCTTGACCAGAGCCTGAGCTTCCACACCAAGGCTGCCGCAGCCCTAGGGAGTGGAGAAACACAGATAGGAAAGCAGCAGGCTTCCATCTTCCTAGCTATAACCGCTGCCCAGTGGTGTGTAACAGCTTCTTCTGGGATTAAAAATTCTGTCCTGCAGGAAGCTCCCTAAACAGGAAAATAACAAACTCAGCATAGCTCCCTGAAACTGACCAGATTCACTAGGCCCCTCCCTGCCAGAGTAAGCCTTCCTTGCAGAAGGGCAGAGCCAAGTTGCAAAGAAGACTGAGACCAGATCAGCTGCTTGGAAAAAGCAGAAACCAGCCCCGCTGCCTGGAAGAGGTTTAGGCCAACTGGGGCACTTGGAAAGGACACTCTTCCACCTGCTGAGCTGCCTGTAGGCTGTGCAGCGTGCTCCAGGCTCTCAGCTTTGTGAGCTGTCGCCCATGCGTGGGTGGATTTGGGTGATGCAGCTGTCTTTGAGTCATTTCTGCTTTTGTAGGTAACCCCACTAAAAATCATGGTCCACCAAGTTGGGCTCTGATGGTACCCATGCTTTGGTCCGTTGTGGGGTGCCTGTGTGGGGTGAGTAGGTGTGTCTCTGGGTAAGGTATTGCTCCACTGCACCTGGAGAACAGCATACAGCATGCTGCACTGTGGTTTCCACTCTTCCAGCCCAGTCTTCAGCTGGGAAGCTTGGGTCATGGCTGGGGATCTCGCATCTGCCCAAAGAAGCTCTGGCGACAACCAGGGTATTCCTTTTTTGGAGGGAATACCCATGGCTCTCAGAGGGTGGATGGCAGGTGGGCACAGGTGTGGGAGCCTGAGGCATCTGTGCCTGTGCCTGGCTCCTCGCATGAAGCTGACTAACAATCACCTTAGGTCCAGGCCTCAGAACTTCCCATGTCCTCAGCCAGTTTGTGGCATCCTTGGACTGTTAGAGGTCACACTCATTATTTCTGTTACTGTGACCTCAATTCCTTATATAACATGGACCGAAGGACTTTTGAACAGCCCCCAGTACTGTAAAATGTTCATTATCACTGTTCCTGGACCAGCTTTCACTGAATTCCACAATATTTAAAAACACGTGTCTGGGGCTAGCGAGATGGATCACTGTATACAAACACTTACCTTGAAGCCTGGTGGCCAGAGTTCAATCCTCAGAACCTGTGCAAAGATGAGAACTCACTCCACAGGGCTGTCCTCTGATTCTCCCATATGTGGCCGTGGAAACATGCATAATAATAAAAAAATAAAAACAACTCACCTGTCTTATATTTTGGTTATTTGGCTCCATCAGTGACTGCAAATTTTCATTCTCTCCCTTGCCCTCTCCTCCCCTGCCCTGCCTTTCCCTCCCCTCCTCTCCCTTTCCCTTCCTGTACTAGTTGGTTTTTGTCAACTTGACACAAACCTATCCAAGAGGAGGGAACCTCTATTGAGAAAATGCCTCCACTAGAGTGACTTGTGGGCAAGTCTGTAGGGCTTTTTCTTGATAAATGATGGATGTGGGAGGGTCCAGCTCACTGTGGGTAGTGCTACCCTGGGCAGATGGTCCATGGTTGTATAAGAAAGCAGGCTGAGCAGGCTGAGCAAGTCATGGGTAGCAAAGGCCTCCTCTCTAGAAGTCTTCCTGGACACCTGACTCTGGACTGGCCTGTCCCCTCCCACTAGAGGATAAGGGTACATGAGAATGGCTTGTGTCTAGCTGGAGTCCCAGGCCATACCTACATCTCTTCATAGCCTGGCAATAAATATTGGTGACTATGGGATTGGTGTGGTGGTCCCCTCCGCAGACAGCCACCTTGGATCCCTTTAGGAATTGCTGGTGGAAATCAGAGATGCTGTGGAAAGGGAAGGAGGATGGGCCAGGCTCAGCAGCAGCTGCAGGAACTTCCAGGGGGATCTCCTGTACCTCCCATGGCTTTCCTCTCCTTCCATCCCCCCCAGCTCCTGGAAAAGGCCAGGAACAGGGGAAAGGCAGCCAGGGGGTAGCTGCACAGCCTTGGAAGTCATGGCACCTGCACCAGCAGCCAAGAGCTGGGAAGTATCTGGGTGCCAGATCTTCCCGCCACGCTGCTTTGGAGGAGAATTTGGCCTGCTTCCCTCCTGCTGGGGACTCACAAAATCTGATTTGAAATCCACTCAAGTGTACATTAACTGACTTCCTCTTGGCTCAGCCTGAGGATCCTATAATTAGAGCAGCCACCATGCCACTTAGTGGGTTTCATTCACACGAGCGGAAAGTGCACTTGCAGAGAGATGAAGAAGCAAACTTGGGAGAGATGCCACGTGCCAGGGCGATGCGCAGGCTGTCTGCCTTTCACCGTGCAGATCTCAGCTGGCTGAACTTGGGTGTGGCCGCCACCTCCAAGAGTTGTTCGAAGCCCCGTTCCACCCTAGGAGAGAGCACAGCAACCGAGTCAGCTTCTGCACCGGGGAATGTGCGCGCTGGCAGTCATCAGACTTCTGTGACTGTTATCACCACCATTCAAGCCACCAAACAAAATGTTGTGCATTTATTGAGCACTTACTGTGTTTCAGGCCAAGTTCCCACACTCAACATGAATTATTGGTTTGGTGACAATGGCATATGCTCACTGATGTTGATACCTTCTTTATACATTTAAGGAAACTGAATCACAGGACCACATAGGACATAGCTTCCTTCTCTCTCTGTTAGTCTTCATCTGTTCTGCTCTTCTCCCAGATTCTGACCCAGCACCCGCCTAGCTCACGCTACTTCCTAGTGATGACACTGACCCCTATGTCCTTTTCTGTCCTCTTGGCTGGTGCACAGTGGGGAGTTGCTTGCTCACTGTGTAACTGAAGGTGTTGGACCGATGGGAGTTAGTCTTCTCTTCTGAGTGCTGGGATGGTTTCCCTTGAGCTTTGGGTTCAGTGACCTCATTCTCAGATGTCAACCTCGTTTGCCAGCCGCTACTGTGGTAAGAATCAGCCCTGTTGTTGCCGTATTTGGAGGTGTCATGTTGTGTGTGTTCGGCTAGTTTACGGCTGGCTAAATCTTCCTTCTGGAAGGGACAAGGTTTCCTTCCTAGTCTCTGTTTTTTTTCTAGGCTCCAGGCCACCTGAGACGTAAGGTGACAGCAGCCATTGTCTTTGGTATCCGAGTGGACTGCTGAGATTGCAGAAGGAGAGAGAGGACACAAGGCCCCGAGGGAACCAGGACCAAGCAGGGTCTCCATGCTAACCGACTCCTTAGAGACAGATGGAATTGGATTATGCTGGAGGCTGAACTAATGTTCCTTTCATATCACAAAGTCCCAACCCTGGGGCTCACAGTGTGACCTCAAGTAAAGATGGGGCCCTGAGCTGTAACTGGTTAGGGTAACTAGCTCACGTGAGGGAGTTGACTGGAGGCTCACATGCACAGTGACAATCTTCAGGGATACTTGCTTTTGGGGCCTAAACCCCAGGCCCTATTACATCACAGCAGGTCCCCCTCCTCTGTGCCCCCAGAGGAGAGCCTAACTTTGTGACATATTTTAGTCTCTAATTTTTAAAATTACATTTATCCTTTGTGTATGTATGTATATGTGTATATATGTATGTGTATGTATGCTTATATGTGTGTGCATGCATGTTTGTATGTGTTTGTGCATGTGTGCACACGCATGCCCACATAGATGTCAGAGATCAACTTGAAAGACTGGGTTCTTTCCTTTTTCTGAGTAGGGCCCAGGGATTGAACTCAGCTTGTTAGCAGTTACCTTTACCTCCTAAGCCACTGGTTTCACTACGATGCCTTAACTTAGGCTTCTGCCCTCAACAGCACGAGGTGCTCCATGTCTGTCCTAAGTCCCCCAGACTGTGGTGCGGTGTCACGGCAACCCCATGGCTGTGATCTCAGGAGATGGCCCCTTCAGAGGCAGGACCCAGAGTGTGGTAAGCTGGTGCTGGAGGTGATTGTCATGAGTGTCCTGAAACTAATGCTGCATAGTGGGTTGGGGCTACAAGAATGGATTCCTTCCTAAGAGTGAGTCTCTCTCTCTCTCTCTCTCTCTCTCTCTCTCTCTCTCTCTCTCTCTCTCTCTCTCTCTCTCTCTCTCTCTCTTGTGTGTCACATAGGACACCATCTGCTATTCTGGGATCATAGCCAGGCACATGTGACACCATCTGCCATGTTGAGACGCAGCGGGAACACAGCACAGCATCTTGCAGTCTGGACTTTCTAGCCACCAGTCCTGCCCATTGCCCAGTGTCAGGCACACGGTTATAGTGACTCAGTAGAGTAACTGGGTACCACTCCTCAGCATTGTCATGAGATCAAGCGGTACCCCTCCTGCAGAGCACACCGCGAGCTTCCTCATGATGCCTTGGTGACCCTGGGCAAGTCTCCGGCCTGTTTCCTGTTCTCCAAAGGTCCCGCTAACTCTAAACGCATTGTTTCTTTTCTAAACATTTAATAAGGTCTAAAAACATTTGTTGCCATAATAGTGAAATAAATAACCATTAAAGTGCATGATACAGCGATGGGCAGCTCATCTTCTATGATGCTCTTTCTATAGAGGATGGGATAACGGGAAACAGTCGTCACTGAAGGGAACCTTCAGAAGCCTGTTTGTGTGCTCTGCCTGTGCCCTGCCACCACAGAGGGCTTCCCCCTGTCTGTCTGTGTGCTTTCTCCTGAGGACCTGAGTGTCTGTGAGGTAGAAGTAGGAGAGCATCTCTGGGATATTTGAGGAATCTCCAGAGTCCCTGAGGTACAGGCTTGGTACTCAGCTTGGCACTACTGGAAGGCAGCGGGACCTTTGGGAGGTGAGACCTAGTGGAAGGTCTCCAAGGGGTTGGGGACTTCTGGGCTGTCTTTCTGCTCATTTTCATGGCTGCTGTGAGGTAGAGAGCTTGTTTTGCTTCATTTTACTAGGGTGGTACCCCAGGCCCACAGCAGCAGAACCACACAGGTTGGAGCCCCAGCTAGGCTTTTCTTTCTGTAAATGGATGATACCCACAATGTAGAGATGAACGGTACCTCATGAGTGCATGAGGGCTTGGTCCATTGTAGCAGCCTCCTCCCTGCTCTCTCCCCCTGCACCGTGTCCTAAAACACAACTCAGCTGACACCACTCCCTGCTCCTAGCCATCTGCAGCACCCCGGGATGCAGGGAGGACCCCATAGGCCCTTGCCTGGCCAGTGAGCCCACATGCCTGATGCTAGCTCCTCTCCCAGCCCTGTCTCAGGCCCTTCTTTCCTCCTGGCTCCACCCCACACTCAGACCTCTTCATGTCTTCAGCTTCACTGTCCTCATGATTTACCCAAGAGACTCCCTCTGTGACTGTGTCCTGCCTGGTCACCAGACAACTCCGTACTCACCCGCCAGGCCTTCACTCCAAGGTGTACATCCCACTGGCCGGTCCCCACATGCTCTTGTCCTTTCTCACAGAATCTGTTCATTGCCACCATTATGCGTGGCTCCCAGGCATTAAGGTGTTTACATCTCAGCTCTTGGGTGGATGTCTGTCCTGCTCACAGGCCTGAGAGCTTTGGAGACAAGAGCACAGCCTGCTGCAGTTCCCAGTCAAACCCTATGGGACTAGAGCTGAGGCACCATTGGCTACAGGGAAGCCCTCATCCCTGCTGGGCATGGCTTTCCAAATATCACCAGTTGGGGGAGGAGGGCTCACACTCCTACAAGGAACCCTACAACTATGCTCTGTAAGGACACCCAATAAGTGCGTTGGTTTCCCAGAGTGAACTTCAGTGGACCTGAGGTTTTGAGAGATGCCCTCTGATTGGCCTGGGGCTAGCTGATTAGGCCAGGCTGCCTGGGTAGTCAGTCCCAGAGAGTCTCCCAGCTCTTGCTCCCAAGCTGGGATGACTGATGTGTGCACCATACCTGTCTGTGCTGAACCAACTCCCCACATTCCCCTTGAGTGTCTTTGCTTGTAGGGTGTGGTGTGATGGGGTGGTATGCTGTGTGCTGAGCATGCATCTGTCACCTCTCACATTTATCATTATGGGCTGGGGGACATTTAAAACCTCCTTTCCTCGCTCATCGGCCTTCTTAGATGGCCGAGGTATAAGCATGTGAGTTAGGGTGGTTATAAGCGAAGTGGGACCTGACTTCAGCTCCAGGTACCTCCCGGTGTGCTGGAGTTGTATCTTTAAAAGAAGCAACAAGGGATGAACCTGAGGAGAAGCCATGTATGAGGGGCGTTGGTGTGACCGAGGAAGCCAGGGACTGTGTCTGTCACTGTTATGTCCCCAGAGCCCAGTGGGGTCCTGTGCACATAGTTTCGCCGTCTGTGTGCCCAGGGACCATCTACAGGAAGAGCAAGGGTGACAAATACAGGTTTGGGGATTTGAATCTTGTTCAGTTAAAGCAAACATGTCCTGGCTGGAGCTGACTGCTTGGGTCATGGAGGACAGGCTTCAAAGGGATTCACCAACTTCCTTCCAGCTCTGAGATTTCATATTCCACAGAGCTTTTCTTTAGTTTAGCTGAAACAGACACAACCGGGTGGCTCTCCTTTTTCTTATCAGGAGTGCTAAGGTTTGAGTATGAAATATCCCGCAGGCTCAAGTTTCTAACTCAGTCCCTAGATTCTGGCACCATTTTGAAGGTGGTGGGGACTTTAGGAGGTGGGACCTGGCTGGTCACCAGGGACAGGCCTTTTGAAGGGCGTACCTGGCTGGGTCTGATCCTGCGTTCTCTGCTTTCTACCTGTATGAGGCATCACCTCAGTCTCCCAAGGCCACTCTGCCTTCTCCACCCTGGTGGACTGTGGGCTTCCTCTGTCAGGCACTGTCTCAGTCACTGCTCGATTGCTGCGAAGAGCCACCATGGCCAAGTTAACACGTACAGGAAAGCATTTAAATGGGGTTTGCTGACAGTTTCAAAGAACTATTCCATGACCATCATGGCAAGGAACATAAAAGAAGGTAGGAGAGGGAGAGAGAGAGAAAGAGAGAGAGAGGGAGAGAGAGAGAGAATGGAACAAGATAGAGACAGATAGACAGACTGAGTCTTGTCTGTCTGAGCTTTTGAAATCTCAAATCCCACTCCCAATAACATACTAGGGACCAGACGTTCAAATATATGAGCCCTAGGAGATCATTCTCATTTAAACCACCACAGGCATTTGGCTGACAGAGATGCCAAGCTAACTAGTACAGGCAATCCAGGCAGGAGAGCTTCCCTCCTCTCTCTGAGTTCTCCAACATGAGTCCTGGGTGAGTCCCACTGCTATTCTGTCTGAGCAGTGATGTTCTCGCTCTTGGAGGCCTGTCTCCAACAGCTGTTGGCTACCACACAGCAAGCACCCTTACGAAAAACCAGAATTTAGTCTCTGTGTGGACCGAAGCTTGACGTCGCCTACATTCCAGAAAGAGAAGAGTCAGTTGGCTCAGGCTTTGGGGAGAAGCTGCTGTCTGGACATCTTAATAGAAACACTTTAGAGGGCCTGGGGGAGTCTTGGTGTGTGCCCCACCTCCAGTCAATGTGGGTAAACAGGGAAGATTGTGTATTCAAGGGAGCTGCAAGGCGAATTAATTTGGACTGACATGACCAGGCTTTCTAAATTCCAGTCCATCTGGTGATTTTTTTTTCTGAGACGGGTTCTCTGTATAGCCTTGGCTGTACTGGAACTCATTCTGTAGACCAGGCTGGCTGTGAACTCAGAGATTCACCTGCCTCTGCCTCCCAAGTGCTGGGATTAAAGGCGTGCGCCACCACCGCCTGATGATTTTTTAAAAAATGGGTCTCATGTAGTCCAGACTAGCCTTAAACTCATTTGCAGCTGAGCTGACCTTGAACTTTAGATCCTCCTGTATCTTCCTTCTTAGGGATAGGTCAGGACCACCATGCCTAGCTTGTGTTGGTGCTGGCAGTGGATCCCAGGGCTTCATGCATGCTACCCACCAGGCTACACCCTGCTCCCAGGTGACTTTGAATGTGTTGTTTCTTGTTCCTGTCTGTATGTTTCAGATGGAGACAGTTTTTGGCTTCGTTTGCTGTCAGGGAGCAAGTGATAGAGCAGGGAATTGGGGGCTGCGTGGCCAGCATTGCCTCAGGATGAGGATGAATTTTTTATTCTGAGGCACTAACACCACGGGTGTTTACTGTAGGCCCACTAGCAGACATGCAGCCAGCCCTTCCAATACTCGCAAAGAAAAATGGCTGCATCATTTCAGAGTGGCAGTCTCTGAACTTCCTACTGTGGAATGGAGGTTCCTAAGTGGCAGAGCGGACAAGATTTCTCTACCGCAAATGCCTGAGAACATGGGTGCAGGACTCAAGCTCAGCCCCATGTACGTCCTAGCTGAGGATGGCAGTAGTGGCGGCCGTGCAGACTGACTGGGGAGAGGGAGGGCTCTTCCAAGTAAGTCCCGGACAAGAGAACTTCAACACAGAAGTTTGGCCTTCACAGAGCTGCAGGGTGAGGGTGGAGCCTGTGAGAGATGGGAGTTGGAGCACTTTAGATCGCCAGAGGAAAACAACTTTCTTGTCAACTACAGTTCTGTAAAAGCCACGTCAAAACAGCAGGCTTCCTCCCTACAGTACAGTCTGTTTGAGGAGGATCTGAGTTCAGGACCACGGACAGAGCAAGTCCTCGGTCACAGGCTGCCCTGGCTGCTTCTGGTCTCAGGCCCTCTTATGTCTGAGGAGTGGGATGGCCCTGCTTTCTAATGAGGCCCAAGAGAGGTGCTGTTGCTCTCAATAAGAACCCCTGCCTGTTCCAGCTGAGATTCCTCCTACCCTCACCCAGTTCTGAGTCACAGGTAGATGATGAGATCAGAAGAACAAAGGGAGTGTCGTTCACAAGTTTCAGACCACAGTGGCCTGTGAGCTCTGTGATTCAGCTCTGTACCTGAGACCCCTTGGGAGCACCCTGCAGACTGGGAAGAGGCATGCCAGGTCACACCCCCGTGGAACTGTAAAGAAAGATGCCTCCATCCATGGCCTCCCTTCAGAGCACTCAGTTCATTATAGGAGCAAGCGTTGAGGAAATGAATGCATCGGTGTAATAAAAAGGTAATGGTGCAAAGGGGGAAGTCTTCCCCAGGCCAGGATATCGAGGCTCAGCTCCCATCCTGCTCCATTCAAACCTGGCTAACCCGAAGTTTGCATTCATGTGTTATCTGAAGTTCAAATCCCGAAGGCAATGTCCTGAAATCCTGTCTCCCAGCGGTGATGGTCTAAACAGTGTTCACATACTCAAGGGCAGAGTGTCTATGTTTAGTTCCTGTCTAGCCACTGCTGAGCTCTGCTGTCAGCGGGATGCCCCTAACCCCCAGCCCCAGCACCCTCTCAGCCCACCTTCTGACAGCTTCGTGTATTATGGTCAAGAGAATGAACCAGTTCCCTGTGGAATAGGTGAGTCGCACTAAGATTCCAAACATAAGAAAAATCAGATTGTAAAACTGAAGAATAAAGTTGGGTGGGAGGAAAATGGACCGGACCCCTCCCCATACTCAGAATATCAGAGGGTGGAAGTTTAGGGACCGTCCATTTCAGCTCAGCCTACCATTGCCACTGTTTGAGATAGAGTCATATGCAGTCCAGGCTGGCCTGACACTTCTGTGTCACTAGAATGACTTTGAATTACAAATCCTCTGCATCCTGAGTGCTGGGATTTCAGGAATGTGCTGCCATGTTTTATTTTATGCAGGGACGGAGAGAGGACCCAGGACTCAGGCATGCCAGGTAGGTGCTCTACCAACTGAGCCATAGTCCTGACTCTTAACCTTTCAACGACGAAGAGGCCTGAAGCTCAGAGAGGGGTATGTATTTTCCCAGAGGCGCCCAGTACATACATGACTTACACAGTAGGATCTTATACTCAGATTCCCCAACTACTTTTCCAGAGATTTTTTTCCCCCTCCACACCATATGCCCTGAGTTTAAAGGACCCTTTAAATCCCCCCAAAGGAAGGTAGCAGATTTATGGGTTAATAAACATTTCCAAAGAGCTGTTGAAAAACAGACTCAGGTAGATAGGAATTATTTATTCAAATTAACTATAAATTAAGATCAACCTAATTTAGCTCTATTAAAATGGAGCAGATCATCTCCCATTCAGAGGTATTTGTACTAGATGCAAATGGTACAAGTTTCTAAAGTTTAACGTAGGTTTTCATCTGCGCGGTTAACCGCCGCAGGACGGCCCCTGTTTTCAAACCGGGAGCAGAAGGAACAGTAATTAGTTATGTAAATAACATGGCATTCTTGTTTATAATTAGTTCAAGAATAAAATAAAATTCACGCATGTCACAGGACTAATTTTCGTATGCAAATGAAGGATCAAAATTATAAGCGGTAATAATGTGGTTTGGGAGACGCGACACTCTCGATTTATTAGCAGGGTGCAGATTCCAGCTGATGACGGCTGACGTTGGGGTATTTGAAAAGTGCCAGGTCTGGAAAATTCTTACCCAGAAAGAGTAGAAAAACCTACCTGAGATATTTTCACCTGTTCTATACTGCTGACAGCCACAAAGGGGAGCTGGGCCTCCCATGGCAGGGGAAGGATTAAGCAATACTAGAGAACCCAGGGAGACAGGACACCCCAGAATAGGAGGACTTGGGGAGACAGGGCACCCCAGAATAAGAAGACTAGGGGAGACGAACCCCAGACTAGAGGAGGACTCAGCGAGATGGAGGACCTTAGACTAGAAGACCAAAGGAGACAGGGAACCCCAGACTAGGAGGGCCCAGGGAGATGGGATACCCCAGACTAGGAGGGCCCAGGGAGATGGGATACCCCAGACTAGGAGGGCCCAGGGAGATGGGATACCCAGACTAGGAGGGCCCAGGGAGATGGGATACCCAGACTAGGAGGGCCCAGGGAGATGGGATACCCCAGACTAGGAGGGCCCAGGGAGATGGGATACCCAGACTAGGAGGGCCCAGGGAGATGGGATACCCCAGACTAGGAGGGCCCAGGGAGATGGGATACCCCAGACTAGGAGGGCCCAGGGAGATGGGATACCCCAGACTAGGAGGGCCCAGGGAGATGGAGTACCCTGGACTAGAGGATCTAGGGAGACAAGGTAGACTAGGAGGACCCAAGGGAATGGAGGACCCCAGAACAGGAGGACCTGAGGATAGGGGGCTCCAAACTAGAGGATCTAGAGAAATGAAGGACCCTAGACTAGAGAACCCAGGAAGATGAGGGGCCCCAAAATAGGAGGGCCCAGTGAGAAGGGGAACTCCAGACTAGAGGAGGACCTGAAGAGGTGAAAGACCCCAGACAAGGGTCCAGAGAGATGGGGGTACTCTGGGCTAGGAGGACCTGGGGACACAGGGACTAAGCAGGCTTTGCCTTCTGCACTCCAACACCCACGATGTATGTGGCCTTGACTGAGGAAACCATGCCTCATTTCTTAGCCATTCCTTTGGCTTAGAAATTCTTCCCAAGGTTTTGAACCCTGGTTCTGTGGCTTGTTAGCTGTAGATTTCCCCCCTCACCTCTCAGTCCCTATGTCCCCTCATCCACAAAGGGTCAATGATGTCCTCTGTCTGAAGGTTGTTGAGTTACTCTGAAGCAGGAGGGAGGCAATGCAAGCTCGTCCATCATGTCTGTGGCCTGTGCTGTGGCCTCAGAGCGGTCTTGAGTCACTTTGGGGAATGATTCCACTACTCAGTGAGCGCTGCGTGCAGTGGAGGTTTGTGGGTTAGAGGCCAATGCGCAGGCTCCCTGGGATACTGTGAGATTGAGTGCGGCTAAGTGTTCCCGACCTTCCTAACGCTGTGACCTTTAACACAGTTCCTCGTATTGTGGTGACCCCCGTCATAAAATGATTTTCATTGCTACTAATAACTGCAATTTTGGTTTTGTTATGTACGGTGAATGTGTGTGCTTTTCCTTGGTCATAGGCGACCCCTGTGAAAAGGTCGCAAGACCCTCAAAGGCATTGTGACCCAGGCATTGTGAGCTGCAGGTAGAAAGCAGTCCATGCTGCCTGGGAAGTCTGAAGAACCCTTGCAAAGGCCAGAGTTACTGTTCTAAAGAGGGGCTCGGTCCCACAGCCCCAAGGCTCTTTATTATGTGCCAAGCTTCTGGGATTCTTCCCAGAAGGACGATCAGAGATTCATCAGGACCAACTCTGGGGGAAATTCCAGAGGGTGGCTATGTCTGTCCCCGGGGCCTGCAGTGATCCTTGGCAGGAGGCTCCCAGGTCCAGGCTCACTGATAAAAATAGGGAGAAGGCGTGTGTTCTCCTTGAGCTGTCTGTGTCTCGTCCTGGGCACCCTCACCCGGAACACCTCCAGCTGATACACCCAGTGCCCCGTGGGCTTCCAGATACAACTGTGGGCAACCGTCAGGCTCTATGGCTCCAGGACCCAGTGGACTAAATGGCTTCTGGGCTCTCAGCAGGGAAGCCGTGTCCTAGCTAAATCCAGCGATATAAACAAAAACCTGGTAAGAGGCTGGATGATGGAAGGGTGTTGGGATGAGAGGGAACAGTATATGCAAAATGACCCAAGTATGAGGATGAATGCCATCAGTCTTGTTCGATACTTAGACTGATATGAGCAGCGGGAACATAGAGAAACATCTCAGAATAACCTGTCTTATCATTCTTTTTTATTTTATTTTATTCTTTTTTAATTAAAATTTCCGCCTCCTCCCCGTTTCCCATTTCCCTCCCCCTCCTCCCACATATTGCCCCTCCCCCCACTCCCCTCCCCTATCCTCACTCCTCCTCTCCTCCCCCCACTCCGTTCCCCCTCCCTCTCGGTACTGAAGAGCAGTCCAAATTCGCTGCCCTGCGGGAAGACCAAGGTCCTCCCACTTCTATCTAGGTCCAGGAAGGTGAGCATCCAAACAGGGTAGGCTCCCACAAAGCCAGTTCATGTATTAGGATCAAAACCTAGTGCCATTGTCCTTGGCTTCTCATCAGCCTTCATTGTCCGCCATGTTCAGAGAGTCCGGTTTCAACCCATGCTTATTCAGTCCCAGACCAGCTGGCCTTGGTGGACTCCTAATAGATCAGTTCCACTGTCACAGTGGGTGGGTGCACCCCTCGTGGTCCTGATTTCCTTGCTCATGTTCTCCCTCCTTCTGCTCCTCATTTGGACCTTAAGAGCTCAGTCCGTTTCTCCAAATTGGGTCTCTGACTCTACCTCGATCCATCGCCAGATGAAGGTTCTAAGGTGATATGTAAGATATTCATCAGTATAGGATAGGGTCATTTCAGGTTCTCTCTCCTCAGTTGCCAAAGGTACTAGCTGGGGACATCTCCCTGGACACCTGTGAGCCCCTCTAGAGTCAAGTCTCTTGCCAACCCTAAGATGGCTCCCTTAATTAGGATATTTATTTCTCTGCTCCCGTATCCACCCTTCCTATATCCCAACCATCCCATTCCCCCAAGCTCCCCCCATCCTCCCCTTCTCACGTTTCTCACCCCACTTCCCCTTAGGCCCATGCCACCTCACCCGCAAGTTCCCAGCTTTTGCCCGGCAATCTTGTCTACTTCCCCTATTCAGGCGGATGACTATACGTTTCTCTTTGGGTTCACCTTCTTATTTAGCTTCTCTAGGATCACAAATTATATGCTCAATGTCCTTTATTTATGGCTAGAAACCAATTATGAGTGAGTACATCCCATGTTCCTCTTTTTGGGTCTGGGATACCTCACTCAGGATAGTGTTTTCTATTTCCATCCATTTGCATGCAAAATTCGAGAAGTCATTGTTTTTTACCGCTGAGTAGTACTCTAATATGTATATATTCTACGCTTTCTTCATCCATTCTTCCATTGAAGGGCATCTAGGTTGTTTCCAGGTTCTGGCTATTACAAACAATGCTGCTATGAACATAGTTGAGCAGATACTTTTGTCATATGATAGGGCATCTCTTGGGTATATTCCCAAGAGTGGTATTACTGGGTCTTGGGGTAGGTTGATCCCAAATTTCCTGAGAAATCACCACACTGATTTCCAAAGTGGTTGCACAAGTTTGCATCCCCACCAGCAATGGATGAGTGTGCCCCTTACTCCACAACCTTAATAACAGATGCAGCAAGTACATCGACTCCAAAGCAATGAGCAGTGAGAGCCTCCCCAGACACTGTGCCTGGGTGAGTTCTTTCTGTCCCACAGGGTGTGAGGACTGCTAGGCGGCTGTGGAGACTTGTTCTGCTGGGCTCAGGGATGCTGCTCCCTGTCCCAAAGGCCAACCTAGCCATGCTGGGGAGAAGTCCAGAAATGTTCACTCTTCCTCTTTAGTCTTTCTCCGGTGGGAATGAAGAAGGTTTAACTCTGTGTGCAGCCTCCCAGACTGAGCTCTTGCAGGCAGGGACTGGCTCCCCTGGCTGGTTTCTGAAGACTCCAGAAAATGTCAGAGGAGTGTTCAGTGGGCCTTGGGGGAGGAGAGCCCCAGCATGTCAGGCTTAGGCAGTCAGGAAGGTGCCTCACCATGATGTCTCACGGGGGAAGAGCATGCCGCCATGGCTGCCGGGGGAACGGTCACAAGGGATGCTTCTGCCTTCTCCCCACCTCTCTCAGACCCTAGCACCAGTGTGGTCTCTGTATGCAAATCATCAGGGTTGGACCAGTTCCATCCTCCTAAAGAGAGTCTGAACCAGAGACCGTGACCCAGCAGCCCATGTCCTTGGGCCCAGTACACAAAGTCATGGCTCCTCTGTTCTGATCTGGCCTCTCAGGGCTACTGTGCGTGGCTCTGCCTGAGCCTTGTCTCTCAGTGATTTCTTTCCATCATTCATCCCAGATCAGCTTCCTTCCCACACGTGCCTCTCTGACCCTCCCCAGATGCCTCCCTGACCCTCTTTGGCTACCCCTCCCCAGGTGCCTCTCTGACTCTTCCTCAGCTCTTACAACACTTGTTGCACATTCAAGCTTCACGGAGACAGAGCTTTGTTTATTTCTTCCTCTCATATCTAGGGAGAGTCACACGCACACATATCTTATACCTGGGCGAGGGCCAAGGCTCAGGGAGTAAGGCGTTTGTCTTGTAAGCGTGAGGGCCAGAGTTCAAGTCTCGGTACCTACACGAGTAGCTTCGTGGGTCACATGTGCCTGTAGCCTCAGTGCTGAAAGCTCTCTGTAGTTTACTGGTGGGCCATACTAGCAAGTGAGTCCCAGACTAGTGAGAGGCTCTGTCTCAAAAACAACTGCATCACCAAAGTTCACCCCAGCACTGGAGACATCATCTCACAAACTGGGAACCTGGGGCACACTGCACAGCCTGCAGGCAGCTCAGCAGGCAGGAGAATGTTCTTTCTAGGCAGCTCAGTTTGTCTCTGCTTCTTCCAGGCAGCTCGGCTTCTCAGAGTGACTCTTAACAGTCTTTACCACTTAAATCCTCTTGGAGAGGGAGGAACCTAGTGATTCGGCTCAGTTTCAGGGACTTCTCTGCAGGATGGGGTGTTTCACTGTGAACCCCAGAGTCTTAAGGGGCCTCCTTCCAAGATGGAGGGGTTGAGTCTGGGAGGAATTGCTACAGGCAGCTGTGTGTCAGGATGCAGAGATCCCCGCCCCTGCTTGCTTCACCTTTCCCTTCTTTCTCTTATTCTTTCCAGACCCCCAGCCCATGGTATGGTGTCAGCTGCACTCGAGGCAGGACCTCCTGCTTCAGCGAGTCCTCTCCCCACATCCAAGCTGTGCCTCGCAGTTCTCTAGATGCTGGACCGAGTCACCTTCCCGGGGTGTTCTCAGTAGATGGCTGCTCTGACAAGATGCTGTTCTCCATCCCGAGAGATGCTACAACTCTCTCTCTCTCTCTCTCTCTCTCTCTCTCTCTCTCTCTCTCTCTCTCTCTCTCTCTCTGTTGTTTATGCGTGCATGTGAGTGCACACACACACATACACACACACACACACACACACACGCTCTTAACACACAGTGCTGCACCCACCAGGGGCCAAACAAATCTAGACAAACCTTTTCAAACATTTTCTCTTTATAAGGTTGGCAGCCTGAGGCATTTTGTGGTAGTTGCTGTAAGAACTGCCTAACATAACAATGGAATGACTAATAGACACACTTCCTAGGTTTTGAGAGTTTGGAAGAAAACACAGCATGATGCTTGCACACACACTATCTTGGGTAAACCGTCATGATAAGCCAAGAATACCAAGCTCTGGCAAGAATGCAGAGGTCTGGGACCTCTTTGTATGCCTGGTTTGAGATTGGATTGATGCATCTGCCTGGGCAACCAGCAGCCTCCACAAATGCAAAATGCACGTGTATTCTGTGAGCATTAAGGCCACTTCCTGATACAAATCCAATGAAACCACCCGGATGTTCACCAGGAGACTGGAAGTGGACACTGACATTGGCGTATGCCCTGTGGAAGTACAGTAGAAAAGCAAGAAAAAGAAGTTAAGCCACAAAAGAGCATGTAAGAATGGCCACATGAGTAAATCCAGAGGGTAGAACACCCCATCGGCGCCTGTCTGAACACCTGGTTCC
This sequence comes from Chionomys nivalis, assembly GCF_950005125.1. Classification (NCBI taxonomy): domain Eukaryota; kingdom Metazoa; phylum Chordata; class Mammalia; order Rodentia; family Cricetidae; genus Chionomys; species Chionomys nivalis. The sequence continues at coordinate 126,114,354 of NC_080088.1, read as the reverse complement.
CAGCAGGGGGCGCTATTTTCAGAGGTTGAGATCCTTCAGGAGGTGGGTGGAGCCTTATTGAAGGAAGTGGGTTGCTGGGGGCGGGTCTTAGGGTTCGCAGTTTTCTCCTGCTTCCTATACTTTGTGATCTTCTGAGGTGTGAAGAAGCAAATGCCCCAAGCTCTTGCCATGAAGGGCTACATCTCCTCAAACCGGAGCCGAAAGCAACAATTACTACCCTAGCTGCTTCTATCAGGTGTTTTGTGATGCCAAACAGAAAGTAACTGGTGGGCGGGGCCACTATCCAAGAGACAAATGGCTCAGTGGTTCGAGAGCGCTGGATGGACGTGCCAGGGCTTCCTGCTCGACGCTGGATTCCCATGCAGTCATCTGTATACCCCACATGTACCTTTTGAAGTGGATGCTGTAACTTGATGGAATTTATTTAAAATATTTGTGGCGTCCCTCTATGATCAATCTTGGCTTGACCCCTGGTGTATAGAGAACCTGGAAAGAGTCAGTTCTTGCTTTGCGCCTTCCCCAGCCCAGCGAGCTGCATATTCCCTCTGGCGGCCCCAGGAAGGAGCCCTCACCAGGAGACTGGCAGTTCTGACCGTCATCACTCTCCGTGGGCCTCTGCATTTCCTCTCCCAGTACCTTCCAGCACGGCACCAGCCTCCTGCAACCCTGCCATAAGAGCAGCTGAAATCCTGTGGGTGCCAGGTTGATGTGCTCTTCACAGCCAGGGACACCACGGCGTGTCTGCTGGTGTCATCAAGGAATCCCCAGCTTTCTAAGCCAGCCAGCAAAACTCCAGCCCAGCACTTCCAGGGGAATTTAACACAGCCCTGCTACGGCACCAGCGCTGGGGTCTGAGGGTCATTATCACTAGACTTATTTTATGCTGTTTAATGGAACATAGTCAATTCCCAGGGCTAGGGCAGAGCCTCCCGATGGCTTCCACCGGTGTTTACCTTCACAGCTTCCCCTTGCCTCAGCCAACTTCCCACTTAAAGTGGCTGAGACTTCATAAATGATGAGACTATCTGCCCCTGTGCGTTCACGGCGCCGTTAATTCTTTGCAGAAAGTTCAAAGTGTCCAGGCTTAATTGTTCTCTCTTGGGAGCTGGTGGGGAATGGATGCAGGCCCGTTAGTTTCCCCCAGAAACTCTGACTTGTGGCACTTGATGCTCCACCATGACATCATAGTCTCAGCCCATGAGAGAGAAGAAGCCGAGGGACCCAGAACAAGAGCTGTCCCTCAATACAGAAAACAGTGGTTGGTGAGGACATGGCATTTCCAGGGGTTGCTATGTTTGAAATCCCACGATCCCAGCTTTCTCGGTGATTTTAAGGATAAATGACGTTGGCATCCCAGTGGTCAGCATTGCTCGTGTGCAGAGTCAGAACTTTGATGACAGAGGCGAAAATCACAGAAGGAGTTGACATGTTGAGCACTGGGGTGTATGCAGCTTCATGGATACCATGCGGCTCCACCTTTGCACCAGTTTGCCTAGTTACTTCCACGAACAGCCTTTTAGAGCTGGGGGAAACTGAGGCACAGAGAACACAAAGCGGGGAAGAAGTCAAGAACTGACTGAGTCTCTAAACCAGGTGGTGGTGGCACACACATTTAATCCCGGCACTGGGGAGGTAGGGGCAGGCGGATCTCTAAGTCCGATGCCAGCCTGGTCTACAGAGTGAATTCTAGAACAGCCAGGGCTACACAGAGAAATTCTGTCTTGAAAAACAAGCAACAACCCAAGTGTCTGAGAGACAGAACTCGAGAGTGCAGGGTCCAGGGTCACTGCTCTGTCCCAGCTGCCTCGCTGCTGATCACAAGGACTCAAGTGACTTCATGCCATGGTGTGTGTGTTAGCAGGTGGCCCCCCAGAGGCTCCCAGTGGCCCCACTCTGATGGCCTCCAGCCTATGTCTACACTGGTCCATATCACAGAGCTCCCCTTCTCAGCCATCTTCTTGGGTCACTTCTGCCTGGTAGCTTCCACCTGCACCTTGGCACCTGGCTTCCCATTTGGAGCCGCCAGAGCCGTGGGAATGGCTCATGGCACTGACGGGGTCTGGTGCTCTTGAATCTGCCATTAAGTCTGTGAGTCAAACTTGTGTTGTTTGTGTCTCATTTTTCTCCTCTGCCAAATGGGTGGAAGAGCCTCTGCCTCACTTGGCTGTTGTGGGGCCATGTGCCGCACAACTTCCTCCGTGTCCATCCAGGGTTTGTGCGCCCTCCTTTTTTCTTGCTGCTGACTTGGATTCCTTGTGTAGTTTGCATGTGATTTCCCCGGCATAGGTGGTGTTTTCTAGTCCCTGTCTTCTCCTCTCACTGCCAATTGTCCCCTCGGCAGTGAAGTGTGTCGGTGGAACACCCCGCTGTGTATCTTTGCTTTTGCTGTCTGTGAAGTCTGGGTTATAAAGTAGACATCTTTGTCTACACCAATGGCACGGTTCATCTTCTCTGTGCGGTCTTTGGCTCTAACATCTGCAGCTGTAGCCTTTTGGGAACCGACTCTTGCAGGTGGTGTGAGACGGGAGTCCAACTTCCTTCTTCTACTGTGGACAACCAGGTTCCCAGCATCCCTACTGTAGAGACTCACTTTTTGTGTGTTTTCATGGGATCTGCTGAAAGCAACAGTCCAGAAAGAATGTGTGGGTTGATGTCTGGGCTGTCCATTTGCACTGCTAATTAACATGTTGATTTTTACACCAGGCCATGCTGCCACAAGCACTCCAGCTTTGCAGTGCATTTGAAGTCAGGTGTGCAATAAGCACCCCTCTTGCTGGCCGTCCCACCCCACTCTGTTTTCTTCATTTTACTATGGATTAGTTTAGCTAGTACAGGTTTTTTTCCTATGGTTCCATATGCATTTTAAGAATGTTTGTTCTATTTGTGAGTTGTTATAGCGATTGCACCGAATCTGTAGATCCCTTTGGGCAGTGTGGACTTTCGAACAGTGTTAACTGTGTCTATCCATGGACATGGGATGTTTTCCCACGTAAGTGTCCTGTCTGCAGTTTCTTCCAGCCATGCTCTGTGCCAAGGGTTCTCAACCTGTAGGATGTGACCCCTTTGGGAGATGAATGATCCTTTCGCAGGGGTTGCATATTACATATCCTGCATATCGAATATTTACATTATGATTCATAAGAATAGCAAAATTACAGGTATGAAGTAGCAAAGAAAATAATTCTGTGGTTAGGGGTCACACAGCATGAACCGTATTAAAGGTCACAGCGTTAGGAAGGTTGAGAACCACTGCTCTCTGCTCTCAGTGCTGATTCTCTCACATCTCTGGTCAAATGTACTATGTACTAATTCTGTTTTTATATGTGTATGTGTGTGCTCATGCATGGAGGTCAGAGTGTCTTCTGGGGTCTTCCTCAATTGTTCCCTACTTCTTGTTCACAGAGATGAGGTCTCTCATTGAACCTGGAGCTCGCTGATTCAGCCAGCCACCTTGCCCAGGGATCCCCAACTCTGCCTCCTGCTGGGATTATAGGCAGCTGCCACATTCACTCACCCTTCATGTGTGTTCCTGGAGTGTGAACTCTGGTCCTCATCCACTGAGGCATCCCCGTGGGCCTCCAGGGCTGTGTTGTTTTAGTTGTTGCCGTTCAAATGGAACTGATGTTGGTATCTCTTTCCAGGCCATTCACTAACAGTCAGGAAACAGGCCTTGCTTTTAGATGCTGGCTTTATGCCCCGAGCCTCTCCTGAGCCCATCTCAGTTGTAACAGATTTTGGAGGTCTCAGTTTGTTCGTTTGTTTCCACATCATCAGCAAACACCCTCTCTATCGGGTGTCCTCTGATCTTTTCCTTATCTAATTTTTACATCTACAATTTGTAGAACAATGTTGCAAGAGAGCGGCAGGTGTGTGACCTTAAAGGATAGGGGCTTTCCTATCCTTTATATTTCGGTTTGTTTTAATTATTTGATGATTATTTGTGTGCACGTATGCCATAGCCAGTATGTGGAGATCAGAAGACAACTTGCAAGACTCTGTTTTCCTGCCATCATGTGGATCCTTGGTGGTGGTCTTGGTGGTCCACTGAGCCATCTTGCTGGCCCCATATATGGCCTTCTTTATGTTGTGTCTTTCTTCTATAGCTAATCAACTGATCTTTTTTTTTTTTTTTTTTTCATGAAGAGCTGTTGAACTTTGTTATGTGGTACCTGCTGGGGTGAGCACACGGCATCTGTCCTTCATCCCTAACACAGTGTGTCACATGTATTGATTGTTCTTGGTACCGAAGCCATATGGTTCTGTCAGATACTGCTCAGCCTCCACGGCCGCCGCCATTTGAACCCGCTGTGCAAGTGAGGATGTCTGAGCCTGAGAGGACACCTGCCTTCTCATGGTCCCCAGGCCAGGACAGCAAAGCCTGAGTTCCTCTGCGTCACTGCACAGTCAGCTCATCTTCTGTCAAGGCCCAGTGTGGGATGATGATGTGAGTCATCCTGTGTTTGGACTTAGCTGGGGAGGCAGAGGTATGGTCTGGGTATAGCAGGAAGGAGCCCGTAGTGGTGGGCTGCTCTGGTTCCACTCCTTGCTGTCTCTGTCCATGGAAAGGAGAGAAACAGTGTGTACCACAGGGACTAGTGCACTTTCTGCTGAGTCAGGAGCCTGGGGGCGGGAGTCTGAACATCAACATTGTACTTGTGGTCTCTCCGTCTTCAGGACTTTGATGATGCCCTCTTCTTTCCCAGAATTCCAAGCTCTGCACCTGAAGCTGCATGTTTTAGACAGATGTCTCAGAGGCCTCCATGCCTGTGACTCTTAGGAGGAAACCCTGCTCCCACATGCCATGCAGGTGGGGCAGCTGGGGGTGGAGGGCAGTAGAGATGACAGAGCAGCGTGGCCGAGCTGGTCCATCAGCTCACATGACTCTCCTGTGAGCATCGTCTCCCAGAGCTGTGGTCACTAACTTCAAAATTGATGGCTTGAATTTGGTCACAACGGAAATATTTACACCAGGAAACTGGCCAAAGTGGCTCCCCCAGGAGACTCCACGCTAGACAACAAACGTCTGTGTACGGCAGGTTTGGGAACGTTGGGGGCTTTTGCTATTATTTGCCTCAGCTATTTTGTTTGTGTCTTTAGGAGTTAAGGCACCTAGAGCAGTTGGTTCCGTCTGTAAAAATTTCGTGGTCTTATTCAGTGTGCTTCTCTGCCCCAGAAACAGCTCTGCCCCCAGCTTGGAGCTCTTCATGTTTAAAAATATTTCCAGTGCATATGTGTCCATAAATAATACATGGCACCACTTTGCATAGCCCGAGGTTGGTATCTGCGGCACCGCACCATATGAGTCGGCCCACAACTTTTATTTTTAAATATATTTTATGTTTTTCAAAAGAGTTTTACATGTTGCTGTGCGTGCTATCTATTGGAGTTCATTCATTTTCATTTCTATATGGCGCCCCACTGTATAAATATATCAACATTAGCTCCTTCCTTTCCCATTGATGGACATGTGGGCTGTTTCCAACTTCGGTTTGCATTTTTTGGGGGTGTGCACATTTGCCAGAGACTTGAGAGAATATACTGAGGAGTTGAATTTCTAGGCACAGGATATGTATGAATCTCTACCCAATATGGCCAAGGTGCTAATGTGGTTGTACAAGCTGACTCTTCCCGTCAGCAGTGGGCAGATCTCCCTTCTAATCACTGCAATTGTCAGGCAGCTTAATATTTCCCAGTGTGGTGGGGGAAGACACTATCTGTTCGTGGACGTATTTCTAAAGAATTATTTTATACTACTTTAATTGTGTATGTGTGTGTGTATGTGTGTGTGTGTATGTGTGTGTGTATGCACATACTACATGTGTGCAGCCCATGTAGGCTGGGGGAAGGCATCAGACGCCTGGAGCTGGAGTTACAGGTGGTTGTGAGTCTCCATGTGGGTGCTGGAAACCAAACTCTGGCCCTCTGCAAGATCAGTCAGTGCCTTAACCTCTGAGTGTCTCTCCAGCTCCTTTATGGGTGGACTTTACATTTCTGAACTTGTGTTAGTGAGTAGCCTCCTCATCTCCCAGGCATTTCCCTGATATGGTGCTGTTTTATTATCTGTTTGTAAATCAGTGTAAGAGTATATAATCTGTTGCTTGTCCTGGTGATTCTGTGCGGCACCCCTTTGTCTCATAGTCTATGCTTTCTGACCTTGCTTGGGGTATCTGAACCGTATCCCCACGTGTGGGCCTTGTATTGTATCTGCTGTGCTCTCCTGTCCAGTTCCACATGTCATGATCTCCCAGATTTTGTCATGAACTTTAAATGTTTTCCTTCCTGCCAGGTCTGAGGTAAACCTACAGTGTGTTTTTGCATGATATGTGAAAACAGCGTTTGTTTCCATGTGTGCATGAGTGCATCAGTGCTTCTGCGAATGAGTCTCTACCTGGCTTCTTTCCTCTGCTTCCTGCTTGTGGTTTGAGGTGTGAGCTCTCAGCTGTTCCTGCTGCCATGCCTGCTGTCTGTCGCCCCAACACTTATCCCTCTGGAGCTATAAGACCATGTAAACTCTGCCTTCTGTAAGCCAAGAAAGTTAGGAGCCCTCGAGTTCTCAAAGCCTGCCCGAGTGATGCACTTCCTTAAGACCACACCTCGTAAGCCTAGCCAAACAGCACCACCAATTAGGGCCCAAGTCTTCACACATCTGAGCCATTACATCGGGCACGTTGTTCTCTGACCTCCACACATGTGCTGTGCATGCATGCACTCTCCCTCATTACAAAGAAATAAATGTAATAAAATAAAAACAACTTCAGGGCTGACGAGGTGACTCCGGGGGTTAAGCTCTTGCTCTGACAGCCTGAGGATAAGATGTCAGCACCTGGAAGGTGAAGGTGGGGAATCCCAGAACAAGCTGTCAGTCAAGACTGGCATCAGTGAACTCTGGGTTCAATTGAGAGACACTGCCTTGGTGCATAAGGTGGCGAGCAACCAAGGAAGGCCCCTAGTGTCAGCCTCAGGCTGCCTGTGTGTGCCCACACACTTGTGAACACTCATACACACGTGTATATACACTATATACACATGCAAGAAGTAAGGGAAGAAAATGTTTGCCACATACTTCATGTTTAGTAGATCAAAGACTATTCCAATTATATGGAATTTCTCTTATGAAGACACACTAGACTTTCTCAAGTGATTTCTTGTGGTGTGATTGTAGCGTTGACCTCTTCTTCCCCTGGAGGTAGGAAGTCATACCTGTAACCTCTCGTCTTATGTTCCTGGCCACACTAAATTAATCAGCCATGACATTTTTGCACTTCTGTTATTCACTAGATTTAATTTGCAAAGTTGTGCTTGAGATTTTGACTGTCAGTTCATGGGTGAGATCACCTTATATTATCTTCCCTTTGCTGATCAGGAGTGGCAACAGGAATATTTTTTCCTTGAGCAGTGTGTGGGTTAATTTGTTGCTCTTTTTCTTTCTTTTTACAATGTGCAGAATCAACTGTAAACCTATCTAGGTTTGAAGTTTTCTTTTAGAAAGTTTAAAATTTGTCTAATTTGTTTAACAGGTTTTGGATTCGACCTCTTACCTTTCTTCTTTTGCGGTGCAATGAAAGGTCCGTTTGGGAGCACTTCATCTGTTAACAGTTCAGCTGTTCCATGTATTCATCTAGACGGTTCACAGGCACACTGTGTAGTGGCATCTGTAGGGCCTGTAGTATTCTCTCCCTGTTGCTGCTACAGGAAGGATTTCCCTTCCTTTCCCAGAATTTTTTAGTTTTATCAACCTATTCAAAATAACAGCAGTAACATCATCAACAAATTCAAACTTCTTATTCCCTTTCTTTCTTATCGAACGCTTTCTGGTTTATTTCTGTCCTTATTTTTTTCTCTCCATCTTTCTGTTCCACCTATTCTTCCCCTAGTGTTTTGAGATGGAAGATGACGTTTGGATCTCCGTCTCATGGGACCTATGCACTCTGTGCTTTACCTCCCTTGCTCTGATGTGCCACAGCCCATTATTTCCCATCGATTTATTCATTTATTTTGACCTGGGGGCTAGATAATGCTGTTTAGTTTCTTGGCTCATGGAGATCTCCCATTAGCCATTTTTTTATTAATATATATTTTATATTCCTTTCTGTTCATGGAGCATGACCATGCTCACAGTTTTGAAACTTCAGGACTTTCCAGTCCCTGGCGTGAAGTCATTTTGGCGCTTGTTTCATGTGGACGTGAAGAGAGCCACTCATCCTGCATCGTGGCTCTCAGCTGTCCATCATGGGGCCACCAGCTGCCACATAGGTCTTTGTCACCTCTGCCCACTGACTTTATTGCTGTGTCACCAACCGACAAGGGTAGTCACATCTCTACACACTTTCTTATTTCCCCAGAATTTTGTTTACTTTAAAATGTTTTGAATCTATGTTATTGGGTGCATACAGATTCAGAGTTATAACATGGCTTTATTGGGTTTATTCTTCTGCCCTGCCTGCTATCCTTTACCCTGTCTTCTTCATGGTTGTTCAAGCTTTCTTTTTGCTGTCATTTCTTTTGCACATTTTTTATGTGTTTGTGTGTTCTCCCTTCTTGTATTCACACACTTAAAGCAAGGCTCTGGTGAGCAGCTTGATTCCTTAGCTGAGTCTGTCCATCTCTCACTAGGGGTAATTATGTCATTTACATATAACAATTGCTGTGTCAAATCACACACACTGTAAATGTGTGAAACAGATTACTAGCCTTATAGGTTATATGACTCTGTATATTAACGTGTTTGTAATCTGCTTATTATAGATCATATTACATTGATTTTTATTAAGTTTATCTTTAAGGGTCATGGCTTCATATACAATGGCATTTTTCTGTAACTCCAGCATTTGGTCATGAGTTCGAGGCCAGTCTAAGGACATACAGTGAATGTAGGGCAGCCTGGGCTACAGTGTGAGACCCTGTCTCAAAAAAGAAAAAAATAATTCTTGGGCTGAAGAGATGACTCAGTGGATAAAACACTTCTTTATCCCCAGACCCCACATATCACTGTGCAATCTTTATAGGTGGCTGTCCTAACATGCCCCCACCTGAAGGTGAGACAGAAGAATCCATGGAGGCTTATGGGCTAGCCTGGTGTACTCAGGGATAATAATGAAACCCTGCCTTAAACAAGGTGGAAGGTAAGGAAGATACCTGAGGCTGACCTGTGACCCTTACACACACAATACAGTATACCAGTACACACATACACACAAACACACACGAACATGGGTTCTCATCCTTGGATCATGACCCCTTTGGCAAACCTCTATCTTCAAAAATATTTACATTATGATTCATAACAGTAGCAAAATTATAGTTATGAAATAGCAACAATAATAATTTTATGGTTGGGGTCACCACAACATGAGGAACTGTATTAAAGGGTCACAGCGTTAGGAAGGCTGAGAACCACTGTATTTGTTCAAGTGTATGGTATACCAGTACTGTTTTTGCTGAATTCACTCGCTATGATGATAGCAAACGAAGTTAGCTCTCTCCGCATGGCGTAGCCATTTCTTATTTCTGCTCTCCCGGGGCTGGCACGATGCAGAGGCAGTGAGAAGCAGGACGCCGCGAGAGGGTGCCCGCTGTCTTTTCCAGGCTTGGGGAGAGCGACACCACTCCATTGCCAGCTTTGTGAGCCTTGGGACGGCTTCCTCTCAGCCTCAGTTTCCTGGGGGTCATGATTTTTGCTAACCTTGCAAACAGCACAGTTCTTCCTCAGTGTCAGAACGGCGGCACGAGCTTTCGTGTGTCGTCTACTGCTATCGGGATGGGCTTTAAGGAGCAGCCCTGAATTCTCTGGTCCGGTCTCCGGGATGTGACTGTCATCTTCTCGGACACGGATGTTCGCTTTGTTAGGAGCTTGCATGCCTGTGTCCACGGGGCTTGCGGCCTCTTGCCTGTAGCCTGTTAGCTTTTGGAACCAGGTCAGGTGGCTCTGGCTAAGATTGCTTTTCCGGCGTTGTCTTCTGAAGGAGGGCGCGGCGCTGCCATTCCCTTCATGCATGAGAACTCTCCCTCCCGGAGCTCTTTTGTGGGAAGGGTTTAAGTTTTAAATCAAATTTCTTTAACGTACCCTCAACTATTTAGATTTCCTGTCTGTTTTTTTCCTAATGCCAAGTTGGGCAATTTAAAGCTTTAAAAATATTCTTTTGCAGTTTATCTAAATTTCAAAATAAGCTGGCATGAACATGGCTGTGTGGATGGCTTTCCCAGGGCTCCTCAGCCCAGGACTTCCTGTCAGATTGGGAGCCCCCCTCCCCAGCTCCCCTTCCTTCCTTCTGGGTTCCTCTCCTTCCACCACAGGGTCTTTTCCTCAGATCCTGTGTTCTGAGAGAGGCATTAGGCCACCTCTTCCAACGCTTTGTGCTCTTTCTCTCCTCTCCCACAGTAATAGGCAGCATTAAAAGTGCCTGTGGGTGCAGAACTGGCCTTTTGCATTTCAAATGTTATCACCATTGCCCCACAACAGCCATGAGCTTTCTCCTTTCTCCAGGGCCGTTCTGAGATGCTCACTACCCAGAGGGACTCAACAACCCATACAACCTCTCAGCTTTATGTGACAAAACCACTTTGAATGACAGCTAGGTAATAATCAAAAATCATTCCCGTTTTCTTAACTTGTCCCTTGGTTTCACAATAAACAAAAGAAATGGAGTAAGATTCAACTAGAACCTTTTACATGGCTGATAGAATGGTTCAGCTGGTAAAATGCTTGCTCAACAAGCCTAAGAACCCATGTTTGGATATCCGACACCCATGTGAAATCATGGCACTCCAGTGTATACCTATAACCCCAGCATAAATTATTGGGGGAAAATAGGAGGATTCTGGGGCTCAGGGGCTACCACCTTAGCAAAAAATAAGGTAAACAGAGACAGCAGAAGACACCAGACACTTATCTCTGGCCTCTACAAGCACACCTATGGGTACACACACCCCACAATTCACATCCCCTCCTACACACCAGTATCTCATAAGCCTGACATAGAAAAATCCAATACTGCACATTCTCACTCATGCGTGGAAGGTACGGTATGATCTCAGAAACAGAAGTCTACGGAGATGCCACCTGAGGCTAAGAAGAAAGGAGTGCCAGGTGAATAAGGGTCCAAGGCAGCAGTAGAGGAAGGTGTGAAGCAGGGGACTGAGGTCGCCAAGTGTGGGTCATATGAGCTATCCAGCCGGAAGGAGTCTTTGGAAGATTCTAGACACACAGGAAACAATCTATGATGATGGAATGATAACTGTCTCCCATCACACGGGCCTGAAGGATGTTCAGTGATACTTATCAGAACTAAGTACAAATGGCATGTGTCAATCAAAACAGATCCAGGTTAAAAATTCAATGCCTTACTTATGAAACAAAATTGTCACTTCTTACAGTTCATAGTCTACTGTACTTTTTGAAAATTACACATAAATGAAAAAACCCTCTGAGTGGCCTATGTTTATATCATCGGGCATGATTTTCCCTCCCATGGGTCAGGCCTCGAAGTCAGTCAAGTGAGTAGTTGGTTGCCCCAATAGACAGTCTTGCCACTATTGTACCAGTGAGCACGTCTTGCCTAGAAGGTTGGTATCAGTATGCAGGATGCAGCGTTGGATTAGATAATTGATGTCTTTCTCCCCTAGCAACCGGCACATCTTCCAGCCTAATGAAAGTCGCCAGTAGGGAGGGTTTCCTAGTCAATTCAAGACATACATCTCTGTGTCCTACAACGAAAGTGCGTGGTGTCTTCAGCAATAGGCCCTTACCATCTAGTGTGGTGGGCAACCAAGAAAACGGCAATAGCCTGTGTTATTTTGGGTCATCTATGACCATTAGCTCATAGAGAGGCACTCCTGCCTGCCTGGCACTGAGATTTTCATTTAATAGCACACTACCCATGTTCCTCTCTCCACTTTCATTTCACTTATATTTTACTATCCCATTCCCTAATGCCTCCCTTACATACACTCTGCCCATTTGTAATTTCCTGTCTCCCACATGTACTCCATGTTAAACACACAATCAAGCTGGTACCTCGGATGAGCGCACATAATGTGAGAGGGCATAGCGTGCTTGTCTTTGGGCCTCAGTGACTCAGTGCAGCTGTTTCCCAGTTCTTTCCATTTTCCTCAGGTCTCACTGTTCTTTTCAGTGACTATTCCACATTTTCGTTATCCAGTGCTCAGCTGACAGATGTCTAGGCTGATTCCAGGTCTCTGCCAATGCAAATAGGACAACAGTGAACTTGGAAGTGTGGCAAGGAACGCAGAAGTGTGGCAGTGACTGTGGAAGTGTGGCAGGGAACATGGAAGCGTGGTGGTGAACATGGAAGTGTGGCAGGGAACATGGAAGTGTGGAAGGGAACATGGAAGCATGGTGGTGAACATGGAAGCGTGGCAGTGAACATGGAAGGATGGCATCGAACGTGGAAGGGTGGCAGGGAACGTGGAAGCATGGCAGGGAACATGGAAGTGTGGCAGGGAACGTGGAGGTGTGGCAGGGAACGTGGAAGCATGGCAGGGAACATGGAAGTGTGGCAGGGAACATGGAAGTGCGTGACTCTATTGCAGGTAATGCCAAGGGGTGGGAATGCTGTGTTCTGTAGACCCTTGCTCAGCTCAAAACTCAACTGCAAGTGGCTCAGGGGTTTCAACAGAAAACTGATAACCTGCAACTTGCAGAGGAGAAAGTAGCAGGACCCTTCATCCTATGTCTAGTCTGTAAATGCAAGCCTGTGGCACACCAGGAGGTTTGGGGACTCACTTCAGACCCTGAACCACTATGAACTTTAAACAAATGCTTTCAGCTGTCTTGGCATCAGACAGAGCGGATGGAACAAGGGGAAGGGCAGGTAGACTAGGAACCACACTGCTGGATGCGTCTGGGAGGCGTGGTTTACCTGGGAAGGGGAGACACACCTAAGGGTGGGCAGCTATCACCAAGCTGGGTCCTAGAGTGAAGGAACAGGAGCCCGACTGAGGGAGGCGATGTGACAGCTGTGTATCCTCCTCCTCCATGCCGCCCCTACTGTGAAGGGCTCTGCTGAGACCCTGTGAGTCTGGACCTTTCCTTCCCTCCTCCCCCAGGCGTTTTATCACAGTCACAAGAGCAGCGGCTCACACCGACTTCAACTTTTCTTATTAAGCTGATATCAAGTTTTGGAGTCAAACTGAGCCATTTCTAGCCTTAAAAATTAACCTATAAACTCCCTTTAAAATGTCTCTTCAATGCCTCTTTAAATTAACATTAGAATTGTAAATGAGGTTTGAACTTTCAAAAGAGTTTTTGGAATATATTTGTCTAATTATACCAGCTTTTCCTTTCAGATGTTGCACAGCTTCCTGATGGGAGCCGGCCCTGCATTCCCGGCACTCACCTGGTATTTTTTCCTGTGTTTTTAATAATATCACTGACTATGCTTGCTCGCCCCAGTTCATGTTTAACATCTAGTTTGGTTATGTTTAGTGTGTGTGTGTGTGTGTGTGTGTGTGTATACACAACTGTGGAAGTTAGAGGACAACTTGCACCATGTGGGCCCACAGCCTAGCACAGCCCCGCAGGCCTGGAGCAGGCACATTTACCCGCTGGGTCGGCCCTAGCCTTAACATCTGGATTCACACCATTTTCTTTTTGGCTCTGGTGCATGGGTGTTACTAGTCTAAAGTGAACTTGAACTCAGTCCCACCCTTTCCAATCTTCAAAATAATGTGTTGATAGCCAGCCATGATGGCTCAGGCTGTCATCACAGCACTTGGGAAGTAGAGACAGAAGGACTAGCTTCAGCTACATGGTGAGTTCAAGGCCAGCCTGGACTATTGGAGATCCTGCCTCAAAGCAGCAACAAAATAAAATAATGCATAGACTGTTGGGTGTGTCTGCTTCTGAAAATTTTGGTATAACTAAAATGATTATTTCCCAGGGATCAGGTTGAGGAGATAAAGTATTTTCTTTTCTATCTTTTTTTATTATTTTGATTGCACTATATATTTTTTTTCTGCTCCCCTCCCTTCCTCCCCTTTTCCCTTCTACCCTCTCCCATGATTCCCATGCTCCCAATTTACTCAGGAATCTTCTCTTTTCCACCTCCCTATGTAGATCCGTGTATGTCTCTCTTTGTTGTCTAGGTTCTCTGGGATTGTGATTTGTAGGCTGGCTTTTCTTTGCTTTATGTCTAAAAGTCACTTATGAATGAGCACATATTATATTTGCCTTTCTGGTTCTGGGTTGCCTCACTCAATATGGTTTTTTTCTAGATTGGAGGTGGAATATTTTCAACACAATTGGTCATTTAAAATTTTTCAAACTCTCCAGTTCATTTAAACATCAAACGTGTTGGTTCTATGCTGCCTTTGCTGCAATCTTGAGTCGCTCACCAGACTCCGCTGTCCCCAGACTGAGAGTTCATTTTGTTGCACACCTTTCTCTTCCGCCGTCTATACCCCATCTCTAGACGCAACACACCTGTTTTACTAGTTAGTGTCCTTTCAAGGTCAGTTGTATGTTCCTAGCACTCTCTGCCAGCCCGAGGCTGTGGGACACTCTGGCTCCGGTACTTGCCCGACTGCAGGGAAGATTTTAAGATGAGGTTTTGCTGAGGGAGATCATAGATAGCTGTTTGGTCTCCTGAATCCCTTAAGGACAGGAGAATGCTGGCTATTGTCATTTGGTCTTCAGTACCCAGCATGCAGCAGGACGAGAAGAGGATCATGATGCTGGCACATGGATGACTGGAGTCAGAACAGTCATGGTGGCCACAGACGACACCTCCAGGGACAACAGCCCAGGAAGACACAGTCTTCTTTGGATCATTTTTCCCATCACCATGGCTGAGTTTTTCAGAGCAGGGCTAGCTCTACAGATGAGCCCCACCCACCACAAAAGCTTTCTAAAGAACATGGGTCCTGATAAATTCCATTTGTGCCAACCAAGGCCAGCAAAGTTCACTCAGCCAAGAGTGGTCTACCTCAATCCAGCTTCAGTTAGCTTCTGAGAGCCGGCATGGTCTAACCTCGGCAACTACGAAATGTAGCTCTGTTCATCTGGGCATTAACCAAGCCCACATGACCCTGTGGCTACTTTTCAGCCCTGATGGCCCAAGTCAGCTCATCCCCAGCCAGGGTAAGTCAGCACAGTCCCCAGCTTGGCGTGCTACAACTCACTGCTAAGTTCAGCTGGTGCAAGCTTGCAGGCCACCTCCCGCCACACTTCTGTTGAGGAGGACTGGGTACTCTGGACACTGTGATGTCCAGGAAATGTGTTTACCCCCAACGTCTGGAATCACAGTTGCACCAAACCTCTCTGGTATAGGCAGGATGGCACTAAATGCCACAAACTGAAACCTTCTCTCTACTTATCTTCCCCCTGGGTCCATATAGGCTCTGTGTGTGGAGTTATTGGCCTTGTGGTATATGATGGTGAGTTTGGGGCTTCAGTGCTTCAGGAGACACTAGGATGTGTTTAAATGCGGGCATGACTGGAAGAAATCTGAAGGGCCCATTTAGTTCTGGAAAGTCAGAAAGCCCAAGAGGCTCTCCGTGGCTTCTGGTGAGGAGCATGTGCCCGGCTCCGATGATACTGCGGAGGGAACAAATCCCATCCCAGAAGAGAACAGGACTCTGGACGGGGACGTGAGGTGGGTGAGGGTGGGTCAGCCTGTTTCGCAGCCCTTCTGTTAGCAGTGCTGTGTGGGAGGCTGGCGTTCACAGGAGCTGGCTCTTATTCTCTGGAATTCCCTCTTCAGGCTGCTGTGTGGATTGGGGACCAAAGAGTCTATAAACAAGGACTCAGCCGTTTTCTGTGGGTCCTGCTTGGCACAGCTCTGTTGCTGTTGTTATTAACATCCCTGTGTTGTCCTCTGGTGAGTTTGCTAGGGTGAAACACAACACACGTGGCAGCCACTGTCTTCAAGGGAACGTGGATACTTAACTTTTCTACCAGCTCAGCTGTGCAGCTGATGGTGAAATCAGGCTGGCATCTGACCCTGGGCCTCAGGAGCCTTGGTGGCCATGGGTTGTCATGTTACCACTTGGGAACCCATGTGGTAGGACAACCTGGTGGTCTGAGGCTACTAAAAGGACAGAGCCAGTGGTGGGGTAAGAAGATTGTGACAGAGATAGAGCAAGGAGTGGGGCTGGGCTCTGCTGCTTGCTTCTGGTGACACTCCTTTCCTCTCAGGATCTTGGCTTCCCCTCTGTAGTGGGCTAGGGTGCTCTGAAGACTTAGTGAGAGCGTGATCAGGTTTAAAGCGATGCCCTGCTATGTCTGGACGAGGATTAGCTGTGTCTCCGAGGCGCTTAAGTGGAGGTTTGGTTATCCGTGTGGTAGAGTTCACGTGGATGGAACTTTAAGAGGCTGTTTGGTGCCATTGGGGACTTGAGGGTAGCTCTCCTGGGGCCCTAGCGAATTCCCAGAATGCTTGCTAAGGTCAGTCTTAGGGTTGGGACTAAGCTCAGCAGTATAGCACTTGCTCCAGGTCAAAAATAAATAATAAAATAAAAATAACTGCATTTCCCTAGCCTCCCAGGAGATTCGTGTCTGAGGGTACATTCTGGGGTTTATGCAGCCTCTGCTGAGGTCGGTACCATGCCCGCGAACCTCTACAACTACAAATGAACTTGGGTTTATAAATGTTTGCAAACCTTTATAAATGTTCATTATAGTATCAGCAAGTGGCCTAATAAGACCCTTTAGAGATGCATGCTCCACCCAGACCTGCCATCTCAGCCCTCGCAGTCACCACACACAGTGTCCCTGTGTGAGCAGCTTGGCCCTGACCTTGCTCTAGAAGCTGTCCCCCTCCGGCAGCAGTAGCGGCTGACATGTAAGTGGCATTTGCCCAGCTGGGTCTGCAAGGACAGCTGGCCGTAGTCACTGCTTCCCACACTAGGAGCCAGGACCCGATTCGTCTTCACTGTGACCTGGCTGCTGGTCTGTCTCCTCAATCACATGCCGACAGCCAGATGGACCATGCACCCTTCTGGGTGATGTTTTGTCTGTCCTGGACAGTCCTGGAAACAAATGTTGAGGGCCCAGTGGTACTTGGTGGGTCATGGTGCCCTTCCCCTGAGTCCTGCAGCACCCCAACTGAGCTCACCACAGGCTGGACGGTACCCCAGTCACCCTGGTTTACAGTGTTCTTTCTCTGCAGGAATCTGATTTAGAAAGTAGATGACATGAGTGTCAAGAATTGTGGCCTATCTGGGGCATGAGGAACAACCCTTTGGCACTGGGGTGCAGGGAAAGGAGGCGGAGCTGAGGAGAGCACCATAACCTGTGTCAACCCGACTTTGGTGGCTTTGATGTGAGCCTGAGAGAATTAAAAAGAGGGAGGATTCTTCAGGCTCACAGTTTTCAGACCATGATGAAGGTGTCGTGGTAGAAGGGTGTGCTGGGATTTGAGCTGCTAGCATTATGGAGGAAAGAGAGTCAGAGCTGGTGAGGAAAGGGGTGAAGAGACAAGGAGAAAACATCCTTTAAACCCTGATGACTCTCCTCCAAGCAGACCCCACCCCTGATGACTCTCCTCCACTCAGACCCCACCCCTGATGACTCTCCTCATCCAGGCCCCACCCCTGATGACATCAAGTTAGACATCCGTGGATGATCTGAACTCTTCAGAACCCCAGCCCTTCCCCACCGCCCCACTCCGCACTCTGCTACTTTGGGGGCCAAACCCTCAACCAGAATCCTTTCTGGGCCATTCGGACCATGGCACACTGTCTTCAGACATCAAGGAGCCTTTGGAGGGTACAATTGTTAGTTGTCTTGTTGCTGTGGCCAGATAGCTGACACAGCGACTTAAGGAAGGTTTCAGTTCACGGTTCTAGGGTATGCAGCCGTTGTGGCGGGAAGTCCTGGGCACACCGTGTCCCTGGTGAAGCGACAGAGTAATGGACGTGTCTACTCAGCTTGCTTTCTCCTTTTCATTCAGTCCAGGACCCCGTGGGATGGCTCTCTCCATAACCTAATCTAGAAAACCCCTCACATGCACAGAGTCTGTTTCCATGGTGACTTTAAAATCATCAAGTTGACAAGATCACAGAAGGTTTGGGCCTGGCCTCAGTGTCTCAGGGTGTGAGTTTCAGGAGGCCCTGCAGGCTTCTCTCAGAGCCTCTGAGCGGAGCTGTCTCCAGAGACCACCACATGCTCTCCTTCGTTCTGAACAGCACGGCTTTTACCCTCTCCTAATTTCTATTGTGTTCAAACCACTCTAAGGGGTGTAGGATGATTTCACCTGAAAACAGTTACCGCACATTGAGTTCGTGGTGTGTGTCAGGCCAGTGTATTTCACAGATTCTGCCTGACTCAATCCTAATTAGACCCTACTTTACATAAAAGGAAAGAAGATTCAGAGAAGTAGAGACACTTGCCTGAGGCAACACAGGCCAGGTTTGCAGCAGTGGGGATTAGAACCCAGGAGTTTCCTACAACAGATATGGAATACTAGTTGGTGGCTTTTCTGACATGGCGACAGGGTTTAGACAGGCATTGCCCTGCTAGGCGGGTGGGAGAGACAGTGGTGGCCAGTGCCTGACGAGGCAGCCTCTGGGCCTGTCTCTGCGTGGAGCCCTGCCTCAGAAAGGAGGCAGCAGTATTTCTTTCCTTGCTGTAGCATGGCAGGTTTCTGGGGAGATGTCCTTAGATTCATTTAAAAGTCTAAGCAGGGATCACACAAATTATTAGCATTTGAAATATTTATAAAGTCTTGTGTTTGCCACGGCATAGGAGGAGACTGACCACAAATAAAAGGAAACCTATGTGCGCCCTGCACGGAAAGAGGGAAGGGGTATTGTAGGCCTGCTGTGCTTGGGTTTCCAAGGCTGCCACACGGCAGGGGAGGTGTCCTTCTGCAGAGCTGCGGCCTCCTTTGCTGTGGCTCTCTCCACCCTTCCACCTAAGTGGTTGCCCACACACTTCCATACAGGGGACAAACCACAGCGTCACTGTTCGGGCTGACTGGGTGAGGGGCATGGAATTCTTTAAAACCTGCTGGTTATCCTAAAGCGTTACATAGTTAAGGTACCATACAACAGAACAGGCAGCCTGTGTACCTGAGGGAGAAGGCAGGTACTTCCCCCACTTGACAGATGGGACAACTGAGGCCCAACTCACGAAGTCAGTGGATAAGAGTTCACATCCTGGACCATCACTTTAATCCGTGCATTAGTGTTGTAGAAATGACTTGAGAATACTTGTGGCTCTGATGTGTTCATTCATACCTACATGTTTGTGAGAATCCCTTCATCCATCCATCCATCCATCTATCCATCCATCCATCCATCCATCCATCCATCCATCCATCCATCCATTTGTTCATGCAAGCAGTCATTCACTGTACCGTGACGGAACCTGGTCAACGAACAGCAGCAAGTACTGACCTAGCCAGAGTAGATCAGAGATATGGCTTTGGATGGAGAAGAGTTTGCAGCTGACCCTGCGAGGAGCTGGGGCATGAGAGGGTCATACATCTGGAGAAGGTAGGATACCAGGGTTGGGGCACCTTCTTGGGGACGCTTTCTGCTAGCAGAGGGCACATCTTAGCTAAGGTGTCAGCAACATGCTCAATGGCCAGAGCTCCTACAGAGCCGCTGTCTGGGGGCCTAGAGCAGTTTTGCACAGTTTGTGTGACCAACCTGGGGACTGCCCCAGCCACAGAGGACTCCAGCAGGCAGAAACCCTCAGGCCTTTAGACTAAAGAAGGTGAAAGTCAGACAGATATGCCCAGAAATGGGAAGTTTGTGGACGGGCCTGTAGGATGCAAGGTTACCTGGCCCAATCAGATTTCTCCTCCAAAATGCAGGCTCAGAAAGCTGTCCCAGGTGGGGACTGTTGGTTGGGACCCCAGACTCTTTTGTGTGCTGAACGTTGGGGCAGGTTATGAAGCAATTGTCATTAAGGTAACTGGGATACAAGGTGGTGGGGTGGGGTACACACCGGGCCGCCCTGCTGCGTGTGGGGACAGGCCCAAGAGCAAGACTCAAGGCCCTTGACCACTTGGAGCTTTTCTTGTGGTTGGGCATCTGGGCTGGTGGGAGCAAGATCAGTGCAGTGGGTGGTGACAGACACGAACACGTTTACCAGAGAAATTCCATGGCACGCTTCACAGAGACTGCCTGCTGCTGAGGGCATTTTTAATTATTATTTTAATTGACGTGTAATAATTATGCATATTCATGGCATACAGTGTGATGTTTTGATACATGTGTGTCATGCATCATGATTGAGCCAGGATGATCAGCATCTCCATCACGTCAGACATCTGTCACTGCTGTATGCTCAAGTGCCCTCCTGGCTGATCTGGGGTGGAGGATCTGTCCTTGTGAGCTGTGGTCACCCTGAGAACTTGGCTTTCCTGTCGCTCCAGTCTCCAGCACCCCACCCCCCAACCCCCACCACATCTTCTAACTTTGCAGCTGAGGAAGCAGAGTCCTGAGGGGCTGACAGCGTCCTAAGCGCCTTCGCAGGCCACCAGTCCCTTGCACAGTCCGCAGCTTCTTTTCCTGGAACACCCTCGACTGGGTGGCTCTGGCTTCTTGCCTCCAGGCAGATGGGTCAGGTCCCTTCCTTCTTTCCCCATCATTCATTTTGTGATGTGAAAGCTGGGACACTGACCCTTGCCAGTCCTCACCCACATTCTTCCAGGCGTGCCAGGATCCAACCACGTGAACTGCCGTCTCCTGCACAGTGCTTCTGGGATAGTGAGAGCCATCTTAGCTCTCAACCTTCTGCTCACCATGGGTCTTTGACAGAGTGACAGAGTGACTGTACCTCTCTGAGCCTCAGTTTCTTCTCTCCAGCTCCCTCAGTAAATGAGCTCAGATGTGTGTGACTTGGCCCCTTGTCCAACGCAGGGGAAACACTATTCAAGCTGGTGAGGACAGCCGTGTCTCCTCCATAATCTCCAGTGGGCTAGGGGAACTCCCAGCCCCTCATCTCTAGTCTTCCAGGTCCCCAGCTCCTTGGTCAGGGCTGTGTGTGAAGAGGAAACAATTTTCTGACCCCAAGACCAGGCTGCCAGAGCCATTTAGGGGCGTCAGATAGGGAGCATTCCCTAACACCCAAGTGGCCCTAGGTGGTGGCCAGTGTCGGGGCGGCTTCCTCTGACCTTAAACCTGAGCGATCCTGCCCACATCTGCAGCTAAATAAACCAAGTAAATCATGCTGGCAGATAGATAATTAAATAATTATCAGGCACTTAATAACGAGGAGTGGGAGCCCTGCCTCTCCGCATTAGACAGTGTCTGTGAGGGCTAATTGTTGCATTACATCAGAGCCCCTCATTCATTACTCTTGTCATTTCGGGTGATAATTTGCACTTTAGGAGACAGCGACAATTTTAGCAGGCAATTAGAGACGTGTCAGGCCTAGCCCTGTGAGTTACTGTCACAATTATTGCCCTCCCCCCACCCCACCCCACTGTCCTCATTTGCAACCGTGTATTTAAGGGGATTTGGGTAATTCTAGGCCTCGGTAAAACAGCCCAACCCACAGGACAGTGGCAGGGCTGGGGATCAGGCAGCAGCCAGCAGCAGAGCAGGGGAGGGACCCTTGGCAGGTCACCAGGCTGGGCACAGATCTGCAGGGGTGTGGAGTGGGGCTTCCCATCCACCAACAGAAGCATTCAGTCACCTAGCGGCTCTGCTTCCCTGGTGACTTTTGATGCTGCTGGTTCTCCGGCCTCCTTCAACTCGGCTTTTATAACCTCCTGAAGGCAGCACGTGATGCGATTTTTAAGGCAAGTCTCTGAGAGGCTGGAGAAAGAGATTCAGGAGGGGAGGAGGGGTGGAGGGAGAGGAGAGGGAAGGGAGGACCGTGTTTGTCAGGATTTTTAAACGGTAATTTTATTTCCTGTGCTTTAGCATCTTGAGGACTGCTGGGCCTGGGGACAGGCTGCCATTTTCCAGGTCGACTGGTTCTTACACTCAGGGCCCACTTTGCCTTCTGAGCATGAATTTGGGGTGCAAGGTAGTTGGGTTCCGGTCCTCCCCTACCCATCTGCTCACTTTTTACCAGGGTTCTAGCCTGAGTCCTCCTGAATCTTAGTGAGGCTTTTATTGCTGCTATAAAACATTGTGACCGAGAGCATCTTGTGGAGAGAAGAGTTGACTTCAGCTCACACTTCTATATTATGGTCCATCACTGAGGGAAGGCAGGCCAGGAGCTCTAGGCAGGAACTGAAGGGACGCCGTGGAAGAATGCTACTAACTGGGTTGTCCTCATGACTTGATCAGCCTGCTTTCCTTCCTTCCTTCCTTCCTTCCTTCCTTCCTTCCTTCCTTCCTTCCTTCCTTCCTTCCTTCCTTCCTTCCTTCCTTTCTTCTCTCTCTCTCTCTCTCTCTCTCTCTCTCTCTTTCTTTCTTTCTTTCTTCTTTCTTTCTCTTTCTTTTTCGAGACAGGGTTTCTCCGTAGCTTTGGAGCCTATCCTGGAACTTGCTCTGTAGACCAGACTGGCCTTGAACTCACAGAGATCCGCCTGCTTCTGGCTCCCAAGTGCTGAGATTAAAGGCGTGCGCCACCACCACCTGGCTCAGTCTGCTTTCTTATACCACCCAGAACCACCAGCCCAGAGATGGCACAATCCACAGTGAGCTGGGCCCTCCTGCATCAATCATCAATCAAGAGAGTGCCCTATAGACTTGCCCACAGGCCAGTTTTCCAGGTAAACTTAAGGTTGTGTCAAGTTGACATAAAACTAGCCACCACAGATGGGCAATGATAACCCAGGACTACCCCTGCCTAGAGACCACTGAAGCCACCAAACAGACAACCCTCCATCTTCCCTCCCACCTAAATCTTTTCTTCCCAATAAACTATGGTAGCAAGCTCTGTACTGTATTCATCCCCACCTCTGCCTCCCACAGACCCCAGTGACTACCCCACGGAACCCTGGATGGCAGACCCAGCCACTCCCCTAGGGGTGGGGACTGTAGCTGTGTAGCAAAACTGCCTTCTCACATCTTGGCAGGCTGGGGCTTGATGTGGAAAAGAAGAGGGAAGAGAAGAAGAGAAGGAAGGACAGACGGAAGCGAGAAACGAGGTAGAGAAGAAAATGAGGAGATGCAAAGAGGAGGAGGGATGGGTGAGACAAGCCAACATGAAGAGGGAGAGGGAGAGGGAGGGGTGGAGGAGAGGTGCGGGGAGGGGAAGGGGAGGCAGAGAGGAGCGATGTATTTGAGAGTGGTACCATTCCATTGTACGTCCATCTCTAGAATCCAGCGCCCGGTTTCACGATTGGCTTGATCCTGGGGAGCATGACCGAGACGTCTAGTTAGTACTGTGACTGGCTACATGAGAAAAACAAAACACTGTCCAAACCAAATGCAGAACTCCACAAGGAGGGATAAATTAAGCCACGGCACTGCCTGGCAACTGTGTCCTGAGCCATCAGGACAAGAAAAGTCTGTAGCGAGTCCCTGGGGATTGCTTCCACTCTCCGGGCATAGGGTACCAGCATGGGGATCTGTGGTCTGGCAACTGTGGGAGCCCCAAACCGGCTGCCCAGAATGTGGGTTAGTCTCAGTTTCCCCGATTTTTAAGTCCTGAAACCTGGGCAGCAAGAGTCTCATCTCAGAGGTGAGAGGTCACAGCAGAGGTGAGAGGTCACAGCGGATTGGCAGGGAAATGAAGCCTAGAGGCCAAGCATGGGAAGCCTGGGGCTGTTCTGAGAAGTGGCCTAGCAGGTCGGCATTAGTTCTTAAGCCTGAATGGTCGCATGGTTGTCTGCTCCCATGTGGTTTTACCTGGATGGCCTCTCTGTTCCCATAAGCACATGGCTGTGTGTCTCTGTTTCCTGGTGAGTTGAGGACCATGAGAAGACGAGACATTACCCACCTTATGAGCCCGTCCTGTGTCAGAGAAACAAGGGGGCAGGGACTCATTGTTCTCACAACTGTGACAAAATGCCCACAATCCCTTAAAGAAAGAGGGGCTTGCTTCGCTTAGGGGTTCTGTCCATGATACCAGTGGGTGGGGGAGGAAGTGGCCCATCTCCTGGACAGGAAGGGGCGTGGCTGCAGGACTACCCCTCAAAGCCCCACTCTGCCAGTGACCACCTCCTCCAAGCACACACCACCTCTGAAAAATACCAGAACCTTCTAAAATAATGCTATCAGCTGGCTCAAAACATGTGCTGTCATCATTCAGATGACAACACAGACATCTCGCATCTACTGGGTCTTCCCAAGAGCTGAGCCCTGCAGCTCCAAGCTCACCACTGCGGCTCCTACCTTACCACTGTGGCTCTTTCTACAGATATGGGACTAAGGCTTAGGGAGGAGCGGCTTCCTGCGAGGAGGACAGCTGTGCAGAGGAAGAGTTGGATCTGACTCATGATCACACCACAATCCTCCCATCTACTCTGAGGACAGCCATCAGCCTCGCAAGGAGTTGTTCTGGAAATGCTGCCTTGAACCCACTGTTGTGTGAGCACAGAGAGTCCACTTTGTGCGTTCAAAACCTGTAAGCTGAGCCTGGAAGCTCCCATCAGGAATCATAGCTATGTGGGAGGCAGGGGACTAGCAAGTTTGAGGTCTGTTTTGACTTCAGAGTGAGTTCAAGATCGGCCTATGCAATCTAGGGGATGCTATCTCAAATTACAAAACATCGAAAACTTGTCTCAGGATGTAGCTCAGAGGTGCTGGAGGTTCAGGACCCATCACCAAAGAAACAGAAATAATATTATATGTATATACCTAGAGCCAGAGATGGTGGTCCATGCCTATAATTCCAATAGTTAGGAGTCTAAGGTGGGAAAATTGCAAGTTTGAGGCCAGCGTAGACTACACAGAGAGACTGCACCATCAAACATCCTAAATGTGTGTACATACATACATACATAATACATACGTACATACATGGAGAGAGAGACTGCACACCACTGACAAGTGACTGTGATTGGCTGATGTGTTTCAATGATGTGTGTAAATGTGCAGGCGTGGATCGATATTCACACCGGTGTGGAGACACACACTCAACACATCTGTATAAGCTAAATAGAGTTAATTAAATTAAGACCACAATGATCTGTTCTGTAGGAAAGATGGTGCCCTGAAGAGGAATAAATCTAGCCAATTATGAGTCTGTGCTGCTGTCACCGTGGTTTCCATGGTTTTTACAATAATCATTGGTCAATCGGCGTTTTGTGACAGAACTGTGATTTTAGTGTGTTTCACCCTCACCTGAAGTTTTCTTCATTTGCTCTGTAAATTTTCCCTTTGCAAAACTCAGCAGATAAAGAGATTGCATGTGCAACGAGCGTGCAAGGCATGTGCAACGGTTCCAGATAGTTTATAACGAGTGTCAATCTCAGGGGAGACACGCTGTGATGTGGTCCCTGTTGCTTTATTTTGTCAGAAGTCAGTCTGCACTGTGGTGGGTCACTAACAACTGAGCAGATGCTGTGGGAATCACAGAGGTGTTCTGATGGGGCTCTGTCCTAGTCAGAGTGCCTCCAGGAGGCCAGCTACAGCTCAGGGCTCAACAACTGCCCTGCCGACCCTGGGGTCTGCCGCTGTGGAACTTGGGATGTTCATTGAGCACCCACTGTGTGCAAGGCACTGGGGACCTTTAACCAGGAGGAGGGCAATGTCCTTGCTCTGCAAGGTGGAGACAGAGAGCTCTTCCTGCAGGTAGGAAAAAGGGGAGACGAGGGTTGGAAGGTTTGAAGTGTGGGAGGTTGAGAGAACCATCAATCGTAGGGTAAGAGGCTTCAGCTAACATGGACTGCCCAGGTTGAGATCTAGTAAAAGTGCCATGCTCACAGTGATCAGATGGTTGCTGCAGAAACAATTGCAGGGGACCGGGTGAGGTGAGGCAGGTGGCTCAGGCTGGGAATCATGATGGAAAGAGATGCTTGCACTGGGCACCATTTGGTTGACAGAGTAGATGTCACAGGAGAGAGGATGAGCCAGGATTCAGGCCTGGGGACAAGGTGGGCTGTGAAGCTGCTTCTCGTGGTGCAGTGTGCAGGAGTGACAATCAGAGAAAGGACTGGGGGTGATGGGATGGGAGGTAGTGAGGTCCTTTGTGTCTGGAAGGAGATGGTGAGGGATGTTGAATGAGGCTGGGTCAGGTTGTGGAGAGTTGGGGTTCTCTGCTCATATGACTGCTTTAAACCATGCAGACAGTACTGTCTGGGATG
The DNA here is from genome assembly GCF_950005125.1 of Chionomys nivalis. Lineage (NCBI taxonomy): Eukaryota > Metazoa > Chordata > Mammalia > Rodentia > Cricetidae > Chionomys > Chionomys nivalis. The sequence continues at coordinate 126,088,237 of NC_080088.1, read as the reverse complement.
GAGGAGTCTAAGGGAGCACTGGTGATCGAGTTCTGGACTCTCAAGGCTGCATAAGATGAAGGGGTCACCTGGAAGCATGACTCTCTCATCAGTGGCCTGAATTCTTGGGCCACATGGCATTCCACAATCATTTCCATGGAGAGGTAGTCAAGAATCTGTGCTCTTGAGCCTGCTTAGTGGTCCATCTTTGGGAAGCATGGCTATGTTGGGGTGAGCCCAACGGGAGGTTTGGCTCCCTGTAGGAGTCTGAGAATTTCTGTCCTATTCTGAGAATTTCAAGGAGACTTGAAATTCTATTTCTGAACACCTGGTTCCATATTCTCTTCTTTGCTTGGGCTATTAGTTGCCTAGCAACTGCTAAGGACAGGTTATTAGGGACCACGAGGACTCTTGGCTTCATGTTAGTGTCCTCATTTCCCTTTGGCCTGGTCACTTCCTCTGTTTTGTGCCTCAAACTACTTCTCTCTACCCTTTGTGTTCCTGGTGTGCAATCACTGTGTGCTCCTTGGGAGCCCTATGGTGTAGGCAGGGTAAGGGTTACCAAATGTAACTCTGGAGCATACCTTGGGTCTCACCCTGATGAAAGGAGAGGCAGGGGTAGTTATTCTAGTTCTGATCTTGCTGAAGTTGCCGTGGCACCCTGGCATGCAGCTTTCCCTCTCTGTACCTCTGACTTTGATGATACCACATGGCGGGGAAGAAAACGCATGAGCTCTGAATCATCAGACATGCCTTCCTGCACTGGCCGTTCCCTAGTTCCATGGCAGACATCACTAATTATTAAGGCATTCTTTGGCATTGCCTGTCAATAAGACATCAGAATCCTTAGCACACAGGTCCTGTGCAGCCGAGTCTACAGGAAATGCTGTGGAAGGCAGGCCCACACAACAGGAAATGCCATGGGAAGGAGGGCTCACACAACAGGACTTAGAGGTTTTTGGTATGAGATTGGAAGCTGTCCAGGAAGCAGGATGGTATTGGCCTGGTAGAGACATTAAATCACTCTCAGAAGTCTCAAAACAGGGCAGGAGTCTGTGGGAAGTGCTTCACCTGTGACTGGTGAGTTCCCACTCATCAGGGACAGTGCTGGGGTTACAGCCTGTGAAGTGAGAACACAGGGTGTCACCTAGACACAGGATGTCACCTAGACACAGGGTGTCACCAGATGCCAGAGCTTGATGGATGCTTCAAAGATAGTGATTTGTCTTCAGCTATCCAATTCCCACCCTCCTAAATTTTTTTTATTTATTTTATTACCCAATAATAAGGACATAATATTGTATGTATAAAGTGTATGTGTGTTTTGTGTAGGTGTATTTTTGTGAGTGTATGAGTGTATGTATATGAATATATATATAATGTGTGTGTGTGAATGTGAGTGTGTATTATGAATATGTATATGAGTATGTAGGTAAATGTGTATATAAATGTTTATGTGTGTATGCATGTGGGTGTGAATGTGCATGTGGGTGTGTGTATAAATGTGTATGTGAGTGTGTGTGTCCATGTAACATGGAAGTCAGAGATCAACTTTGGGTGACTTCTGCCACTTTATCTTTTGAGACAGCTGCTCACTGATTGGCTAGATTTGCTGGCCAGGCAGCTCTGAGGACTTGCTTGTCTCTGCCCTCTCTGCTCTAGGGTTCAGACACGTGACCATATCCAGCCTTCCATGTGCTTGCACAGCAGACACTTGAGTGAGGAAACCATTCCTTAGTCTTACATTGTTTCTTTTTAAGTCATCTCTGCCCCAGTTTTTTTTTTTTTTTTTTTTTTTTTTTTGCTGTGTTCAACACCATGACCAGAAGCAACTTGTGGAGGAGAGGGTTTGTTTCACATAGAGTTCCACATCTCAGTCCATCATCAGGGAAAGTCAGGAACCTGGGGCAGGAATCTGGGGCAGGAGCTGATGCAGAGGCCATGGAGGGGAGCTGCTTACCAGCTTGTTCCCCATGGCTTGCTCAGCCTGCTTTCTTATAGAACCCAGGACCACCAGCCCAGGGATGGCACCACCTATAATAAACTGGGCCTTCCCATATCAATAATTAATCAAGAAAATGTTCCACATATTTGCCTACAGGTCAGTCTGATGATGAATTTTTAATTAGCTGATTAAGAAGAGTCCCCTGTCACCAAGTGGGGCTGCCATCATGTATGTCTATGTTCTTGGTTCAGGATTTGTGACTTACAAGGTGCTAAGACGTGTGTGTGTGTGTGTGTGCATGTATGTGAATGTGTGTTTATGTGTATGTAGGTGTGTGTGCACACGTGCAGGTGTGTGGAGGTCAATTGTCAACCTTGTATGTGGTTCCTCAGGTGCCATCACCTTGGTTATTTTGAGGCAGAGTCTTTCCCTGGGACCTGGGGTGTGTTGATCAGGCTGGGTGACTACTGAGTCTCAGGGATCCTCCTGTCTCTGTCTCTCTGGTGCTGGATTGCAAGCTGTGCATCAGCCTGGGTTCTGTCTGGTACTGATATGTGTTGCAAACCCTGCCCCTGGAAAGGCCAGGATGAAGGGCCAACCCGTGTGCTTCTCATGTACAGACAGGAAGATCAAGGGACAAGGTGAGTTTGTGGGTTCCAAGTGTACTTTTTTCCCCAATTCAGATGTGTGGTCCTTGCTGGGAGGGAGATGATGCAGCAAGCATCAGAAGATCTACATTTGGGTATCTTGATCTTTCTGTTTCCCAGAAAAGCCTTTATCTTCCTTTGTTCTGAACTTGAATGTGATCAAGCACAAGACTGTCAAGATGCTTGTTACTTGCTTGAGTGTGTGGGACCACGGGCACAAAGCAGAGGCCAGGCTGTGTGGGGTGTATAAGGAAATCGGTCTCCATGCAGGCTGCAGCACGGCCTGTCCTTGTCTTCAGTGGGGCCGAACATCAGCTTGACCATCAGTGAAATCAAGGAAGCTGATGATAGGTTGCTTAGGTGAGAAACAAGTTAGAGAGAATTTGCAGAGAGTGGGAACTGAACATGCAGTCTGGTCTCAGACAATCCCACTCCCCCACACATGGATCTCTGCTATTTGGCTGTTTGGCTGTTTGGAGAAGGCAGGATCAGAGAGGTTACTGGGCCTGAGAGTGACTTTGGAATCTGGAAGGGGCGGGATGGTTCCCCAAAAAGGTCAAAGAAGGAAGACTGAAAGGCAGGAGCGAGAGACATCTTGTTAACCTTCGCTAGGCTGGCTTTGGTTCTAGCAGAATAAAAAGAAAGTGGAAGCAGGGAGAGAAATGAGGGATTTATTCTGTGCCTGGGACATCCCGGCATCAGCTAGCTGAACTACACCTCCTCCCGTGGCCCAGTGGGCTGTGGGCGGGTGACACCCCAGCACGGAAATGCAGGAAGGGTTAGGTCTGTGTGGTTGGGCCACCAGGGTGTTTCTGGGTTGGGGTGCTACTGGGGGCTGGGCTGATGGAGAGCAGGGGCAGCATTAGGCTTTGGCAAGTTAATTAGGGTTCACAAGTGGAGTCTGTGCACTGGGAGAGAGGACAGATTTGCATAAAGCCCATTTACATAATGTTCTTCGCAAATTACACAAGCCAGAAGGCTTCTGGTTGGCAAGAGGGGGAGGGGAGGTGGAAGATGCCTAAGCAGCCCAGCCAAAGGGAACAGGACAAGACCCCTCCCTCACCCTCTATACCAATGGCCAGAGCTATCGTCAGTATCGTCCACCCTCAGCACCCACTGCCCACCATCTCTGAGGCTTAGAGCCCACAGGGTCCCAAACTATTTCAGGGGTCAGAGCTTTGGCTGAAAACTTGGGGGCTCTCTGCTGCCCTCAGTGTCGGTCCCCACCTCTTTAGTTACCCTCATGGTCATCCTGGAGGATGGTCACTCCTCCATCACTGGAGGACTGTCCACCCTCTGGACCCCATCTTCCCTCAGGCCCCCTTGTCTTTCCCAAGTTCCATCTCATATAAAGATTTGGGTGCTGGCCTTACTCTGCTCTTGCTGTCAATCGCCTCTGAGACAAGGCCCTGACCCCCTCCCACTTGGGACACTTCCAAGTATGCTTATGTCCTCCCTGTGTCCCCATCACGTGGTCAAGGGGCCTTTGTTCAGCTGTATTTGAGACTCTTTGGTGTGCAGCAGATCCTGGGAGACAGTATCTTTGCCTTTGGGAATACAGCCCCTGGCCAGGCTTGAGAGCAGGCTCCATCCTGGATCTAGTACCAATAAACAAAAGACCCCATGTTAGAAGCTGTGTGGATATACTGGGGCAGGTTACCCCAGGGAGTGGGATCGGAGGCACATGCAGGCAAGTATCTCATATGATGAATAGTCTGTTCAGGGACAGGGTCGGGGAACACAGACAGGGCTAAGTCTTATAGAATAGGCAATGAATGAGAGTCTCAGATTCCCTACAGAAACAAACCTGGCAGGCTTTGGGAGCCCCCGAAATTTGTGAGAAAAGAGGGCAAAAGGGGTTCATAGCTACTGAGTACCTACTAAGCACTTACCTACCGGACCATACAGATGCTTCCTGTTCTGAGAGCTGTTCAACTAAAACTTTCTAGATCATTCTAGAACTTTTGTCTAACACGATCGCCACTGGCCTCAGGGAGCTACAGTAGATCTGACTATCTGAATCTTAGATGTATCACGATTTAATCTGAGCACTCACAGGCAGGTGATGGCATACAGCATGTGGATGAAGTGTTTTCTCTCTGTGGATGAAGCCTGTCCAGGTCTCCTTCCATCGTCCTGTCTTTCTGTCCCCTGTCTGTGACTCTTTCTGATTGAGGCACCCCCAATGTATCTCCCACCTATTCCTGGACATCCCACCCACGCCTAGGTTTAATTTTAGCTGATTCTCTCTCAAGGACAAAGTCTATATTTTTATTTTAATTTATGTCTCCTGAACCGCTTCCAACTTTTACTTTTAGAACTGTCAGGATCGGTGACATGTGGCGTTTTAGGTACTTTTCTGCTGGTGGGTCCTAAATCTATTGTCATTTTATGTCACTTGGCAAAATGTACGAAATGCCAGAAGCGTTATAAACAGAGACAATTTATGTCCTGGGTGGGGGAGGTTAAGAGAATGAATGTAATCTAGTTCTCTCCCCCCCCCCCAGAGACTTTTTCATCAGTGTGCTAGCTGCAGGTGCCTGTTTGACACCCTGTGGGGTGGATTTTCTCAGCTCTGGGACACAGGCCCAACTGCTGTGGGTCCCCACCCCTGCCTAGGGGTGGTGTACCTAGCCTGGGCACCTAGGGTGGGGCTGTACTTACAGTAGACCCTCCTCGAGTCTGCTGGAGGGAAGAAGGATGAAGAAAGGGAGACATTCATGGGAATTCTAAAGGCCATTGGCCTCCAGCCCCTCTTTCTGGCCTTGCTGCTACCCAAAGACTTTCTGAAGCTCCCTAGTACCCCATGTGCAGACTGGCAGAGGCCTAGGATTGCAGCCCAGAGTGTGTGCCTGGGTGGCCTGCAGGGCTCCGAGTACCGACTCCTCTGTAACGGGCTCAGGCACCTGTCCTTTCAAATGCTTACCCTTTTAGTCCCCCGAAGATTTTGCACTCCGCTGCACACCTGCCTGTGCTGCTGGCCGTCTCACACCTGGAGGTGACACTAAGACCAGCTCGGACATGTTCTCTCTGTTATCCAACAGACACATGAAAAAAAAATAAAGAATAGACATAACTATAGTAGTGTGCTCAGGCCTTTGGTGTGAGCGATGGAGGCACAGTGATAGCTCTAATAATATGCCCAAGAGTTACCATTGCTGCATGTACAAACCAGGGGGGCTCCCTCATCTTATTCTTTCTGTGACTCTCTTGTGCTTCCCATTTTAAAGATGAGAAAATAAGCCCAGAATGGCAAAGTGACTTAGCTGAGGTCACACAGCCTGTGTTTGGACCCCAGGGCTTAGGGATTCCAGAGTCTCCTTAAGTAGGCTGATGTTGGAAAGCGTAGGGTTTAGTGGGAAGGATCCTACCAACCTCTGGTCCCTCCCAAAGCCACCCCCTTGCATCTGCAGAGAAAGGGGCTGTGGCAGTTGGGACTGGGCTGGGCGTGGCCAGCAGAGAAACGGGCTGTGCAGATGACCCTATTAAAATTCATGTGGCTTCAGAAATTCAATGTTGACTCAGGTGCTGCAGATCGGTATGAAAATTCTGAGGAAGGCCTAGTATTGCTTCTGAAATCAAATGGTTGAAGGGCCGCTAATGAGGCAGTCGAGGGCCTTCTGTCACCCTGGGGGACCCGGGGCGAGGAGGCTGCATTATTCATGATCTCTTATTTGAGTTTAAACCTCAAGGAAGGTCTGGGAGGGGCAGGGGAGGGGGTGGCAGCTCAGCATGGGAAGGTCAGTGACTACTTGTCCATTGCTGCATGTTAGCTGGGCCCGTGCTATGCTCCCCTGCATCTTCCCACCATGGCAGTGAGGACAGCTAGAAGCACAGGTTCAGGGAGGCTTGCTCTGTGTGTGCTGGGTGTGCTCTGTGTGTGTGTGTGCTGGGTGTGCTCTGTGTGTGTGTGTGCTGGGTGTGCTCTGTGTGTGCTGGGTGTGCTCTGTGTGTGTGTGCTGGGTGTGCTCTGTGTGTGCTGGGTGTGCTCTGTGTGTGTGTGCTGGGTGTGCTCTGTGTGTGCTGGGTGTGCTCTGTGTGTGCTGGGTGTGCTCTGTGTGTGCTGGGTGTGCTCTGTGTGTGTGTGTGCTGGGTGTGTGTGTGCGAAACCACCACGAGTCTCAGCTTCTTTTGCCCCTGTAAATATGGGACAGTGAGAGATTCCTCTCCCCAATTAGCTCTTCCTCCTGCTTCCTCTCCACTCCTTCCCTCCCTCCCTCCCTCCCTCCCTCCCTCCCTCCCTCCCTCCCTCCCTCCATTCTTCTTTCCCTCCCTCTCTTTCTTCTTTTCTCCTTCATCTTCTCTTTCCTTCTTTCTTCCCTTGTTTCCTCTCCTTTTGTTTGGAACTCAGGGTCTTGCTATGTTTCTGACCATGAATTCACCGTGTAGCCCAGGCTAGCCTTCAGTCTACAGTTCTCCCACCACGGTCTCCCAAGAGCTAGATGGCAGGTAAACTCCATCAGGCAAGGCTGTGAGGTAGAGGGTCAAAAGCTGCATGACTGAGCTTCTGGTAGAAGTTCCTGGAGTGACTGGGGTCTAGTTTGTGAGTTTGGAGCAGGACTGAGCATCTCCACATTCCATAGAAATAAAGATGAGGCAGGTTACCCCATCCTATGAACAGTCAGGAGAGTCAACAGAAGGTGTCCATTGGGCAGATCCACATATCCAAAAAACCTGTTTGTAAGCACAAGGAGGAGATGTGAAAACAGCTACCTCCATCCTGGAGACCATGCAGTCATTGGCTGAACCCAGGTCTCCATGCCTGAGGCTCTGCAGTCATTGGCTGAACCCAGGTCTCCATGTCTGAGGCTCTTCAGTCATTGGCTGAACCCAGGTCTCCATCCTGGAGGCCATGCAGTCATTGGCTGAACCCAGGTCTCCATCCTGGAGGCCATGCAGTCATTGGCTGAACCCAGGTCTCCATGCCTGAGGCTCTGCAGTCATTGGCTGGGTTCAGGCAGCCTTAGCTTTAACCCTCTTGCCCTGAGGTCCTTACATACCCAAGTTTTGTGTTTTTCTGCTGGTGTGCCCTCCCTGTCCCCTGTCCACCCTTCAGTATCACCCTTTTCCCTTCCATCTGCCAATAACACTCTTCTGTCTTCCCTGAGCAAAACCATGATTGAGGGAGCCCCTGAAGAACCAGTCTCCCCTGGAGGAGGAAGGGATGCTGCCTCCAGGGTGATCTGCCCTCAATGAATTGTCAACAGCCCTTACACCAAATATCTATGAGAATTATGAGAGGCATCTCAGGATTGTCAACAACCAAGACATTTACCCATTGCTTGTAGCAGTCGTATGCTTGGTAATTGTGGCCTTTCTGTTCTGTTGGACCTATTCTGATTTATTTTTATGAAAGCTGCAATGATCATCATGAGATAGTCACTCACAGACACTCCAGTTCAGCCAATGAAAAGCTTTTTATTGATGGCCAGACCAAGAGAGGCCTTGAACTTTTGAAAAGTCTTTTGGTGCCTAAATTCAGGGATACGGCATTTTAAAAAGGCAGAACCTGTTGGTGCCACACTCAGGCCCGTGTTTGCCATACTCTTTTCTCGGTCCTGCTAGAGCCCTCCACTTAGGGCCAGGCCCCTTCCAGTCCTAACTATGGATGTAGGGTCCCTGGTCTACACAGTTGGCTAAGGTGGCTGCCTTTCCTGTCGTCTGCCAGAGCTGTCTCCAAAAAGAGAAAGCTGACTCCTGACAAGCCAGACGGTCAGCCAGAGGGTGGCTCCTGCCTTGTCTCCATTCCTTCATGGCCTGTGTGCAACATGTCCAATAACCAGGACCCCCAGTCCTCTTGGCACCTCCTAATTATCACTGGGCTGTAAAATCCCCTCTCCCTCCCACCAGCATTATCTTAGTGAATGGTCCAAGTGCTCAGGAGGTTAATGCAGGGCCGTAAATCCGCAGTGGGTCGAACAAGTGCGACTCGGGGAGCTGTTCATAAATCTACAGAATGGCTCCAGTTTGTTTATTTAATAAAATATCATTTTATAGAAATGCATAGGGCATGGGGTGGGGCAGAAGTTTGCAGGGGCTCTGGAGTGTGTGCTTGGAGGGTGTGCAGATGCTGCACAGGCCATGGAAGACCCACACATTCTGTGGTTACCGCAGGCATTCTGAACTCAGGTATCTGCCCTACTTAAGGAAGCTGATTCCTTCAAATCCTTTAAACAGGGCCACGTCAATACCTGAAGTGCAGCAGACAAATCCCAGGATGTGCGTAATACTGTTTGCTGACGTGGACACCTCCCCAAGATAATCTCCTTGAGTTTGCCCACATTGGGCTGTTAAATCAACAAGATGTCAGACTGTTCACACAGTGTGGGATCAAATGCTAACAGCCTGGCTCTGCAGTCACCAGGCAGGATTCTGACACCAAGTTTGTCACTCACAAAGAAGACAGCTGTGATATCCCTCTCCTGGCCTCAGTTTCTCTCTCTGCTTCATGGATAGATCATAGATGCTTTGGAAGGAACCACTGGGTTCTGAAGGATCTGTAATAGGCTGTATCCTTCATGCCTACTTGTGCCTATCTATGAGCTCGCAGCCTTGAGGTGAGTTTGATGATGCAGTCCAGGCTGGCCTTGATTCATCATCCCCCTGCTTCAGCCTCTCTAGTGCCAACATTACATGCACGTCACCACACCCCACAGTTGATGGACTCCTAGTCAGGAAACAAAAGGCAACTGGAAGTGAACACTGTGAACAGAGTGCCATAGACCAGGAAGGCGGTGTATGCACCAAAATCCAGGAAGGCAGTGTGCGCACCAGAGACCAGGGAGGTGGTGTGCACCAAAGTCCAGGGAGGCAGTGTGCGCACCAAAGTCCAGGGAGGTGGTGTGCACCATAGTCCAGGGAGGTGGTGTGTGCACCAGAGACCAGGGAGGTGGTGTGCACCATAGTCCATGGAGGTGGTGTGTGCACCAGAGACCAGGGAGGTGGTGTGCACCAAAGTCCAGGGAGGTGGTGTGCACCATAGTCCATGGAGGTGGTGTGTGCACCATAGTCCAGGGAGGTGATGTGTGCACCATAGTCCAGGGAGGTGGTGTGCACCATAGTCCAGGGAGGTGGTCTGCAGCCACTTTTGCATAACTGTGAACGTAAAGGAGGGAAGGGTTATTTTGGCTCATGGTTCAGAGGGCTTGTGTAGACCATGCCTCTTTGTCCCTATGTGTTAGGGCACTGTTCACTTCCTGGTCAACAGGAAACAGAGTGTGAGACAGGAAGAAGCCAAGGATGATCTACTGGCCTCCAGTGACCTACTTCAGGCAGCTCAGCCCAACCTCCTACAGATTCCACAACCAGGAAAAACACTTCCTGGTAATCAAATGCACAACACACAGGTTGAGGGACAGTGACATTCCTGTCTGAGGGTTTGCACTGGAGCAGACAGACAGTGTTGTTGCCTCTCAGTGTAATGACCGGTAGGCAGCAATCCAGAGGTCCTGTATGAAGTCCAGCCCTTCACTGTTGGAGCAGCTTTCTTGGTCATGTGGTTGAACCCAAGGATTCCTGGGAATTAGAGACCTTCATACCTCCATGCAGTCCTGAACCTTCCAAGAGTTGGTGAGCATGACCAGCCCAGTGTTCTCAGAGCTGTTCCAGGTTTTGAACAGATGACGTGTGTCCTGAGCTTTCGCTCTGTCAGGGAAGCAGTGACTGCTTGATTGCCCTATTGGAAGCCGGAGAGTCGATCCTGAACCTCTCTTAACTGGGGTTTAATTTGGCCGCAGCTATTGATGATTTAATAACAGCTGCCTGATTATGCAGGCTTTCTCTAAAGACTCTAATTCCCCCAGGCTAATTGCTGAGTGTTTGATTAACCCAGTGGCATTCATGAAACTCTGCTCAGTATCTTTCTCACTGGATCAACCCTTGAGCCTCACCACAACCCGGTTCCCCATCTCTGGTGGGGTGATATGGGGGCTGGGGCATCATCGTGGCTAGGAGCTGTTGTGAGCACTGAAGGGGTTGCCAGGGATATTCCAGGCTTGTGACAGCCTAGAATATTTCCTGACATTTGTGCAGTGTCTTTTGGGTCACAGGATCAGTTTCAGTGGTTAACCATTGCTCCACAGCATTTGGAGAACCCAGGGAAAGGGGTCCTGCACATTTCTATCAGGTTTCCTAAGCATTCGTTCAAGTCATTTGCCTTTCAAATGTGTGCATTACTGGCATCAAGGAGGAGCTTGGAAGGGGTGGAGCTGCCTTGGAGGGGAAGAAAGACCACACATGAGTTCCTACCCTTGAATACTTCTGCCTTTGCGGACTGCTTAACTCCGGCTCACCAACAGATGTGAAGTCCCTGAAGCTCCAAGTGCCCTGCTTTGAGTTCTTCCCTGTCAAGATGCTTCTTGGAGGTGGTACAAGACACCATGACTGGTCACTTGTGACCTCTGAGTGTGTGCGTGGAAGCCATGTCTCAATTTGCTTCTCACTCTCTAAATTGTGGAGGAGACTAACCAGTTAAGGTCACACTGCTGGTTAGCAGGCCATCTGGAAGCAGAATTGAGGCAACTCTGTAACATCTCAGCCATGCTTCTGGGCGCCTAGAGATTCGGAAGTCAGCTATGCATAGTGGAGGTGGAAGGGCACTGCAAGCTCCCCAAGGTCTTCCTGAGCCAGATGAATGCTAGTGCATACCTCATCTATAGCAAGCTGGGTTCTCACCTGATTGCCCTGAATCACCACTGGCCTCACGCATCTGTTCCGATGATCATCACTTTGTGGTTGTAATAGTGGAAGCGTCTTAACCTCCCGAGCTGGGAGAACATTTGTGGCAAGCACTTACTGTCTGAACGCAACTTCTGCTCATTCTTTATGTCTCTCCACGGTTCAAATGTGCGATGTGAACTTTCCAAGTGGAGGCAGCTGTCAGTCACATGGTGGACTGTCCACCACCACCACAGTGTGCATGGACACAGCTCTCAGCTCAGTGGTGGTCACAGGGAATGCATCCAGCAGCTAAACGACAAAAGGTATCCACTAGTTAAACAATACACATGGTGGAAGCAGCCATTAGATAAATGGTGGAGAGCATGGATGTGTCCATCAACTCAGTGGTGGGCATGGTGGATTCAGCCATCAGATAAATAGTAGACGAAGTGAAAGGGCTGTCAGTTCTGGGTGGACACAGCCATTGGCTAGATGGTGAACATGTACACACAGCCATCGGCTAGATGGTGAACATGGTGCACACAGCCATCGGCTAGATTGTAACCATGGTGGACACTGCCATCCACTAGATGGTGAACATGGTGCACACAGCCATCGGCTAGATGGTGAACACTGCTGGTCCACATGTGGACATCATCTATATCCATTGATCAGAACTGCTGTAACCCACGCTAACAAAATCTCCTTTAGGAGAGATGTTTCAGGTCTCTCCTCAGGTGGCATCTAAACCAAGAGAGGAGGTGACATTGGTGAGGTCTTGCCTTTTCTCTTTACTGAGGCCACTGTGAGCTTTATTTGGGTGAAAGACTGTCAGTGGATTCTCACAGCCCAGGCGGAGGTCTGCCCTGCCTGCCATGTAAGCCAGCAGGATGGCTTCAGCAGAAGCCTCTCATTTGGATTTTAACCGTGGCGTTTAGCACGGTGCTCACTCTGACATCCAAGTTGTTTTGAGAGAGAGGAGGGCTGCAAATATCTTCCTCAGATTGTATGTCACTTATGTTTTTTTTTTCACTCTAGCATGGATACTAGTAAATTACATTTTAAAAAATTCCCAAACTCACAGTGGCAAGGTCTGATGTAACAGTGACAGGCCAGGTAGGTCTATGTCCTGTGGAAAATCTGCCTGCCTCAGTAAAGGACAGAGAAGGGACCCTGAGGGAGCCTCTTCCCACATATGAAGGGGAGTGGGAGGTGGCATCCTCCAGCCAGAGAACCAGAAGTCCTCGTAGCAGAAGCAACTGAAACCTGAAGGTGATGAGACTCTTCCTGATGCTGTGGGAAGACTTGGGTGTTGCAGTTGGAAAGATGTGGGACTGGTACCCAGAGACAGCTCAGTGATTAGGAGAACTGCATGGTCTTGTGGACGACCATGGTCTTGGGTAGCTCACAACTGCCTATAGCTTCAACTCCAAGGGATCTGACATCCTTTTTCTGAACTTTGGGGACATCGACCCTCATGTTCACATATGCACCAACTCATACAGAGACACAATTAAAAATAAAAGAAATCTTATAAAAGAGGTGGTTCAAATGCAGGCTGCCGATTCTCCATGAGCCTGTTTCCTCACCTGATAAATGGGAGTGCTAGAGAAACATAGAGCCCACCTCACAAGGTCGTGAAGAAGAGTAAGATGGCTGGGCCCAGAGGTGCCTGCCTTTAATCCCAGCACTCAGGAGCCAGAGGGCCGGTCTCTGTGAGTTCGAGGCCAGCCTGGCCAACATAGTGAGTTCCAGAACAGCAAGCCACAGCTACATAGTGAGACTATCTTGAAAATAACAAAAATAACAAAATAACAAAAGAAGGGGGTTGTTCTTTCCGACAACAGAATGAGATTTGTTGAGATGCAAGAGGTGCGGTGGTGGGGCTCGACCTGCCGGAAGTGGGTCAGAAGGCAATCCCAGAAGACTTCCCATAGGACGATCCCTCTGTTAGTGCTGAGTTTGAAGTGAGGCAGCAGATGTAAGATGCTCAGCACAGTGCCCGATGTGCACTGTGTGCCCAGAAAGCCCAAGAGAGACACTTAGGAAAGGGAATGTAGTTTCCTAGCCTGGGTGGGGACCAGGTCCTACCAGTCCCTTCGGAGCCTGAGCAGGCTCTGCCTTTAGGTTCCTTTCCCTCCTGATTTTCCTGTGGCTCCATGGCTGGGTCTCAGCCCCTTTCCTTCATCTGACATGACAGGGGAGGGTTGCAGAGCCGGGAAGAGGGGCTTGAAGAAGATGGATGCTGGCACTGTTGCCACAGCAACCACAGGGTGGGCAGGAGGCCCGCTGCCAGGAGTGCTCTCTGCTTTTCCTGGATTCCCAAGCCTTTCGGGAAAGGCGGGAGATCTAGTAGGAACCCAAGGACATAGACTTGGCCTTAGGAGACAGCTGAGGAGCTAGTGCTGTTTCTGAAGTCTTTCTGGATCTATGGCCTTGTTGGGGAAGACCTGCTGACCCCTATGCTGAAAGATGAGAACCAGCACCCAGGAGGGATGTGGAGGGAGGGTTTCCTAAGATCCTACTACATACCTGGTATGTACAGCTGGCTTCTGACCAACTCATCCCCCTCTCTAACAGAGTATGTGGTCCTCAGGGAGAAGAAGGCATTGTGGGTGAATTCTAGCTGTAGAGAGATGGTGGTTTAAAACCATCTCTTCTTCCCACAGTACACACCATCTTCTGTCTCTGGGTCCCAGTGTCCTCATCGGCAAAGCAGTTGAAGTTGGACAATGCTACATACCTGTGCCACCTGCCTCACCATGTGGTGGTGACTTCCAGATGGTGGCATTTGGAGGCATACCTTGTAGGTCAGACATTGCATCTTGCTTGTGTCTGCACAGGGCTGTGTACAGGGACTAATGATAGTGAAGACTCTTACCTGTGGGACCTGTACCGTGATAGTTTCCCTACCAATAACCTCACAGGAATTCACAATAGCTACAAGAAAGAGAAAAACTAGGTCCTGTGTAACATGAGGGCCGGCTTGTTGGGGTTTCTGTCCTGCCTGGTACCTCACAGCCAGCAAGTCCCAAAGAAAATCACACAGAGATCTCCATAAGTTATAAAATGGATTGGCCCATTAGCTCAGGCTACTTATTAGTTCTTGTAGCTTATATTAACCCATTGTTCTTATCTATGTTAGCTGCCTATCTATGTTAGTACCTTTCTCAGCTGGGTAGATTATATCCTGCTTCTTCGGTGGTCTGCACAGGACTGGGAGGATTGGGCTTCCTCCTTTCCAGCATTCTTCTGTTCTCATAGCCCCGCCTCTACTTCCTGTCTGGTTGACCCACCTATACTCCTGCCTGGCCAATCGGCGTTTTATTAAAATATATGATTGACAGAATACAGATAATTCTCCCGCACCAGTCCAGAGAGGTTGTACAAGTCACTGAGACAACACAGCTGGGCCACAGCTGAGTTGGAACCTTGGATATGGGTGGCCTTGCTAAGCAGGGAGTGGGCATGATGTTGCTGGGGACTGGGTCCAGGGGCCTTGTCAGAGATGCTTGGTCCTTGACTCCCCACTTGACTCCCGGGAATCTGAGGAGACAGAGGAGGTTGATACCTGCTGCAGTCCTGCATCTCCTACTGTGGATTGTGTGCAGGGCAGACGCTTCTTAGCACCAATATCTATTTCTTTCCTGCAGGTGCCCCAGGTCTTTTCCCCAAGCCCTGTGGTCTGTGGAATGTGTGTTCTTTTAACTGTTTTATTGTCTCAAGTTGTAGGTTTCAGGAATGACTTGAGCAGCAGGGCTGGGTCTAGTCCCATCTTCTACAAGTAGGCACCCAGCTTCCCCAGTTCATGCTGTCTACATGGATCAGCTTCTCACACCATAGCTCATGTGTCTGTACAAATTCCACACATTAAAGAGAAGGAAATAAGAGAAGGCATACCGGAAGAATTCTTGGGGACAGTAAGAGAGGAATAGAGCAGTCCAGAGAAATCCAGCATGGAAGATGGCCAAGGAGAACAAACAGGACTTGATCCTATCCAGTGTATATTGAAATTAAAATAAATCTTTGGTGTGTGTGTGTGTGCATGTGCACATGTGTGTGTGTATGTGTGGTATGCATGTGCACACAGGGGATCAGAGGACAACTTGTAAGCGTTAGTCTTCCTTTGCGGTGTGGGTGCAGGGTCCTCCCTACTTCAACCCTCTCCTGGTCTCATTGACAATCTGTGCTCATTTTTGTCCTGTCCTACACATCTTCTGGGAAGTGTTCTTCAGCCCTTCACCCAGGAATCCCCCTCTGGAAAGCTGCAAACTGCTCTGGACAGTGAGGTCCACGTTCCCTGAGCTGCACGAGGCCTCGGGGTGGGGAGGGGAGGACACTTGCTGTGGAAGTTACTAGTTCCCCTGGCTTTGATAATAATCTGCTTAATGTCTTGTGTCAAACTAATTACTGCATAATTACCCTTTTTAATAACAGGTACTTTTAATTGGTGCAGGGTTAAACAATGCTGTTGTAAAAATCGGTTGTTTTACATTCATGGCTCCAGTTTATGAAGGGCTGGAACATAATATCAAACACTCCACAGAGCCTGTGGGGGTGTGTGGATGAGGGCACTGCTCACCCTCCCATCTGTGAAGTGAGGACACTGTTGATCCTCCTGTCTGTGGGGTGCGTGGGTGAGGACACTGCTGATCCTTTTGTCTGTTGTCTGTTTCACTCTCAGAGGCACATGCTCTGTGCTACACTCAGAGAAGGGTGACAGAGATGCTCCCAGAGGCCTCCAGGTAAACTGAGGCCAAGAAACTTCACTCTTAAGTGGAGACTGAGCTCACATTTCTGCCCAATCAGTGCCAAGGTTTCTTTGGTTTTTGTTTCAAAAGATTTATTTATTTATTTATTTATTTATTTATTTGTGTGTGTGTGTGTGTGTGTGTGTGTACGCTTCTATGCACACTTGCAAATGGGCTCCTGTGGAATACAGAGGGCATCAGATCCTCTGGAATAGGGGTTACAGGAGATTGTGAGCATTCCAACATGGTGTTGGAACCCGAACTTGGATCCTCTTGAAGAGCAGTACATGGCTCTCAACTACAGAGTTGTCTCTCCAGCTGCAGCCCCAAGGTTTTCAAAGGTGCTGTAATAAATCAAAAGCCTGGGGCAAGGATTGGGTTTGATCAGCTCTACAGCCCAGCTCTGAAGACTGAGGGTGGGGGTCTCCCCCTCTTTGGAAGGTGGTTTCATCACTTGTAATAGGAAAGGGCTGTGACAGTATCCACACTCACAGTCTTCCAAGATCAGGTGGACAGACATCGGTGAGGACATGGGGACGGGAGGCAGGACACAGCCACTCCTAAGGGTCCCTCTCAAGATATTGTCTCCGCGTCTTCCCCTGCAGACCCCGGGTGTCCTGTGGATAGAATCCCTCAGGTCTTGACTGAGAAAGTGCACACACTCATCTCATTACAGCAGCTTTCTGCATTTCATTAAAATGCTGACAGGCCATTTCATAATAATTTATTAGCACAGAGTCAATTTTTATTAATTACGATCATTAATTTATCAATGTTCCCGTCATCTGAAGTTTGGTCAGAAATGAAAGGCAAGAAGTACAGAGAGAAAAATAGGGGACGTAGCAGTTGGGGGGAGTAGGGTGTGGGAGGCAGGGAGGGGTGTCGCAGGCAGGTGACAGCAGGAGGCCTGACACCTTGGGAGGCCTGGCCAGTGGGCTCTGAGGCCCTGGGGTTGTGAGCATGGGATCCCTGTTGAGTGTGGAGGCCAAGGAAGTTTAGGGATGGTGTGGACTGAGTGTCACAGACCTGGGGACCCAAGACCTCCAAGTCCCATTTATGTTGCTGTCAGTTCAGCCTGGCGCTTCCTGATAGCCCACCCCATCTGGGGACTTGGTTTCCTGGCTGATGCCCACTTCATTCTTCAGGTTATCAACCAAGGGTGGCAGTGACCTAGTCATCAACCTAGTCTTGACTGTTGCTCCATCTCCAGAGCCTGCAGAGCAGGAACCCAGTCCCGACTGTTGCTCCATCTCCACAGCCTGCAGAGCAGGAACCCAGTCCCGACTGTTGCTCCATCTCCAGAACCCGCACAGCAGGTAGTCCCGACTGTTGCTCCATCTCCAGAACTCTCGGTGCAGGAACCCAGTCCCCACTGTCGCTCCATCTCCAGAACCCACACAGCAGGAACCTACTCCCGACTGTCGCTCCTTCTCCAGAGCCTGCAGAGCACCCAGCAAAGGCTTATGGAGGGTATGAACAGTCACCCCTCACCTCTGCTGTGCAATGTCTAACAAAAGTCACACAGGAATCTTCAGACTAGGAAGTGAACCTTCTGAGTCTTTGACCAGGAACCTTTAGAACCTTCAGAACCCCCTCCTGGGTTCTGGCAATTTTTGCAGCCTAGACTTTGGGACCATTCTTGTTCATCACGATGTAAACCTAAACAAATCAAAACCTCAACCCAAAAGTTTGGTTTGGAAACAGGATGAATTGTCTGTCTCTGAGCCCTGGTCTTGCTTCAGGAGCCTCACCTTCATCTCAGTTCCATTCCTGACCCTTTAGGTGGGAACTCCTTCACACACTTAACTGCAGAAACCCCTGGAGGAGCTGGGGAAACACACACGTGCTGGTGACCACCCTGGGCCTGGGACTCTCCTCGCCGCTGCTGGGCTGCCGGAAGCGTGGAGCTCTGCCCTTGGCGCTGATGGCAGAGCCCTGACAGACCATTGTTGTCCCTTTGTCTCACCATCTGTGTGGAAGTTCTCTTTCCCTCTCCCCACCCAACTCCAGGTCATGCAGTTGCCGTGCACACTGGCATCTCAGCTTTCTGGCCATCACCACTGCAAGGCCTGTGCAGTGGGGTGGGTGGAGAGCTCCCTCCAGGATCTGGTATCAGGGCTTTGATAGGTAACTAGCCAGGCCACCAGCCTTAGAGAGTTCAAAGGACCCTGCTGGTCTCATGGCTGCCAGGTCACCTTCCAGGACTGGTTTCCTGGGGGCCAACAACCCCATTCTGTTCTGCTCTCAGCACTTAGTTCGGGCTTTGACTTGGATTTGGCTTGCGACTTAACCACCAATGGAAAAATCCAGTAGAATCAGAATGATGGTCCACACATAGCCTCCAAGAGTGCCCGGTTCAGAGCAGCCCAGAGGTTGACTATTTCCACTCTTGAGAAAGTCCTGCACCCTTCTTGTGGCTCCGGGTACACTGTTGACCTCAGTAACCATGCTAAACCCTCCCTGGGGACACAGGGCAGCCTGCCTACAGTCCCTGCTGAGCCCCATGTGCTTGTGTGACATCAGAGTCTCCTAGGCCAGGCCTGCCAGGTGGCAGTGTTCTCAATGCCCTCAAAGCCCAAGGGCTTCTCTGGATAACCCAGAGCCCCAATTCAGCAGGTGTTCTCTTCACTAGTAACAGTAGCTCTGAGTTGGTACTGCAGTGCCTGGCAGGATGATAGTGCCAGGGTCCTTTGAGAGGAGTTCTGAGGTCAACCTGTTCCTGACCAGGCTCCCGTCCAGGCAAGTGTCACATGTGAGAGGGATTGGCGATTAATAGCTCACGATTGCAGACACTCTTATCTGACCTGGGACAGCTGACAAGAGTCAGGGTGGGGACAGATGGCTGCTGTCAGATCCAGACATGACACGGGTTGGCCGTGGCATGGTGCTGCAGCCAGCCCCAGCATCCAGCAGACCATGACTCATGGGGTCCTTCATGGCAGGGAAGACTATAGTGATATTTTATTTTATTTTTTTTAATAAACAAAGCTTGCCTAAAGATCAGAAGGGCAAAACTAAGCCACTAGAGGTCAGGCAGTGGTGGCACATACCTTTAATCCCAGGATTTGGGAAATAGAGGCAGATGGATCTCTGTGAGTAAGGCCACCCTGGGCTACACAAGATCAATGCAGAAACAAATTCAGGTGGTGGTGCCTCATACCTTTAATCCCAGTACTCAGGAGTCACATGCTTTAATCCCAGCACTAGAGGGAATATAAAATGAGAGGAGAGAGAGGCTCTGTCTGCTGAGTTTGATTAGGTTGCTTTGTCTGCTTAGTCTGCCTTGGTAGAGGTGAGACTTCTCTCATGGCTTGGCTGCTTTGCTTTTCTGGTTTTCAGGTTGAACCCCAGTATCTGTCTCTTGGTTTTTATTATTTGTGCTACAGGAGACCAATAGTTGTGAGATTTAGGCTCCATGGACAGGGTAGGAAGCAGGGAGTGGGGTTCAGTCTGGATGAGTCACAGGCTATGAAGTCATGGGTCAACCTCTTCAGGTAAGGAGCACTGCTGGGCCCAAGCTCCACAGACTAGAACTCTGGGGCCTCAGGCAAGGACTTAACCCTGCTTAGCAAGTTCCATGTGTGCAGCAAGCCCTCTACACTTGGTCATAGCTCCCAAGCACAAAAGCTCAAAGCCCTGTCCTGAGGGTGAGGTCATGCTGACACCCACGTGAGTAATACTACCCACAGTGAAGAAGAGCCCAGGGAACAGTGGTGTTGGGAGTTGGAGCAACACTCCTTCATGTTCTGTAGCTTCTTCCACAGTTTCCAGATGCAGAACAGGTGATGAGTTCCTGTGCCCATCACCCAAAGCTTACATAGAAGACACTGGGGCATGCTGGTTCAGAAGAACAGGTACGGGTTAGGACTCTTGAGGTCCTGACATGATTCACAGAAGAAGAGAACACTGTGAGTGAATGATGGTCCTGAGTCAAGCAGCCGACATTGGGAGCTCAGCTGTGCCCATTTGCAAAAGATCATCCTGACGTACTTGGAATGGTTCAGAGTAGGGGATGAATATCTAGCCATGACCTACCACTTGACAACACTGCATGTACCTTGGAGGGGATGGAATATATAGAGGCCAGGGTAGGCTAAAGCAGGGACTAGAAATATATACAGGCCAAGAGATTTAGGCTTTACAAAAGACATTAGTAAAAAGATTTGAGGAAATATAATTTGAGGAAATATAATAATTAAGGAAATTATTGAAGCTGATAAGCAGGGACAGAATGTACAAGAACAGGAATTAACATGGTCAGTATGTGTCAGAGTCAGAGATGACTTATCCGGGGTGTTTTTTTTTTTTTTTAATTCAAGACAAGGTTTCTCTGTAGCTTTGGTGCCTCTACTGGAACTAGCTCTTGTAGACCAGGCTGGCTTCAAAATCACAGAGATCTGCCTGCCTCTGCCTCCCGAATGCTGGGATTAAAGGAATGTGCCACCACTGCCCAGCTCTTATTCAAGTTTTTAGCCTTCTATCCTGTAATCACCTCTGAAAAAGTAGCAAGTTTTAAATGTCCAAAAGGACCCAAAGAATGTAGATGGAAACCTATAGGTATGAATGATCTAAAAAAATTAAGCAAGCAGTAGTATTTTATAGCTTGCATTCACCATTTGATGGTAAAGACATGGGCTTCCAGCAATAAGGCTACCCCACACGATTGGCTTCAATTAGTTTCAGTGGTCCTGGAAGGCAGGCTACAACTATTGTGGAAGTGCTATTGGTGAGAAAAGGCAAAAATTTTAGAATAACAGAGAAAAGCAAAAGAATTTGAGGCTTCCCAAGATCAAATTCTTGGCAAGGGCACTTATGCTGACCCACAGGATCAAGCTCTTTACAATGAACACATCTTGTGCCTATGCCACACAGCAGCATTAAATGCTTGGGACAGGATTCAAGAACAGGAAAACAAATGAATCATATATTGGGGTTAAACAGGGCCAAAGAGAACCCTTTAGTGATGTTTTACAAAAATTAACTAAGGCCGTACAAATTGGAGTAACAGACCCAGAAGCTAGATGAGTACTTATTGAATCTCGGCTTTTGAAAATGCTAACTTAGAATGCAAAAAGATAGTTGGACCTTTCAAGGTTAGATCAGTACCAATGTATGAATGGATCCTGCATACAATGAATGTTGAGACATTTGACTATAATACTGAGGCTTGGGTAGGAGAAGCAATTTCCAAAGGAATGAGAAGGCATCAAAATGCTAAATATTTTAATTGTGATAGAATAGGACATCTGAAAAGGAATTCCTAGAAATAATGTCTCCTCTGGGAATGACAAAAAGAGAAGGTCTCGATCTTCTGGATTTGTAGAAGATGTGGCAAAGGCCAACATTGGACCAATGAATGTAGATCAACAAAAGACCAACAAGGCATACCAATATCATTGGGAAACTCCTTGGGAGGCCTCTTGCAGGCCCCCTAGTGAAACATGATCCAGTCATTCCCAGTCACTGTGGAGGACATGTCTCACCAGGAAAATTAAAAAATCCATTGCCTGTTGTAAAAAACCATACTGTTCTAGATGATGGAACATGATGGAGGATGAATCAAAAATTAAAATAGGAAATAGAAAGTGTATATTTTGACAGACTTTTATAGATGATCAAAGACCAAAGATAATAGTGCATATAAATAACATTGTAATTGAGGGATTACTGTACACAGGTGTGGATGTGAGTATTATTACTCCAGAATCTTGGCATCTGAATTAGCCTCTTCACAAGGCATATGTTCAATTCCTAGGAATTGGAACCCTATCTCAAGTGAAACAGAGCACAAGATGGGTTGAATGTATGTGGCTAGAAGGATAGAGAAGAAGGATGAGACCATATGTGACTAATATCACAGTGAGTTTATGGAGTCATGATGTGCTGCAGCAATGGAATACCAAGATTAACATTCCTGAAGTCCCAGAAACTCGTGTTTTTGGGAAGGATATTTAAAGGTACTATACAAAAAGATCACCAGCCATTCAGGCTATACAAGAACACAAAGCAACTAGCAAACCTTTAGAGGTACCAATGGCCCTACCCTTAAAATGGCTAACTGAGAAGACAATATGGGTTAAACAATGGCCTTTAACAGAAGACAAACTGCAGGCTTTAGAACAGCTGGTACAGGAGCAACTAGATGCTAACCATATTGAAGAATCAACCAGCCCTTGAAATTCTCCTGTATTTGTTGTTAAAAAGAAATTTGGAAAATGGAGAATGGTGACAGATCTAAGAGCTGTCAACAAGGTAATTCAACCTATGGACCCTCTACACTCTTGAAATTCTTTGCCTTTTCTATTGCCTAAAGTATAGCCTCTTAGAGTTATTGATTTTTTAAAATTGTTTCTTTACTATACCCTTAAAAAAAGAACAGATAAAAATTTGCCTTCACAGTTCCTACTTATAATAATTCTCAGCCTACTAGAAGATATCAGTGGAGCATCCTCTCACAGGGAATACTCAATGCCCCACACTATGCCAAGACTTTGTAAGTCAGCCATTGGAAATAATACATAAATTATTTCCTAAATCTATAACTTACCATTAAATGTATGACATTTTACTATCTGATTCAAACATAGATACTTGAGAAAGAATGTCTGAAGAAGTAAAGAAAGTATTGCCTAAATAGAGATTACAAATTGCTCCTAAAAAATACAAAGAGGAGATTCTGTCAATTACCTAGGTTATAAAATAGATTTACAGAAAATTAGAACACAACAAGCACAAATTAGGAGAGACCAATTGTGGACTCTTAATGACTTTCAAAGACTGCTAGGAGACATTTCCAGTCTATGACTAGCTGTTGGGATAACACCTGATTTAATAATTCATTTAAATAAAACCTTAAATGGTGGCAAATACTTAAATAGTCAAAGGGAATTAACAGCTGATACAGAGAAAGAATTAACTGTCACTGAAGAGAAATTACAAAATGCACATGTGGATTGGATGAATCTAAATCTTAATTGCATTCTATTCATATTGCCTTCCAGAATTTCCCCTACAGAAATATTAATGCAAAGGGAAGATATTATTTTGCAATGGATATTTTTACCACATAAACCAAATTTAAAAACCTTATATGGAAATGGTCTCTGAATTAATTATAAAAGGAAAATTGAGGCGTCATCAACTAGCAGGAATAGACACAGCAGAAATTGTAGTGCCTTTTACTACTGATGAAATTAAAAAATTATGGGAGACAATGAACCCTGGCAAAGAGCTTGTGCTAATTTTTTAGGAGAGAGTAATATGTCAACTATCCCAAAAGTGATAGAATTAACCTTCTAAAGAGAACTACTTGGATTTTTTCCCCCCACATTGTATGTGGCACACCAATAACTGTAGTCCACACATTCTATACTGATGAAAATAAATCAAGAGAGGCAGATTACAAATGAGAAGATTTAAGTAAGGTGGAACAAAGCCCTTTTATAATTCTGCCCCAAAGCCAGAATTATATGCTATTCTCATGGTACTAAGGAACGTTAAAGAACCTCTCAATATAGTTACTGATTTGCAATACACAGAAAGAGTTGTTTTGCATATTGACACTACTAAATTTATACCAGATAATGCAGAATTGATTTCATTATTCATTCAGGTTCAAGATATAATCAGGAATAGGCTTTGTCCCATATACATAACACACATCTAATCTCATAAGTGTCTGCCAGGTTCTCTACCACAAGGTAATGCAGAAATTGACTGATTATTGATTGGAAATTTGCTGAAGGCCTCATAATTTCATAAAAAATTATGTCAATAGCAACGGTTTAAAGAAAGAGTTTCCTATTACATGACAACAAGCTAAGAAGATTATAAAGTGATGTCCTTCTTACACTTTCTATAACCAAACACCATTACCTGCAGGGAGTAACCCAGAGGATATTCAAAGGAACAAAATCTGGCAGATGGATGTGTTCCACTTTGCAGATTTTGGAAAGTCAAGACACTGACACTTATTCAAAGCAGTGGGCAACTACTTTGAGCTCAGAAAAGGGTGATTTAGAAATTGCACATTTATTAGAAGTTATAGCCATCATGGGTATACGTGCATAAATAAAGACAGATAATGATCCAGCATATGTCTCTAAGAAAATGAAACAGTTTTTGCTTATTGTAATATAAAGCATATTACAGGTATACCAAACAATCACACAGATCAGGCAGTTATAGAAAGATCAAATCAAACTGAAAAGGATATGTTAAACAAACAGGAAACGATAGAAAATACCTCCAGAAATAGATTGCATAATGCTTTTATAACCTTGAATTTTCTTAACACCAATAAGGAAGGAACAACAGCATCAGAGGGACATTAGATAACAGGAAAAAACTTCTGAATTAAATCAGTGTATTTTAAGGATGTGTTGACCTCATATTGGAAATCAGCAGATGTACTACATTGAAGAAGGAGTTTTGCTCTTCTTTCCACAGGAGAAGAAAAGCTATGAATACCATCAAAATTAACAAAGATTCAGTTTGAAAAAGAGAAACCTATTGATAAAGAAAAATGACAGCTCATCCACAGAGGTCAATCATACAGGTAGTAAAGAAACCTTATAAGGGTTGGGGCAGGGTCTTGTCTTTGCAGGAAAATACTCATTTTCAAAAAGTCAAGAGACCCTGGATACTTAGATGCTTAAGAAGAAAAGGTAACTATCCAGAAAGGATCACTGAGAAAAGAGAAATGTGATTTATGAGAACAGGTCATCTGCAGGGTAAAATTTAATTACCTGAACATGTATATATCTCTACTTAAAAAATCAAAGCTGGCTTTGGAGTTGGACAATGGCTATTCTTCTCTAAATCCAAGCATACTGTTAAAGGAAAAATTCAGAATTTCTTTCTCATGTCAGGAGTCATCTTTTTCTTTATGGGAAAGAAAGAAGAATTTAGGAAAAAGTTTACTTTTCTCCATACCTATGTTTTTCTTATTGTACCTTTTGTTAAATATACGCCTATATGAATAATGTTTAAGTTTTCCATAATGAACAATAAATTTTCCTGAAGTAATCTTTAAAGTTTCCAGGAAGAAAATGGGGCCCCACAATAACAATTCCACCTGGTTGATATGACATTATGATGTTAATAGATCTACATTCATACCAGTTTGGGGTACCAGCTGTTCAAGATGGTTCCAATTTGGTTAGCTGAAGTGGTGTACCTTCTTACAACATTGTGGCCAGAACTTCAGATAGGAGCCTCTGAAAAATGCTATGGACTACACAGAGACTATTTGCAATTATAACAGACAGTAATCTTGAAACTTAACCATCATTTTACTTTTACAGGACCCAATATAAAGAACATTACCCCCATGACAGCTGGAAGATGACATTCTAGAAGATGACATTCCCTCTCCCAACAAAGTTTGTCCTCAGAGTTAGGGACATCAATTAGGTGTTGATTATAACTGGTATAGGATTGGGTGTTGGGGTGAAAATTATGTAGACTCAGGGATCTCATTGAAAAAAAAAGGAAAATTGGATGGGATAATAGGTAGATTAGTGTGAGCTTTACTCACACTAATAATAATAGAGAGTAATAGAGTAAATACTTGTGAGCTATTATTTATAGGCAGTTTACATTGGAATAGATTTTTGTATATTGATGCAAATTTAAATTATATTGAATATGTTCCTATTTCTGTTTACAATATTTGTATACCTAGGCAAAGTTATTTTGTCATATTGTATGCATGCATGCTCTACCTCTCCTTAAGACATTTTGTATATTGATACAATTTTAGGATATAATTGTCATATTGCATTATATATTTCTACCTCTGATCAAAATATTTATACATTGTTTACATTTTGACGTCATTGTTCATATATGCAGGCAATAAATTCATCAACAATGTCTAATCTATTTGAATTTGACATATTCAGAGAAAATGCTCCATATCTATCCTATCTTGATGAGTCCAAAAGGTTGTACTTAATTCACTTTCTATTCTAATTTGCATTATAGATAATCAAATTATCTTTTAATGTCTCTCAATTTTTTACACTTAACACCACTTTAGTGAGATTCTTTTCTGAGTCTGGTAAACAAGGAAAACTGTAATTATAGCTGTCTAGTCTTCAACTCCCTCAGAGACCCAAGAAGGAAATAATATGAACTGTGTAAACAGGAAGTGAGAGCAATCAATGTAAAAAAAATATAAGAAATGACAGAAACAGCTGGTGACCTGGAAAGTCACGCAAAATTACTCTGCAACATCAGTGCAACCATCTTTGGCCTGCAGGACTAGAATATTCAACAGACTTTTCTGTGAAGCAGGATATTTTGAAGGGCTGTCCTACCTTGTTTTGAAAATATTTGGCAGTCACTCTCTTTTGCATCCTGCTTGTCCAATTAGGACAGCATACTATCAACAGTCAAGGCAAGGACATTTTCTTGTCCAGTGGCTTGCATATGCCATAAAAAATAAGCTTCATGTAAAGTTTCTTCAATAACCATTATCTTCTCTGAAGTAGGTTGGTGCTGCAAGCAGCAAACAGTTCTCATTGTCATAAAAAAAGAAGAACCTGGGTTATTAAAACATCTCAAATGCCATCTTCTGTAGATATCTGAAGTGTCTGAAAATGACTTTTCTACCTAAAATATATTTTTGTTTGACCTTGGAAACATACGTAATGTTCAATTATAATAAGTGATTAACTACTAACCTGCAATTCATTATTATCCTAAAGATCTGGTAACAATGTTTTCCAGAACTAGAAATTCTTATTACACTGTTAAATGAGTTGTATAGGTATAATACATTGAACAAAAGTAGAAATGTAATATTGTATTAACATCGCTTTAAAGTGAGCAAAACTGTTGTAAAAACATCTGAGGTGAGCAAATAAATATGATATAAAGTTTAAAAAAAGTAGAAATGTATGGAAACTATGTTCTAACAAAATAAATCTCAAATTTTGTATCAGTATAAATATTTGTATACAATATACAAAAGTCCAATCCAATGTAAAACCTTTAAAGCTAATAGTTTTTTTTAAGTAGAGTCAATAATCTACCTTTTTCTTATAATAACTATATCCTCCCTTTTTTCTTTTCAGAATAGATTTAATAATCTATCTTTTTACCCTATAATATCTATATCCCTTTTTTTCTTTTCAAAATAAGAACTTTGAATATAATTTCTTTTGTTTAGCTTTTTTCCTGACCATTACCAATAACAACTTGTAACCAATCCCTTTAAACAATGACAAATATCCATAACCCATTGAATGACCAAAAATATCTCTTGGGAATATGGGTGTAGTGTTTTAAATTTACTTCCTGCTGTCTGGGGATGATGGTATCTTTAGCGAATCCTGAAAAGCAAAATTTTGGTTAATTGTCAAGTCCTGGGAAAGGTAACTGTATAATTTGTTGTTCAGTCTCTGTGTAATAGGAAAGTACAGAGCTTGTCTCAAGTTCTTGTTAGACTAGTCTGTTAGGCTTGGGCATCTTAGCTAACCACCTCAAAATTGTTCTGAGCAATTTATAGTCCAAAGCTGATCTTTAGGTGATGCTTTTCAGCTTAGTGGTGATGTCATAGTCTTGGAGGAATTGTCATTGTGGGGCCCCATCCTCCTTTTGGAGACTTCAAGAGTCACTGTTAAGCATGCTCATGGTTCACTGCAGAAAACTGATAGAGACTCAAACCCAAAATCATGTACAGAAAGGTAGATGAAAATTTCCTTAGAATTAGTTAGTACTCTATGTGACTATTAATATCATGACAAAAAGATCTTATACCTTGAGAAAAACTGTTAAAGAGTCAATATAAAACCAAAGGATTATGAGATTAGTGACAATAAAATAATCATTAAATGTTTGTTTTTCTTATGTCCCATATCAGGTGGCTCTTCTGACATGAGAGTTTAGAGAAGGAGAGAGCCACACTCCAACTCCAAAGCCAGCTTTAATCTTTAATTGCCTAAGACTACAAAAAGACCATTTGTCTGTAGAGAATAGCAAAAAGAAACATTTGGGAAGATTTATGAAAATTTATCGTGTTGGAAATGTTATATACCAATAGGCCAATTTATACTTTTTTGTTAGACTTTTTTTTTCTGTATGATTTGTCCCTTTTCTTCAGATGTCTCATTTGTCCAGTGGTCTTTATATTTTTTAGCAGATGCCTTTATTCTCCTGAAAAGAAAGAAACAAAACCCTTTATCAACTCTAATTTTTGGGGAGTTTCTCTTTTTGGCAAGTTATATCTGATTAAATGAAAAGTATTTGTTAGTTTTATAGGTTAGTTTAGATTAAATAGCCATGCGGTTTGATGAACTATCATCTCTTCTAATTAAGAGGTGTTTCTTGTTCAAATATAATCTTTATCAATTTTGATGGTATCCATAGCTTTTCTTCTCCTGTGAAAACAAAAACAAAGCTCCTTCACCAATGTAACACTTGTTCTAGTTTCCATTCTGAAGTCAGTACATCTTTAAAGTATATCAGCTGATTTTTGTAGTTTGTTTTATCTATCTATCTATCTATCTATCTATCTATCTATCTATCTATCTATCTATCCATCCTTCCTATCTTCCTACTATCTAGTATCTCCCTGCAACTGTTGTTCCTTTCTCATTAGCATTTAGAAAATTCAGAGTTGATAAAGCATTATGCAATCTATTTCTGGGGGTATTTATCATCATTTCTGTTTATTTAACATATCCTTTACAGTTTGATTTGATTTTTATATAGCTGCCTGCCCTGTAGGATTGTGTGGTAACCTGTAATATGCTTTATATTATAATTCACAAAAAACTCTTTCATTTTCTTAGAGAAATATTCTGGAGTATTAACTGTCTTTATTTGTACAGTTGTGTCCATGATGGCCATAACTTCTAGCAAATGTATGATTACTCAATCAGCCTTTTCCGAATTCAAAACTGTTGCCCATCGAAAACCTGAGTAGGTATCAATGGTGTCATGTGTAGATTTTAGTTTTCCAAATTCTGCAAGATTGAAGACATCAATCTGCTAGTTTTAATTTCTTTGGGTGCTGTTTAGGTTACTTACTGCAGGTAGTGGTGTTTGGTTGTATAAAGAAAAAGTAGGACAGGTCCTTATAATTTCCTTGATTTATTACCATGTTATGGAAAAGTCTTTTTTAAATGTTTGCTATTGACATGATGTTTTTCATGAAATTCTGATGCCTTCAGCGCATTTCTAATCAATAATGGATCAATTTATGTATTACCTTGTGCTAGAAGACCTGGCAATCTAGGATCAATCTAGGGGGTGATTTCTATTCCTGATTATAATTTGTAACTGAATAAATAATGAAGTTGATTATGTCTCATCTGGTATAAATTCAGTGGTTTCAGTACGCAAACAATTTTCTGCCCATTGTGAATTGGTAACTATGTTGAAAGGTTCTTTAAAATCCTTTAGTAACATAAGAATGGCATATAATTCTGATTTTTGGACAGAATAATAAAGACTTAGATCCATTGTATTAAATTTTCTGATTTGTAACCTGCCTTTCCTTCTTTATTTGCATCAGCATAAAATGTAGAGGCTTCAATTATTGGTGTGTACCATACAATGTGAGGAAGTTAGTTCTCTTTATAAGTTGAATTCTCTTGCTTTTGAGATTTTGGGATAGTTGTTGTTACTCTCTCCCATAAAATTACTACAAGCTCTTTGCCAGGGCTCACTTTTTGCCCACAATTTCTCAATTATAGTAAAAGGTACTATAATTTCTGTTGGGTTTATTCCTGCTAATTGAAAAGGTCTCAATTTTTCTTTTAGAATTAACTCAGAGACCTAATTCATATAAGCTTTTAATTTTTCAATCAGTTTAAAATTCATTTTAAGGTAATAACTTCCCTCTGCATTAAAATTCTGTAGGGAATGTTTGGAGGATAATATGACCAGAATGCAGTTAAGATTTGGATCCACATGTACCTTCTGTAATTTCTCTTCAATCAAAGACAATTCTCTCAATTCTCTCTCAGCTTCAGCTGATAATTCTCTGGGACTATTTAAGTTCTTGTCACCATCTGGGGTTTTGTTTAAATGAATCAGTTCATCAGGCTTTATCCCAATAGTGCACTGTAGCAATCTTTGGAAGTCATTAATAGTCCACAATCGACCTCTCCTAATTTGTAACTTTTGGGGTCTAATTTTTTTGTAAATCTATTTTATAGCCCAAATAATTAACAGAATCTCCTCTTTGTATTTTTTAGGAGCAATTTGTAATCCCCAATAAGGCAAATTTTTCTTTACTTCTTCAAACATTCTTTCTAAAATATCTACATTTGAATCAGATAGCAAAATATCATCCATGCAATGGTAAACTCTAGATTCAGGAAACTGCTTACATGTCATTTCCAATGGCTGACTCACAAATTAATGGCACAGGGTAGGGCTATTTAACATTCCCTGTGGGGGGAATATTCCATTGATATAATTTAACAGGCTGAGCATTATTATAAATAGGTACTGTGAAGGCAAATTTTTCTCTGTCTTTTTCTTAAAAATGTAAAGTTAAGAAACAATTTTTAAATCAATAACTATAAGAGACCATACTTTAGGCAATAGGGAAGGTAGAGGAATTCCAGATTGTAGAGATCTCATTGACTTATTTACCTTATTAGTATTTCTTAGATCTGTTACCATTCTCTATTTTTCAGATTTCTTTTAAACAACAAATACAGAAGAATTTCAAGGGCTGGTCGATTCTTCAATATGCTGAGCATTTAGTTGTTCCTGTACTTGATATCCTAAAGCCTGTAGTTTCTCTGTTTTAAAGGTTGTTGCTTAATCCATACAGGTTTGTCAGCAATAATTTTAAAGGTAGTGCTGTTGGTTCCTTTGGAAGATCACCATCTGTTATACCCTCTTCTTGTACAATCTGAATGGTTGGTGATTGTTCTTCATATCTTGTAATATTTTCCGAAAAAACATACATTAGTAATCAATTTATGGTTTTTCTCTAAGAGAGGAAGAATGTTACTTAGAGTATTCCATTGCTATAACAAATCATGTCCTCACAGATTCATTGCTATGTTAGCCACTAATGCTTTTAATATTCCTCTCTGTTCTTCTGGCCCTATATATTCAACTCATCTTGCACTCTGCTTTACCTGAGATAAAGTTCCAATCCCTAAAAACTGAAAATTTGAAACCTGATGAGGCCAGTTTGAATGCCAAGATTCTGATGAAATTATTGTTACATCTACACCTGTGTCTATTAGACTTTCAATGACAATGTCATTTATTTGTATTTTTAATTTTGGTCTTCTTCATTTATAAAAGTTTGCCAAAATACTTGCTTTATGATTTCTCCTGAATTTTTTGTCTAGCTGTTCTATTATCCAAAGCAGTATGCTTTTTTACAATAGGCATTAGGTTCTTTAATTGCTCTGGGAAGGAGTTTCTTCTATGGTGGCAGAAAATTACTGAGCCAGATTTGGTATAGGACCTGTGAGAAGGCCCTCAAGATGTTTCCTGATGGCAAAGGATTACCTTGAATATCTATTGTTGACCTACATTCATTAGTCCAATGCTTGCCTTTGCCACAACTTCTGCATAATTCAAAAGGGGGGGCATTATGAATGGATTATGCTTAGAAAACCCATTGTTTCTAGGAATGCCCTATTTACAACCCCCTTTAAGGTGACCTTGTGCTGTAGGACAATGATCTTATACCCTGTAAAGGTTTATCAGTTACACTGATTTAATAAAATGCTGATTGGCCAGTATCCAGGCAGGAAGTATAGGCAGGGTGACCAGAACAGGAGAATTCTGAGAAGAAGTGCTCAGTCTGCAGTTGAAACAGAGGAGCCAAGATGAGAATGCCTCATTGATAAAAGGTATCAAGCCACATGGCTAACACAGACAAGAATTATGAGCTAATTTAAGATGTAAGAGTTAAGAAGCCTGAGCTAATGGGCCAATCAGTTTATAATTATTGTAGGCCTCTGTGTGTTTCTTTGGGATTGAATGGCTGTGGGACCAGGTAGGACAGAAACCTCTGTCAACAAATGGTGCCAATGTGGACAGCTAAATTCGTTTAAAACCTGAGAAAGACTTTGGGAAGTAATTCTAGACACAAAAGAACAGAGTTCAACACAGCTTTTTGGTAGCAGCATTTTCTCAGGTGGGCTCTGTTTGCTAGAGGCAAGTGTGTCTCATTTAAGAGAGGCTTCCTAACTCAGCTTTAGCTGCAAAAACCTTGCAGCCCTTTAAAGAGGGTCTGCTATAAAACACTCAAATGGTGTTTACGAATAGCTGACAGCATGCTTATTGGTGGTGGCAGGACCTCAAAACTCCACAGAGTTGTGGCAATAAATATGGGTCCTGCCAGTACCTCCACCATGAAGTTAGACTCTCAGAAAGTTAAGAAATGGGGTGGATCCAGCTGTCAAAGACATGGCTCTAATCCTAGCCATATCATTTATCAAATTAAAGACTCATTTGGTCAGAAAAAGAGAGATATACAGTAAAGATTGATTCAGATGAAAGAAAACCTCTAAATGTTCTACAATGTGTTAAAAAAAATACTTGTAGGCTTGGGAGAGAAAAGAAAAAGGATAAAGACTTTTAAAAAAAGAAAGAGTGAACTTGGGTGCAGTGGAACATATCTTTAAACTCAGCCCTTGGGAGGCAGAGGCAGAGGCAGGTGGATCTTTGTGAGTTCACAGACATTCTGGTCTACAGAGTGAGTTCCAGGGCAGCCAAAGATACACAGAGAAACCCTGTCTTAAAAAACCAAAAATTAAAAAAAAAGAGTGTAAAATTAAGCCACATAAAGATGGAAAATGCAAAGAGTGTCTGGATACTGTATGTTATTGTGTTGTCTTTGAATTGTTTGAATGCTGAGAGAGGAGCAACAGCTGCTAAAAGACACTTGATTATAAATGCTGCTAGGTTAATCCAACATATGTATTTTGAAAATGTCTTGATTTCAAAAAAAAGTCAAAAGATATGTTACTTTGGAGAAGAGGTTTTGCTTTTGTTTCTACAGGAAATTAGAGGTTGTGGATTCATTCTGGGCTAAGAAAAATCAGGTTTGATCAAAGATTACCCCTTAAAAAATCACTGATAGGACCAGATGGTCCAGATGACCCAATGTTGGCGCTTCCTCTGAGTTCTACATCTGGAACAGTTTTAAGACTGCTAGCTGAGATGGTCAAGCCTCACAGAATACTCTAGTCAGGACTTGACACTAATTCTAAATTTCCTTTAGGTCCCTATAAGATTATCAGCATCCCTCAATCAGCAGGAAGCAGCCTGGAAAACTATGGCCACATTCTCAAAAAAAATGACTTATGGATATTTTTCTTTGTTTGGAATGTTGGTTACAAGTTGTTATGGATAATGGCAAGCAAAAAAATCTAAACAAATATGATTAGATTCAGAGATCTTGCTTTGAAATAAAAGGGAAAGTGCTGTGGGACAATCGTCTTATACCCTGTAAAGATTTTTTTTAGTTGTACTGGTTTAATAAAATGCTGATTGGCCAATAGCCAGGCAGGAAGTATAGGCAGGGTGACCAGAACAGGAGAATTATGGGAAGAAGAAAGGTTCAGTCTACAGCTGTCACAGAGGAAGCAAGATGAGAATGCCTCACTGATAAAAGGTGCCAAGCCACGAGGCTAACACAGAGAGGAATTATAAGCTAATTTAAGATGTAAGAGTTATTAAGAAGCCTAAGCTAATAGTCCAACCAGTTTATAGTTAATGTAGACTTCTGTGTGTTTCTTTGGGACTGAATGGCTGCCGGACCAGGTGGAACAGAAACTTCTGTTAACAACTTTGTTTGCCACATTTCTTCAAACCTCTGGAAATCACCTCTCCTGCCCAAATACCATCATGGTCCTGTGATTCAATATTAATCATATCTCGGATCCATTCCTCCAAAGGTGCTGACCTTGCCATTAACAGCCTAATTATTCTTTTCCATGAGAATTAACATTTCCAAAAGCCAGAGATTTGATTGTTATTTGTCTAGCTTCTGAATTTGGTATCATTTATGGCTGATGTCCATCTTTGTAGAAAATCAGTGAAGATTTCTTTTGGACCCTGTATGAGTTTAGTAAATGATTTAGTCTTCTTTCCTACTTCTTCAATTCTGTCCCAAGCATTGGACATTGCTGCATGGCGTAAAGCCAGGACGTGACCATGATATAGGAATTGCTTTGTACAGTAGTATAGTCTCCTTCTCCAAGAATTTGATCTTGAGAGATTTCCCTACCTCTAGCTTTACTCTGTTGTTCAATAGTCTTAGCCTCTTCTACGAACCAGGTACTCCATGGTAACTGTGGACCAGGCTCTAATACAGCTTTAAACAAATCTATCCAGTCTTTAGGGATAATTCTATTACAAACTGACCACTAGTTTAACATTGCTTCAAAAAAGGTGAGTGCATGTCATATAAGACTATTGCTTCCTTGAATCTCCTTAAATCTAACATTGGCACAGGAGTCCATTCAACTCTTGCTCTATCATTTTGAAAGTCCTATAAGGTTACTGGATGTATTAAGGTCAGTTGTTTGAAAACCGTAGGCTGTTCCTCTCTATTCTTATAATATAATGCTGAAATTGGTTCTCCATTAAATTTCTCTGTCTGGATTTGAGTATCTCCATGATCTGTTTTATTAAGTGTTTCTAAGGCCTGCATCTTAGCACTCAGACTAAACAACTTTTTTAGTGATAAGACAAAAATGATAATGTTAATAATGTTTACAATTGACATTATGTAAATCTCATCAGAATGATTTATTCTCTCACTAAATCATTCCATTTTCAAACTGTCCAGCATAGTATCACACAGAGATTCAAATCCTTCCACTGTGATGGTGTTTCCCATTTTTTGATGTGGGGAAAATAATTTTCTCTCTTTTAAATAATTTCTCCCTTTAAGAATTCCCAATTTTCTTACCAAATCTGCCCACGATGTTGATGAAGATGTGAGGCTTATTGCTGCTGCATAGAACAGTAAAAACCTGACAGAAATTCAAGGTAGTTACCTAGTTTGGCAGCAGCCCAAGAAGGGGGTTCAGGGAGAGCCCACCAGGAAAGAAAAAGAAAAACCTAGCCATTAGGGCAGTGACTCCAGCTGCTTGTAGCTCTAGACTATGCCCGTGGCTGTAAAGCTACAGGCAATTTTTAAAAATGAATTCTTACCCCCAATTTGGGCAAAGTATAGCACTAATAATAAAAACCCAGAGACAGATATTGGGGTTCATCCTGAAGATCAGAATAGTAAAGCAGTCAACCACTAGAGAGAACTTTTACCTCTACCAGATCTTCAGACCACAAGGGAAAGATCCTGTCTCCACCAATCCTCAGACTCTACACTCCACTGAGTTCCTTTCTCTTCCCCTTTATACTCCTCTCTCTGCCTTATCATTCCTGTCTACACCTACCTAGTGCTGGAACTAAAGGCATGTGATTCCAAGTGCTGGGATCACCTCCGTGTGAGTTCTGTTTTTCTTTTAGACAGATTCAACCTTGTATAGCCCAGGGTGGCCTTGAACTCACAGAGATGCATTTGCCTGTCTCCCAAGTCCTGGGATTAAGGGTGTATGCCACTACTTCCTGACCTGTATGACTTCAGGCAAGCTTTATTTATTAAAACACAAACAATATACCACCATATTAAATCCTTAAAATTAAATAAGATTTTCCTATGTGAGACAAGGTCTTGCTTTGTAGTCCAGGCTAGTCTTGGACTATTCTTCTGCCTCAGCTTTCTGAGTGCTGGGTTGACAGGTGTGTTAAAATTCAGCTCATCTGTTATTTTAGCCATGAGTGGGTTGCTTTTTATTTTCTTTCCAAGGCCAGTGTGAATGTGAAGAATAAAAATCTGTGGGGTGGTGCATGGCTGTGATTCCTTTGTTTGGACGCAGAGATGGAGGTCTGGAACAGGATCCTCCTCCAGAAAACAGTATGGAGACGACAGGCAGAAACTCTGGTTTCTCAGCAGAACCTACTGGGCTCCCCTTGGAAGATGCTGGCAACTGGAGAGGCCTGCTGGGTAGATCTTGGTCTAGAGGTCCAGGAAAAGTTGCCACTGACTGCAAGGACAAGGTGATGCTCCAGGGAGGCACAGAGCCACGAGTCTAGGTGCTAACCACTGGTCACACATCCCTTCCTCCCCTTTTCTGGACCTTCTTCTTTACAGAGGACCTTGTCCAGCCATTTGGTGTCTGGGGAAAGTCAGCTCAAAGTCTCCTCCTCTGGATGAAACTCACTTTTGTCTAGCAGACACAGCTTCCAGCACCCTGAACAACAATGACTTGACCCACTGAACCCCGAGGTTCCCATTTCTATCTTCCTTGCTTCAACAGCCCTTGGAATTCTCATGAGCTGCATCCTGTCCTGAAAGTCTGTCCCCTTTTATCTTTGTCACCATGGACTGTCTCAGCAGACTCTGTCGGAGACTTATATCCTCCCTCTTATGTCTCCAGGAGTCCCCACCTCCAAAGCTGCTGAGCACCCAACCTGTCCCTCCCAGGTGGAGTGTCGTGCCTCACAGGCTCACACCCCTGTGACAAGCGTGATTTATCTCTCTGTGCATCTGAGCCTCCTATCTGGCCCCTGCATGCTGCCATGCAGGTTACTTTATGGAGATAATAAATATGACTTCTTTAATATGATTTTGCTTAGGTTCCAGCGATGTGCTCAAGCAAATCTTCCATTTAACACCTGACTTTCCCCTCAGAAGGAGTTGGGAAAATATTGTTATTGTGCTCATCTCACAATGAAGGGATGGGGACTAAGACCCAAGGAGTGGGACTGTCCATAGGCCTGTCCACAAGAGACCACAGTGTTCACAGGCTCCACTGTGGAGGAGGCTGAGAGGGGTCCCAGCTGTGTCCCAGGAAGTTTCTGCAGAGAGCCTTCAAATGACAGGTGTGGCATGGGACTGAGGCTGTTATGTTGTCTGCCTGGGGAGAAGCAAGCTCACCATCCAGTGATAGCCCTCACTGGCTTCAGTGTAATCTTTAACATTTCCATTTGAGTGAAGATGTGTTTTACCCAGTAATGGGTGTAGGAAGGATGGGCTGGCTAGCAACACCTACTGGTAACTTGGGGTATAGCAACCCAGCCAGACCTAGTTCAATGTCTTTGTGGGCAGAAGCAGTCAGTATTCTTTGAGTGGCTGCGCGAGCACTTGGTAGACAAGCCTGGGAATCTGACTTCTAGTCTCTATGCCCACAGAAAAGTGAACATGGCTGTCAGCGCTTATAAACCCGGAGCTGGAAAGGATCCTGGGAGATTTCTGACCAGCTAGTCTAGCTAAATTGGAGAGTTCCGGGTTCAGTCAGAGAACCCGCCTGAAAGGGATAAAATAGAGGAGGACTTCTGCTGGCCTCTCTAGCCTCCCATGGGCATGCTCATCTATCTGCACCTTCACACACACAATAAAAATAAATAAAAAGATCTGTCTGTCTTGAGGCACAGTTTACTTTTGATACAGGGCACCCACTCTAAATTCATGAATGTTAAAAAGTTGGGCACAGGATGCTGCCGTGCCACAGACCTGTTCCTTCCTACACACACAATGGCCATGCTCAGCCCTTCCTTGGAGCTGAGGAGAGAACCTTGGAGGTGATACATGGTGGGACACCAGCACGGCCCTGGGGGGTCTTTGCCATTCCTATGTGGTGCCAAGGACACATAGTTTCTGCTGCTTTGGAAACTGTGGCAGGGACTCCTTTTCCATAGGGCACGACATGTCCTTGTTTCCTGGGGATGCCGGGCTCCATCCCCAGACCTGCCTTCCAATCTAGACACACACAAATCACCATCCCAGGCTTCTTCCCCTCTCCCTGCATTTCCATCAGCCTGGCTGTATTTCACCGAAGACAACCACTCCCTTCCCAGCTTATCACTGCCATCTGGCTTGTCAGGCTGTGTGTGCCCAGCTGAATCTCGCTTTCCTTGTGTCTGTCCTTTGCCCAAGCACCTTGCACACAGAATTCCATTGAAACCAGGCCCATCTGACACGACCTCTCTCCCACCTCCCTCCATGCCCATGGGAGGCTGGACCTGCCCTTGTGTTTGACCACTGTGCCCTATCTGGGCTTTTTTATCACAAAGATGAATGAAACATGAAAATGAGCAGTGTGGATGTTCAGTCCTGCATGGCACTCAGCTCCCAGGGGCTCCTTAACGACTGCTAGACTTTTCCTGTCTTCAGGAACTCTGTCACCGACTCTCCTAGGACCGTGATAGAGGTATTGATGTGTAGGAGGCTAAGCCTCTGTCCTAGGGTGCACAGTGGGCTAGAAGAACTGTGGTGGGCCCTGGTGACTTGTGCTTTGGGGTTCATACCAAGTGTGGATCACCATGAGGCTCTGCTAGGCCATGTGACAGACAAGGAGACACTGAGCTCACCCTCTGCAAGGGACGCCAGGCAGCAGGTCTAAACCCAGCAGAAGCTTGGCAGATGCAGGCCCAAGTGTGAGGGGACTGGCTTGTCCTGGGGTTTGCTTTCTCTGCGCTTGCTCCTGTCCTCCTGTTCATCTTTCTATATCTGTTTGTCAGATTAACACTGCCTGGCCTGAAGCAGGAGAAATAACAGTTTTGTTAATAAATCAAAGGAGGTATTGGAGAAAGGGAGTGGAGCAAAGGTTAAGGGAAAATGGAACCAAGACGGGGTTCCATTCTTTGACGTCTGAATATCGACCATCAGCTTTGACCTCAGAAACCCCAGGGGGTATGAGGTGTGACTCTGAGCTGGCTGGGGGTCTAGAAGAAGAAGCAGACTTATGGAGGAACCTGACGAAAAGGAGACCCCACAGCTCTGATCTTGGGTAACAGGAACTTCAGACCTGGCCCCCCGGAAGCAGGCATCCCTGGAAGATGGCGGCATGCTAGAAAACTGAGCGGAGAGAGCGTAGAGCATGTCCCAAAGGCGCCACGGGAGCTCAGGGCCTCCCTGGCTGCCCGGACCCTCACTGCAGTCCTGAGACTGTTACCTTAGTGGCCAGAGAGGTCCTGCACTGCTGTGGACAGGAGCTGCCCTGCCCTGCCTCGCGAGGCCAGATTCTGTCTGTGTTCCCTGTTCTCATGTTTCTGTAACCACTAGTCCTGACGTCAGCAGGGAGGGGAGATTTGCTCAGCCCGTGGACTCAGAACTTACAGGCCATATGCTGCTCAGTTTGTAACTGAGGGAGTGTGGAGCGGCAGAGGCTGCTCACAGCGCTTCGGAACAGGAATCAGAGTGAGGAAGGGACCAGGAGTGGGGCACTACCATTAAAGCTCTGCTCCCTGTTCCCCCTGCCCCAGATGATTCTTCCTGTCAAGGTACCACGCAAACTTCTGCAATCTCTAAACAGGGCTGAGTGTGCCACACCTCTGACAAGCTGTTTTCTTGCAGAAACCCATTCTGGAGTTCATACCACATTGCATGAAGCCGTAAGACCTGCCTGGCTCCTGGCAACTTCCAAGCCTCATTTCCACCCTGGTTCTTTCCACGTGTGTAGCTCCATGGAGGCCGTCCTCCATTTAGCCTCTAGATGCAGGGCCTTTGCAGGCGCAGCTTCTCTTCTTGGAATGCTATTCTTTCAGATCTTGCTCAGATATCACCGTTCTGACCACACTAAGGGGTTCACGTCATCATCTCAGGTTCCATGACCTCTTCACTTTTTTACTTATTTGAAGAGCAGGAAGCAGAAAGAGGTGGGAACCAGGAGCTCACACTTCCCTCAAAGGCCAGTGGTCCACTTCTTTTGGCAAGGATTCTCCTCCTAAAGGTCCAGGCACCTCTCAATATAACAGGAAACAAACGTTCAAACTTAAATACATGGGAGATGTCTGAGATGTCTCCAGAAGCTACTGAGAGCTGACCCTGCCACCTATTGACATCTTAGCCTCTTCTCTTCTCTTCTCTTCTCTTCTCTTCTCTTCTCTTCTCTTCTCTTCTCTTCTCTTCTCTTCTCTTCTCTTCTCTTCTCTCCTCTCCTCTCCTCTCCTCTCCTCTCCTCTCCTCTCCTCTCCTCTCCCCTCCCCTCCCCTCCCCTCCCCTCCCCTCCCCTTCCCTTCCCTTCTCTTCTCTTTTCTCCCTCCCTCTCTCTCATACACACTTGCATCTGGAAGTCAGAAGTTGGCCAATCTCTGTTTCTTATGCTTATGGGGAAAAGACTTTACACAATGTTCTCTCTTCGCAATTTCTGACATTTTGATTTTAGTTGCCTAGAATTATAAAACAATAACTGCGTCCTTTCAGATTGCTGAGCTGTGGGAAGTCACTATAACCCCAATGAGAAAACAACACACTGATGCAGGCTTCAGACCATGCACCATGGGGAGGTCACCTGTCACAAGTGGACAAGTTGGGTTTCACCCCAGGATACCCACTCCCTGCGTAGTAATGCTCATGAGGTTGCACACATCTGAATCCTTAATTGATGCTCATGAGGTTGCACACATTTGGACCGTTAGTTGATGCTCATGAGGTTGCACACATCTGGATCCTTAGTTGATGCTCATGAGGTTGCACACATCTGGATCCTTAGTTGATGCTCATGAGGTTGCACACATCTGGATCCTTAGTTGATGCTCATGAGGTTGCACACATCTGGATCCTTAGTTGATGCTCATGAGGTTGCACACCTTAGTTGAAAACTGGAAAGGTGGGGGCAAGCAGCTCAAGATGGTTTGGCAGTCCTGGTGGTGGCGTGTCCTCTGTGGAAAATGGGTGTCATGTCTATGGGGGTACTCTTACATCTCAGCTGAGGTGTAGCTGTCCCTGGTGACCAAAGGCCACCTCCTGGACTCTGTGAACACAGGTGAGGTGATGGGGATGCAGAGGCCCAGTGTGGCTAAGAAATGGATTGGGAATGGGCAGGTGCGCAGGGCAAAGCCCAGCCTCCTGGCCCAGCCATTTGGAGTGCTCTGCTCTCTGTCTCGTCTGTGTCCCCATCCCAGGAACCTTACAGATGGGAGCCCCAGCCCAAAAGAAAACTGTTCCCACCAGAACCCCAGGCCACCCAGCCCCTCCTCCCAGGAGCTGTGAACATGGCTGTGGGAGAAGGTCCGCCTAGGGAGAAATTCTCATCCCTGTAAGTCAGTGACAGGATGAGGGATGGTCCCTGGATAAAATATGCCCCATCTCTTCTCAGCTTGGATGTAAGCCCAGGAGAAGGACTGAGCTGGGGGTGGGTGAGGGGTAGCTGGAGCAGGACGGCAGGGATGGGCTGGCTCACAGCAGGGCCAGGAGGGAGATGCTGCTGTCTGGAATCTGGTGGAGGAAGAACCTGGGGACTGGGCCTGTTGCAGCCACCACAGCGGCCCCGGGTTGGTTGAGACACATACACTCAGGAAAAAGTTGGGTCAGGAAAATTAGATCTTGGCCGTCACTGGGGAATGAGGTGACTCTCCCAGACTGTGCCCTCTCTCCTGGAAACCTTCCTGCTTTGTAGGTGATAAAAGTCAGACCAAGAGTGCATTGGTTAAGTTCGTGTACCTAGACCTTGGAGTCGGTTTGTGTGCAGACCCCTCTCTAACCATTCACATGACCTCAGAGCCGTATTTCTTCCCTGAGCAGTGGGTCTGTGTAAGATCATCAATGTGTTGACTGTTGATTAGCTGTACCAGTCTTGGGTATGAATGACAGGCCTGTCCTCAGGCTTGTGACAAACACTAAAGGAATTTCATGTTTTGAATGTTTACCCTGAATGGTATGGTATTACAACCACCTTTCTTGTAAAATTTTGATTTTACTCAGCACTGTGATGTTCAGAGCTGGGAGGAAAGTCAGGGTAAGGGGTTGAGTTTGTACCTAACCCACAGCAGCTCCTTACTGACTGGCCTCTTCATACTGTGTTACGACTTCAGATCAAGACTGTTCACTTAGTAAGTTGATGGAGGAAGGTCATTGGTTAATTAATAAAAAAAACTGCTTGGCCCTCATAGGTTAGAACATAGGTGGGTGGAGTAAACAGAACAGAATGCTGGGAGGAAAAGGAAGTGAGCTCAGATGCAGGGCAGCTCCTCTGAGAGACAGACGCCATGCTCTCCTCTCCAGGGCAGATGCGATGAAGCTCCGACCCAGGATGGATGTAGGCTAGAATCTTCCCGGTAAGCGCACCTTGGGGTGCTACACACATGAATAGAAATGGGCCAGGCAGTGTTTAATAGAACACAGTTTGTGTGTCATTATTTTGGGGCATAAGCTAGCCAGGCGACCGGGAGCCGGGCAGCCATGAGCCGGGCTGTGGGAAGAGGCCCGCAGCCCCCACAACAGTAAGTGGCAGATTCTAATCTGTAGATCGGCCAGACTGGGCACAGCAAGGAGTTAGCACTTCCAACCAGCTCCTGGGATACGGTGGGGGCTGGATGGCCTTGAGCATCAGTTACAGGATTCCCCACACATGCTCTAAGTAGTACCTGGTCTTCATCAAGGGGCCTTCATGGTCCTGTCTGCAGAGTGTATACTGAAGCCACTGTGGTTGGAGGTGGGTGGTGCTTATGATTGGGGCTCCTGGAAATCCTCACTCTTCCTGATGTAATCTTAGAGACACTAAGTCTCTCCACAAGGATACCCCTGCCCTATCCCTTCCTTGGGTCTGCAAAGAACCTTAACTGCAGGCAGGATCCTCTTGAAAATGATGCCCTGAGCAGCCACTTGGTATTCCAGGGACCTGGCTGGAGTCAATGCATCAGAGGTTTGGGACTAGGCACCCCATTAGCGAAGGTTTTAATTGCCCTCTGGGTGCCTACAATGAAACTACAGAGGCAATTACAACCTTCCTCTCTGCCAACAACCTGCTCAGATCAATAACAGCTATGTCACCGGGATCTCCCTCATCCGTCAGGAGATTCTGGGCCACCCAGGGCTGGTGGCTGACCCCTGCATGTGCTCTGTGCAGGCCAGCTGCAGGAAAATGTGTACAGTCTGCTCCTTAGTTTGTAGCCCAGGAGGCTAAGGCTAAGAGCGCTGAAGCCTCATTCATTCAACTCCGCTCCGGATGTAATCAAGTGTCCATCTTGACTTAAACTCAAGGCACAGCTGGGAAGGGGTCACACAGGGTCCTTGCATCCGTGGACAATGCACAGGGCTGGGGTCTTGACTTAAACTCAAGGCACAGCTGGGAAGGAGTCACACAGGGTCTTTGCATCCTTGGACAATGCACGGGGCTGGGGTCTCTTGGGAATGGACCTTCCTTCCTTGGCGTTGTCCCTGCAGGCTCCTGGTGTCATCCACCTTCACACTGTCCCCCTCCCAGGTCATGTCTAGTGTTCCAGGCTGAGTATCCCTCATCTAAAGCTCTGGAACCTGGAACGTCCTGTGCTCGGCCGCACCTAAGTAGTGTGTTTAGGCTACTCTGAATCTCGGAGTTTTGTGTTAGGGACGCTCAGCTGTGTGTAAACATTCAGAGTTCTGTAATCTCCAGGGTCCCCGGCCTTGGGTAAAGGTACACCCAGCCTGTGCAACTGTGCCCTGTTGTGTGTGTGAGTGCACAGGCGCACATGTGAGTGCTGCATGAGGCCGGAGGTCAACCTCAGGTGCCTTTCCTCAGGCGCGGTCTACCTTGTTTGGGGTCCGTCTCTCACCAGTCTGGCTCATTGGTTTAGCTAGGCTGACTGCTGGTCAGTGAGCCCATGGATCTGCCCATCTCCACCTCCACAGCACTCAGGTTACAGGCTTGCCCACCACACCCAGATCTTTATGTGGGTTCCGGGGATCAAACTCAGGTCCTAATGCAAAGAATATGCTTACTGACTTTCCCAGCCGACTCTAATCACGGCTCCTTCTTCATGTATACAGGCATATAACACTGAAACACTCATTCTCTAACAATCTTATGCGTGTATATAATCAGTTCCCTCCACTTTTCTCTTTTATCTCCCTCCTACTGCTGCTGAACCCCTTAGCTTCCCCAACAAGTCATCCCTGACTTTCCCATTTTTTCTTGTGGCCCGCTGCATCTCATTGGCACCGCCTGCATGAGTGTGGGGTTGGGTGGGGTCATCTCGGGCAGCTTACTATTGCCTACACCACTGAAGAAAATGACTCTCCCTGCTCCAGTAGCCATCAGCTCCTCATGAGCCCCTCCCTGTTCATGATGGAATGTTGACATATTTGATCGTGTGCAGAGAACCATGGCTGCTTTGGGGTCATATGTGCAACACCTGAGTCATATCCAGGAGACAGCGCTATTTCCCATGCTCTGGCTACTCCTCCTTTCTGTCTCCTCTTCTGTAATGCTCCCTCAAGTCTTGGGGGTGGGCCATGATACAGATGTTTGATTTGGGACTGAGCTCTCAACAGTCACTTATTCTCAGCGGTGGCCAGCTTTGAGTCAGTAGCTGCTGTCACTCACAGCAAACAGAGGTTTCTCTGACCAAGGCTGAGAGCCTCACTAACCTAACACACGTATATAAACCTAAGTGTTTAGATGGCGGTTTGACCTCACATCCCTTTAACAGAACAACAGCAGTGAGCTCTCCCACCCCAGGGTCTATG
The DNA here is from genome assembly GCF_950005125.1 of Chionomys nivalis. Taxonomy (NCBI): domain Eukaryota; kingdom Metazoa; phylum Chordata; class Mammalia; order Rodentia; family Cricetidae; genus Chionomys; species Chionomys nivalis. The sequence continues at coordinate 126,043,807 of NC_080088.1, read as the reverse complement.
ACTACCCCCTCCCCAGCCATGAGTCCATGGCATGAGCTCCCTCCTTTGGAGCACACTTCAGATATGATCAGAAGCCACTGGTCACCTCCGTAACAGTCACACGCCTTTACTGCACCAGCGGGCATATCTTCCCTGGCAGGTCAGTAGCTTGAAGGGTTCACAGCTAGGGAAGCATGACTCCCACCCTGCCCACCCCCAGGACCTGCATAACACCTTCTGGCACCATGAATCATGAAAGCCAGCTACCAGGGAGGAAGCTTCCAGCTCAGTCACTACCCGATTTTACTGTGTCCTGTGAGCCTCACTTCTGGTGGACCCTCAGCTGGCTCCCTTTTCTGAGCACTCTGATCACAGGACCAGCTCTATCTCAGATTAGTAACATAATTATATCTGTCTGGCAGAAAGAAGCTGCAGGTTAGGAGCTGTCATGAGCTTCTGGTCTCCCCTGTAGCCATAACCTGTCTTCCAGGACACCCCCCCCAAGGAAGCCAGGAAGGGATACAGAGGGGCAAACCGAGTGCTCTTCAGCAAGGTGGGTGATATAGAATGACATGCAGGAAGAGAAACTGGTGTGGACAGCTCAGGAAGGTCCCTGGGGTGCCCATTTGGATCTGGAAGTTGGAAGAGAAGTTTGGTATGTCTTGGGTGCTGGCATCTCCATTCATGTGCCAAGTTTGGCTTTCCTGAGCTTGCTAGGCTGCCCTCCAGTAACCCAGGACTCGACTGGTTGGGGCTGGGTCTCTTTCCTAACCCTCCAGGAGCAGCCTCCAGCCTGTGCCACAGTGAGCAGGAACAGTCACCCTGTACTTCTCAGGGGCTGGTTGATGCTACTTGCCAGCAGTCTCTGCAGGATGTCCAGCCCACGGTGGTCCCGGCTCTATTTTATGCTTCTTAGCATTCGGGGAGATGAGGGGGTAAAGTTGGCTCCAGATGTCCCCTGTGAAGGAATGTTCCCCACTAAACTGCATCCTGGGGTCCCTCTCCTACCACAAGCAGCAGTGTTGAAAAGCAGAACCAGGAGAGTCAATGTTGCCAGTTAACACAGAAATCATGTGGTCGGGTTGCTTATTGAGGGGCTCAAGGTTCTGCTAATTCTGCTCCTGGTAGCAGTATCAGTGATCCCTTGCCCTCTGTGAGCGCACGTATGCATGTGTTGTATGTGTGTTTGTACAGGTGTGCATGTGTGTGCCTCCCTGTGTGTGTGTATGTACAGCTATGTGTACATACTTATGTATAAGTGTGGGTGTGTAGGGACATGGGCTCAAGGTGTTGGCTAGGCACCTTGGTTTTGGAGGTAGCATTTCTTACTGGCCTGGACTCTGCAACTGGGTTATGGTTGCTTACGGCAACCCCCAGTGATCATCCCACCCCTGCTTCCCCAGGACTGGAATTATAAACATACACCACTGGTCTTTCATGTGGGGTCTGGGGATTTGAACTCAGGTCCTTGCGTTTTCAAAGTAAGTACCTTACTAGATAAGCCATCTGCTTAGCCTCTCAGGCTCTAACCCTTTGTGTGTGTGTGTGTGTGTGTGTGTGTGCGTGTGTGTGTGTTGTCCTCTGCCCCTGCATCTGACCAGGCTGGGTCCTCAGACAGCAGAAACCTCAGCCTGGGAAACCCCTTTCCTTTGTGCAGTACCTCCATTGTCTAGTGTTCCATTATTTCAGCATAAAATAGATGAAGTCAAGATGTCAGCATCAACTCCAGAAGGTGAAGACACATTTGACTAGTGGGAGGTGGCCGGTAGAACGAGAAAGCAGAGTTCTGACTCACAGAAGGGGTGACCAGGTTGTGTGAAGGGTCAGGTGTGTGGGGTCAGGTGGCTTCAGCTCTAGTGACCCTGTCATCTCATATTCTCTGGATCTGGTGAAAGCACGGACTGCAGCCAGCTCTTCAGAAGTTGATGAGGGCAGAGCAAAGTCTGGCAGGATTTTCAACTCTCATTTCAATATGAGTTGTTGGTGGACTTCTGAGCTCCAGAAAGTGTGGCAGGGAACCCCACCATGGCTAAGACATCAGAGCTCATGGCGGGGAAGGCGAGGAGCTGGTCACTGGAAAGAGGAAGGCAAGGTGGTCCTGCTGTAAACGGAGTACCAACCATGCAGGTCCTGAAAAGTGCTGGCTGTGCTTTCTTTCGCCTGCCCCTGTTTCTAGTGCAGTCTCCTGGGTTTCCATGGGGTTTAGCCTGTCACACGCAGCCCTTGGGAGCAGCTCCCAGCCTGGAGCGTTAATGAGCAGGCACCACCGCTGACTATCAACACGGATGGCTATAGCCAAGTAGTGATGGAAACACTCTGCACATCAATGGCTATGGCAGCCACCCCAGTATCACCAGCCCAGCGGTGGCTCCACCCACCACAGCTGGCCCTCCTCCATCAATCACTAATTAAGAAAATGACTAGAGACAATCTTTTGAGACATTTTTTCCTTCATTTCTTTCTTTCCTTCATTCCTTTCTTTTTTCTTTTAGTTTTTTGAGTCAGGAGAAGATTTGCCTGTTGAGGCATATTTCTTTTCTAGTTGAGGCTTCCTTTCCCAAATATATCTAGGCTTGTGCCAGGTTGACAAACAAAGAAACACCCAGCACAATGTCACATACATCTACCTGGAGGGAGAGAGAGAGAGAGAGAGAGAGAGAGAGAGAGAGAGAGAGCCCATGAAGGCCGTGAGGGTGATGGCCTCACCATGAACTGGACTGGGCTCCCTGTGAGGACCCAGGCCCCTCCACTGATCTGCAGACCCCTGGTCTACAGTGCAGGGCTGTCACACCTTCCTTACTAGTGTCTGGGCAGATGAAATGATATTCTGTTTACAGATGTGCCCTGGACAGAGCCAGTGACAATACTGGACACTGACAATGGTGTGGCCTGTCTGAGGGCTCCAAACTTCCCAAAGCCGCAGGGAAGTTCCTCTCCATAGCCTGTATCCCCTGTGGGAAGGAAGGAGAGGAGAACTGGTGGCATTTCCCCATGTCTGACCTTTGACCCTGCTCTGAACTGTTTCATGAACCTGGATTGAGTCCTGGAACAGGGTGTGTTGCGTCTCCGGGACTTTTCAGCCTACACAGGGTTTGCTGGGAGACTGGGGTGGTCTCTGGGACAGTTGGTCCAGCCAGGGAAGATGGGGACCTTGTGAGCAAGGCTCACATTAGCATGCTGCACACATATCACTAGCTTTAACGATGACATAGTGGCATGGCGGTATCATCTTGTATTGCTGCTGTTCTCCCCATTACCTTCCCTCCTCCTCTCCATGCCAGTCCCCTCCCCTGTGGGTCCCCCTCTGTTTCCATTTCACTTGTTGGTCTAGATTCTGTGGGAGAGCAAACATTTGGTGCTTGTCTTTCTCCACTCATCACTCTCTTTTGTCTTTCTCTTCAGACCTCTTCTTCCCCGACTACTGTCTGTCTTTCTCTTCTTTCATGTCATAGGTGTGTGTGTGTGTGTGTGCGTGCACACATGTGTGTAAATCCAGAGTCTCTGAGAGAGCACACAATGTTTGCCTTTTTGAGCTGGCATATCCCACTTACCATGGTGATGTCTATTCCCATCCCCTGATGTGGATTCCCTGTCTGCTATGAATATGTTTTATTACCATTGGTTATTAAAGAAGCTGTTTCAGCCAATGGCTTAGCAGAGTAAAGCCAGGTGGGAAATCCAAACAGAGATAGAGAGAGAAAGAAGGCGGAGTCAGAGAGATGCCATGTAGCTGCCATAGGAGAAAGAAACCGGCCGCTGCCAGAACCTTACCAATAGGCCACAGTCTCATGGTGATTCACAGATTATTAGAAATGGGTTAAGGTGTAAGAGCTAGAAATATGCTGAAGTTTTGGTCAAACAGTGTTGTAATTAAAATAGTTTCTGTGTTATTTTTCAGGTCTGGGCGGCCAGGAAATGAACGAGCATCTCTGCCTAGTATCACATCTCATCCTTCATGCCTCAATAATCTTCTGCTGTGGATGTAGAAGATTCTCTAAGGGAAAAGAACCAAGGAACAGGCAGGCTAGGGAGGCATGATGCCCCCTGCTTTGGACACATTGACTTTAGGGTGCCGTGGACTCCCCAAATGAATAAACAAAAGCCCAGAGTTCAGAAAGCAGGGCCTGATGGGAAGTAAGGAGAGTGAAGAGGCACGCATCCTGATGCTGCTGTTTCTCCCTGGTCCCCAAGCCTCACTGAACCCTGAGCTTGTTGGTGACACACAATTAGGTGCTTAATTGCTCTCTAATTGTTCTGTGCCTTACTCTGTCTTTCTAGACAAATCCGCGAGCTCCTTGAGGCCAGAGGCTTCTTATCATGCCCTCTGCAGCCTGCCTCCGGGTACCACACAGTGGGTGGGAGGTCCGAATGGCAGAGGAGATCAGCTGACTGGCTCAGTTTTCCCATCTGTGCAGTGGGAGTCCTCAGGCTGACTCCAGCACTGGGACCTCTTCAAGGATTTATTGCTCTTTTGTCTGAGGGCTGAAACTCCTGCAGGCGCTCCAAGCAGAAATAAAAAACAAACAAACAAAATCAGAAAGAGTGAAGCCGATTGTGTGTGGTGGGGCAGGCAAGTCCTGAGGAATGGCTTCGTGGTTGTATAGACAAACAAATCACTTCCCCAGGAGCTTCCTAGGGGAATTACAGTTCCTGGAAATGAAACACAAACAGATTATTAAGAAAGAGCTCCCCGTTGGGAGAGAAACAGTATTTACAAGAGAAGATGTGCCTAGCTGGACCTCTAATTGCCGTTCATTATCTCATATTGATTTAATTAGCTGCAGTGCTGAGGTCTGAGTCACTGCTGCCCGCAGCAGCAGGGGCCATGCGCCATAAGTGTCATTGACCTAGGCCTCCACCTTAGTTCTGTCCTCCCCCAACCTGGGGTCAGCTGGCAGGGTGTTCTGGTGGTAGAGGCTGTGGGCCGGAGGCAGTCAGCCATGTCCACAGAGTCGCTTTGTGTGGCATGCCTCGGCCAGGGTGGCTGTGAGGAGCTAATTATCTGCAGTAATTAGCATGTGCTCGTAATGAGAAATCAGAGTGACTTGGAGTGCAGGGAGGTAGGAGCCCAGGCTGACTGCAGATTGGGGTGCACAGGCAGCCAAGGGGAGGAGGAGAGATGCCTTCCCAGGGTGCTCCGGGCCCTGCAGGGTGACTCTCTATCCTGGTGTCTGGCCATTTGGCCACGTGTGACCTCTCATCTCTCTCCCTGACCCAGAAACTGCAGTGGTACAGCTGGTTTCAGCTGGGAAAGAGGCGATTAGTTTCCTGTAGTGGGCATCTGGGACCAATTGTTGTGAAGATTTGGGGTTTATAATTGCAAGAGATTAATGGGGGAGAAGTCCATCAGGCTTAAGAGGTCGCTAATTGCTCTTTTAGCATAATTGTGTCCAAGCATAAGAGAGGGGAGGGGGAGAAGGGAACAGCCAGGCACTGTGCACTGTGTGTGCACACCGCGCCCTGGTTGACATGCAGACCCACAGTGTGAGGGCAGTAAAGGGGAATTTGTGGGCTCCCTGCTCTCCCCCCCCCCCCCCCCGTCCTTCTCCATGGTGAGCAGTCTGGTACTGGGGACACAAAGGAGAACGAGGCAGACCTGAGCTGGAGGACAACAAAGCTTGGAGTTTCCTTATCAACTCAACTCAAAATCAGGTGAAAATCCTTGCAGCATGTGGCATGGAGGAGGGGTGGACAGGTTTCATTTTGTGTGCAAATTCAGCATTTCTCAGTTCTGTTAGCTTGAACTGTTTTACTGGGAAGACATGGAAACTTCCCACCCTGATCAGAGAGAGGAAAAAATATCAGTGATCACCACCCTGGTAATAGAGGGGAAAAATATCAGTGATCAACTAGTAATGTCTGCTCTAGCTGAAGGAGAAGCTGAAACGGTGTGAGTGGCAAAACCTGTTCTCTCTGATAAAAACTTTGTGTCCTTATTTCTTCTAGTATGGAATTAAAATATCGGAGAGGGGATATTATTAGTTTAACTCCCTCAGGACACTTCACAACACCACCCCAGTGAGGCCTGGGGAGGGGCTGGAGAGTCAGGGAGGGTGCAGTCCCCTAGAGAAAAGGCCCCTCCCCCATCTCTGTTCCCTGGAGACTCACAGTGCCCTGCCTGCTCAGCAGTTAGAGGGAGGAGATGGGTCTGTGAAGTGTGGCTCATCCTGCCCACCACGCTCTGGTGGGCTGTAAGGAAGCTCCCTGAGCTCTTGTTTAATCAGTTCGGCCATATTGCCCACTGACTACTCACCCCATGCCTCCCAAGTAAGGTGTATGACTCCCAGCCATCAGACTGTCTGACTTGATTATCCAGGCCCAGATGGGAATCCGCACCCCCAGATCCCTGCTTTAGTCTTGTTCAGTTTCATCTCCTGATTAAGATCAATCCCCAGCCTCCCATACCCCTTCCCAGGTCCTCTCCCCATTGCCTCTCCAATTGAATTACCTTTAATATGTTTTAACGGTAAAGTATTCGCTGTATCTCAGTGCTAAGTGTCTGATTGGTCCTTCGTCTTGGGCAACACCTGCCTCGCTCAACCCCCGCTACCTCTCTGGCTCAGCCTCATCTAAGTAATTATAGTTTCTGCAGTGATGATCCTGACCTTGGGGTGGTAGGACAGTCAGGCTGTGCGGATCCCTGGTGGGGTGTCCCTCTTGCCCTCTTTCTGTTTCTCAGTCTTCACCACCCTCCGCTCTGATTCTGCAGGTCCCTCCCCTTCCGCTTTCATTGTCTCTCATCCTCTCCTTTCATGGGGGGAGAATTCAACTGCTTAAGACGGAGACCCTGGAGGGACCCTGGTTCCAAAGTGGGGATCTAGGGTCCCTCTGAGTGTCCCCACCACAGCCCACAGGCAGTTCTCTGCTTGTTCCCAGAAGCAGTGTTTCTTTAAGGGAGTGAGCCTCGGGGACCTGGTGTCAGGACATTCAGGGACTTTGTCTATATGCGGGAGCTCATAGGGGAACGAATACACACTGGGACTTAAGGCTCCGAGAAGGTCTCTGGACAATGGCAACCATCACTGGGTTTTGTTTCATCTGAAGAGTTTCAAATGTGGTGGTTACTTTTGTGTCACCATGGCCGCCACAATGTCTCACAGAAGCAACTTAAAGGAAAGAGTGGTTTTAGCTCCCTCTCTGAGCTTTCGGTCAGTCATGGTGGGGAGGCATGGTGAGCAGCTGGGATCAGGGCGAAGCCTTGGCAGCAAGCTGCGTGCAGATGTTTGCTCTAAACTGGAGAACTCTCCCTTGGAGTTGGCTCAGGAGACTCAAGAGTTTATGTACCAAAAAGAAATCTCACGGAGCTGCCAGGCTCCAAGGCCCCATCACAGGTTATGTGAGCTATTGCTGTGGGGAAGAGATGACTCAATAGAGCTGCCTGCAAGTTGTCGAGGGTCCTTAGCCCCACCATCAGGGTCCCCCAGCCCCACGGTCAGGGTCCCCCAGCCCCACGGTCAGGGTCCCCCAGCCCACGGTCAGGGTCCCCCAGCTCCACGGTCAGGGAACCCAGCCCCACGGTCAGGGAACCCAGCCCCACGGTCAGGGTCCCCCAGCACCACGGTCAGGGTCCCCCAGCCCCACGGTCAGGGTCCTCCAGCCCCACGGTCGGGGAACCCAGCCCCACGGTCGGGGAACCCAGCCCCACGGTCAGGGTCCCCCAGCCCCATGGTTGGAGTGCTCGCCGTTCCATAGTGAGCATACTCTAGTCCCACAGCTTTGTGAGTCCCCACCCCAAGCTGGGTAAAGCTTTTCATTACCTCATCCACCAAGTTTGCCGAGGCTCCCATAGGTGACCGTAATAACTTGTTGACTCATCAGCTGGGCCTGAGGAAGAACTCCTCTGTGCTCAGTAGCTCTCCTCTGATGGGGTGCATAGAAGAAGACCCCTCAGGAAAGTCACTCAGCAACATGTGGGGTAGGGGTAGGGGGGTCACATCAGTGGCGGGCCAGGATGCAGGCACAGATGCAGTAACACTGGGCAAGTGTGGCATTTTGTCCTGGTTTTCTTTCTTTTACTATGATAAACACCAGGACCAAAAACAACTTGAGGAGGAAAGGGTTTATGGCAGCTCACACGTTCCAGTCACACTGTACCATAGAGGGAAGTCACGTAGGAACCCAAGGCAGGATCCTGGAGGCAGAAGCTGATGTGGAGGCCATGGAGGGGTGCTGCTTACTGACCTGTTCCCAATGGTATGCTCAGTCTGCTTTCTTATAGAACCTAGGACCACCAGCCCAGAAATGGGACCACCTATAGTGGCCTGGGCCCTCCCACATTAGTCAAGAAAATGCCCTGATAGAGACATTTGATGTGGGATTCCCCTCTCTATGCTGTGAATACGTTTATTACTATTGGTTAATAAAGAATCTGTTTCAGTCAATGACTTAGCAGAGTAAAGCCAGGTGGGAAATCCGAACAGAGATGTAGGGAGAGAGTAGGGGGAGTCAAAGAGACTGCATGCAACTGCTGAAGGAGACAAAGCCATAACTTATGGGGCGATACACAAATTAATAGAAATGGGTTAATTCAAGATGCAAGAGCTAGCTAGAAATATGCCTGAGTCATTGGCCAAACAGTATTGTAACCAATATAGTTTCCGTGTGATTTCTCAGGTCTGGGCAGTTGGGAAACGAACGAGCAGTCTGTTTACAATTGAGGTGCCTTTTCCCAGGAGCTTCCTGCTTGTGTGAAGTTGACAAAAACTCAGCTAACATAACTGACCCCTTACCAACATGACACTCAAATGCATCACAATTAGACAATATTCTTTTCTTTCTGATTGTCCCTAAGGTGTCATGTTAATATTAATATCACAGCCTGAGTGTCCCGCCTGGGTCTGGTTTCATCTAGTGAGACCTCAGGGAGAAGTCCCATGGACATCTGACGAACAAACAAGGCCTAGGAAATTCCAAGCTTGGGCTCACATGCAATCGCACCCACCCCACCATCATGGGCCTCTGAAAGACAGTGAAGCAAATCTCTTTCTTAGGAGAGAATTGGAGATACAACTTCTTCTTAATGTCCTTTTTTACATTTGTTACTTGTTTTGTGTGTTGGGGAGAGACGCTTGTGTAGAGGTCAGAAGACAACTGGCAGGAGCTGATTCTCTGTTTCCACCATGTGGATCCTGGGAATTGAGTTCAGGCCATCAGGCTTGGCAACAAATGCCGTTACCCACAGACCCATCTCACAAGCTGAGACTCCATTTATTTATACAAAACAAGCTGTCTTGGTTAGCTCTCTCTGCCTGAGATCTGGCTGTAAGCTGACAGTGCACCTATCAAGGGCAGTGATTTGCCTTATGTAACCTGAAAGATGGGTCCCCTGAGTGCAAAGTGCTTGATGGCAGGTGCCTGTGGCTCCACTGGGCAGATGGGGGACACAGGTTCAGAGTTGAGCTGGGATAAAAACCCTGACCATTGTTGATCAGAATGCAGGGTCAGAGTCAGGGAATTCCCCTTCCCTCTGGAGAAGGGGCCTGATGGTGCAGTGTGTGTGTGTTGTATATATGATGTGTGTGTCTCTGTATGGGATATGTGTGTGATGTGTCTGATGTGTGTGCATTTGTTTTGTATGTGTATCTCTCTGTATCTGTGTCTTTGTATCTATGTATAGTGTGTGTGTTTCTGGGTCTGGGTGTATTTGCATTTATGTCTGTGTGTCTCTCTCTGTGTATTTGTGTATCTACGTGTTGTGTGTTGTGTCTCTTTGTATGCCTGTGTTTGTGTTTAAATGTACAAGTGTATGTGTTAAAGATAGTAACTGCTCAACAAACTACACAGGCCCCTCAAAGTAGGGAAGGGAGCTTGCAGGATAGGGTGCTCACACTGGAGGCTCTCCTACACTTGTCCCAGCCACTCTGGAGACTTCCTTGCCTGCAAACTTGGTTCTTATCTGCCTTGAGCATCAGGTAAGACAGCCCACAAATGCAGATTCTCACCCTCACCCCACCTCCGCATCTATCCCCAGCCCAGCAGTCAGCTGCAGGGGACTGTGGCTGGGTGAGCCTTGCAAGGAACCTCTTCTTCAACCCTAGAAGGACTGTTTGACTTCATGCCAATGTTTTGTTGTTTTAAGAACTCAGTGTGTCTGTCACCCTGAGGTACTGCACATTCTGCAAAGCTCCTGCCCATCCAGAAGCCATTAGTTACTCTCTGTAATTAGATAACACAGCAACCTGTAATTAGGGCATTGATTTGCTGGTTTAATTGTTTACTTCTGGGCTTCTCTCATCCCAGCATGATAGCTTCCTGAGGGTAAGGACGAGCTCCATATCTGCTACGGTGTCCCACACACAGAAGCTCCAATAAAGTTGACTGACTGGAGAAATAAGGGTTCATGGCCTGTTTTCTTGCAGGTTTTAGAATAATTCAAGACAAGGGTTGGCAGTTAGCAAGGAATCTCATTAGAGTAATGGTCTGTACATCTCGGTGCTTCAAGTTTAGATATCTCCAGATATTGATGAGCATGAATGATGGTGATGGCCCTGAGAGAGAAAGAGATGATAATGGTGATGATGGTGATGCTGCTGGTGGTGGTGAGGATGGTGTGGATATGATGATGATGTTGGCAGTGGTAATGGTGATCACGGTGGTGATGGTGGTGATGGTAATGGTGCTGAGGGTGATGGTGATGATGGCAGTGATGATGTTGGTGATTGTTGTGTGACATTTGTGTTCTGACAAATAAAGCTTGCCTGGAGATCAGAGGGTGGAGCTAGCCACCAGTTAACCATAGAAGCTGGGCAATGGTGGCTCATGTCTCTAGTCCCAGCACTCAGGAGGTGGAGACAGGATCTCAGCCCTTTTGAACTGAGGAACGAGAGAGGAAGGAAGCAAATGGTGGCTGTTCCCAGTTCTTTGACTTCTAGCTTTTTACTTCGATATCTGACACCTGGTTTTTAGGAATAAAGATTAAGTAGATAACGCTTCGGGTGATGGGAGGATGGTGGTGGTGATGACGATCATGAAGGGCATGTTGAGGGTGGTGGCAGAGGCAGTGGTGATACTCTGTCTTGACATTTTGTTGCTCACCACGCAGGCGTCACCTAGCTCACCTTACGTGGATTGTCATCACAGGCCTCTCACACAATCCTATGTATGTTTCTTTGCATTTTATCTATGAAGAAATAAAGCCTAGGGATATTTTCAGCGTTGTTAGTATGTAATGGGCAGAGCTGGGACTTTAACTTATTGTTCTCTAGCTTTAGTAACCATGAAGCTCCATGTGCCTGTGGTGTCAAATACGTAATGAGTCCATTACCATCATGAACAAACAAGGAAGAGACAGAGAGAGAGATGAAAACACAGCCGAGGTCACAGAGCTGGAGAAGTCGGTGGGGAGACCCCCCTTGATTCTCATTCTCCTTTGTGGAACAGGGCTCAGGGCACAGGGGAATCTGAAGTCCAGATTTCCCTCTCAAGTGTCGCAGCATCACAGGAGTCTCACTGACCAGTGTTCTCGGGCGTAGATGGGAGTGTCACCGAGTGGGGACTGCTGGGATCACAACACGCTGAGCTCGGTGTGTTGCTGTTATTTGATAAGTCAGCATCTCCAGGCTCTTGGAAATCCACCGGTGATGCCTCTTGCATATGATGGCTTCCAAGTTGCAACCAAAAGTGCTTTGTACAAACGCTGAGCAGACATGGTGGCCGAAGGCTGGGTCTCTGTGGTGACTGATAAGAAAAGTCCCTCACTTGCTTTTTGCTCCATTTTTCATTACAACAAGAACTGCCTTCTCCCTCCGACCCCAGAGTGAAAACTTCTGCACCCCGATAAGCCTCTCCACCAACGCACAATCCAAATCAGACCAAATCAAACCAAATTAGAATAAGCCCAGGATTAATGGATACAAATGCTCCCAGATGACTTTCCAGCCCCCCAGAGAGGAGATGGAGAAGGAAGACCAGAAAACCACGTGTTTGTTCTCTGGGGAGCAGTCTAAATACCCTGTGGGAGTGGTCTTGAGCATCTCTGGGGAGACGGTCATCATTTGGCTGACTTTCTCAGGGGCGGAATCTGTACTGAGGTAATTCCAGGGAAGGAGGCTTGGGGTAGAGTAGATGAATACCAGGAGCTGGAGTGACGCTTCCACCCAAACACAGAGCCCTAGCTCCAAATGTTCCCTCTGCCAGCCCAGTTCAGACATCTCTCCATGGCCAACCTTCACTCCCCATTTACCCTCCTCAACAGAAGTACTGATCCCCTCACTCTCTCCAGGATTCTTATTTTCTGAATGTAGCAAGAAGCACCTGTTGCCATTAACCTAGTTTCTGTATCCTCATAACACGGTGTCCTTAGAAGTGGAACTGGAATTCTTAGTGCTGACTTGGTGAGCAAAAAATGAATACATATTGATGGAGCAAAGAAATGAATGAATGAGTGAGCGAACCCCTTCTCATTTAGCCTCAGGAGGGATCTCCATGTTGTGAACAGATTCTGACTCTTGGTTTTGGAGAGACGATTCCACATTCTAATCCCCTGAATCACTCAATGTCATGCCTGATAAAAGGCCAGCAATGAGGAAAGACACCAGATCTTTTTTCTCTGCTGAAGCAGACACCAGTACCTCCTGCCAATTGTGGGCAACCAAGCAGGATCCACACCCACAAGGGCCAACAGGGGATGGGCATCCCAGCCATTCTGTTTCTGGAAAAACCTTTCTCATTTCCCTGTTTCTCTCCACTTGTTAAATCTGCTGTCACCCTCTGCTAACAATGTCTGGGGAAGTGTAAAACCACATTTACCAGATCTGGGGATGCAAGAATTTGTGCAATTATAACCCAGCACATCACAGAAGTCGATGGGTGCTCGCTCTCTGCATAATTCATTGGCCATCTTCCTGTCAGGACCTAAGACTTTTGGATTTGGGAGACAAAAAAAATTAAGTGTGTGTTGCTTGATTAAAAATTCAGAAGCTTAAGGGCGAGAAAAGGAGATGTGAGCGATCTCACCATTAAACGGACAAAAATAAATACAGCATGGGACGTGGATGAAGCAAACTGTTGAGGGTGGACATTGGGAGAAAGGAACAGCCGGCTTTTATGTTATTTCTCAGACCTAAGAATGCTGGTAGAAACTTTATAAATCCTTCTTCCCAGTGGTCAACATCTGGGCTTGTAGTGGAATAGAAATTGGAAGGGAGGCTTTGGGACCAGGGGAGAACTTTAGCCACTCCCCTCTTTCTTATGTCCCCTCTCACCTCTTGGTTGGGATGAGGGAAAGCTCCAAGGCCTGGAGACTGATGAAGGGACATACAGTTAGTTCCTCCTAGACTGAACTCTTCCTTGAAGCCAGGATGCGTTTCCCTGTTTTCCTCTCTGACCTCAGTCACAAGCCCATTTCTGATACACTATCAGGATCAGCGAAGGTTTCTTGACTATGAATCCAGAAGTCACAGGGAACCATGGGAGGATCTTTGGCACAAGAGCAATGCAATCACATTCAGATCACTGGTGATGGTTGAACAATGGTTTGGAAGAGGCAGAGAGGAGCTTCCTATAGTCTTGGGGACTCTGACTTTCCAACTTCCTCTACTTTATTTGGGTAGTAGGATTCACTGGGGCTCAGCAGGTACAGGACTGCTTGAAAAAGGAGTACATTTCCCAGGTGCCTTTGCAGCTATGTGTAGTCACAGATCAGGTTCTAGTTATCAAAATAAGAGTGGGTGAGTATATACCCCAAAGGATGCTCAATTGTACCACAAGGACATGGGCTCAACTATGTTCATAGCAGCATTGTTGTCATAGCCAGAACCTGGAAACAACCTAAATGCCCCTCAATTGAAGAATGTGAAAACTGTGGTACATTTATTCAATGGAGTACTACACAGCAGAAAAAACAATGACATCTTGAAATTTTCAGGCAAATGGATGGATCTAAAAAACATCATATTGAATGAGGCAACCTAGACCCAGAAAGACAAATATCATATGCACTCACTCATAAGTGGCTTTTAGACATAAAGCAAAGAAAACCAGTCTACAATTCACAATCCCAGAGAACCTAGACAACAATGAGGACCCTAAGAGAGACACACATGCATCAATCTACATGGGAAGTAGAAAAGGATAAGATTTCCTGAGTAAATTGGGAGCATGGAGACCATGGGAGAGGGTTGAAGGGGAGGGGAGAGGCAGGGAGGGGAGCAGAGAAAAATGTAGAGCTCAATAAAATCAATTAAAAAAAGTGGGTGAGTCACTGGAATTTTTACTGTTGCTCTAAAAGAAAGATTTCCCCATTTTTCTTTTTCCCATATTGAATGTTCTCGTGACAGAGATGAGGTTTTCTTCCTCAAGAAGGTGTTGGCTACTTTCTTCTCTCAAGCCAGCACTGCCTGGCCATCTGAAAGTGGATCACTTGTCTGTGGCTGCTTGTTTGTTGACAATAACAGCATCAAATGGTTGTAGCAGAAACTCACAAGGCTCAAAGCCTTAAATATTGGCTGACTCTGAGAGAGATGAATTTGCATTTCTACACAAAGCCTTTTTTTGAAGGTTTTCCTAGCTCAGGACTCCAAACTCTTCCACTTGTCTGCCACAAACTGGCTCAAAAGCCAAAGGACCATCTGGTTAGGTCAGTCCCACTCCTTGGTTCTAATCTTCCATATTAGTGATCTCTCCGTTGCTTTAGCAAAATACCTTACAAAAAGCAAGGAAGAAAAGTTCATTTTGGCTTATCCTTTGAAAGTATAGTCTGTCCCGGTGGGGAGTGCATGGGGTCAGAGCATGGGTCACAGTCACATCGTGCTGTGGAAACAAAGAAGTAAATGCTTGCTTTCTCCTTTTCTCTTTGTATTCAGTCCAGAACCCCAGTCCCTAAGATGATGTCATTTAAGACAGCCCTTCCCACCTCAGTCAACTCTTCCAATTCTTTCAGAGGTACACCCAGAGGTTTTTCTCCTAAGTAAATCTAGAACTAGGTCCTGGCGTGTTGATGGTTCACATTAACTATCACACCTGCCAATTCCTGTTGCTAAGACACAGCTGGTACAGCCACTTTGGAAATCAGTATGACACTTTCTCAGAAAATTAGAAAACAACCTACCTCAAGACCCAGAAATACCACTTTTGGGTATGTACCCAACAGCTGCTCAATCTTACCACAAGGACATGGGCTCAACTATGTTCATAGCAGCATTATTTGTAATAGCCAGAACCTGGAAACAACCTAAATGCCCCTCGACTAAAGAGTCGATAAAGAAGATGTGGTACAGTTATACAATGGAGTACTACATAGCAGAAAAAAAAATGACATCTTGAAATTTGCAGGCAAATGGATGGATCTAGAAAACATCATATTGAGTGAGGTAACCCAGACCCAGAAAGACAAATATCATATGTACTCACTCATAAGTGGTTTTTAGACATAAAGCAAAGAAAATCAGCCTACAAATCACAACCTCAGAGAACCTAAACAATGAAGAGGACCCCAAGAGAGACATACATGGATCTAATTTACATAGGAAGTGGAAAAAGACAAGATCTCCTGAGTAAATTGGGATCATGGGGATCATGGGAGAGAGTAGAGGGATGGGGGAGGGAGAGAGGGGAGCAGAGAAAACACATAGCTCAATAAAAACAACTAAAAATAGAAAGAAAAAGAAATGAATCTTGAATGGGGGTGTGATTAGCTTGGGAAGACATCATCTTGCTAGGAATTATATTTCCCAGCTGCCTTTGCAGCTAGGTGTAGCCGTGCGTCAGTTCCTACCCAAGGAAATGCCAGTGGATGTGAAGACTGCTGGTGGGAAGTTCAGACACAGCTGGATCAGTTCCAGAGATAAAGGAAATCCCTCAAGCCCCCTGCAGCCGCTCCCCAGTGAACCCTGGGCCCTGCGGTTTCTGACTCAGTGCTTCCTTGTCTGTCTTGTCCTGCGATGGTTCTGAGAGCTCCCACACTCCGTGCGGTTACAGATCCTGCCTCCCATCGTGACCTAGAATCCCGTGTGCACATGAGGCCTGGGACTCATTATGCTGTCAGTGGAGGCTCATTGCCGCTTGGGCCATCACGAGGGATGTCGCAGTATACGACTTCTGGTGAACATATGCACACACTTCCATTGGTTGCAACCTAGGCATGAGCTGCAGAGTTGTGGGCCATGCATTTTTACCCTTGTGTGTGTGTGTGTAAGCATGTTCACATTTGTGTTGGTGTATGTAGATGCCTGACGCTGATTTTGGGAGTCTTCCTAGATCACTCCCCACCTTGCTCATTAAGGCAGGATCTCTCACTTGAACCAAGAGCTTGCTGATTCAGCTGGTCTAGCTAGGCAGTTTGTTCAGAGGACCCCATCTTGGAATTCTCAGTGCTAGAATTACAGACGGGCCACCATGCCCACCCAGCACCGATGTGGGTTCTGTGACTGTAAACTCACTCATGTGCCATAAGCTCTTTACCCACTGAGCCATCTCCCAGCCCATATGTTCAGCTTTTATAGATTCAGAGAAGCAGCTTTTCAAACTGGTTGTACCAATTAGCACTCCCACCGGAAGGCTGCACGCATTGGCGTGATGTGTCCTCGCTGGCATTTCCTCTCATTCTTGTTGGCCTTAGGTCTGCATTACACTGTGGTTTTGATTTGCGAAGCCCTGCGGATGCTTGGCAGGAATGCATTTCCATGTGCTTCTTGACTCTGCTCATTCTCTTTCTTTGAAGCTCTGGAGTTGTTGAATGTGCACGTGAGCTTTCTCACACCATGGCTGACGCTCTTTCCGATGTCCCCAGAGAGTTGAAGTTTTGGTCCTTGGTTCGCAAGGCCAACCAGTAGCATGTACATGGGGACAGGTGCCAGATAATGGACCTGAGGGAGGTGAGGAGATGGGAGTGGAGGGAAAAGGACGGAAGCAGATAGACAGACGCCATTGCTGTGAGACCATGGTTGTACCCTGTAAAGATTTGTTTCTTATACTTGTTTAATAACATGCTGATTGGCCAGAAGCCAGGCAGGAAGTATAGGTGGGGTGACCAGGCAGGAAGTAGAGGTGGGGCGATGAGAACAGGAGAATGCTGGGAAGAGGAAAAGTCAGTCTGCAGTCGTCATCCAGAGACAGAGGAAGCAAGATGTACGCCTCGCCAAAAAAGGTGGCAAGTCACGTGGCTAACACAGACAAGTATTATGAGCTAATATAAGAGTTGATAAGAAGTCTGAGCTAATAGGCCAATACAGACCATTGTCCCATAGCAATCCCCCATGGCCAGGACTTGGTACTCCTCTTCCCAGAGGAAGCTGGCATGGAACATTTGCAGAGGATACCACTAAGGATCATTTCACAACCCTTCTTGGCTATGGCCCAAGCTGGCACTTTCTGTCTTTATGTAAAGTCCCAGAAAACAAGCAGGTGATTCAAAGGGATGCATGTTCTATCTGTCAGGCTTGAGAGCCTGGAACAAAATGGGAGAGCTGCTTGTTTGGTGACTAGGAAGTGGCCTGGTTCCTTGAGGTGCAGCTACTCCCTAAGCAGAATTGGAAAGTTCAGGCAGACTACCTGGATAGTAGACCCAGATCTACCTCAGTGAGTTCTGTGGAGCTTCCTTTCCCAGTCTAGGCCTCAGTTCCCTTATACACAGAGAACACGAGGTGTGAAATGGCTTGTGTGGGACAGTAACTAACGGTTATTGAGCGTGTGAACCCCTTGTTCAAGGGAGCAGAGTATCAAGGGTTTGTGTCTGTCCTGCTAATGAAAGTGTCAGAGACATCCTATCTCAGACTGGACTATGCCCAGTCAAAGTGATCTGCTGCCCATCTTGCCCAAGGCTGCACAGCGCAATGTTTCCCTCTGAAGTTTGTATGTATAAGTCTGGGATGTGGATACAAAAAGCGTGAAGCATGTATGGAGCACTCATATGCCAACATGCTGCAGGGAGCACCCATTTGATGGGTATCCACCTGGGTGCTGACTGAAGTGAGCACCCGCCTGGCTGGGAGACACCCTTGGGTGCTGTATCTGACCCCTAGGTAGAGCTTGCTGGGCTTGGCTGTTGTAAGGTGGGTGACATCATTTTCTAACAGTCTTTTAAAAACTGGCTTTTTAATTTGTTTTTTGGTGTGTGTGTGTGTGTCCACATGTGGGCATACGTGTATGTGGAGACCAGGGGACTTCTGGTGTCGTTTCTAAGGTACCACCAACCTGTGTTTCTGAGACAGTCCTGGAACTCATCGGCCAGTAGGCTAGGCTGGCCAGCCAGTGAAAGCCATGATGTGTTTGCTCTCACATTCTGGGCAGTGGGAACACAGTATGTCTCTTATTGCCACGCTGTCATCACTGCCCTCTGACCAAGGAGATGCTTTTTGTTTGGTGTTGGGGGTTAGGGCATTGTGCATGGTAGGTGGGGTCCCTTTCACTGGGTCAGTCTAGCCCTAGGTGTTGCCTTGGTTCTTGTGCACTGGTTTCTAACAGAAAACTGTTATGGGTGGTACTAAGTGGGCTTTGGAGAGCACTGGGCTTTTATTGCCTTGCGAAGTGGACTCACAGGCTGATCTCCTGACGTCCCAGAACCCCAAAGAGATGCCACAGGGACCTGGCCATGAGACTCTGTGAGGAAGAGCTTGGAGAACCTTGGCAGCATCCGGTTCTCCATGCTCCTCATTCTGGCTAAATCATCCTTGAATGAGGACTTATGAATCTCAGAAAAGCAAGGCGGGGCCTCTCAATCACTCGGCAAACTTGAAAAGAAAAAACAGATATTAAAGAGTGAACACACACAACAGAAGTCAACAATATCAACGGGGGTGCTGGCATTTGGGAGGCAGCAGTTGCACCCAACAGGCAGACAGGCAGTTTTGACATGTCTTGCCAGGAAAGATTCACCCTTTCTTCCCGCTCCCGAACCAAATTACAAGGAAGGACAGAATTACAAACAAATCAATCAGGCCTCTGCAACAGAAATGGAGGCTTGGCGTAAGAGTTGAGAAGGAAATGGAATTCAGGGCATCCTGGCAGGTGGGGCAGGGGCACCCACAAGGCTGGGGAGCTCTGTGATGAACTGTCCGTGGTGCTGAACCCAGTCCAGGTTCCAGGGATGAAATGACAGTGTGTATATGTGTGTGTGTGTGTGTGTGCGTGTGCGTGTGTCTCTCTGTGTGTGTGTGTTCATATCCAGAATCATAATCACGTGAGCCTACGGGGGTCTTCCCAGAGAATGAGCAAAAGAACCAAGAGACACAGCTGTTGGCAGTGTTTAACTGGAGTTTAGTGCTGTAAACCAAGACAGAGTAGAATTTCTGCATGGTGACACATGCCCATCATTATAGTGCTCACAAGTTGAGGCAGAAAGATCACAAGTTTGAGGTCAGCATGGGATACCAGAGAGAAAACAAAACTAAAATTCCAAAATCAAAAAGAGGGCAAAACTTCTCAGCCCTGGCTGTCAGAGGCCACGTGGGAGCGTGAGACCAGACCGGTGCTCAGAATGTGTAAGAAGAGCTATGGACAGCTTCCAGGGATCCCTTGGACTTAGATGCTGGCATCTCATTTGAAAGGGATTTTAAAGACGGTGAAATGACGGTTTACAGAGGGGAGGAGACTTGCTCAGTGTAGCTCTGCGCACTGGCCACACTCAAGGTCTAGGACCCCATTCTCCCCAGCTCTGTTGCCTCCCCCACCCGCATGCTTTTCTGCTTGACCCCAGAGTGAGGAATGGCAGGTGACTGGATAGGACAAGAGGGGAGATGTTTGAGCAGGCCATTCCTTCGTGGTGATTGTTCCAACATATCTTCATTCAGCTCACACACCAGGGCAGAGGTGATAGGGAGGAAGAACAGTTCAGGAGTTGTGGGAGCACCTTTGCTAGGGTGCTAACCTCCAGGATCACCCACACATCAGGGGACCTGACATAGGGGATGCTGCCGCTGGGCTAAGAGGCAGCTGTGAATTTTATATTTTGTCCCAGCCAAGCACCACAGAACAAACCTAAAGGCTCCGCTACTGACTTGGTGGCCCCAAGCTCTTCTTGAGGGGTTTCCATACCAAAAACCAGGGGGATCCTGGTGCACCAAAAGGGCCAGGTTCCCCACTTTTCTACTTTCCCATTCTCTTGCTTTCTGCCCTGGACCCATTGGCCCTCACCCTGAACTGATATATCTTTCCCTCCACAGTGCTGGAGATACGGCATGCTGCAGGTGGATCAACAAGGCCATCTCAGAGGAGACCAAAGAGGAAATAAGAGGCCCCATTGCCTAATGGGACTTATCAATTATGATCTCAGGCCATATTTCTTTGAGGGGTGATTGTTTCACGGAGTCTGACATCTCATATAGCTTTAAATTACTCACAACCGGGACGGCTTACAAGATAGCAGTAAAATCGGGAGGGGACGGCGCAATGTAATTATAGTATGGAAATGATGTTGATCACTCAAGCAGGGAGCAGACCTTGAGACAGAGCTTGGTTGGCCTCCCCATCCCCCATCTGCCACTAGCCCTGCTCTGGGCCTCAGCCTCCCACCTGGGGGTGGCCTCATTCTGGCTTTGAAGCTGGAAGGATATTAGGTCACTAGGATTGGTGAAGTATGAGGTCAGGTGGATGTGGGCGCAGGACTAAAGACTCATCCCATGGAAACCATAGTTGGGGAGTTTGAGTCTGAAGGGGCCTGCCAATGCCATTGCGGTGGAAATCTCCAAATTACTTAACACCTGTCAAGAATCATACCAGGATCTGGAATTAACACACCTTTCTCTCTCTCCCTTCCTCCCTCCCTCCCTCCTTCCCTCTCTCCCTCCCTCTCCCCTTCCCTTCTTCCCCCCCTCCCTCTCTCCTTCCCTCCCTCTCCTCCCTCCTTCCCTTCTTTTCTCTCTCTTTCCCTCTCTCCCTCACTCTTTTCTTTCCTACCTTCTTCTTTCCCTCCCTCCCTCCTTCCCTTCCTTTCTTTTTCCCTCCCTCCTTTTTTCTTTCATTGCACTTATCCACTCACTTATTCATCTGCCTGTATATCTGTAGATATATCATCATTCATCTATACACATATGTACATATACCAGTCAATCCATAGATACATTCATCCATTCACCTATACATACATGCAAACATACTCCTGTCCATATGTTCATTCATCCATCTGTACATACATATGTCTACCTGTCTATACATCCATATGTTCATCCATTTATATATATATAGACATACATATGCTTGTCCATATGTCCATATATCCATCCATCCATATGTACATACATATGTATTCCTGTCCATCTGTCCATCCATCCATCCATCCATCCATCCATCCATCCATCCATCCATCCTTTCATTCATATATACACCTGTCCATCCATCCATCCACATACACACATAATACATAAATACACCTATTCATTAATCAACATCAATCTATACATATACATATATACATGCATACATACATAAACACACCTGTCCCCCCTCCCCATCTTATGAGTACATCTCAGTGCCAAGCACCATGTGAGGATGCAGATGTTTTGATGCTCTCCGAGAATGTGCTACAGTAAACACTGCACTGCGATCCAAATAGAGAAAATACTATCTGTATGACTCTTTACACTGACTGATGGGGCTAGTGAGATGGCTCAGTCATTACAAGATAAGCTCACAGTCAACATCAACTGATGCTCCACTAGCTAGCAGGGCTGCTTACCAATCACCCAACTCACGTCTTTTCCTAAGCATGCAGTTAAACTACATCCCCCAGCTTTCTGTGCAGCTACGTGTGGTCACATAACTGGGTTATAGTTAGTGGAATGTGAGCAGAAGTGATAGGGTTCAGTCTTTAACCTGGCTCTTAACAAATCTACTTGCACTATCCATGTGAATTCTCCTATGTGATCTCCGGGTCTCAGGCTTGGGTAACTCAAGGCGGCTCTTTATTGAAACTAGTAGTGCCGATGGGAAGCTGGATTGCAGAGTGCCTTCCCTGCCCAGCCATGGCTGCCTGGGTATCTTCTAACATCAAAATGAATCTGCATTTCCAGAGCTGATGAAACAAGTTTGGGGCTTGTCAGTGTGGAAGTTAAGACACACTAGAACCTGTGCTGGGCTGTGGATGCTCGTATCCGAACCTTCCTGGCTTCAGACCGAGCTCTACCGCTTCCTGATCACGAGAGCATGTAGCTTCACATGCTCACACACTGCAGAACTGGGCCCTCAGTCAAAGACCAGAAGGAATCGCTGATTATTTTCTCAAACATCCACCAGGAAATTAGGTGCCCTAGTCTTGGATTAAGCTTTGGGGACACAAATAACGATTCCTCCAAAAATGGACCTAGTTTTTTTCCAGACGTGTGACCTGGTCAGGCATGAAGGAGTCAGAGATAAACGTGGCTCCTGTCCCCAAGAGGTTCGCTATCAGTAGACAGCACAGCATGGAATATGCACAGATAGAATGTTCTATGTAATTCCACAACAACATGGGAAACTTGAGGGGCATAAGGAGAGAGTAAGAAAGTTTTCAAATTAAGTGGGGTTTTAGGTCTGGAATTTGCTAGACATCTTAGGTTTTCTATTGCTGTGATAAATGCTATGACCAAAAACAACTTGAGAAGGAAGGGAATTAGTTCAGCTTACAACCCTCAGGTCACCCTCCATCACTGAGGGAGGTCACGGCAGGAACTCCAACAGGGCAAGAACCTGGAGGCAGAGCTGATGCAGAGGCCACAGAGGGGAGCTGCTTACTGACTTGCTCCACATGGCTTGCTCAGTCTGCTTTCTTATAGAACCCAGGACCACCAGCCCAGGGATGGCCCCACTCACAATAAACTGGACCCTCCCCTATCAATCCCTAATTAAGAAAATGACTGACAGGCTTGCCTATCCGATAGCAGTATTCTCTCATCTCAGATGACTCTAGCTGTGTCTCAGATGACTCTAGCCAACACAGCGAATGAACGTGAGTTTTCCAGGTGGAGAAAGCGCAGAGAGAGATGAGGCAGAGGGACCGTCAGATGTGAAAAACTGGGTGGGGCTGGGTCACTGGTGAGGACGGGGCAGGTGGACAGCGGTAGGCCAGGTATGCTTCTCTACCTGCTGGGCTTGTGGTTGGTAGTAGCAGGGTCTTGGGATTGGCTTATTTCCACCTGGGACTGAGGTAGGAACAGCCTTCCTGTGTGCTATTATGTCCCTCTCGTTCTATGAGTGGAAACTGTCTTTTTCTCCTTTTCAAATATTAATGGGGTTGTGACCTATGACACAACCACACAAACATTATCCTTATAGTGTGACTAGAGAGGTACATGGCCCAGTCAAATCACAAAGCTGTGTTCCTTGGGTTGGCACTTCATGCTGTGGCCCTTGTTGAACAGGGAATAATTTCCAGACCCAATGGGGCAGAATTCCAGCAGCCTCTGGGGTTGGTTGATTGTAGTTAGAAAGGGCCAGTGGGTGTCCTTTTCCAAAGGCTAGTCAGAACTGAGCTCTCTGTGTGTGTGCACGTGTCCGCACGTGCATGTGTGTGGTGTGTGTATGCTGAAGAGCTCAAGGGTGGGGATGTCCTAGCAAGCCCCAGCCTGAGCTATGCTGGGAAGAAGTAAATCTCTCTCTGAGCCAACATTAATACAAGCTTGGCAGATTCTGGGCAGCCAGAGAGTGATTATGCCAATGGACGCTGGGGAGGGAAAGATTGAGCTGAGGGAGTGGTGTGGGTGCACATGCCCAGTAACGCCTCCAGAATATATAGCATTCAGGCAGGCAGGCAGCCGAGGTGGGGGATGTAGTGGGGGCAGCATCTATTATAGCTCTGATGGTCAGATCCCACAGCATAGAACTTGGAGTCAGACGCCAAGGCTACCTACTTCAGTTGTATGGCTGAGAGCCAGACTTGAATTTCCTGGGCACCTACTCAGTGTCAGGCACCGGGAGTCCAGGGCTGATGTGAAAACAGCCTGGTCCTCTGGAGCCCAGTTGGATACATCAAGTAGAAAACTCCTTCAGGAGAAGAGGGAGCCTGGGGGTCCGTGATGCTGAGGCAGAGGTCCTGAGAGAACTGATATTTGAGAGGAGGCTGAAAGGTTGTGTTAGGCTAACTTGGGTTCTGCAGGTAGTGTCAGGTGAGCAGAGAAAAGGCAGTGGATGCAAAGCGTCCGAGCATCAGTGGGGAGGCGAGAAGACTGGTGTAGCGTTAGGATGCAGAGTAGATGGGAGGCAACACTGCAGCTGCTCCTACCTTCTGATGGAACCATGGACCCTTCTCCAGGGTGTCATTGGGTTCTTACTGTAGCTACAAGTTAGCCACACACTTCATCACCCAGGAGGCAGTCTCAGTGGTTTGCCTGATGTCATATAATGGGACTGTTTTATCCTGAAGGTAAATACTGAATGTGGCTTTCCTGGTCCGAACTCTGGACTTCTTAAAAAAAATTAGTTTGAATGCTGAGATCTGAAGGACTACCCTCATCCCCACTCCTGTGTGAGAGATCATGAGACCACTGCACATTCAGATGCAAAGGTGGGGAAGAGTGTTAGGATGAGCTGGAGGTGGGAAGGGGAATCCCTGGATGCTGTGGGATAATGGTCTGTACGCTGTCAATTATATTTTAAATAAACGCTGATTGACCAATAGCCAGGCAGGAAGTAGAGGCAGGGCAATGAGAGCAGGAGAATTCTGGGAAGAGAACTCAGTCCACAATCGTGACTCAACTGCAGAAGGAACAAGATATGACTGCCTCCCCGAAAAAGGTACCAAACCAGCCATTCTTGGCTAACATAGACAAGAATAATGGGCTAGTTTATGTAAGATGTAAGAATTAATTAATAAGAAAAGCCTGATCTACTAGGCTGACCAGTTTATGATTAATGTAGATCTCTGTGTGTTTATTTGGGACTAAAGGCTGTGGGACCTTGTGCAACAGAAATCTCTGTCAACACCTGGATGGGTGCAATCTTGGGACAGTCAAGCTCAGTCTGGGCCCCAGGTTCTTTTCCTATAAATGGGGGCAGTCTAATTCTCTTCTTTCTCCTGCTCTGAGATCTTCCTAAATGAAGGATGTGAAAGGGAGGGGCCCAGGAAAACCTTAGAGGAACATATTCTAGAACACAATCTCCAGGACTCGGGCCCAAGACAGATGCTTATCCCAAGTCTCAACACCCCATTATCTGCACCACACTTCAGCGATGTAGCCAAGATTCTCTGGATGAATTTCCTTGTCTCCTGACCCCTCTCCCCTTCCTCCATCCCAGTCTGCAGGCCTCTTATACCCTGTTGTGTGGCTTCTTTCTGCAGATGGTCGAGATGTATGTGAAGCCACAATCATGCCACCCAGTGCCAAACCCACACAGGAAGGGAATTTTATGGTTCCCCCATGTCGGAATCTTGGTTCAGAACCTCTTTCTGCTAGTCAAGTTTTCTATTTTGTGGCGTACTTCCTTCTGAGGTTCCTGCTCCCTCAACTGTCCATTGGGGCCAGAGGCATAATCCCATCCGCAGGCCTGGCTCCCCTGTACCCTTCAAATAAGCACTGAACCCCCTCAGTTTGACTCAAGGAACCACTGTCTGAGCTGTTTCTCACACCCCACAGTGGAAGTTGTAAATCCTTGTTAAAGGCCATTCAGTAATTAGAAAATCTGCCGTTCCAGGAACAGGGAAGGTCATCAGGGAAGATTCAGGAAAAGAAGCTTCCTGAAGGATAAAGATTGGTGGACAGCTGCTTATTACTCTGAAGTTTGTGGTCCGTGTATGCGACACCTTGCCGGGCATGTTCTGGAAGGCAGTTCTGCTTTCAGAGTCCAGCTGCTCAGACAGATGCCCTGGGTATTCTGAGAGCTGGTGATCCTCAGAGAGTGGTGTCCACCTGCAGGACAGAAGGAGTTTGAGTTTCTTCTAAAGATTCTTTCTGGATGTTCGTGAAACCCTATTGTGCCAGCCCCAGATCATGCTCACACTGGTACTGAGAGATTGCTCTTTGAAGGTTTTAGCTGAAGGAATGCACACATATATGTGCATGTGTATGTCCACCTGAACATGCACAAATGTGTGTACAAGTGTGTGCATACATGTATGTATATGTGTAAGTTTGTGCATGTGTGCACACAAATGTGTGTATGTACGTGCATATGTGTGTATGTGTGCAGATGTATGTGTGTGTATGTGTGTATGCATATGTGTGCATACATGCCTGTGAGAGTGTGTATGTGCATGTGCAAGAATGTGGAAGTCAAAGGTTGATATTATTCTCTACATTTATTTATTTATCTATCTATCTGTCATCATCTTTTTTTGAGACAGGGTCTCTCACTGAGCCTAGAAATGCTACTTTAGCTGTTGACTGGTCAGCAAGCTCCAGGGATCTTACTGTGTTAACATTCCCGGCTCTGAGATTACAGGAACACATCATTGTGCTTTTTACACAGGTGTTGGGGATCTGAATTGAGCTGTCTCCCCTGACCCTACAGAGGTTTCTGCAGACAACCAGAAATGCTGGCATGAGGGTGCAAAGGTGTGCATGGGGGTGTGTCCACTGCAAGCTGGCAGATGCAGCATCTGGGGAGGTGCAGATTGTGTGCCTCAAGGCTGGGGATTGGTCAGCAGCTTCCTGACTTGGAAAGTGATCTGTAGCAAAGCCTGCAGCATTCTGGTCTTGGGTGATGTTATAGGGAACCATTAGCCTAGAAATTACACTGAGAGTCCTTTGCAACCTCATCCTCAGCACGGTCATTAATGAAAGACAACCACACCAGGAAGTGTCTCATTAGTCTGTTTTAGACTTACGTATTTTTCAGAACTACAGAACTTTAATAGTCTGCCTCCCCCTCCTCTCCTGACACATTAATCTCTATTTCACCTGCCCAACTCTTCCATCAGCTGCTATGCCCTGCTGCTCTGATGCTAGCCCCACAGAGGAAGACCAGGAAAGGAAGGGAGCCTAGAGCAGGGTCCAGGCTGCATCTGTTTCCTTCATCTAGCCCAGCTCTGTGGCTGGCCCCAGTCTCCTTCCAAGATCACCACTTTGGTCAGCAGCTCCATCTTTAATTTTATTTTTATTATCATTTAAATTTTGAGATTTTTAAATTTTTTGCATATAGATGTTTTGCCTCTGTGTGTATGTGGGGTGTGTGTGTGTGTGTGTGTGTGTGTGTGTGTGTGTGTGTGTGTGAAGTACCCATGAAGGCCAGAAGAGGGCAGGAGATCCCCTGGAACAGAAGTTAAAGATAGTTGTGAGCTGCTATCTGGATGCTGGGAATCAACCCTAGGCTCTCTGGAAGAACAGCCAGGATTCTTAACTTCTAAGACATCTCTCTAGCATCTCCATGTTTAATTTTAACCCCTTCATGCCTTTGACCTCATTTTAGAAAAATGTATTTTTATCGCAAATCCTGAAGGGGAAAATCCAGCAAATTCCAGGCACCACGGGAAAGGGGTCCCCCTCCTCCTCTGACGTCCACCGTTCTCACTGTCCCCTTGGGCCTGCTATGGAACGAACCTATTCTTCTAAGGCCATGGTTCTCAACCTTCCTAACACTGCAAGCTTTTAATACAGTTCCTCATATTGTGGTGACCCCAACCATATAATTATTTTGTTGTTACTTCATAACTGTAATTATGCTACTGTTATACATTGTGATGTATAACAATATGATATGATATACAGGATGTCTGATATGTGACCCCAAAGGGGTCAAGACCCATAGGTTGAGAACCTCTAAGGGCCTGTAAATGTTGCTCTGCCTCTGGCATTTTCCTCTACTGCTTTCTATTGTCTACTCCACACCTAGGGAGCACGAATCTACTTTCTGATTAGCAGATCCAGCACTATTTCCTTTTGGGAGTCCTCCCTGTTCTCCTCCCCATAGTGCCACTTGACACTGTCCCCAGAGGACACCTATGTGACAGAGACTGACTGTGATCTGTCGGACTGGGTGGCAGGGCATGCCTGGGCAGGACTATGCCATGTGATAGTTCACTGACCACAGATCTAGACTCAGAGAAGACCTTGGGGACAGTGGGTCCTGCAGTGGTGTGCAGTGACCTGTTGAATGAATTTGGGGGCAGAGAGGAGGCTGGAGGACTGCTGGGCACATGGGTGTCGGGGATGGGTGAGTAGATGGGTGGATGGATGGATGGGTGGGTTGATGGATGGATGGGTGGGTGGGTAGATGGGTGAATAGATGGATGGGTGGGTAGATGGGTGGATGGATAGGTTAGGTGGATGGATGAATCGATGGATGCATGGGTGGGCTGATGGATAGATCTTGGGTAGATGGGTGGGTAGATGGGTGGATGTGTGGATGGGTAGATGGATAGGTGGATGGATGGGTAGTTGGGGGGATGAGTAGATGATTCCAATATGGAATCATGCCACATGGTTCCTTAAGGATTACTTAGACACAGATTTTTTAAACTGTCAATTCCATGTTGAGTTTTAGTTAACTTTTTTCTCACAGATATTACAAATTTTTAACCGTACCCGATTAAATAAGCTTGAGATACAGACTGTTCACATCAGTCAAATCTTGTTTTTTGGCTGCTCTGCTTTGCTCTCTTTTCTCTGTCACAGCATCAGGTGGATCTCCTGACACAGGACAGAGGGAACTTTTAAATATGCTTGGGTCTAGAGAAGGGAGGGCCATAACCCAACTCTAGTTTTCCAATAAAGTAGAACACATAAAGCAGCACTAATGTTATCCACACCAAAAACACATCTTAATTTCTGCTAACCTGAATTCGGTGGCCACAAAGTTCAGAAGTAAATTCTGAGCCCTGGTAATCAAAAGCAGCCACGGTAGTGCTGGCGGCTTGTGGCTGGCAGCAGACAGCAAAAATAACCAATTCTGTCTCAGCTCCATGTTTACGACAAAACTATGGACACACCAGAAAATACAGACCCATCCACATACACAGAACAAATAGACAAAACTTTCCAACCAACCAGAACCAGTGGACAGGTGAAGTTTTGCTCTCTGCCCTGGATGGGAGAACATTAAGGTCCTGTTGAAGCCCCCTCCACGTCCCAGATATGGATCCCACAGAACAGAACTAGACCATGACTCACCAGACAGCCTCTGTAGATGCTGCTTTTCTCAACATGGCAGTTCACCCCAATAGTCACAAACCAAAGGCAGCCTCGGAGCCGTAGACCATCTCAAGGCGTGTGCCTCCTGAAGTAGCCCCTCATCCCTGGAGTTCAGGAGTGAAAATCCAGCTTTAGAATTTGGGTGGGTGGTCTGAATCTCACTGGGACCTCCAGAAAATGTTAATCCCGCTGGTCGAGAATAAGACCACTACAACTTAAAGTTGAATTTGAAGAAGGCTTTAATCAATTGCTGGCCAGGCTGATGGACTCTCTGGTCATGTCTATCGCTAGGTTCACAGAAAATGGCCAGGAGTCACATCTTCAGGGGCTTACAAGAGAAACCCACATTTTGCAACATTTCCCATGAGGTCCAATCAGAGGCAAACACATATCCTGACATTGTTGTTGCTCACAGACCTCCTGCTCATACGTGTCCAAGCACATCTGGTGTAGCTGGGTCAAACACACTTGTCTAGGGGAGTGAAAACATGTGACTTGCTGTCTCTCATAAACAACAGCCTCCAGCATTTCAGGAACCGCCTGTCCTTGGGCAAGGGACCTGCCCAACAGCAAGAAATTCCACTCAGCCTATTGCTTTAGTTCATAGACCTGTGTCTTGAAGTTTGCGGACGTGCCCACAGGACTATATGACCACTGGGTATAGTGGGCACTGGTGTTTCCAGCACTCGCATGCAGACTGTGCCATGGTACCTGACTTGCATGACAGTGAGGGATAAGAGTCTTTTAAATGAGTGAAACCCCATTTCAGCTGTAGAAGAAGCTGTGAGGGCACTGTCAGGCGAGCCAAGCAGAACCCACTTTATAATGCTGGCCAAGGGCAACCCATAAAGGAGAAATAGTCAGTGATGGATCAATCTCTGTGAAGATCAGAAGCCAGGACCTGAGGGCAGAGCACCTGCCCAGAGAGCCATGGGGAAGAAACAAGAGGAGAGCCAGCTGTTTGTAGGCCTGGGTGGGGAGCTCAGGATGTGGGGCTTGTGGTTTAGGAAATTTTGAGAATATTTCCCCCAAGGGATGCTCTGATGGTCCTGGGGACACTCCCCAAGTCAGGCTGTGACTGTCTCAGAGTGGTCACAGAAACACGAGTCCCAGTGTCTAGACAAGGGACACACAGTGTATCTGAGGGGGCAGGTCTGGACAGATGTGTGGTGGGCACTGAGGGACTTAGACCACACAGTGTAACCCTTGCTGATGGAGGAAGGTCATTGGCTAATAAAGAAACTGCCTTGGCCCATTTGATAGGCCAGCCTTTAGGTAGGTGGAGAAAACAGAACAGAATGCTGGGAAGAAGGGAAGTGAGCTCAGACGGCATGCCTGCTCCTCTCCAGGGCAGATGCGATGAAGCTCCCACCCAGGATGGACATAGGCTAGAATCTTCTCGGTAAGCACACCTTGGGGTGCAACACACATTAATAGAAATGGTAATCAAGATGTAAGAATTAGCCAGTAAGAAACTAGAGCAAATGGGCCTGGCAGTGTTTAAATGAATACAATTTGTGTGTTGTTATTTTGGGGCATAAGCTAGCCAGGTGGCCGGGAGCTGGGTGGCAGGAACGCAGCCCGCAGCTCCCTTCAACACCTTGCCTTTTGGATCCAGTGACATTTTGCAGACAGGAAGGAGCTATTGTTGCAGTCCCAGGCTGGGATCACCTCTTTGTCTTCTTCCTGTCCAGCACCTACCTCATTGTCCCTCTTAAGGGGAGATGGCTCTTTTAAAGAACAGTGCCACCACCAACACCCTGCTTCTGGGGTGGAGAGGCTGTGTTCTTGGGTTCTTCAGTGAAGGACAAGGAGCTCAGAGGCTACTTGCAAGTCTTTGAGACAGACCTCATTCTTGCCAAGGGCTCAGGGAACACAAACAGAATTCCAATACAGGACTGTGGCTTCAAGTGAGTGTCCCTGCCCTCACAAGGTCACAGTGACCCTGCAGCTCCAGGAAGTGGCCACAGAAAACAGCCTCTGGGGATTTAGGATTGATTTAAAATCTGGCTGGATGCCAGGAAAGGCGACCACAGTTGTGAGAAGCTGGTGAGATGCTGGGAGTGGACCAGCTCCAACCTTGGTCCTGGCAAGTTCTCAGTCCTCTGCCTTGTTCCTCTGCACCATGGGATTGGAAAGAAAAAAAAAGGAATGGAGGGGAAGAGAGAAGGGGGAAGGGGGGAAAGGGTTAGATGGTATTGCATCATGTGGATATACCACTCCTTATACCATTGTTCAACCACTCCTCAATGAACGCTTGAGACACTCTTGGGTATTCACTTATTTTTCTTCCTTTTTTAGACAAGACCTTACTCTGTAGCCAAGGCTAGCCTCAAACTTATGATTCTTGTACTTCAGCCACCCAGGGGCTGAATCACAGGTGCGAGTTGGCTTTCTTTGTTATTTAAAAAATTATTGTGTGTGTGTGTGTGTGTGTGAGAGAGAGAGAGAGAGAGAGAGAGAGAGAGAGAGAGAGAGAGACTACGTGTGTGCATGTTGCATCCTTGGGTGTCATCCTCTCCAGCTTCCCACCTTGAGACTCACAGATCAGCTAGACAGGCTGGTCTCCGAGCTCTGGGATCTGCTTGTCTCTGTCTCCTACTGCTGGGGTTCCAGGCATGTCTGGAGTCAACTCCATCGGGCACCTTACAGACTAAGCCAACTCCTCAGCCTGGCTTTCTGCTCTCATGGGTATAAGTCTGGGTGGAGCCCCGAGTGTAATGTTCTGAAGCCCAGCCACACACTGTTCTATTTTACTTTTGGGCAATCAGCACCCAGGGACTGAGGTGAGAGACCCACCCTAAATGGGGTCAGCAGTTGAGGACCTGGACTGAATAAGTGACAGTGGGCTGAGCGCCAGCGTCTGTCTCTGCTTCCTGACTGCAGACACGGTGTGACCAGCTGCCTCCATGTTCCTACCACCATGCCTTCCCCAGCATCCCCTGGAGCTGTCAGTCAACCCCTTCCCCAGGCTGCACTCTGTCAGGGAGTTTGTCACAGCTGTAAGAACAGTGGCTCATACACTTGGCATTTTCTTTCTATTAAAGAGAAGGTAGCTACCTCCTGTGTGCAAGGGAGCGCCTGCTGTCTCTTGGCTTCATCTTTCTAAAGAGTCCAGGTGTGACCATTTCTTGAAATGCTTGGCCATTTGTAAACCCTCTTCCATGCAGAGAAGAAGAATTCGGTCTTTGGGCCCCATCCGCCTTCCCTCCTACTCTGGTGTGTCTTTGTGCTTCACCTCTCTGAGCTAAAGTCTCCTCCCTGATGGCATAAAACTCATGCCCTTGGGCCTGACAGGGGTCTGAGAAAGTCAGGAGGCAGGGTCAGCCCTCAGACATTCCTGGGCCACCTCTGCCCACACTTCACTGTCTTCTTTTGCATGCAGAAGGCTGGTGGCACCAGTGGACTTTGCATTGTCTCTGCTAGCCAGTTGCAACAAGAAACGAAGGTGCTGGCGGATTCAGGCAGGAATCTGTTAATTTCTTTGGATAGTGGGATTAAGACAGTCCTCCTTGCAGCTCAACCTGCCGAGAGCTCCGTGTTTGGACTGCTCACCCAGAGTATGGGTTCTCTGACCCCTGGGGTCTCTGTTTCCACTGTTGTGATTTGTCTCTGTTTGTCCAAACTCAGACTGTGTAATGGTCCCCAGGGCAGAGGAAAAGACTCGAAGAATCGATATCTACCCCTTAGGATTTTTTAGTGTCATTATTTTTGTGTCTGTGCATATTCATAAACTTGCAAGTGTGTGTGTGTGTGTGTGTGTGTGTGTGTGAAGGCAACAGGTCAAGCTCAGCTGTCTTTTCTCGGGAACCACCCAGCTTGCTCTTTGAAACATGGTCTCATATGATCCTCTTGCTTTAGAAACAGCTGGTTGTGTGAGTGATAGATGTCTGTCATGGTCTCTAGCATCTGAAGGTTTGGTCTTCAGTTTGTCACCCTAAGGAGGCTAAGGAGGTGTGGCCTTGATGGATGAAGTACGTCACTGGGGTGGGTTTGGAGAACTTAAAAACTTTGTCATTTTTAGTTCTCTTTCTCTCTCTGATTCCTGTTTGTGGTCAGAGATATGAGTCCTCAGCTGTTCGCCCGGCATCGGTATGCGCTCTTAGCCCTCTGGACCCATAAGGTCAAAATAAACCCTTTCCTCTATGAGTTGTTTTAGCTATGGCATTTGATCACTGTACTGATGTTTTGTTTATGACCCACACAAACAAAGCTTGCCTGAAGATTAGAGTACAGTGTAGGGATATAGCCCCACCCATTGGGGGCGTGTTCGCCTCGGGCTAATGTTTACTGATAAATCTTTCGGGCGCGATCCCAGCAGCCCCTTTTCTCTGCTTTTCCTGTTCTCCGCGGGAACCTTTGGTCCTGTAAGTCTATTTCCTTATTAAAGCTGTATATATTTTTATAATCTGTCTGCATTCATTTACGCCGTCACATTTGGCACCACCAGATCGTGGTGCTACGCAAAATATTAAAAATGGGTTAGATCAATATGTAAGAGCTAGCCAATAAGAGGCTAGAGCTAATGGGCCAAGCAGTGTTTAAAAGAATACAGTTTCCATGTAATTATTTCGGGACATAAGCTAGCCATGCAGGCCGCTGGGTGCCGGGGACGCAGCCCTGCCGCTCTTATTACAACAGTACAGAACTAAGCCACCAGAGGCCAGACATTGGTTGTGGTGGCACACGCCTTTAGTCCTGGACTCTGGAGACAGGGGCAGAGGGATCTCTGAGTTCAAGGCCACCCCGGGCTACACAAGATTGCATCTGTCTAACAGAGAAACAGCTCACCCAAAGGTGATCTCAGCTCTTGGAATCATATGCCTTTAATCCCAGCACTAGGGAGGTGAAGACAGGGGTGATATGGCTGGGCAGAGAGAGGAATATACGGAGCGAGGAGACAGGAGCTCAGTGCAGTCTGAGGTCTGGTGGAGACAGATGCCGTCTGAGGAGACAG
This sequence comes from Chionomys nivalis, assembly GCF_950005125.1. NCBI lineage: Eukaryota > Metazoa > Chordata > Mammalia > Rodentia > Cricetidae > Chionomys > Chionomys nivalis. The sequence continues at coordinate 126,009,901 of NC_080088.1, read as the reverse complement.
TCTGAAGACAGGATCGCCCCTTTGGTCTGAACATTGGTAGAGGTAAAATGTCTGTCAGGTAGCTGGCTACACCGCTTCTCTGATCTCTCAGTTTTTACCCCCTAATGTCTAACTCAAGGTTTCATTTATTAAGACCAATTAGAATTCGTGTTACAGCAACAGAATAGTAACTAATACAATGACCCAATCTCAGATATTTTATATTTTGTCATAGTAAGAGAAGCCAGATGAACACAACCCAGTGGAAACAAGAGAGGAAACAGTAGAGGCTTATATTCGACAGGCCTCTTTCCCTTCTTCTACGCAGCCCTCTGGACCGCATTTCCATACCTAGATCTAGGCCAGGGTTATTGATGGACACTATGACCTTGTCGGAGAAGGCAAGCCCCCTTGGCCTGCATTGCTCACCATCCGTCCCTGTCTACCCTGCAGTCATAGCTGCAGGTCAAATACACAAGAAAGACACTGAAGCTGCAGCTGGAGTTCTCTCTATGCACCTACACATCAAAGGTTAGCATTGGGGACCTTGTGTAGCGGGCTCTCAACTCTGCACCCTCAGACGGCAAGTTAATTTCCACGGAGTGACTCGGTGATGCATGTGCACACAGGGGGTGCTCAATAAACACTTTCTCGGCGGGAAATTCTTGAGAGAGGGACCCAAGGCTGCCAAAGTCTCGGATTTGATGTAATTAAGTATAATTTGATGTAATTTCCAGTATCTCAGGAAAGACGGCCCTGCCTCAGGGAGCGCGGGGCTCCAGCAGGGGACTCAGGCATGCTCCAGGTCTGGTGCTGAGGTGTGGTTTACTCACGCTTGAGTTCCCTGTGACTGCCATGACACTGCACACAGTGTGGCCTCACCCACAGAAACATGCACACAGTGTGGCCTCACCCACAGAAACATGCACACAGTGTGGCCTCACCCACAGAAACATGCACACAGTGTGGCCTCACCCACAGAAACATGCACACAGTGTGGCCTCACTCACAGAAACATGCACACAGTGTGGCCTCACCCACAGAAACATGCACACAGTGTGGCCTCACCCACAGAAACATGCACACAGTGTGGCCTCACCCACAGAAACATGCACACAGTGTGGCCTCACCCACAGAAACATGCACACAGTGTGGCCACACCCACAGAAACATGCTCATTCTCTATCTGCCGAGGGAGTCAGGAGTCTGATATCAGGGTGTGAGTGAGACAGCTTCCTGCCTGTTTCAAGATACCTGAGAAGTTCTGTTCAGAAAGAGAGTGGTAGATTCAGCTTGTGGCTCAGAGGTTCACAGCCACGTGGATCTGGTTCTCTTGGTATGTGGCACGTTAGTACGTTGTGGTAGGGGTATGTTGCATTGGGGGTTGCTCACCAGCTGACACACTGGAAAGGGGAAGAGAGAATGGGAAGGAAGGAGGGGCAATATCCCCTTCATAGCCATGGTAGCAATGACTTAACTTCCTCCCACCAGGCTCTGATTCTTAAAGGTCCTGCCACGTCCCCCAAAGTCCCAGAGACTGGAGACCAAGTCACTGATGGCTCTGTCTGAGGCATCCAGGCCACAGCTAGGAGTCTTTGGGTTTCCCTGGCTTAGGTGCATCACGTGGGTCTTGGTTCCCATCTCCACACAGTGTTCCTTGTGTGTGCTCCCATCAGGAGAGCTGGCAGGGAAGGGTTTCCATTTCCCCCTGTCCACAGAGACGTACAGCTGAAGCCTGCCTAACTCCCATGTCTGCATGGGCCCCACTTCTTTCTCAGGTGGTGTGAGCTCTAATCTGGAGAGGTTCTGACCACAGACACACTCTTAGCCTTCACAACCAGACAGACCTGAAGCTCAGTGTCCGAATCCAAGGTCTACCATAGCCTCAGTGTGTAAACTCAATTCTGAGTCTCTGTCCTCTCCTTAAAAAATAAGGCTAAAATCTCCACGTTGTCAGGTTTCTGTGGAGCAGAGACACAATAACATCCTGGTGGCTGGGAGGAAAAGTCCCTTGGAGGTCCACTTGATCTCTATAAAGCTTGCTAAAATACCATGAAGCACCAAGTGTGAGCCTTGGGACAATATACTAACTACACCCTATGGGTCAATCTGGCCCACTGTTCATTTCTGTTAGTAAAGTTTTATTGGCACAAGTTGTTAGCATTTGGGTAGTAATGCTTTAGAAAGACACAAGCAGAAGTGAGGAGTTGAGGCCAATCTGGCCCACTGTTTGTTTCTGTCAGTAAAGTTTTATTGGCACAATTTGTTAGCATTTGGGTAGTAATGCTTTTGAAAGACACAAGCAGAAGTGAGGAGTTGCAGGAGCTGGTTTGGCCACCAAAGTCTAAGAGAGTTATTATGTGGCACTCTGTTGACCTCTGGTATAGACTAGAACCACAGAAACCATAGCACCAAGTGCTAGCTCAGCCTTCACCCTGGCTGAACACTGAAAACACATCTCCCCATTTGCCAGATGATGAAGACCATGAGATGCTCAAACATCCTGTCATGCTCTGATTTGACCCTGTATACCAGGAGAGCTCAATTAATGCTGAGTCTTAACTGTTCTGTGTCATGCTCTGGTATGCAGTAGGTGTATAATATGGATCTTCCCATCTCCCTTGTCTGACTAGGGACTGGGAGGTCTCACCTCTGTTCACAGAGTAGCTGCTAGCCCATGGAGACTTGCTTCCCCCCAACCCTCTTCGATTCCATTTGGAAAGCCATCCCTCACCTCAGGGGTGGGGGTACTCCTCCATCCCAGCAGGGTACCGGCACTCAGTCCTATGACATGTCAGGCAAGTGATGGAAGGGAATCAGTGGGAGGAAGAAGACAGATCGGGTGCCTCTGAGGGCCTGGCATTTCCCTCCAGATCTCTAGATTTCCATATATTTGAAAACCTAATATAAACAACAGAGGAGAAATTTGCATCTCAGGCACCAAGGGATGAAAAATCGAGGCGGTGCAGTGTATTGCCGTGTGGAAGAGGGATGGCGGCCGTGCGAAGTCTAGCTTCTCTCGATGGCCCCTCGGCCCCTTGGCTGGTGGCAAACTCATTTCCTGGCAAAAGAGAGGGTTTGCCACTGGAACATTTAACAGGCACCCAAGTTCACGACCACCTCCCCCTGCTGCCAGAGATGCGCTCTCCTGCCTCTGGTCTATTTTATTAAGCCCCGTGATGCGGGTTTAATACAATATGTATGATGCTCACAGAGACAAATAAATTCTTATGTACTTTCCAGGATTCAGGGAGTTCTGATGGCTGTGTGAGCATTGTTGGCATTTTTGGAGAGATATTAACAGGACGATGTATCAAAATAAGCAACCCCAACCGATGGTGATTTACTTGCGGAATGGGCAAAGTGGGATGCTACACAGTTAATTTCCAGATGTGTGGAGGTGGAGCGAGAGCTGGACCCCACAGGACACACTGGAGCAGCAGGGCTTGGTTCTGGCAAATGGTGACTGCTGGCATTACCCTGAGGAGCCGCATAGGCTGGGTGAGGTTTCAGGAAGCTGTAGTCCCAGGGACAGTTCAAAGGTTCTGGTTTGACCAGAGAAGTTACATCAGCTTTCTGTAGTATCAGAGTGTCAAAGTAGCAGAGCCAGGATCGGAAGACCCTTGTGGTACCTGCAGTGTGACACAAAGCTGCTTAAGATTGTCACAGGTATGACAGCCTCCTTTGCCACCTCTGGGTGAGAAGAAGACATGGGCAGGTCTGTAGCCCAGATAACTGTATGCCAGGGCAGAGAAGAGCTGGCTTGTGGGACTGGAATTTCCGAATGGCTCTGGGATCTACCCCAGAGAGGGACCTGAGATGCGGGGGCTCTCCCCGGCGCATGGCCCAGACAGACTTGCAGTTGTACTCGCTGCTTGCCTAGGGGTGGCAGCTTCTGAGAAGAGGAGCTTGGAGCACCCATACCAAGCTGTCAGCCTGCTTCTGCCTATCCATCTCCACATGCTCACCCCTCCGTGTGTGATGCTCATTTAGCTCTTGGTTGTAAAGTCAGTGATCCTGGGGAGAAATACAGCATAGAGAAGAACGGCACAGGATCTGGGTTCAAATCCCTTCTCTTTGTGGAGGGTTCCCTTCATGTGGCCTAACTTCCCAGTCTGTGGACATCAGAGCCTAAGATCCCTCTTGGAGAAGTGTGGGCATCTGGGGAGAAGCACTGAAAAGTGGGGACCACCTCAGAACACATAGCTTTGTCCTCCACCCCCATATCCTGTCTTGAAAATGCCAGGCTTGGGTCTTTGCTTCTATCCCAATGGTCTTTCTTCAGGCACATCTTTATCTCTCTCTGGGCCTCAGTTTCCCCATCTGCACTAAATGAATTGGGTTTGAAAGGATGTCCAGCATCCGTGGTGCTCGAGGAACGACAGTTGCCTGGGGTCCCATCTGACTCCTCTTTTATGCTTCAGAAGCTACTAACTGTTCATTCTCTCTGACTTGGAAGCTCATGATTCTGGGCTCTCCACCTTGTAGATAAACCATGGGGACACAGGAGACACACTCACTCACCCAAGTGAGGATAGCAAGGGGTTAATCAGAACAGCCCTGAGGTGGCAGAGGACCTGTGGCTGGTGGGGCAGGAGTCTCTTAAGGGATCTTGAGCCCTTAGCTTCATTACACTCAGCCTGCAGGGAGCCCAGAGCAGAGGAGTTTGGAGCTGAGATGAGCAGCTGGCAGGCAGGAAGGCCCCGAGGCCCCTGGACCCCTGATGCCCAGCCTGAGACACTCAGCATGTCTTACTGCTCAGGTGAACACCAGGAACATGGCCCGTGGGAAGCAGGACTTAATGGTGATGGGCACGAGCAGTCATGTCACTGAGTGTACTGTACCGTGAAGCCACCACTGTGACACTTTCTGTGGGGAGACTCGAGCAATTGCTTGCTTTGCTCATAGGGAGCTGACAACAGATCAAATATTACCACCGAGGTCCACTTAACGAACCTTGTTTCTCTTGGGATGTTTTTAGGATTGTGAATGTGGGGTACTTTCAAGTGCATCGAAAACCCTTTCCCTAGCGGGAGAGACGACACACCACCCTGAAGCCCTAGAGCTCCCTGCACAGCCTGAGGCCAGGCAGACAGGTCAAGTCTCTTCTCCCCAGCAGGCTGCTCACATACATTGTAAGGAGGTAGGGGCCTTGTGCATCTATCAGTTTCAGGGACTTCCTGGAATTTGTGTGTTGTTGACTTCCCAAGTCTCCTGCCTTCCTCAAGGAGGGAATGCTTTAATTCACAGAGAATTGCCACTGGGCAGCTTCCCCCCATGGTGTCAACTTCTGTCACCTGTGTTTGTGAATTTACCTGGGCCATCTAGCCATAGGTCTCATGCTGTAAGAAAAGTTCATCTTTTGTTCATTCCAGGGCCATCATCTAAGATCAAGCCCCTGATGATTCAGGCTACTTCTTAAATCATTTCCCGTCTTCTCTTCATGAAGCTTCTCATAGACCACAGCAACACACAGACTCCACCGTCCACCCACCTCACCATCAGCCATCTATCTGTCCATCCGTCTGTCTACCCATCCATCCATTCACACTCCTGCATGTCAGCCTGTCTACCACTTAGCTGCCATCCATGTATCCACCATTTCCCCTTTGTCTCCCCATCCTTCCATGTATCCACATGTCCATTCCTCTGTCTATCCGCCCGTTCATCATTTATCCCTCTGTCTGTCCATCTGTCCATTCATCCACCTGCACATCCACGTTAGGAAATAAAAGGACAATAAAGGGTTGGAAGATTGGAGATTGGCTTGACAGTGGAGGTAGGTTTGGGGGTAACCTAAGAAAGGCTGGCAACATTCCAGTAGTTAGAATTTTTCAGACCAGGGATCTTTTAGGAGGAGGGAGTTGGGGGCAGGCTGTGTGAGTAGTCAGTGGCTCAGCTTCCTCTCTCTGAGGTATGCAGCGTTCAGGATGTCCCACAGGACAGGCTATTTGGCCAAATACCCTGTGCTTCTCTTGGAACCAGAACTTCAGGCTTGAGATGGTTTAAGATAGCTGTGTAGTGGTTCTGTCAGTCTGGCCTTCCTTCTTCATTTTTTTCTTTTCTCTTTTCCTTCCTCCCTCCTTCCCTCTCTTCCTTTTTTTTCTTTTTTTCCTTCCTTCCTTCCTTACATCCATTTATGATGTCCCTGCTTGAGTGACCAATTCTCTTGGTCCTTGATTCATCAGGTGTCTGTTGAACCCCTGCTACGCACCAGGTAGTGTGCTTGCCACAGGTTCAGACATGAACAAGTGGGACATTGTTCCTATCTTGAAGGAGCCTCCTGAAGAATCGAGGAAGCAAGGGCGCTGGTGCTCGCCTCATGCCGTGCTGGTTTGTTCTATAGTGTACAACCTCACACACCACGCTTATCGGGCTTCAATTTAGCTTTTCTCTGCCCTTCCCCATAGGGACTACAGCCTTTGACAAGAGTAAGTGTACACTGGAGGAAAAGAAACGGTCCGACTCTCCGGGGTCAGTGAGATAGTGGTTCTGAATTGATGCTGCTTCTGGGAGACCCCAAGAAGCATTGTGACCCTCCAGTTAAAGCCGGGGCTCATGGAGACCAGGTGATTAATGAAGAGTTGGGTGAAATCCAACTCACAGTAAGTTCAGTGGGTCCGAAACTCATCTTGTGATTATTTCCAATTGGGATAGATACACTTAGAAGTTGGCAGAATTCCCACACTGGTTCTCTTGACTGTGGAGTGAGGGTATTATAGTTAGGAGGTCTAAGGAAGCCTTTGGAGTTGACTCTACCAGAAAAAAAATAATGAATCAAAGACAATATCGCATTCCAGGAAGAACTGTAGAAATTTATGTAACCAACAACGATTGGGAAATTCAAGAGTGGCCAGTGCAGGAGACAGATGGCTCGTGCAGAATGACCGTTCACTATGGCAATTTAATCAAGCACTGACTCCTGTGTTAGAGCCTACGTCAGGCTCTATCCATTCCTCTGTAGACTGGGAGCAGCTGAGACTTCTTCCAGCTTTGTGGGTTGAACAACTGTTAGAATCTTGGACTTTCCATCGGGACAAGCCATTGTTGGACTAGTTGGGCCACAGTCTGTAAACCATTCTGATAAAGCATGCTCATACACACATGCATGCATGCGCACAGAGTTCTGTTTCTCTAGAGAACCCTGGCTATTACATATGCCAGCCATTGATGGACTAGTTGGACCACAACCTGTAAACTACTCTGATAAAGCATACACACGCACGCGCGCGCGCGCACACACACACACACACACAAACACACACATGCACATAGACACAGAGTTCTGTTTCTCTAGAGAACCCTGGCTAATACACACGTCAGCATCTGTTCATTGTGTTTATTTCACACATGAGCTCAGTGTTTCTGTGCATCTCCCATGTTCAGAGATTCTTTGCTCAGTTCGGTTTCTGAATGAATGAGTGAGTGAAGACTGTATGGCCCTATAAGGCTTGTCTTCCATACCAGTCCATAGAAACAGGATGCCAATTTGGAGATGCATGGTATGTAAGAGCCCACAGCAGAGTTTCAGCTAGTCAGGAGGTTATGGGATGGCTTTCTGGAAGAATCATTTCCCTGTGGCCTGGTGGACCAAGCCAGGCTTTCCCAGGTAAAGGATACTTCCTACTGGGGTCCCTTCTATGCTGTATTTTGAGGTGCCCTCAGCCCCGGGTTGATGCTAAATTGCACTGGATTGGGCACCTCCATAGACTCACATTTGCCCCCAGTAGGGAGTACCCATGGACAGTTCAGCAGCTGGCAAGACCCAAAAGGTGACTCTGGGTCCTGCTCTTACTTGGAAGTAGGTTTTGAGGATAGAATTAAGACTCTGCAGATGCCGTTGACCTGGATAATATCAGTGCTAAGTCTAAGGTCCCTGTTAGAGAAGAAAAGGGGGAGGCAGACTCTGTGAGGACAGTGGTGGGACCCAGAGTGACATACAGAGCAGCCCAAGGAAGCTGACCGAGGTTCAGAGCTGGAAGAGACTCAGCAAAGAGACTCATTCCCAAGAACTTCCTGCAGGAGCCATTGGAGGTACAGCTTCTGGTGTGGGCACAGTGCTTTTCCAGGGCAAGTCATCTGGCATATATATGGTCATTTGTTGTGGTGACCTAGGAGTACACTAACCTCTGTCAACTCAACCTTGGTTTTGCCATCTATAAAATGGGTTTCCTTAGTCTCCATTCCCTGAAGCCATTGGGGAGTAAATGGAGCCAACGGACAACTCCTCAGGCCACCTTGGTACAGAGCAGGCACGTGGGCATCGTCTGTGATAGTGAATGCCACAGATGGTGTATGGACATCGTCTGTAATGGTGAATGCCACAGCTGGTGTGTGGACATCGTCTGTAATGGTGAATGCCACAGCTGGCCCGTGAACATTGTCTGTGATGGTGAATGCCACAGCTGGCGCGTGGACATTGTCTGAGATAGTGAATGCCACAGCTGGCCCGTGGACATCGTCTGTGATGGTGAATGCCACAGCTGGTGTGTGGACATTGTCTGAGATAGTGAATGCCACAGCTGGCGCGTGGACATCGTCTGTGATGGTGAATGCCACAGCTGGCGCGTGGACATCGTCTGTGATAGTGAATGCTGCAGCCTAAAGCTCGGGTACCCCTTGATCTTACCACAGCAGAAAAAGTGGTAGGGGGTGGGGCTGGGGCGGCCATGGGAGGGGTCAGTTGTCTACTGGTACAGGCCAACACTCCCTACCTCCCCCGTCAGTCACTCTGACACCCCTCTCCACTGCAAGGGTGCCCTGATCATCCTTCTCTTCATCAATTCTCCAGAAGAGAGGGCTCTTTTTTCAAGGCCAGTGCTAGGGAGCAGCTATCAAAACACAGGCCTTGGTGATGAGTGCAGTTCTCTCTCTCTCTCTCTCTCTCTCTCTCACAGTGATTATCTGCTAAAAGTACCCTTCCCCATTTGTACCCAGGGTGAACTGAAGCCAGGATCAGCACCGTAGATCCCCTCTGTAGCCAGCACGCCAGCTCAGAGCAGACCTGCAACCTCCATTTTCCCCTCTTCCCTCCCCTCCACCGGTTCCCTGGCCTCTGCCCAACACCATTCTACTTTCCTCTTTCCGGAAGGCTTCCTTGACCCCTGGGTCCTTCAGCCACAACAGAGGTGGCACCGGTTGGAATCCAGGCGTGAAATTATGAAAGAATGGGGCCGCCACAGGCTGCGGGTGCGCTCTGGCCTCAGATGTGAAATTGCCATCTTTCCCTCCCCCCCTCGCACCGGCCTGTCGCATGCGGGGCGGAAAAGATTGTATTTATCACCTGTCAGGATCTGCCAGAACTGAGTTACGTGAGGCAGGACAGCATAAAATTATCATACACAAGCATGAAATTACAAAATCGCTCGGAACTGAACAACAAAATTATTTCATTTCGGAGGGAGGCCATTCCATTTTTTAGCCGTGACACCTTCACTGCCAAACTTTGAATTGAAATTGAGTGTGCGGGCCGCAGGATAGAGACAGCAATAACCAGAAGAAGCGTGTAAACTGGCCATGCAGACACGCTACATGCATGGCCCCGGAGCCTCCCTTGGAGCCACGCAACTAAGCAAGTGTCACACGTCCCCGTCGCTCAGATCGCCTCCCATGACCGAGAACAACTCAAGTCGATGTAGAGCCCAGGCCCAGTGTTGGGGCATTCCTGGGGAATTAGGAGACGCCTGTGCTCCGTGTCGTGGTGTTGACAGACAGAAGGCACATTGGCTGTGCACTCATGGGGGTAGGAGTTGGAACACTGGCTCCAGAATTCCTTAGCTGTGTGATGGTGATCTGGTTTCTGAACCTCTCTGAGTCTGTTTCATCACCTGTCCTGAAGTTGTGAGATCAAGACCCTCAGAGAGCCTGACATACGCTGTCTACGTGGGAATCATGTGGGCTGGGATGAAGGGGTGCCTGCCCTCTTTATCCACAAAGGTCCTATATCTTTTTGTTTTGTTTTGGGACAAGGTCTCGCTACATAGTGCTGCACTGTCCAGAACCTGCAGTCCTCCTCCTGGTCTGCCTCCCAGGTTAGGGTGCAAGTGTGAGTCACTGTGTCAGCTTCTGTCCCATTTTCCACTCAGCGTTTGTCAACAGACTTTCTGGAGATTAGACAAGAAGACCATGACAGGACCAAGACAGGCACAGGGTGCGGCTGAGTCCCGTCAATACTCCCAGGCTCTCCACTCTTCCTCGGCCACTCATGCCCGTGACCACCTGATGTCAAAACTCTCCCAACTGCAGGCAGGGTCTAGACCTTTGTGTTCTGCTGCCCGTGACACGCTGTCTGAAGAGGAGAGGCAGGAGCTGGTCTTGAGTCAAGTCCAGCAGACGCATAGGCTCCAGGGGAAAAGGCTGCTGCTGGCCCTGGGAGTCAAGAAGTGTTCGTTATGCAGCAGGCCCTGCTGATCTTAGAGCATGATCTCAGAGGTTCACCTCTGTGGACACCCCAAGGAACAAGAAAAGTCCTTGTGGCTCAGGGCTCCCTTCTTGAGTGTGGCACTTCTCTTGGTCACACCTTGGGCTCTAAGATCCACTGTAGGGTCAGCGTTGCCCCTGGAATCCAGGAACCAGTGTAGGAGGGGGAGGTTACTTATGGCATTCATTTTATTCTCCTGAAATAAAACTCAGACATTTTACATAAATATACAGATAATTTAAGAAGATCAATCTGACTGCAACACCAGGGAAGACTGAGATGAAAGCCATTCATACTGAAATAAGATCTACCCGATATGTAGGTTATTGAGACCGAGGCATGCTTGGGGCACGGGGTAAGCAAATGCTGTTGGTACCCACTTCTCAGGGAAGGTGAGTAACATCTTGGCCCATTAGGGCCAAATCTCACTCCCTCACCAGTTTGGGGGATAGTTTCAGATAAAACGAAATCCTACTGTCTCCTGCAAGTTTTTCTGCCACTGTGGTTTAGAAAAATCCCATGCAAGGAAAATCTGTGCAGGGAAGACTTGTATTTAAAGTCCAGGCTCTAGATGTCATGTGAGCCTTCCCACAGGGAACTTTGAATTCCCAAGAGCCCCCTCCCCGGCCATTCTTGGTGTGAGGCTATCCCAGTGTCCAGGGTTCCCAGTCTCACCTTCTCTGGTTCGAAGGACAGGATTGTCATTTGTGGTACAACTGATAGTTGAGGTGGGCTGGGTCTTCGGCATTGAGTGGTGTCTCTGATCTTACCTATCGACGCCACTAGCTCTCTGCCTTTAAGGAATGATGACCAACATTGTCTTATGCAAAGACAGAGGTCGAGTACCCTCTACTGGGCAGAGTGCCCACACTCCTGCGGAGAGATGGTCCCATATTCAGTACTTATCCTGAAAACCCTGGGTTTTCATTTCCAAGACCAGACATCAAGCGCCAACCATGCAGCTGCCATGGGCGCAGCAAGCCTTTTTCCTTGCAAAGTTCAGTTGCTCTGTCTCCAGCATGGACATCATTCCCGCTGTTTCCCTGTGTCCTAAGCCTCGCCCTAGGGAGCTGGACCTTGCTTATTGTGAAGTTTTCTCTTCTACCTCCACCCCTTTTGTCTGCCTCACCTCCCCTAGGCCCACTCTACCTTATGGATACAGAAAATTGACCATTTGGAAATGGGGTCCTTTCCAAGTAGTCCCCTGTTCCTGCCATAGCGAGGAAAGAGAGTCCTGTGTGAGGTGGGGCCTGAATGATGGGCTGGGCCAGCTGTAGAAGGGGACAGGTGTCCACTTGTGTAGGCCCAGCTCCTCTAGCTCCTCTCTTCAGTGACCTGACCTTGCTGTTTGGGGAAGACTAAGAAAGGGTGTCAGAACTCTGGCCTGGAGATGCCGTTGAGTGAGCCGAGCTCGGTGAGCTGTTGTGTGGACTTAGAAGATGACAAGGAGAGCGGGCAAAGAATAGCCGGCTTGTGAGGTTACTGAGCGTGGTTCCCTCAAAGATTCTCTGAAGTCCATTTTTGTGGTCTATTTCAATAAAAAATCTGAGATTCTTCTCACTTGGGGCTGAAGAATCAGCTGTAATTAAGAATAAATCAGTGTCATCGAGATGAAATCTTCTGGCAGTGTCTCCTCAGGGTTTGTAGGCAGAAGCCACAGTCCAGAGAAGGTCAAGGTTGATCTCAAGCTGGCAGATGAACTTGGAGATGTGTAAGAGCCTCCCACATGGTACTGGTTTTGAAGGCGTGAGGCAGACCTGGAAAAGGACAGTGATGCTGTGTGGGAATTTCTGAAGAAAGGCCAAGAGGCCATTGGTGAAGGTGGGAGCCTCAGTGGCAGTGGAGAGCACAGCATATTGAAAATGCTAAGACTGTGGGGTGACCACCTAGGACAGTGGCAGGGGTGGAGTAGAGCTGGCCTGACCCTATGAAATGAGCCTTGTGTGCTGTGAGGGGAAGAACTGGAGAGGTGAGGCTATCCAAGCCCTTTGGAGCCCAGACGATCACAGGTGAGTTCCAGATGTCGAACATCGAACTTTTTACTCTGTTGAAATTTGGTTTAGATTCAATCTGTTTATAATTGTTCTGGTTCCCCTCTCTTAGAATAAGAAAGTTCATGACTTATTTTGCATTTTAACGGGACCTACACATCATTAAGAGACTGTGGTTTTAAAGCATCATTGGGCTTCTAAAGTGTTGAACTACAGTTCGCATTGCGATCATAACATGAGATCTTGGGAACAAGGAAGTTATTGTTAAAGTGATATGTTCATGTCAAACTTGACAAGGGTGGAATGGCATCACTTTGGATTTGTTTTGTTTTTTTTCCTACATGAAATAAACCTGGACATAGTTGAGAAAAGGAAAACTCACTCAGCTGAGAAATTACCCCCAACAGATTGGGCTGTGTACATGTCTGTGGGGCATTGTATTGATTGCTAACTGATGTAGCAGAGCCCAGCCCACTGCCTGTTGTGCTGCTCCTGGGTGAGTCATCTTTGCCTACATAAAAAGCAAGCTGAGGAAGCTGTGGAGAGCAAGCCAGTAGGCAGCCCTTCTCCACAGCCTCGGCTTCAGTTCCTGCCTTCAGGTTCCTGCCTTGGTTTGCCTCAGCCATGGGCTGTGACCTGTGAGGCAAAGGAATCTGAAGGGAATTCAGATAAAACAGTGGCGCCTTCACCACCAGAGACACCAAGGCCACTCTATTCTGGGGCTCCAAGCGACAATTTGAGCTCTGAAAGCTGGTGGGAAGGGAGGGGTTTGCCCTTCCTCTCTGAGTCCTAACACACTGGAGTAACTATCCAGGGCTTCTCATCTTCCATGATATAGGTTGCAGCTCACAACTGGCCACACAGCTGTGTGTACACAGATGAGTCTTGACTTGACCATGAATAATAATGAGAATTATTATTTTCAGGACCCTTGCAAATCCTGCGTGTTCTGATGGCTTCTGGGTCCTGCATTGTGCTCAGTATGTTATATGCCTAGCCGCAGGATCTGGTCACCTGTCCCTTATCTGGGCCCTTGCCTGTCACTGGCTGAGGGTCTGACTGAAGCCAAATGGGGAGCAACATGTGACTGAGTCCTGGATATTGTGTTCTGGATGCAGCTAGCGGCCACCCAGGTGCACATTCGGGCTCCCAGGCAGCTTTCCGGTACTGTAACAGAGAACCCAAAGCAGGTTGCTTGTGCAGAAAAGAGGTTGATTTAGCTTGCTGCTTCAGAAGTTCAACTTCCAGGACTGGGTGACCTAACCACAATGATATTTATCATATCATATCTGGTTGTGGGGGACAACCAGGATGAGTGTAGGGCTCAAGAGGTCGAGACACAAAGTAAGAAATACCCCAGTGACCTGAGGAACTCTTGCCAGGCCCCATCTTTGAATGTTTTTGTATGTGTGCTGTTTGTTTGTTTGTGTGTGTGTGTGTGTAAGTACGTATGTTCATGTATGTTTGTGTGTATGTGTGTTTAAATATGTGTATGTGTTTGAGTGTGTGAATGTTTGAGTATTGTGTTCCTGTGTGTGTTTCTATGTTTGTGTGTATGTGTGTATGTATGTGCACACACACACGTGTCTATGCATTTCTGCATGTAGGCTTGAGGCTGAGGCTGGGAGCTATCCTCCATCACTTGATACTTCATTCATTGTAATAGTATCTTTTGGTTGAACCCAAAGCTTGTCAATAACTGCTTGTCTCTCTAGCCAGATTGCTCCAGGGCTTCTGTCTCTGTCTCCCGAGTGCTGAGATTGTAAGTGGGCACCATGCTGATCAAATACGTATGTGTGTTCTGCGAATCTAACTCTGGTCCACTTTGCCAGCTGAGTTGTCACCACCCCAACCTTTGGTCCTTCTCTCTAACCTCTCCAAGGCACCTGCTAATGCTGTCCCTGAGGATCCCTCAATGCCAGCAGCTGTGGTTGGTGGCCCAGACTGAAGTGGCTTCAACAGGAGCACTGGTTTCATGGGCATCGTCCTTGCTTGTGGTTTCTGGAGACATGGAGGTCACCATGCTGCTGACAGACAGGTGCGGCATCAGATGTGGGGAATGCAGCCCTCCTCTCCGCTTGCTGCTCAGGGTTGAGGCCATATTCCTCAAATGCCCTGGGACCCCAAAATAAGGCCCCATCTCCCTCTACGGCCTTTTTCTCTCCAATCATCCCATCCCCCCTTTTCTGTGCTCCACACAGGAGCTCCCAGTTTCCTGCAAGCCTCAGAAGTATTTCCTTGAACACCAAGAACATAGGAGCCTTTTTCTGTCTGGAAGAACAAGATCATGACAGAGCACTTATGGGACCAATTCCCTTCTGCAAGGTGGAATTAAGGACCAACTGCATTCCAGAGCTCTGCCAGGTTCTGGTGTACGAGGTGAGTAAGCCTCTGGCCTCCCTCTGCTTGGGTCTTCTGGTTGGGGAAGCAGGGAGGAGCTGCTAGAAGTCTCTCCTCTACCTTCCCATCAGCCCTTTGCTCCACAGGAGGCCAGAACAGAGTCCCCTCAAAAGTATCCGTATTCATACAAACATGCACTAGACCATGTGAATCTTCAGAGCACGGTGCCATGCCACATGTACTGCCTGCTGTCACACTCAGCACTTCTCTCCACACTTAAAACCAGATCCAGAACATTCTGTCACGCCAACACGTCCTCTGCATCTCACTGCACTAAAGGGTGATAGGTGACCTGTGTTTTAATCTCAACTCCTGAACAATCCTGGACAAATTAGCTAACCTCTCTGGGCTTCGGTTTGCAATGGAATCCACCTCACGGGGTTGACTAAGAGAGCCATTTCCAGCTATGAATACTGAATACATTGGAGGTCAGCCATTCCCAGCTATGAGTACTGGATACATTGGAGGTCAGGCCCCTTTTGAGCTGTTTTGACTCTGTTTATCCCAGGTGTGTGCAGGGGCTGGTAACAGGATCTGACACACTGAGTGCGTGCCATGCTGGTCCCAAGCTGGACAAGTTCATATGCTAGACTCCTTGAGTCATTGGAGCTCCCCAAGTTGTGGTCACAGATGGAGAACAGCACACAGCAGTGAAGATGCTTGCCCAAAGCAGAAGCGCTGAGACAGGAACCCAACTTCAGCACCCCAAAACCCCGACTCTTAGTCCTCCATCACACTTACCTCAATCCATTCTGTAAATATATGTTTTCCTGACTGTCCTCACAATATGGCGGCCCTCTCAAGACTTCACAAGGCAGATCACGAGTGGCTTCCTCTGCGTCTGCTTTTATTGATCACACATTGATAGAGGGCACCGGAAGCTGCGGTTCCATGTGGGGAGAATCAGTGCTGTCCCTCCCATCTGTCTCACCTCATCTGACTGTCACTGTTCCCATTTTATAGATGAGGAGATGGCAGCTCTCAGGGGTAAATATTTTGTCTCAAATCATTTAACATGTAGTTGATGGAGCAGACATGAGCTTGGCGTGTGCCTGCTGTATTTGTCTGTCCCATGCCTCATACTTCTCTTCCCTTTTTCCCTCCCCTTCCCTTCTCCCTTTCTTCCATCTCTCTACTTCCATCTCCTTATCCACCTTTTTTCTCCCCATTCTTCCTCTCCCCACCTCCTTCCCTTTTCGGTTGTAACATGAGTAAGGATCAGTCCCTTCTCTGCTGCCATAATAACCAAGGCAACTTCTAGCAGCAGGAGTCAGTTTGGCTTATGGTCCCGGGAGCCCAAGAGTCTGCCGTGGTGGGTAGCACGGCAGCATCCAGGCACGGAAGCAGGCGTGGAGGCTGGAGCAGAACCTGAGAACTCACATCTAAAAAAATAGTAAATCATAAAGAATTTTATTTCATAGTAATTCTTTGGTTTATTGTAATTATACTATTTATTATAACAATATCAAATCTATATATTAATGTGGCTATATCCTTGCTTATTTTTACTGAAAGAATTAGCTCATGGCTGAATATTTGATGCCGCCAATCTATAGAACCTTTGGTTGGTGCTTTTTCTTCTTCAAATTGGTGGATATTTTTTCTTTTATTTTGAAGATTATAAAATAAATGTATCATTTCTCCCTTCCCTTTCCTCCCCCCGATGTCTCCCATGTACCGCTCTCTACTCACTCAAATCCACCACCACTTTCATTGCTGTTGCATGCATATACGCACATGTAAATGTCTGTGTGTGTGTGCATGAATATATTCCTAAATACAGCTAGCTCAGTCTGTATAATGTTCCTTGTATGAACTTCAGGCCTGAGCATTTGGTATTGGACACCAGCTGCTGCGCTCTTCCCTGAGGACAGCCATTTCTTCTGCTCTCAGCCTTCCTTTTTGCCTCTAGTTGTCTGTGTGGAGCTGAAACCTGTGTTGTCCACTTTGTCTGTCTGTTGTTGTTGTTCTTGTTCAGCCAATGTATGGGCAGTCATGTTTATGAGATTTTACAGACACAACATCTCACATTGCTCGGAGACGCAACTCACAGCAAAGTCCCCAATCCTCCGGCTCTTACACTCTTTTTGCCCCATCTTCCGCAATGTTCTCTGAGCCTTGGGTATGGGGGTGTTTTGTATATGTATCCATTGGAACTTTTGCAAGTCTGCATTTTGATTGGCTGTGATTTTCTGTAATGGTCTCTGTAGTAGCTTGTACTTTTTAAAAATTGATTTTTATTGAGCTCTACATTTTT
The DNA here is from genome assembly GCF_950005125.1 of Chionomys nivalis. Classification (NCBI taxonomy): domain Eukaryota; kingdom Metazoa; phylum Chordata; class Mammalia; order Rodentia; family Cricetidae; genus Chionomys; species Chionomys nivalis. Next base: position 125,992,854 of record NC_080088.1, on the reverse strand, counting down.
GTCTGCTCCCCATCCTGCCTCTCCCCTCCCCTTCAACCCTCCCCCAAAGTCCCCATGCTCCAAATTTACTGAGAAGAGCTTGTCTTTTTCTACTTCCAATGTAGATTAGATTTATATGTTTTTCTTAGGGTCCTCATTGTTGTCTAAGTTCTCTGAGATTGTGATTTGTGGGCTGATTTTCTTTGCTTTATGTTTAAAACCACTTATGAGTGTTAGTACATGTGATAATTGGATTTCTGTGTCTAAATGATGTTTTCTAGCTCCATCCATTTTCCTGCAAAATTCAAGACATCATTATTTTTTTCTGCTGTATAGTACTCCATTTTGTAAATGTACCACATTTTCCTTATCCATTCTTAGGTCGGGGGCATTTAGGTTGTTTCCAGGTTTTGGCTATGACAAACAATGCTGCTATAAACATAGTTGAGCACATGTCCTTGTGGCATGGTTGAGCATCCTTTGGATATATACCCAAAAGTGGTATTATTGGGTCTTGAGGAAGGTTGTTTCCTAATTTTCTGAGAAATCGCCACACTGACATCCAAAAGGACTATATGAGCTTGTATTCCCACCAGCAATGCAGGAGTGTTCCCTTAACCCCACAACCTCTCCAGCATAAGTTGTCATCAGTGTTTTTGATCTTGGCCATTCTCTGAGATGGAATCTCAGAGTTGTTTTGATTTGCATTTCTCTGATGCCTAAGGATGTTGAACATTTCCTTAAGTGCCTTTCAGCCATTTTAGATTCCTCTGTTGAGAGTTCTCTATTTAGGTATGTACTCCATTTTTTTATTGGATTATTTGTTTTTTTTGATGATCAATTTCTTGAGTTCTTTGTATATTTTGGAGATCAGACCTTTGTCTGATGTGGGGTTAGTGAAGATCTTTTTCTATTCTGTAGGCTGTCATTTTGTCTTGTTGACCATGTCCTTTGCTTTACAGAAACTTCTCAGTTTCAAGAGGTCCCACCTATTAATTGTTTCTCTCAGTGTCTGTGCTGCTGGGGTTCTATTTAGGAAGTGGTTCCCTGTGCCAATGCATTCAAGTGTACTTTCCACTTCCTCTTCTATAAGGGTCAGTGTGGCTGGCTTTATGTTGAGGTCTTTGATCCATTTGGACTTGAGTTTTGTGCATGGTGATAGATATGGGTTTATTTTCATTCTTCTGCATGTTGATATCCAGTTATGCCAGCACCATTTGTTAAATGTGCTTTCTTTTTTCCATTTAATATTTTTTGCTTCTTTGTCAAAAATCAGGTGCTTGAAGGTGTGTGGATTGATATCTGGGTCTTCGATTCGGTTCCATTAGTGCTCCTGTCTGTTCTTATGCCAATATCATGCTGTTTTCAGTACTGTAGCTCTGTATTAGAGTTTGAAGTCAGGGATTGTGATACCTCCAGAAGTACTTTTATTGTACAGGATTGTTTTGGCTATCCTGGGTTTTTTTGCTTTTCCATATGAAGTTGAGTACTATTCTTTTGAGGTCTGTGAAGAATTTTGCTGGGATTTTGATGGGTATTGCATTAAATCTGTAGATTGCTTTTGGTACGATTGCCATCTTTACTATGTTAATTCTACCTGCCAGCCAACATCAAACTAAATGGAAACTCCCAGTGATTCCACTGAAATTAGGAATGAGACAAGGTTGTCCACTCTCTCCATATCTTTCAATATAGTTCTTGAGGTCCTATCCAGAGCAATAAAACGACAAAATCAGATTAAAGGGATACAAATTGAAAAAGAAGAAATCAAACTCTCACTATTTGTGGATGGTATGATAGCTTACATAAGCGGCCCCAAATATTCTACCAAGGAACTTCTACAACTCATAAACACTTTCAGTAATGTAGCAGGATACAAGAGAAACAACACCCTTCATGGTAGCTTGTATCTTTAAGCACAAGCAGGAAGCAGAGAGAGCCCTCAGTATTGTGATTGTGCAAAGTTTTGAACCTCAAAGCCCACCCCATGTAAATCTTCTTACTACAAGTCTGTACTTGTATGAACCCTCCAAAAGCACCATGAATTGGGGACCAGATGTTCAAATGCCTGAGACAATAGGAGGCACCACAGGGAGATTGCTCATAAGGCAGAACATCATAGTAGGCACACCCCTGCCCTAACTTGCGTTCTCCCACAGAACACACACCCAAAACTGTTTAAACAAAATTTAAAATGTGACCCCTCAATGCCTCCCCACTGAGTTTCATACTTCCCACAAACCAAGCACCTTCCTCCTGGCCACCAAGAACCACAGCTTTCCATCACCACAAAAAGCCTAGAATCCAGCATGGTTCTAGAGACAGCAGGCAGAAGATCCTGGGCATGGAAATACTTGCTAGAGTGGGGAAAAAGGGGGAGTAAGTTTTGCAAAGAGCTGCAAATGCATCCAGCCACAGGGACAGTGGCAGTAGGGACACTAGATAGTAAAGTGTCTGGGGCTAGGAAGGGTCAAAGGTCCTTCAGAATCCCGGGGATGGAACAAGGACCTAAACTTTGGTTCCCTGCCGGAGCCATACTTGCATAAGAGCAGCAATGGACTGGTACCAGGCTCCTGGGGGTCAAGGTTAGGGCCTGGGGCTTGTAAATTTCCTGAAGAAGCTGTGGCCAGATGTGCTAGACACTGACATGTGAAATTGCTTTGGGGATTTGAAGCCCTGAAACTGTTAATAAAATCAACCTTGGATCAGGGGTTGGAGTCAGCAACTAGTTGACAGGAATTCGCTATAGAGAGTATAGAGGAAGGAGCCAGGATTAGGGATAGAGATGTACAGGACAAAGCAGGAGGGACTTGGAGTTTCATGGGATTTTTTTGGGTTGGGGACAGCTGGAGAGATGCTCTCTTGATGGTCCTCAGCCAGAAAGGAAGGTCAGCTGGTCACTTCTTGGCCTCTTTGAGTTACAACTATTCACTCCAACATCTGACTCCTGGCTCTTTATTGGTAGATAGAATCATAAAGACTTAGTTAAAAACAACATGAAATGCTCACTGTACCAGCATGGCCTTGCAAAAGGGAAACAAGAGGGTCCCTGCTTTTCTGATGGTTCTGCCCCCTACTGAACCTGCTGGCTTGTTTCCTTCTTCCCCTTGTAAGGACGTTGGGGGAACTATGGCAGACTTGCTGGCTTGGGCTGTCATTCCTTGATTCCATCGCAACTGCAGCTTTTGACTACTTTTCTCATCCCCATCTTCCTGCTTAGAATCCAACAATGATATTTTGTGAAGCTCATTGGCTATTGGAATAGTCTAGAACATTTGGTAAGTTGAATTTGGATACCATTTCACAGGCAGGAAACCAAGGCTCAAAGAGCTTCAGAGCTACTCACAAGGTGATTCTCCAGAGCAATGTCCTCATTGCCTTTCTTTAAGCTTCCCTGTCTATGGTGGATAGTCAGGATAGTGCCCTACTTTTATTTAGCCTATGTTCCCTCCTCTGATCCTCACTACCATTCAAAGAATTCTCTCTGAAAGGGAATGAGTCTTTGCTCTAACTAGCATTTCCATGGCTCCCTCATCCTTGCAGGTTCCAGCTGGAACTTCATCCTAGGGCCTGATAAGTCTCCTGCACTCCAGCTCTGTCCCCTCGTGTGTCTAGCTTCTCTATCTGACCACTCTCACGCAGGCACCTAAGAGTGCAGACATCGATGCCTCCTCATCTGGCATCTGTTGTCCCTTTGACTCCTCCTCAGTGTCTGGACAGGCATTCGGGCCTTTCCTTCCCTGCTTTCCCATGTGGAGCTCTGTCTAATTCTAGCGCTGTGTGGGATAGAAATGTGGGCCTGGGGTGGAAGGAGGCTGCAAGAAGGACCAGAGATGCTGGAGGGTGAGAAAAGGGGAGAGAAAGGAGCAAGGGAGGAGGAGGGGGGGATGTTGAGGTGGGGAGGGGAGAGGAGGGGAGGAAGAGGGCTGAAGAAATAAGGGAACTTCGGTGCTCTCTCATGGACAGAGACTTCGGGCCTTTTACTTTCAGTTTTGTATCTTAGAATTGATTTTTCAAAGCCCATTAACAAATACAGTTTCCCCCAGAGCAGTCAGCCGTGAGAAAGCCCGTCAGCTCTGAGCAGGTGGCCTTGGCTACGAATCTTGTTCAAGATCAGCTGGCTAAGACCCTGCCTACCTTCCTCTGGATGGAGAGACACCCACCACCCGGGAAGGAGGCAAGATGTTACCTGTCTGCAGGATCCCGAGTCCTAACTGAATCTGGCCAGTGCCAGTGGGACCTTAAACCTGTCAAGGATCTGATTAATGATACAGCGAAGCTATCACGGATGGCCCAGGACAGACAGGGGTGAGGTCGTTATAGCACTTCCTTTCGTGTCCCTCAGCGAGCCATGGAGAGGAGAGTGCTGGGCAACAGGACATCTTACTCCGACTGCTGGCTTGAGTTATCCTGAGCTCCTCACACGTGCCTCCCTCTCTGTGCCTCCCCCCACCCTAGTGTATATGCTACTGAGGATTAAATCTAAGGATACAGGTTTTGAGACAGACTTCATCTAAGTTTCACAAGCTGGACTTGAACTCACCTTTTAGTCCAGGCAGTCCTCCTGCTTCAGTCTAGCAGGTACCTGCGACAATAGACGTGCACCTTATGCCCCTACAAACGAACTTCTCATTCGAAGCTTGGCATGGGCATAGTGAGTGGGGTTCTGAATGACTCCCCAATTTATACCATCGACATCTCTGAGACCTGGTTAGAAGTGCAAATTAATTTGGGGATTCCTTAAAAACTTTTTTTTTTTTTTGGTTTTTCAAGACAGGGTTTCTCTGTGGTTTTGGTTCCTGTCCTGGAACTCCCTTTGTAGACCAGGCTGGCCTCGAACTCACAGAGATCCGCCTGCCTCTGCCTACCGAGTGCTGGGATTAAAGGCGTGCACCACCACAGCCCGGCCCTTAAAAACTTTTGAATCAGCATCTTGGGGTGGGGCTGAAGATCTACTTCCATCAGCAGATGGCAGATGCAGGCTCAGAGTGGGAGTTGGTGACTGGAGGATGATTCTGCTCCTACCGAGTGGGTCCTGCTCCTTGCTGGCTGTGTCTCGGTCTAAGTCTCCTAGCCTCTCTGGTGTCTCTGGTCACCTGTCACATATGAGAGTGTAGGGGGAATGCCAGAGTAGGTCTGTGCCTTCCCTGTCCCTGAAAGACACACTGTCTCGTATCTGTGGGTGGCAGCTACCTGGCTGATCTCAGGTAGAGAAACAGATGGCAGTCAATGTCAGAGCATCGTTTCTCAGACACCAGTGGGCACTGGGACCACCCCAGGGTGAGGCAGAAACTGACAGTTTGTGCGTTTGTACCAAGTTCTCAGGAAGACTCACTGGCTGTGGTCATGCCTGGAGTAGGGTCTAGGTGAGCTCCAGGGCTCACGGTGGCTTGGGGGTGAGTTGGAGACGCAGGTGGACCAGGGCCTAAGGTAATGGCATCCATCGTGTCCTGGAGATGTGAGTTGTATCCCTTACTATATCCCTGCTTTTGAATTTCTTCTCTGCAGTGGATCCTTGGGCCTCCAGGCAGGTCCCAGGTCAGCTCAGGAGAACCATGTACCAGTTGGTAGATGTTTGGTGCTGCTGTGCTTGGGACCATGGATCCGCCAGTGTCTAGAACAAGCAAGACCACAGAGGACATGACAGGAATTGGGATGGGGGTCAGCTGACAAGGGTGGAAAGTGTGACCACTGCTGTTCAGACCATTGTCTCTGGTGTGAGTGCCAGACCCAGCTGAGGGCCTTGCCATACCTACCTGTAAATGGCCAGGTCTTGCAGGGCTACCCCTTGGTTCAAATGCTCTCAGGGAACCAACCAGCTGCTCTTGTGAGTGGGCTGGGTACTTACCCAGCAAGCCCCAAGCCAACCCAGTTTCAGTGCCTGGCCATACCCACTGTCCTGGTAGCCCTTGTGGATGTCAAGGTCCTCTCCCCTTCCAAGAGTACATGACGACTGAGGAGAGGAGGGGGCAGATACACTCTTTGCAGAATGAACAAAGACCATGTCTGGGGGGGAGACAGAATTTCTCTTAGCTTCTTCCTCTGACATGCATGTGTGCACATGCATACACACACACACACACACACACACACACACCACTGTCAGCCCCAGCCCATAAGTCACCATCAGTCAATCCCTTCTTGCTTGCTGTTTGCAGACAGAGTTCCCACAGCTGTTCTGGGAAGTGGGAGTTGCTGGGGGGAAGCAGCTGAGGTGGAGGAGGGGGCTGGGAATAAGGGAAGGTAGAGGGTCCCTCAAAGAGTTAAAGCCTCTCCTCTCCAGCCTGCAGTTCCAGCCTCCCCACCCCCCCACCCCCCTCGATCCAGCCAAACAACAGCTTGACATTTTCCATCCTTCACCGGGAAGACAAAGACTGCAAGATATTCCCATGATCCCTTTCTGCATGCCTAACCGTGAGTTCAGGTGCCGTAGCGTTTGCCCCGTGCCGGCCCCATCAACATGAAGGGCGAACTCATCCCTTCTGCAGCCTCCTCGCGCCCCTTCTTGATTAATTGGCTGACTGCTACGCGGGCTGAATACCCAATGCTTCCCTTCCCCGGTCTTCCTTCACAGGTTTTTTTTCCTCTTTCTTTGCTCCATTTACATATACTTTATATTCCATAATTTTCACCCAAAAAGAAAAAAATAGAGAGGGAGAGAGAAAGAGCGGGCCCATCTCAGTAATTTGATGTAATGACGGCGTGTCACCAAAAAGAGGAATTAGAAAAACCTGCAGGTACTTAATTCATTCTTGTTTTTTTTTTCCAAGTAGATCTTTCTGAGAAGAACATTAATATTCATGGGCAAGAGAAAAGTATACTCAATAGAAAATTCTGGATTTTTTAGGGGAGGGAGGCAACTAAACTCGATGCATTTTTAAGCGCCATTATTTAACTAATAGGGCCGAAGTTCCCTGATCTGCACCTCCCCTTCAGTGGAAATAAGCAGGCTTTTCTGGAGCCTCTGCGGGCGCACACCCACACTGTTGAGACTGCAGAGCTGGGCTTGTTTTCCTTCCTCCCCAGAAGGAAGGTACTAAGGAACAAACACACAAATGAAGGCTCCTTTTCAGAGGTCCCAGGCTGGAGGGGACTCCCTAGCACATCTGCAGGCTGCGTTTGGTGGCCTCTGTAGGCGAAGCCGCCTCCAGGGCTCTCAGCAAACCTCTTCCTGACAACTTGGATTCAGTTTTTGTGCAGCTGATTATCAGGGCCAGGATGACCTAACCAGAAAAGTTAGCGATGACTCAGGAGGAAGGTGACCCAAGCTCGGAGAGAGGTGCAGAGCAGAATGGGAACTGGGTGGGGGCAGATTCTCCCCACATAGGCCATTCCAGACTCTCCAGGTGCTTGGCAGTTCTGGGCACGGTGGTGTCTGTTGGGCCTGTGACTTCACTAGTCCAGGGGAAAATGCTCACTTCTACCTCGCCCAACAAGAGTATAAACACTGAATCAGTGGCCCCAGTTGTGGTAACAACCGTGAAGTGTGGCGTGGCGTGGCCTGTGAAAAAAACACTATTCGTTAATAATAGTCATAAACTTTAGCACAAGATTCATTTTCTTAAGGTCAAATCCCCATATAATGGGGTGCTCAAACCATCAGGAGGATGGCCTGCATGGGCCCGTTCCGTCTGGACCATTTCAGCAGTTGAGAGGACCTCTGTCCTCCCTGAAGACGGTTGCCTTCTGACTTTGAGCAACATACAATGTCAGATACGTGTGTTTTTTATGGCCATGGAACTTTATATTCTTTCTTTTAGTAAAATATTAAATGTTGAGATTAATCCATGTCATCAATATAGCTTTTTAAAAATGAGTGCTCTCTCTCTCTCTCTCTCTCTCTCTCTCTCTCTCTCTCTCTCTCTCTCTCTCTCTCTTTCTCTCTCCCTGTAACCCAGACTTTGAATCTTCCTGCTTCTATCTCTTCAACAGCTGGAACTTGAGGCTCATGCCACCACCCCTGACTCTGTCATTGATATTTTGAAATGTGGGGTGCTGCTGCAGCTTGGGACCACACTGGAATCTGGCTCTCCTGGGCATGGGGATTGGGATGGAGCTATCTGACTCTCATGAATCAACTGGCAGTACAGCTCCTGGGCACCTCTGAGGAGGTGAACCCTCACTGCTCCTTGGGAGGCCTGGAGACATTGCCCACTGTGAGCTGGAGCTGTCTGACATCTTTGAGGTGACTATACCAGCTCACACACCGCCAACGAAGCCTGGGGCCTCAGTACTCAGCATTTTTGGAATTCTCGTTCCATGACTTTGAGCCCCTTTGGTCAGATGTGAGAGAGACAGGAGGAAACCCTGGCAGAGGCGGACAGGCGGGAAGGTACAAAATGATTTGAGTTCCACCTGAGAACGATACGGAAAAAAGATAAGGGAGGAGAGGAGGGGGGGGAGTGAGAGAGGGGGAGGAGGGGGGGGAGGAGTGAGAGAGGGGGAGGAGAGGGGGTAGAGAAGGAAGAGAGAGATGTAAAGGAAGATGGGTTAAGCTGAGAAAGGAGTGGGGTGATGTTAACTCAGGCCAGTGGAAGAGAGGCAAGGAGGCAGGCAGAAGCAGAGGCAGCTGGGGGGCTGGCCCAGGGAGGAGGGCATGCAGAAATGGGTCTCTTGGTATTTTTTTTTTGAAACATGGCCTTTAAAAAAAGTGCTTCTTGGTATTTTTATGTTTATATGTTTTAACTCAAGCTCGGACTCATGGAAAATGCATGAGGAATAAGTGGTGGCTCGGAATGTTTTATACATGACCGGGGAGTTGCAGGATGCGGAGGTGGCGGAGGGAGACAGAGAGGGTGTGGATGCATACTGCTAGGTTCTCCTCCCACAGGGCTCAGAGTGGGCAGGGCAGATGCCTGCAGACTGTTCTCAAGGTCACGTGGAAGGTGACAGGGTAGTGTACCAGCACTGTATCTCAGTTCCACCAACTTCAGGCAGGACTTTAGGTATTTGGAGTGAACTTTTGAGTCTTAGTTTCCCCCTCTGCACCGGGGGGGGGGGGGCTTGTAGTTAAGATTTGGGGAGAGGTTGTTCTGTTGAGGAATCAGGGGAAGCCTTCCCTGCTCTCTCTCCCCCTCCCATCATTGCTACCAACCCAGGAAAGCAGAGGTTCAGGAAGCCACACCCTCCAGCCCATCATCCTGCTTCCCCTTAGCAGTAAAGGAGTCTTCCCCTAGAGAGGAGGCTTCTGAGCTACTGGAACAGGACCCCAGTGTGCTGTGCCACACGCACAGGTGGCCCTTGCCCCCACTGCATTTGTCCTTCACCAAAGACGGGCTGAAGATATGGCTCAGTTAATAGATTGCTTGGCTAGAATACATGAAGCCTTGAGTTGGATCACCTGCATCATATAAAGCAGGTGTGTGGTAGGGAGGCAGGAGGATCAGAAATTCAAGGTCATTCTTAGCTGAGTAGCAAGCTCTAGGCCAGCCTGGGACACTCAAGAGTCTGTCTCAAGAAAGCAAAACACAACAAAATAACAATAATAATAATGGTCAGTCTGTTTACAGGGAGGGAAGTGCAGCCCTCTGTGACAGTCTCATGGATAGCAGTGCATCTCCCAGGGGGAAGGCGTGTGTGTGTGGCGTGTGTGTGTGTGTGTGTGTGTATGGGATTTATTAGAATGACTTACAGGCTGCTGTCCAACTAATCCAACAATGGCTGGATATGAAAAGAAAAGTCCCATTATTCAGTAGTTGCTCAGTCCACAAGGCTGGGTGTCTCAGTTGGTCTTCAGTAGTGGCTGGAATCCTAAAGTTGTCTCTAAAGCCAGTGAAGGAATGGGTTTGCCTGCAAGGTGAGAACCAGCAGGCAAAGAGGAGCCTTCACGGCCTCTTGATCAGCTGCTGCCTTCCGGTTCCTGCCCTGTTTGAGTTTCTGTCCTGACTTCCCTTCATGATGTCAGCTGTAAGGTAAAATAAACTCTTTCCTCCCCCAGTTGCTTTTGGCTATGGTTTCATCACAGCAACAGAAGCTCTAAGACGCAGACCTTCCTGCTCCTGCAGTGACCCTGGCATCTGGCCCAGGTGTTGGGATGATGGGCTTTGGCTTTAAGAACCTTGGCTCTGTGGAATCTTCTCCCTGGGGGCCCTGGGACTTCGGACTCACTCAAATCGGTTATGTGTTCTGACCTCTATGTTGAGGCCATCTAGGAGGCTGCCTATCTGTGTCCCTGGAGCCATTTCACCCTCCCAACTCTCTGGGAGGGCTTCAGGGAAACTCAGACGATGACCTCAGCCTCAGAGAACCCAGGCTCCAACATTATGTTCATGGCCAAGGTAGACCCAGGCTTCTAGAACTCTCCCTGTAGGAACTAAATCTTGTCTCCACAAGGTCGATGCAGGCTTTAGTGGGAGCTGGCTCAGGAGGGGAGATCCAGGCCTCTCCAACTCTCCACCACCATATTCCCCAGAGTTCACAGTGTCTCTCACTGGCACAGGTCACACGAGGTGGAGGAGCCATGCAGTGAGGACCTGGGAAACCTCTTCTCTGTTCTGGGCTCCTGTGGGACCCTGGGTGGGTAGCTGGCCCTCTCTAGGCCTCAGTTTCTTCATCTGCAGACTGAGGTCTCCAAGGTTCCTTCAGTTCACAGTTAGGGGTTCTGAATTCTGGAGATGCTGTCTTGTGATGCACGAGAAAGAGATAATACACACCATATTACTGGCAGGAAGCTGTGCAGAGACATCTCCCTGCCCTCCCGCATTACAGTTTATTTTCCTGGCTCACGTATTCCTTACCTGAAATTAAAAAAAAACCTACACAGTATTTGTCTCTCAGAGAAGGCATCACTCCTGCACATTTGTGTGTCTGTGTGTGTGTGTGAAAAATACAAAGAAATTAGTGGGAAAGAGACAAAGACTGACTCTTACTTGACTGATATTAGTTGAGCACCTACTGTGTGCCCTTTGATACAGAGAAGCTAGTATGTTACCTGCCAGATAGAGTGTTTATATGTAGAAGTGTGTGTGTGTATAGTGTGTATGTATATATGTATGTATGTGTGTGTAGTATGTGTATGTGTGTATGTGTATGGTATGTGTATATGTGTGGTGTGTATGTATTGTATGTATGTGTATGTGTGTGTGCATGTGTGTGTATGTTTGTGTATGTTTGTGTGGTGTATGCGTGTGTGTATATGTGTGTATGTGTGTATATTGTATGTGTGTGTAGTATGTGTATTTGCATGTGTGTATAAGTGTGTGTGTAGGTTTTTGTGTATGTGTATGAATTTTTGTGTGTAGTATGTGTGTATGTGTGTGTGTATGTGTGTAGGCTGGGTATCGTTACTCAGGTACACTGTCCACTCTGTTTTCCACACAGGTCTTCTCACTGGCCAAGGACTTAGAAGGACTTTAGGCTGTCTGGTCAGCGAGCTCCAGGTATTCAGATGTCCCCACTTCCCCAGCTGGGATTACACACCCAGGACACCACACTCTCAGTTTCCTACATGGCCTCTCGGGGTGGAACTCAGCCCCTCCTACACATGCGGCAGGTACCTTTACTGACCGAGCCCCTCGTACACGCGCGGCAGGTACCTTTACTGACCGAGCCCCTCGTACACGTGCGGCAGGTACCTTTACTGACCGAGCCCCTCGTACACGTGCGGCAGGTACCTTTACTGACCGAGCCATCTCACCACTGCTCTCACTTTTCCAAAGCAGCTGCTCCAACTTCTGAACTAAACACTTGGTCATAATTTGATGCGGCCCCAGATAGTCCCGCCAGCTCATTTCCAGGAGGAAATGAGTTTATTTTGTGAATTTGCTTTATCTTCAGAGTTAAGTAGTTTCTCCATCAGAAGACGGGTTTGGGGCTGAACCCCACATCTTCCGAGCTTGTCTCCAAACCTGGGTGTTCAGAGACGGTTGCTCTTTAGCCCTGACCAGTCCTTTCAAACCTGAAGCCATGGGGCTGGATTCCTCTTCCCTGGACAACACCTCCCAGCTCTGCCCTGTGTGGTTTTGTCTTCCTTTCTTTCTGAACACTGTGGTGCAGATTAGGAAAGACATTGATGGTACTGATGTGCGTGAGGGTGTCCAGAGTCCCTCTGTAAATGTGATGCGATCACTGACCACTTTCCTGTGCTTTCCAACTGGGGGTCTTCAGAACAGAATGCTACGGGCAGAGACTTGGAGGGACAAGGTGGGTGGGGAGGTCCTACAGGGTGTGTGGGGAGGTCCTACAGGGTGGGACATGAGGAAGAACTTGATGGCTTTTTCTAGAACTGGGAGAAACAGCTTCCTCACCTTATGGTGATCTTGGTGTTCTTTATCGCTGTCTGTCCCTCTGTCTGTATCAAAGGTGCTCTTTCTAGAAGGACACAGTCATAGTGGATGAGGGCTCACCCTAGGTACATGAAGGTCATCCCACCATTTGGCAAATGCCTTATCTCCTAAGGTCTCCTTTCCCAGTTCTGGCAGTCAGGACCTGGGTACCTTTATAGGGGACAGTATTAATACTATAACATCACCCTAAGCACTGGAAACCAGGACAGCATTAATACTATAGCATCACCCCAAGTACTGGAAACCAGGACAGTATTGATACCTTACCATCACCCCAAGTACTGGAAACCAGGACAGTATTAATACTATAGCATCACCTAAGTACTAGAAACCGGGACAGTATTAATACTATAGCATCACCTAAGTACTAGAAACCGGGACAGTATTAATGCTATAGCATCACCTCAAGTACTGGAAACCGAGACAGTATTAATACTATAGCGTCACCCCAAGTACTGGAAACCAGGACAGTATTAATGCTACAGCATCACCTAAGTACTGGAAACCGGGACAGTATTAATGCTACAGCATCACCTAAGTACTGGAAACCGGGACAGTATTAATGCTACAGCATCACCTAAGTACTGGAAACCGGGACAGTATTAATGCTATAGCATCACCCCAAGTACTGGAAACCGAGACAGTATTAATACTATAGCGTCACCCCAAGTACTGGAAACCAGGACAGTATTAATGCTACAGTATCACCTAACTACTAGAAGCCAGGACAGTATTAATGCTATAGCATCACCCCAAGTACTGGAAACCAGGACAGTATTAATGCTATAGCATCACCCCAAGTACTGGAAACCAGGACAGTATTAATGCTATAGCATAACCCAAGTGCTGGAACTACACAGAATGGTCACCTTGCCAAGCTCCTCCCCCATCCTTCTGCCCTCTTTCCTCCTTCTAACCTTCCTTCATCCCTTCCTGTCTCCCTCCTTCTTTCCTTTAGTCTCAGTATTAAATAATGAACCCAAGTGGGATGGGGGGCTTGCATATATGCACAGCAACTTCTCTACCAGAGATCCCACCCTAAAATTTCTTTTCTTTCCCTTTTAATGAACACATGGCAGTAATATGCATTCATGGGCAAGCCACCACACCTCCACGGATATCTAGTCTGTGTGTTGATCAAATCAGGAGTGTCCTCATTGTGTCTTTTTTGTTGGGAAGCAATGCCCTCTCCAGAGTCTAGTGATTGGCTCACTTCAGAGTGAGAGGGACAAGAGAAGAGGTGGTGGGGATCCCATGCTGTGCAGGACCACCCATCCCCCGGGTTTCCGTAGAGCATCCTTGGCCTGGGCCTCTGTCAGTTGGCCAAGAGAGTGGAACTTTGAAATAGGCAAACTGAAAAGGGACAGGCTGCCAGGGGATCAGGAGCACAGGGGAGCTGGCAGAGCCCGGGGGATTGGCAGAGGATAGTTTCCCTGACAGCTGAGTGATGCTGGGGTGCTAGATTTGATGACAAGGATGTGAGTTGTCCCTTGGAAACCAGCCTTTCCTTGTGCAAATCAAGGCAAATTCCAGAGCACAGATCTGCCTTCCTACATGTCCAGCAGGGTGGATTCCCATAGCTCAGACCCAGGGACATTTAACAGGTCATCTGGGAGGGGCCAAGGAGTTGTTGTCACTGCTTCTATGCCAGCTGCCCATCCCCAAAAGCCAGTACACCAACATTCTGCTCATGAAACCGGTCCAGAGGTGCCCAGGCACCAGGCGTGGTAAAGCCAGCTGGCAGCTTTGCGAACAGCCAATGGAGCGACCAGCCCATCTGCTCTATACTGCCAGCCTCACGCCTATAGTAGACGGGCCTGTGGCCCATCCCAGTGGCCAAGGTGCCAACCACCAGGTGCTCAGGGCCAGCTGGCAGGCTGGCAAGGCTGGCCAACAAACCCATCTGCTTGCTGGCACCAGATGAACATGTAGGGGAACTGTGCCCAGGGACCCTGGGGTGCCAACCTGCCTGGAGTTCCAAGGCATCAGAGATCCTGAGTCTCCTCTTTCTGCTGTCCATTGCCCCTCATGAGCTAGTGCCAATAAAGACCCCACTCTACAGGAAGGCAAGGCAATGGGAGTCATGGGGTGGCACTTGCATGGTGGGGAGTGCAGAATCCCTGTATGTCCACAGAGACCTGAAAGAGAGCCTGTGAGTGGTGATGTCTAGGTCCAGATCACCTTTCCTGGCCCACAGAGGCCCTGCACTAAGCTTGTATCAGAGGTAGAAGACTGACTGGGTGGCTGTTGGTCCTACTATGCGCTGGCTGGACTCTTCAATTGTAACGTTGCCTTGGACCAACCATGCTTCTGTGACTAGCCAACCCTGTCGGTGGCACACCCCCACCCCCCATCCATGCTTTTTGTGGGATGTTTTATGTCTACACAGGAAAAGCCATCTAAGAAAGAAAGAAAGAGGAAGGGAAGATGAGGACAAAGGAAGGGAGGGAGGAAAGGAGGAAGAAGGGAATGGGAAAGGAATGGAAGAAGGGAGAAAGAGAGAAGGATAAAGGGAGGAAAGAAGAAAGGGAGAAAGTGCAGAAGAGAGGGAGAGAGGGAGGGAGGAAGGAAGGGACAGAGGGAGGGAGGGCCCTTGTTCATCTGTGGTGTGGAGCCACTTAGCATCCATCCAGAGTGAGGGTATATGACTCTGGCCTCTGATCCCCCTGGTCACTGACCCTTCCTCCAAGCTCTCTGTTCCTGAGGAACAGGCTTCTTATCGCATTGGAAATGGCAGGTCTCTGGGGTGAGGGGGCGGAGTTTGCTTTAGGCACTGCAGATAAAGGAAGCCCCGGATGTTCGAGTGAGCTGAGGAGGCTGGTCACCATTGAGGGGCATCCCCTGTGGGGAACAGGTCCTGAGTAGACAGAACTCTGAGCAGGGCCTTCCGTCCCTTGGTGGAGAGTAAGTGACACTCCATGACAGATTTAGGGGCCATCATTTAGGGCTCATTTAAACTACCAAATAACACATATATTTCCAGGTATTTTTCCTATAAAATACGACTTTTCAAGTGGTAACTAAGGGCAGAGAGTGGTTGTCTGTCAGTCATAAGGACATTCCCTAGCCGAGGTGAGGGGCATGGAAATGTATGTATGTGTTGGGTGCTGGTCATTTGTGCAGTCAGAGCTGGGCGGAGGTACAGAGTTTCAGGGAGGTAACAGGACAGAGGATGTAGGGATCAGTCCAGATTGCACTCTGCTCCAGGTGTAAACCTGGACACGGGCCTTTTCCTAGGAAGATGCAAATCAATGCCTGTTCACCCGAGAGACCACACTGACTGAACACTGGGCCGTTTTCGTGGCTACTTCATAGCCTTTCCAGCGCCCTTACTTCCGAGACTGGACTTCCCACCAGCTAGAGGGAGGGCAAGCACACACGCAGACACCCACAGCCATCGGTAAGCCTCATCCTGATACACAGGATGCTCTCTTCTGGAAGGACTCCTGGGTGCAGCTTCCTCCCAGCTGAAACCATTCCTCCAGGAAGCAAGAGGGAGACTCACAAAGCTCAGGATGGCCCTGAAGCGTACAGAGTTCACAAGAACTGCTCCCCAAGGGTATGCAAGCAGTAAAATGGCAGGAGAGAGGAGACTCCACGCTGCCTGCTCCAGGGGTACAGGTGTTTAGAGAGGAAGTTACTTTTGAGTCATGCTTGCTTGATAAGCAGCTCCAATAAACCCCCTGGCTCACTCAGCCAGACTTGGACGGGGTACTCTCTGCTGTCGTGGCTGTTTTGTCTGGTATGAATAGCCATGCAGATTTCCGTGAAAAGTCACACGAGTGTACACAGAGCACACATCTGCAGACATTCACACACATGAATGAGCTTACTTGTGGGCATATGTGGGCAATGAGTAACACACACTACCAGTTCCTAAGCTCTTTGGGACAAGCCTGAGGATTCCATGATACCTATGGCTAGTCAGAACCTGACTCTATGTAAGATTATGGTCACTGTCGGATCTCTGTTCCCTGACTGGGATTCTCCCCATGGCAAACTTCCCGTCTAGACCCTGGCGCTTTATGCTCTGCCTGCCAACGTCCCTTCCATTTTTTCCTCCTTGTCCATCTCCGTGTTTCAGAGCAGTCTGTGGGTGTGTTCAGGCCTCACCCAGCAGACCCCCTCAGTTTTTTTCATCCCTGTTCGAGCAATCTCGATGCTCAGATTCCAGCGCGTCCTGATTGGACACTCAGTTGACAGCAGGGGCAGACTAGAGCCTCCCCTTCTACCACACAGAAAGAATGAGACTGTTGTAGAGCCAGCTGGGTCTCCGGCACCCTCAGCAGGGCCAGGCACTATTCTGCCTTTCTCTCGGTGCTCTCTGCCACGCCACAGGTGTCATCCCAGTCTCCCTTTACAGATGTGAACACTGAGGACAATGGGACCTTGGGGCGTTTGTCCAGCGCACAAAAGAGTCTCCAGATCCCTGAAGGAATGTGTGAGGATGAGCGCCCTCTGCAGGAGAGTGTGTGCAATGCCACCTGTAGTTCCTGAAAGTGGGGGTACATTAAAGATGAGCAGATCAGTAAGTCCCAAGGCTTCTCTCTCTTAAGTAATGTTGTGACCTAGAAGGCTCTGCAAGGACACGCAGCTGGAGTCAAGGTCATATCTGACCTTACAGTGTCAGCTCTTTCCACACTACCTTTCTCCTTGTAGGAACCAATGAGTTTGGACTCTGGGATGTTTTTGAAAGGTTTTTCCAGCACTTGAGAGGGAGAGGCAGGCAGATCTCCCTCCATGAGCTCACGACCAGCCTGGTCTACATAGTGAGTTTCAGCCCAGTGCGCTCGCTCTCTGTCTCTGTCTCTGTCTCTCTGTCTCTCTCTCTGTCTCTCTCTGTCTCTCTCTCTCTCTCTCTCTCTCTCTCTCACACACACACACACACACACACAGTGTAGGACGTCCAACCAGCTCAGCACACAGAGATAAGTGTGTGCCCACTGTAACGGAGACCACCGTCAGGAGTGGCAGTGGGCAGACTTCCTGAACGGTCAGGGACACAGCTGTGTTTTACTTCCTTCTTGATGTCTGGTAGATGGTAGCCTGGACTTGTGGACAGAACCAGGATTCCTGTTCTATGTCTAAACAGTAACAGTTTAACAGTAAGAAAGCAACAGTGTTTGCCCTCTCTTTTGACTTTACTGTAGCACAGCGCTTGCCTTCTCTGTCCTGGGCCCCTAGAGCAGGCCCTGCTCACCCTCATTCCCAGAAGGGAATTTTAGGTAGAAGACTAAAGACCCTGTGATAGCAGAGCTGCAAAAGCTCAGGGCGGCACAGCTGCCCTGCCTGGAAATCCCGGTCCCCTCATCAGCGGCAGCTTTTCTTCTGCGTGAGCTCCAGAGAGGAGAGGGCAAGGAGGCTGCGGGGACGCAGCGAAGGTCTTAGAGGAAATTACGGTCTGCATAAAAATCCTCCAGTGGAGGGCCTTAAACCATTCCCCTGGGCACTGAACAGTGACGGAGAGTCTCTTACTGCTCACTTATGCCACCGCGGCCACCCAAGGTCAGAGAGAACGGAAGAGAAGCATTTAAGCGTGCAAGTGGCCCAAGGAGGGAGTGAGTGTCTCCTCGCTGCCCTCACCCCAGCTGCTCCGAAACAGGGCAGTGAGCAAGACCAGGAGGAAGTGTGGGAGGGGAGGGAAGGAGGTCCCTGCACCGGGACCAGCAGAGGCTGGTCTGCTCTCCCGGGCCCAAGTGATGCCTCACACAACAGGATCAGCTGATTAGGCTGAAATCAGAGCCTGATGTGGTGGTGGCTTACACCTGCAATCCCAACACTTGAGAGGCTGTGGGATGGTCATGGGGATGGAGGAGACACTCTAGACTGCTGTGTGCTAGGAGTAGAGAGCCCAGGACTTCATAGACCTTGTCACAAGCTGGCTTCGCAGACACTTGATCCTTCTCTCCTCACCTGCATGAAGAAATTACAGCTCATGGTCTCTGCAGCATGTATTTACCACCAGGCTTAATCCTAGGTTTCAGTGAGTCTGCGTACTTCTAGATTGTAACCGGGCAATGCACCCCACCCTAAGAGAGGGTCCTTAGCATCCCCAAAGACTAAGGAGCGTGATGTCACGCAAGAAAAGGTCTACTGAACCAAGCTCAGGAATGGACTCTCACTAGCTCAGGAAATTGGACTCCTGAGCCCTACGGTAGTGTGGAGATCAACTATGAGGGTCAAGTGGGCTCAGGCTCCAGAGTATTTAGCACACAGTACTAGCATGGGTTCTGTCAGAAGGGCTTCTCTATGAAACAGATAGGGAATCTTGTTTGCATAGGCCTGCCTGCACGTGTGTATGGCTATGGCTTCCTCTGAGAGCCTCTGTATGAAAAGACAAGCCCATGGGGGCAGACAGACACACCCTCACGCCAAGGAATGGCTTGTGGGATCTGGATACTAGAGAAAGGAGGTCTGTGTCATTTCCACTGGTGGAGGTGTCCCTGTTGCTGGCAGAAGGCAGTAGGGCCCTTTTGTTGAAGGTAGCCTGGACCCTGGGCATCAACAGGAAATGACTGCCCAGGGTCTTGTACCTTCTGTGGCCAGACAACCAACCGCATGGGGCACCTCGCTGGAGCACTACCCATCTCAGCAAGTTTTGACTCTATTATTATTACAGTTCTAAGATGAAGCCTCTTAGCTCAGGCCAGCTGCTCACTATGTAGTCCACACAGTCTTGGAGTTTACAATCCTCCTGCCTCAGCCCTCAGAGTGCTGGGGTTGCCTGGCTGGCCTTGAGCTCACTCTGTAGCCTAGGCTGGCTTTGAACTCATTTTCCATCTTTCCTTTTCAGCCTTCTGAGTAGCTAGGGTGATGTGTATTGCTGTGCCTG
The DNA here is from genome assembly GCF_950005125.1 of Chionomys nivalis. Classification (NCBI taxonomy): domain Eukaryota; kingdom Metazoa; phylum Chordata; class Mammalia; order Rodentia; family Cricetidae; genus Chionomys; species Chionomys nivalis. The sequence continues at coordinate 125,973,759 of NC_080088.1, read as the reverse complement.
GCTCATTTTCTTTTTCTTCAAATATCCCTTCTCCATGTTCACTCTTGCCTGTCTTAATCACCTTGACAGCATGGACCCTGTTTTCTTGTTGTGGAATGTCTCTGTGTCTGTGACTTAGCGGGGTCTCCCCATACAGCTTGGGTGCACCCTGATCTTTGGGTGTTCCCTGTGCTTCAGAGCAGACAGGTTGAAGATACTGGGCGGTCCACAGCCCTGGGCTATGTCTAGCTCGGCTTCTATGGGCATTCGCTTCAAGCTCTTCTGATCTGAGATCTGAGACAGCCGAGGGGCTGGTGCTGCAAGGTTTGATGGAGTGTGTGCTGAGAGGGCTCAGATAAGCGGCAATTCCTGAGGACGCTCCATCATCACTCCTGAGAACATGCTAGCAATGATTGTTTGAATGTCTCCGCTAATAGGATATTATTCATAACACTCGGGCTGGCTTGACTAGAAGATGATAAGAAATTAAATCCTTAATGGCTTTCCGAGGGAGAGGACTTTCCCTAGGGGAACTGGAGACCCTGGGAAGTGGTTCCCTACACCCTGCCCATCTTCATAGGGAGGGAATCCAATCAGGGAGACGAGACATGGGGGCAAAGGCAGAGGACAGAAGGAGATGCCCATGACTGGGCACGTGCTGCCTGCTGAGTGTAGACACACTACATCCTCACCTGTCCCTGCTGTCACAGGCGCTGCAAGCATGTGGGAAACTGGGCCATGAGAAGCCGGTAGACTGACTGCTAGCATCAGACCTGGGTTCTAGAAGCACCTACAGAAAAGGGTGTGAGCCTGGAAGCAGCAGCCTCTGCAGCTTTGACAGTTCTGGAGTCCCACTGTCCCAGAGGGGTAAGACATATGCTGAGCGGGCAAATGGTTCTGAAGGTGGCTTTAGGATGACACAGACAGCAGTCCCTGCCTAGATACCTGTGATGTATGTGCTTCTGGGGTGACATCCTGAGTTTGCTTTCTGGACCTTTCCAGAAATCTCCTTCTGCTAGAAATATCTGAAAAGGAGACTGAGCACGCCAACCACCAAAGAACACTCATGCATAGTTGTACACACAAGCACATGCATGTATACGCATACATTCCCACATGTATATACACACAAAAGCACATACACACGTACACATATAAATAAATGTGCACACACATACAGTACCAATCAGTCAACTGATAAATGTTAGTTGTCAAGAGCAGAATCCCCAGTCCCACACCCTGGGGCACACTGTACCAACACCAGAGTCTTTTTTGCAGCATGCGTGCCTTCTCTGGACACTTCCTCCGCTCTCCCACATCCTGGGGCACACTGTTCCAACACCATAGTCTTCTCTGCAGCATGCACGTTTTCTCTGGACACTTACCCCCACACATCTGATTTCCCATGCATATGGAGCAGGGTGGACAGGATAGTAGAATTCTTCAGCAGGCCAAACGCCTCATCAAGAGCTAGACATTGCAGCTCTCTGTGAATATTTAAAAGTGAGCAAGCACATTCCTTGTTTGCTTTTCATTGCTGTAGAGTGGGGAGAGCCCTGGTTCCCAGCCCCCATTCTCTCTCTTCTAGGTCTCATTGGCTCCACAGTGGAAGCCAGCCTAGATTTCCATTCTCAAAGTTCACAATTCACCCAGCCATGAGCTGTGGCTTTAACCACTGCTAAATTGTTTCCTGATAGCCCAGCTCCAATGTTCTCCCCTGACATTTGATTTACATATGATCTTTAAGCACCGCCATGGTGGCAATAGCGATTTGGTTAATATTCCAAGTGCTCCCCCCCACCCCGCACCTTGCAGGGCCATTTCCTTGCTGCAGCATGGCAAAATGCATGTACCAAATAAATGTATTGCTAATGAAATCAGCAGATTATGGGGAAGAATCAATTGCCCGCTGTGGGGACGAGGCACCAGGAGTTAATTCTGTCTGGATCTGCAAGGGTAGCTGTTAATGGAACAGGCTTTTTACCTAATTGGAGGGAAAATAAATGAAGTATGGTAACATTCCATGATGCGAGTGCATTTCAGCCCCTCCGTCCTGCCTGGCCGAGTTCACAGCACAGTAGACCACGCCTCCTTCCCTACCTCGCGATTTGATTCTCTCTCTAATCCTCATTATCACCCTTTTCCTTTGCATATCATTTTCCTTTCTTTTTCCATTCCCACTTTTTTCATTCATCAGTCCAAACTTCCACCCATCCGGCAGTCCATTCATTCTTCCTTCAATCCATCCATCTGCTGTTTCCATTCTTCTTTCTATCATTCATTCATCTGTCCATACATCTTCCATCCATCCATTCATCCAAGTACTTATCCATGCATCCACCCACCCATCCATCATCATGAAGGAGGGTCTGGTACACAGATACCTCCAAGAGTCCATAGTCCAACTGAATGAGCCTTGGGTATGTTTGTAGTGCATGGATCATATCCAGTGTTGTCATCTGATTGCCATAACCCTCACTGCCATCTTGCCATCAGCATATCTGTCACTTGCCCTATCTCCCTGCCCATCTCCCTTCATTCCTATGGAGGGTCAAATCAAGACCCACTTACCTTTTGTGATTATGCTTAAAGACAGCCGTGAAGCTGATATGGCCTCCTCACACCACGCAACTCTACAATGCCTTATGCCTGCTTGCTTAGTCAAAGGCATGTCTCTCTCTCCTCTCTCTCTCTCTCTCTCTCTCTCTCTCTCTCTTTCCCCTCCCACCGTCCCTCCACCCAGGACAGCACCTTGTGTAATGATTTCAGCCACGTAAGGCTGATACTTCCGGGTTCTAGGGGGTCATGCAGATACACACAAGCACTCAGGCACAAGTGCCTAATGGCCGCTGGGGATGTTAAAGGGCCCCCCACGTGATCCACGTATGACTCAACTAAGCCTTTGTATGCATGCGTGAGCCCCGTCATCTGTGTATGACGTAGCCACGTTAACCCCCTGTGCGCATGTGCTAGGCAGCTTTTAAACACTGGGTGCACCGTCTTTATCTCTGCACACTGACTTCCCGCTGTGCATGCCCCCTCTAATAAACTTCTAAGCAGGTTTGTTGCATGTTCCATGTTTCCTTCTCACTCGCGCCAGGTAATTTCACCATGAATAACTTAAGTAAGGTCTTGAATCTGTGGTTCTTTCTCCTCTTTACTGGCAGGTGGCTCTTGGAATGACCTCTGCAAAAGGCACCTTGCTGGCACCTGTGATCACCTGTGGCTTGCAGATGTCAAACTCTCACAGGTGAATTCCATTGTCCGTCTGTGAATGGGGTGGAAGGTTGGTCGTGTCGCCGTGCAGTGTTGAGCAATGGGCTCCTGTGCATGACGCACACCCAGGACTCCCGCGGCATTTCTCCAGCTTCAGTGTGGATGAATCCTCTTGGGAGCAAGCCGGCAGTCCATCGCAGTTTCCTGTGAGCGATAACCAGGCGTATAAAGGCCCCTAGGGGAGCAAACTCTATTCTGTAGAGTCAGGGTAAGAGGGTAGTACTGGTGGGAGGCACCTGAACACATGATTCCCTGCTTATAGAAGGGATGGAGGCCTAGTTGAAGCATGGGGCAACATAGGGTTTGACTTCCAGAGGCCCCTTTTCCAGGACTTAGATTTAGATTTCTTGTCCAACTGTCCATCAAGGAATAATCATTTTCTGGACACCTACTGTGCACCAGGCACCATGCTGGAAGCTGGGGATGCAGACATCAATGTGCCCTCCAGGAGTTCAATGCCAAAGTCACAGTCCACCTTCCCTTCTGAACTGAGGGACCGGGGCCCTGGAAAGTGTTCATCGTCTCATTCAACAACCTCGACTTCTGCTTATGTAAACTTTGCTGAGATTTGAGCAGAAATAGTAAGTAACAGAGCTCCCGAGGGCTGCACTAATTTCTCAGACATTTAATCAATACAGAGCTGCCCTGTTCATTACAGCTGTCAAAAATATGCAAAATTGCCCATCTGGTCCTCTCAGGTATGCAGACCAGAGTGGAATCACCAGTTGCTTGGCCAATTACCACGCCCCAGTCTCCCTCCCTGCGAGGTCTCTCCATTAGCCAGGGGCTGCTAGCTCCAGAACTCCAAACAATAAATATTTGACATGGCCTCACCCAGGCTGGGGCCTGCCACGGTGATGGGTTTGGGGGCCACAGAGGAGAAATACAGGTAGAATTGCCTCCCCCACCTCTGCTGCCCACAGTCACCGTTCCCTGTGAGACTTCCTTCCTGTGAGGCCCCTCCCTGCGCCTTAGATATTTAGACCTATTAAAAACCATTGGGGGGAAAAATGGTCTCCACAAAAGCTTTGCATAAAGAAGTGATCAGCGCGAATTCCTCTGAGGAAATTGCTTCAACAGATGGAAATGGCCCATTTGCAACAAACGCCGCTGGCTGTGCAGATGGTGATTATGGGATGTATGTAAACATGCAAGCTCTCCGGCAAGCAGGGAGAGCTGCACCACTGAACTCAGACTGCACTGGGGCCACCCACCCTGGCGCTGGCCCTGCCCTGGCTGGTCCAGGGCTCCAGTGGGGTCCAGGGACCAGGGCACAGCTTGGAGTTCCCAGAGCTATTAGCTTAGCCACTGTTTAATTACAGATCTGTCTGTAGTGCGGCCTGGGAGCAAATGGCACACTCTAGTCCCAGGGTGACTGAGGCGAGGCTTCCTAGACAGAACCCGGCGCATCTTCTCTGCACACCAGGGCTGTGTTGCTGACCCTGAATGCCATCTCCGACTTGATCTCCACAGAGCTCCGGGAAGTTGTCTCAACATCCTCATCACTCCTCTTCAAATGGGTAAACTGAGGCTCAGAGAGGTGAAGTGATTTTCCCCAAGACCACAGTTTTAAAAAGTAAGGGAACTGGACCAAAGAGATGGCTCAATGTGAAGATCACGCTCTGCTCTTGTAGAGGGTCTGAGCTCAGTTCCCAGCACCCATGCTGGGTGACTCCCAGCCACCTGTAACTCTGGGGAACACAACATCTTCTGGCCCCTGCTTATCCCTGTGCCCAGGTGTAACACACAAACATATAAACATAATTTTGAAAAGTAGGATAAATCTTTTCTAAAAAGTAAAGGAGTGAAAATGTATCTGCTAGCTACTCCTAAGAACGAATAGCCCCAAGTTCAATGACTTTATGCTATAAGCACTGCTGTTGCTCACCAGAGGTCTTTGCATAGCATTGTGGGAAATGTGTTGTCTCTCCCTAATTTCTGTGGCTAAAGCAGGTCCATGGCCATCACAGATGGATGAAATGGGACACACGGAACATCCTGATGACAGAAGTGTAAGCAGCTGTGAGGACAGAAGCAGGAGGAAGTTCGGGACAGTTTTACAAGCTCTCTGTCGCATAAAATTTGAACCTGTAATTTGTTCACTGTTTGCAGTCCCAACCTGCCCCGAGGGAGTGGGGCCCTTCCCCCAGTCCCTCCAGTACAAAACTCTCAGATGAGCCCCATCCTCACCCTACTTTCTTCCCTGGACATCTGAATGGGCTGTGTTGGAAGAACAGTAGCCTGTCAGCTTGAGTTCTGGTCCCATCACCGTCTGAGACACGCTTTAGGTCTTACCTCACCTCAACCTCATCCAGGCACCTGTTACTGAGATGAGGATTTATTTCAAGTGAATTGTTGGTGGTTCGTGTGTGTGTGGGGGGGTATCTCTGCACCCAGCATGCTGTTCGTGTTGCACCTGTCTGGGAACTCTATGGTGTCACTCTGTCTGGAAGTGTATAGACCCTGCAGCTCCATGCAGGGTCACACATGGGTGCCTGTCTCAAGAACACTGTAAGCCTGGGTTCTAGATCAGGTCTTTGCTTTTGGGCAAGTGCCACCATCCAGTGGTTGGGTGGCCTTGGGCATATTGCTTCATCTGCCCTCCTATGGCTAACCTGGGTGGGTGATTTTTTCTGTGCTGGGATTGGACTCTCTGGGCACCCCTGCCATACTGGCTGGGTGATTTTTTCTGTGCTGGGATTGGACTCTTTGGGCACCCCTGCCATACTGGCTGGGTGATTTTTTCTGTGCTGGGATTGGACTCTCTGGGCATCCCTGCCATACTGGCTGGGTGATTTTTTCTGTGCTGGGATTGGACTCTCTGGGAACCCCCTGCCATACTGGCTGAGTGATTTTTTTCTGTGCTGGCTATGACCAGTGATGAAACAGCAAATGATGGAGCTCAGCTGATGTGTAGCAGCTGTTACTTCAATGATTTAGCCACCTTGTGTGCACATCATGTCTTTGGGACCTTTGTTAGGCAGGTGGGTTTCTCACCTCCATCTAGAGAGGAAGACGCAGAGACCCTCAAAGAGGAAGCGACTTGTCCAGTAATTCCTAGTGTTGCTCCCATGGTGGGGCTCACCTCTTAACCATGATGGTCCACGGATCTATATTGTCCCACGTGCTACCCTTGTTCCAGCTGGACCCAGCCATTGGGTGGGGAAAGGAAATCCTGGAAACGGAGGGGCTGGGGTGATGCTATGGTTGGAATCATTGTTTATTGGTGGGTCCCCTTCCCTCTCTGAGCCTCAGGTTCTTGATGTGTCAAATGTTAAGAACCAAGGTCAAGATTAGACAAGAAAAGCACACAGTGTGTGGGGGGGTACTCACTCATTGGGGGTGGCCATTTGGTGTGCACTAGCCTGGCAACCTGTGTTTGATCCCTGGAATCCAGGTAAAAGTAGAAGCAAAGAACCAATTCCTTAAAGTTGACCTCTGACCTCACGTGTGTGCTGTGGTATCTGCATCTAGTTACCATAGTAACAATGCTGGTAAATAAATGAAAACTGGAAGTGGAAAAGCTCACGCAGACGGTGTGCATGAGGGAAGCGAGTACTGTGTGCTTTTCCCTGGTGGCCACTGCAGAGCTTCTGGGTTAGTGTGTGTCTGGGCCAGTGGGCGAGCTTCCCAAGCTTGACGGTGACTAGAATCTCAAAGCTCTCCAGAGTCGTGCCTCCAGAGAGTCCACTCTGTACACCTATGGTGACACTGGAGACCAGCGGTTTTTAGCAAAATGTCATTAAACTACAATTTGAGTATCATCAGCACAGACACCAATGATAGGGTTCATGGAAGACTTGGGGTATCTGCAGAGAGCTTAGAGTGTACTCTTACGGCCACCCAACTGCCCCCGTGATTCTTCCCATCAGAGACCCTGTCTGTGCCTTGGCCTTCTCCAGGCTGTACTCATCACTGGGCAGTTCAAAGGTACCTGACATCGTGGACAAGTGTCCTGAGAGGCATTTAGCCCTCTGCCTCCTGACCTCTGATCCTTGATGCCTTTTCTAATGGCTGCTACAGATGGTCGGCAAAACAGCTGCTCTTGAGGGGGGTGACACATTCTAAAGCTGACCCTGGGTAGTCTACATCCACCCTCCGTCCCTGGAATGCTTTTATATCTGTCCACAGCAGGCAGTAGCCAGCCTCCAAGTACGCTGCGTCTCCCAATACGTCGTGTGTGCTTTGGGGGAGTGGTCCTTGAATCTTCACAAGAGCTCTGTGAGAACTATTAACTTTGAAGCTGAAGTTCAGAGAGGCACAGTAACTTGCCTGAGACCCCACAGCAAACAATGAGCAGAGTATAGCAGAGTCTATGATGGGAAAAGCCACAGCTCCAGTGCTCTTCTGAGCTGTGCGTGAGTGTGTGTGTGTGTGTGTATATGTGTGAGTGTGTGTGAGAGTGTGTGTGAGTGTGTGTGTGTGAGTATATGTGTGAGTGTGTGTGAGTGTGTGTGTGAGTGTGTGTGTGTGTGTGGTCATGTATGCAGCTTCTGGGTGCGCCAGGCATTAGCAGAGGCCCAACCCTTCCCTCTGGTGACCACCAAGGAAGTGTTGAAAGTGTCCCTATGGTAGTGGGCAGCCAACAGGACAGCAGCAACACTTACTTTTAGCCGTTGCAGACTTGTGAAAACTCTGAATTTATGCCAGCCCAGAAATTCTGATAACTTTGGTGCCTAGAGCTGGGAGCTCACATGGCAGCCATGGACAGAGCCATGAGGGGCCTGTTTCCATCAGAGCCCACAGCTCCCTATTGCCCTTCAGGGGCCCCTCCTCCTCTCATCATACAAATCTCTCTACCCTGGGTTGTCTTGGGACCTTGGCACCCTTGAGCACCAGAATCATGGCTTCTGTTTCACATTACCATTTTCTGAACAATCGCTCGTTGCCCATTTTACTGGAGGGAAGACCGAGGCTTACTGAGTTGAAGGGACTTAATGGAGGCCTGACTGGCCTAGAGACCGAATGCAGACCCCTTGAGATGTGATACACTGGAAAGCAGGGATGGAGGTCCTCCCCCAGGCCCAGAAATCATCTCCCTGTGTCCACGGCTTTCCTCTGCGTCCTCCTACTTCAGATGTAGCAAGGCAGGCGGGTTCCGCTGCCTGCTGTCCTCAGCTCCCCCGCATCGATCCCTGGCATTATGAGGGTGACAAGCCCCACCTTTTAACTGCATTATTACTTCTTTATGGGCTGAGCATTGAGCAGGTCTCCTCCACTGGGCAGCGGGTGCTGGAATTTATATGCGGGCTGAAACATTTATTGGAGTCATATTGATAAAGGTTTATTGTGCAATGGCCTGTGGCTCTTCGAAGAGGTAGGGTCCTCAAGAGGCCGGGGAGAAAGCAGGTCAGTGCGCGAGAGGAGGTGGCGCTGCTTCTAGCCCTTGCCTCTGTTGCCAAGACAGGGGGGTCCGTAGAGAGGAAAGCGCGGGAGAGACACGGGAAAGGCTGGGAGACCACTGCAGAGACTCAGTTCCAAGTTCACGGAGAAGTTGGGATTGAACTCTGCCCAGATGGGCGTTGTGCTGTGCTAGCCAAAAGCCCAGGAGGCACACGGAATGTCTGACTGCCCCACCCACAAACAGGATGCCAGTGCTCACGCGTCCCCAGCTGACTGCTCCAGCCCGGCTCAGGAAATAAACAGCTCAAGTGCAGGTCAGAGCCCCATGGGCATAAGGTCTGTTCCCTGTATTCTGCTTCACAGCCAGCGCGTGGGTTCAGCTTTCCAGAGTCTTGGAGAATCCCATCTGTAGCATGGTGACCTAACATGGACAGAACCGGGATCCCCTGGCCTGGGAGTCTCAGCTTTGAAATGGTGTCAGGATTCACTGGTCTCACCCATAAATCCATTATAATTCCAAACACCACCACAGACACCTATCTGCCGTTTAAGCCTGCTTTGCCTGATCCTGTCTCCCTAATATAAAACAGACTTGACCATCTGTGTTTCTCTCTCTCCCTGGAACTCATGTTCCCCAAGGACAGGGATTCCTGATTTTACCTAGTGCCATGCCCCCACCACTGACTTCATAGGAAGGGATGTGGTGAATATTCACTAAACATGTGTTTACTCCTGGAGGGAACTGGTCAGACCCAGGTTCTAAGGGGACCTTTGGTAGGTACTGGGGGCTCAGATGTCTCTGAACTCTAATCTCTACCCTGCAGCACCTGTGAGAAAGCAGAACTCTTCCTAAACCTAAAGCAGTGAGATGGGGATCCACATAAGACCCTCCCCAAGTCTAAGAAGTGGGGAGCCACACCGGGCCCTCCCAAGTCTAAAGAAGGGGGCCACACAAGAGCCTCCTCAAGTCTAAGGAGGGGGGACCCACACAAGGCCCTCCTCAACTCCAAGGAAGGGGGAGCCACACCGGGCCCTCCCCCAGTCTAAAGAGGAACAACCCACACAGGGTCCTCCTCAGGTCTGAGGAGGGGGCAGGGGAAGCCATCCCTGTTCTCCTGCTGAGTTAGTAATGTCAGAGCTAAGGAGTCAACCCTAGGAGGGGATCTGGAAGAGGAATAGCATGGGGTTAATTTAAATGTATCTCCACGTCTCAAAGCCAGCACTAGCACTTCGCAGGAAGCAGGAACCTGCTTAGCATACTAAATGGTGTTGACTGCGCAGCCTCTTTCTTTACCGAGGACCTGGGGCGCCTGTCTCTTTAATTCTGAGACAATAGTAGTGCAAAGATAGAGGTAGGTGTCACATTAATTGGTGGCAACAGATCAGAGCTAGTCACTGAGCTTTGGATCTGAGCTGTGACCAGTCGCCTCTGCTGATGCGCAGTGGCATGCTCTCTCCCAGAGTTGAGGCTGAGGACTCCAGGGCTGGGCCCTGTTTTCTGGGAGCTGCATTGCCATCCATGGCACAGATAGCTTGGGGTTGTGTCCTGCCTCGGTCTCTTACAAACTGTATGTCCTTGGGCCATCTTTATTAGACTAGGCAGCAGCTGTCCTCTTATCTGCATTATGGGTGTGACATGGTTTGACTGTCAGTGTTCTCCAGAGGCTGACGTGGGAAGGGGCAGGGAGCAAGGGGGAGGCTGGCTGCCGTAAGCGTAAGCCAGGAGCTTGATGTTGAGACACAGTGCCTGGCATTTGCAGGACTGCCCCCCTTACCCCAACCCGCACCCTCTGCCCAGCACCCTCTGAATAAGTGGTTTTATGTGAAAAACCACAGGTCCAACTTTTCCCTGATGGAGAGTACACCCAATAAAGGAAGATGAGAAGGCCTTCCTCAGTGAGCAGGAGTGACGACTGACACACAGCTGTGAGATTTTTGGATCCCAGCACCTGTGTTAAAAAAAGAAAAAAAAGTTGGGTGACCACACACGTGCCTTTAACCTCAGCAGTTCAGAAGAGCAAGCTTGCCAGCTGGCTGCGCTGCTTCAAATTCAGTGAGCCTCAAAGGAAGGAGAATTGTAGAGGAGGGTATGCCTGGCATCCTCCCCTGGCCTCTGTGTGCATGCCACACATCTGTGCACACACAAAGAAAGATAGCACCATGGGGAGGCCTAGGACAGGATAAGTGCCAGGGGCTCACAAAGAGCGAAGAGCCCTAATGTGTCAGGCTTTCGGGGGCATTGCCCTTCCAGGTTGAGCATCCAGGCCCTGAGAAGGAAACAATTCCTGTTCAGCCCAGGCTGGTGACCATCTGAGGTCCATGTGCCCTCAGGGTGATGTCACCTAGACTGAGGTCTGGAGTCAGTCACCTGTCTGACTCTGGACGGAGGAGGGCGGCAGTCAGGAAATTGCTTACACATGGGAGACAATGACCATGTATACAGGTCCTGGGCGCACTTCTGCAGGTCCCTGTCGCGAGTATGGCAGCCCACACGCCTGTGGGCACACAGGACCTTGCAGTTGCAGGAGGCTGTGGCTGAGGCTGTTCAACTCTTCACTCACTGCCAGTTCCCAGCACCTGGTCGGTGGAGTGATCAATACATTTGTCTAGGGAGTGAAAATGTGTGCTCACATGTGAACGTTAAAGTTCTCACTTAACGGTATGCTGTCTGAGATTTCCCAGGAAGGAAACACAGGCAGAAGGTTCTCAGCACCACCACACGCCCACTTTCCTTTCCTATTTATTTGAAAACTTCTACTGACAAGCAACACACATTTGGGAAGGTGTACAGTGCGAGCATGTGTCTCAAAGGACGAGCCTCAGAAACCCCGCCCTAGATCTCTCCATGATCAGATTCAGGTTGCCATGTTCTCCATGGGGGACCCCGACCCTCTGTCTCAAGTTTCTGTTACTGTGTCCTGCCAACGGGTGCTTCCCTTGTCTGCTCATGGCGCCATAGTGGACATCGTCCACACTCCTCAGGGAGGTCTCGGTTGTTTATTTCCACGTCCGCACGGTGGGAATAGGCGGTTATTCTGACAGGAACCGGGTGAGAAAGCCCTCTAGATTTCATGGATCTTCTGTTCTCTGTGACCACAGTTCTATGTTGCCATTCAAAGGCCACCTTGGTGACAGAAGACTGACAGCAGGGTTTCAGTAAAACTTTGTTTCTTAAACAGGAAGTGGCTGGACCCAGTACCCTGTCACATGGGAGACTTTCAGGAATGCCTGGGCACCTGAGTAGTCTGTAGTTTTAGGCATCAGACTGTCCTGCTATGGCCATTCTCAGGCATGTGGTCTGAGGCAGGTCTGAGCCTAAGTCTGTTGGCCAGCACCTCAGATGGCCACAAGCGCAGGCTCAGAACATGCTGCAGGACAAGGCTCTCTAGCTATGTGGAGGTATTAAGTGAGCTGTCATGACTGCAAGCTAAGCAATTCTTTCCTCTTCCCCCCCATCTTCCTCTCCCCTCCCCTCCCTTCCCCTCCCCTCCTCTCCTCTCCCCTCCTCTCCTCTTCTCTCCTCCCTTCAACTCTTCTCCTTCCTACTCCTCTTCTCTCTGTTCTTTCTTCTCCATGGTCCTGAGGATTAGACCTCATCATAACCTCATTGTGGGGTGCAGGGAAGACAGCTACCTGCTCCCCCAGCAATGCTGATCTACACTGCTGTGATGTCAGGACACAGCAGCTGAGGGCTGCTCATTGGGCAGGGGTTTCATGAGCTGAAATGGATTCATCCACAGCTTCCTATATGAGAGCCCACATCCTTCTACAAGCAGTAGGCTTCCCTAGAAATGAAGGGACCCTTGGCTTTTGTGGGGCTGCTCAGAGACCACTTATCCCCAAAGCCAGATGACCACAGCATTGCCCAGGACTCCTTTAGACACGCCCCCCCCCAGACCCCCTGCGCAAAGAGTCGACTCTTAAACTAAAGCCTTTCAGCCTGGAGCAGCTGGCCTGGTTCTAATGCTCCAAAACAGCAGTCTGTGTGAGAACCCTTAGCACATGTATGTGATGACTCTTAACACACCTGTATGACGACCCTTAACACACCTGTGTGATAACCCTTAACACACCTGTGTGATAACCCTTAACACACCTGTGTGATGACCCCTTAATAAGCCTGTCTGACACTCAGCAAGGGCCTCATAGTGCTTTTACCTGGAAAGTGGGGCAGGGGGGCTCTGGTGAGATGGTTCATGGTTTATATATATCAAGTAGCTGGGTTTATATATGTACCTGATTTATATATGTCAAGTAGCTGGATTAGCCTTCGATCCCAGCATGGGGAGACTAAGGCAGGAGGATCACAGTTTAAGACCAGCCTGGACTACATAGTGACATGATACTCTGACACGTGTGTGTGTGTGTGTGTGTGTGTGTGTGTGTGAGAGAGAGAGAGAGAGAGAGAGAGAGAGAGAGAGAGAGAGAGAGAGAGAGAAGCAGCACCAGTGACAATCTGGCTTCCCAACAATGAATGCAGTCTGTGAGAAGTCAGTTGCAGAAGGAGGACTGGGGAGAGTCCCTATCCCTGACCTCCACTCTCCAACCTGGAGAAATGCAACTCTGAGAACTCCAATTAACACAGTATTCCCCAGAGCCTAGCAGTGGGCTGCAGGCAAGTGGCTGAGAGAGGCACAATGCTTGGGCAAAAGTGATGTCACAAAACTATCCAAAAACACAAGTCACTGTCCTGCCATAAGCAGGGAAATCCAAAGTTTCTCACTCTCCACTGGCCTGGGTCCTTCCCAGAGGGACAGCTATCTGATTGTCCCTAGTCCTGGAATCCACAAGCAGCCTGGGACCCTAGCCTTGGATAATGAGCAGCCAGGCAAGATGAGGCTGGAGTGGAAATCCATCAGGGTCTCACTCCTGCCAGTGTCTACAGCTTAATAACAGCTCCCCGCTCCTGCTGCATTAGGGTTCAAGAGGCGCAGCAGCCCCTTCAGCAGCATTATGCAAATGGGACCCACTCCGTTTTGCAGGCACATAGAATATGCAAATTTATGGTGGTGGCGGGGGCTGCTTAAGACAGAAGATTTCTCAATGATAAATTAGATTTTCTGGAGAGAGGTTTCCCAGGACCTATCTCTACGCTTCTTCCTCATGCTGGGCCAAATCCGCCAAGCCACTGCTCTGGGAAATAATTAACTGAATTACAGGCTCAAACCCAGTTAGAAAAAAAAGCGAGAAGAAACAGACCAGGTTTCATGAGTCTGGAGCAAATGTGAGCTTCACGCACAGCGTGTAAACAGTAGAGGAGATGGGGAGGGGAGGGAAAGGGGCAGCTCTGTTTGCATAGTGTAGAGGGCTTGCATGTCACAGCCTTCATGCTGGGACCCGTGGGGCCTGCAGTCGGGATATGGGAAGAAGCAGAGCTCAGGCCTGCTGGAAGGAAACCTTCCTGTCACTTACAGGTGCCTCATCATGGCTGAAATACCAGAATGGCTTTTCTAGGAGGCCTAAGAGGTAAGCTGGCTGGAAGATCAGGGAAACTGAGGCCCAAAGAGGCCAATTGCCCACCAAAGTCTCAGGCCCCCCCGCTGATGCTCCCTGCTGACACTGTCATCTCAGTCCTTCAGCAGCCTTGCTGCCACATCCCTGGTGGTTTGATACCAGAGTCAGCTCATGGGAGCTCTGTCCTATGGGGCAGGGACTTCTTCGAGAAGCCACACTCGGTTGCTTAGCTCAGAGCACAGGTGCAGTGAGGGCTTTGCTTGTAGGAGAGTCACAGGACCTGGAGAGGACAGTGGGCTTTCATCCACACCCACACTCCGAATTCTGGTCCTAAGTCCTAAGTTCACTTGCTATGAGACTTGGAGACATTTACCTACCCTCTCTGAGCTAATTCTCTGCAAATTAATAAATAATAAATGAAGTAAATAATCGTATGAAATAAAGAAAAGGAGTGGACTAACTGGAACTTAGAGAAGCACAATGCTCAGTTGTCTCCTCCCTAGAGCTGAGTTACTTCTTTCTCCACATTCTCTGGGTGGCCATGCCCCTCCTCTACTGTCCTTCACCAGTCATCCTGGCCTCCTTGCCTTAGCTAATCCACCTTTCTAAAATTCCCAAATGGAAACTCTATGCTGCCCTGCTCAAACTTTCTGCAGCTCCCTAATTCCCTTCCAGGGATCCAGTTTAACCCTCTCTGGTTGTCACGCAAACTCCTCCCTGCTTAAGTTCCTTGAGGCCCCATATCTACCCCCTCCATCTTCCATTCTAGCTTCTAATAATACATGGAGCTAATTGAGTGTTTCCACCTCCTTGCCTGCCTAAAGTACCAACCTCCCCACATCCAAACCTCTCTGAGCTTCAGTGCTCAGCTGAAGTGCTCGGTGCCCTGGGAGCCTCCCTTCCTAACTTCTGCTGAGATGAGAGACTCCATCTGAGTTGCCTCTTAGTACCTCACCCCATCAGTTTTGTGCCGGTGATTACTCTGTCCTTCCCACTGGTCAGTTGAGAAACGACACACGCAGTCCACCCATCAGTTTGGGGGGACATTTTCCAGCTTCTGACTTGGCTTGCTTTCTGTGAGTCGGAGGACAGGAGCCCCTTGGGTATGCTGATTTGCCTGTATAGGCTGATTCACCTATTGTCATGAAAGTACTGGCTCGCTACTTAATGGGACTTAGGACCACCATGGAAATAAATCTCCGGGTGTGACAGACAGGAATCTTCTAGATTGGGTCAAATGTGGTAGGAAGACACTCAGAATGTGGCAGCGTCCTATGGCTAGGAACTTGAGTGAATAAACAGGAGACAGCAGGCTGAGCACCAGCATCTCTCCTCTCTGCTTCCTGACTGCTGACACAGTGGGACTAGCCTTCCCCACTGTGATAGACTGTGCACCTTCAAACCATGAGCCAACATTAACTCTTCCTCCCTTAAGCTGTTGCACATCCATACAATTACAGAGTTTGAACCTGTGTCTGGGATATGGTCAATCTCGGAAATCAGTGAATCTGAAGGCCTGACCCATTTCCATCAGCCTGTTCCCTGACAGAACACCTGGCACCTGTCAAAACATCTGGCTCACAAAGTGTTTTCTGCAGGAGTATAATGAAGGACTTTGTTGTTAACTGTATCAGTCAGGTGTTGCTGCATAAGAACCAGCTGAGAAATCTCAGCGGCATGCAACAGGAAGCTCTGCTTTTCTAGCACACTCTTTCAAAGTCAAGGTACAGGACATACCTACAGCACAGGCTGTCTGTCAAGTGGAGGGAGGATCAGAGGCTTGGGCCCTTTAACAGTCTACCCTACACAGAGGTTCTGGTACAACCAACATTCCCCTATGTTTGTGGAGACAAACTAGCCCCTTGTGAGTAGTATAGGGGTCCTCAACACCCTAGGATGCCCTGCCCTTTATGCATTTTTTTGTTTGTTTGTTTTTGTTTTTGTTTTTGTTTTTCGAGACAGGGTTTCTCTGTAGCTTTGGAGCCTGTCCTGGCACTAGCTCTTGTAGACCAGGCTGGCCTCGAACTCACAGAGATCCGCCTGCCTCTGCCTCCCGAGTGCTGGGATTAAAGGCGTGCGCCACCGCCGCCCGGCCCTTTATGCATTTTAAACCCCACCTCATCCTGCCCCCAAATCACCTACTTGGCAATTCTTAATGACTTTCTCAAGCCTATCTTAGTTCCTTCTCGGTTGCTGTGATAAGATGCCAGGCTCAAGGCAACTTATAGAAGACAGAGTTTCTTTGGGTAGCAGGCTGCAGACATGCCGGCTGGAGCAACATGCTGAAAGCTTACATTTTAAACATGCAAACATGAAGCAGAGGTAACAAACTAGAAATGGCATGAGTCTTTAAACTCCAAGCCCTCCTCAGTGACACACTTTCTCCAGCAAGGCCACACACCCCCAAACCTCTCCAAATATCACCACCAACTAGGAAATCAAGTATGCAAATTTCTCAGACCACAGGGGACACCTCAGGCAAGTGACTTTCACTGAGGAATATCTATATCTCAGCCTGAAGGTGTTGACAGGCAGGACCATGTCACTGTGTGCCCCAGCCATGACAAAGAAGCGTCCTGCCACTAGTGGTTACCCTATGTGCAGCTTCCAGTTGCTAGGGCAGGGCTACAGCTGTGACATTCGACAGCTGTGCAGGCAGCCCACACCCTCCCACTGTGGTGTTACCTCCCTCTGCTCTTTGCCAGTTTCCAACTTCTTATTAATGTTCCAGAGGCAAAGAGAAAAATGCACTGGCGATTTCTTCTTAATGGTTATTAGACCCCCTTCATACCTTCTTTTTTTAATTTAATTTTTTTAAAAAAGAAAACAACCTTTTTTTCAGTTTACATACCAATCCCAGTCCCCCCTCCCTCTCCTCCTCCTAGCCCCTCCTTCTACCTCCCCATCCACTCCTTAGAGAGAGTAAGACACATTGGTTTGGGGAAGGTTCAAGGCCCTCCCTAGTATATCTAGTCTGAGCAAGGTATCCATCCAAAGAGAATGGGTTCCAGAAAAGCCAGTACAAACAGTCAGAATAAACCGTGGCAGCACTGCCAGCGGCCCCACAGTCTGCCCCAGCCGTACAGCTGTCACTCACACTCAGAGGGACTGGTTAGGACCTAAGCTGTTTCCTTTCCTGTCCAGCTGGAGTGGGTGAGCTCCCATTAGCTCAGGTGAACTGCTTCATGGGTGTCCCCAACATAGTCTTGACCTCTTTGCTCATATTCTCACTTCTCCGACTCTTCAACTGGTTTTTGGGAGCTCAGCCCAGTGCTCCACTGTGCGTCTCTGCCTCTGCTTCCATCAGTTGCTGGATGAAGGTTCTATATTTAAGGAATTCATCAATTTGACTACAGGACAAGGCCAGTTCGGGCACCCTCTCCTCTATTGTTAGGGTCTTAGCTGGCATCATCCTGGATTCCTGGGAATTTCTCTATTGTCAGGTTTATTGCTAGCCCCTTAATGGCTCCCTCAATGAAAATATCTCTTTCCTTGCTCTCATCTGTCTTTCCTCCATCTTGACTATCCTGTTCCCTCAAGTTCTCCTCCCCTTCCCCTTCTCACTTTTTCTCCTCTTCCTCCTTCCCTCCTCTTCTCACCCCCATGCTCCTAATTTTGTCAGGTGAACTTGTCTATTTCCCCTTTCCAGGTGGATCTATGTATGTTTTTCTTAAGGTTCACCTTGTTACTTAGCTTCTTTAGGACCATGAACTATAGGTTCAATATCTTTTGCTTTATAGGTAGCATCCACTTAGGAGTGAGTGCATACCATGTTCATCTTTCTGCATCTGGATTACCTCACTCAGGATGTTTTTTTTTTTTCTAGTTCCATCCATGTGTGGTGAGTCTTGGATGTATCCACAAGAGAAGAGGGAGATTGTGGAGGTTTGAGTCCTTGTCTCCTGACCTCAGCTTTGGGGGACTGAGCATCTCTGTTGGTGTGACAGGCAGGAGGCAGCCTTCCTCTGATGTACTGATGACTCTGATGACATGATGGCTGCCATGTCCGCTCCTCCTGAGAAGTCTCCAGCATTTCACAACAGCTCATGAGTAGCGGGGGCGGGGAGTTTAGGACGTGAACTATCAAACTCATCTGCACTACAGTAGATATGAAGATCTTGCGTGAGATTGGGAAACCAAGACTTAGTTGATTTAGTGACTTCTCTAAAAACCATGACCAGGACATGGTAGAAGCTGTGTCGGCCTTATGTTAGGGTTTCCCATGAATTTTAAGGTCTGGCTCAAATGATGCATGATAGCCGAATTTGGCACCAGAGGAAAGTGCTGGGCCTGGTCCTTGCCCCTGCTGAAGGCCTTCCATGCAGGACTGCCAGATCTGGTTGGGCTGGGTGGGTACTACAGAAGAACCCCTGGGCAGTGAATGATGTCCCTGCAGTCTCTGGCACGTGCTTGTGTCCACCTGGAGGAGCAGAAAGCATCTCCAGCAACTCTGCTGGCAGCAGCCGCTTTGTCCAAATCTCACAAAGGTATCCTGTGCAAACTGTTCTCCTGTTTGTACACAGGCTTCAGGATGCTTTCGTACCAGGCTAGTAGAGGCATGGAACTAGCTTCTTGTTCTGTCAGAAGCAGAACTGAATTAAACCCAGTGTCGCCAAGCCTAAGACGGGAAGACACAGGAACCTGCAATGTGCCTTCCTATGGCCTCTGGACACTAAAGGGCTATTTCACAACCCTTTAAGGATTCTAAGGAAAGATTGTTGGGGTCCAGGAATAGAGGGGTCCAGGAGGGAGATGGAATCAAGTGAGGCCATCTATCATCCTGACTCCCACTCTGTAATTCTTCCTGTTACTGGGGAGAGGCATTGTATTTCTCTCCTCTGCCGAGATCTAATTCTTCAGCCTGGGGGTCCCAGGATAGCTGCAGAGACTGCAAAAGCAGGAGCAGATAACCCGTACTCTGCTGTTTATATACAAACAAGGAACAAGGAAGGGTTGGAGAGATGGCTCAGGAATAAAGGGGTTTGCTGTACAAGCCTGACTGCCTTATTTGATCCCTGAGACCCACATGGTAGAAGCATAAAACCGACCCTACAAGTCATCCTGTGACCTCCTCCACAATGTACACACAAAAATACATACATAAATAAATAAACATGTAATATAAGTTGATCTACTTTACCCCCAGCATGAAGATAGGTGGTATCGTTTTAGGGATTGAACATCTGAGTGTCATGTTCAGGTCCAAGGTACCTACTGCAGTCTGGGCAGAGCCCAACAGAAGTGCCCTGACTTGCTTAGGCCCTAGCTGCCAGTCTTTGTTCTTTGTCAATGTGAGTCTTCTCTTGTGCAGACTATGCCCCCAGTCCGACATTTGCATGCAGCCCACCCTCGCATGTAGACAAGGCCGGGCTGGCTGGGAGAACACGGAATGCCAAATGGCGTTTGTAGCTTTCCGGGGAGGCGCGTCTCTGTCCCAAGTCTGTCTCTGCCAAATGCACCATACGCGCCAGACGCACATACATTCCCTGTGAATCTCCTTAATCTCCCTCCCAGCTGTCCCTTTCTGGGGCCCCTGCCACAGCACCTTCAAGACACTTGTCCCAGGCTGGCAGGACAGCCTGACTTCCTCATCCTTTGAGAAAGCAACAACGAGAAAGCTGAGGGTCTCTAAAGAGCCCCTGCCCAATATAAGATGCGGTAACGACTTTACCCGGCTCTTCCGTACCCTGGCCTGGATGCATTCCCAGCTCCATTCCCAGCTCCACTGCAGAGGCTAGATGGACAAAGCTTCAAATTTAACTCATTGCAGGCCTGGGACTGAGCTGTTGAACCATGGCTACCCTGGAGACACATGCTGGTAAACACATCTGAGATTGGCCCCTCATGTCCCCACCGAGTTGACAGAGTGCTCTTTCCTCTGGAAGGTACCAAAGGGCAGTGACCCTTGATCAGGCCGTTCTCGACCTGTGTGAACTTGTGGGGACTCACAGGGGTCTTCTGAGCCTGTGTGCATGCTGGGAAGGTGGCCTGCAGGAGCACCGAGCAGAAGAGTGGCACCATGGGAAATGGAAAGATACTTTACTTGGCAGTTTCTGCATCCAGTACATTTGTGTGGTTTAACTATTAAGTAGTGACCATTTTTGTGTTTCTGACATCAAGGCTCTCTCAGTTTGGGTCCTGACTGTTGTTATCACAATGAAAGCAACCACTACCATTTTGCCTCCCACAGGTGTGCCTCACCAGTCCCCACCAGAGCTCCCCCTCCCCCGTTTCTTGCCTTTGTTAATAATGTCCCCAGACTGGCCCGCCTGCCTCTCTGATTTTGGCCCTCTTTGCATGCCCAGAGTAATAGTGGCTGGGGACTGACTCCTGCCTGTGACAGCCCTCCTCAGGATATGACCTAGAGTTCAGGGTGTGCTCTGATGATCTCCCGTGTGCCAGCTGTGATGAAGATGGAACTGGATACCTTCCTTAACCCAGGCTGCCTTCAAACTCTCCATCCTCCTGCCTCAGCCTCTAGACTGCAGACTGGGATTACAGACATGGGCTAGCATAGCTTTCTCCCTTTTCCTTTCATGCCAGCCTCCATTCCCGGGGCTTGAACCTGGGGGTTCAACTTCCTGCAGACAGAACATACGGGAAAACTTGGACACTGTGACGAAGACACTTTGTCTCTCCCTGCGACTCCCTCCGCACTCCGCAGAACACCCACAGGCCATGGCATTCCCCAAGGCAGTGGAATGATGAGCTGTCTAGAGACCAGGCAGGGCATGCTAAAGTTGTACATTGGTCTTCTGCAAACACTGGATGGTCCTAAGCAGGAATTTGAACATCATTTCATTTGTTACCCAGGGAGACCTGAAATGCATCCCCGGGTACTGAGAGTGGAAATCACCCTTTCCATTCCTCTTCCTCTGAAGGACTTCAGAACAAGCTGCAAATGCCAAGCATCGGGGAACTGGGCAGGACTAAAACAACCAGGAGAGAGTAGGCTTGAGGGGTGGAAAACTGGTCTGTGTTTTATCTCCAGCAGGTGAGAGGGAAGAGTTGGTGTGTGGGGAGAGTTAGTAGAGCATCATCCATTTCTAGGCTAGGAAGCCATTCCATGCTGTTCCCTTTGCCTGTGAGCACTGTGTTCACTCTGGACCTGCATGTGATCTCTGTTAAAATGTCTGGCTAGAGGAGATTTCATTGCAGGAACCTGGAAGCAGGAGCTGATGCTGCTTACTGGCTTGCCCCCATGGATTGCTCAGCCTGTTTTCCTGTAGAACCTGGAACTACCAGCCCAGGGATGGGCCTACCCACAATTGGGCCCTCCTCTGTCAATCATTAACTAAGAAAACGCTCTACAGGCTTGTCTACAGCTTGATCTTATAGAGGCGTTTTCTCAGTTGGGACCAGGATCATGGGGTATTGTGACAGACTTGTCCAGGTGTTTTGGGGGAGGATTGTGGAAGGAGGATTGGAAAATTGGGCTGGAAAGGTCATCGGGTGTTCAAACCTTGGCTAGCTGTTCTGTGGGAGCTTAGGAGATAAGAGTGTTGGGAGAGATGCAGATGACGGTGGCCTGAATTATGAGGTTCAGAGGTAAGTTTTACAACTCCATTGGAGCCATTTTCTATTTTTCAATTGACATTATGTGGTTCTGGTTAGCTGGGGCTGATAAACATAATAAACAAGACACTTTTATCCTTGTAGTGAAGACTTTGCTTTGCTAGGACAATTGATGCTGGTCAACTGGAGCTGAGAAATTAGCAGTGATTTGAGACCAGCATCATTGAGTACTGGGAAGTGTTTCCACAGGGTCAGTACACAGAAGCTGTGTTCTAGAGGTGGCCAAGGTTGTACCTGGTACTGGCAGCCAAACTTGGTGATGTGCAAAAGATGCCCGGGTGGTACTAGTTTTAAAGGCATGAAGCGGTATTTGAAAGGCAGCTGAGGCTTTGCTCTGTGAAAGTCCAAGTGAGGTCATAGGTAAAGGCACAGCCTCAGTGACAACCGAAGGCCCAGGATTGAACAGTTCTTGTGGAGAAGCTGAGGTTTGGCACCCTGAAGAGAGCCCAGGAGAAACTATTGGTGAAAGTGCAGGCCAGTTTCAGCAGAGATTCCAGGATTTTTGGAGATGCTGGAGCCATGGGATCACCACTAAGGACAGCAGCCATGGAGCTAGCCTGAGCTGATGAGACAAACTGTATGCTGCAGAAGTGGAGGGAGAAAAGTAACCGAGACCCTTGGGGGAGTCCAGAAGTGGTAGATTGACCTCATACAGTCAACTTTGTGCTGATGGAGTTCGGTTTGCTTTGTTCAGATTGGGATGATGCCTTGGGATGATGCCTTTGGGCAGAGAATGAGGAAACATTTAATTATTATTTTTTAAATTTTACAGGAGCCCACAGTTGGAAGACTTTGAACTTTGAAGGAACTTTGGATTTTAAGAGAGATTTTTTGATATTCGAAAAAGATTTTAGACTTTTAAATATTTGAATGTTTGGAGACTGTGGTACTTTTAAAAGTTGGAATGTTTTAAATTGTGGTGTTGATAGTAATATTATCTTGGGGATAAACAAGAAAGGGAAGGTTATGGTTTAACACCGATATGTTTTTGTGTGTCAAGTTGAGAAAGGTCAGTTGCGCTGGATAGCTTTATATCAACCTGACAGAAGCTAGAGTCATCTAGGGAAGCCTAATAGAGAAAATTCCTAGGTAAGATTAGGTTATAGGCAAGCTTGTAGGGCACTTTCTCAACTAAGGTTCTCTCCTCTTAGATGACTCTAACTTGTGTCAAGTTGACATAAAGCTATCCATCACAGGAATGTAATGCATAGTCTGTGATGTCTTATGTTGGAAGTATGCTATTTGATTTTTTTATTTTATGGGGGTTATAGTTCAGATATTGCTCTGAGTCTCAGAAGAGACTTTGGAATTTTAAATAGTGTTGAGACTAAAAGACTGTGGGGACTTTTGATGTTGGACTAAATGTAATTTGCATTATGATATGGCTACAAACTTATGAGGGCCAGGAAGTGGGAGGTGGTGTTTGAAGGAGAATGTCCTCCATAAGCTCATATATTTGAACACTTGGTTCCTAGTTGGTGAACCTTTTGGGGAAGAATTAGGAAGTGTAGTATTGTTGGAGGAAGGTGTGCCACTGGAGGCAGGCTTGAGATTTTGAAATACTGGAGCCATTCCCAGTGTGTTCTCTGCCATCTCTTTGTGGATCAAGATGTGAGCACTCAGCTATTTCTGCCATCATGCCTTCGATTGCTGTTGTGCACTCCAGCCCTGTGAAGTCATGAGTGCACTTAAATACTTTCCTTTGTAAGTTGCCTTCGTAATAGTATTCTGCCATAGCATTTAGAAAAGGAACAGACAGAAGGGAGGAGGGATGGTCTGTCAGATGGTCAGCCTAACGCCTCCTCCTAGGATCCACCCTGACCCTCTTGTTTCAGGCAGGTTCCATCTTTTCTTGGACCATTCAGTCACCAACCTCCAAAGGTCCACCAGTGAGCCAGTGCCCTCTTGAACAGACTTCTCTTGACAGTGGCAACATTTGGAGATCATGCTTTGAGTCCACGAGCATTTTGGGCAGATACTTTATTATTAAGCACTGGCAGGGTATGAAGCAAAATATCCCTCTTGGAACAGAACTCAGGTGACGGTTCCTGGTTTTAGGAAATTGATGAGTAACTGATTGACATTTTTCATCCATCCTGTAAAAGCCCAGTTTATCTCAAAGCACACAGGGCAGAGGCTTCACCCAACTGATCAAGACCTCTGTCCAGTGCCAGCACAGGCTGGTGTTCAAACCTCAGGCATAGTTATATGGAACTGTAGACTAGAGCTTGCCAGCGTGTGACCTCAGGCCAGTTACTGTGACTATCTGAACTTGAATTTTTCAAACTAGGTTGTGAAAGTTAAGTAAGACAGCAATAGTAAAGTAGATTTTTCAGATGTATGACAGATTTTACCACCAACGCACAATTCTTCCCTGTCTTCCTCCTAATGACAAGATGGCCCCTGCAACTTCCAGTTCAGGTTTCTCCTGCTGAGGAGAATGGAGTCCACAGAGGCTCAGAATTGGCTCTGAATGGGCTGATTAGGGTCATGTGTTGTACAACTAGCCTTGGGAATTAGTGGGATGATCTTATTGGTCAGATATGACTGGTGAACCCTATTGCTGAGGCCAAATTCATTCTATGCAGAGCCTGCCCCTGATCTGGAGATGCTCCCAGGAAGACATGCTGAGTGTCCAACTTAAAGGTGCCCTTGGGAGGAACTGAGGGGCTGGTGGCTCTCTAGTCAGCACCAGGGTGCACAGAGTAGCACGCCAAGTCCTAAAACATGTAGGAAGTCTAAAAATGGTAGGATTCTGGTCTAGTTTCAAGTCAGGTGATACTACCACATGACTACTGCCCCTCCACAGCCAGCCATTGGAATGGCTCCTACCATGACTGTTGTCTGGCAAATCTCCAGTGCCTTGGGAGCTGAGAGCTAAGAAAATTAAGGCCCATCTGGTGGGCACAATCTTTTCTCCCAGCAATCATGAGCTATATGAGTGGACTGTGGATCTCCTGCATGCAGGAGCCATGGAGTGGGTCTCTGGCAGTTCCTGCATTAGAGAAGGCAATGGCTCTGGGGGTGCTGGAGCTTTGCCTCTCTGAGGAAAGCAAACCCTTCTATCAGGATCTATGGACAGAAGTTCTTGGTCCCTGGCTCAGACACCATTGACTATCCTCCCAAAGGAGCACCATAAGGCTGAGGAGAACATCACTAAGACCCCCACACAACCTCCTCTAGAATAACATGAAGCATCTTTTTATTTTTTGTTAGTGATAGTCTTTTTGCGTCTTTTCTGCATATCAAGAATAGGTTCTAGAGGAAGGAGCAAGGTATAGATCAGTAAGAAGACTACAGTCACTGGGAGGAAGTCATCTCTACATCTCCCAGCAGAGAGCAGCTGAGACAATTAAGGTGATACTCAGGCCACAAGCACTGGCTTTGTGTGACGGCAGTACAGGGGAGCAGAGCCTCCCCGCTAGGAAGCTGTTTGATTATGTCATTGCCCCATACTTTGATTCTCCATCTAGATAGAAGAAAACTTACTTTACAGTGATGATAGGAGGCCCCCACAGAAGCCCAGTGTTAGTTGGCCTCAATATTACACACAGGGCTGTCTCTTAATGCTTATGGAAGTAGTCTGCTTGTTCTGTCCATGGTGAGTCTTGGACAAGGTTCTTAACATTTTCTGCCTTATTTTTATTCCTGTATCAATTACAGTTATCCTAAAATGATGATGATGGTGATGATGATGATGATGACAGTGATGACAGTGGTAAATATGGTGACAGTGAGGATAATGGTGGAGACTGTGGTGATGAGGGTAGTGTGGTGGTGGAGATGGTCATGATAGTGATGGTGGTGGTGGTGCTACTGCTGGAGATTATGGTGATGGGAGTGATATTAGTGATGGTGGTAATCGTAATGTTGATGGTGGTAGTGATAAAGACAATGGTGATGCTGGTGGTATGGGGATGATGGTGATGATGATGGTGATGATGGTGATATGGTGATGATGCTGATGGTGGTGATGGTGGTGATGATGGTGATGATGGTGGTGATGCTGATGGTGATGATGCTGATGGTGGTGATGATGGTGATGATGGTGGTGATGATGGTGATGATGGTGGTGATGATGATGGTGATGGTGACGGTGATGGTGGTGATACTGACAGTATGGGGATGATGATGGTGATAATGGTGATGGTGGTGGTGATGATAGTGGGAGCTGGTTTTGGTGATGAGGTAATGACAACCACCTATAAAAAAGCTTACAGGTATAATTCTGTAAGAAAAGCCTTATGTGCAAGTCCTGTGCCAGGTGAGATAAATTAGACTTGCTTGAGACTTGGTGGGGCTGGAGATTGCTGGAGGGGGAGGTAACATTGCAAATCTAAACAATTCACACCTTTGTGTCCTCCCATTTGGGTATCTGCGTGGGCAATGACCGTGTAAGTAAAGTGACAACCCCACAACTGTGGCTTTCCTGTTAAGAGATGTCCCCTCCTGTTCTGTGAGATCTCATCCTTGCCTCTTCTCCCTCACATTCTTTCCCAGAGCAGTCATGCTTGCTTTCTTTCTGTCGTTTGACTTTGTACCAGTTGTATCTCAGCTTTTGAGCCCTTTGTCTCGATAATCCTTTTTTATCATTCATGTCTGAATCTATGCGTTAGTCCCCTTACCCCTGTATTTGAACCTAAAACATGCTCACTCCATCCTAGCTACTCTCAGCCCAGCACTTAGGCTCTTACCATCCTAACAAAGGACTAAGGTGAGTGCCCTAACCTTTTTCCTGTTTCCTATCTTCTCTACTAGGAAGAAGAGAGACCATTCCATTTTTCCTGGCTGCTGTGCTCCCAGTCTGGCCCACAGCAGGTTGTTCAGTGAGAAGTGATCTCAGTGAGAAGTGCTTTAGTTGAGGGATTGGATGTGGGTCTATTACTCTGTTGGATGCTGGGTGGTCTTGTTCCTCAGGGGTCTCTACAGAGGAGAGTGGAAGGAGAAGCCACCTGTCATTCTGGATCCCTATCTGGACAAGAGAAGAGAAGGAGGTTAGTGTCTCTCCTAAGGAAAAGAGAGGTGGAGGAGAGATGAGAAAGGAGAGGCAGGTAAGTGGAGAGGGAGAGAAAAGTAGGAGAGAAAGGGGA
Source organism: Chionomys nivalis (assembly GCF_950005125.1). Lineage (NCBI taxonomy): Eukaryota > Metazoa > Chordata > Mammalia > Rodentia > Cricetidae > Chionomys > Chionomys nivalis. Next base: position 125,947,042 of record NC_080088.1, on the reverse strand, counting down.
GAGAGAGAAGGGGGCATGAAGGAGAGAGTGCGGGATCTCAGTGGGAAAGGAGATGGAGATATGAGGAGAGGAAGCCCTGCTGCATCCCGCCTGCTGCTCCAGCTGAAGGCAGCCTTCTTTTTTTCGAGACAGGGTTTCTCTGTAGCTTTGGTGCCTGTCCAGGAACTAGCTCTTGTAGACCAGGCTGGCCTCGAACCCGCCTGCCTCTGCCTCCCAAGTGCTGGGATTAAAGGCATGTGCCACCACCGCCTGGGTTTTTTTTTTTTTTTGTTTGTTTTGTTTTGTTTTGTTTTTGGTTGAAGGCATCCTTCTGTTTCAGCACCTCGGACAGAGGTGCTCCTCCTTCTTGCTCTTCCGGCAAGAGTGGAGCTGGGAGGGGTGGATCACTTCCCTGACTTTCTCCATACAGGAGAACTGTGGTCACTGGGAACAACAACAACAACAACAACAACAACAAAAAACCTGGTGGCTGAGGCAGCGGCCAGGGTTTTAGGCACTGATTTGGCACAGGGGCTGAAGGCTGGCTGTTTTAAAACAGGTAGTCCTATTCTTTCTCAACTCCAAAACATTTGCTTATCTAACAGAGAAACTGAGGCTCGGAGGGGGCAGCAGCCTGCCCCAGGTCACACAGTCAATAGAACGGTATCTTGGAGAGTGAGAGACCCTACAAGGCTGAGCAGTTCCCCCCTTCCCTAGCCCTGCCCCAGGGCTGCCTGTCACCAGGCCAGCTGACACTCTGAGCCCCATGGGAAATCTGTAGACTCAACTCACTTCCCGCATGAATAAACCCCAGCCACAGAGAAACTCAGACACATTGAATTCCCCTCCCTCATTTGTTCTCTGGCCCATTTCACATCCCAGTGCTTCTGGCGAACCAACCTGCTGTCCTCACCCCAGAACAGGGAGAGCAGAGAGGGTGAGGGTGAGAGACCCCCGTGGGGAGGCCAAGCTTGAGAGCTTCCTGCTCCTGTTCAAAGTGGCCACGCGGTGAAGCCAATTCAAGAAAACAAGGACTGAGCTCTGTGAGGTTTGTGGGTAGTGAGGGCCTTCTGCACCTTGTGGGTGCAGGACATGGGTTGAAGATTCCCTTCTGACAATCCTAGGTCTCTCCCAGGATCCTCAGAGCCCAGGATGTGCAGGACACAGGGTACAGGCAACACAGTCTCCCAGGATGTGCAGGACACAGGGTACAGGCAACACAGTCTCCCAGGATGTACAGGACACAGGGTGCAGGGCAACACAGTCTCCCAGGTTTCTTAGGAAGTTTTGTTGAAGCACCCGGCAAAGCTTCAAAGAACAGAGCTGGGGGAGGGGAAGAAGAGGAGGAGGAAGCAGAGGCTAGAGATGAGGAGGAAAAGGAAGGAAAGGGGTGGTGGAGGAGCAGATGATAGTGATGGCAAAGCTCAGTCTGGGGTCGTCTGTGCTGACAAGGCCGGTGACAGATGAGTTAGATGTAGAGAGTGAAGCTGTGAGCCGCCTGTGTTCGTGGTGCAGGATACCTGTGAAGCACTGGCCAGTGCTCACTTCTCCTCACCAACATCCACTCCATCCTAGGGGAGAGACTGTTGAGAATTCACCCATCCAAAGATCTCCTAGAGGCCTGAGGACGACAGTGGCTTTCTGGGGTTCCCTTAGGTCCAGGACTTTTTGAGGAGATAAATGGGATGGTGACTGACAGAAGCCACCTTCATAGCTGCTGCCACATCTCTCAAGCTGTCCTGCTTCAGTTTCCCATCTGAGCAGTGGGGAATGTCATAATGAAGTGGCGTAGAAGCTCTCAAATTTGGGGTGCTGTAGAGTGCCCATGTCCACCCGTAAGAACACCCCCAGGTGACTGGAGGAGCCTCTGGGGGATTCTGTGGCTTCCAGCTTGTGTGAACAGGTGATTCTGCCAGCACCGGAGAGCTCTTTAGAAGAAATAAAGTCATCAGTAGACATAGCCCCTGGGAAAGGCCTCTGGAGACAGAAGTTCCGTGGGAGGAAAGTCCCAGGGCTCCTGGGGTCCCCAGGCTGAAGAACGGAAAAGCAGGGATGCTGTGGTTCTCTGGAGCCTGTGTAGGTGAGGGCTTACAGTAGACCCATAGAATTTTTTTTTTACTCTGCAGTGACACAGGTCCCGTGACACTCTGCTTCAGGTGGGCTCACCTTGAACTACATACCCAGGAGGTGGGAGGTCAGATATCATAACCCTGGGCTTGGTTGCTTCCTGGCACAGGAGCCTGGCCTCTGAGACCTTGTAGGATGGTGACTCTTTCATTTTCTCATGTAGCCAAAATGGTGACTGTAGGGTCAGGTATCCAGCAGAGGTGATGTCAGAGGCAGGAAGCTATGGGCTTCAGCTGCCATGGTGACTTTCTGTGACATGTTCAAATCCTGAGTTGATCTGGACAGTCCTGACCTTGGGCAGAACCCTGTTTCCTGGAGGAAGGACACAGCTTCCTGGAGGAAGGACACTGCTTCCTGGAGGAAGGCCACCTCTATTCTTAGATACCCCTTCCAGCGCCGAGGCCTCTCCTAGTCTCTTCCTCAGTAACAGGGAGCACAGTGAAAATGCACGAAGACCCAGGAAGTAGGGGTGGCCTCCTGCTGTCTCCCACCTCCTCATGACATCCAGGGCTGTCAGAGAACAGACAGAAACACTCACAAAAATACCACAAAAGGAGAAGGGCTCTGATTTGTCCTCTGCATTGAGGACCCCATCACAGGTGATTGGAACTGGGAAGATTAAGTTAGACTGCCAGAGTGTTCGACCTCATGATCCTGCTGTGTTGACATTGGGCCAGTGAGTTGCCTTCTCTGAGCCTCAGCTTTCCCAGATGTGAGCTGGGATGATGCTTTTCCTCTGCAGGTGGCGGGCTCGGCAGACCCACCGCTGGTCCCTGCTGACAACTCTCTTCCTTGCCAGACTTTTTAGAGAACCGTTTGTAAAAGAAAATGTTTAGTGGCGATTGAACAGCTAATGCATGCCACACCACTCTGTGTGCTAAGGGCAGTTTTGAATGAACATTCCAGATTGTTCTGCAGCCCTCCGTGTTCTTCACAAATGGGAAAAGAGGCTCCAAAAAGCTTTGTGTTTTGGTCAAGTTCACCCACAGCCGAGGCAGGATTCAGACACAGGAGGCACAGGTTGGTTGTCCCAGCCCGTGGTTGGGTCCCCTTTTGTTCCCCATCCTTACCCAGGATTGTTTTGCCACTGGAGTCACTGTCCCTTCCCTTTGGAGCACAATACCCCTCCCTATGCAGCAATCCTGCTGAGCCTTCCACAGGGCTCAGTCCAAGGTCTGAACTGATTATTGACAAATTAAAAATATAAGCTATTGAGCAGACACTGGGATGGAGTCCCAGGGCTGTGGCCCTGCATCTCAATGAGGCCGCTGAGCATGGGGATCGATGCTGCGGGTGGAGGGAGAGGCAGACAAATTGCCCCATGCATAATGCAGAGCCTGACGCTAGTTAATAACTGCCGGGAGTCGGAGGGGGCGGGCGGGGGTGGGGGGAAGGCCTCGCCTGAGTCAGTGCTTGGCACCCAAAGCTTCCCTCATTCTGCATGTCCCACCTGCCCTCCACAGCCTCACCAATGCAGGTTCACTAGCCCCAATTTTCAGGCAAGGGCAGCCCTCATGATCAACAACTCTGTCAAGGCTGAGATTTTAGCCTAGGTCCTCCACACTCCAAAACCTGGGGCTTAGAGTCACAGATGAATTAGACTCCTGGTCCTAGCTCTGTCCCTCCTGGCTGTGTGGCTTTGGGGGAATTACTGTACCTCTCTGAGCATAACTTCATTTTTTTTATGTGGTCCATACAAGGTAGGGATGGAACGAAAGGAACAGGACTGCTCTGCTTTGGGGGACCTGCACGCACCCCTTTTCCGTCTGCCTCGTCTGCTGCTGTCTCTTCACTCCTTTGTCCCTGGCTTTCAGAGTGAGTGGTTCTGCCAAGGGGCAGCAATGATGCACATGTGGAGGGCAGGAGAACAAAACTAGGGCCCCTCTACCTGCTGCATGTTTCCAGCCTGGTCCAGTCAGCCCTGGCTGTGTCCTCACCCATCAGGTGAGAGCCTCTACTGGGGTATCTCTCTCCTGCAGTTCTCTCTCCTTACTATTGACAGGATCTGGCATCAGTCCCCTTCCTTGCCTTAGGTGTGAATGGAAGGGTATCCCCCTGCCCCTCCCACCTCTTCCCTGCTCACCTTCTTTCCTTCCTTCCTTCCTTCCTTCCTTCCTTCCTTCCTTCCTTCCTTCATCCCTCCCTACCTCCTTCTCTCCTTCCTCCCTCCCTCCCTCCCTTCCTTTCCTTTTCTTTTTCTTTTTTCTTTTTTGTAACTACATCATTATTAAAAGTACCTCAGTCCTTTGGTTGCCTCACTAATAAATGAAAACAGCAGGTGCTCACAGAAAGAACTATACCTGGATACCCTACCTGGCTTTTCTCCCCCAGAGAGGAGTCGTCACCCTTCCTGTCTACACATCATCCTCTGGAAGCCCCGAGTGTCTCCTCCACAGGATCCAGAATGCCAGCTGGTGTGGTGATCAGCTCTGTAGAACTGTGGCTTCCTCCCAGGCAGAGCTGGGATGGCAGGTCACTGTCCTTAGTGTGAACATGGTCCTTATCACTGCATGGGGACTGGAGACAGCCTTAGAGTTGAGTTTCAGATAACCAGAGGGGCCTTGGATGGATCTTCAGGGAATACAGGGATTAGACCTAATGCAGTGCAGGTCCACTCAGGGTTCCTGGCTCACAGAGTGTCTGGAGTGTCGTTGGGTGAAAAGCTAAGCAAACAGTTCTCCCAAGTGATACAGCTAGTGTGACCTGAGGAAGTGGTCCCCATATTTTCCTTGATGCTGGTGGCTTCTGTGGTGGTAGGACACTCTCTGCCCCTAATGGCACATTTGGGGAGCTATTTGGATCAGGATTGACCCCATTGGGGAAGCTACTGGGAGGATCTAGTGGCTTGGGGCCAGGGTTCCCTGTTGTCCTACACAGGACTGTGCCCATAATGGAGAAAAGCAATGCTTACTATGTGTTGCTGACTATGGAACTCAGGCCCTTCCACTTGCAATGTGAGCTGTCTTAGCCCGGGAATTATTCTACCTGGAACTATGAGTGTTGGGATTAAAGGCATGTGCCACCACTCACCAGCTATGATACAGAATCTGTTATGATATTGCCTGTGGATCCCAAGCAGCAGGGGCCGAGCAGTGAGTCCTGAGAGCTGCCAGCCCCGGGCAGGGCCCAGCCATGTGGCGGCAGGCTGATCCAGGCAAGCCTGGCAGTGTGAGCAGGCAGCGGGTAGGAGGCACAGACACATTGTACAAAATAGAATTGGATATTTATTAGTTGGGTTATGGAATGGGAAGGATAAAAGGGAGAAAAGGGGGAAGAGAGGAGAGAGAGAGAGAGAGAGAGAGAGAGAGAGAGAGAGAGAGAGAGAGAGAAGAGAGAGAAGAGGACAGAGAGAGAGGAAGAAAGGAAAAGCAGGAAAGGTAACAGAGAGAAAAGCCAAGATGGTAAGAGAGGGAGGGGCTGCAGGGAGTGGACGTGGCTTGTCTCTTAAAGTGACAAACAATCATAACAGAATCTTATTGAAATGTTTCTTTAATGAAAATATTAAATTCAGGCTAGGGTTGTAGCTCAGCAGTAGAGCCCTTGCCCAGGTAGCACAAGGTCCTCGATTTCATCCCAAGGATTGAAAAAAAAAATAGGACTGGTTTGCCTAGTCAATTACTAGCCACTTAATAGCAATTAGACCAACAGGGTTTCAGAAAAGGAGAATGTCTTAAAACAGTCTTTAGCCAACAATGAGGTCTCAGGTGTGGAACCTCTAGCTCTCTGATTACTGAGGTAACGGGATTGTGGATGGGAGTCTAGTCAGGTGTGCAGCAAGGTCGGCGCCAGCCTGGGTTATACAGCAAGGTTTTGTCTCTTCAAGCAAACAGCACTGAAGCATGATTAATAAAAGCTTGGGGTTCAACCTCAAGATCTGAAGAATAAAACAACTAGCCACTGGCTCATACCTCCAGTCTGAAATGGCCATCCTGCTTCCTGAAATTCTCTCTAGGGCTGGGATTAAAGGTGTGCACCACTGTCATTAAGGGACTGCACAGCCCAGTTTCTATAGCAACTAGTGTGGCTACTGGGATTAAAGGTGTGTGTCACCATAATCTGGTCTGTAAGGCTGACCAGTGGGACTGTTTCACTCTCAGATCTTCAGGCAGGCTTTATTTATTAAAATACAGTTGAAATGGCACTACACAGCAGCAACAATATACCTCAAACAGAAGAAGAAATAGAGGTACGTATACAAGGAAGGAAACTAACCCTCCCCAGACTCTACTGCTGACCTTACAGAGTCCCTCTGCCATACCCACCTTGCCACAGCATTAGCGGGATGCCACATACCTCAAAGTCTTTTCAGTAATTAGGGCTTGTGTGTGAAATTCTGGCCATACCACATCTGAATCCATGGTGTGTATTTCAGAATCCCATCCCACACCCACAGCGTAGCAGACCTTGAATGTTCAGGATGGCTCTGGTTCTGAGATCTTCCCTGAGGATTAAGTTTGAGGATACAGGATCCTGGGGTCACGGCCCATGAATATGGGGGGTATTTAAGGTGGGGGTGGCATGCATATTGTTTGTGTGTCTACCTGTGGTGCTCGTGTGCACACAAGCTCGTGGAGGCCTGAGTAGACGTCAGCTTGTTCCTACCATTGCTCTCCCCATCGATTTATTTATTTATTTATTTATTTATTTATTTATTTATTTATTTATTTATTTCAGACAGGGTAGGCCTGAAGCTCATCAATCTGGTTGGCAGCCCTAGCTGTACCTGTCACCACCAGCGCTGGGTCTATCAGTGTTTTGCCATGCCCAGCTATTCACCTGGGCTCTGGACATCCATCCTGGTTTCTCAAACCTGCACAGCTGACCCATTTCAGGTGACCTGAACAATGAATTTTAAAGTACTCGGCAGATGACCCGATGCCTACTAAGAGAGGGACTCCCTGACTTCAGAGGCCTGGTACCCACCTCCTCTTCCCTTGGTCAACACCGAACTCACTCACCAAGTGCCTGTGTTGAAGCCCCCAATGGCTTTCTAGGGAAATCAGAAGCAGGGTTGTCACCTGCTGTGGAGTCATTTGCATCTCTGTGGTCATTTATGTGGATTCTCCTGAGAAGTTCCTGCATTGAGGACATTGGTGTCTCCACCTGATATGTGAGCACTTTTAAAAATGCCTCTATACAGCAGAGCATTAACCATTTTTTAATGTGTTGAAGCTCATTCGTTTGCTAGCTAGGCTTTAATTTCATTTATGATCTCTTTAGTCTCACTGATTATTTTCCCACGTTTAATTTCAGGTACACACATCTATCCAGCTCCTGTTGCCTTCATGATTCATGTCTTTGTTTCTGGGCTTCAGGAGCTCTCCTCTCCCTGGTATCATCAACTGCCCAGTGTTTTCTAAATTGTTATGAAGTTTTGCATCAGAGCCTGGACTTTGCAGCTACACTGCCTCTGTTGTTCCCCTGATGCCCACTTCCAGAAGGGGAACTTGTAAGGACAGGAGTTGAATGCCACCCGCTCTGTGGCAGCTCAGGAGGCACCAGACCTCCAGCTCTCAGCCCCCATGGACCCCAGGACCTGTTCGAGTGTTCCCCACATTCTCAGAGGCCTGACTGATGCAGCACTACAGAAGCTCCAGCTCGGAGCTGATCTCCCATTTCCTGGGATTCTGAGGTCCACCTAAGCAGGCTGGGCCCTGCCCACCACGCATGCTCACCATGAAGCTGCCACCCATTTACACCCTTGACCTTAGGGTGGACTTGGAAGTTGTTCTGAGGGGACACCTCTATGCTTGTTTGAATTCTATGTTGACTGAATTCCTTTTTTAAATGAAATACTACAGGGTAGCCAAGACAGCCAATATCAGCACAGCTGTTGGATAGTCAGTGCGAGAGAGGGCAGCTGAGCAGATCATGCTGTCTGCCGGACTGACTGTGGTCTAGGGGTGGGATCTCCCAGCTTCGGTTGCTGTCTATATACATTTCTGGGACTTGGTGTCCAGGGAGCTGAGGAGGGGAGGAGAGAAGAGGAGGAGGGAAGGGGAGAGGAGACAGAGGAGGGGAAGGTCCAGGTCTACACACAGACCACTGGGTCCACAGGCCTAGGCGGGCCCTCTTCAAGCCTCACTTTCTCCATCTGGAAATTGAGACAGCAGTGCCACTCTGTGTCTGAGAGCTTTGTGCACCGTGGGAACAGTTTGTGAAATGCTTGCTAGAGCTGGCAGATAGACACTCTCTCCAGCGCATTTCACAGGGGACTCACTCATTTATTCATTCACCCATTCATGTTTCCACTTCACATTCCTAGTGCTTGGTGCATAGTAAGGGCTCAGTTAAACAGCGCTTGAATGAATGGATGGATGAATGAATGAATTCACACAAAATGTGTTGAATGCTGGGTAAATCATTTTGAATATTCAAGACCTTGATGCCCAGACATAAAGGAAATTATTTCAGGGTTATCAAAGTCACAAAGGAGACCTGTATGTAGGAAAGACTGCGGGGGACACATTGGTCCCTACCCTCATGATGGGCCACAATAAGGGGCAGAACCATGCTACAAATGGAGTCAGAAACTGGGCAGAGCCTGCTGGTGGGGCAGCATGTTCCTACAGAGCATGCAAGGAAACCCCTGTTCTGAGCTTCAGGAAGCTCAGAGCTCTGGGCTCCATGGGGAACCTGAGCTTTCAGAGGAAGGTGTGGAGAGTGAGCAACCACTGGCTAGAGCCCCATGAGCACTTCCTAGCATCCAAGGCTTCAGTCTAAGGTGAAGGTGTGGTGAACTCACCCCAACCTCCAGGCCCATTTCCTGCTCACGGGAGTCAGGCACGGCCATTTGCATGCATTTGGAGTGTGTCACCCAAAGTCTGTCCATACCTGTGACATTTGGAAATGGACCTTTTGGAGACAATTAGGATAGGATGGCACTGTGAGGATGGGGCTCCATGGTGGCCTTAGCGACTTGATAACTGTTTCTGTCCCACCATGGGAGGTATCCAGCATGTCAGTATGCAGCATGAGGTCATCACAGGTTCAGCACTGTGCTCTGGGCTCTCTGGTCCCTAGAACTGAGCCAAAGGAACCTGTACTTATAATAAAATAAAATAAATAAAGCCTCATGTGTTCTGTTATAGCCCCAGAAATATAGATTTCAATCCTGTGCGAATCCAATCCCGCAGAGCCCCTGGCTCCTTGATGTGTAGTCAGAATGTTCCACCCTAGCCAGTGGCCAAGCCTGACTTGTGTGGTGTGGCTCTGTCAGAAATCCACACTGGGATAGCTCCCTGGATGGTTCACTGGCCCAGGAGGACAGAGACAGGGCAGCTCTGATTGCTGTGGACCTTTGGCAGCTTCTGTGCTCTCAGAAGGCAACATGAGCAGGGGAGTCAGGGGCAGCTGAGGCAAACTCACTCTTAGAGGAGAGAGGGGAAGGTTTGTCTCACTGTCACGACAAAAACAGCCTCAGGAAGGAGGGGCTTAATGGGGCTCCAGTTCAGAGGTGTGCAGTCTGTCATGGCGGGAAGGCATGACTGAAAGACCCAAGGCAGCTGGTCACACAGCGTGCAGCCAAGAAGCAGAGACGAAGGCACTCAGCTTACTTCTCTGTTTTTACTCAGTCTGAGACCCCAGGCCGTGGGACAGTGCTGCCTACATTTAGGAAGGATCTCCACTCATCCTAGAAATACCTGGAGGTGTAATCCTTGGTGCTTCTGAAGCCAGTCTAGATAACGCGGAAATATAACTCCCACGACTTGAGTGGTTCTTTCTTCACGCCTGGGATTTAGGACCCTGAGGGGAGGACCAACCAGAATTTGGTTTGCGTGTTGGAAAATATTTCTGTCATCGACCAAGCTGGGAGTGTGCTCAGCAGACTTCCCAGAGCTCCGGATAAGCAATGTTGCATTCCAGCAGCTGCGAGGGAGGAAGCCCAGCAGTGTGGGAGCTGCCAGTGAGTGTGGTACCACGTAGCAGAGACACTTCTGTGACCCTCTCCCTGTCTGCTTGAGACAGCTTGGGGGAGTCACAGGCCTGCTACAGAGAATGGGAAGCTGAGAAAGGATGAGGGAAGAGCAGGGATAAATAGATGGGAATGAGTGTTAGCCTGGTGCCATGCCAGGTGCATCGCTAGTGATGTCAGTGAATCCATGGAGAGGGGTGGCCCGTGCCCATTTTACAGGTAAGGAAAACTATCGTCTACCCACCCACCCATCCATCCATCTATGCACCGAACCAGCCCATTCACCTGTTCACCCACCCACCCACCCACTCTTCCACCATCCATCCATTTATGCCCCCACAGCCATCTCTCTCTGTCTTTCTGCCTGTATCTCATAACCTACCAACTTGTCAATCATGAAACCCTACCCTATAGATGGGGGGGAAGTCAGTTTCAGCTGCAGGGACAGTAGGATCCCCAAAGGCAGGGTATCTGAAGAATCCACCTGGGACACCGGCAGCTTGATGTTCCTACCACTTCCTTCACTGCCTGCATTTGCCAGGTGTTAGGTGCTGACACTTGCTGCTTGGGTACAGACTCTATATCTGCCATTTGCTGTGTGGCCTTGGGCTGATGGCTACTCCTTTCTGTGCTTCCATTTCTGTAAAACTGAGATGCTGATAATACAGTTAGGATATTTTCAAAATTAAATAAATGAGCATTCATAAAGGGCCCCTCACGGCTGTACACTCTGCACCCCAACTTCACTGTGCTCTTGGGGTGCTATCTGTGTAGCCCTTGTGCCCCAGGTGAGTGTCTTTCCCAAAGAGACTTAGAGACTTAGACACAGAGGCAGAGACAGTGCTTGCTTTGTGTCCTTCTATGAGGGGGAGAGGGCTGAGAGTGGGGAAAGACTCACCCTGAGGCAGAGCAGCCCTGCTCCGAGATGCAAGGGGTTCCCACTAAAGCCACAGGGCCTATAGGAGGGCCTGACAGGGAACATGAAGCAGGTTGGAAAACCTGGATAGGGGCTGCCAAGGCTGGAGAAGCTGGACTGGCATCTGCAAGGGGAGGCCTGGGGAAGGAAATACACAAGCTATTGGGGGTGCAGGAGACGTTCATCTCTAGTGGAGACAGTAGGTGCGAAAGGCCTGGGACATGTTTGAGGGGCCATGATGTCATGGGCAGGAGAGGAGTGAGAAGAAGCAGTTGGAGTACATCCGGGGCAGCTTGTGGGACCCACAGTAAGCATGGTGGGTTGTATCGATGAGAAAACAAACGAGTAGTTAAGACAGCCAGATGCATGAAAGCATGGATGTGAGACAGGAAGATATGGAGGGGTACAGGTATGTAAGGGTACACAAATGAATGGATGGGGTGGCATGGATAGACAAGTGAATAGGCACACAGATAGATGGGTTTGTGGGCTAGGTCAAGGGCAGATGGCTGGATACACATTAGAATAATGGAACCATGCATGTATGGAGAGACAGTTGGGTGTATGGATGGATATATGGATGGACGGATAGATGGCGGTGGTAGGTGGAGGAATTGTTGGTCCCCAGCACACACAGAAGGCAAACTCTTTCAACCGTTCCTGGTGTTGCTTTCCCACCTCCTGCCCATTGCAAGTCACCTTCGACTACAAGAGACACCCAGGAGGAAGGCAACCTCTCAGTCTATGCTTGCCTGCCTGTCTGCTCTCTAGAGCCCAGGCTGAGCCTTAAATAATGCCCCCTCCTCCGCAAGAAGAGCCGTTCTGGTGGCGCAGGCACTGAGAGGCTTTTGGGGCAGGCAGCCGTCACTAACAGATTCATTAAACTCGCTCCAGAGCAACGATAAAAAATCAATTTAGTTCACCAGGCAACTTGAGCGGGCGCCAGGAGCAGGGGGGGCCGTCCATCCGTGAACCGGGCAGTGGAGGAGCTAGAGAGTGGGTGGAGCCAAGAGTATGGTGATCCTCAGTTGTGGCCCCCTCACCTGGGGGTTGCCGGAGCTGTGATGAATGGCCTGCCGTGGTGTTAGTGTCTGGGATGGGCCCAGTGCGGAAGCCTGCTGTACCCGGGCAGGCTGCAGGCACACCCCTGGCAGACAGGCGGGATGCTCTTGTTAGTTTCTCTCCTTAGCTGTCTAGGGAGACAAGTCCACAAGAGGTGGGGAGGGGAGGTCTTGGCCTAGAGTTGCTGAGCTCCCAGCCTGGCCTAGGAGACTTTTGAGAAGCAACAAAAAGAGAGGATGGGAGATAGGGGTGGAGCTGAGGAAAAGGGGTCTTTGCATCCAGGCAAGCGATACAGGAAACAGCAAATCAAAGCCCCGAAAGTATCGGCAAGGCCGAGGTATGGCTCTAGCCATGGAGGCTCCTCGCATCCCAGGCCTGGAGGCTCCTCACTTCCCAGGCCTGGAGGCTCCACCCGGGCAGACCTGCTCAGCAGCGGAGGGTCTGCTGAGCCCTGGAAAGGGTAGCAATTTTCTGTCTGGTGCCACCTTGGGGGACCTCTGTTCTGGGGCCGGGGTGCTGGCTCTGGAAACTGCTGTCGCAGAACACAGGGTTCAGTGATAAGGTGACTACAGGCCTAAACAGATCACTTGGTGGAGAAAACACCCACAGAGCGTCTCCTCTGTAGAATCTTGGCTGTGTCTCTGAAAGGATGGGAGGACAGTGACTTCCTGAGAAAGGGGGACCTGAGAAAAGGGGACACTCTGAGTACAGCAAAGGCTGGTGGAGAGATAGCCAGGAGGATAGAGGCTGGGCCAGAGAAGACAGAGGGACCCCTAGGGATGCCAGGGACAGGGTAGGGGGAAGAGGGTTAGGAATGGGGGACATAGTTCAAAATCTGGGGTCAAAGGTGGTAGAGGGAAAAGCTAACAATGAGCAAGTTCCAAAGACCCAAAAGCTGCAGTCTGAGGAGCTACCTGCTGTAGGAATCTTGAGGTGGGCAGGAGGAGAGCTACAACCCTTGCAAGGTAACAGATGATGTGGGGTGGAGACCTGGCTGAACGTCTGTGGCTGCTCAGATGTGGATCACTCTCCATTAGACTCTTACAGTTCCATGTCCACAGTCAAGAGAGCGGCTTTTGAGAAGGCCGGAGAACCTTCATTCTTCTTCCCAGGACTTTGTGTTCAGGTGAGAAGAGGGTGGGAATAACACACACAGGCTTATATAATACATATTTACACACACAGAGAAACATATACACACTAACACACACAGACAGACACACACAGACACAGAAACTAAACATACACACAGAGACATACATACACACACATAGAAACTGAAATATAGACACATAGACTGATACACATCCACATACACAGAATGATACAAATATACACAGATATATACAGACCAATACATGCACACACACAGACTGACACATACATACAGACACACGGACACTGACACACATACAGACACACAGAGACCGACACACACATACACACATGAAAACTGAAACATAGACACACAAACTGATACACAGGCACACCTAGAATCATACATCTACATGCAGACACACATAGACCAACACACAGACTGACAGACACACAGACTGACAGACACACAGACTGACACACAGAGACTGACACACACATACTGACACACACACAGACTGACACACACACAGAGACTGACAGACACAGACTGACAGACACGGAGACTGACACACATATAGACTGACGAACACACAGACTGACACACACACAGACTGACACACACACAGACTGACACACACACAGACTGACACACACACAGACTGACACACACAGAGACTGACACACACAGACTGACACACACACAGACTGACACACACATACAGACTGACACACACACAGAGACTGACACACACAGACTGACACACACATACAGACTGACAGACACATAAAGAGTGATACATTTACATACAGACACACAGGTTGACACAGAGACACACACAGAATGATGCATATACACACAGAGACACACACAGACACTGATACAGATACACAGAATGACACAGACACACATACATGTATATACACAAAGAACAGAGACACACAGACTGAAACATATACAAACATACATACACAGACACACACAGATAGACTTACACACAGAAATACATGCAAACACAGACAGACAGACAGAGAGACAGACACTCCACACCAGGGTCTCCACAAGGCACCTCCAGTCCAGCCTCGGCTCCCTCTTCCCTCCCTCAGTCCATCTGACAAGTCAGGAGAAGCAGGTCAGCCTGCAGCACTGCAGGAAGGACCCGTCAGAGGCGTTCTGCTGCAGGAGGCCATGTAGCCCACCCTTCCCGCCTTCCTGTCTCCCCACCCCCAGGAGTTCAAGTAGTCCCCCAGTGGAGCTCTGATCAGGGTTCCCATTGCAGTTGGAAGGAGAGCAGGAATGTGAGTTGAGGGAGTCTGGGAGGAGTCACCCAGTCAGCCTGAGCAGTCACTGAAGGCAACAGCACTGGGGAGGGGGTGGTGGTGATAGACACACAGGGAGCCCTGGAGAAGAGGTTGGGGAGTGTGCGTGTGTGCGTGTGTGTGTGTGTGTGCGTGTATGCGTGTGTGTGTGAGTGTGCATGTATGCATATGTGCATGTGTGCGTGTGTGTGTGCGCGTGTATGCGTGTGCGTGTGTGTGTGTGCAGGCGCGTGTGGGCACACTGCCTAGCCAACTGAATGCCTTACGTGACTAGTTGGCATGGGTGGTTAATACAGGGATACTGAGGAGTGTGGCAAAGGTTAGGGAAGCTGAGACACAGCACGTGAGGTGACTGCTAAGGGCGACGGGAAGGCTACAGTCTTTTCTAAACCACTGCCTACCTTCTAGTTGCATGGAAAAGCAGGCTTGAGGGCCTAGCAGGAAAGAATGCAGTTTCTCAAATAGCCGTGCAGGGATTTAGGCAACCACCCAGCGCCAGCCCCTCGCGCCAAGGGTAGGAGGGCACATGTGTTTACCATTACAATTCCTGTTGAACTGATAGGGAAACTGAGGCCCAGAGAAGCAGCCCTGTCTGGATGAGGCTGAGTCTAGGCTGAGGTCTTAGTTGCTCTGGTCGGGAGAGTCTTCTTGATACCCCTGTGGGTTTCATTCGCTGCTTCCGAGGCTGGGACATGAAGAGGCCTGTCTGCAGATGGGGCAGACGCAAGAGCGCTCCTCATTCCTGCGGCTCTCTCTCTGCCAAGGAATCTGGCCAACATTCCTTGGAATCCACAGCGTTAAGCTACACACAGGGGAGATGAAATCAGACGGGATGCTGGTAATGGCTTCCACATGTCTGGCTGCAGCTGCTGCCAGCAGTGAGGTAGAGAAGAGGCCCGGCTGGGGACGATGGTTCCCTATTGTTCGCCTACATATGCTTGCAGTAGCTCAGAGCTTTTGGGGATCCCTGGTGGAGAGTTGGGATGTTTCAATGTAAAACCAGAAGTTGGGGAGGAACAGAAGGTGTGTGTATGTATGTATGTATGCATGTATGTATTGGTAAGTGAGTGGGTGGATGGATGGATGGATGGATGGATGGATGGATGGATGGATGGATGGGTGGGTGGATGGATGGGTGGATGAGCTGGTAAGTGGGAGGATGGGTCTCGTTTTTCACATCTAGTCATTGGGTGAGGGGTTAGCATGAGGCCAGGCACACAGTAGGTGTCCACTTGCTTTCTGCTGGAAACGCATTCGTGGGACTTTCATGGAGCAGGGCCAGTGGTGAGTAGGTAAGGTCTGTGAACCATGCAGACCTGGACTCCATGGAGACCATTATCCCTGACCTATCTCTCTGCTTTCAAGGCTCAGATTCCTCTTTATTACTTTATGTGTTATAAAGTAATTACACTTAATTCCATTTGTCTACATCTATGTCTGTGTGCCATGTACGTGTTTGGTTCCATTGGATCCCCTGGATCTGGAGCTACAAGTGGTTGTGAGCCACCGTGTGGATGCTGAAGACGGAACCTGGGTCCTCTGGAAGAGCAGCCAGTGCTCTTAGCCACTGAGCCATCGCTCCAGCCCCCTTTCTTCTTGAAGTGGAACACATTGGCCTCAATCTCACTGGGCTGTCTTAGGAAGTTGGTGGGAAATGTCCCCTGTCCCTCTAGGCATACAGCAGGTGCCCTCAGCGCCATGACAGTTGTTCTCTGGCTTTCCGTCATTCCAGACCCAGAGCATGATTTTCTTGTCTCATCCAGTTCTCCCTCCAACTTAGAAAACACATTTGACCTAATGTGGGAGTCCCCTCTGTGTGCTGGGATTAGCATTAATGAATAAAGAAACTACCTTGGCCTGTTGATAGGGCAGAACTTAGGTAGGCGGAGAAGATGGAACTGAATTCTGGGAGGAAGAAGGCAGAGTCAGAGAGACGCCATGGAGCCACCAGAGTTAAACATGCTGAATCTTTGCCAGTAAGTCACTGCCATGTAGTGATACACAGATTAATAAAAATTAATATAAGAGTTAGCCAAGAAGAAACTAGAGCTAATGGGCCAAGCAGTGTTTTAATTAATATAGTTTCTGTGTGGTTATTTGGTTCTGAGAGGCCAGGAGGAACAAGTGGCCTCCTTCCTACATTTGATCTCAGTTTTCTACAAAGGGGGAGGCTCAGAGAGGTTAAGTGACCTGCCAATGGCACACAGCTGGGACAAGTCGGGGTAGGAACCTGGTTTATTATGCCATAGGCTTATCAGCTAACACACAGGTGTGGCAATGTGCCAATCAGCACTTGGCAAAACAGCAACTGAAGAAAAGTCAGACAGCCCTCTCCTCTCCCCATGTCGATGGGACTTACTTGTGCATCTAGGTACAGAAGGACAAGACAGGCTGCCTGCCACCCTGCGATGCCATTCGTGTCTGCCAGGTTCAGGAGGAAGGGCCAAGGGGCACCAGCAGTGCAGCACCCTTGAGCCCTTCCTCACAGAAGGGGCAAGCACGGTTCAGCTTGGGTTCAGCACATCCCCTCTCAAGGGGCAAGCACGGTTCAGCCTGGGTTCAGCACAACCCCTCTCTAGTTTCCCAACTGGAAGTGGGAACAAATGAAGGTGGTGACTTAGTCTGTCCACTACCCCAATCTGGGAAAAGCTAGGCTGCGATTTCACCAATCCTGCCATGGCATGGAGTCCTCGGTTCTGTGTGACCGATCCCCTAAATCTCCTGTTTCCTTGATGAGCTAGTAATTGAAAAAAAGAGATGAGGTCCCACCAAGGAAGAAGTGACCCAGTGTGTGTATCCCCTGCCCAGGCTATGTGTGGGTGTATGCATATAGACACATGGGTGCACAGGCTTACACACTTGCACACACATGCCATCACATGCAAAACTCAGACATACACATGCACAGGCTCACACACACACACCTACATATACAGACATGCAAAGACTCACGAATGCACATACATGCACTGGCTCACACTCACACACACACATTCACAAATATACACAGTCTTGCGTGTGTGTTCACACAGGCTCTCTACTTCCCAGGGCTTGTTTTTGTCGAACCTCAGTTCAAACTGGAAGAGGAGTTGTCAAGCTTGAAAGCTGTGGCAGGTGACCAGAGTGAGTGTGGGCACAGAGGGGCACAGACAGGTGCTGCATGCCATGCGCTGAGCCCCACCTCTCTCTGAGGCAGCTGCTACCTCTCTGCTCAGTTACTGCCATGAAAGAAGGCAAACAGAGTGTGTCCCAATTTTCCAGAAACACCCTCAATTCAGGTTTTGCTATGAAAATTCAGATTTTAAAAAGATATTAGCAGTAAATTCCCTTCCTTAACACCGGCTCCCCACCCCCAATTTTCCTATCCCCTGTGCAAGGTGCCTGGGCTCCCACTCTCCACTGAGCTGCACCCAAGCTCAAAGGCCTGTCCTGTAGCCGCGCCTGTGCTGTCTGCAGGGGACACAGACCCCTCTTCAGTCATTTACCCACCTCTGTGGTCCCGCTTCATCTGGGGCCAGGCCAGTTGCAGACCCCTCCCTCTCTCCACTGCTCTGGGTCAGAGGGCACTTCGCTTTCCCCTCGCCTTGCCTAATTCACTTCTACTCTCCTCCCCTCCCCCTCCATACATCCATCTCCCCCCACTGTTCAATTTTATTAATGGCTGATTTTCTTTCTCAGCCGGCTGGAGGTTGCTGCCAGCTCCGCAGTTGTCAGCAGTGGATCAATATCTTGTGGGGGTAGGGGTGGGGGAGGAGGTGGGGTGGGGGTCGTTTCATTAGCTAAGTGCCATGTAATCTACTCGGTAAACCCCGGAGCTTCTGAGCTGGCAGAGACTGGCCAAAGGTCTAAGTATGTCTTGATGGCACTAGAAGAAATGCTTGGAGATATTCTCCCAACCCAAGTTTGCTTGGGGTCCTGGGTCCCCCACCACTGTGTCCACAGTGAGCCCATCATGGCCTGGTGTTCCCAAAGCTTGAGAATGGGAGAATCTTTTCATGGTCTCTGGAACTTGATGTGCAAGCAGCTGGTCCATTGTGCAGGGCAGGCTGAGAGGAGGCCTTGGCAGCAGACCTTGGACTTGAACTCAGGGCTAGCTGCCTCTTAGTTGGCATTGAATTGACTGTGGAAGGAGGCTGCTTGAGGCAGTCTGTGTGCTGGCATAAGTGCATGCGAGTTGTGTGGCCTTGGGTAACCTCTCACCCCGTCCTCTGCTGTCTGTTGTGGGGTTTGCTATCTGAGACCTGGCTCATTTTTGGAGTTACAGCTACTGCCTGAGGCTGGTGTGTTTGCTCCTCAATGGCCGGAAGACACTGGAGGGTCACTGTCAGTGGGGGTAGAGGATGGGAGGATCTATCAAGAACTACTGTCACCTGCCGTGGTTTCCACAGTCTCTGAAGAATGCACTGGACATAGTACCACACAGTAGGGCTGCTGCTGGACACATGTGGGACTCATCAGCAGTCTGGGCACCATGTTTGCCTGGGTGTGGGATGAGCGGAAGAACTGAGGGCACAAAAGGACGCAAAGGGAAGAGGAGGTTGGAGGCCAAGGGAAACCACTTCATAGGTGGTAGCTCCAATTCCCATGACATCACTTCTTCACCCCAGAACTGGGGCCCCCTGGGTCCTCTCCCCAATCTCTCTTCTCTCATCTGGAGGTGTGACTAGTCCTCAACAAGTTAGTGATCAGAGCAGGGGAGCCAGTGTGTTATGTATGTGGGGACTTCCTTATCAAACCTGTGTTGACACACTTGACAGATAAAGAAACTGAGGCTGCAGGAGGATGCTGGTGAGCAAGATGATGTGAGGAGAGCCTGAAGTCCAGAGAACTGAGGAAGGGGCTGCTGCAGGAGACTGACTCATTTGTTCTGGATCGTTCCAGCTCCATAAGTCATCCCAGATCTCTATGAGTTTGTCTCCTTGGGGCAGGAGCCAAAGCCAGCGGCACTGAGGTGAGATCCCAGACATGATAAACGTGGCATGTGACTTAGAACAGCCGCAGTACTCTCTCTCTAGGCCTCAGGCCCCACATGACAGAATCGAGGTCCATGCTGCACAGTTGCCATAGTGATTAAATAAATGGATGCAGAAACGCTGTCATGTGCTGGTCTCCTGGACACAGCACTTCAGATTCTGGCTTGTGTATACTGTAGAGGGCTGGTGGGGTGCGGTGAGAGGAGGGGCTCTCAGCTGCCAGAGAAGTGAAAGAAGTGGAACAGGGCATAGAAAAGCTGGGGTGTGGTTCATGCTTAACAGAGAGAGCACTAGAGCTGTGATGATCGCCGAAGTCACCTCTTAAAGCCAGAAGGAAGACCAGGATTCCTTCATCTACCTATTGCAAGGAGGTTTGATCTTAGTCAAACTGAAGACAAGGACTTCACTGGAAGCTGCCAACACCCGAATAACTGTACCATGGGACCCCACAAGGAGAAACTTGACACCCAGGAGGTCAAAAATGAACTCACTGTCCTTTTGTTTTCCAAGGGCCTGCCACTAAGGGCAGCAGAGTAGGAGCGGGCAGACTCCTGGTGGTTGGAAGTCTATGATGGAGAAGGGAAGGGTGGATGGAATCAGATCTGCTGTCTGGCTGAGGTCTTAGGGGAGCCCATAGCATGCTGGGAGCAGGGGCGGGTTAGCTCCTCCTACCCCATGATATCACTGGTCACTCCTGATTGAGTGAGGGGAGGGTCTAGAAGCCCTGCTTTGCCTGTCATCCTGCAGGGACATGCCTTCCAGCCGGTGCTCAACCCTGGAAAAAATGGACTATGTTTCTGCCTGACTGCCCAGAGCTGCAGGCTCAGGGAGGGCACTGCCTTCTGTCTAGGATGGATGCTTCTCCTTCTCTCCCCATAGGAAGATCAGATGGAACAGGCTGTGGGAGCCTGCTGGGAGGGGGTTACAGAGCAGGCTATGAGGGTACTTTAGAGCTGACTTGTTTGTGGAGGGAGAGAAGAGGGAAGGAAGGAGAGGGAGTTGTGTCAGGAAGACCTGGAACCCTGCAGGGAAGAGGAAGCAGGTCTCTGAATTAACCCATAGGACACCCACTGTTCATTCTCCTCCTTCCTTCCCTCCTCCTTCTTCCTGTTTTCAAGTACTTCCTATTTTCTATTAATCTACTCATCCACGCATCCATACAGCTGCTCCTCCACCCACCCACCCATCCATCCATCCATCCATCCATCCATCCATCCATCCATCCATCCATCCATCCATCCATACTATCCATACATTCTTTACTCTCTGGTACCTACTCACCAACCTACCTTTCCCCGATTCATCTGTCTGTTCACTGGCCCATGTATCTACCCATCTCCCACCCATCTATCCACCCCCATCACCCATCTGTCCTCCCTCACACCCACATGCCTATCTACCCACTTTCTTTCCCTCCCTCTTTCCCTCCCTCCCTCCCTCCCCTCCCTCTTTTACTTTCTGGTTTCTATTTGGTTAGGGTACATTTCTTAGGGACCTGCCTCATGGCCAGTCTGACATTGGACATAGTTTGTCCTGTTTTCCTGGACCTAGGAGAAAGGTCATCAGAATCAGGGTCTCTTCCTCAGGGGCTCAGAGTTTTTGAGAGAAACACCAGAGTGCTGACTGCATTGGAGACACTCATAAGGTCCAGATAGTGCCCCATGGAAGAAGTATATAAATTCAGCCCTACAAAGAAGCAGAGGGAAGGCAGGCAAAATGTCTGAGGCTTGGAATCATGTGGCTAGGGTCTGGCATGGAGGACAGCAAAAGACAAGGGTGGGCCCTGGCTTAGCTGGCCCTGCAATAACAGACAGGATGGAACATTTAGAGCATTGGGCATCAGGTGAAAGGTTGAACACGTCCCTCTGGGACACTTGATCAGGACTCTCCTTGGGTTGGACCAAGAGTGCCTAGGTAGTTAGTGATTAGACTGTGTCAAAGAGGCTTAATCAGGCTCAGAAGACCTATCTCCAGTGTGGTGGCCGAGTGTGCTTGCTCCGTGGTGTCATAGGCTGGGCTGGAGGAAACAAAAGCAGGAGACCCTTCTAGCCATCTCCATCTTCATCTCTGTCTCTCTCCTTCCTGACTGCCAGGAGGTGGGCAGTTATCTTCTGCCATTGGTTTCTGCCTTGCCCAAGAGCCGACCAGGGACAAAGACCGTGAGACCTTCCTGCCCAGAAGTTGTGTCTCTATTGCTCTGTTGTGCAAATGGAAATTGTGCATAGTGCATTTTTGGGTGTCGTTATTCCCAGATGTTCCCACTTAAGCCATCTCTCATCTCCTCCCTACCAGAGTCTGCTGGGAACAGGGAACAGAGCCTCAGAGAGCTAGTGGAACCCCATTTGCAAATCAAAAGCTTTCTCTGAGCATTTACCACCAAAGTTTAATGAACAACACTCTATAGGGCCGTGTATCCAGCAGTTCCACGACTCAGAGTGTGGGGAGAAGTTAAGGCTTCTTTTATTCCCTTGCATGGTGCACCATCCTCCAGATTCTAGAGTCTAGAATGTTCTACCACTCTCAGGTTGCACTGGTCAGTCACTTCACCAGCATGTACAATCCAGCTTGCCTCTGGGCAGCTGCCTCTGAACTTGACTGCCTCGTCTCCCTTCACCAGCATGGTCCTCGCTGACTCCCTTCCAGTCAGTCTGGAAGACTGCCTCTGAGAGCGCAGACCTTGCTCTGCTCAGCACATAGTAGCCATTCATCTTTGATATGTGTTCCAGCCAGCAAAGTCATGTAGTTACTCAAGTTCATGGCCATCTGTCTATACTTTTCTGGGACCAGCATTCAAGTGAGGTGAAGTGGAAAGGCATGAAGCAAAGTAGGGTTCAGCTGATTTTGGAGAGAGCACACCTGGGTCTGTAGGAGGAGAAAACACACCTGTGTCATCTATAGAGGGAAAACTCACACCTGTGTCATCTATAGGAGGAAAAATCACAGCTGTGTTGTCTATAGGAGTAGAGAGCACAGCTGTGTTGTCTATAGGAGTAGAGAGCACAGCTGTGTTGTCTATAGGAGGAGAGAGCACACCTGTGTCATCTATAGGAGAAGAGAGCACAGCTGTGTCGTCATAGGAGGAGAAAGCACAGCTGTGTCGTCTATAGGAGGAGAGAGCACAGCTGTATCATCTATAGGAGGTACCAGTAAATAACAGAGCAGGCTTCAGCAAGTGGTGACAGTGACCTGAAAATGCCCCGAATCTTTGCCCCTTGGGCATGAATGAGGGACGCTGACACACTCCACCTTGTCTGACTGTACACCTTCATCCAAGTGTTTACATCATTAATTCCTAAGGCCTAGTGTTCATGTGCACTCCAACTCAATACCTTTTATGATACAATTACTACTCAGAGGTGATTTTTTTTTATGAGTTTCCTTTTCATGTCTCCAGGGCCCTTTATTCTTGGGAAATCTTGTGGAGACGGATTGTTGCTCTTTGAGGGAGGATTTAAAGTTCCTGCTTTGCCAGGCACATCTGTCTACTTGGTGTCTCCTCTAGGTACCTTCTTTGCCCAAAGGCATGGGGAGAGCCAACTCCCTCATGGTAGGCAGCAACATAGGTTCATAGCCAAAAGAACAGACTCAGATTCCTATACCAGCACTGCAGATCCGTGCAGCCTGGAGCCAGTGGCTTGACTTCCTGGAATCCCCAGTTTGTTATTTATGAACCCCTAGAAAAGCAGAGCCACCCAGAGGCTCATCCTAGACTGGTTTGAAGAGTGGGGTGAAAATGTGCCTGCTAAGCTCCTGGAGCAGAGCTGGACCTGTGGGTGACCTACTTTTCAGAAAAATAACACAGATTAGCCTAAATGTGCTGTGTGGCCGAGGATGACCTTAAACTTCCACCCTGGGATTACAGGCCTGAGCCACCATGCCTGATTTATGTAGTGCTGGGATCAGAACCCAGGACTTCATGTATGCTAGACAAGGACTTTACCAACTGAACCGCTAATGCAAATGTGAAAGGTATTGCAAAAGTTACAAATTGTCTTTACTATGGGGAATCAAAGGGAATGAGATTCAAAGGGAAAACACAGACTCACAGAACACTGGTCCAAGAGGAAACCACCACGTTCCAGCACTCTGCCCTGGGGGAAGTGTGAGCAAAAGCACAAGCTTGCTTCTGCTCTGACCTCCCAAGAGAGTGAGCAGGCTTCTCCCCACTTATCGGTCCACATGTAGTATCTCAGACCACGCCCTAAGGACTGGTACCCCAAAAGTTATTGACTGAATTAATTCCCACAGCAAGCCACATTCCCAGGCTGGAACATCTGCTGTTATGTGATCCAGTCATTTTATTCAGAGGCTTGAAAGTAGACAGGGCCTACACAAGTGGTGTTATCACAGCAGGAAGGAAGGAAGAGGTAGGGGAGTGGCCTCAAGGGTGAGATAGCTGAGGTGAGATGTGAATCCCTTCCTTCCTTCCTCACCTATGGCCAAATGTCTTCACTGTCCTTGATTCAGGAGGCACTCAAGGTCTGGATAGGGAGGGGCAGGCTTGAGGCCTCACTTCTCTGCTCACATCTTGCAGAGTCTGTGTCTTCCACTGCACAAGGTCCTGGGAAGCTTCCATCACCCTTGTGTGCCAGCTTAAATATCCCAGCTTCAAGGAAGACTTCTCTGGATCTTCAAGGTGGACCATTCTTCTTGTAAAATCCCCTCCCAACTTCTTAGAAAAAAATGATTTTTGTTCCTTTACACTTCTCTCTGTTTCTCTCTATTGACCTCCACCTATCTGTTCATTACTTGTCAATATTTCACCTACTTGCATAACTATTTTCTTCTCCATATTCATTTTTTCATAAGTAAAAGCTATATTACTATTTTTTTAAAAGAAGCCACACAGTTTTTACTGCACCTCTCTTAAAGCAGCCATGGCATCCCTGCTCACCACGAGCCCATCTAGAAAAAAAAATGTGGCTACCAAGAAACTGTGCTAATCTCTGTTCTTTTGTGTCTAGAATTCTTTTATAAGCTCTCTCAGGTTTTAAGTGGTTTTAGTTGGCCATGTTGACATGCCAATTTGTAGTAGGAGGCCATTTGTTCATTTCCCAGCCACCCAGCAGCTCAGACCAGAAATAATCACACAGAAACTATATTATTTAAATCACTGCTTGGCCCATTAGCTCTAGCTTCTTATTGGCTAACTCCCACATATTAATGTAACTCATCTCCATTAATCTGTGTATCACCACGTGGCAGTGGCTTGCTGGCAAAGTTTCAGCATGTCTGTCTCTGGTGGCAGCTCCATGGCTTCTCTCTTACTCTGCCCCTCTTTCTCCCAGCATTCACTTTAGTTTTCCCCACCTAGCTCTGTTCTACCCTATCAGGCCAAGCCAATTTCTTCTTTAACCAATGATATTCACAGCATACAGAAGGGAATCCCACATGAAAGATTGTTGTGGAATATTATTTTGAGATGTGTTACATTTGTTTAATGGTACAAAGATGTGTTGCATTCTTTTATATTGCATTTGTTTAACTCTGTGAAGTTGTATTACTTTGCCTGTCTAAGACACCTGATTGGTCTAATAAAGAACTGACTGGTCAATAGCAGCACAGAAGAAAGGAAAGATAGGGCTGGCAGGTAGAGAGAATAGATAGGAGGATAAATCTATGAGGAGAGCATCTAGGAGCAAGAGAAGGAGTAGGACTCTACCCAACTACACAACTGGTGTGAGATTCCCCTCTGGATGCTGTGAATATGTTTCATTTTCATTGGTTAATAAAGAAGCTTCTTTGGACTGTGGCAGGGCAGGATAGAGCTAGGTGGGGAAAACTAAACTGAATGCTGGAAGAAAGAAGGTAGAGTAAGTAAGAAGCCATGTAGCCGCCATAGGAGACAGACGCCAGATGCTGGGCAGAACCTTACCAGTAGGCCACAACCATGTGGCAATATACAGATTAATAGAAATGGGTTAATTTAAGATGTAAGAGCTAGCTAGGAATATGCTAACGTCCTTGGCTAAGCAGTGTTGTAATAATACAGTTTCTGTGTAATTATTTCCAGTCTGGGTGGCCAGGATAATTGAATAAGCAGCCTCCATCTACACACAACCAGCAATGGAGAGAGAGAGAGAGAGAGAGAGAGAGAGAGAGAGAGAGAGAGAGAGAGAGAGAAGGATAGAGGGGGAAAGAAAGAAGAAAGACAGACATACAGATAAAGAAAGGAAGGAAGGAAGGAAGGAAGGAAGGAAGGAAGGAAGGAAGGAAAGGATACACAATAGAGAAAGAGAAAAGCCCAGAGCCTAAAGGTAGACAGAATAATCTAAATAAAGGAAGAACTAGTTAGAAACAAGGCAAGCTAAGGTCAGGCATTCATAAATAATAATAAGCCTACTGTGTTTTATTTGGGAGCTGGATGGTGGGCCTCCCAAAAGAGTAAAAGAGCAAAAATAACCAACTACAGAAAACTGTCCTTTGTCTGGCTGTGGGTACTGATATCCTTCTGTGGTGTGGGAAGTCCTTCCGCATACGTGTTGTTTTTATTGGTTAATGAATAAAGCTGTTTTAGCAGGGGCTTAGCAGAATAGAGCAAGGCAGGAATCTCAAACAGATAGAGGAGGAAAGAAGGCAGAGTCAGTGAGATGCCGTGTAGCTGCAGAAGGAGAAAGACATGAACTGCCAACTAAACCTTACTGGTAGGCCACAAGCCTCATGGTAAAACACAAAATAATAAAAATGTATTAAATTAAGATATAAGAGCTAGCTATCAATATGCTTAAGCTATTGGCCAAGCAGTGTTTTAAATAATTTAGTTTCTTTGTAATCATTTTGGGTCTGGGTGGTCAGGAAATGAACGAGCATCCTCTGCCAACACTTCTGTCTTCACCCGGCCTTTTAGTATCTGTCTCCCTGGCTAGACAGTAGACTTGGTGAGAACAGGATAGTTTGTGCCCTATGTATTCATTTCTGTATCTTCAAGAGTAGTGGGGAATGTGACACAGACTATGTGTGCAGTGCACAGTCCTTGAATAGGCAGAAAGGAAGGTGGAGGGAACAGTAGAAAGTGGGCAGATGAATAGATAAATAATAAATGGGGATGGACCGGTGTGGGGTGCAAGGAGAGTTAGTGGATAGATGGGTGAATGATGGGTTGTTAGATACATGGGTGGAGGGCTGGGTAGATGGATAATAGGTAAGTGATGGGTAGATGGAGATGTAGGCAAGTTGATGGGTAGCTCAATGTGTAGATGGGTGAGTAGGTGTATAGGTGGGTGGGTGGATGGATGGATGGGTGGGTGGATGGATGGGTGGGTGGATGGATGGATGGGTGGGTAGGTGGATGGATGGATGGGTGGGTGGGTGGATGGATGGGTGGGTGGGTGGGTGGATGGATGGGTGGGTGGGTGGATGGATGGATGAATGGATGGATGGGTGGGTGGATGGATGGATGGGTGGGTGGATGGATGGATGGGTGGGTGGATGGGTGGGTGGGTGGATGGGTGGGTGGATAAATGGGTGGGTGGGTGGATGGGTGGGTGGGTGGATGGATGGATGGGTGGGTGGATGGGTGGATGGATGGGTGGGTGGATGGGTGGATGGATGGGTGGGTGGATGGATGGATGGGTGGGTGGATGGGTGGGTGGGTGGATGGGTGGGTGGATAAATGGGTGGGTGGGTGGATGGGTGGGTGGGTGGATGGATGGATGAATGGATGGATGGGTGGGTGGATGGATGGATGGGTGGGTGGATGGATAGGGAAGTGAGTGGGTGTATGAATGAATGGATGGGTGTGTGGGTGTGTGTGGTTCAGTGAGTACATAGGTGAATAGCCAGGGGGATGGATCATAAGTTAGTTATGGTATTGTAAAATCCCTGAATCTCCTACCCTTCTATGCCTCAATAACCATTCCTGAAGCTGGGCAGAGTGGCGCACGCCTTTAATCCCAGAACTTGGGAGGCAGAGGCGGTGGATCTCTGTGAGTTCTAACAAACCTGGTTTAGATACTAAGTTCCAGGTCAGCTAGAGATATATAGTGAGGTCCTGTCTCAAAAAAAAAAAAATCCAGTGAGACTCTCCCCTGTGGTGCCCTTTGGCAACCTGGTCACTAAACAGGACCTTCCTGAGCTGATATGTCATTGGACAGCAGCTGATGCCCAACCAACTCTGCCCTGGACCATTCAGCCTGCGGTCACTGGGTGTGGTGGCAGCATGTCGTGGAAACTTCAGTTTCTGTTTTGTAAAAGCAGCTCCGTACACTGCATGCTCGTCCTATGAGTCATCTGCATCCAAGCTCAAGGGCAGTCCTAGGCTTCTCCCTATGTCATGTCCTCTCTCCCGTATCCTGCTATGCTGGACCCAGATGCACTCACAAACTCAAGGAACAATTCAGGAGCACACATCAAAGAGCTGTACCAACATGAGACCAAACAGAATGTGGGCCAAATGAGAAAATGCTCAGGTTATTCATGAAGCTCTGCACAGCCTAGGGCAGCTCACTCAGGCATGTATGTGGCCACAAGGCCACCTGGGTAATCTTAGATAGTTTTGCTGATAGGAGTCCAGACCTGGAGACCCTTCGAATTCTGCTGTCCCTGTGGATGGGGCCTCTCTACATCTCTGTGTCCCAACTACATGAATAGTATGAAACTGCTTTAGTTAATGTTTTTATAAGACAGACAGACAGGCAGACATAAAGCCATCCCTGGACAAAGATGTGAGTCCAGCCACGGCCAACTGTAGTACCTTCACCCTCCTCCCTGACATATCTGGAGTTGCAAGCACCGGCACATCAAATGGGCTGAGTTCTAGTCTTGGCTATGTTGCTTCTGCTGGATTCCTCCAGCCCTGAGGTCACCCATGCACACCGTGGAGGGGTGTGACTTCACCCTCACTGTGAAGACAAAATGTGCAGATGTCAGAACACATTCGTGGCTGTTCTTGTTTCTCATTCAGTCTTTGATTTGTGTAGTTATTTATAGCCACCCAGTTGCCCTGTGTTCTTTAAGCACCCATTTGATGCTGAGCAGTGGATAGACAGGGCAGCTTCTGTAGCTAGTGTAGTGGGCTCACTCCAGGAAGATGCCGAGGGAGGCTTGAACAGGAGGCAACTTTTCAGAGTCACACAGCTGGGCAAAGATTCCAGCCCAGAATATCTGTTCTTACAGCAGGGATGCAGTCCCTCAGGATGCAATGGGAGCAAGTCTTGCCTTCTCCTAGCCTTTACTTGACAACACAGTTGACAGTCAAGCCTTGAGAGACACTAGAGCAGCTCTGACCATTCTCCTGAGGAAGTGAGGATGGAGTGGCTGCTTCTCGCCCCCCAGTACTGGTGGGTAGAACCACCATCTCTCAAAACCTTGGATTTGTTTTATCCCTCTTGGACTAGGATGTCACACTTAATTGCCATGCACCTTTGTCTATGTCTTCTGCCTGAGATGGGTCTGTGGCTTCCATTCCAAGATGACCTGTTGTGTGGAATGGGCCAGCTGTCATTGTCATATACTGAGCTGCATCAGAGCCTTCTCAAGTGAATCCAAATAGGTACACCCCTTCCTCTGCTCAAGGATGCGGATGCTGTGACCAGAGAGCTGGAGCGACTTCCCCAAGGTCACAAAGCTGGCACGCCACTGTCTGACACTGGTTGTGGACATGTAAAATTACAAGGACCTCTGGGCAAGTTCGCAGAATGTACCTCCAAGCCGGAACCATGGTGACACTGTCTGTCAGCATAGCTCTGTTTTCTGCCTTGGCCAATGCTTATGGCCTGTGTGGCCTGAGGTCCAAGTCATCCCTGAGAAAGTCACTTCTAAAAGGGACCACCAAGGCAGTACGCACCCTTTACCGATAGATAGGTAGATAGATGATAGATAGATAGATAGATAGATAGATAGATAGATAGATGATAGATAGATAGATGATAGATGATGTATGTATATATAGATATATAGATGGATGATAGATAGTTAGATGATAGATAAATGATAGAGATATAGATATATAGAGAGATGATTGATAGTTAGATGATAGATAGGTAGATAGATGATAAATAGATGGATAGATAGATGATAGATAGATAGATAGATAGATAGATAGATAGATAGATAGATAGATAGATAGATAGATAGATAAAGTGGACTCAGTTCCTGCAAGGAAGGGCCTGCTCTGGTAAGGTGCTGAAGCAGTAAGCAGAAGGAGCGGCTAGACAACTC
The DNA here is from genome assembly GCF_950005125.1 of Chionomys nivalis. Lineage (NCBI taxonomy): Eukaryota > Metazoa > Chordata > Mammalia > Rodentia > Cricetidae > Chionomys > Chionomys nivalis. Next base: position 125,917,497 of record NC_080088.1, on the reverse strand, counting down.
TCCTAGCCCCCGTTAGACTCAGCTCTGAGCTCAGGGCAGCCCTCACCTTGCTGAGGACAAAGCATGCTGTGAAGTCTGAAGTGCACAACCAGCTAGTATTTCAGAAATGATGAGTACCTGGGCTTTGCCTGTCTGTTGCCATGTAACCTGGGATAGCTCCCTCCTGTTCTCTGGGCCCCATCATCTCTAGGACTTAAATTCCACTCCTGTAAGAGGATTTAGGATCAAACAGACAAGAAACTGCAAAGGCCCCAGAGGACCTCTCTTACTCAGTTGCTTCCTCTTTGTCTCCATGTCTAGAAATCTGTGGCCCAAAAATTACATCTCTTTTCTAATTTGAGCAGGACTCTTGAGGCCAGCTTAACATCTCCGTAGTTGGTGGCGTTGGTGAGACATCACCGAGTGCCACAAGACGGTGCACTTGGGTATCTCTTTGAATCTTCTGTGACCTTACAGGCTAGGGCAGGTGCCTCTCTGCACACGAGAAGAGCCAATCCTGGAGAGGCTGGCAGAGGCTCTCAGGGTCATTTTCTGCTACCCTGTGCCTGCCCTGGCCCCAGCCGCAGAGGTGTGCCAAATCTAGTGGACCAAGAAGTAAGAGTGAGGAAGTACAGGAAGAATGTTTTGTTCTCTGAGCCGTCCCTGTGACACAGTCTCCATCAGCTTCATCATGTAACTATGAGAGTGATGATGTCCACAACTCAGCATTTTAGGGTTGGCTCTGGAAGTCAGTATAGCCTCCTTAAGTGACTGAGTGATTACCCATCTCTACCCGTCTCACCTGGGAACAGTTCCCAGCCTGGTGAGTAGCCCTGAGCATCTCTGGAGACGCTGCCACCACAGCTACAGAGGCACACCAATAATGCCAGTCCACAGTAGCTCTCACATGTCCTCCTAGAAGCCCCCTGCAGCAGGGGAATTTCCTGAAGATGTCAGAGGGTGCACTCTTGAGCTGCGTGGGGTATTCAGTCTCTGATGTCTCTACCCAGCTCTGCCCTGCAGTGCAGTGCCCAAGGCAGCCATAGATGTCAAGACACAGATGTTTAGATGTGGTTGTATCCCAATTAAACCATATTTGCAAACGCAAAGCTAAGGCTGGGCACAGCAAGCTTTGTTGAACTCTCCCCTAAGGTTGGGATGATGTCTATGAGACACTTGAATGCCAGTTCCAATCAGGTGGCTGTGCATGCTGGGAACAAGAATTCTGGTAGCATCTGAGACACGAAAGAAATGGATAACTGATTAGTGATGTCTGCCTTGACCCTGGTGGAGAGGCAATGTGCAGAATGGAATGCATCAAGCTTCTGGAGATTCCTGCAGCCTCCAGAAAGAGTTCAAGTGATAGGAATTTGACAGACTGACCATGCCACTGCAGGAGGGGGGGCTCATCTTGGCAGCAGGCAGCCTCTTCCCCAAGCAGATTTTTGAACCACAGGATCTGTGCCTTCCCTACATATATGATGAGGGACTTGAAGGTGGAGGCCACATTCATGTTGCTTTTATTTCTCCGGGTCTAGCGCGGAGGCTGGGCTTGTGCGCTGAAGATCTCTTGCAAGAACGAGTAAGTGAATGAACTAGAAGGAACTGCCAGGAACCCACATGCACTGAGCATCTCGAGCATCAGTTAAGACCTTGTGTCCACATTTCTAGTGCAGGACTTGCTCAAAGCAGGCATCATCAAGGGCATTTCCCAAGCTGAATGTCTTTCAAAACACAACCACAAGGAAACTAGTAGCTGCGACAATGACACCGGGCACCAGGCTGCACATATTGTTTGTAGTACCCCTCCCCCGTCTTCCAGGTAGGGCTGCCCTAAGCTTCCATTTTACAGGGGAGGAAAAGGAGGCACCATGGGAGAGCCAGGTAAGCATGGGGGAGGACCTGAGATCTGCCTGCCTCCGTTTGCAGCTTTTCTCTTGCCTGGTTGGCCTTGCATGCAGGATGGCTCACAGCAGACATTCAGGGATGCAGGGGGGAGGCTGGCTGCCTGTGTACTGGGACAGGTCACAACAAAGCAAACATACAGGGGAGGGGGCAACCGGGCAGCAGTGTGGGCAGGCTGCCTCCCCACCCACTGAGGTCCCTCCAGCTCCTTCACAGCTGCAGGCTGGGAGCCCTGGTGTGCCCGGCGCCCCTGTGATTGGCAGCCTGCAGATGGCGGGGTGCCTTGGAATTTATTATCCAAGCATGCCTTTCCGAGGGGGCCTCGCTGCCTGACACTGCTTTATCTGAGAGCTGGGAATGGTTAGCTGAGCCCATCTGTTAGCCAAAGAGGGGAACTCAGTGGGTGGGGAAGTGTGTGAAGTCATTTAAAAGGAATTTCTCTGATACAGAGGCCAGGGTGGCAGGTTATCTGCCCTTGGACCCTCAACTGCCTGGCTCTGGGACCCTGGGTCTTGCAGTGGTTATGTGACTGGCTGTGCCTTCCAAACATTGCCAGGCCCTTCCCACTCACAAGCAACCAGAACACCACAATGGTCTTCCTGAGCTAAAAAAATAAAAAATAAAAAAATAAAATAAAAATCTGTTTTTGTGCCTTCCCTGTCTTGGGGACAGACCGGAATGGGGAATAGGAGCATGTATATGAGCTAATACTGGGGTGACTGATGAATCCCGGAGCTGTGAAATTAGCAGGGCAAGTCAGTGTGCTCCGAGGCTGCAGCCTCCCTCAAACTGACCTTGGGAGAGACTCCCAGACATGTGTGAGGGGAGCTGGTGAACCATAGGCGTGCTCAGGGGTGACCCTCCTCTGGGCGCTGAGCACTCATGGCTGCCTGGGAAGGCTTGAAGGGTCCTAGGACCTGGGTTTGAGGGACACACTCCACTCCCAGAGACGCTGAGAAACCAGATCATGGTGGGTGACCAGGCATGTCGACACAGAAATGGCCCTTCCTCAGGGTCTCTCTGAAGTCACCTCCACTGCCCCCAAGACACTCTGCAGCCCTGGTTTCCAGAGGCAAAGTACTTCTGGAAGTTGCTCAAGACTACCATGGGCTCTGGACCTAAACATGACCTGACCCCAGCTCAGCCCTCACCCGCCGCTCACTCCTGCAAATCACCGCAGGGATTGATGCTCGGTGCTTTTTCCAACTTGTGGATGCTCACAGATTGATTCCATGTGGAATCTTCCACATTCCACACATGTCTTCTTCAAAGATGTAAAGTGAAAGGAGCTGGGCCAGGTATTTACAGCTGGAGATGCCAGGCCAAGCCCCTCCTATAATGTCTCCATAGGAGCTCTGAGCCTCCTTCTAGGAACCCAGAACAATAACAATCGAGTAATTAACTGATATTTCATTGTTTAATGGATGTACAACAGTTTCCATGATGGTGGAGTTATTATACATGTTGCTCACTGTGTGTAGATAACATTGTATCTACTCAGTGGACATTAGATAATGAATAGGTGAATGAATGAATAAATGAATGAATGAATGAATGAATGAGTAAATGTAGGACTGAATGACAAGCAAGCAATTGAGCTGATGAATGAGCTACTGAATGATTGCACAAGTGAAGAGTGAACTAAGCCAGTGGCTGGGCTTAGTAGAGTGATGGCAACAGAAGCCTAGGGCTGGGAGGCCTCTGGGAAGTAGGCCCAGCTTCGGGGCATCTGAGAGATGACTTCCTTTTCTCTCACAGAGGGAAGTTAGAGCAGGAACTGAAAGAGGGCAGGAACCTGGAGGCAGCAGCGGATGCAGAGGCCACAGAGGGGTGCTGCTTACTGACTTGTTCCCCCTGGCTTCTTCATTCTGCTTTTTTATAGGATCCAGGACCACCAGGCCAGGGATGGCACCACACATAGCTGTCTGGGCCCTGCCATATCAATTACTAAATAAGAAAATACCTCTCAAGTTTGCCTGCATGCCGGTCATTTGGAGACATTTTTCTCCATTGTGGCCCCCTCTTCTCAGCTAACTCTAGCTTGTGTCAAGTTGACATAAAGCTGGCCATCACACCATCTTTGCTCTGACTTCTCTGTGGCTGCTGCCATATGCACTTCTGAGGGTCAAGCTCTGACCGTGTCTCCAGAAATACATCGTAACCCCAAGTCCCTGCCCAAGGTGAGCAGCACAAAGTCATCGAAGCTTGTCTTTGCTTCTTCTTCATCCCAGGCAGGTGCTGGAGAAGGGTAGGGTCTGCTTACACATGAAGGGTGCTCTTCCCACAGCAGAAAGCAGAGGGTGTAGTGATGAGGCGAACAGGCCTGCTTTTCGTCCCTCCCGGCTCCCGCATGGTTAGCTTTGCCCCACAGAAGGGCATAGCTAGCAGGACAGTCTCTGGTATGATGCGGCATAGGTAAATGTGATGATGGATAGAGAAAACTACAGCCTGCAGATGTGTGCCTCTGTGTGCGCACACACGTGTGTGAATGCGTGTGTGTGAACATGTGTGTGTGTGTGTATGGTTGTGTGCTCATGGATCTGATCATTCTATGTCTGTTCAGTTTTCCACCCTACTGACACTCATGTACTGAGTGTTTATTGAGTACTATGAACCAAGTATGTTAAAGGAAGTTACAGTAGTGGCCAGGATCAGTTCCAACTTGCCTGAGGTGATCACTTCCTAACATGGTGAAGCAATGGCAGGGCCTTGGGGACATTCACAAGATTACCCATTGAACCCCTGAACCACAGGCCATGGGGACCTTCACAGACTTGGTCACTGAGTCCCATACTGGGGCCACAGGGATGCTCATAGGCTGTGTCTCAGAGCCTACCTCAACCTCAAGTGTACTCACATATTCAGTACTGGAATGTGGCAACCACATGACTGTGTCAACCTCTCCCTCAGAGGCCCCCCCATTCAGACGACAGACCCCAACAGGCAATAGAGGACAGGCTCTTTCGGTGCTCCATAGCCAGGCAGGCCTATTCCGGCTCCATTAGAGTATGAGGCACATCTGCACCATGGTTCTGAATGGACTTGGAGTCGCCTAGGAGACATAGCTCTGGCTTTGTGTGTCAGAGAGTTTCCAGAGAGTATTGACTGAACAGGGAAGACACACTCGGAATGTGGGAGACACCATCCCGTGCCAGGAAAACAGAAGAAAGCCAGCTGACACAAGCATTTATCTCTCCATCTCCCTACATCTGATGTGTGGGACCCAGTGGCCTCACATTGCAGCTGTGCTTTCCCCACCTTGGTGGACTGCACCCTCATACCCGCCATTCTTCATGTTCTTCTGCCAGGTATTTGGACACAGCAATAAGAACATTCGCTGATGCAGCAGGGAAGGCAGGCAGCTGAAGTGAGGGCTAAGGAGGAAGAAGGCGGCCTTAGGAACCACACCAAGGGCTGTTCATCTGCCTGAAGGCAATGAGAAAAACATTTTAAAAATGGAATAAAACAAAAGCAGAGTTCTGAGGCCCTGGCAGAGTTACAGAAGATGGGACAGCCAGGTAGGCAGCCAACTGCAGCCATACTGTTCTGTGCGGGCCAAGCACTGAATTCACGCTAGTTCAGGGCTGAGGTCTGTAACTAAGGAAGAAGCTACAGTAGGGCTTCCACTCCTGTGGAGAGAAGTGCTACACACAGGGGGTGATGACCTCAGGGTTCCAAAGGTGTGCCATTGAGCATCAGAGCAAAGAATCAGAGCCGTTTATTCAAAGATCACCCAGGCCCCTCCAGTGCTTTCTGTCTAGCAGAGTGGCCACTCACATAGAGCACTGGGAGAAGTGCCTGCCACAAACAAGACTCCCTGTCGGAAGTGATGGTGATTCCCTGAGTCACGGTAACCAAATGCCTGATACAACAACTGACAGAGGGAAATCTTTACTTGGGCTCTGCGTTTTGGGAGGCTCAGTCTATTGTGGGGAGGCACAGTGAGGCAGAGCTGTTCACAGCATGAAGTTGAGGAAGCAGAGAGGGGAGACTGGAGGCGCTTTCCCCCATTTCTTCCATCCATGGCACCAGCTCACAGCATCAGTGTGGGTTGTCAGCACTTACTTAATCCTCTCTGGAAAAGTCTTCGGACACATCCTAGGCTGTGCCTCACTGGTACCCTGTTATTCTAAAGCTAGCCAAAGCGACAATGGCAGTGATGGTTATGATGGTGGTGGTGATGATGATAGTAATGATGGTGGTGCTACTGTTGATGTTGGTGATGGTGCTGATGGTGGAGGTGGTGTTGGTGTTGGCTGGTGTTAGTGATGGTACTGCTGATGGTGGTGGTAAAGATTATATTGATGTGCATGGGCATAGGAAGAGGGAAACTGGAACAGAATCTGAGGAACAATTTCAAGAAACAATCTGTGTCCTTTTCCCCTGGATTACTTTTTCCAGTTGTGTGAAGTACTCAGCGGCCTGTGTGTGCTCACGAGAACATCAAAGATACTCTAAACTACCAGTGGACGTGATGAAGCCCAACACCTGAGGAACACTGTGTGAGCTGGAATTCTAGGTTACTTGGGTGATTCACATTCCAAACCTTGGGGTTCTTTGGGTTCCTTCCAGTAATATTATATCTGGGTGACCTGGGTTTTCAGTAGTGGCTGTGGGAAAAAAGCAAGGGCTCTGCCAAAATCAACGTGGAACAGAAAATGGTAGTAGAGAATCCAAGCCAATGCCAAGGTCCCTGTGCACGGGGTCCACAGAAAGCCACTGTGTTTGTCTGCAAAGGGATTTAGAGCACTTCTCTTCCATATTATAGTACTGAAGATTATCGTCTTTAGCACCTACGACATTAGTGCTTGTTAAATTGGAGGGATTTCATTCTTTTTATTTTATTTTATTTATTTATTTATTTATTTATTAAAGATTTCTGCCTCCTCCCCGCCACCGCCTCCCATTTCCCTCCCCCTCCCCCAATCAAGTCCCCCTCCCTCATCAGCCCGAAGAGCAGTCAGAGTTCCCTGCCCTGTGGTAAGTCCGAGGACATCCCACCTCCTTCCAGGTCTAGTAAGGTGAGCATCCAAACTGCCCAGGCTCCCACAAAGCCAGTACATGCAGTAGGATCAAAACCCAGTGCCACTGTTCTTGAGTTCTCAGCAGTCCTCATTGTCCTCTATGTTCAGCGAGTCCAGTTTTATCCCATGATTTTCAGACCCAGTCCAGCTGGCCTTGGTGAGTTCCCGATAGATCATCCCCATTGTCTCAGTATGTGGGTGCACCCCTCGTGGTCCTGAGTTCCTTGCTCGTGTTCTCTCTCCTTCTGCTCCCGATTTGGACCTTGGGATTTCAGTCCGGTGCTCCAATGTGAGGAATTTCTTTTGGGGAAAGAATTTCTGATGATCCAGAGCATGTGACGACCTCCGCTCTGTGACACGGGTGTCCCCATGTCTGGAAAGGAAGTAGACAGCTCTGAGCCTCCGGCCCACATGGAGGCTCAAGGGAAGGCTAGACTGATGTACAGCAAAGGAAACAAAGCAGGGGTTATTATTTTACAATGAATGGTGGCCATCAGAAACATCCTCTGCAATCCTGTCAAGGTGGAGCATTCATTCTTACAGCTGATAGACACTCAGAGTTAGTCCACTCCACTGGCCTAGACTGGAGAGTTGTGGCTGTCAGTGGAAGAGAAGAGGAAAAGGAAGCAGGAAGACAGCACACTCCCAAGAACTTTGTCTTTGCAATAAAGCTCAAAGAGCAACTTGCAGACCACTGGACTAGAGCGTGGATCTAGAGAGAAGCATAGACAGCTCACGCAGCGGCCTTTGGAGAAGGATGCTGGGAGCATTTAACAGGGGAAAATAGAGGCAAGGGAATACCACGTGTGAGTGAACAAAGGTCTCTTCAAAGTGGCTCTAAACAAGAGCTGGGGTTACAAACCTCCTAGAAGAAAATGCAGGGAGACCAAGTCTCTCAGGCGAAACTTAAGATGTTGCCGAAAGCTTAAAAGACAAAGAAAAAAAAGTCAAACTTCATCAAGACCAGAAAGTTTTTGTCAGTCCTTGGAGCCACTGAGTGAGTGAAGGAAGAACAGATATTTAGAAAGGCCGACAGAGAATCTGCGGTCAAGTGGGCGGTACACACTCTGATGGTACGGCACCAACAGAGTTTATTACGTAGCGCACAGGAGGAAGGGGTTAGCGGTGCACTGGCTAGTTTTGTGTCATTTGGGAAGAGGGAACCTCAATTGAGGAAATGCCTCCACTGGACTGGCCTGTAGGCAAGCCTATGGCACATTTTCTCAATTAGTGATTGATGTGGGAGGGTCCAGGTCACTATGGGCAGTGTCATCACTGGACTGGTGGTCCTGGGTTCTAGAAGAAAGCAGGCCAAGTAAGCCATGGGGAGGAAGTTAACAAACAGCGCCCTCCTTGGCCTCTGCTTCAGTTCCTATCTCAGGAAGAGGCCAGAGCAGTGGGGGGCAGAGGTCAGGGCAGTGGGGTAACTGGTCACATAGCTGTGGGGGCAGAGGCCAGAGCAGTGGGGGGCAGAGGCTAGAGCAGTGGGGATCAGAGGTCAGGGCAGTGGGGTAACTGGTTACATAGATGTGGGGGCAGAGGTCAGAGCAGTGGGGTAACTGGTCACATAGCTGTGGGGGCAGAGGCCAGAGCAGTGGGGGGCAGAGGTCAGGGCAGTGGGGTAACTGGTCACATAGATGTGGGGGCAGAGGTCAGAGCAGTGGAGTAACTGGTCACATAGATGTGGGGGCAGCAGTCAGGGCAGTGGAGTAACTGGTCACATAGCTGTGGGGGCAGAGGTCAGGGCAGAAGAACCTGGGTACTTCTCTTGAGGGAAGTAGAAAGTGCTAGAAGTTTTCTATAAAGGGAACCTGCAGGACTAAAGGAGAGTGGGGAGACTCCTGCAGGGAGCTGGGTAACATCACAGGAGGGAACTGAGAGAGCTGGTGTAAGGGAGATTTGTAGGCATGATTGGCAGGCTTGGTAGTGGGTGAGGGCGCTGTGAGAGCCAGTGAGGGCCCAGAGATGGACAGATCCCTCCTCCTGCCTCTGTGTACACGCAGAAGGGGTAGGGGAATGGATGAACAAACTTTTCCTTTAGCTGCTCACTGTTGAACCTGAGAAACTTCCCTACAGAAGCATCAGATTCTAGGCCATTCTCTACAAATGTCCCTCTCTGGTGAAAACTCAAGAGGTCACCGTACTAAGGCTCCTGGGTGCTGTGGTGACCTGGGTGCTTCAGGTGACATCTCACTTTTAACCTGATGGCCTGGAAATGCTCAGTCAGGGAACACACTGACCAGCATAGCAAACAGCATCAACTCTCAAGTGTGTATTGAATAACCTTAGCCTCCCAGGCAGGAGGAAGCAGGGACTTTGAGGACCAGTAGCTTCTAGGAACCAAAATATCACTGCCCAGTTGTGGGAGCTAGGGTCCTGGCCCGCCGTTCCTGTGATCTACTCTGGAAACAGGGGTTTTGCAGGAGATGTTGGTAGGCCATCCACAGCTCCTCCTCTTCACCTTTTCAGGACACTACAGCCACAGGTATCTCTTTTCCGAGGGCTTTGTTGGGTGCAGAAGCTTTCTCCACCCTTGACCCTGGTGGAGGGGTCCTGCCCAGGGTTTAATGGGCTCAACCACAGACAGGGACAGCTCTGATTCTTCCACAAAGCAGCTTGTCAGTTCATTATCACCTCTTCAACTCTCCTCCCACACAGCTCTACTCTAGTCTCCATAACTAGTCTCTGGATCATGTGCTCACAATGATGCCTTTCCCAGGTGTCCTCTGGGGTCTCCTGCATGCAGTCAGCCCATCTCAGGGCTTCACTGGGGAATGCAAGGTCCTGGAGCTGCACAGGCTGAGGAGCGCTGGGGACAGAACCTCTGTCCTCCCTGACTTCTAAGACTGTGGAGGTGTGACAAGTGGTTAGAGACCCCAGGTCACCTCCCCTGCATACCTCCAGCTGAGAAAACAGCATCCTTCTTCCTAAACCTGATGAATCCCCTTTGGGGACAGCCCCACCCATATTCTGCCAGTTCCACCAGGACATGGTGGTGGCCACCTCTGCAAAAGCCAGGGCGGAACCCAGAAGCTGGTGAGCACAGCGACAGAGTCTACCCGACCTGCCACCATGCACCTTCCCACTCCCGCCCCCAGCTCCAGGAGAAGGCAATTAAGTTATTTGCTGCCAGGACCTGGAGGTGGTAGTCACACAAAGACGAACATAAAGTCTTATGTGTAATTAGAAATTCCACCTTTTTAAAAAAAAAAATTACTGCGACCCAGACTGATGATTATTTTCTGCTTGATATAATTCTAATTTTGAGCCCTCCTCCCATCTCTGCACAGCTTCAGGAGGATAAAGATCATGGGGACTAGTTTGGGATGTGAAGGAATCGAGGCCTCCGTTCACACCGTTTGCCCTGTGCTTCTCTGACCAAAGCCCATTCCAAGCCTAGGTTAGTAACCAGGTGGCCCCAGACCTGTGTCCTAAGGTCAGGGACACCCCCAGGCCTGCCTGGGTCAGCTCTGGATCCCACCAGTCCATTGAGTCTAGTACAACTCTGTTCCAAAGGCCACAGACATTCTTCTCAAACACCTGCCTGCCCTTTCCGCTTTTTCCGCCCTTTCTCCCAGAAGTTGCTGTATTGCTGTGTGGGCCTCCCTTATCTTAGGCTTAGGCTAAAAACCAAGACTGTACTTCAAAGTGAATGTCACCTTCCATCACTGCTCCTGCCTCCTCCATCACTGGTCCAGTCACCCTCCAATGGCTAACCCCTCATCCTCCATGTGTTCCCCTGCTTCCCCAGTTCTCACCTCGAGAACCACTCTCCATACCACATCCCCAAGTTTTCCAAGACTCTTGTTGCTGTGTGTCCCTTGCAGACTTCCTGTGGTGACCCTATGCCAGTCCTGTCTCCTCAGTCTTTGGGCCCATGTCCTGCTATATGCTTCTCAGCCAGGGTCGTCTCATTAAAACCTAGGGTCTTCAGCCCTGTTCCCAGGCTTTAGAAAACACTCTTATCCCCAAGGCACCAGACCCAAAGGGAGCACTTGACTGCCTGTGTCCAGGTGCTCCCTTCCCGGCTCTTGCCTGCCCGCCACCTATCACTTTGGTCCAGGGTTTTCCCAAGTCCTTCTTTGAACACGATCGCATGTGCTCCAGCTTCCTCTTGATGACTGTCTACTTCTGCTGGCATGTACCCCATGGGAGCTGGGAAGTTTCCAAGGCCTGGAGGACTCCGCACACAGTAGGTCCCTAAGAAGCAATCGCCCAAGGGACTGTGGGTAGTGCATTTCTTCATCCTTTGGAAAACTTTTTCTGAACGACTCCAGGCTCTTTCCCCGAGGCTCCAATTACATGTTTATGACTAATCAGCATCTGAAGTTGGCAACTGGAGCTTAACCCACAGATAAACCGACGGCCATTAAGGACATTCGGTGGCCACTGGGGTGGATCAAGTAGCTAATCACCCAACGCATTGCAATTAAGCCAATTAACTGTTTAGACATATGCTGAGCTGTTACCAGCTTCAAATGCTGGGCATCTGTGAAGTTTGTGCGACTTATTTAAGGGCTGAGCTTCCATTCATGGACTCTAACCAGGGGGACAGAGGCAGTGCAAAGGGCGGGAGCAAAGACTCGACGGCTATGCGTGTATCTCATCTGTCACCTCGGCCAGTGTGTCAGGGAAGGATGGAGGTGCAGCTACACCTCAGTGTAGGTTAGTGGCTTCACATGGCTGGGATTAGGGACAAGAACTGTCCTCTGTAGTGACACAGGGAAGAGGACAGAGGGGAGATCATGAGGTGGACTCCTCAGGACATGGGCTTTCTTCATGAACAAACTCACCTTCAATTTTATAAGCAGGGAAAAGGAAGCTCCATGGCTTCTGGTGGCAAAGAGGAAGGTAATGTTAAAACGAATGCTTCTTAGGCATTTGCATCCATGATTTTTGACAACTCAAAGTGGGGGATGGGTGGGGGCAAGGGAGAAAGAGTGAACACTGCAGTCAGCCCTACCTGGTTGCTTTCCACTACTTTATGCAGCCACACTCCCTCTTGACTGGGGCTTATAGCCAGGACAACTACCCCAGTCAGATGGTCTGACACAGCAAAGGCTCCAGCATGTGGTCTCCTACTTTTCTAACAAAGGGAGAAGGAACAGAAGGGATTCGCCCTGGGTCACCAAGCAATTGAATCTCTGGTTTGCTAGGAGTTGTTCATCCACTGTACATCTATCCTCTGTGCATCCTCCTGTGTTCCATCCTCTGTGCATCCTCCTGTGCTCCATCCTCTGTGCATCCTCCTGTGCTCCATCCTCTGTGCATCCTCCTGTGCTCCATTCTCTGTGCATCCTCCTGTGCTCCATCCTCTGTGCTCCATCCTCTGTGCTCCATCCTCCTGTGCTCCATCCTCTGTGCATTCTCCTGTGCTCCATCCTCTGTGCATCCTCCCGTGCTCCATCCTCTGTGCATCTTCCTGTGCTCCATCCTTTGTGCACTCTTTAATCCTGCCAAGCAAAGCTGTCCTTTGTTCTTTGAACAGCCAGAGTCACACTCTCTGAGGTCATTGATGTGTGAAGGACACGGCTTTTGGTCCTAAGTCTTTTATAGGTATGGTGTCCTTGAAGGTTTATGAAGTTACTTTGCTGGGTGACTTATATACAAGAAAATGGTTCAGAAAGGGCAAGTGACATGCTCCAGGCAGCATATCCCTGAAATGGTGCAGTCAGAATTTAAACCCAGAACTGGCTGAGGGCTTTATTCTACTTTGTTTTCATATCCCATGTGTGCTGGGATTCACTCCACATGGTACACCTGTTGGTAATTACAAGATTAACCCACGACTCTGTAGCACCCCTCCTCCCAGCTGTTCCAGCTGCATCGTGGGCTCCCACAAGGCAGCAGGTCCATGGATGAGGGTAGAGACTAGACAGATAGATGAGGTTTCAGAAACAGAGGCAGCTCTCAACTTCAGAGTTGCCCCCACAGCACTTGGGACTTAGCACAGCCTTCAGGCTCCACTGGGCACCACCACCAAGTGGAGCACAGAATGAAGCCTTCCAGATTCTACAACACATCTCAATCTTTCATGATGATGAGAGCAGGGTTGCTCTAGATGGTGTCTTTTTGACAACAGCCAACAGCAGCCAAGGTCAGAAAGGGAAAGAGAGATGATCCCACGGAGAGCATGGCTCAGGCTCCATCCAGACCCAGAGAAGAGAGGTAGACCCAGAGAAGAGGGGTAGACCCAGGGAAGAGAGATACAGGCACGGTACAGGCACCAGCTAGACCCAGGGAAGAGAGATACAAGCATGGTACAGGCTCCAGCTAGACCCAGGTGCTGGTTGCTAGGTGCTGGCTAAGGCTGAGGGATGGTGGGAGCATTCACACTCCTCTTCTGGATGGGGCTTCAGAGTTTGCCAAGTTTCTTTGTGTGGTGTGGTTCATTCAGCATGGAAAGTCACATCTCATACTTATATATGTATCTAAAGATTGTGCAGAGTCCTGGAGTGTCTAGAGCGTCTATGATAGTGGATGCCAGAGCAGGGTTTGCGCTTGGTACCCACAGCAATAGAGCAAGCTGCTACAGTTAAAAGTATTAAGCTTTGGTGATGGTGAAAATTGTCTGACAACTTCATACAGTAAGTGCATCCCTGGAGCCTATGTGAACATCATGTTGGTGAGCCTGGGTCACTGCTAGATTGCTGCTTCAATTGGATTAATTGTCTGCGTATAAAGTTCATTGCAATTAAAAAAAATATCCCCTCTGTGACTCTGAAGATGTCACATTGCCCAATACAAGACTGGAGTAGCTGTGGGGACCATGCACTCAGACAGTGTCCCCTGAGGGGCTGCAGTGAGAGTCAAAGGAGAGCCTGGGACCGGAAATACAGGACCACACACACACACCAGGCATATGCCCAGTATCACCCTGTGGGACCTGTGCAAACTAAGGCACAAAGCTACATATGGGGATGGTCCCATGCTGGCCTGTGGAGGACCATTGGACTCACGAGCGTGGATGCTGTGGAGGACCACTGGACTCACGAGCGTGGATGCTGTGGAGGACCACTGGACTCACGAGCGTGGATGCCGTTTCTAGGAAACAGTCACAAGTTCAACGATTCAGATACACAGCAGAAAAGAGGGCCGCTTTGGGTCTCCCTCTTTTTGAGGTGTTAATTATATACACTAGACTATGATGTAGCGACTTTCTAGAAGGTTCTGTTCTCTCACAGTTTTAAGGCGGCCTCCTCATCTTTTAAGCTGTTTTCCCCTGTTCAGTTAGCTGCATATTATTCTATTATATCGATACACTGGATTGAGACCTGTGAGGGCCAGCTTTGATTGTCAACTTGACAGAATTTAAAATCACCACAGAAACAACTCTCTGGGTATGTCTGGGAGGAATCTTCTTAATTAGATTACATTCCTGGATGTGGGGGGCACCATCCTCTAATGGATTCCCTGACTGAGCAGAATGAAGAAAGGGTCTCAGCACCAGCATCCACTGCTTTGATTCCTGACTGTGGACCAGTGTGGCCTGCTGCCTCCCTCTCCCACACCATGCTGAACTGTGGGCCAGAACACGCCCCTCCCTCCTCTAGCTGTTTCTTGTCAGGTGTTGTGTCCTAGCAGGATACAAGCAACTACGACAAGACTTGCCGCTACCAGACTTTCCCTGTGGGTGAGCACGTCGCTTGTTTCCAATTTTCTTTCCAGTGCTTGTTAACGAGGTCGCTTTTCTTGAGAATATCTATCTAACCAGAAGTAGGCACGTGGCCCAGTAGGAGATTTCTGAACACAACATATCCAGGACACTGGGAGGGCATGTTTGAAGGGGTCATGGATCTGCTAAAAGTGCTCTCTAAGGGGAAAAAAAGACCCACAAACAAGGCCTCCAAGAGGACACAGGGAGGCCACAGAGGCCGTGTCTCTCATCTCACTGAAATATAACCTAAGATCAGGAACTTCAACAAACAGCATTTGTTCCCACAATCCCCAGAAAAGCTTCAGTCTGCCCAGACCCCCCACATCCCTGCAAACAGTGCTCACTTCAGCAGAAGCTGAGGGTACCATCATCAACACAATCTGTCTCCATTCCCACAAGTTGCTTCTTTGTTGGTGACCTTATTTGGCATTGTCACCCTTGCTTTTCTTTGGCTTTGTAGCTTGGTTGGAAGAATGTTTCCTGGATGCACAGAGCACTGCGTTCTACCCACAGTAACACACAAACTGTGGGGGAGGTGAAGGAGGGAGAATCAGAAGTTCAAGACTCATCCCCATGCTCTCCTGGATTGCATGAGACCTGACCTCAAAAAGGGAAAGCAGGAACCGAGAAACAAGGGCCGTGTTTATTCATGGACTTGGATTTTCAACTTGACTTGTTCTTTGATTTCTTAGCATCATCTCAGACCTCACTCTGTTCTGATCTGAGAGCCCTGATTACTTTTCTAATTTTTAAATCTGTACATACTTTCATTTTATGAGCTTAATCAATCTGTGTTTTCTTTAATAGCTCATTGCTTTGTCTTTTTAGACACATCCTTGTGCTCAGGGTCATGCATGGGTCAGGAACCCATACTTCTAGCCAAGCTCATAGGACATCATGTTTCCGGGTGACTCCAGCCCTTCAAGAGTCTGTTTTGCTGAATGAGTGTGGAGAATGCTTAGCTCCAGTTTTGTCCTCTAATATTTCAGCAGCGGTCTCTGGCTGTTTGTGGGGTTCCAGCTGTTCAACACTGTCTTTATCACACACAGACTCTCTCAAATCCTCAGGGTGTCTTCTAGATCATACTATTTGCAATGAATGAGCAAAGTGTCTCCAACCCCCCTAGACCACACTCCCTAGAGCCCAGCTCTGCCTCTGAGGAGGAGGGCTCTTTTGAGTTTCTTCTACCCATCCATTCACCCATCCTCCTAACTACTCATCCATTCTCCCATCACCCACTCTCCCATCTACCCACCCACCCATCCTCCCATTACCCACCCACCTATCCTCCCATTACCCACCCACCCATCCTCCCATTACCCACCCACCCATCCATCCTCCCACCCATCCTCCCATTACCCACCCACCCATCCTCCCATTACCCACCCACCCATCCTCCCATTACCCACCCACCCATCCATCTACCCATCCTCCCATCTACCCACCCATCCATCCTCCCATTACCCACCCACCCATCCTCCCATCCACCTACCCACCCATCCTCCCATTACCCACCCACCCATCCATCCATCCTCCCATTACCCACCCACCCATCCATCCTCCCACCCATCCATCCTCCCATCTACCCACCCATCCATCCTCCCATTACCCACCCACCCATCCTCCCATCCACCCACCCATCCTCCCATTACCCACCCACCCATCCATCCATCCATCCTCCCATTACCCACCCACCCATCCTCCCATCCACCCACCCACCCATCCTCCCATTACCCACCCACCCATCCATCCTCCCACCCATCCTCCCATCCACCCACCCACTCTCCCATCCTCCCTTCTTTCTCTCCATTCATCATTCATTCAACTATTATCTAACATGTCCTGCTCTTCCTCCCTCCTTCCCTCTTCCACTTCTCTCTGCCATCCATTCCTTATTCACCCTCCTCTTCTCTCCCTTCTCCATTGGTCCACTCAGTCCTGTGCTTATGCCCCTTTTCCATTCTCTCTTCCTCCCTCTTCTTTCTCTCCCTCTTCCCTCTGTCTACTCAACATGCTTGTTGCCTCTCTTTCTTCAGATCATTGATACAGAGTCAACTTCAGTGTGGTTTTGTGCCGGTTGCTTAGCTACACAGGTCACCAGTGAAGAAAACAGACTTAGAGAAGCCAGTTGGCCTGCCTGGCTTCCCCTGGAAGGCACACTGTGACATTCTGTTCAGGACGTCTAACATGTGTTAGGCGCTGTGTCTTCTGAATTGTCACAGATTCGCTTTTCATATACCAAAAAAAAAAAAAAAAATGTGCTCGTAGATGACTGAGGGCCCTGGTGGCCCAGAGACTGTCCCTGATTGGAGGAGGGGGAGGAAGTCTGCACTAGTGTGTGTACTAGGCCTTTCCCCAGGAATCACAATAGAGGTTGTTTCCCTTCTTCACTTCCTTCTTCAAGAGTTCAAAACCCCAGGTCTGGGATCCTTCAAACCTCATTCCCATTTGTATGCAGCATGAGCAGACCTCATATGCTGGGAAGAAGGACCCAGGGCTCCAGGGAAAAGCATCAGCCCTTTCAGAGAGCCTCCTGGGCCCAGAACTCCAGAAAACCTACCATCTGTCCACTCGAGCGCGTTCCAAAGTTTTAAGTACCGTTTTTCCATGAACTCCGTTAAAGTTAACCTGGCCTCGGAATATATGGGGGAAATCTGCTATAAATAGAGGTAAATAGAGATTGCAAAGATAAATAACGTCCCGGCCCTGTGAGGAGCGATAATGCGCGCTATTTACGGCCAGCTCTGCACAGCCTGTGCGTGTCCTTAATGGCTTACTTCTGCTCCGGCAGCCCGACTCCCTGTTAGACCTCTAAAGATTCAGTGTCACAAAAAGCTTACAGATAATTAAATATTGATTTTTGTTTTCTAATCCTATATAAAAATTGTCCTGGGTCTCTCAATGGTGGTTTTATCTCCCTAGGACGTGGGAGGAGCGTGGTGTCTTTTAACCCTCTTCGCGTTCTTCCGTGAGCCTCCAGATGCTCCATCCTAGCTCAGCGCTCACTGACACGGGTGGGAATCAACATGGGACTTCATGTTCTCACTTTGGATCTGAATCTACGGTTTTCCTGAGGTCCTGCGTGCTAAGCAGCATGAATACCGGAGTGGTCAGTTCTGGGCACCTAGCTTTCTATACTCGGTACCCACACTCACTCTCTTATCCCTGCCAGGAGTCCAAGTCTGGGAAGACCGCCAGAGAGAAGCATGCGATAAGAGAAATTCTTCCCCTTCCAGCTCCCTTTGCTTTCATATATATATATATATATATATATATATATATATATATATATATATATATACATACATACCCTTTTTGTCAGGTTCCCTGGCTAGGTACTAGGTAGCTGGGAGGAGGCAGAGAACCAAGGACCAAGTTTGGAAAACCAGGCCCCACCATGTATTGGCTGCGTGGTTCTGAGTGAGTAGAAAGCCTCTTTGTACCTCACTCTTCCTGTCTGTGAAATGGACCCTCTACTCGCCCCTTCCTCACCAGGTCTGCCAGGTGGAGCTAAGTGGAAAAACAGTGAGGATCTGTGAAAGGTGTCAGACAACAGTCAGATTTGGCATGGTGCCCATCTGCCAGCTGCTTCACAGGCACCCTATAAGGACATGGCCTGACCACACTCACCAAAGTCTTTGCATGTTAGAACTCCCTCAAACCAGACAAATGTCACAAAGTCACCCAGCCAGGAGTGGGCAGAATGTCTGTGAGTCCTTATTATCTCCATTGAGCAAGAAAGTCTACTTCCTCGGTGCCAGGGGCTGGCACAGGAATGGCATGCGTGCCCAGAACCACATATATTTGATGCATATTTTTTGAATGTTTAAGATTTATTTGTATTAATTTTGCACGTGTGTCTACACAGGGGTAAGTGCGCAGGAGTGCAGGTGACTGAAGCTGGAGGCTTCAGGTCGCTGGAGCTGCAGCTACGGGCAGGTGCCACCTGTCTGACGTGGGTGCTGGGAACTGAACTCCTGTCTTAACTGCTGAGCCAGCTCTCTCGTCCCTGCATGTGCTGTTTAGTGGGCAAATAACAACTGTAATCATTTACAGAGCCCAGTGATGTCGCGGTGCTGTTTGTCCCCACGAGTGAGTCTGCGGAGCCATCTGCCTTGCCATCACTTCCCACACTTCCCACTAGAAATGGGAGTCACTTGGTGATCCTCTCAAGTCAGGGTTTCTATTGCTGTGATGAAGCACAATAAAAAGAAACTCGGGAGGAAAGAGTTGATTTCGCTAACTTTCTACCTCACAGTCTGTCACTGAAGTCACTCAGGATAAGAACTCAAGCAGGGCCTGGAGGCAGGAGCCGACACAGAGGTCGTGGAGGCGTGCTGCTTTCTGGCTTGTTCCCCATGGCTTCCCCAGCCTGCTTTCTTACAGAACCCAGGACCTCTAATTCAGAAATGGTCCCACCCACAGTGGGCTGGGCCCTCCCTGTCGATCACACACACACACACACACACACACACACACACACACACACACACACAGTCCCCTGGGCTTGTCCACAGGCTAATTTGACAGAGGCATTTTCTCAGTGGTCCTCTTCTCAGGTCTGTCTAGGTTTATGTCAAGTTGACGGAACATAGCTAGCCTAACAACATTGCCAAAGACACTTTTATACCCCACACAAAAGCACTAGCGTCTAGCCTCTCCTCGATGACCTGGTAGGGATGAGCCCAGATGAGCTGCTGCTGGGCCATCCTCCCTCTGTCTCAGGCTCTACCACCCTCTACACCAAGGCCTGGGTTTCCCATCGCTGTATCGCATGGATCCATCTTCTTTCCAACCATTAGCCAATGGCACTGGTTTCAAGAATGGGGTGGCACCGAGCTGCTTCTAGAGTTGAAAAGTACCCTTTTCGTGGTTCTCTGCGTTTTGTCCTGGCTGTGGGCAGTACCATAAGTAGACAGGGAAACGGACGGCTGGTGGAGGTGCAGAGCCAGCTCCTGACGCGAACTCAGAACCCCGAGGCTCCGAGCTTCAGGCATCCTCAGCTACTGTAGCTCTAAGGGGCTGTGATTGCAGCAGTGATTCTCAACCTGCGGTGGAGCCCCCATGGGGGTCGCAGATCAGATACTTACATTACAATCCATAACAGCAACAAAACTACAGTTCTGAAGCAGCCACAGAATAATTTTATGGCTGGGGTCATCACAGCATGAGGAACTGTATTAAAGGGTCATAGCATTAGGAAGGTTGAGAACCACTGGTTTGCAGGATGTCAACTTTGAAAATGAAATCTATACATTACAAAATACCGAGATTTTATAACTTTAATAGTAAACCATTCTAAGATTCTCAAATTCTAGCATCTTTTACCAGAAAAATTAAATGTTTAGCCAAGAGTGGTGTCAAATGCCTGTAATTCCAGCTCGTGGAGACACAGGCTGGGAGATCAAGGTTCAAGGCCAACCTGCACTAAATAGGGAGTTCAAAATCAGCCTGGATTACATGAGACTATGCCTCAGGAAACCTAAGTAAATACATACATACATGCATACATACACACATACATACATGCACACATACATACATGCATACATACACATACATACATACACACATACACATACATACATACATACGCATGTACACACATACATACATGCATACACACATACATACATGCATACATACACACATACATGCATACATACATACATGCATACACACACATGCATACACACATACATACATGCATACACACATACATACACATACATATATACACACATACATACATGATACATACACGCACATACATACATACACATACATACACACATACATGCATACACACATACATGCATACACACATACATGCATACATGTATACATGTATACATACACACATAGATGCATACACACATACACACATACATACATGCATACATACATGCATACACACATGCACACATACATACACACATACATACACGCATACATACATACACACATACATGCATGCATACATACACACATACATGCATACACATACATGCATACACATACATACACACACATACATGCATACATACACACATACATACACACACATACATGCACACACATACATACATACATACATACACACGTACATGCATACATACACTAATGCAAGCACTTGAGGTACAGGTGAAAGCCTCCTCAACTGAACATGCCTGTTTCCTTGAAGAAGCTGTTATAGACACAGAGGCCCAAGCGTAGTCTCTCCAGGTACCGCGACTGCACCATTTAAGAAAGACAGTAACTTAGCACTACAGACCTGTAAGAAGCCTGGCTCACAGGCACATTACACAGAAGCCACACTCTTCCCTGGGCCATTTAAGTTGCCACGACTGGTCCTGTGTTTTCCTAATGAAATCAATACAAGCAAATCAAGATGTGGATTGTGTGCCTCGCTTTGAATAAACCCATCTACGAATGGCAGGACTTAGACGCTCACTGTAGGAGAGTGTGGCCCACCCACGCGCCACGGGCATCCCTTAGCAGGTGATGAAGAACAGCAGACAGTGTGGAGTGGCTGCAGCTGAGTCACTCAGCCACAGTTAAGACGCAGGGCAGAGTGAGCTGGGCAACAGAACAAACTTGAATAGAATCAGGTGTAACAGGCACATGGCCTGGAATTTTTCTAATAGCCAGATATCAGCCAAAGGGAGATACGCTCTCTTACTCTTGAGTTGCAGGAGAATCTGCCCAAAGTGTTTAGATCTGATTGGTGAGACACAGAGGACCCATCTAGTGCTATCAGTCTGTTTTATACTGCAATAAAGCACCCCAGGCTGAGGTACTCTAAAAAGAAGTTTATTCAACTTACAACTATGGAGATCCAAGGGCCACATCTGGTGATACCCTTCCCGGTGGCAGCATCCTGGGGTCACCAGAATATCACATGGGAGATAGGGTGTGCCTGTGAGTGTGTCTTCTCGTCCTGGCCTCCTAAAGAGTCTCAGGTCCCACCCCGATTACCTTGTCTAATCTAACTCTTCCACGGGCCCAGCTCTTATACACTGAGGTTCGATTAAGTTCGATGGGACCAAATATTAACATAGGAAGTCCTGGGGGACACTGGGGCTATATGCAAGCCACCATAGCCAGGGACAGAGAAGTGGTGAGAATGAGAGGAACTGTGCACTGTCCTCAAGCACTGGGGCAGACTCATACGTGGCACACTGGGGACACATTCCATCATAAGCAGCATGGGAGAGGTTCCTCTGCTCAGTGCCAGTTTTCACAATGCTGTCCATCAGCAGGAAACATCTCTACAAATAAAAACAGACACCCTAACACCAGAACGTCAAAACCGGCACTGAAAATAAGAGCCAACATCAAGGGCCTCAACACAGTTACTGGGGACACAGGGATGAGGATCCTTTGCTAGGCTGTGGCTGTTAGTTAGATTTGGAACGTCCCTAGAAGAGCACATGTCACAGGCTTGGTCCCCAGGGAGTTGCCAGTGGGAGACAGTGTGACACTGAAGAGGTGGGGCCTATGCTGGAGGGAGGTCTTAGAGTCTCTGGGAGTGTGCTGATCACAGACTAAAGAGAGCCACCCCTTTCTCCTTCCTTCGGCTAAGGCTGCTGCTGTGATGGCAGTAAGGGCGAGAATAAGGGAGCAGGCTGGAGCAGGCTGGAGCAGGCTGGAGCAGGCTGGAGCAGGCTGGAGCAGGCTGACCGTGGCTGGAACATCCAAAATGGTGAGCCGATACAAACCTTTACTCTCTAAGTTGCTTGTCTCCGGTTCTTTGTTACAGTGATAGTAATGGAGCCAACTCGTCTATCCTATAACTGTAGGGTGTCAGGTCCTGTGTCCAGAAACCAGCCTTCTCCCCATCCCCGGTCCTCCTGTGCTCCTTGCTCTCCTCCAGCTCTCATAGTGTCTCGGGATTTCATTGCTGTGTGAAATACCAGGACCAAAATGCGAGTCGGGGCAGCTTACCCTTCCACACTGCTGTTCATCACTGAAGGTCGGGGCAGCTTACCCTTCCACACTGCTGTTCATCACTGAAGGAAGTCAGGACAGGAACTCAGACAGGGCAGGATCACCAGAGTGGGAGCTAATGTAGAGGCCATGAAGGGGTGCTGCTTACTGACTTGTTACCTATGGCTTGCTTGGTCTTTTTTTTTTAATAGAACCCAGGACCACCAGCCCAGGGATGGCACCACCCACAATGGGCTGGCCCTACCCCATCAATTGAGAAAAAACCCTACAACTGGATCTTATGGAGATATTTCTTAACTGTGGTTCCTTCTCTGATGGCTCTGGATTGTGTCAAGTCAACACAAAACCAACCAGTACACAGCTTTTCTGTGCCCTCTGTGGTGATGTTCTCTGAGCCTTGGAGTGTCAGCGCAGATGTCCCACTTAGAATAGAGCTCAACAGTCATTTATTCTCAGAATCTTGTTCAGTGATGAGTCTCTATATTGATTGCTGCCCACTGCAGAAATAAGCTTTCCTGACCAAGGCCAAGAGCTCAGATCCGTGGAGATTGTGTGTGTGTGTGTGTGTGTGTGTGTGTGTGTAAACAAAGAAGACAATTTGAGGGTGTGTCTATTAGAAAAACAACAGCCCTGGGATCCCCCTAGGGCCTAAGGCTTCTGGAGACATGAGTTTTTTTGACCAGGTTTACAGTTCCTAGCCTGAATTCCTGCACATAAGGCCTCACATCTATTCCAAAAAATCACTTGGTTCCCCCTACCCTGGTTTGTTTCTGTCAATTTGAGACAAACCTAGACATACCTAGGAAGAAGGACTCTCAATTTAAGAATTACTGCCTTCAGATTGGGCTGTATGTCTTTGGGGGCATTTTCCTAGTTGCAAATTGATGTGTGATGTAGGTAGTGCCAGCTCTAGGCAGATGGTACTCTTTGCTCTGCCATCATGAGCGCTAAACCTCCCAACTATAAGCCCACATTAAACACTCTCTCTTATAAGTTGGTCTTAGTTATTGTTCTATTGCTGTGAGGAGACATCATGACCAAGGCAGCTTATATAAGAGAGGATTTAATAGAGAAGTTGTTTACAACTCAGAGGGTTGCCCAAGACAGTCAGGCCGACATGATGCTGGAGCAGCAGCTGAGAGCTTACATCTTATTCACAGGCAGGGGACAGATAGATAGATAGATAGATAGATAGATAGATAGATAGATAGACAGAGATAATAGATAGATGATAGATAGACGATAGATACATAGATAGATAATGGATTGATAGACGATAGATAGGCAATAAATGGATAGTGATAGAATGATAGATAAACGATAGATAGATAGATAGATAGATAGATAGATAGATAGATAGATAGAGTGCGTGCGGCGGGTGCGTGCGTGCGTGTGTGTGTGTGTGTGTGTGTGTGTGTGTCTGACATGGGGTCTGTGTCACTCCCAATGACATGCTTCCCTCAACAAGGTAGCATCTCCTAATTCTATAAATAATCCACCAACTGGGAACCAAGCATCCAAACGTATGTGCCTATGGGGTTGTTCTCATTCAACATATTATCACAGAAATAGAAAACAAACTAAGACACAGACAGAGCGCAGACTCCAAAGCTGCAAGGTTTTGGTGAAAGGGTATGGGCTTTAAAAAAATTAAAAAAGTAACTTTGTGAGTTCTCCTAGGTTTAAAGCTCTGCACAAGGCTCCAAAGATGTTTGGGTGAAGAGGCTGCCATGAGGCTCCCTGTGGTGCTCACCTATGCGGAGATGCTGGCTTCATCCCAGGAGGCGCTGCCTAAATACAAATGCTAGAACCCCAAGATAAGCGGGGGTTTGAGAGGGCAGCTAGTGTGAGGATAAACTTGTATACCAAAAGGACTCAGGGTAACTCAACTTACATGAGAGACCTATCCATAGCCTGGTGGAAGCCCACCAGGTCCCAACTCAGTACCCTGCCTCAAACACACTCCCAGCATGGCATACTCCCCAAACTTCCCAGAGAAAGAGTTTGGTGGTTTCCCTCTCAGGAAGCAGCTCCTAGCATCCTCCAGAGAGCACCAGCCACTCAGAGCATCTCCTTATTGCCCAGAACCAGAGGCAGGTATTCGGAAAGGGCAGTCCTGTCACCCCCCCCCCCCCCCGCCCTAGCTGCAGTTACCTGGGATCCAAATGGGTGTTATTTCCTAGTTTCTAGGAAACCCAGCGCGAGAGGCTTAGCTTAGTGCAGAGCTCTGAAGATTGGGGAAGAGTGTTTGGTACAGAAGGAGCTTCATGGAAGGTGATGGTCCTGCCCCAGTGTCACCCAAAATGTTACCAGGACCTGTCCCCAGAATGAGCCCCAGCTGTCCATACTCCTCAGCCTTCTCTTTATTGAGCACGTGGCATCTCTCTCCCTACTCCCAAGGTGTGACCCTTCCTGCCACAGCTCAGATCCTCTAACAGGCTGGACAGATTCCTCGCACATAGGCTGTGTTCCCTTCCACAGTCTGCTTGCCAGTTTCTACAGAAACCTCAACTATTTTCTTCAGTTTTTTTTTTTGTTGTTGTTATTTTTTTTTTTTTATCTTTTGAAGGAGAATGGGAGAAGGCTCTTTTGTAAAGTGAATTCCCCTCCCTCTTCCAGTTTCGTCTCTGCTGAGCCTTCCAGACCCTTTTGTGTGGTGTGATTTCATGCTAATGTATGTACGGAACATGAAGACAGTCACAGGTAACACAATGAACTTAACTTTTTTCTCCCTTTTTATTGAATTCTAATGAGTAGTTTCCATAGCAATTACTGCGTCACCCTGCACGCCACTAGCAGCTTCTTTTTGGTCTCCAGGCCGTGGACTCTAAGGGGAGCACAAGCCCTTCGGGCTCAGCGACAACTGCAGAGTATGTACCAGGAAATTAATGAAGCTGAGAAGTGTTTTTCAGGTTTGCATTCAGCAGCTGGCCCTCCCTTTCCACCTTAGCTCAGTCAGTGCAAGGGGCCCAGAGTCCCTGGGAGGACCAAGGGCATGGCATGAGCCCAGAGTTTTAGGCTCTGCTGGCTGTGTGGCAGTTAGGCAGCTGTTCCCCTGGTGTGACCCATTTCTTTCTCAGGGCCTGTCTCAGCCCCAGCTGTGCCCCAAACCCTTATGAGAGAACGGGGAAAGGGAGTGAGCCTCATCTCCCCAGCAGCATCTCAAGCGTTTCCTATCAGTTCCGACATGACTTTGGAGTTGCTGGGCATATACAGGCTTCTTCACAGAATAGAGATGAAGGAGGCGATCCCTGGGGGCTGAGGCGGTGATGGCGAAGTGAGTTAGGAGCAGCAAGGGCCTGTGGGTTAGGAACAGCCTGGCTCTGTGAAGTCTGTCTCATCCCCCTCAGTCCCTCAAGGAGTCAAGCTTTGGCTCTGATTGACAGAGGAGTTTGATGCTGGCCAGGAGGGTCCCAGGCAGATTTCAGTGATGTCAAGTGGGATGAGTGTGAGGATGAAGAGGGTTCTGTCAGCAGCCTCAGCACCCCCATCCTATTGGCTGAGCAAACTTCATCACTCCTCATAGAAGCAGCAGCACAGTGGCCCAGAGCCACCTGAAGGGGACAAGAACTGAGCCTGTGGCAGAACTCATGCCCAGAGTCAGAAGGCTTGGGTCCCTGTCTTCCAGCCAGGTTCGTCTACACTGGGTCAGGATGAGTGACTTCTTGCTTCTGCCTCAGTTTCTTTGTTTCTCAGAAGTGGCTATAAGCCTGATTTAGAGAGTATGTTGGTGGAAAGAAAATGGCCAAGGTTACATGCTTCTACCTGCGAGGCACCCTGGTGGGGACAGGCTGAGCTGTGACTTCTGAGGAGCTGATTACTGTGTGCAGCCCTTGCTCTCCCTGTTGTCCAGTGAGAACTGTGTGCTGGCGGGCCCCAAAGGTCCCTGTCTGCTCGGAAACTCCAGTGTTATCCTAGTCTAAAGTCGTGGGGGGCAGTGGACATGTAAGAACGGATGCTTCAAGCAGGATAAAGAAACTGAGTCACCAAAATGTTCAGCAGAGGAAAGAAGGACACAGTTGGGCAAGGTCACTACGAGATTAATATGTGTGACCAAGGGGATCAAGGCTTTTGGAAAGTGACAATGCTGGGCCACCGAGAGAACTTCTCTCACCCTGCTAGGCCCACTGTCTGGATTTTTAAGTTCTCAGCATCCAGGTTTTAAATGAAATGATCTCATCAGATGCTGGGATGGGTCCCCTCGTAGCACAAGGCCACAGGAATGGGCCCATACAGTACACATGACTATTTTTTGTCTTTTCCTGGAATGTCTGTGGGGGCTGAGGACACGCTGTGAGGCCTGGCTGTAGTGGGATGAACTGGCCTGCTGCTCCCTGGTCATACGTGTCCTGGATGGAAACTGTGCATAAGGCGGGTCAGTTGGGGACAGAGTGTGAACTTGACACTGGACCCTGGGGAAGAAACAATCCCTCAAGGATAAAGCATTAGGCCACACCAGGCAAAGACATGTGTAAGATTCTGACATCCTCTCCCAGGACTGGGAGATGGCTCAGTGGTTAAGAACACTGGTTGCTCTTGCACAAGAACTTAGTTCAGTTTCCAGCACCTGCATGGTGACCTGGTCTTCACTCCAGTCACAGAGACATGGTACCCTCTGCTGGCCTCCTCCACAACAGCTGCACACACAGAACATAGACTTAACACACACGCATAACACTCATACACATAAATTAAAAAGGAATCCATCTTAAGATAAAATGAACTCAGGCACCGCCACACTGGGAGACAGTCGCTGAGTTATTACGCTCTCTGCCCAGTTCTGCACCAGAATGCAGCCACAGGCAGGCCTGGCTTGTGGGGTGTCAAGAAGTTCAGACCTCTCTAGCTGTTCGCATGACCCAGCACCAAGGAGCAGAATTGCAGGATGGTACCTGCAGAGGTGCTGAGAGTCCTGTTGGGGTGGAAATAGGGCTCATGGCCCCTAAAAGACCCCAGGCCTAGGGGTTGAGAAACTAACTCAGCTCAGAAGGGGCAGGGAGGTATACCCGGGAACTATCTACCTGGGACAGCCAGACCCTTCCCCAGCCTCTCCAGAGATGCTGCCCTGGTGGGGGGTTGTCACGTGACTGGGACTGGCCACTACTCAGCAATTAGGTGAGACAATCATGCAGGCTTGGGGACTGGAGCAGTGAACAGGTTATGGGAATGTATGTGCCATGAGGGGCGCGCTCAGAAGCAGAATGCTGGCAGTCCTGTGATCCCAGCGCAGGGCACTAGCTCACCAGAATGGGTGTGGCACATAGGGTCTCAGGTTGCTGGGATGGGGCCCTCCTGCCCCAGGCAGAGAGCACTATGGGATCCTAGTTGCTTTCTATAGACCTGAGACTCCAGGGTTAACTTGTCCCGTGAGTTAAGACGATCCGTGTGGTGGTGGGGTGGACTGTCTGGCACAGAGCAGACTGTTAGCGAAGCAGTGGCTGACCTCTGTGCTCTGGTTGCCAGCAACACAGGACAGAAAGCAAACGGCAAGCAGCAATGGGGACAGGGTCCGGGATGTTTGACACATGTCATACTGCACCTCTGGGGTCATCCTGATGGCTCAGGATTGAGTATGAGCTCTGCTGTATGAATTTCATCAGGTTGTGCACCCTCTCTGAGCTTCAGTTCTGAGCAATCCACCATGGCAGTAAAAAGAAATCCTCAGTGTTTGAAATGAAAATCCATTTCCAAATGAATGATATGTCAGGTGCACAGTATACAGTAGGTGCTCACTGCTTGCAGCAGCAATTCTTCGCAGGTGATACCAGCATTTAGAGACCCAGCGTTTGAGGCTGGCACTTGGGGACACAAGCCCCAGGCCTGCATTGGAATGCTGACTGAAGGCATCCAGAGTAGCTTAGGGAGGGGCTCTCTGGAGCCTTTCCAGGCCTTTTGGATTCCCAGTTTGTGTCTGAGGAAGCTGGATCAAGCAGTGAAGATGCAGCCACATGTGAGACGGGAAAAACAAAGTCCCTGCCTGCCACTTGGGGGTCCTGGGCACCACTGTCTTCTGAAATGGTGGTAATGTCCCTACGCATGGCAGAGCTGGACCAGCTCTGCCACTTAGAGGGAGATTTAGGGAGTGACACACAGGGGCAATAGACTCGCAGACTGCTGGATTTCCTAGTCGGACAGCAGGATTGGCAGGAGGGCCCTGCCATGGGGAGATCTGTCAGCAGCTTAGCTTGGAGCCAGTGAAAGCGGCCAGCCTCTCCCCATGCAACTGTAGGGCGGAAAAGCCCATATGCTTCGCCCCAGAACCTCTGGGGGTGAGTTGTAGATGTTACGCCCCAGGATTTCAAAGGATGGCTGGCAGCCAGGGACTCCTCTGTGAATGTCACAAGATCAGGGTGCTACTGTGTTGGCTAAACATCATGCTCCAATGCCAATGGAGCCACCATGCAGGGGTATGGGAAGGGCTGAGCCTTCCAAACCCAGGCTCAGTTCTGTGAGCTGAGCAACAAAATGCCTGCCATTCCACAGCAATACATATTCCCGGGCCCTAGATTTGCTCATCCTTGAGATGGGCACAATGCTCTTACTACCCATGTGGCTGGCCTCTGCTGATGGTTTTGCCTGGCCAGGGACTTTGAGACATACCTGAGTATTTGTATAGCCAGTGCTTGGGCATTGCTGTTGCCATGAGCTCTATTTAGGACCTCTGCAAAGAAACCAGAAGAGTAAAGGCTTTTTCTGAATCCACTGTTACCAACATTCCTTTACTTTTTTAGGAAGCAAATAGTGACAGCTGCCCTAAGCTTTGTCTAAGGGTGAGGTTGCAGAAATGAGCAGGCACATACCTGCCCATGGCTTTGCCCAAGGAGCTTCAAAGAAAATAGATTGATAAGGTACAGTGAAGGGAGGCACGGAAGCTACCATGAGCCTTATAGTGACAGAAAGCAGGCTTGATCTGTGGAGTCAGAGAATGAACTGTGTGGAAGGAGATGCTGATGGGATGGGAGGATAAATGGCCATCACGTTCATAAAGGTCTGCATTTCCCAGGCAGTGGGACTGGAGTGTACAAGGTGCTGGGGTTAGAGAGGGTTTAGTGCAACCTAGCACCTTAAACAAGGTCAGAATAATCAAGCTGATGCAGGCTTGTCTACAGGGGATGGCAGCCATTAACCCGGCAGCACTGGCCCTAAACCTGTCCTCACTCCGGTACTCCCCCTCCCTTGCATCTCTGGAGTAAATGTTTGGGGGCTAGAGTCCATCTCTCTATCCCCATGGTCTCCTTAACCTTGGAAAAGAATCATTTTTACAAACACATGTTTCCTTGACTGAGGCCAGCTCAGGGTTCAAGATGGAAGTTATCTGCAGGAATTTAGCAGCATTGCTAGATCTAGAACATCATTGAGCAGACAGGGATGACCATATGTGGAGTCCTGGGTCCCAGAGCTAGCACCATAGCACACCAAAACCCAACCTAGGATCCTGAGGGAAGGAGTGGCCGAATGACGGAACCTCTGCAAATGCTCTCCCATGACTGAAGAGCTTCGTCCCTGCTCTCTCACACAAATCTCCTCCACTCCCAGGCCTAAGAAGGGTGTGGTGCCAGCCCTGAAGCCTCACACAGGGAGTGTCACCACAGCAAGCCCACCTCCAGCTGTCTCGCTTCCAAACATTTTATGGAGAGACTATTTGAGGAACCCCCAAGAAAAGAAGAAACCATAAAATTGGAGGTGACAGTGGACAGGAGCTGTAGGCAGGGCAGGGACATAGCTCAGTCATGATGAGCTATTTCCTTTGAGTATCCCTTCAGGTTCTCTGAGTACTGAACCCCTGGTTCTGGGGGGTCAGTCAGCAGTCCTCGTGAACCTGCTTTGTGACGGAGCCTGTAAAGCTCGCAGTAGACAGAGGGACCCTGTGCCCAGCTTTCACTCATGGATCCTTCAGTGATGGTCTCCGAGCTGTGCTCAAGGTAGAAATAAGGGAAGAAAAGCAAGGTCCACCCTGGAGAGAGGGAGAGCCCTGATCGCTGGCATCCTCCTCTTGTCCTCTTGGTCCATGTCTAGCACAGTGGTTCTTTGGTGGCATCCATGGCTTTAGGGAGGATCTGGACATCAGAAGAGCAAACACTCTTTCCCTTAATTTTCCTCTGTTGAGCATTTGTCATAGCAACAAAATAGCTCTGAATGCATCATGAACAGTAATCAAAGGTGGTTTCGCCCTAGAGCCCAGCTGCCCACAGCTCCATCCAAGTTCGAGGCCACAGGCTGTGTTAGATATCTTTTTGCCTGGTCTTGTGTGCAGTGTGTAGTTGTATGTGTGTGTGTGTGTGTTGTGTTCCAGTTGGCCTTCTGTTGCTGTGATAAACACTAAACCAAAAGCAACAT
Organism: Chionomys nivalis; assembly: GCF_950005125.1. Classification (NCBI taxonomy): domain Eukaryota; kingdom Metazoa; phylum Chordata; class Mammalia; order Rodentia; family Cricetidae; genus Chionomys; species Chionomys nivalis. The sequence goes on along the minus strand of NC_080088.1, from coordinate 125,886,645 downwards.
GGGGAGAGAAGTGTTGATCTCATCTTACAGCTCCCAGTCCATCCCGAAGGGAAGCCAAGGCAGGAGCCTGGGGCCGGAACTGCAGCAGAGGCAGTGGAGGAATGAATGCTGCTTTCTCTTCATGGCTTGTTCTTATAGAACTGAGGAACCCCTGCCCAGGGGCAGCTTTGTCCATGCTGCGCTTGATCCTCCCACAGTCATTAACGGAGTAAATGCGTCACAAACTTGCCTCAGGTCAGTTGGATCGAGGCAATTCCTGGCTTAGGATTCCGTATCCCCGGATGATACTAGCTTGTATCAAGCTGACAAAAATAAAACAAAACCCAGCAAAGGGCACATGCACACGCGTGTGAGTGTGCACCTCTCATGCACATGCAGAGTCTGGAGGAGGCCTCTCCCTGAGTCTGCAGCTAGCCCGGCACCCAGCGAGCACTAGCATCCCTCCTGTCTCCACTATCCACAGTGCTGGGCTGCAGGGACAGGACCACCACACCTGGTTGTCATATGGGTTCTTGGGGTTTGAACTCAGGTCCTTGTTTGTTGTGGCCAGTTCTCTCCCCGCTTGTCTTCCAGCATGGCTCTGCATCTCCCCTCTGTTTTCTAGTGACCTTGAGAATGGATGGCAGGCAGCAGTAAGAAGGCTCACCTCCTGACTGAGAAGCGCTGCTGCAGGACGAGGGCTCAGCTCTTAGGAGGAGGTGACAGCTGACAAGGTGGACAAATACAGCTGAGGATTGAGCGTCCTGAAGAGGACAGAGTCCCAGAGTGGTAAGGGGATTTACAGTTTCCAGGCTGCCCCAAGGGGGAGGGGCGAGAAATCGTCACTTTCACCGAACCTCCCTCATTCCAAGGTCAGCTCCCTGAACTGTCTGTTGGCTTTTCCAGACACAGTGGAGGCATCACGGGAACCTGGGGATCACCAGGAGGCAAAGTGGGAGGATAGCAGGAGACACAGAGGGTGGTGTCTTTGGGGCAAAGAGCTGGCAAAAGGGAAGTGCGCCCTGAATGCTCCTATCTCCTTCTCACACCTATGGTTTCTTCTAAAGTGGGTTTCTGAGCAAAATCACTGCTAGGATGCTAGGAACATGCTCTTTTAGATACGGACAGTGTCGTGAACATGAATCTCTCGAAGGTATTTTGAAAACAAAGTTAAATGGAGTCATTGCAAGCTGTGTCATGGTTAACTAGACCCAAATCATTGCAGTTGCACACTGGCAGGCACTAGATTTTGTGCGGTTCTGAAAAGGAAGGGCCATGCTTTTCCTCTCCGCTGGATAGAGAAGGGCCACAAGGATGGCTGACCCACGCGCGAGCATTCCCACACACGGGTTAGACTGAGTAGGATCTCTTTCTCTGGCCAGTACCTTGTGAGCTGCCTGCTGGAGGGAATCTTGTCTCTGGGCTGAGTCAAGGCCCCCAGGATATTTGGGAATAAGGAAGAGATTGAGAGGCCAGCTAAGCCCCAGCGCAGCTTTCCAGCTTTCCCTCTCACATTGCTAACCCAGTTGGATGAAGGGCCACACCAGCCTGCTCAGACCCCTCCTTCTCTGCACTGTGCAAGACTCAATCGACATTAGCATAAAATGCCATAAATCACAGCTTCTCGAAGCTCGGAAACCAGCTCTAAGCAAGAACAAAGAAGCTGGAACCAAAAGGGGAGGGAAGGTTCAAGGGTGGCAGCGTGTGGGGTGGGTGTAGGACAACACCCGCCCCACCCCCACCGCAGGCCTCAGAGGTGGACACCACTTGCTGGATTTAGGGTTTCACACGTTGTCCCTAGGGCTTCTCAGCAAGCTGGAGAGCTGGCCATCTGAAGGCAGAGTGACATAGTGAGGAGGAGAGCCCTGTCCTGAGCATAGCACAGGTTCTCACCATGCACAGTGTGAGCATGGGTGACTATAGTCTGGAAACAGAACAGAACAGATGATACTACAAGTGAAAAACTCAGCCCGCTGGTGCCTAGCCATGGTGCTGTGCTGTCTCCTAGAGCTGTGTGTGTGTGTGTGTGTGTGACCCCCGTGCGTGTGAGTCATCCCTGTGCTGTCCCATAGAGCTGTGTGTGTGTGTGTGTGTGTCAGCCCCGCACTGTCCCATAGAGCTGTGTGTGTGTGTCAGTCATCCCCACATTGTCCCATAGAGCTGTGTGTGTCAGTCATCCCCATGCTGTCCCATAGAGCTGTGTGTGTGTGTGTGTGTGTGTGACCCCCGTGCGTGTGAGTCATCCCTGTGCTGTCCCATAGAGCTGTGTGTGTGTGTGTGTGTGTCAGCCCCGCACTGTCCCATAGAGCTGTGTGTGTGTGTCAGTCATCCCCACATTGTCCCATAGAGCTGTGTGTGTCAGTCATCCCCATGCTGTCCCATAGAGCTGTGTGTGTGTGTGTGTGTGTGTGAGTGAGTCATCCCCACGCTGTCCCATAGAGCTGAGTGTGTCAGTCAATACACACCGTTGGAACAAAATGCTCGCTCACTATTCAAGGAGTCGATTCCGGGACACCCTAAAGCTCCCGAATCTGGGGTCGCTTTAGTCCATTCTGCACAAGATGTACACTAACATCACACAGAGCCAGTCTGTCCTCTCTGCACTGTAGTTGCCTGGCTGGTGTCAACTCTGTATCCATCTGGGGGCTGAGCAAACAGCTGCCTTGCTATGTTGTCCAGGTATTAAATAAGGAGAATTGACTGTAGACTGAACTCAGGCGCATTAAAGATGTGTTTGCCCATGATGCCCAGTCCTCAGCATTGAGGCCCGCTACACTCAGAATTGAGCCATGGCATGCCAGAAGCTTCCTGGAGGACCAAGTGTGAGCATCTGTGTAAAGAGGGAGGATAAGAACTAGGCTGACACAGCTGCTGTGGAGGACCTGAGAATGTCTGACTTAGGACTGGTGGGAGGAGGGCAGGAGTGACTGGATCAAACTGGACTGCAGCTGCTTGTGGGCCTTGCTGCTGTCTGTGGTGCCTCATCACAGAAGAAAAATCAGCAAGAACCCGGTCTTAAAGGCTTCAGAGTGGTGTTCAGCATCCTCCCTATTCTCAGGGCACACTCTCTGTTCACACCTGACGCTAGACATTTCCATGAAGGCAGATAAAGCTTTACTGAGTGGATACCAAGCTACAAAATATTAGTAGGCTGGGTTTGCTTATTGCCTGGGAAGTGGTATGCAAATGAGAAGACACGGCCTCCAATATGAATGCTTGTTTTCAGAATGCAGTGCTCCTGGCTGGGTCCTAGGTGGTGGCCGACATCAGCTCCCAAGACCAGTGGGCACTGACAACCCTGCTCCACCAAGGCCTTTGGTGGCCTGTGTGAGTTTTTCTCTGCTTGTTTGGTTTTGAGACAGGATATTGCTACAGAGCTGAGGCCAGCCTCGAACCTGTGGCAGTCCTCCTGCCTCTGCTTGCCCAGTGCTGAGATTACGTGTGTGTTGTCTTGTAAACTTCTTGGCAGGACATAAATTCTCTCAAATCAGTGCCCTTGGCTTGCTATGGCAACCTTTCTCACCTCTTAAGACAGAAAGACCTGTAGAAAGTCATGTCCTTGCAAAGAAGAACACAGGATGTGGAGCACGCCAGAACACGGTGAGGCAAATTACAGCCTCTCAGATGCTGGGGCACCCTGAGAGCAACTCAGGTTTTAACAAACGCAGACCTGGTGCTATTTGTTTTACGAAGTGGATGAATTCAGTTCATTGTAGAGATACAGTTAGAAGAAACAGTGATGGGGAAACACACAAGCATGCCTATGTACACATACAACCATTCACACAAACACACGAGCATGCCTGTGCACACATACAACCATTCACATAAACATACAAGCATGCCTGTGCACACATACAACTATTCACACAAACACATGAGCATGGCTGTGCACACATACAACTGTTCACACAAACACAAGCATGTGCATACACACATACATACAACTGTGCATACAGACACACAAGCATAGGCATAAACACACACAACCATGCACACAAACAAGAATATGTATGAACACATACAACTGTACACACAAACACACAAGCATGTATGTGCACACATACAACTGTGCATACACACAAGCATGTGAATGAACACATAAAACTGTGAACACAAACATACAAGCATGAGCATGCACACACACCATGTACACATACACACAAGCATGCATGTGCACACATACAACTGTGGGCATGTGCACGGTGTGGGAGGTTCTTCTGCCTCTGTGTTACTTTTCTTGGTTTAATGAATAAAGAAATTGCCTTGGCCTGTTGATAGGAAAGAACTTAGGTAGGCGGGGAAGATGGAACTGAATTCTGGGAGGAAGAAGGCAGAGTCAGAGAGACGCCATGGAGCCACCAGAGACAGATGCTGGGAATTTTACCCAGTAAGCTACAGCCTCGTGGTGATACACAGATTAATAGAAATGGGTTAAGCTAATATGTAAGAGTTAGCCAATAAGAAGCTAGAGCAAATGGGCCAAGCAGTGTTTTAATTAATATAGTTTCTGTGTGGGCTATTTTAGTTCTGGGCGGCCGGGACAAACAAGCAGCCCTCCTTGCAACATGTGCATGCATGTATGACTTTAGGATGAAGAAAAAGCCCCATTAGGCATTGCATGTGTGTCTTCTTTGTGTGTGTGTGCGCACATGTGGATGTGCATATATGTTTGTTGAAAGGCAAACACTGAGTGGGGAGGAGATGATGGCCTTGCTGGGGAGATGGAGGAGGAGCCACTGGGCAGAAGGAACATTAACAATCTGTTACTGTCTTGGGCTAAATCAAGGAGTACCGCCATAGTGGACTGGTGATAGAGGATCAGATTCCTGGGGTCTGGGAGAGTACAGAGGAAAATGATGGCACTAATAGGTCCATGCTTTGGTCAGTTTACAGGACACTGGTAACCAGGGCTGGGTGAACAATCAAGGAGCCGGTGGGGCAGATACAGTGGAACGTCTCGTAACTTCTTGGTGACATTTTTCCAAGACAGGGTCTCTGAGCTGGACAGTTGATCTCTGGCTGTTCTCTATCAAACACTACCTGTCCATCTGTAAAATGGAGCTGTTTATCTGCCCTCAGGATAAGGGTTGGTGATTTTCCCTCATGCCTGTCCCTGAGTCTGACTCCTAGCCAGTATGTAGGCAGTTCTAATTCCTAGGGGAGTGTGCAATAACCTTTTGCCAGCCACGAACTGGTAGAGAAGACAAAACTTCATGTTGGGCACCAGAAGAGGGCTCTGACCACTGTGAACTCTCCCCCACAGGCTTCTGTCCAAACACCTGGTCCCCAGCAGGTGGCGCTGTTGTGGAAGCTGGGAACCTTCAGGAGGTGGAGCCTCATTGGAGGAAGCGGGTTTCTGGGGGCGGGTCTGGGGGATTTGCCACCAAAGTGGCTTCCTGTTTCTTCTCTACTTCTACTTCATGATCTGATACCTCAGGCTCCTGCTGGGAAGCTCTCTGCTTCTCACCTTCCAGGCCGTGATGGGCTGTGTCTTCTTAAACCTGAGCCCGAATCAGCCCTTCCTGCCTTAAACTGTTTCCCGTAGGGTGTTTGGTTACAGTGAGGAGCAGAATGACTGACACCTGGGGCTGCACTCACAGATGACCTGTGACCTGTGTGGGGCTCCTTTGTCCTTACAATGGTGTCCTTTCTCTCTGTGGGTCTCTGTCTGTTTCCCCAGCCTGGCTTCCCACCCTCAAGCACCTTTCTGCTCAAAACTTCCCGTCTTCCAGAAGATGCAGATGCTTCTTCCAACACAGCAGTTTTCCTGTTAGCTACAACAGAGCTGTTCTCCTTCTCTCAGCTACAGCAGGAGGCTGCCATAGCTGAATCCATCCCCCTGTTTTCAGTGATTGACAGGTGAGACTTTGGGTATGGCTTGCTGGACTTCTGAGATGCACAGGAAAGGGAAAGGCCATGGCAGTGTTAGACAGTAAGGGATATAGGTTTGGCACTCCTGGCATCCTATTTGTTAGCATGAGGCAAGGTCCTACCCAGGAGTGAAACCAGTAGAAAGAAATCTGGGCAGAGACGAGGTAATGGCCTCGAACATTGAGCCCCTAGATCCATCTATTCCTAAAGCTAACATCTGCAGAGTTTATCATTGTGAATTGATATATCTCCCAACCTTTAAGCAAAATGGGTTCAGCTTTCCTCACAGGGATTTGAGATGATGCTGGTACAGCCCATTTTTTTTTTACTCATAGATGCACAAAAGGCTCTGGGCCACATGACTGTGTGGACAGAGGAGCGGTGTCAGCGTGGACGGCCCTGGGTTTTGATCTGATGATCGGGAGAGATTCCTAGAGAGGCCAGGTCTTCCTTATTCGGCTCATCCGACCAGGAGAGCCTGGGCAGTGCTGTGCTGGTGTAGTCACTGTGCCATGCGATGCTCCCAGGCTCAGCTCTGCAGGCCATGGCTGTGTGGGAACGTGTGGATACAGCAGGCGAGGTACCTTTAGGGCTCGCTGAAGGCCCCTCTCCTGCTTTCTTCCCTCAGCTGCAGACTCAGACCTGAGCTGACCAATGCAGGGAATGTCCCGTGAAGTCTTCATTTTTGACGGACAGCCCTCTGACATCTTCCTATGTCAGGTTCCAGCAACCACCACCACGAGGAAAACACACAATGGTCACACCGCAAAGAAACCCAGCCACCTCAGCCCTGCCCTCTGACTTCCAAGGACCTGTTCTTGTACCCTGTTGATGTTTCTTTCTGCATTTATGCGGATTAGCCCCACATCACACAGTCTCAGAGGTCGGCATTTTCGAATCTAGTGTCATGCCTTCAAGATGCACCTGAGGTGCTCGGTGAATCAGTGACCCACTCTTTGTTATGGCTGAGGAGCATTTGTCTGTTTAACCTTTTGCCTATTAAAAGTGACTATTTCTCACTTGGAGAATTGTGGGTAAAGCCACAATGGACTATCATAAACAGGCTCTTGTGTGTCCTCTTTATCATAAATAGGAGTAACAGCCCTGGGTAGTGTGGAAAGTAATATTGGCTTAGTAAAAACAAAACCAAATCCTACTTTTTAAAAAGAAGCTTTCCAACAGTAAAGTGTGGGGCATAGAGCTTTCTTTGGCATTTTCTCCTTATAAAAATATACCATGCATAGAGAATGTCCAGGATCACAGAAAACTTACTTACACATCAGCAGAGTTCTTAAATAAACATGAAGCAAAACCCCAAATGTGCATTCTTGGGGCCCACTGGCCTCCAGACCCACCCATGGTGTCACCCTTTGCATGACTGAATAGTATTCCGTGGTGGGTGTGTACCCCTTGGATGATGGACACCTGGCTGCTGTGCATAGCAGTGAACAGCGCCATGCAGATGCCTCTGACATCTGATCTACACCCAGCAATGGACGTTACAGCTGCTGAAAATAGAAAAGCAAAGGCTCAGATGCATTCAAAGCCAGTCACATGTCCCAGCTGTTCGCCCTGGGAGGCTGCTGGAAAAGACGAAGAGGGAACGAAGAGATTGAGGGTGTGGTAGCCGCGTGCCACACAGTTGACTGGAATGAGTCCGATGTCTCAGAAGGGCATCCCTGTGATGTCGTTCACCTTCCTCAGGCAGATGCAATGCTTAGCGTTCTGTTTAATAAGAAAACATGGGTCCTGATTATGGTACACCCACCTGTTATCACAGCACTCCGGGTGCTGACGCAGGTACCTCGTCAGCCTGGGCTACACAGCCAGACCCCGACAGGCAGACAGACAATGAGTAAAGCAAGACAAGAGACGGAGTGATAAAACAAAAGCAAGACACTGAGAGTGTAACCCAGACTCCAGCATCCCCAGGCTCCAGTCATATCTACTAACTGTGACAGCTGATCCCAGGCTGAACCCACACAGTCCCCCCCTCACCGCACCCAGTGAAGCTTGGACCTGATGATGTTGCCTACAGAGGGTTCTCTCCCCACCTCCTGCCCTGACCACAGCCCTTCTTGAACTAACCTGTAGATGGAGACTGCTTGTTCGTTCCTGGCCACCCAGACCTGAAATAACCAATCACACAGAAACTGTATTAATTACAACATTGATTGGCCAATAGCTTAGGCATATTCCTGGCTAACTCTTATATCTTAAATTAACCTGTTTCTATTAATCTGTGTATTGCCATGTGGTTGTGGCCTACTGGTAAGTTTCCCTCCGGCGTTTGTCTCCTGTGGTGGCTACATGGCATCTCCCTGACTCTGCCTACTCTCTCCTCCTCCATCTGCTTGGAATTCCCCTTGCCCTATTCTATGCTGCAATAGGCCCAAAGCAGCTTCTTTATTAACCAGTGCTATTCACAGCATACAGAGGGAATTCCAAATCACTAACCAGAGGTGACTTACCCATACTCAGCTCAGGAGAATATCTCTAGCTAGCAGGCCTAGCCAAAGAAGCCTTTGTGAGGTGCAAAGTCATTTGGGGGGTATCTTAATATGTGGAAATAGGCCTGTGTCCCTGGCTAGCAGGCCCAGTCACAGACTGGTGAAAACTGGTGTCTAGCACTGTCCTCAAGAGTCCCACGGGCATATGGCTATGCCCACATCATACATCTATCAGTGTATAGCAATTGATAATGCATGTTATATTCAAAATGCATATTAAATATTTAAAAATGTAATGTGTACTTTTAGATACATGTACATATAAAGTCCTTAGTGCACACATATGGCAGGCGTGACAAGGTGGGTCTAAGGAGATCCTTTGTATTCTAAACCCTTGCCAACATGGCTCAGGGTTGGTGTCTATTCTTCACATACCCTCTAGACTTAGAGAGAGCTCTAGTCTGCAGTGTTGCCCAGCAGAGCCCTGTAGAATGACTGACCCAGATGGCCAGTACAGAGCTCAGAGGCAACACTGCAAGATTTATTCTCTGGAACTTCAAAACCTTCAATTTTTATTCATAACTGGATGACTGTGTGAAGACTCCAAATATTGTGCATATGGGGCACACGTGTGTGTGTGTGTGTGTGTGTTATACACACTCTTGTCTTCACACACATGTACAGATGAGGGTGAAGACATACTACAGCCGGGACCAAACATGTCCTTGGTGACATGCATAGTTGACATTTTCCAACCCTCTGAAGCATCCTTCTCTCTGTCCCACATATTGTCTTGGAATTTATTGATGTGATAAACATCACGGTCAAAAGCACCCTGGGAAGGAAAGGGTTTATCTCAGTATACAGCTCTCAGGCCATAGCCCACCACCAAGGTGAGCCAGGGAAAGAACCCACAGCAGGAACCTGGAGGCAGGAATTGAAGCAGAGGCCGTGGAGGAACACTTTTTACTATCTTGAACCTCATGGCTTGCTCAGCCTGCCATCTTATAGCACCAAGAACCACCAAGCCACGGATGGCTCTGCTATGATGAGCTGGGCCTCCCACATCAATCACTAATTAAAAAACTGTGTCATAGACTTGCCTATGGGGCAATCCCATGGCGGGATTTTCTCAATCAAGATTCTTTTCCCCCAAATGTTCCCAGCTTGTGTCAAGAGGACATAAATCTAGCCAGCACCATGGCTAAGGTTGTCACTGTCTTCCCATGATTGTAGCTGAGAGGAAGGAAACCCAGAGAAGCCCAGGACTGGCCAGGGTCACATACGGCCAGGTAGCAGCTGAGCCAGAGCTTGATTCCCATCTCTTTCCTGGACCTCAGCTTCTCTATCCGCACACGTGGGCTTTCATTCTTAGACACTTCTATGACCTGAGCTTCCAATAACCATGTTTCAGGGTATATGGGAACCCAGCTTTGAGATCTGCAAAGAGCCACAGCAGAGAGTGAGGAGGCATCATGGGAGCAGGTGAACATCCTGGGATAGCCTCGGCTGTCACAGGTGCTGCACTGGGAGGAGGCTTGAGTCACCAGATGGAAAAGAAAGGGACCAGGGCAAGGTACCAACTGTCTTGTTGCTGTTTAGGATCCCAATTCACTCTGAAGAGTCTAAGGCCTGGAAACTTAGAGTAGCCATTTCAGCAGCCTGTGGCATTATGCACTGTTTGCATCCATGACAACCCTGTGATTGTGATGGCCCTGCCCCCCATCCTGTAGTTTTGAACTGTTCTCCTGTGGTAACTGAACTAGCGCCCTGTCCAGCAATTGGTTCAAATTCAAAATGTCCTCTGGATGAGAGAGTATAGTGTGGAGGTAAATGGGACTTTTGGGGTCATTTTCAGTTGCTTTCACAAAATGCCCAAGGCTCGATAATTCATAGAAAACAAATTTCTCTGCCCCACAGTTCTGGGAGAGCTGACCTGACCAGCTTCGTGTGGACAGGCAGGTTCCCATCTTCCTATAATGCCACCAAGACAACCAAGAGAACCCTGTCCTCATGGAGGAACAATCTTCCTCAAGTCTCCAGATGTCTTCAGCTAGGGAACCAGGGAGATGACATTTCAAACGCATGACTGAGGGGGCACATTGAGCCCCAAAAGTGCTTCAGTGGGAGTTTGAACTGCTGACCTCAGATTTTATTTGACAGTGATAACTGAGTTCCTAGGAGTGTGGTGGAGCAGGAGAGAGCGTGAGTCTTGTTAGCTGGGCAATTTCAGAAGAATAGTAGAGCCTTTTCTTCACTTCCGACCCCTCTGTCCTCCCTCCTCCTTTCTCTTCTCCCTCTCTCTCCCTCTGTCTCTCTCCTCTCTGAATCTTCTCCTTTCCCCTCTCTTTTCTCCCAGGAGTGGGGAGCTGTCAGCTTTGTAACCATCCGTCGCCTTTGCCCTCTCCCTCATCCATGCTCACTTAGGAGGCAACAAAGAAATCCTCATTGAATAATTCATCCAGAAACTCAAGCTTCCCCTTCCCATGTGCTATATTATGCATTGGGAGCCCCCAAAGTGGCAGGGACCTGGCTACGGGGGGGAGGGGCATGACGAACCGTGTTTGCCACGGTGGAGATGACCATGGTGGACGGTTGCAACTTTGCATGGGAGAACTTAGGAAGCGGTAAGTGGGGTATGCTCACAGAGAAGGAAGACAGCTGAGGTGGCAAGCACGTGGCTCTTCCACAGACCCTGCAGACAGTCCTGCTTGTGGAGCCCCTTTGATCTGGCAGCGCAGTCATGGGAAGCAGGCAAGAGACAAGAGCAAGCCCCAGGTGACGGCAGTGCTCCCTCATCTCCAGGACCTGCAGGCAATAGGCACCCAGGGAGTCCCCCTCGTGATCAACTCTCATTTCTCAGGAGACAGGAGTCATATCTTGGCCCCGAACACCTCCTGGACCTAAATGCTGGTGAAGGATTTCATATAAAAAACAAACAAACAAAAATATCCATTATGGCCACAGCCCCCAGCCCCAAATGTGTTTGATAACATGGAAGACCTGTGGGTGTCTGTTTTCCACTGGGGCCCCATTTGGCCAGGGGGTGCACTGGCATACCTCTGAGAGAACAGGTGACCTTAAAAGACACCATCGAAGTATTTGTGCTCCTGCAGAGCCCAGCCCTGCCTGCCACATGGCCAGGTTTATTTTTAAAGTCAGGCCCCCTGTCTGCTTGGGGTTAGATGGGCGGAGCACATAATTAGAACTGATTTCTCCTCACCCAGCCAGGAGAGAAGAATAGGAGGCAACGTTTGTCTCTAGTGGGGAGAAGAGGAGAGAGACAGGAACTTCCTTCCAGCCCATGTTAGACGCTGTGGAGTGTCTCCTCCACCCTTGGACTCTGTCAGCAGCGTCTTTTGATTACAACATCGGCTTGGAGAGACACTAATTGTACCCTGCTTACAATGCTTGTAATTACACGGATTACATTTGCTTCATTTCCATATGTCAACACCACTACGAGATGGGTGGGGGGCAGCCAGGAGCCGCTTTTATAATCGGTTATTGTCTATGGAAAAAAAAATCTCTGTGCCCAACGTGAGTGAAATGTTCTTTGTTGAAACTGGAAATAAGATTATACATAAAAGTCGTCCTCTGACATCCAGAAAACGGGCAGTTTAAAATAAATTGTGGCTGCTGATCAGCTAGATTGCTGGTCCTGATCCCTCTCCTGCTAATGAGGGAGACACCACTCACGTGGCTTTTCAAAAGCTTTCTTCTTAATAAAAGATGACCCCCATATCCCTCCGGAAGAAGACATTGTCCCACCCTGACTGTTTGTGATTGAGGCTCCTTTCCATAAAAAAGAGAAGAAAGAAAAAAGAGAGGGGGGAAGGAAGGAGGGAGAGAGAGAGAGAGGGAGAGAAAAAGGGAGGGAAAGAGAGGGAGGGAAGGAGGGAGAGAGGGAGTGAGAGAGAGAGAGAGAGAGAGAGAGAGAGAGAGACCTGGTTCCTGAGTCTGTGGCAGGCAAGCTCAAAGATACTCTCAGCTGAAGACAGAGGACTCTCAGGCAGATGGTCAGTGAGCAATCAACAAACGTCTCCAAACAGGACAGCAGCCTCTGCTGGGAGAACTCTGGATGCTGCCTCCCACTGCAGCTTTTGAAACAAAGGCATTTGGCATGGGTGGGGGAGGTCATTTCCGTCTGAAGTCCAGAGGAGCTGAGATTCAGACGGGGAGGGTCTAGGGGTGCTAGAGAGCAGAAGCAGCCAGCGTGAAGGGACAGGCTCTAGGATGATGAAGTGTTCCCTGTCTCACACACTGTGTACCCCCATTTGTACAATGAGGTTCTCACCCTCCTTGACCTCAGAATGTGATAGTATCCAGGGCCCTGGAGGATGAGAGCAAGCTAGGCCTTAGGCATCCCTCTAGATCCCTCTTCTCCCCGTCCTTTCCCCTCACACACTACACCCTCTGCTGCGAAGCCACCACCAGGAAACCCCTACTGAAGACCAGCAGATGCCCAGGGCTGATCTGACACGACCTTTTTTAAATTTTTAAATAAAGCTTTCTGCCTTGTGCATTTCATCACACACCAGCAACCTGAGATCTTGCCAAGGGCATGCCTCGTTGTGAGAAACTTGCTCTATTAGTTCTTAGGGTAGCATCAAGGTCACATGACATGTTTTTGTTGTTTGTTTTGTTCTGTTTTCCGAGACAGGCTCACCTGGAACTTGCTGTCCTATCTCAGCCTCCAGGGAGCAGGGATGGCAGGTGTGTAACCCAATGTCCAGCATCTCATTTTTCTATTTGAACTCATGCTCCAGGTAAAAATGTCCAGCAGAAATGAGAAGAAGACATGAGACACAAACGAACCCACTTAGGAGTTTATTAAGAGGGGTTGTGTTCACAGGCCAGAGGAAACGGTGTGGAAAGAAGGAGAGAGCTTTAAAATGGCACGTCCAGCTTTTAAAGGCTTCCTAGCACATGCGCACGAAGGGAAAGACGTGCCTACGTCAGATGCTGATGGCGGGCAACACCACACCTTGCATCTGCGTACAGGAGCTTTTGTGTGAGCACATCTGACACTGATTGCAGAAGAAGCAGCGGCCGCTTTCTCCCACCTGGCTCCTGGCCACCAGCTAGCTTTACCCAAAATAATTACACGGAAACTGTATTCTTTTAATCACTGCCTGGCCCATTAGTTTCAGCCTCTTCTTGGCTAATTCTCACATCTTGATTAACCTGGTGACTTACCAGGAAAGATCTTAACCTGCATCCATCTTGGAGAGGAGAGCTATAGCGTCTGTCTCACTTCCCTTCTTCCCAGAATTCTGTTCTGTCTACTCTGCCTATCTAAGCTGCTGTCCTATCAAAGGCCAAGGCAGTCTCTTTATTAACCAATGAAAATAACACATAGACAGATGAGCCACCTCCATCAGCTGATGATGCAGATGGCGGGCAACCCACACAGGCGCACACAGAGGGTACATGCACCTGCTTTAGAACCCAGTAGTGCAGCCTTATGGGTGGCTAAAAGAATTACATTTCGCCCTTTCGTTTATTAAAAAAAATTGGGGGGGTTGAGGATCTTAATGGCTAGGGAATGGGGTGCAGCAAGGTCTCTCATAACTGTTTCATGCTGACTTTGTGGGTGTCAAGGAGTTTGGGATGTCTGATCGCATCCTGGGGTGGCTGTGTTTTCCGGGCCCTGAGGAACTGGGTCATCTGGCAGCTTGAACCTCGCAAGATGCCGGAAAGACAAAAATTACGTTTGGAAGAAAGAAAAAAAAATTTAGATCCTAGTAATTAATAAACGAGAGGTTTAAGAAGGAAGATAGAGGGGGGAGTTTAGGGATTCCCGAGACCAGGAATAACAAAAAAAGAATTAAATGATACTTACTCCGGGCGAGTCTGGTCCATTTAGGTAGGTCAAACTGGCTCCCTGGGAGCTTATAAAAAATGTTTTGAAAAGAAATAAATTTTAGACATATTAACAGTGTATTATTATAACAATAGGGTGCATCATGGCATTACCTCAACATCCAGGAGACACTGCTGCAGTCAGTGACGAGTCTGTTATGTTAAGGTTTGTTTTGTAAGATTTTTGGAGTTTGGGGCTACAAATTTATTATTGTTTATTGCCATCTGGGTTTTTGACAGTCCTTGTACCTCCAGCTCTATGTTTGATGATGATTCCTGTAATAACAGCTGAGTGGTTATTTGGACATTTAAGCATGACATTGGAGGTATATGGAGAAGTCGTATATAGGAAAAAGAGGAAAAGGGAGAGTATATTGGCACAGGAGAGTTGAATAAGGATGGGACCTTTATTTATTTATTTATTTATTTATTTATTTATTTATTTATTTTGAACTGGAGAAAGAGAGGCTGAACTTGGTGTCCTCTGGAACCTAAGGGAACAGGGTCCTGTCTGAGTTACTGTGTATGAGGGGCCATCTTGAGCTGGAGGAGTAAACGGTTTAAGATGTGACAGGTGAATCCAATGAGGAATTTCCTTGAGCTCGGCAGCTGTGGGAGTCAAAAGAACTACTCTGAGGGACCTGCCATTTAGGGGAAAAGGTGAGGGACATTGGCATGGGAGAGAAAATAATTCCTGATCTCCTATTTTAATCGGTGGTGGGCATGGGTTAGCACATGGTTGAGGTAATGAGTGGTCAGTAAAATCCCACAATAGGGAGCACAGATGAGTTTACAGGGGAGTAAGCAGCCCAAACCCTGCACTTGCCACATCTGAGGCTGAGTGACTGAGACCCCATGACCTTGCCCTCACTTTTTCCCCATGACTGTCACTAAACAGGAGACAGAGTGTACTAGCAGTGTTTTTCCTTTGCTGTCCTTTAACTTATGGAGAGTACTGGATGCCAAGGGACAAGTGATTCTGAGAGGATGGGGGAGTGTTTCAGAACATGACCAACCCAATGTGCCCAATGCATCTAAAGGGAAAGGACAGACTAATGCTTGCTTACTGCTAACTGTCTGGAAAGGTCGATCCAACATTGCCAGAATTTCAGGCCTCTCTACAAGGAAACTTGAGTAGCTTGAAAAAAAGTGTTTTGATTTTAGTTCTTCAGGGCAGCAGAGTATGTTTACAAATGCTCTAATAATCTTACAGCGGCGCCTGCTTCTTTGGAATTGTGCTATTTTCATGTCACTGTATTATGTCACAAAATTGGAGGTGCTGGGACCACACCACTCCTCAGACTTGAAGTGGGTACTCCTAGGGAAAATGTTATGGGAGCCATTCCAAGATCCGGAGCCACAGAAGAACAATCCCCAAGGAAGCCACACACGCTTTAAGTCCTGAGAAAGGGAGGATGCAGGCACTTGGGGCCCTACCGCACGTGCTCTGTGAAAGCACAGCGGTACACCTCACCGGGGACGACTGCAGCGTCTCATAAGAAAGATCAGTGGGGCCCGTGGCATCGATCACAAACCATTTCTGTCAATGTCACATGCTGCTGTGCTTGAGGGAGTTCCCCAACACATCTGCTAAACTGAAAGGCTTTGGGGTTTGAGAACAAACAAATAATAAATAAATGAACATATAATAATACAAGGAGGGAAGCAGAGAGGCCTTTGAGCTGAGACAAGAGAGTTGAGGTAAATGGAAGATGAAGTCAATGTACATGTGTGTGTGCATGTGTGTATGTGTGTCTATGCACGTGCAGGGTGAATGGCTGGTGGGTTGATACATGAGTGGACAGTGAGTGACACACTTCAGAGGGTCACTGGAGAAATGGTTTGAGTGTGGGGTCTTGGGGAATCCCCTCAAGCTAGTGTCTGCCCATTGTGAAGAAACTGATGATTTGAAATAGTGAAACAGTCCTACAGGAGAACTCCCGTGAGGGTCTAGGGGGCCCAGAGCCAGAAAAGCTGCTGGGTTCTAGTATACCAGTTCAGAAACTGACCTGGGCTTATGTCCCTATGTGAAAATATGGGGAGGCAGGAGCTGGAGCAATGCCAAGCTGGCCTGGGGACGGTGAGCAGGAGGCTGTGCAGGGACTGCTGTGCACGCAGGGTCTGGGTCCTCAATGAGGCAAATCTGCCTTAGTCTTTTCCATCGCCAGCATCAGCCCCCTGAACTGCCTGGTGACCTTCACACCTCGAATCATCACAAACACTTCTTGCCACTCAAGAACCATCTCGAACGTTCTCCTCCTCTCAGGCTCACAGGCAGCCCTGTTCACACACTGAAGAGGATGCTTGTTCACAGCTGCAGACTTACCTCATGGATCTTCCATAGCTAGCAACATCACAAAGTGCTGATTTTGTCTGTACCTAGCACTCCCAGCAGAGGATACAAATCTCCCAATGGACAGCATTCATGATAAATCAGCTGGATTTCAGTTGGGAGATTTTTTGTGTTTATGGTTATTTTAGTTCTGGGGATAGAAAGGCGGGGAATCTAATTAGTACTAGACAGGTGGAGAAAGAGAGAGGTGGAGAAAGATGGATGGATGGATGGATGGATGGATGAATGGATGGTTGGATGGTTGGATGAATGGATGGATAGAAGGGTATGTGGATGGATGGATTGTCATATAGCCCCATGGGAACCACACCTTGATTGGAGACCTCACGAGCTTCCTGTGCCCTCTGACACAGGCCACGTTAGTCTGGCTCACAGAGGAGCCTCAGACTTAACAGGTCAGTTAAGCCATTCTGTGGATGGATGATATGTAGACAGATAGATTGTTGATAGATGGATGAACAATAGATGGATGGATTGTTGGATGAGTGGATGAATAGATGGTTGGATGCTTAAGGGATGGATGATGTGTAGATGGACACAAGGAAAGGCAGGTAGGTAGATGGGCACATGGGTGTATCAATTTAGGAGAAGGTTGCATGGGTGGATGGAGGGATGGGTGGATGCCTGGATAGCTCTGTCTCTTAAGGAGAACCTGACTGTACCCTCCTACTTCACTAGGGCTGACTTCAAGGTCTCACTTTGAAGGTGGTGAACTGGGCACTGTGCTACCAGTTCATTAGTTTCCCATCAGCTTTGCCACAGAGGCCATTTCTTTCAGGTAGGATAGTGATTGCCTGGGTTTTCAAGGATATGAAGGACATTTCTGCCAGGTTACCCCACAGCATCCAGATTTTCACACTGTAGCTCAGGCTGGCCTAATTTCTGAATCCTCTTGCTTTAGCCCCCAAAGTCCTGGGATAACCAGTGTGAACCACCATGTCTGGCTTACATCCACTCTACCCTTGAGCTTTCAGATGTCTGATTAATGATTAGGACAAAGCAAAAAGTCTTGGCATTGTTTCTTCATAGTGTGTCTGCTGTCTGCTCTGCCTTGGTCTTCAACTCATAACCTGTGTCTCCTCCAGAAGGAAGCTTACTAGCCTGGCCTAGCGACTTCCTCTCCTCACGTCATCACTAAAGGCACCCATCAGCCACTGTTACCATGGAAAGAGTAAAAAGAGATGGTGTCCGTGATCTGTGAGAGAGATCTGTGCTCATTCTTCGTGTTTGACTCATTAGCATAGCCCATCTCTCTTCCCAACCATCCCTGTATCTAAACCCCCATTCTCTCTGGATGGAGAAACTGTTGAATGATCAATTCTCCATTCTTTGGATACTCTCTCTGCTCCCGACATTCATCTTTGGGACATGGGATTCTATGACATGAACTGTCGGCCAGTCCTGAATGGAAGGATTACAAGTGGATTAGTATGTAGTAGCCATGGATGGACAGATTGTACGTGCATGAGTATGTGGTGGAACACAGTGGCTGATAGGTGGGTCAGTGGGCGGTCAGTGGGTGAATAAAGCTATTTTTCAGACTTTCTTTAAAAAAAAAATTCTCCCTGAGCTGTGGCAAGCATTTTATCCATGGGGAAAGACCCTCTTCATCTTTCAAGTGGTTTTAATCCTCTGTCCCCAAGGAGGAGTGGTTTCTTAGAGTTTCTGTTGTTATGAAGAGACACCATGACCACGGCAACTCTTAGAAACAAAATATTTTTTTATATTTTTTTATTTATCATTTATACAATATTCTGTCTGTGTGTATGCCTGAAGGCCAGAAGAGGGCGCCAGACCTCTTTACAGATGGTTGTGAGCCACCATGTGGTTGCTGGGAATTGAACTCAGGACCTTTGGAAGAGCAGGCAATGCTCTTAACCACTGAGCCATCTCTCCAGCTCTAGAAAGAAAATATTTAATTGGGATTGGCCTGCAGTTTCAGAGGCTTAGTCCATTACTGTTATGGCAGGACATGGTGGCACACAGGCAGACATTGTGCTGGAGAGGGAGCTGAGAGTTCTACATCGGGATCCACAGGCAGCAGGAAGTGGACTGTGGCACGGTGTAGCTTGAACATAGGAGACCTCAAAGCTCACTCCCACAGTGATACACCTACTCCAACAAGGCCACACTCCGAATAGTACCACTCCCTTTGAGGGCCATTTTCTTTCAAACCACTACAGGTGGGGAAGTAGGAAAAGTATTTTTTAGTGACTGCGGAGGAAAACCAAGACCCACCACTAAGAAGTCTCTCTGAGGACCCAGTTTCCCCATCAGTGATACAGGGACCATGGAAAACTCAAAATACAGAGTCTGTAGTTATTTTGAACTGGGAAATTATGGTTCTAGGGTTCCCAGAGCCAGTTCTTCCCCTGTAGGGCCTGAGTCACACCCATCTCTCACCTCCAAGAGCTCCTAGGAGCCTCTTCCAGGTCAAGTTAAACGGATCAACCCAGCCGCCTCAAACACCACGCAAAATCACAGGCAACAGGGCAGAAAACCCAATTATTCTCAGCTGTTACACTGCTTAATTTAATATTTCCAGCAAGTTCCCTGAGCCTGTGCCTCAGAGCGAAATGCATATTTGGGCTCTGTCACACCACACGGTATTACATGCCGCCGAGGCCATCCCACTCTGCTGAGGCAATTTGTAAGTGGGCTGCAACCCTCCCACAGTCTGGGGACTTCTGTAGCGAATTCCTGGAAGAAGGACCTGAACCAAGGAGCCTTTACAGCGACAGGCAGAGTAGGGATAACAGAGCAACCCCACCTAGATTAACATCCGCCCTCCTGAACACCAAGACTAGAGAGTTCAGGATAAACACAGGGGCAGGGTGTGGCACTCGGGGGGGGGGGTCACCTGATCCTATATTTAAATGGTGTATGTGTGTGCATGTTTGTGTATGAGTATCGTACATGTGGACACAGGTGCACATTCAAATGTGTACTATACGTGGGGACCAGGGATCGGTGGCAGTTGACTTCCTATGTTTCTCTCCACCTTCCTTTCGGAGGCAAGGTCTTTGCATTGAACCTGGAGCTCGCTCACTGGCCAGGTTGGCACGAGCTCACTGGCCAGGTTGGCAGGCCTGTGAGTCCTGGGGTCACCTGGCTGTGGTCTGTAAGTTGGGATCACAGGTGCCACCAAGCTGGGCTTTCTCTGCGGGTGCTGGGAAGGGAGCTCACTCTTTACCGACCGAGCCGCCTCTAACCCCTGCAGTTAGAACGGTTGGACAGGTGGCACCAAGTGCCCTTCACAGTGTAAGGGAGTTAACAAGATGAAGAAGGGAAGGGTGAGGCCCCACCGCTGCAGACAGGTCGTGTATGTCCAGTATCGGTGATCTCCGACTTCAGAATATTTGCACAGCCACAGTGAGGTATCCTGGGGTAGAGCCCAGGATCAGCACAGAACTTAGTGATGTCTCATCCACGCTGTGTTCCTGTGGTCTGAAAGCCACTTACTACCGTGTATTTCCTCGAGCCTGTGACCTATCAAGTTGGGCTTTCACTTGCGGTTTTATTTTAGAGCTCTAATGTTTCTGACTTCGGAACATTTCGATGCTTTCTTTTTTTAATCTTGCGTGGCCTTTTTAAAATGAGCTTTATAAATGCAAACACATGTATGCAATATCTGTGTGCATATTTAAATATTATTTTTCTTTGAGATAACTTTAGACTCACAAAAGAGTTCCAAGAAACTGAGAGAGTTCCTGTGTCCACTTACTAGCTCCCAAATAATATCTCACCACGGCACAGCCTTACCATGGCAAGGCTTGTGTTTAGTTTTGTTTTACTTTCAGGGTTAAATTCTGTTGTTTTGTTTGTTTGTTTGTTTTTCATCCCTGTGGGAACATGTCCAGGAGCCGCCCTTATCTGTAGTACGTACTAGGGGTGGAGGTTGGGAGAGTGGCAGGCACCTTCTAAAAATCAAGTCATGGCCCAATATGTCACCGTATGATACACTTATAAAGTAAAGTCTAACTGACTCAGTGTGTGCTGTCTTTAAATTCCATAATTGGAGATGCCTGAAAGGCCATGGAAGTCAGGAGAACTGAGAGTAGGGGAGGACTGAGAGTGGGGGAGGACTGAGTGGGGGAGGACAGAGAGTGGGGGAGGACTGTGAGTGGGGGAGGATTGAGAGTGGGGGAGGACAGAGAGTGGGGGAAGACTGTGAGTGGGGGAGGACTGAGTGGGGGAGGACTGAGAGTGGGAGAGAACTGAGAGTAGGGGAGGATAGAGAGTGGGGGAGGACTATCAGTGGGGAAGGACTGTGAGTGGGGAGGACTGTGAGTGGGGGAGGACTGTGAGTGGGGGACAACTGAGAGTAGAGGAGGACTGAGAGTTGAGGAGGACTAAGAGTTGGAGAGGACTGAGAGTGGGGGAGGACTGTGAGTGGGGGAGGACTGTGAGTGGAGGAGGACTGAGTGGGGGAAGACTGTGAGTGGGGGAGGATTGAGAGTGGGGAGGACTGAGAGTGGGAGAGGACAGAGAGTGGGGGAGGACTGTTAGTGGAGGAGGACTGTCAGTGGGGGAGGACTGTGAGTGGGGGAGGACTGTGGGGGGGAGGACTGTGAGTGGGGGAGGACTGTGAGTGGGAGAGAACTGAGAATAGGGGAGGACAGAGAGTGGGGGAGGACTGAGAGTTGGGGAGGACTAAGAGTTGGAGAGGACTGAGAGTGGGGGAAGATTGAGAGTCGGGGAGGACTGAGTAGGGAGGACTAAGAGTTGGGGAGGATTGAAAATCGGGGAGGATTGTGAGTGGGGGGGACTGAGAGTGAGGGAATATTGAGAATGGGGACCCTCTTGACATACTGGGAAACTCATTTAAAGATCTGCTTGATAGATGTAAATTTTATACATAAAAGTTGGTTTGAAGAAACGTGAGAATTTTGGAATTCTTGTGTTGGGAGTCTTTTCTAACTGGAAGGAAGCTGACAAGGTCACATGTCACTACGCTTTCCTGGACCGCTCTTGTGGAGACTGACAGGTGTCACACAGGGGTCTGGTCACACACTTGCCCTTACCTATGCTAATTTTCCCACAGTAGACACAGTGAGAATATTTCTTGCTGTTTTGCTAGTGCTGCAGGCTCTGCAGCCGCCTCCCTTGGCCAAGAGGCCACACAGGACCTTGTTTAGTGCTTTGACCTACGACCCTATTTCTTCTTTCTCCTCCCTGACACCCTCAGAGACAGGGATCCAATCTGGAGACCATTCTTTAGGCTGACACAGCAGTCTCTTTCTCCAGAATGTAATCTGGGCTACAGAATGTGAGGGTGCAGCCTAGCATGTGTGAGTGGCTGGGCACCTGTCTTTTCTGTGGGGCTTCCCTGAGCATCATGGATTTCCAAAACATCACACAGGCTGTCATTTCAAACAGATTAGTTTAAGGGACACTTTTCTGACCATCTAGCTACCTGTTGGCCCCTATCATGGCCTTAGTCTTTAAGCCAGGCCTTACCCACAAGATGGCAAGTTGTCCAGGGGCGGCACAAAGATGGATCTGCTAGGTTCCCAGGCCTGGCATTTGAAGCCCAGGTCTCTGTAGAATACTGCTGGGGAGGACAGTCTGACAGAGATATGCAGCAGGGCTAGGGAGGGCCCTTGCCAGCTTAGGACCTCGCATAGAGACAGCAGGATCTTATTCTCTGTCTCCCATCTCTTGTAGATGCTGTCACTGGCCTGGGATCCGTGGTTCAAGGCTTTCTCTGCATAGCTCGGTCTCCTCCAGCACAGAGCATAGAAAAGGCAGGAATTGTCCTGGAAGGGCCCACAGGAGACATGTCACACTGAGCAGTGAGGAGAGTCAAGCTTTGACTGACTAAAGAAGGGAGGACCAGGGAAGCAGCTGCCCCAACTGCAAGCCATCTTCCCACTTCAAACTCCACCCAGGGCCCTGGCTGAGGGTCAAACCCTCCTTAGCTCTTCTCATTATCCCATCAGCTTGGGGCTGTCGTTAGCCCCGGCACCAAACAAAGGCCCCTTGCCCAGGCGGCCGCATCCTCTGGGCTAATTAATTGGATTAATGGCAGAGCGGCCCACACTGGGGCTGGAGGATCACTTTGGTGAGCATTCCTCACCCGCCCCCCCCCCCAGTCATTGGGGTATGGGGAGGCAAATTGAGTTAAAATTGAAGAGATGGCTGCATTCATTAGCCCGCCCACCCTCTGAAGTCGCTGGTTAATATGCAAGCTATTAATATGCAAATCAGCAAAATGCAAAATAGAAGTGTGAGTCCCGCGCTCCCCCTCCCCTTTGGAAAGTGGCTTTCGTGGCATCGGCCTCCTGCAGAAGGCAGAGGGTACTGTGTTGGCGTAGCTCTGAGGTGGGAGACGGAACTCAGTGTCAGAAACCGATTAAAAAGGGTGACAGCAACTCAAAACTCTGTACTTTATCAGGTGGAGCCTGGGACACCTGCACCAGTGCCCCTCAGCTGGGAGGAGCTGGGCTGGACCATTCGCGAAGCAGGTCCTGTTCCAGCAGGATCACTAGGGATCAGAAGTCAGAGCAGAGCCCTCATCTAGGTGCTGCCTTGTGGTGGTGTGCTGAGTCCTGCGCCAAGCAGCTGCTTCGCTGTGTCCTGGTCCCACCACCCCTGTCTTAGAAGCCACCATTTGTAGGAACACCTTGGCTGTCCTCACCTGAAGCAGACACTTTGTCCTCTTCCTGAGCAGAGTTTGCCAAGTACACATCTGCACCTAGCCTCCTCACATATGGTTTCCATTCTGTCTGAAGTTCTCCCCGCTCCTGCCATACACCCCACTGGGTGCCCTCAGAAGAGCTCCTATGCTATCTCTGCCGAGTCTATGGTGGAATTTCTAGTGTGTGGAACATTTGGCGTCTGTGGTGATGACAGGCAGCTCAGCATCCCCAGACGCTGTAACAGGGATGCCTGTGGTTACAGTTGCACTGCCAAGGCCTCTGTGAGAAGCGGGAGCCCTTTCTGCTCCCTCCAGCCCTGAAGTCCCATGAAGAGCCATAGCCCCCAACCCTGAGGAAAGCTGGAGCATGCAGGCTCTCCCTGGTGCCTAATGCAGGGTAGGTTTGGAGTTGTGTTAGTTTTTTTTTCCTTTTAACCCAACCCGACACAAGCTAGGGCCATCTAATCAGAGTTAACTCTGACTCCGAAAATGCCTCCATCAGCAAACCTGTAGGGTGTTTTCTTGGTTGATGATTGATGTGTGAGGGTCCAGCTCACTGTGA
The DNA here is from genome assembly GCF_950005125.1 of Chionomys nivalis. Lineage (NCBI taxonomy): Eukaryota > Metazoa > Chordata > Mammalia > Rodentia > Cricetidae > Chionomys > Chionomys nivalis. Next base: position 125,862,922 of record NC_080088.1, on the reverse strand, counting down.
TAGTACCATCCCTATATGGGGATGGACAAGGGAACCAACTGAGCAAGTCAGGGAGAACAAGGCAGTAGGTAGTGTTCCTCCAGGGCCTCTGCTTCAGTTCCTGCCTTGAGTTTCTGCCCCTGACTTTCTTCTCTAATGGACCGAGATATAGATGTGTAGGCTAAAATAAACCCTTTTCTCCCCAAGTTGCTTTGGTCATGGCGTGTAATAGCAACCCTTCTAAAACAGAAGTTGGTACCACAGAACAGACTGTCGCTGTGACTGCCCTGACCATGTTTTGGGGGAGGACTGTGGAAGGACTTGGGAACTGTGAGCCAGAAGAGCCATTGAGTGTTCAGAGCCTTATAGGGCTGTTGTGGGGGCCTGGGTGATGATAGTGAGGGCAGGTACTGAGAGTGGGGGACTGGCTTGGAGTTTCAGGGCGAACAAAGACTCTCTCAGGGCACTTTATGTGATATTTTGAATTAGAATCTCATCAACAGGTGCTGAAAAATTGACTGCAATTAACAAGAAACCAGAACCATCAATGTGAAATCTTTGCTGAGACAATGGATGTTGGTCAGCTGGGGCTGAAGAGTCATCCAAGATTAAGAAGAGACCAACATCAATGAGGTAAAGTCTTCTGGGAAGTATTTTTTCAGAGGCAGCATACAGAAGCTGTCTCCAGAGAGGGCCATGGTTGGCAGCCAAACACAATAATGTGTTAAAGTCTCTTAGGTGTTATTGGTTTTGAAGGCATGAAGGGGCCATGGAGAAAGACTGAAGTTTGGCACCTTGTTATAGGTTCAGTGTCCCTGAGGAGAGGCCAGGAGACCATTGGTGAAGGTGCAACCTGTGGAGACCCTACCATATGGGAAATCCTAGGACTATGGAATGACCACGAAGGGCAGCAGCAGCCTTGGAATAGAGACAACCTGAGCCTATGAGACAGTGTGTGCTTCAGATTGGCAGAACCAGAGGAATGGTTCTGCCCAAACTCTTTGGCACCCAGAATGATTCCCAGACATTCATTAAGCACTGGACTTTTTATAACTGTTGAATTATGGTTTTGCTTTAATTTGACTGTAACTGTGCCATGGTTCTTTTCTCTTTGAGTAATAAAGTATGTAGCTTATTTTTTATTTGAAACTATTCCACAGTTGAGAGACTTTGAACTTTTACATTAAATTTTTAAAAGAGAACATGGACTTTAAAAGTGTGGGATTTTTAAAGACTAACTTTTCAAAGTTACACTATTTTTATATTGCTATATTAATATTAACATAATAACTTGGGGACAAATAAAAAAGGAAAGTTTGTGGGTTTAATAATAATGTGCTTATGTGTCAAGTTGATAATGGGTCAATTGTGTTGCTTAGTGTTTTGCCAATTTGAGACAAGCAAGAGCCATCTGAGAATAGGGAATTTCAGTTTAGAAAACGACCTGATCATGTTGTCCTGTAGGTGCCTGTGGGTCATTTCCTTGATTGATTATCGATGTGGGAGGACACAGCCTATTTGGGGTGTTACCACTCCTAGGCAGGTGGTCCTAGAATGTACAAGAAACGAGGCTGAACAAGCCGTAGGAAGCAAGCCAGTAGCAGCCTCCTCCATAGCCCCTACTTCAGTTCTTTTGTTTTTGTTTTTGTTTTTGTTTTTCGAGACAGGGTTTCTCTGTGGCTTTGGAGCCTGTCCTGGAACTAGCTCTGTAGACCAGGCTGGTCTCGAACTCACAGAGATCCGACTGCCTCTGCCTCCCGAGTGCTGGGATTAAAGGTGTGTGCCACCATCGTCCGGCTCCCTGCTTCAGTTCTTGCCTCCAGATTCCTGCCTTGAGTTCCTGCCCTGACTTCCCTTTATGGTGATCTGTCAGCTATAAGGTAAAGAAAACTCTTTCCTCTCCAAGCTGCTTTTGGTGACTGTGTTTTATCCTAGTAACAGAAAGCAAACTCAGATATAGGTTTTCTTTCTGAAGAGTTCACAACTCCTTGAACTTTCTTCTTTTATCCCTCCAACTGATGTTTCTTCTCATTGGTCAACATACGGTCTTCAAGGATGCACAATTTGGCATTTTCATGTGTGATGTGATGTGCTTGTGTTTTCCCAGCTTCAGTTTGCCCTGTTTACCCTTGCATGCCCCTAAGCCGTGAGCGTCTGTAAACTTAATTCAGGAATCAACCCTGCCGCTATGAAGGAAGCAGGCTGGAGAACAGGTGCTGTTATTGGCTTTGTGCAGATTGGTCCCTTAACTTGATGAAGGATACTGGAGGCCACTGGCATGCTTGGTGTGCTGGGTGGAGGAAATGGGCAGCACTGGTTCACCTGGACAACAGGTAAGGGGGCTAGGTAAGAGGGTTGTTGGTTGTTGGTAAAAATGGCACTAGTCTCAGGGAGAACTGGCTGCATGTCTACCCCGAACCCTCCTCTGGGGCCAACGTCTTTTATACATTTAGTACTTGCCAAGATCTCCAATGAACAAGGGCTGCCACCATGTTCATTTTACAGATTTATTTTAAAAGGCCCAGAAGAATGAGCAAGGCACAGTGGGTTGACTGTGGAGCCCAAGCTCAACTTCCCTGCAGCAACTTCCTTGGGTCCTGTTGACTGTCTACTAGACAGGTTGATAAGTAACAACTAAGGTACACTAGCCATGCTCTGTTCCTCAGCATGGCCACCAGTTCAGCAGCCAGAGTTGACTCTGCAGATCTTCAGAAGCCCAGGGCTCAGAACCAGAACTGACGAGCTGATACCACCGGGCAGCCTGGACCTGCTCACACATGTAGACTGTCAGTGTAGTGGCACTAAGGCTCGACTTTGTTAGTGACTTTTCTGAAAGGGAATCCTTGTGATTCCTTGCTGTATCATGTCACTGTGTCCTCGACTGAGTCAGCTTATTTGGAAAGATTGTCCTCTCTGCAGAGGTGGCGACATCAGCTGGGTGGTCCATTCCTGGCAGCTGATCTGGGGGGGTCAGATGGGTCTTGAAGCTTCCTGACCTAAGGAGAGGACAACGGTGACATTCTCTTGTGACAACGCTGGAGAATTTGGGCCCTACCCCTGACTGTAGCACCCCAGGCTGGGTGCCAGGCAGAGCAAGGCAGGAAAACACAAACTCCCACGCCCAAGCCGCTGCTCTATGCCAAGACTGGTACCACATGGCACCTTCACTTTCTACAGTCTCTCCATTGAATCCCAGAGGGTGACTGAGCCCATTCTCCCCTTGTGGGGCTTCATCAGAGGCTTATCAGGGCCGCCAGCCATGCCTTTCCCTTTTCTGGCAAGCAGAGAACTCCAAGGAGTCAGAACACTTGAGCTCTCGCTCTCAGTAGAGTGTGGAGACAGATGCCAAAGCTAAAGGTAGTTTACGCAAATGGTGTGCCAACTACATGCAAACCATACACAAAACTGTGAGCAACGTAAAGTGAGACCTAGTCCTACACCCTGGGTCTGTTATCTGTCGTATGAGCCTGCTTATGGATAAAGGGTCTGAAGTTCTTCAGCGTTAATGATGGGCCTAAAAGTGAGGCCCATGCACCTCATAGCAGGTCAGAAGAATTCATCCCCAAGTCTCCTGGTCCCAGCTCTAACACTAGTTCTAGGCAGCCAGGGAAAGGACAGCTGCTCCTTCCCTCTCCTCCATCAGTCCTGAGACTTCAAAGAGCATGTGTGCCTATCTCACATCTGCTAACCTTTCCTCTTCCCATTACATACAGCTAGCCTGTGGCAGGTGCCCAGCAAGGGTTTGGGAGATGGATGAATGGATGGGTGAGTAGGTGGGCAGCTAGATGGATGGGTGCATGGATGGATGGATGGATGGATGGATAGCTGGGTGGGTGGGTGGGTGAGTGAGTGGATAAATGCATAGATGCATAGATGAATAGATGGGTGGATGGGAGTATAGATAGATAACTGGTTAGTTGGGTGGGTGAAGGATGGGTAGTTCCCTAACTGGATCAATGTATGTGTGGGTAGCTAGTTAACTGGATTTGGATTGGTGGATACATAGGTAACTAGTTAATTGGGAGGATGGATGGATAGGGAGCTGGTTGGTTGGGGAGATGAGAGGATGCCCTCTCTCACATCTTTAGCTTTACAGTCCTCACTCTGCCAACCCATGCATTTTCTTCAGTATTCTAAAGTTGGGTCTGGGTAAGAACGACAGCCCTGACCCTCAGACATTATCTTGAGCAGCCTTCAAGCACACTCTCCTCCCAGTGCACTGTCTGGGAGTACATAGCATCGTCTTAAATGCTCTAATAAGCCCTGCAAAAAAGACAGCGTCATGGAACCCAGGGTCTCCAATTACAGCCTCACATAGCCCTTGTTGTCCCTTGGCTCCATTTAACACAGCCTGGATCTCCTGGACAGCTTTGTGAGCAGAAGTGTGAAGTACTGCCAAGAGCTTTCTACCTGGAAATTCCTTACTGTAACTGCTGCTTCAAGGAAAAGTCATGTGTGTGCGTGCATGTGTATGTGTGTGTGTGTGTGTGCATGCATGTGTGTGCGTGTGTTCGTCTGTCTGCCTCTTGTCTGATGAAAAGGTTTTGAGCACACCATCCCAGGAAAGGGCGCTTTGGCACATGTGTGCTGCTAGTGACAAGCCTCTGGGAGTGTTTGTGGTTGACCCTGTCTGACCTCCGCCCTCCATCTAGAAGGGAGGCTATAGTGTACTCAGCCTGCTAGCCCCTCCCATCCCTGATTCCCCCACTCTCAGTCATGCCTTCCAGGGTGGAGAGCTGCTGCTGGGGAGCCCAGGGTTCCCATTCGCCAGGGAGTCACCAACACTGGCTACAGCTGTCAGGACACCTGTGACCCAAGGCCTAGCAAGGGAGGTGACTGTTTCCCTGGCCTGGCCCAGTAAGGCCATAAGTTCCCTTGTGGCTGCTTGGATCCCAGTTTAGGGGGATCCCAGGGTTAGACTACAGTCCTTTTTACCTCCTGTTGAATTCACGGCTCTGTCTCTGGAGTCATGATGGCCATTCCTCTGGTTTTCCACAGTCTTAATGCAGTCATTAGACTCACCTACACACAACCCCAGTGAACTCTGTAGGGCTCAGAGGCCAGGAGATGGGGTGTGAAGACAGAGAGTTCAATGTGTGTCAGGAGGCTCTGTTCTCAGACCCCAGAGGACAGCTGCAGCTACTTCCACCCCATCCTGAATTGAGTCCCCTTTGCAATGCCAAGGACTTCAGCAGAGGCAGGAGTCAAACACACTGTCAGGACCCTACTCTGCTTACCTGACCCTTCTCCTGGGACTTCCTCACGGGGACAGAGCCGAAGTGTAGCAGGCCCTTGGAAATGCCTTCCAACAATGCAGGGCTGTAGCTATGGCCAAGGGGTGAAAAACACCGTGATTCCAATGGTGGTTGCTGTAAGATGTCAACTCCTGCGATCCTTAGAATTCACCCAGGGTTCCACCTAGTGAGAGATGACGGCGGGAGGCTTATCTGGGTAGTTTTGAACTTGTGTTTGTATTTGTAGGTAGTACTGCTGCTGCCGGTTTACTTTGTGATCTTAGGGAAGTCACCCCCGACACACACCCCTCAGTTTCCGAATTAGCTGCCTGCCAAGAAGGTGGCAGAAACCAAATGGGATCCAGGCAGCAGCCTCCCCACGCTTAAAGACACGGAGATAGGAACCTGGGGGTTCAGCAGCCACTGAAGCCTCTGTCCTGGTGGGTGGGCTGCTCTTGTCGTGTGATGGTGGACAGACACTTTGTCTCTCTGAGACACAGTATCCTTTAGTTCTTGCCATAGAGACAGTAAGCTCTACGTTGGGGCTTGTTGGGTTGTTAGAGAAGACGTGGTTTGCAAGGTGCGTGAGGCGGACCCAAGAATTCTTACTTTCTCTTCTTGGTTATGATGTAGGCAAGCTTTGAGAGTAGAGAAGGAAGAAGCTTTCCGTGAGCATCCTCCTTTTCTCCTAAGCAAAGCTGCCGTAGCCCAGTCCTCTTAGAGATGAGTTTGCTAACTGAGCAATGTGACAGATGAAAGAATGCGTGCACGAGCAAATGGAAGAGTACATGAATGGATGCGTGCACAAGCAAATGGAAGAGTACATGAATGGATGCGTGCACAAGCAAATGGAAGAGTACATGAATGGATGCGTGCACGAGCAAATGGAAGAGTACATGAATGGATGCGTGCACAAGCAAATGGAAGAGTACATGAATGGATGCGTGCACGAGCAAATGGAAGAGTACATGAATGGATGCGTGCACGAGCAAATGGAAGAGTACATGAATGGATGCGTGCACGAGCAAATGGAAGAGTACATGAATGGATGCGTGCACGAGCAAATGGAAGAGTACATGGATGATGCGTGCACGAGCAAATGGAAGAGTACATGAATGGATGCGTGCACGAGCAAATGAAAGAGTACATGAATGGATGCGTGCACGAGCAAATGAAAGAGTACATGAATGGATGCGTGCACGAGCAAATGGTAGAGTACATTGATGAAAGGAAGTACGTGAATGGATGAAAGTGTTAACGGGTGTGGCTGGCGGTCATGAGTTCAACATGCTTAAATTTTTAACAGTGTTGAAACAGTGTTAAAAGAAATTATCTTAAAGGGCCTGAAGGCGCACCCCCATTACACAAAGGAGGAAACGGAGACCCATGCAAGGTCATCCAAGACACAAGCCAACTCTGGCTCCAGCCTCCAACCACCCTGCTTTTCTTCCATTGCTGCACACCACTGCTCTCTGGCTCTAGTCACCCAGGACAGACCTCCAGGCTGTGCACTGCACATCTTGCCCTGTGTAGTCCCAAGAGGCATGCTGGGAGGAGGGGCTGTTACTGCCACCAGGGCCCCAGCCCCAGGCCATTATCATTCCTCTTGATGTAATAAATACATTTTAAAGGAAGCAGATGTCTGAACAGTTGGATGGGAAGGACCCAGGCATGCAAAGGGAATCTGCTCTGTGAAATTTGTCTGTCTGCCAGACACTGGGCGACATGGCACTGCCAGCCAAGTCTGCGTCCGGCTGCCAGGTGGGCGGCTTGGGTTTTGGCTGTGCCTACTGCTCTTTCTAGACCCCTCTCCCCGGTGCCCTGATGTGGTCCAGTTGCCAGTTCTTTTTAAAGTAGGCCTGGGATGCTGAGGGTGGCTCCATATAAAATGCTAAGACTGGAAAAACATGGAAGTGATTTTTAGCCCAAGGTAGGAGAGTATGGGTGAGGAAGATGCTTCCAGAAGGAATAGCCTGGGTGACTGATGGCTCTGCAATTCAGAGCCCGTCTGGCAACTCAGAGTTGCTCAAAGGTGTGGGGTGAGGAGTGAGAGGAGGCCAGTCCGGTGGTACCCAGGTCTTGTGTGTGCCAAGTAAGCACTCTGCATTGAGCCCCATCCAAGCCTAGAATCTAAGATTTAATGACTCCTCTCTTTACTAGGGAAGTTAAGCCAGCTAATGCTGCCATGGTTGGCATGTAGAAAGTTCTGGACAATGTAGCATATAAGGTCTATCTGCCTTAGACTAGGAATCCTCTCCAAATTGGGCTTCAAAGCTGTTTCAATGAGGCTTTAAGAGCCCATGAGCAAGCAAAGTCCTCCTTCTTCGGGGGTACTCCTCAGTCTACCAGGTAAGGTTGGATTGTAGTATGAGCTGTTCCTGCCACCCAGCTCCCGGCCGCCTGGCTAGCTTAGTCTACCAGGTAAGGTTGGATTGTAGTATGAGCAGTTCCTGCCACCCAGCTCCCGGCCGCCTGGCTAGCTTATGCCCCAAAATAACGACACACAAACTGTATTCATATAAACACTGCTTGGCCCATTTCTACTAATGTGTGTAGCACCACGAGGTGCACTTACCAGGAAGATTCTAGCCTACGTCCATCCGGGGTCGGAGCTTCATCGCATCTGCCCTCGAGAGCAGAGGCATAGCGTCTTACCTCACTTCCTCTTCCTCCCAGCATTCTGTTCTGTTTACTCCACCTACCTATGTTCTAACCTCTGAGGCCAAGCAGTTTCTTTATTAATTAACCAATGACCTTCCCACATCAGTGGATGGGGTATTTGACCCATCCCATCAGAGCTCACCCAAGGAAGATGTGTTAGTGTTTAGAAATGAAGTGGCATCAGAACCCTTTGTTAGAGTAATCAAGACTGGGAAAGAAGGAAAAAGGATACTTCAGGGTCTGCATGAGACTGACCAAGTCCAAAGCAGGAGGATGAAATAAGCTAATGTTAAAGATGGGGGCATGCAACCAGTCCAGGACCACTTTATTATCCATTTCTGACTCTGCAGACAGGTGAGGAGGCAGCCAAGTGAGAAGCTATTGGCTGCATTGAAAGAGGGAGAAGTAGCGCAGTGGAGGAGTGAATACATGGGTGGATGGGTGAATGGTGGGATGTATGCATGTATATATGTTTGGATGGGTGGAGGATGGATGAATGGTTGGATGAATGAAGGGTGGATGAATGGATGGAAGGGTGGATGGGTGGATGGACAGAGGATGGATGGATGGGTAGATGGATTGAGGGGTGGATGGACTTATGGGTGGATAAGTGGGCAGGTGGATGAGTAGGTGGATAACTGAGTTAATGGGTGGATAGACAAATACATTACCTAAACAATGAGTAGGAGAAAGTTCCTCAGTACTTGCCACAGAACAGACCCTCGGTCAATGCCTATCCTCAGAGTGAGTATGTGATCCCTTGTCAGGATGCTGAGTATCTGGGCTATCTGTAAGATTTCCTTCAAAACGCTGTTGTACCCTCTCTCTTGCCACCCCCAGGCGTTTCCAGCTTGGAAATAAATGTTCTAGTTCAGACATCTTATGAAACGGGGAAGAACTGCCTGTGTTTTAATAACAACAGAAGTCACAAATCTGTGTATCACTAGCACATACCTACAGGACTAAGAATCGGAAAACACCCAAGGCTTAGGACGAAACAGAGCTATTGGGAATTTTGCCACTGGTGGGATGGAACATGCCAGAACAACCTTAGGAAAAGGGCTGAACTTAGGAAAAGTAACAGAACTCCACACTGTGTCTCTGCAGAGACCCAAACTCATACCACACATGCAGCTGCTCCCAGCAGCTCCAGCTGGGGGAATCTTCCTGCGACCACTACATTACAGTGAGAAAGACCAGCTCCCAGTGCTAAGTGAAAGTCAGCCTGCTTCTCCCCTCAGAAGTGCTTCTAGTGCAAACTCCAGACTGACAGCTCTCTGGCCCGAGGCTCCTGGTATTGGCATTTGAAAAAGCTCCACTCGTGACTGTGCTGCATGTATTCCAAACTATCTGTGGGCTACAGAAACTGCAAGGGAATACTGCAGATCCATTTGTTTGAAAACGTCTTTATCCCCACCCCTCTGCCCCAGGCTCTGAGACAATTGTGGAAGTGGGACAGGAAGACTGTAAGAGCCAGGGATCAGAGAGGAGGGGACGGAAACAGCATCTTCTGGACAGGACAGGACGACAGCTGAACTCATGAGCTCACGGTAGCTCTGGTTGCCTACACAAAATCAAGCCAAGCAACATTCAAGCATGGGGCAGGGGAGTAGCTCATGAACCCCCACCCCTAGCTGAGGAGCTAGTGACAGTTGATGGCTCTTGGGACATGGTAGAGATCCTGTCAATAACAATAATAATAAAATAATAATAATAATAATGGTAATAATAATTTTAAAGGGATTGTTCTAGTCTGCCTTTATAAGGAAAGAAGTTGAAGTAATTTTCTGAGTCCTTTCCCTTCCCCCACCACTGAAGCCCAAGGTACCCACATGGTGCAATGACACCTTCAACAGCTGATGCCAACAGTTCGTGGCTACAAAGCACAGATAACATCAGAGTTCCAAGGAGATAAGAGGCAGACACCTCACAGCAGCACCGTGGGCCCAGGCTGCAAGCCGCTCTGGCCCCGGAGCCCACGGTGCAGAAGGGGCTGGAACAGATTAAAGCCACCAGTGCCGCATTATCCTGTCGGGCTCACTAACACCCATTAAGCCCTGAAAATCCTTTTTACGGTGTTTAGGATGCCTCAAGAGGCCTTGACTGTGTAAATATTATCCTGCCTTTAAATCCCACCACCAGGCCACCAGTAACAAGTGGGGTTCACGATGGCTGTGAGGAGGAACCAGGAGCCAGGCCAGCAGTCGGGAACCTAGGTCTTCAGAGTCTAATACCTGCTGGACCTGCTTAATAGGGCTCCCTGGGGCTCACGATATGGGCCAGAAACCACGCACACTTTGGGCAACCACTTAGCGCAACACCCACTGAGCATAGCCTTTGACTGTTGACTCGTGCAGCCCTGTGTGTGGATGCTCCACAGCTGATGGAGGAGATGTCACGGCAGGGGTGACCTCCCCCAGCTGGAGGCATTTCCCTCTTGGTTGTCCCTCTGGTGGTCCTCACAGCTGGCCTCTCTCTGCACCAACTCACATATGTCACATTGGGGAATGGCTGAATGGGGAGTCTCGGATTCTTGTAGGTGGAGAACCCCAACTGAGCAGCAGGCCCTGCTGCCGTGCTGCTGTTTCCATGGTGCTGGCACTGTGCGCTTCTTTTGAGTTCTTGAAATCTAATTAGTTACCTTTTAAAACTGATTTTCAGGTCTGGGTTGCAGTTCCAGTTGATGAAGGCCCAGTTCCAGGCCCACGGCAGGGTGGGAAGTCGCGCTCCCTGTGTGTTCCCTGCAGACCTCAGTGTGTCCCCCGTGTCGTGGACAGTGAGCAGTACACCCAGGTGACACAGTCCTACTTATCAGAGGTCACAGTCTGCTGGGGGAGCAGTGAGGATTCCACACCCTGGCTGCAGGGAGGTGGCAGCTTGGCATTCCACCAGAAGGGAGTGGGGCCCTGCATGCACTCTGCTTAGCAGGCAGTAATTGCTCAATTTGCACAGCTTCTTTTTACTGCCATTGGGTGAAGCGGAGACCCAGCTCGTATTTATAGCATGTGACTTTGAGAAAGTGTCTTTCCCTCTCTGGGCCTCAGAGCCCATGTCTATAAATGGAGCTGGCCACAATACCTGCTCCTCGAGCTTTCTTTTGGTACACAGCTTGTGAGCACCTCTCATGTGCTGGGTGCTGGGTGCTTAGTGATCGGCTTCTGAGTCTGCCAGGCAGATGGCAGGTTCGGAGAGTGACCGCTGTCCATGCTGTCCCGGGAGGGTACTGTTAAACAGCCCTGGCCTGACTAGGAAATGGGAAAATGCCACAGTGACCTCAACAGGGGTCACATGCTACTTTGCGAGTGTGGCCCGACGGCTCTGTCTTGTACAGCTCCTGTGCCCAGAGGACTGACGATTTTAACTGAAGTGAAAACAAGTTGAAGAGCTGAGTTTAGGTCACGTGACAATCATACAGCGTTTCTATCTGAGTGAGCGGATAATGCTTACGGCACAGTCAGGCCCGTGTCAGTGACTCTGCTCACGGGCACAGATTGGGGGCACAGCCCATCGTGGCGGGGGAGGCGTGGTGGCAGGAGCATGAGGCGACCGCAGCCAGGAAGCAGAGATGAATGCTGCTGAGCCCGCGGTCTGCCTTCCATTCAGCCCGGAACCCCAGCCTGGGCAATGGCGCCACCACATCCAGGGTAGATCTTCCCTGCTTAGGAAAACTCTCTGAAAATGTCCCCCCCCCCATACACACACACAGAGGTGTCTCCTACATGGTGCTAAGCCCAGTCAAGTTGATAGTGAACATAGCTACATCATATGTCTCCTTCATTCATGTGCTGCCTGTGGCTGCTCCAACCTGTGACAGCCAGGCTACCTCCTTGCAGCAAAGGCTCTGGGCCCTCCCCTCACTAGTGTTCACCTTACCTGACCATGGAGAGACCATTCCTGCAGACCATGGTCCAGAGGAAGCAGCCTGTGACTGGAAGCCTGAGAGACAGACAGGCTGGGGAACTGGGGCCTGTGGGAGGGTTGAGGGGAATGTATGGATCCTAGGGATATTAGCCTGCTGTCTTCGATAACCATGGAGCATTGTGGGATCCACAATGTAAGGTCTATCGATTGAGCAAATTTAGAGAAGCTGGGCCTGGTAGAGCAAGTTCAACATGCAGGAGACCCTGGGCCTCACCAACACTTCCAATGTGTCACCCATTCTCCTGGGTATAGTGGCGCACAGGGCCACCCCAGCGCTCAAGAGGCTGAGATACGAGGGTCACAAGTTCAGTCAAAGCCAGCCTGGGCTACATAGAGAGACCCTGTCTCAAAAATTAAAAAAAAAAGAAACCATATTAGATGCCCGAGGATATTGTTTAGACACAGCACTGGCTTGCTGCCTGTGTGAGCTCTGGGCTCCAGCGTTGGTGCTGAAAGTCCATCTCTACTCCAGAGATGGCTCCAGGTGTCGGAAGCTCCTGTTTGACCCACTGTTGCTTTCCTCAAGAGAGGCAAAGCACTTAACCTGGTCACACAGAAAAACATGATCTCTAGACCGCTCACTTGTGAGTCAATGTCCCCAGCCCATGCTCATAAGGTCAGACATTCCCTGCCTGTATCCTGATAGGCAATCAAATTGCAGACTGGTAAGAAGAAGAAAACAAGTCGACAAAAGTGGGCAGAATCCAGTGCAGGCCTTTTCACAGCCCCCCTCTGGCCTCCCAAGTCCTGCCACACCACTGGGAAGGAGAAAGACAAGCGAAGAAAAGCCAGGCTTTCCAGAATAAGCCAGCAGGAGGGGAGTTGGGGGTAGCTGGAGAGGCAGCTGCACTGGGCGCAGTTGGCAGGCCTAGCTCCTGGCAGCTGTGCAGAGTGAGCAGGAACCATCTCCCTTTTCCGTGTGAGCTGCAGCAGAACCATGAGGTGCGGGGTGGCAGGCGCGGTGGCAGGCCCGCCAGCTGCCTGGAAGCGACTCCTCAGGCACGTGAGTATATGTGCTTTTGGCTGTTTGGCAGGAGTGTGCATGAGCCCATCCCTGGGGCATTGGAGGCTCTTTTAGGAGAAGGTTCTAGCATTTCCTGTGTGGCCTAGTAACCCCTAGAGGCTCAGGTTTCATCTGCATGTGGAGATGACAGTTTGCAGTCACCTGTGCAGGGGACACGGGAGAGACTGCTTGGGTGTGCTTTGAGGAAGGCTCTGCCCCCAAAGCTAGGTCCATTGGTAAGTTGGTGGTGTTGACCACAGCCCCACAGTGCCTCAGGCTGGGAGACCCAGCTCAACCCGTCACATCCTACTCCAGTGGCAACGGCTGTGGGAGTGGAGCCTGTGTTCATAGGACGAAGTTCAGACTCTGACTGCCACCCACTAGGGCTGTCTCCACCCAAGTGAAAAGACAGCTTCCTCAGTGCTCACCCAGAGGACAGACACAGAAAACCCACTGATGCCGTCCATCCCACCGCACTCACTCCAGCTCTATATGGGTTTAAATGAGGAAGAATGGGGCCAGGACCAGAGGCTGCAGCTCAGCAATCCTGGTCAACGCAATCCTGCTTACCCTCCTCTCAGCTCAGGTCTGTGAGGAGACCCCACGGATAGCTATCATCAAGGGGGGGACTAATGTGTGCACTGATGGGCACAGTGGCTCCATCATGCTCACCCTGGGGTGGCTGTCCTGCAAGCTTGCCCCGCCAGGGGAACTCTGTCCTTTGTAATGGCCCTGCTGGAGGCTTAGTCCCCGTGTGGTGTCCGGCCCTGCTGGAGGCTTAGTTCCCGTGTGGTGTCCGGCCCTGCTGGAGGCTTAGCCCCCGTGTGGTGTCCGACTCAGGTGAGAAAGTAATGCTTCTGCATCTTAGGCCTTGAGTAGAAGGAGACAAGGATAAGCTGGCAGTATCCTGAGCCGAAGAAGGAGGGAGACACAGTGGAATCCAGCACCTCCTTGTGGGTGAAATGATGCCTCTAGTGCCAAGGATGCTCAGGGCCTGCTGAGGGCTGGCTGAAATGACAGCAGACACGTCACGGCCACGATTTATACAGCGGGTGCTTCAGACACAGCAGAACCACGCCCAGCAGGCAGTCGCTTCTCACGCTGAGCCTCACAGCCACCTGCCATCCAGGGGACTTATTGGGGTCACTGGGGACTTTTGGGGGTTACTGGGGAAGCTTGGCTCAGAGCATGTTTCTCAAGGTTCCACTGCCCCAGCCTTGTCCTCTTCTGAACTTACTGAATTCTCTCTATTCACCCACAAGTGGTCACCCTAACACAACTCTCTCTGGTTGTGGCACTGTCCCTAAGCATACAATGACTGGATGGCCATGTGGAGTCAATGAGTCAGATATCTCTTCAGAAGGAAGAGGAAACACCCAGTGTAGCTGAGGCAAATGGGACTGGACCTGCAGGGTGGTCATGGGCTCCTGTGTGGTGGTCACGGGCTCCTGTGTGGTGGTCACGGGCTCCTGTGTAGTGGTCACGAGCTCCTGTGTGGTGGTCATGGGCTCCTGTGTGGCTTCAAACCACAGAACTCTGTCAGTCATGCGACTCTGTGAGGTAGACGAGCAGACTGAGCAGTGTTTGGGGGCCTGGTATAGAGGTGTGAGGCCTGGTCTGATGGGGACGGATCTGTCTACGGACAGAGCATCTCCCCACTGCCTAGCGCTCATTTTCCTCCTAGTCTCTGCCTTTGCTACAGCAAAACAAAAAGCTTGCTAGGTTGATGGCACCTTGGTTTGACCAGATGCTCTTCATCTACTGACCTAAAGGTAAAGTGCCCCAGGAGGCCGTCTACTCTGCAGGAGCCAGGCTTCTGGGATCACCCTTGGGCGATAATCTCTTACAGTGGCTTCTGGCAACTGAAACGGGGTGGGCTGACCTGCAGATTGCCACTGTCCTCACTTGATGGCTGTCTGTCAGCTGGAGACATGTCCATTCACACACAAGTCTCATGCTGACCCTGGACCCCACGAGCCACTCCGATGTGTGTCACATGATGAAGCAAATTCTCTTCTGGCTTGACCTCTGCCAAATCTTGGGGATTTCTCTGCAAAACCCTCCACGGCTTTCCTAGTAGGCTTCACCTTCGCTTAGCGAGCTCACAGCTGTTATGCAGTGCCAGGTCAAGCACTGATGGAAGGGGCAATCTGACTGAAAGGTGAGAGACCTATGGTGGGAGGGGAAACCACTTGAGCTTCTGGTGGGGGTCTCAGAGGCAATCTAGAATACTCTGCCCATTGTATACATCAGAAAGTGGAAGCCACCAAGTATGGAGAACAACAACGAACAGTGAAAAATGGGCTGATTCTGAAGATTTAGGCTGTAACAGAAACCAAGGAGCACCCCAAAGCAGGAAGAGACTGAAAACAAAGGTTTAGCAATGTGATAGTGGTGGTGGTGGTGATGGTGACGGTCATGATGATGGTGGTGCTGCTGCTGATTATGATGGTAGCAGTGTGATGGAGATGATGGTGGTCATGGTGGTGATGTTGGTGGTGATGATGGTGATTATGATGGTAGCAGTGGTATGGTGATGACAGTGGTGATGATGGTCATAGTGATGGTTGTACTGATGATGGTGATGGTGGTGATGATGGTGATGATGGTCATAGTGATGGTTGTACTGATGGTAGTGATGGTGGTGATGGTTACATTACTGCTTTCAGCAGCAGCAGCCTGCCAGAACTAGCTTTAAAACTGACCACTGTCCTGCTGCTTGCTGTGGTGTTTACCTGACTTTTGAGCGCAGTGCCTGGAACTGCTCCTAGTGACATTATTCACTGTAACTTCCGGAAATGCCCTGCCATCGGTTGGTTGATGAGTGAATGAATGAGAGATTCCGTCTCAAAGCCTCCCTGAGGTTTGAATGCGCTTTCAAGCCTCCAGCACAATCGGAACTCTTAATCCACTGCCCTTTGGTTTAGAGTCATCACAAAGTGCTCGGCCTCGCTTAATTGCCAAATGTTTGCATGGGAAATGAGTTCCCGGAAAGCAGGGCACTAACTGGTCATGTTTTACAGAAGAATAATTAGGCCAAGGAGATGGGAGATTGCTTGTGAGGGCCAAGGCTTCTCCTCTGGAGGGGATGAGAAACTTCAGCACCTAACCCAGGAGTTTCAGAACCCCACATTCTCTCAGGATGACTCACAGGAGAGCACTGGCTTGGAGTGAGGGGAAAGGGGAAGCAGCGTGGGAGGGCTGTGGGGCCCAGAGAGGGTGTAAGGAGATAGGAAGATCTGCCCCTTCCTCTCCCCTCCCCTGGGAGTCTCAGACCCTTTGAAAAGCCAGACCTTCTGTAGGGCTTCAGCGGCTGTCACTGTTTGCAGGAAGTCAGCAGGTTGGAAAGATACAAGCTGGCGCATGTACATACATGTGTGTGCATGCATACAGCTAGGTGCACATGCCTGTGCCATCGTTGGAGCTCCTCCCAAGCTCCTCAGTCACCTGCCCCCCTTATAGCCCCAGACTGGCCATCAGGAGGATGGGCTCAGTTTCCTTGTCTCAGTGCTTCTATGTCTATTTTCACATTTCTAGAAGAAGAATAGGAAAGCAATACTTGCTTCCCTGACTTCCCTTGTAAACAAAGTTGGCATGGGGGCGGGGAATCAGCTCTTGTGAGTAGAACCGAGATGGGCTAGACCAGAGTACGAAGGTTATACTAGCCCCAGAAACACCACCCGTGGCTTCCCTCCATGTAGGGTGTCATCACCACAGAGCCTAGTGTTACTCCCATTTTTCAGGAGAAAAAGCTGAGGCTCGAGTGACACACAGTCCTTCACCTCCTCTCTGGAATGGGGTCAGGAAAGGAAGGCAGGTGTCTCTGAGCTGTTAGGGACGGTCTCCATGCCTACTATGTCTGTCTAGAAAGGCCCTGAGCAAGAGAATCACGACACCTGCCACTGTTACAGGGGATTCATATCAGAGAAATACAGCTTATCAGATCAGTTTCATATCATACCAGTATCCCAGCATCCTGTGAGTGTGTCGCCTGAATTCTCCTTCTAGCCTGGTCTCATCTCCCCAGCCCACCCTCGAGCCACAAATTAGTGGCTAGATCTAGAAACATCTCTAACATGTGTCTATTCCTTAACCTCAGAAGGGTCATGGTCCACCTGTATTTAGAATGATCCTGTGGTCATGCCCACTAAACTAACTCAGTTCACATAGGTAGCAAGAGATGGAGAAAGTGCTGAAGGGGTTGGTGGAGGGTTGGTATGTGGCTGGTATTTTAAATCTAGATTACTTGTTTGAGAACTCGCGTGTGATTCTCTGGTAGGCTGCACTCTTTCCCTGATGACTTACCTCACTGAAGGTGTCACCATGTTCTTTGCTCCCATTTGGGGTGGAACAGGCATTGTGGAAGGTAGAACAGGCTCTCAGAGCTAAGCCTGGCTGGGGCTTTCCGCAGGTAACAGGAAGCTGGCCTTTCAGAGTGTGTCCCAGTCAGATGAGTGAGGCCTGGAGCAACAGGGAGATGGTGCATATTCCTGAGAGGGGCAGAAGTTGGGGCTGAAGCAGCCATTGCAGCAGTGGCCTGGTGTAGCAGATGATATTTCTACAGTCTAGAGAGTGACCTCCCACAGCCACACACTTAGTTTTGAACAAGTCAGTTTATTAAGTATGCAGCAAGCCAGAAAAAAAAAAAAGATAAAGAGTGGTAGATAGACAGACAGACATTTAAGGAAAGGAGCTTCCTGAAGGCAGCGCAACTGGAGATAGGCTCAGCAGAGGGAGCTGACAGGGACCCTGAATCTCAGACCCCTAGTGTGTGGACATGACAGGCCACAGCCACCATGCCCACACTCTCCTAGGGACGTAGGGAACTGCCTCCTTCTCCGAGCTTCAGTGGCATCCTGGCTTCCCACACATAATGTGGGACTCAGGTCTGTAAACCGTACTGCCTATCAAGAGTTTGTGATGTGCGTGGATCTCTCCTCTAAAACCTCAAGTCCACTCATTACCAAATGCAGCATCCTGATTGGGGGGTGAGAGTTTGCCTGGATCCCTGGCTTTTCCTGCCTAGCTGCTGGTGCCACCATACATGGTGACAGGTACGACTGTCATGAGATTTTGTCACCCTGGGAACAGCCAGAGCTGGGTGGGGATGCAGTCCCCAGAGTCATGCTATCTACACTGCCCCCACCCCCAAGGTCACTTTCTCATGATGTCTTTTCTAATGGCTTTGTCCGATTCCTGCCCTGACCCCTCTGCTCTAATGGAGCTTGAAGTAGTGCCACTTCCCATGTGTGTCTCAAGTTCATTTCTGGGATACCCCAGCCAGCCTAGGGGTATGGATGTACGATTGCTCATTGTGGTTTACATGAAATGCTCCCCATAGTCTCAGGCATTTGAATGCTTGGTCCCCAGTTATTAGTGCTGTTTGGGGAAAGTTGTGGTGCCATGTCCTGGCTGAAGGAAGTGTGTCACTGGGGACATCTTTGAGAATAAAGCCCTCAGCGTCTTCCAGTGTGCTCTCTCTAATTCCTGCTGAAGGTTTACATTATGAGCTCTCAGATTCCTCTCCCTGCTCCTATTCCTGACACTCACTGTCATGCTGTTCCCATCACTATGAACTCCAACCCACAGCAGTCACCAGCCAGGATACACCCTTCCTCCCGTAAGCTGCCATGGTTGTTACAGGACAGCAGCAGAAAAGGCACTAAAGATACCACAGCTCCATCTTTCGGCTCCTAGCCTCACCCTCCTAAAGCACAGGGTGGACAGAACTCAGCTGGAATCCACCCACACCGTGTTCTCTTTTCTGTGGCTATCTTGACTTCTGTCAAGAGCTGGGCTTGAAACATCTTGGCTTTGGGGTCATAGACTCTTCAAGCTCTTAAAATGATAGACTCTGGAGCTGGGCGGTGGTGGCGCACGCCTTTAATCCCAGCACTTGGGAGGCAGAGGCAGGCAGATCTCTGGGAGTTCGAGACCAGCCTGGTCTACAAGAGCTAGTTCCAGGACAGGCTCCAAAACCACAGAGAAACGCTGTCTCGAAAAACCAAAAAAAAAAAAAAAAAAAAAAGATAGACTCTGCCACAGACTGAAGAGGTCCCTCAGGGAAGTTACTATGTCTAGAATGCATGTGGTTTTCTTACAATAAAGGGTTATTGGCAAACCACAGTCAGACCACAGATAGCAGTTTTCTGAGCTCTAGCTTCGTGTATAAACAAGCTGACTGAGCTGAGAGCAGGGCTCAGTGGAAGGATGCTTACCTGATGTCAGCGTCACCGAGTTCTAACTCCAGCACAGAAAGAAAGGCAAAGGGAAATGTCTGTTGACGCCCCCCAAGCATACTGAGCCCAGTCCAGGCTCTTTCTAACATAGTTTCTGAGTCTCCTCAATCATGAGGCCCCCCAAGGACATCTATTATGGGGGCTGGGGAAATGACACAGATGGGAAAGTGTCTGCCATGCAAGTACCAGGATCTGAGTTCCATCTGCCTCCAGAGCCCACACAAGAAGCCAGTCACAGTGTGCATTTATGACCATAGCACGGGGCAGGTGGGGACCAGTGGATCCCTGGGACTTGCTGGACAGTCAGTCTAGTCAACAACAAGCCAGGTTCAGAGAGAGATCGTCCAAAAATAATGATGAATGGTGACTGAGAAATAACACCCAAGGTTGTTGTCATCTGGTCCCCACACTCTTGAGCATGTAACTACACATGCACATGCGCGAGCATGTGCACACGTGTGTGTGCGCGCGCACACACACACACAGACACACAGACACACACACAGTCAGACACTTTGGTCAGCCAAGGGCAACTTTGTTTTCATACAAGAGGGAGCTGCATGAAGGTGGAGAATGAACTTTGGCTTGAGAAGGAAGCGTCCTCCTTGGGCTCACCTGCTACACTTGTTCCCAGATAGTGGTACTAGTTTGAAAAGGTCTTGAAGATCTGGTTGGTGGGGCTTGCATGAGAGAAGCATAATGTGGGATTTCCCTCTATATGCTGTGGTTACCATTAATGAATAAAGAAAACTTCCTTGGCCTGTGATAGGGTAGAGCAGAGCTAGGCTGGATAAACTAAATTGAATGCTGGGAGAAAGAAGGCAGAGTCAGTGAGAAGGCATGGAGCCCTGCCAGAGACAGATGCTGAACATTGCTGGTAAGTCACAGCCACGTGGTGATACACAGATTAACAAAAATTGGTTAAATTAAGATGTAAGAGCTAGCCAATAAAAAGGTAGAGCAAATAGACCAAGCAGTGATTTAATTAATATGATTTCTGTGTGTGTGTGTGTGTGTGTGTGTGTGTGTGTGTGTGTGTGTGTGTTTCAGGGCTGAGCAGCCGGGAACAAACAAGCAGCCTTCTACAATAGAAGCAGGTCACAGGAGCTGTGACTTTAAAGACTATGTCTGCCTGGCCTCCGGTGTCTTCCTCACTCTCTGCCTCCTGCTTGCAGTCCCCATCATGCTTTGTGTCAGAGTCAACATGAAGCTGAGCTCTGACTGAAGCCTTGGAACCCTGAGTTAGTCCTTCTCCCTTAGGAGTGTTGGTCATTTTAGCCCTAGTTTTACAAAGCCGACACAAGCTGTCTCCCTGCTACCTGCATCCTCAAAGGACTGCTCCTTCTCCCCAGGGTCCAGCTAGTCTGCTGCCTGCCTAGCTGCAGAAGCCTCAGTTAACCCAAGTCTGATCAGTCAGAACCTTGCTTTCCCAGAAGAACCTATCCTTTTTTTTTCCCCAGTGGGTGCTAAACAATGCTGGGCTCTGTGCTGAACTCTGGTGGCCTCTCTGATGAGTCAGTTGGAAACTGATGTCTTAGCTTCCAGAGGGCTCCAACCCTGGGGAAGAAAGGAGCCAGGGTGCCCTTCAGCTCTAAATGGGGGTAGCAACTTTCTGACTTTAAGAGCCCTGACTCCTGGGGCAGGGGTGTGGGGGGATGCCCCGGAGATTGATGTTCTTCCTTGAGATGGTACCTTTAAGGCTGCAAGAATATGTCAGAGGGAAAAAAAAAAAAAGAATATGTCAGAGGGGAGGAAGAGGTTCATGGTAGCAGATAGACTAGAGTCATCACTGGCAACAATGGGTGTAGGTTGAGCTGCATGTGGGAGTGGTCTCCCCTACACTACCAAGCCACAAGCAGTGCCCCTGAGGTCCCTTTTCTGAGCTTGGCTGCTGCTGGGTGGAAAGGTCCTTATCCCCTGGTGGGGAACATCACTTTGAGATGGCAGGGGAAAGACAGGGTAGGTGTTTAGGAGCAGGAAGGAGCTGCAGAGAATGCCAGCTTGGCCTGTGGGAGAGGGTAGAACAATGACCTAAAGGAGAGGCAGGCAGTAGACTTACATAGGGGAGGAAGATTTCCTGCTCCCTTCCAAATTTCCAAACGCTCCCGTGTCAAAGTCTTAAACTGACTTAAGAAGGGAAGGGAGTCAGGTTCCACACTGGAAAAGAGGGGTAAATGCTGAGGACCCAGGACCTGACTGCTAAGCACAGAGACTGATGTGTGACCTCTCATGGCATCTCTAATAAACATGGTGCCTGGAAGCCACAGCTGCAGAGCTGGAGGGATTCAAGTTCCAGCTCTGCCTGGGACTGACCCTGTTATAGTGGCATGTCAATTGTATTTTAATAAATAAAGACTTCCCAAAGATCTGAGAGTAAAACAGTCCCACTGGTCAGCCTTATAGACCATGTTATGGTAACACACACCTTTAATCTCAGTAGCCATATTGACACACTCTTTTAATCCCAGTAGCCACACTACTTGCCATAGAAACTGGGTGGTGCATGTCTTTACTGATGGTGGTGCACACCTTTAATCCCAGCCCTAGAGGGGATTATAAAATGGGAGGAGACAGCTCTCAGAGATGCACTCTCCTTCTGAGATTCCTGGAGGTAGGATCACCATTTCCAGACTAAGGTCAAGGTGAGAGCCAGTGGCTGGCTCTTTTGCTTTTCAGATCTTCAGGTTGAACCCCCATTTCTTACCCTGAGCTTTTATTAATTGTGCTTCATTTGGCACCCAACTTTTTGGGGTACAAATTTATGAAAATGCTGTTTGCCTGAGGATTTTTAGCCACCAGTCCAAGTCAGAGTTGGAAATGGAATTTCATCTCCTAGCCATCTGGGTTCAGGAGAAAAACTAGAGCTCCCAGCTCCCATCTGCCCCAGTTTAGCTACCATGTAAAGATGGAAAATACACAGAGAATCTTGATACTGTATGTTATTGTATTGTCTTTGAATTGTTTGACTGCAGAGGAAGGAGCAACAGCTGCTAAAAGGCATTTGATTATTAATGCTGCTGAATTAATCCAACTTACATATTTTGAGAATGCTTGATTTTAAAATTTAAGTCAAAATATATGTTACCTTGGAGAAGAGATTTTGCTTTTTATTTCCAAAGAAAGTGAGAGTCTGTGGATTCATTCTTGGTTAAGAAAAATAGGTTTGATCAAGGAAGACCCCCTGAAACATCTTCAGTGGGAATAGATGACCCAGATGATCCAACATTTCAGAGTACATTTGTGCAATTTCCTCTGAGTTCTACATCCAGAACAGCTTCAAGACTGCTAGCTGAAATAATCCAGTGTAACATGAGGGCCACTGATGTTGGAGTTTCTGTTTTGCCCATTTCCCACAGCCAGCAAGTCCCAAAGAAAATCACACAGAATTCTACATTAACCATAAAATTATTGGCCCATTAGTTCAGGCTTTGTATTAGCTCTTTTAACTTATATTAGCCCATTATCCTTTTCTATGTTAGCCACATGGCTCAGTACCTTTTTCAGTGGGGCAGGTCACATCCTGCATCTTCTGTGGTCTGGGAAGGACTGCGGGAAGAGCTTCCTTCTTCCCAGAATATTCCTGTTCTTATTGCCCTGCCTCTACTTCCAGTCTGGTTTTCCCGCCTATACTTCCTGCCTGGCTACTGGCCAATCAGTGTTTATTTAAAACATGATTGACAGAATACAGACAATTCTCTTGCACCACTCCAGCCTCAAGGAATACTCTAGTAAGGATTTGACCATAGTCCTAAATTTTCTTTAGGTCCCCATAAGATTTATCAGTACTCCCAATCAGCAGGAAGTAGCCCAGAAAGCTACCCCCATATTCTCCAAAAAATGGATTATGGATGTTTGTTTCTGCTTAATGTTCCAAGTTGTTATAAATAATGGTCAGGGGGAAAAAAGCTAAGCAAAGGAAATTAGATTCAAGGTTCTTATTTTGAAAAGGAAAAAAAAGGCCAGGTAGTGATGGCACATACCTTTAGTTACAAGACTAGGGAGGCAGAAGCAGGTGAATCTCTGTGAGTTCAAGGTCAGTCTGTTCTACAGAGCAAGTTTCAGGATGGGCTCCATAGCTACTGAGAAACCCTGTCTCAAAAAAAAAGTAAATAAATAAATAAATAAAGAGAAAGAGAGAAAGAAAAGGCAAAGGGGGATATAGATATAAGATAGAAAGGTAGATTATTGAATCTACTTTTAAAAGCAATTACTAGCTTTAAAGATTTTATATTGGTTTTACTTTTGTATATTGTATGCAAATTTTATATATTGATACAAATTTGAGCTTAATTTTGTTAAAACATATTGTACATACATTTCTAATCTTGCTCAAGGTATTGTACCTATACAGCTCATTTAATAATTAATGCAAATTTCTAGTCTTTGAAAATTATTATTATCAACTGTTTAGAATAATAAAGAAATATAGGTTAATAGTTAGTCACCCAGTATAACCAAACTTATAGTCACATTAGGTATGCTTTCAAAGTCAAACAAAAATATAATTTAGATAGATAGGTCATCTTCAAACACTTTAGAGATCTGCAGACTATGGCATTTAAGATGTTTTGAAAGCTTAGGTTCTTTTTATGACAATGAGGCAGCACCAATCTACTTTAGAGGAGATAATGGGCATCGAAGAAATTCCACATGGAATTTACTTTCTTTGTGACAAAAGTAAGCCACTGGGCAAGAAAATGCCCCTCCCTTGACTGCTGGCATTATGCTGTTCTATTTAGAGAAGCAGGAACAAAATATCTTGTTTCACAGAAATCTGTTGAATATTCAAGGCCCATAGGCTGAAGATGGATGCCCCAACATTGCAGAGGAACTTTGGATGACTGTCCAGGCAGCCAGCTGTTTATGTCATTGCTCACATTTTTTGAAAGTTGCCTGCTTGCACTTCCTGCTTATTCAGCTAATGTTATTTTCTTCTTGGGTCTCTGAGGGAGTTGAAGATTAGATAGCTATGGTTACAGACACAGAAAGCAAGTTATGATAGAAAGTAAATTAGGATAAGACTTTGGACTCACCAAGATAGGATAGATATGGAGTATTTTCTCTGAATTTGTCAAATGCAAATGGACTAGACATTGTTGATGTATTTATTGCCTGTATATAGTTGTATATAGTTAATGTACTTAATATATATAGTTTTGTTTTTTTTTTTTTTTGGTTTTTTTTGGTTTTTCGAGACAGGGTTTCTCTGTGGCTTTGGAGCCTGTCCTGGAACTACTCTGTAGACCAGGCTGGTCTCGAACTCACAGTGATCTGCCTGCCTCTACCTCCCGAGTGCTGGGATTAAAGGCGTGCGCCACCATCGCTCGGCTATATATAGTTTTCTTATATTAGTTGTAGCCTTCTTTTTTTATTTTAGAAAAAAAAGGAGAAATGTAGTGGCATTTCAATTGTGTTTTAATAAATAAAGACTGCCCAAAGATCTGAGGGTAAAACAGTCCCACTGGTCAGCCTTGTAGACCAGGTTATGATAACACACACCTTTAATCTCAGTAGCCACACTACTTGCTATAGAAACTGGAAGGTGCATGCCTTTAAAGACGGTGCTGCACATCTTTAATCCCAGCCCTAGAGAGGGTTATAAAATGGGAGGAAACAGCTCTCAGAGATGCAGTCTCCTTCTGAGATTCCTGGGGGCAGGATCACCATTTCCAGACTGAGGTCAAGGTGAGAAGCAATGACTGGCTCTTTTGCTTTTCTGATCTTCAGGCTGAACCCCAATTTTTGACCCTGAGCTTTTATTAGTCATGCCCCACCCTGTGGCCTCAGTCCTTGTCCTCACGGTTGTCAATCACTGTCCAGTTCCTGCACCTTCACAACTCCCTCACCAGGCCCCTTAGGGTTCTGAGCAGACGGCAGTCACCCAGAACCCAGTGCTCCAATTTGGAACACACATGATCAAAGACACATGGGACACACCCTGTGGAATGTGTCCTTCCATTCTTTTTCAGTCTCAGTGTTCATATCTGTGCAGTAGGACGAGCATGCCGTTCATCCAACAGCTGATTGTGTGTGCCTGGCTGGGTCTCCCTCACTCCAGGTGCTTTGTGCACGGACATTGACTGTGGTTAGTTCTTTCTTCTTTGTCTTTGAAGCCCTGCAGTTCAGTTCCTTTCCTCATGTGATGGGTAGGTCTCGGGCCCCCACAGGGGTCCAGGGAGCAGAGGGAGACAGCTCAGCCTGCCTACCTGCCACATATTCAGTAGGAAGGGCCTGGCCCTGTCGCCCCAGGAAAAGCAGGGAAGAGGAAACAGGTGGAAGGAGGGGCGGAACTGAACAAGGAAAGTGACTGACTGCTGAGGTCTGTGGACATCTCTGGAGCTCGGGTCACCTCCCTTCCCCATCCCAGGAGGCCATCAGGCCTCTATGCATTACAAAGTGCTTCGAAGCTGCATTTCCTGACAGCACTAACTCCTCATCAGGGCTACAAAGCCATGAAAAACAGATCCACGCCTGCCACCATGGCTTCTGTTTTCTCTTGTCTCCTTCAAGGCTAAAGAAAATATGTCACCATCCCTAACATTCCCTCATGAGTCAAGAAGACCGTAATTGTGTCATGAGCATCTAGATGACAAAGGACCTCAAGTTCCCTGGCAGGGCAAGCCTGCAGGAGACACCCCAGAAAGAGAGTAATGGCAGCAGCTGCACCAGGAGCCGGTCACTTGTGGGAACCATGTGACACACATTCAGGAGGCTGCCCCCCCACACACACTCTGATCTGAGAGCAGGATGGGCAGCCCTGAGTTAACCTGGACTCTGAACTGTGGCCTCAGGTTGTGACACTTTCTTCCTAGGTTTAAATCTGAAGCTGGGGCGTGCCCTGCACTGTCACTGACTGTGACAACAGGTTTCTTATGTGAGTGCTAAGACAACTGGGGTAGGGACAGGCCTATGGTGCGTGGCGGGGGGGGCAACCAGAGCCATGGCAGGATGGGAACACAGCTCCACAAGGAACAGACCTATGTTGTTATTTGATTGGGCATCATCATCTCTCTGTGTAGTCAGAGGGTTCCAAACCCTTGGGCAGCCGCTGCCTTAGCCTGCTGATTGTTGGGACCGGCAGACGAACACTACCATGCCTTGGTGAGTGGGAGCTTTTTAACCTAAGGCTTGAAACCTGTCTGTCTTGAATATTTTCACCCAGTGTTAACTGTCATCTGCTCATCTAGGCATCTAGAGCATGAAAGAGCCTCTAGAACCTTCTGTAGCCTGTCGGAGCTTTCTCTCTGCCAGCAGGATAACTGTCTGGGAAGCCCTGAACCTCTGAGCCCAGTGACTCCCTGCCTTCAGTCAAAAGCTTCTTTGTGGACTGTGGATGAAATGACACTCCCCACAGGGACCAGCCCAACCATTTGTTTTGGCTGCTTTCAAAGCCACACTTTCGGTGGCCAGGGTCTAATTCTCCACCCTGGAGTGACTCAGAGGCCCAGAGAGGAAACCAGCAGTTTTGAAGGAGAGAACACTGCAGAGGCCTGTCTGCCTCCAGGTGTGTCCTGAGGGGACCAGTGTTCCCCCCCCCCCCCCCCCGCATTTACCAAAGGCATGAAACCCCCACATGACCCGTATCTGTGCCCGTGACCTTGACCTCATGGTAATCCTTTTTGCACAAAACCATTGAAGGTGGTGTTTGTGGAGCCCCTGCTGTGTTCAGGGCCTGACCAACCCCTGCTGCAAACAGAAGGGATAAGGTGGCTGTGGCCCTATCCTGAGGTTCCTTGTGCACCCTTCCTGGTGTCGCCCAGGCTGGGTGCTAATGACCTGGAGAAGCCGGAAACAGGATTTCTCATGAAGGGCAGTTTCACTCGTGTTTATGTGGTGACTGGACAGACAATTTTGCAGCTAAGAGAGCTGCTCTTGAAGGGAATCTGGGTTCGATTCCCAGCTCCCACATGGTGGCTCACAACTATCCACAACTTCAGTTCCTGAGGAGCAGACACATTTTACTGCCCCCCTCAGCACCAGCCATATATCCAGGCATAACCCCCATACACATTTAAATAAGTAAATAATTTTTAAATGTCTGTGTGCGTGGACCGGGGAAAAGACAACAGAAGAATGTTGAATCCCCACACCTAATGATGCGAGACTTGGTTCTCAGTCATATGTAGGTACCATTGCTTGCTATGGGAATGGATACATTTTAATTACAAAAGTAATTTATGTAAATTGAAAACCTGGGAAGTTACTAGCTCTCTTCCCCGTGCCAGCACATGGCCCTCCAGTCCCCACAAGTGGGTCCTTTGTGCCCCCGTCTGGACTTGGAGTCTGCTAATAACACTCACCTCTGGCTTGACTGAAGGAGT
Organism: Chionomys nivalis; assembly: GCF_950005125.1. Classification (NCBI taxonomy): domain Eukaryota; kingdom Metazoa; phylum Chordata; class Mammalia; order Rodentia; family Cricetidae; genus Chionomys; species Chionomys nivalis. The sequence continues at coordinate 125,835,564 of NC_080088.1, read as the reverse complement.
TCATATTTACCACTAGTTGTGCTTGGGACCCAGCTTCTGCAGATTTACCCAGCTCTACACGGAAACTGCTCAGAAAGTCACATCTGAAACCAGAGGCAGTGAAGTCCATGAAGTGCCTGCCAGGCGAGCAGGAGGGCCTAGTCCTTACGCCCAGAGCCCACATAAATCATCAGGCATTGCAGCCATGCCTGCTTGCACGTGCAGACAGCAGGACCCTGCATCTGGATGGCCAGACAACTAGCCAGAACCATGAACTATGGTCAAGGACTGAGGAAAACAGCCAAATAATACCGGCCTCTGGCTACAAAGACAAGAGCACAAACACCCAAATGCACGTGCACACAGGTACACAAGCACATACATAAATAAGTGTGTACACACATGTCCCCATGCCCACACATGCATATACTCTCATGTATACACACACACACACACACACACGCACACACACACACACACACACACACACACACACACACACACTGCATTTCTATTGAACAGGTACAGGCTTACTTTTGGTCCTGTTTCCTAAACACCACAGCCAGCCTGACGATAGATAACCTCATGGCATTCCTTGGCATCAGGCAGGGAAGCCCCATAGGCAACTTAAGATGTGCCTGTGTTCTATGCTGATATGAAGCACTCTTGGATATAAGGGGCTAATGTGCAGGATAGAGATGGGGGTCTTGGGGTCCTGGAGCCCATCCCCCAAGGGTATCAGGGAGGCGTGACTTTTCTTTAAGAATAGCTTCCACTTGTCATGAGGGTGTAGACCGGCCTCTATCATTAATCATTATTATTGTTGCTAATACGAGACTTTTGAGACAAGGTCTCATGTAGCTCATGCTGGCCCCAAGGTTCTGCACAGCTGAGGTTGACCCTGAACTTCTGTCTCTCCTGACGCTGTGTCACCTAAGTGTTGGGTTTCAAATTTGGCACCAGGTCTGACTTCTGCCCCTCTTCAGCCTTGCTACTAAAAGGTGTTCTGAGGCAAGGTTGCAGTGCTGTGGTTACATCCCTCCCCTACAGTGGGCATCCTGAAAGGGACGTCTTTGCAGCTGCATAAACATTCCAGAGTAGGAATTTTTGTAGTAGCCGGCCGGCTGGCTGGCCCACAGGTGCTGGACTTTAATCCATCATTAAATTAGCCTTTCTTTTTTTTTTTTTTTTTTGACAAGGTCTCACTGTGCAGCCTTGGCCGGCTTGTAACTAAGTTAGCCTTTAAACAACAGTGCTGGTGTCAGGATGAATGGAGGATCAGGGATCACCATCCACAATGGTGATCATTGGACTCTTCATAGATGGAAAAACTGGGGGTAAGGGAGACTTCCCTTGTCCCAGGAGTGGGTGCCATGGTGGTTCAGAAGCAAGAACTGGTTCACTTTCACGGGAACTCTCTTCTGTCCCTCCCTTGGAGCCCCCTGGGGTCACTTCCCAGTCCGACATCACTCACACTTCTAGTGTGTGGCCCTCTGGGTGGAATTACAGTCCCTTAATTGAACTGAAAACAAGAGGAGATTGAGTTTTATGGGACACAGGAGGCCAGGGAGGGAGGAAATGAAGAGCAGAATGAGCTGCAGGCCCTGGGGACCTGGGCTACAGGTGGGAGGGTGGCACGGAAGGAGTGTGACAGTGAAAACCCGCTTTCCCTCTCTAGCCCTGTGTCACGGTGGGGGATGTGTCTGAGGTGGGTCACTGACGCTAGGGGCTTTGGCCCCATCACCCCAGCAGAGTACAGGGTATCAAGCACTGAAGAATGTGTGCACGCGTGTCTAGCCACCCCAGACCTCTCCACTAGTTCTCTGCAAACAAAGGACACTGGGCCGGGGCTAGGGAGACCCTCCAGGTTCCAGATAGGCACACACACAGAACTCAAACCAACTCCCCACACAAGTTCAGCACTTTCAGGCCAAGCTGCTAGATGGCTGGCACTGAGGTCGCTGGCTTTTCTGTGTCTCTATTCAGCACCTTGCAGCTCCTGAGTGCTCGCAGCACTTGGCTCATAGACGAACAGATGCCTGTTCACATGGCAGATGTGTATTCCAGAGCAGGGAGATGGGAGTAAAATGCCACGGTGCGGCGTTCTCTGCTAAGACTGTGATGGGCAGAGTGGAGTGGAGCTCTTCATGGAGGCACACAGTGAGAAAGGCCAAGAGGGGAGACACCATAGCAGAAGGGAAAGGCAAGGACATTCTCACCAGGCAGGGTGTGTATGGCAGTGTCAGGGAGTGTAAGTTAGTCCCACCAAGCTGGACCCAGTCTCCACTGTGGCTTCTGTGGCTCATGAAGGTCTTCTGGTACCTCTAGAAACATGGCAAACTCTTACAGGAGCCTCAGATCTCAGATAAACATGCGTCTTTTGCTCAGGCCCAGGAGGGCTTTAGGGTTGTTTTAACCACACGTGTGGTTTCATCTTAGACACAGTTGGGTAAAGAGTTTGCATCAATGTTCAATTATTGACTCAGCTCCAGCTGAGTTACTTTATCCTACCCAGTCTTCTGTTTCTGATGCCCTGTCTGCTGACTGTAGATGTGCAGAGCCCTGTCCATGAATATTCAATAGCTCTTTATTCATAAGACTCTCGAGAGCTGGTGTTGGACAGCTGGCATTCTTCAACCAGTGACTGGACAGACTATGGTATAGTCACAAGCTGGAATACTAGTCACCAAGAAAAAAGACAATGCTGAAGAAATAAAGGTCAGTTATGGTGGCACACACCGGTTCTCAGCGTTCTGGAGGCTGAGGCAGGAAGATCAGGAGTGTAGAACCAACCTGGGCAACATAGCAAGACTTTGTATAAAAAAGTCAGCAATAGGAGGCCGGTCTTGAAGCTCACATTCCTTTCAACCTCATGTCTGCGGCACTCCCACAGTGAGCATCACAGGGGTAACCCAAGAGGCTTTCAGTGTGAGAATGGGAGCTCTCTTCCCAAGCAGCCACATTTGCCCATCTGAACACCTGCTAAACTCTTACAGAACAGTTGAAAGAAAACAATGATCAACCATTTCTAAGGGTGCCCGCGTGGTACCAAAGGCAATTCCCTAATGCTAACAATGTGCTATGTCTATGGCATTTAATACTGCTGTGGGGCACTGTGGCAAAAGGGGCACTGTGGCAAAGTGGGCACTGTGGCAAAGGGGGCACTGGGGCAAAGTGGGCACACTGGGGCAAAGGGGGCACTCTGGGGCAAAGGGGGCACTCTGTGGCAAAGTGGGCACTGGGGCAAAGGGGGCACTCTGGGGCAAAGGGGGCACTCTGTGGCAAAGTGGGCACTGTGGCAAAGGGGGCACTGGGGCAAAGTGGGCACACTGGGGCAAAGGGGGCACTCTGGGGCAAAGTGGGCACTCTGGGGCAAAGGGGGCACTCTGGGGCAAAGGGGACACTGGGGCAAAGGGGGCACTGGGACAAAGTGGGCACACTGGGGCAAAGTGGGCACTCTGGGGCAAAGGGGGCACTGTGGCAAAGGAGGCACTGGGGCAAAGGAGGCACTGGGGCAAAGGGGGCACTGGGGCAAAGGAGCAACTACGGTAAGGGGCACTGGGGTAAAGGGGCACACAGGGTAAGAGGGAAACACTGGAGAAAGAGGAAACTAGAGTAAGGGGAACATGGGGGAAAGGGGCCACTGGGGCCCAGATCTGAAACTTATAGTGAGAGGCACACTATTTTAGAAAAAGAGTCAAATCAGAATGCAAATCCCCCCACCCCTTCTATTGATGACAAGAGATGATTCAAGAAAGAAACCAGCACCCAGAAAACAGGCAAGTGTCCACCCCCTACGATTCAGGTCACGTTGGGAGAGGGGTCAGGCTGAGGGCAGGCATTTGGAGGAAACTCCACTGGAGCTGACAGATTTTCTGATGGGAATGCTTAAAGGCTGGAAAAGAACTCAGATTAAATCTCCCAAGAAAACAGAGGGCGAGGGGGAATGGAAGAATGTCTCTGGGCTTGTGTGCGAGCCCGCAGCAGCAGCAGCAGCAGCAGCAGCAGCAGCAGCAGCAGCAGCAGCAGCAGCAGCAGCAGCAGCAGGCTTATGAACTTCTTGCACAACCATCCTACCTAACCAGAACCTCCAGAGCCTGGGAATTCACTACTGTGTTTTACTGATCCCCCCTTCCTGCCTCAGATGGCAGCTTCACTCGGAATCATGTGTTAATCAGAAACACATCGTCCATATTGTCAACACGTTGTTTAACCACTCCTATAAATTCAGCATCAGTGTTGGAGCGGTCCTTGGTTGATGGATGGAGTTGTCCGCTGCCCTCGACAGCCAGAGCCCATAAAACTAAGTCTGGGGCTTGAGACTCCGAAGTCAGAGACACTTGACATTCACCCAGACTTGTGATGTGTGGGCAACAATATGGCTCTGGGCGGGAAGGGATGACGAGTCCTCCAGGAAGCTGGTGAGATGCAGAGAAGCAAGGGCTTCCCTCCAGGATCCTGCCAGAGCTTTTTTTTTTTTTTTTTTTTTTTTTTAGAAGTCTCAACCCCAGAGATTCTGGATTCTGGGCGTGCCTGGAAGGAAGCAGACTCAGGAGTATGGTATGCAATGAAGGACCATGTGGCTACCAAATACTGAAGGTGACAGGATCAGGTTGTGATGCTCTGCTTGACTATGACAAGAAGCTGGAGCCTCCCATCCATCTGTCTGTCTGCCTGTTGTTCTGGGCTCTGCTGCCCTAGGGAAGTTGTCCCTGTGCCCGGTGGATGACTTCAGAGTTGACAGGAACACAAACCGGCCTCCTAGCATACTCCAGTCAGAGAGATGGGGAGCGGCACAGTAACATACGGTGGGCCCCTGACTCATGCTGGCGGTCAGGGTAGGGTCTATTTAAGATAACCAGTCGATGAGGCAGAGGAAGGCACCTAAGAGGGTGCTCCCAGACACAAGGAGGAGCCTGGGGCTGCAGGTGAGTGCTTCTCTGGGAATCTGGGAAGGGGGGAGCGGCCAGAGGCAGGGCAGGGGTCAGGTCACACAGCTACTTCCAAGGCTCTTTATCCCAGAGGAGGAAAGTGAGGCAACCAGTGCGCCAGTGACATCGGGCTGAGCCCATCATGGTGAACCATCAGGCCAGGCCACGCTCTGGAAACCTGGAGATAAAAATCGTCGCTCAGGAGTGAGACACAAGGACCCCAGTACAACATGGTCTTCAGGCTGCATTCCTTCTGGGGTCCCTCTTGCAAGAAGAGAGCAGGATGGAGGCCCTGGTACTGCAGCCACCCCCATCTATCCTCTCCAGACCCACCAAGCTTGGCATCCACACCCAGTTCTTCCTAAAGGCCTGTTTTTTCCAGAAACACAAGCTGAGCAAAACAGAACCCCTCCCAGGGCCTGACTGAAATAAGAACCCGGGCAGAATAGTGCTTTCTTGGAGAGCGCTGCAGAGCCTCCTGCTGACTCTGGACACAGCCAAGCTGGGTTTGCTAAAATAATAATCTTTAGGAACCAAAGTCACTCAGCTGCCAAAAGTCTTGCATGAGAGCATCGTGTACCCCCAGCCCTGACCCAGAAAACTGACTGTGAGGTGACTATGTCCAGAGGCAGAGGGAGCCACTCCCTTTTAGAGTTCTTGTTCTCTCTCTCTCTCTCTCTCTCTCTCTCTCTCTCTCTCTCTCTCTCTCCTCTGTCTCCTGACCCATGCCTCCCTTTCCCATTTCCTTTTTCTCATATATGAATTGAGACTAGTGCTGTAGAAATTTCAGCTATTCAAAAAGCTGAGGCAGGAGGATTAAGTTCAAAGCTACAGAGTGAATTCAAATCCAGCCTGGGAGCCGGGCGGTGGTGGTGCACGCCTTTAATCCCAGCACTTGGGAAGCAGAGGCAGGCGGATCTCTGTGAGTTCGAGACCAGCCTGGTCTACCAGAGCTAGCTCCAGGACAGGCTCCAAAACCACAGAAAAACCCTGTCTCCAAAAACAAAAACAAAAACAAACAAACAAAAAACAAATCCAGCCTGGGAAACTCGGTCAACCTCTGTCTCAAAAGCAAAAGAAAAAAACCAAAACTAAACAAAACAACAACAACAACAAAAACCAAAGAAACAAAAACTAACTAGAAACCAGTGAAAACCAGGCTGAGATGGATCTAGAGCTGTCGCTCTCGCCCAGAACACCCTGTACGGCAACAACAACAGAAACGCAGATGGTTTCCCTGTGGTGTGTTCTAGAGAGGGACTGTCACAGACATGGCTACCACGTGTTTGAGGAGAGAAGCAAGATGGGCTGATGCTCCGTGGAGACAGGAGTCCACAAAGCTGGTGGCCACAGAGTCTGACACCCTGCAGGGCAGTAAACAAATCTCCAGTTCCATCCTATGGGAACCCAAAGCAACCTTGAGGTGGTCTGACCCCACAGGCTTAGCTCAGCTGTGGCAGAAGGCCATGGCTCTGAAAGACAGTTCTGACCCGTGTCCTGGGCTCTGGAAGGAACCCTGTCTTTCCTGACTCTGCCTACTTGACTGGGAGACGGCCAGGCCACCAGGCTGCACATACCAGCTATGGTTGGCTAACTCCAGAGGACTGTGTAAGCTGATGCAGGCTCACTGCATGACACACATGAGAGCCCTCAGGTTAAAGAACGACACTGCCACTACCTCTATATGGAACTTTTGAGATCTCTTTCCAGCAACTGTGGAAGAAGGATGTCACTAAGGGATGAGCACAGTGCCAGGGATGGGACCCGGGTCCCTGAGCTTACCAGGCCCTACCACTGAGTCCTGAGACAGTTGGAGAGGAAAGCGGGGTGCCTGCAGACAGCTCGATGGCTGCTCCTTTGTTTTCTACCTCCCGCAGATTAGGGGTGTCCCAGTGTGACTCCTCACATTGGGAGCTCACCACCCCTCAACAATCGCCAGGAAACAAGGACTCTGCTTGCCTTCATCTTACAGAAGAAGGAACCAAGTTCAGAGAGCTGATGGTACTCAAACGAAGTCACTTAGCTACTGAGGATTGGAGAGCCAAGATAGGATCCCAGGGGTGAAGTGCCTGCCACGCGTCCCCCACACTCCGTGAGTCCCCACGATGTGATATGTTGTGGCTGCCAGCCTATCTCGTCCTTCTCCCTAACTCGATGACTCCCTGATATGTGGCCCTGGGCAAGGTGCTCTCCTCTGAATCTTCACTCTATCATCTTAGAAACAGGCAAGCAGAATCACAGGCACCGTTTAGTGGCTAAACCAGGGACGCAGAGAGACAAGCCAGATAAAACCCCAGACGCCAGGCAGCTCCCTGAACAGTTACCTACAGCAATTCCCTCTCTTCCCCACACGTGGTAAATGCCACTGTTGGCACAACCATTTATTTGGATGTTTTTTTTTTCCTGGCACATTGGCCTCTCCCTCCACATTTCTTCTTCTCAGCTTAGGATGATGCTAAATCAGAGTAGGGAGCCAGTCTGTTGCGGAAGCTCTGGAGATGATTTGTGGGAACACTGGCTCTGAAGTTAGTGCCCTCAGCAGGACTGCAGGCTAGAAGACAGGCAACACCCTCAACAACAACCCAGAGAGCTTCTTCAGTTCCCTTTGGAGCACAGGGAGACTTGGGGTTCTTCTCTGGGCAGTTGTGCATCCCAAGATAGCAGTGGCCTTGGAGTCCCTGAGTGAGAGCAAGCCCCTAGGCTTTCAGCCTTGGTCGCCAGATGTTGTTGTTGTTGTACTAACAGAAGGGGGTTTCAACTTGAAGGGACTTTCTAGAGATGTGTGTAGCTGTTTGGCTATGCTCTTTTTTTTTTTTTTTCTTTTTCGAGACAGGGTTTCTCTGTGGTTTTGGAGCCTGTCCTGGACCTAGCACTTGTAGACCAGGCTGGTCTCGAACTCACAGAGATCCGCCTGCCTCTGCCTCCCGAGTGCTGGCTATGCTCTTTGGCCAGAGCTCCCCATGGCTCTCAGGGACACACCAAATCTGGGCCATCATTTCAGGTAGAGACAGCAGAACAGGGAATGATCGCCTGGCACCATGTACCTAGCTGAGACCAGCCCACTGAGCCTCTGATCTGCTCCCCAGGGGTCCCAGCAGGACCACAATCACATGCTCCTGAACATAGGGGACAGGTTTTCATCTCCTGCTGCCTACCCCCTTAGAGGGCCTCCTGAATTCACCTCTTGAGGAAACCATCCACACTGGCTCTTTCCCTGCTACTCTGTCCTGACAGTGGCCACAGCTGCTCACCCTGACTGTGATTACTCCTGTTCTCTAGGTTGGAAATATGGGGCCAAGAGGCTGGGGAATGTGCTCAAAGCCACAGAGCCCCAAAGTTTCTCTGTTGGTTAAAATGTCAATGTCGTCAAATGCACAGGCTCTGGCATCCTGTAGGAGACAGCCCTGTGGGCGTGTCTGTGGAGGAGTTTTTAGGTTAGGTTAACTGAGGTGGGACACACCCTAAATGTGCGCAGCACCATCCCTGGGCTGGACTCCAGGACTGGATGAACGGAGCAATTGAATTGAGCCCGGGCGTTCATCTCTCCCTGCATCCCGACTGTGGTTGGGATGCGGTACACGGTCCTATGCTTTGTCTGTCCCAGTGGACTGTCCCCTCAGCCTGTGACATGATAAACCCTTTTCTCCAGCAAGTATATAAGGTATTTTGTCTCGGCGATGAAAAAAGTAACTTTTCTAGTGTCTGATCACCACTTTTCTAGAACACTGCCCTCTGAGCTCCCGCAGGGCACCAGCCCTCAGCCCTTCAGAGACAGACTTGGTGATAGCTTTGTTCTCAGGGGAACTGGGGGTCCATGAGGCATAGCTGGGGGCACTCTGCAGCAGGAAGTGGGGTTCATGAGGCATAGCTGGGGGCACGCTGCAGCAGGGAAGTGGGGTCCGTGAGGCATAGCTGGGGGCACGCTGCAGCAGGGAAGTGGGGTCCGTGAGGCATAGCTGGGGGCACGCTGCAGCAGGGAAGTGGGGTCCGTGAGGCATAGCTGGGGGCACGCTGCAGCAGGGAAGTGGGGTCCGTGAGGCATAGCTGGGGGCATGCACTGCAACTACTTGTCCAGCCTGGATCCGACTTACCGGACTGCACCATGTGACTGATGGAGAAGCCCGGGTAAGGTGTGGAACTCGGGGCAGAAGTCAGCTGTTTCCTGTGGATCTGAGTCTTCTGCCTCTGACACCTCTAAGCTTGGGACTCAATTTCCCCATTTTCAAAATGGAGATATTGTCAGATATTGTGGAACAGGTGACACTGTTGATGAGGTGACCCTCGCAAGCCGCTCAGCACAACGCCCCACTGTGAGTAGTCAGGGCCACAATTTTGTAGCATTGATTTTCAATGAACTCTGTGAATGGCCTAGCTAGTGAGGACGGATGCCGTCACAGTGCACCAGAGCACTGAGTGGTGACATTGACAAAACTGAGCAAAGGGCATGTCTGGAGCAGAGCAGACACTCTGTGGATGAGTGCGAACATTTGTGCCAACTGTTATTAATTAATATCAACACCATAGACACTGCTGACACCCATACTTGGTACCTAGCATTCAGCAGAAATGGTCTCTGAGTTCCCTTCATTGTGAACTTCACACATTATAAAGGAGGGGATGCCTCTGTTCAAGGGATTTTCTTCAACAATAATGAAGCCTTAGCCCAATGGGTCAAACATGGGAGGTTCTGGTACATGTGAATTTCAGAGGAACAAAGAATGACCTTTAGGGTAAGTATCTCCCAAGCACTGCCTGGGGTAGACTTACACTGACTGACGATCTGACGTTCAACTGTAACTGGGTGTCATGTGTTTCCACTTGCTAGACCTTATAACCACCAGTAACCATGGCAACAGCTCCTGTAACGTGAGGAGTCCAGAGACTCCCCAGGCTGCAAAGCTGGCCCGCCAGGGCTCTTGGCCTAGGCCTTGGGCTCAGTCACTTCCTGTGACTGTCTTGAGCAGGGCTGGGCCTCCCTGATTGAGTTGCCTTGGGTCAGCTGTCCTGTCTCCTATGTCCTAATGGGATTCAGTCTCTGTATAGTTTTGTTCCTCTCCTGGAATCTGGACCTTGCTGTGTGCACTTCAAAGTCTCCCTGGCTCCTAGGCAAGCCACCTGCTCCGGCACTGCCTGGTTGGGTCTGTGGGCCCCATCTGTGGCTATAACAGGACCCATTCCAAGGCAGGCTGGTGCTGATCAGCTGCAGTGAGCAAAGCAGCCAAGGCCAAGTCATGTGGGAAAGGGAAAGAATCTGAGATGATGCAAGCCTGGCCTTGGGTGACCCAGCTTCACTGCGGCCAGCCACAGCTGGGTGTGGAGACTTCTTACGCACATCCTAGGCTGGCTGCAGCATCTTGAGGTCAATGCCAAGGTCAAAGCCAGGCACTGAGTCACCTGAAGGTGGGATTTGGAGCTCACTGTCCCAGCCCGAGCCTGGCCTCTGCTTCTGGCCAGTTGCCCTTCTCCTCCCTCTAGCCTGCCTCTATTGAGAACGGGTCCCTGAGTAGGCCCCTCCAGTCAGTGCTCTCGAAGCATTCCATTTAGACTTTGACTTAAAAAGTTGGATTATTCTGAGCTACAGGCCAGGGCTGGGCTCGCAAGTCAGGCCTTCATCACAGCCAAGGCATGGCTAGTGACCCTCCACTGTGGGCCTCAGGCACACTAACAACCCACTCAAGCAGTGTATGAAGCTCTGCACATAAAGAGTGGCAGGCTCAAGCTGTAAATGAGAATCCTCTCTCTTTCTTCACCCTCTCTTCCTCTCTTGGGGAAAAAGGGGCTCTCATGAATGAGACAGCTTGTGCAATGGCCCTACACAGTCAGGTAGCTCTGGAGCACCCACAGGGCCCAAGGTGATGGAGTCAAAGAAGGCAGAGGGACCCTGCCACAGCTGTTCCACCTCTCCAGCTCTTAGCTCCAGTCTGGAGCCCCATTGAAGATCCCTGTGCTGGTCCATCTCAGAGAGTGTTGCTGCTGGAACATTGGGAATCTGAGACGAATGAAGCACAAGGAACCATAAAGCATCATCCGTGGCTATGTGTAGAAGAGGGTGAAGTCAGAGCCTGTCAGGGACGCCTCAGTGTTGATCGATAAATGTATCTATCTTGGGGAGGGCATCCCACTACCTTCCAAATCACTGGAACTAGGAACCCAATACACTGGAGGAAAGAAACTCTTGGGTCTTCCAAGTGATCAAGGCAGGGTCCTGGTGCCTTTCCTCCTCTGATTCAGACTTAGACTCACAGTCTCTGTCTACAGAGGTAACAGCCAGCCATTAGCAGACATCCACGCTACCCCAGATGTGTAGAAACGTTTATGCTTCACCTTACAGGTGAGGGAACTGGAGTTCAGAGAAGCAATGAACCTGTGTGGGACACATAGCAAGTTGCCATGGGAGCCGAAACCAGGTCTGGCTTATTCTAGAGACCTTGAACCACAAAGATTGTTAGCTGAGGAACCTGGAAGACCCACCCAAACTTGGGAACTCGAGGTCTGAGTGTGTCTGGGATGGACAAAATGTTTGAGGAACGCAAAGTCACTCTGCTTAGGGGCTCAGGTGAGACTCTTCTCCTTCCTCAGAGGAATTTACTAACAATGATGCAAGGGTAGATGGAAAATTGAGTGAAGGGAAGTGTGGATGGGATGAACCTATGGGAAAAAGAAGATGTAAGAAGAGAATGTATGGGTAGATGTGTGGACAGATGGATGAATGGATGTGTGGGGTGGATGGATGGATGGATGATAGATAGATGATAGATAGATAGATAGATAGATAGATAGATAGATAGATAGATAGACTAACAACTTAGAGGAATGGGATAATTAATGAATATAAAAAACAAACCAGGGTGGTTGAGACAGAACTGCCCCAGTTCTCATCTGGCGGCACGCCAGCTCTGTCAGAACTATGCAGGGGAGCTCTTTCTGGCCCCAATGTGGAAGAAAACCTTTTATTTTAATTCTACATGTTAGAAGAGAGTGGGCACAGACCGTCCTCCTCCAGGTGCCTCTTCAGTGGCATATACCCTCTGTCAGTCAGCCAGGCGTGAACCATCAGACACCCTGGAAATCATGGGAAACTCAATTCAGAAAGCCAGGGATGATGTAGGCAGGTGTCCCACTCCTTTGGGAAGGCGGATGAGGGTCAGACTATAGGCCCAAGTTCCAGAGGCCACACTGACCTGGCGTGAGCTACCTGAGCTGTTCACTGAGCCTTGTTCCAGCCTGTGGGTACAGGTATGGCTGACCCTCATGGAACTTAACTCATAGTGGGTGTGACAAAATCTAGCAAGCCCAAAGAGCCTCCCATTTGAACAAATGAGCAGAAAGTATGAAGTTTGACTGTTGTGCAGGCTACCCAGCGCCCAATGGCACAGTTTGACGGTTGTGTAGGCTACCCAGAGCCCAGTGGCACACTGTGGAGGCCTCGTAGGCTACCAACTGTTGTCTCTGGAAGCAAATCCACTTAAGGGGAAGGAATGAAGAGTCACCTTTACAGTGGATGTGGGGACTCGTTTGAATATCCAGAGGAGGAGACCGCGCTGACATGACAAGCAGCCCGGTCCAGGTCTGCACAGAGTTGTCAGGGAGAGAGTTGGCAAGGACAGAGTCATAGGGTGAGACTGTTGTAGGGGACAGAGGGTGTAAAGGAGTCCAGAGTCATCAGGAGAGGACTTCAGGAGCCCACCAGAGGCCCAAGCATGACTTCTGACTGACTCCCACAACCCGATGTGGGTAAATCCTACTTACACAGTACCTGGGGAAATGAGGCCACCAGGGCCCAGAGAGGTTGAAGAGACTCCTCACTCCTTCCCTGAATAGCTGGAGTTCAGACCTGCACCCCAATAAGGCAGTGTCCCCTGGGCAGGAGCCTTGATGTCCCGTGGAAGGGATGACACTGAATATACAGGGAAAGTGAGGCGAGGCCACATGTGTTCAAAAAGAAGGAAATAGAGACACACACACAGAGAGAGAGAGAGAGAGAGAGAGAGAGAGAGAGAGAGAGAGAGAGAGAGAGAGAGAGAGTTAGGGAGGGAAGAGGGGAGAGAGGGTACTGGAAAGAGGAACATTACCCAGGGTGCTGCAGTGAGTGGCCCAGAGTGGAAAGGAAGGAGAAGTAGGAGACAGCATTGAGGAGGCAGGGACAGGCTGTGGGGTGTACACAGGAGGTGGGGGACCACCCATCAGCAGAAGAACAGAGAGACCTTGAGGAGAACCGGTGGGATTCCAGTAATTCTAGAAGAATTCACAGTCCCCCTGCTTGCCCGTTGGGGGTGGGGGGCAGAGAAGAGTGGTCAGGGAAGCTGGGATGGCCAACGAAGTCCAGCACATGGCCTCTCTACCACTCCTCCATCTCCTCAGGTTCCCTGTTGTGGAGTTGGGCTGGGGTCCTGGTGCAGAGCTCAGCATAGCATGCCTAGAGATGGGCATAGCATGCCTAGAGATGGGCATAGCATGCCTAGAAGAAGTGTGCGTGCTCATCCACATTACCCTCAATGGCAGGCGAGGAAAATGAGGTTCCTAGAGGCACCAGCCAGAAGTCAACCAGATGTCAAATGACAGTCAGTGAGTTTGGGACCAACTTTAATCACCAAGTGAAGAGTGAAAATTGAGCCCCTGAAATTCAGCTATGGATATATTTATCCCCTAATGCTAGGGTTGCAAAGAGCTCCAGGGGTACTGTGAGAGTATGCAGGTGTGAGAACCAGACTCAACTGCTCCCCCTACACACACACACACACACACACACACACACACACACACACAAAGTAAGGTGGACAGCAACTGAGGGAGATACTTGATGCTAACCTCTGGCCTCTGCAACCAGATGGGCCTACACGCTTGCACATGTCGGCACCCACAAGTGCTGATGGCTAATATGTATGTCTGTTAGAGTGTATGTGTCTATATGTGGGGAGAATCCATGTGCACGCATGTCTGTATGCATGTGGAGAACCAAAGACTTCTTCCTCAGTTGCTCTCCATTTTGTTTGCTGGAGCAAGTTCTCTTGCTGAACACAGAGTTTATGGATTGTGTTAGTCTGACTGACCAGCTTGCACTAGGGATGTCCTGTCTCTGCCTCCAGAGCTCTGAGGTGATAGGCAGGCCACTACACTTCATGGAGCTTCCATGGGTGCTCAGGATCCAGACTGCAGTCCTCATGTTAGGAGGTTATCTGTTGGGCTATCTCCTTAGACTCATCCATCTTATTTTTTAGACAAAGCCTTGCCCTGAACCTAAAGCTCACTTATTAGGCTAAAAAGAGAGGAGGAGGAAGAGGAAAGGAAGAGAGAAAGAAAGAGGAGGTGGTGGAAAGAGAGAAAGAAAGAGGAGGTGGTGGGTTCAAGAAGAAATCTGCCGAAGCTTTCTGAGTGACCTTTTAAGAGGTCCCACAGCTTACCACGAAGTCTTCATTTCGTGTCTGCGGTGCAGCAGTGACTGTGTCTACTGTCCCATGGTATGTGTGCTGTGCTCATCTCTGCTTCCATGTTTACCAGAGCTTTGAGAAATAGTGTGTGCATCTGGCATACTGACCACATCTTGAGTATCAGCAGTCAGGAGGCAGAAGCAGGTGGACTCCGTGAGTTCAAGGTCAGCCTGCTCTACAGAGCGAGTTCCAGGACAACCATGGCTACATAGAAAGACCCTGTGTCAAGAAAAGAAAAATAGCTCTTGCTTCTATTCAGCATATAAAGAGACATGAGGTACACATCTAAGGTCACACAACAGTCAAAGGGAAGAAGGTGCAAAGATGGTCATGTGTTTGACTAAGTTTATGAGAGACAGACTTCAAGGTGGAGAAACTGAGGCTGGGGAGGATCTGTAGATCCTGGATTGACACCTCAAACCAGGCTGCATGCCAACAAAACTAACTACATGGTAGGTGTTGGTTGTCTCTGACCAGCCCTGGTTGACTATCCTGTAACTTGATCATGAGGTGACGGGTGTTCATAGGAAAATGGACGTGCTGGGGAATGGACTCAGGTAGAGTCAGAAGCCTCTCTGAAGGCCACTGTAGTGACCAAGAAGAAGAATGCTGGACCCTGGGAAGATGGCATCTGGGGGAGGGCATGTTTGCCATGCACAAAGGGACAGGAGCCTTCCAATGCAGAAGCCTACTCAACATGAACGAAACAATGGCAAATGTCCTGATGGGTGGGCAGGGACTGGGAATGGGTGGTTGGGGACCTGAGACACTAAAGCTAAAGACAGCACCTTTGCCTTCAAGGAGGTCACCTACCACAGTGCAACTTTAAAACCTTACTGGGAATGAGGAGATCCAGTGCAGGCGCTTCAGAGAAGAGAAGCGAAGGCCCAGGGTGGCCACTGGTGTCTCTGGGTGAGTCCCCGTATCATAACTGGGTCTCCAAATCTTACCCCTTGGATTACACTGTCTTTTGTTGCCTCTCTGTTACCCAGTTTCTCAGCATCCTGGCCAGATCAGCTAGTTGGTGGTGCTGTGGGAGATTAGAGACTGGCCCAAGTGATGGAGGCTTCAGATTTTCAAAGCTTCAAAGAAAACAACAGAGTTCCTCAGGGCATCTCACATCTTGAGGAAATAAAGCCAGAACAAAGAATCAGATGGTGGAGAGGAAGACAGGGTGTGGTAAACTGGGAATATCTGTCTAAGCACTCCACCTCACTGGCCGAGACAGGAAACAACTGGCCTGAGGCCAGCCCCTTCTGATAAACCGTATCTCCCACTCTAGGGTTCCTTAGGGGCCCTTGGCAAGGGAAAGAATTTAGGGCTGTGGGGAGAGGCTCCGAAATGCGGTGTTTCCCTGGGATTTGGAGACATAGGGGTGGGGAAGCCCTGGCCTTGTGCAGAATCATGTGGCAGAACAAGGAATCAGACTGCTTCCGGTTGCTGCTACTTGTCCATGTCCTCCAGCCTAGGAGTTGCAGAGCTGTGCATGAGTGCCACACACACACACACACACACACACACACTGGCCAAGGAAGCTGTCTATACCCACGTTGCCTCCCTCTGCAAACAAAAAGAAGGAACGATGGAGAAGCAGATGCCTGTGTTTGGACCGAGAGCACTCGGTTCCCACCTCTGTGTGATCTTGTAAGTCTCTACACCCCTTAAAGTCCATTTTGCTCCTTGAACAGTGGCTCTGGCAATGGGTGACCTTGAAAAGCTCCCTTGAGAGGTCCCAGCAGGTGCCATAGCCTCAAATACCTGCAGGGCCACCTTGTTGCAGCCATTTAACTTTTGTGTCAGCACTGACCGCCACACAGAGATGAAACTGCCTTCCTACACGTCCTGGACTCTTCCCTCGTAGAGGACAGATGACATCCGCTGCACAAACTCTTAGCAATCCTTCTTGAAGGTCTGTGTGTTGGGAGAGAAGGGATTGAAGCCCTGGAAGAGATCCTTGACAAAGTCCCTAGAATACGCTAGCTATTTCAAAAGGCATCTCATGACTGTGTGTCACAGCCAAGAAGAAAGTCAGACTATGAGACCCTCCCAGCCACTCTGACACACAGGCACAGCCTCGCCCTAGCAGTGAAACCCCACAGGCATCCCAGATCCCACCCTGATACTTATTTCTGTAAATATATTCACACCGAGTTACCTGGGAGGTGAGGTCCAGGCGGGAGAACTGCCTGCACTAGAAGCCTGTTGACAGCTCAGTGGGAGTGACCAGTGCTTGCCTAGGTTCAGTTCAGGAAACCTAGGTTCAGTTCCCAGGAGCACAGACAAGAAAGATCTGTTGGCACACAGCCACACCCACTCATTTGCATAATGTTTTACTTTGGTGACTGACTCCTAATGCAGTCTCTAGGTCTCTTGATCTAGAGCAGTGGTTCTCAACCTGAGGATAGTGACCCCTTTGGGGTTGAGTGACCCTTTCACAGGGGCTGACTAAGACCATAGGAAAACACAGATATTTACATTACGATTTATAACAGTGGCAAAATTACAGTTATGAAGTAGCAACAGAAATAATTTTATGGTTGGGTCACCGCAATGTGAGGAACTGTATTAAAGGGTTGCAGCATTAGAAAGGTTGCCCTAGAGCCATAATAGGCACAGTGCTATTCCTTGGCAAGCACCCTGGGGCAGCAGGCACTGGGCACAGGGCTGTGTGAGTCACCCAGAACCCCTGAGATGCAGGTGTTGCTATTGTACGTGTGCTGGCATGGGTGCTGACTCCAGAGAATTGGTGGGGTAAAGCGGGGGCACACAGGGAAGGATTTGAAGCCAGGTCCAGTTTGACCTAGAGGGCTTTGGTTTAACCCTCTTCTGAAGGAGAGCAAAGTGGGTCGACTGGAAGATCTAAGCTGTATTTTCTTTGCCACTCAAATTCACCTGGAGCATTCAAGGCCACAGTTCTCCATCTGCACAGGCTGATTTAGTCAGGGTTATGTCACATTCCCCAGGGAACTGCCACAAGGCAGCTCCGCCCCAAACCCCAGGGTGACAAGGTCCCATGGGAAGCAAGCCCCACCCAGAGCACCCAGGAGTACCAGATCCCGGGTGTTGACATCAGGTGGGAGAGAAATCTCCCAGTCCTGAAATGTAAGGCTCTAGCACGTCTCTCTCCACACAAGGTAGACTCAAGAGGCCTGGTGCAGGATTAATTAATTAGTAGGAAGCAATTTCAAGGGACAATCAAAACTCATTCCCTTCAGTCAGCAAAATGCACTGATCTGGCCCTCTTGTAATATCAAATGCCACCTCTCCAGACACAAGACCTCAAGTGGCTCGCCTTGAGTGAGGCCTGTCCTGGGCCAAGAAGATTCAGTTCTGGGGACGTGTGCTGAGGAAGGACAGAGGGAGCAGGACTTGCCTTCCCTCCTTGTACCAGGCTTCCATTTCTCAGGAGAAGGGAGTGATGGAAAGCGAGCTTGGTTACACAGGCCCCTCACTGCCACGGGTCTAATAAAACAAACCCCAGTCAAACGAGGCACGTATTTCATAGAATGGGAAGAAGTCCATGGGCATTCCTGCCTGGCGTATGACCCTCTGTTTATGTGCGGCCAGAGAGTTCCATACATCACAGAGCAGTTATACGCTGTTTAAGTGGCCTTCAGGGTGGGAGGGACAGGAAGAAAAATTCAAGCCTGAGTCTTATTCCCCGTGTCTCCACCGCCTGGCTCTATGGAAAGGACACTGGGAGTCTCAAAGTAGGAGCCCTGCCCCTTGCCAAGATTCCCTCAAGCTAAGTGTCCCTGGGTGAGCCCCCTGTGTTTTCTACAGCCTCAGTTTCCCCATCTGAGAACAAATAGGTTGTTTTTAATGACGATAGAGAATTTGGGAGGTGCTGAGTGGTGTCTAAGGCTAGTCTGGGGGGAAATTGGCTCAAAAGTGTGCTGACTGCCCCTGCTCCAGTGTCATAGGTGAGTGGGATGGGGTCTTTACACTCGGGGATGTGCAAGCTGTTTGCACACACACCCTAAAAATGCATGCACACATACACACATGTGAACGTGCTTATGTGCTTAGCAAGCAGGATGGTGCACATCATCAGACAGACGTCAAACTGGAGGCTCCTACAGGAAGAGATAAGACTATATATAGAAACCCTGTTAAAATCCCAGCACCCACTCCCACCCCCACAACACCCTACCTCTCTCCCCTCCCCGCCTGCTTCTCTCCCAAAACACTTAGCACCTTCTAACGTATTGTATGGTGTGTTATTTATAACTTCTGTGTTCCATGGGGCTGTGAAATCAGGCTGGAAAGAAGGGAAGACCTGGTGCTATATTTCAAGAACTGGGAGGCGGGGGTCCTCCTCTTGACCGAACACTCTTCAGAAAGGAAGTCCCAAAATAAATGGATTCTAGCCAAGCTGGAAAAGCCAGAGGAAGGTGTTAGAATGTTCAGAGAGCTGGCTGAAGGAAGATGTGGGTTCTGGGCAAAGCTGTGGGCAGCTGCAGCACCTCCAGCAGATAGCCCCTTCCACATGAGTGTGTGCACATCTAATGAGACAGAAGAGACAGGAAGGAGGAAGCATGCAGCAGGAAGGAGGAAGAATTCAGCAGGAAGAAGGAAGCATGCAGCAGGAAGGAGGAAGCATGCAGCAGGAAGGAGGAAGCATGCAGCAGGAAGGAGGAAGCATGCAGCAGGAAGGAAGAAGCATGCAGCATGAAGGAAGAAGCATGTAGCAGGAAGGAGGAAGCATGCAGCAGGAAGGAGGAAGCATGCAAGAAGAAGGAGAAAGCATGCCACAGTTGTGCTGGCTAGAGCTGCTAGGGCCAGGGCTGGCGGTCCTGTCGCCACCAAGAGAAGCCACTTCAGAGATGAGGGAACTGAAGCAGGTTTGAGACAAACTCAAATACAGGCCTGTCCAAGTCCATGTTGGCCCCTGCTGTGACATGATGTCCTGTTAGCAGCCACCCTTGGCAATACTGGGCAGTCACTAGTTTGTGTGACTGCTTGCTTGTGTTCCAACTCCCTAGTGTCTGAGCTGACAGAGGTCCTGGTTCTGCATCACCTGTGGTTGAACAGGGAGGAGCCCGGATTTAAGACCCATCTGGACAGATAGTTTATGAAAGCCTCCTGCTAGGATACTTGGGAGAGAGATAATTGCCGCCACCACCCCAGCATTCCTGGCCAGTGAGGCTCCAGGGAGGTGCTGTGAGGAATGCCATGTGTTTCCACCCCCACCCAAGCCTCCCAAGGACCCCCAAATCATCAGTAACTCCTTACTCCAGGTTGGCTTATCCTGCCTCACATAGACTGCTTATCAGACAGCCTCAGCCATGCGTGGAATCCTCCTCCCCAGGAATATGGCATTGCTAACCAGTCAGATAGACCTTGTCCCTTCCTGCTAAAGAACCGGAGGACAAACCCACCTCGAGCTGCCCTCTGTGCTCCACAGCCCTCTCCTGCCTGCCATCTTCCATGACTCATCATTGCCTTCCATGTAACTCCAGTTCTTGTTTCCACGAAGCTTCCCTTCCACTCACATTCCAACCACAG
Source organism: Chionomys nivalis (assembly GCF_950005125.1). NCBI lineage: Eukaryota > Metazoa > Chordata > Mammalia > Rodentia > Cricetidae > Chionomys > Chionomys nivalis. The sequence goes on along the minus strand of NC_080088.1, from coordinate 125,815,718 downwards.
TTGGTTCAGGGGTGCCTGTCAAATATCTCTAATTCCTAATTTATAGATAAGCAATGTAAAAACAAAGGAGGGTAAATAACCTTCCCAAGGTCACACAGCTGCTGAAAGTCAGATCTGGGAGGATGGGTCTTGAGATTCCATTACTGTCACTAAAGATCAAAAGAGTTGAGATTTGAGGCTGGGTCTGGACCGCAGGCATTGCAGTGATGGCAATCATAGATGAAGTCCTGGTGTCTGTCAGGTTGTGGGTGCCTAGCTTTGCCACACTGAGGGACGGTGGAGTCCCCACAGGATGGACCAAAGACATGATAGATTGGAACGGGGACTCTGCTCAAACTTCATGTCTCCGCGACCTTAAGCTGAGTGACCTTAAAACATAAGAATATTACTCTTAGTCGGGCAGTGGTGGCACACACCTTTAATCCCAGAACTCGGGAGGCAGCATATCTCTGTGAGATTTGCTTGCAAGAGCTAATTCTAGGACAGGGTCCAAAGCTACAGAGAAACCTGGTCTCGAAAAACCAAAAAAAAAAAAAAAAAAAAAACAAGAAGACTCTTATTCTTTATTTATTTTTATGGGTGTCAGAGTCTTCGGTTGTAGGTAGGGAGAGTAACAGTATCTGGAGTGTGTCTGGAGTAATAGTGTCTGGAATATCTGGAATATCTGGATCATCTTGGGTATCTGGAATAAAAGAATCTGGAATATCTATAGTATCTGGGGTATCTGGAGTATCTGGAGTAACAGTGTCTGGAATATCTGGAGTATCTGGAGTATCTGGGGTATCTGGAGTATCTGGAATAACAGTATCTGGATGATTTCCTCACGCTCCCAGGCATTGCTCTGATGCTCTGAGTACCTGCCGGAAAAATGTGTCAGGGCTGTGCCCCTTCGACAGCAGTGACACCATCTGCTCCAGCGACTCCCTGGGGAAATGCTCTAAGCCCGAGTAGGACAGATAAGGGAGTTTGAATCCATCTCCATCCCATCTCATTGCATGGCCTTGCCCAAGAGGCTTGTACCTCTGAGTGTTGGCCGCCCCATGAATATGCCTCTCCTTGACTGAATGTCCCACTGACATCATGATCACTAAGGCTGTGAGGGGATGATCTCCATGGAGATGGCGCATAGCTGGGCCCTAGGGAGGCTCGGGAAGCGAGAGCAGGCAAGTGTGTACTGTTGACCACGTCCCCAGTGAGGCCTTGGAGCCTTGACTGTCATGAACTACAGCCTGGGCTGCCCAGAGTGCCCACTGTCTCCTGCCCTGTCCCTCACTTTGCCTCATGGGACACAGAGAAGTCACTGGCTCCTCTGAGGCAGGAAGCCAGTTCCACCAAGCCTGTCCTACCCCAGTGGTGATGACAGGCTGCAGAGGAGACCTGGGACACTATAGCCACGTTGAAGGCGATGTCCCCCAGTCTCATTTGACTACGCCAACCTCCAGCCCCGCACCTTCCTGTGATGGCCCCTGGAAGCCTCCACTGCCTAAGCAGGTGCCTGTCCCTCCTCAAAGCCCCACTTTCTCCTTTGTAAAGGGCATCTGCTTGTGGCTGGCAGGTTTGCCAGAAAAGCAAAGGGGATGATGGTTGGGGCCATGCAGACACGTGGTTTATTTCTAAAACACTGGGAAGAGGCCCGTCTCTCTACTGTTCATGTGATTCTTGCTCCCGAATGAAGCCTGTGATTCTCCCTCCTCAGAGGTGACAGTTTTTGGGGAGGAAGATGTTTTTCTCCTTGAAACATTCCAGCTCCTTTTTGAGTTTTCACTCCCAAGTCCCAGAAGTTACCCCTCAACACACACACGCAGGTCACCAAAGGGTACCTGTATACCAAGAATGCTTAGGGCCAGCTATTCTGCTAAGGCAGGATCCCATGCTGGCCCCAGGCTCTGCCCACTACCAGCATAGCCTATTTCTTGGTCTCAGTCCTCTAACCAGGCTCCTCCTCCTGACAAGACTCTCTGAACAGTGCCTGGAGGACCTGGCTTCCTCTCTATCAGTTGCTCCTGGACAAATAGATTGGTGTTCTAAGGCCCCATTCCAAGGAGGGGAGTGATGTTGTTAGCCCACTCAATGGCAGCCTTGCAGCAGCAAAGTAGAACAGGGGACCAGCAAAGGTTTCTGGGAGGAAGTGGATCTCACCTTGGAGAGGGGAAGAGGATAAGGAAACGAGGAGGAGAAAGAAGAGGAGGAGGAGATGGAGGAGTGGGAGGGGAAGAGGAGAGGGAAGAAGAAAGGAGGGGGAGGAGGAAGGAAGGTGGAGGGGAAAAAGAGAGGGGAAAGAGGAGGAGGAGGAGATAGATTTGTGTGGCCATGGGGACTTCAGAGGTCAAGGGGGTGGGCAAGACTCTGTATCACAGCTTGTGCATGGAAAACATGGCCATAGAAGGCTGAGTGTCAGAGCTGAGTCTGGAAGCATGGAGGCAGAGAAGGCCCTTGAGGTCATGGTGGAGCTCTGAAAAGACACATGGAAGTCCCATCCTTGATAAACTCACTCCTTAGTGTCTTAGATGGCCCAGTTACATGGCCCCCTCAAGCAAGGACAACCAAACTGGCCCCTTAGGATCTGAGTGTTTTTGTTACCCCTTGCTACCACCACACAGTCAAGTAGTGCCAGAGCCTAGTTTCTCCCCTTAGCCTGGCTTTTCCACAGACGCTGAGAGCTACTCTCAGGGAGTCAACCAACAGCTCAAAGAAACCAAGTAGTTCCATGTCAAGATCTAAAGACCCACAGAGATAAGCAAGATCAGGTCCAAAACTCAAAACTGAGGTCCCAGTTCAAAGACAGCGACAGAAGGAATGCACTTGAGCTTGGCTTTCAATGGCCTGCATGGTGCCAGGCTGGGGAACCGTACAGCACTTAGCCAGCGTGCACAAGGAACTGGTCTGGGTCTTCAGTGATACACAAAAGACAGCAACTTGCCTGAAGCTCATGGGGGTGGAGATGGGAGTACCCAGGAGATGTAGTCAATGAGGGCATGACTCATAGGGAGATGTGGCCCGTGAGGATGTGATCCACAGGGCATGTGGTTGACAGTGAGATGTGGCCTACAAGTACCATGAAGGAATGTGGTCCACAGGGGGTTGATGTTCACAGGTGATGTGGTCTACAAGGAGATTTGGTCCACAAAGGATGTGGTCCACTATGGAATAGGGCACACAGAATGATGTGATTCACAGAGGAATGAGGCACACAGAGTGATGTGGTCCACAGAAGGATGTGGTCCACAGAGGTATGAGGTCCACAGAGGGATGTGGTCCACAGAAGGATGCAGTCCACAAGGTGTGAGGCGCACAGGGACATGTGGTCCACAGAGAGATCTGAATCACAAGTGATGTGGTCCACAGAAGGATGTGGTCCACAGAGAGATCTGAATCACAAGTGATGTGGTCCACAGAAGGATGTGGTCCACAGAGGTGTGAGGTCCACAGAGGGATGTGGTCCACAGAGGTGTGAGGTCCACAGAGGGATGTGGTCTGTAGAGGGAGGAGATGCACAAAGGGATGTGGTTCATAGAGAGATGTGGTTCACATGGGGATGTGGTCCATAGGAGGAGGAGGTCCACAGGGGCATGTGGTTCACTGGAGGAGGACAATCTGCATTTCTCTACCCACAGCTTGCCATTTAGCCTTGCCTCCATCCCCTACCACAGGAAAACCTCCCAGATACACTCAGAAAACTTTTTTAGCCAAAATGTCTGGGTACCTGGTAGCCAAGTCAAGTTAGCACATAGAATTAGCCCCACAAATACACACAATAAAGTTAGCAAGGAGACACGAGAGGACCATGTTCTCAAGACTCCATGCTGAATGGCTTCTGTCGTTTCTACACTGTGGCATTGGGGAACTATGGTGGGTGGCCAGACCGAGATCCCAGGCTTCCAAGGGCCTCCAGCTTTCCCAAACTCAACTATCTATAGCTCCTGAGTCACCAATCTGCACAGCACTCAGTTTGTTCCTGCTGGTCATACAGAGGATAATCACCTCAGACCCCTGAGATACTTCCGTTTCCTCTCAAGAAGACAAGTACAATAGTGACCCTGATCTCACAGGATGCAGCTGACAAAGCCTGTTCCAACCTGCTCGACGCCTGGTCCATGATACTGTACTCGGGAGGTTAGATCTTTGAGAACAAGCGTGATCGTGAGCCATGAGGAGTAGACTGGAAGGAAGTTTCGTGTGTCCACTGGCTCTTCGGGAAACAGAACACACAAGGAAGCAGAGGAGGCAATCCCCATGCTCTGTGTGAAAAACAGCAATTTAAGCAGGCAGAGTGCCTATGATGGCCTGTAATTCAGAGTCAGCCTCTTGAGGCAAAAGGATTTTATCAAAGGCTTTTCATGGTCTGGTGCTCCCAATCTAAGGGAGTCACATGGCTCAGGATTCTGGATAGTGTTTATTATCCACAGCAAACAGCACTTGGGTTCCTTCCTGGGCCATGTGTAGATGCATCTGGGACTACTGAAGAGCACCCCAACCATGGCCTTGGCAGTGACGCCCAAAGAGAAGTGGCTTAGTAGCAGAGGCAGTCCAGAGGGCCTCAGGCCAGGACTGATGCTCAGCCTGCTCCCTCCTCTGTATGGGGAGGATGCAGTCCATCAGGAAAATGCTGAGCATGGCTCCTGGTCCTCCTTCTCATGTAGTCAAGTTGGTTTCTTTGATGGACACTTTCCTGTCAGAAGTGAAAGCCTCCAATGAGACAATGTGAGGTATCTGCCCTCAGGTTCTAGAAGCATCTAATCCCTGTCCCAGTGCAGACACCTAGGAGGTATGGGATCTTGGCCATCAATAATCGGAGACTCAGTTGGGTACCCAACACACACCCTTCTTTGTCTCATGAAGCAGATATGGATTTCTAGGGGTGTCACGACTTGAAAGAGGCAGGAACTGAAGAAATGCCCTTTCCATGGTAGGGAAGAACTGAAAAGAAGAAAATGACAAGAACCAGAGAAGAGTGTGCCAGGAGCTATGCTTATCTCTGAGAAGGGGAGACCACCCACCTTGGAGGATGTCAGAGTCAGCATCTCAGAGGGGCCCAAGCCACCCCTTCTAATCTCACGTGGGTAAACAGCACAGCTCTTCCCCTTGTAGGTTCTGAGACCTTCCGTGTCTTTGTTCTATTTCGCATGTTGTTCAGCACTCTCTCTGCACCAGGATCTCCCTGAGTTCTAGAGAAACAGTAGGAAGTAGGTGGTGGTTTGTAGAGTAAGGACTATGCACAGAAAACACTATGGCCAAAGCTTGTGGAAAACACAAACAGGAAGAGAGGAATGGCAGGTAGAGGAACATTACTTAAGGCTTTGGGGTGGGGGTTGTCTCTTATAGAGCAACACATGATCAAAATGGGTAACGAAAGCTTAGACTTCAGGGCATTGTCAGTCTCTAACCAGGCAATTTCAGAAAAGCCTTACCATAGTGTTTAACATACAGGTATATGAATGGATAGTGGGTGAGTGGATGGATGGATGGATGGATGGATGGATGGATGCGTGGGTGGGTGAGTGGGAGGGTGAGTAAATTGACTGATGTGTGGGTTAATGAATGAGTGGGTGGATGGATAGGTTGGTGTCTTGATAGATGGGTGGGTTGGTTGATGAGTGGGTGGTTGGATAAGTGAGTGAAGGTCTTGATGAGAGGATGGGTGGAGGAATATATGAAGAAACGGGTGTATTGGTGGATAGATGGCATTTCAGGAGAAGGCCAGTGACTTAGGAAAGGACAAGTATGTTTTGGTTCGCTGTTTCAGAGGGCTTGATCCTGAGCTTGTAGTTTCTGTGTTTGTCTTGTGACAAAACTGTGCCTCACAGCAGCAGGAAGAGGCCTTGTCCTCGTAGCAGCCAGGAGCAGAGTGGGAGCCTGAAGACTGGATGCCTGACTTCTTTCTGTTGTCATGGTTGCAGCCTACTGTTCACACCCTGGAAGGGCCATCCTCTTAGGAGATGCTTTACATACACACAGAGGTGTGCCTGGTAATACCCAAGGAATTTCTCAGTGATCAAGTTGCTGAGACTGCCCATCTCCAACCGTATCTTGCAGTGATTTTGTTGGAGGATTTGCTGGCATGTGTCTATCACTGTGCTTAGTGAGGAAGACATTCAAAGGTTGATGAGTGATTTTCCAAAAGCACTGATGAGATCAAAGAGCAGTTGGGATAAGGGGACTTGGAGAGCAAGGCAGGGCTCTGCAATGAGTGATTTTGATTGCTAACTGTGTAGGATTTAGAATAATTTTGGAAGCAAACCTTTGGATGTGTCTGTAAATGAGTTTCCTAGACTAGGTTAAATGAGATGGGAAGACCCATCTTCAATGTGGGCATCATTGTCGCATGGGCTGGGATCTGGTACTGTGCACAAAGGAGTGAGCAAGCTGCGCACCAGCATTTATCTCTCTGGTTCGCGGCTGTAGAAGCAATGTGACCAGTTTCCTGATGCCTACCTTCCCTGCCAAACCACACTTTCAAACTGAATTAGAACATTTCTTGCTAAGCTGCTTTTATTGGGGGTCTTGCAAGAGATACACCTCTACTACGGGCATCTCACAGCGGGGACATCACATGATAATGTCCTACACTGAAGCACCATTCCATGAGCCACCCGCTCCCTGAGCCAGGGCTTGCTGGCAGCAAGAGCTGATGGGGTGGAGGAAAGGAGATCCACCTGCTGACATCATGTTTTATGATGGAAAAATAAGAATGAGGGCAGACTCTCTGATGTGGATTTCTTAATGTGCACAGCATAGAACTGGCTTTGTGCTTAGCTGTTCAATTCTCAAATGGCCCTTAATCCAGAGAACATAATCTAGGCCTGGGCACGGCCTCCTCCATCTGAGCTGTGGATGGAGGTCATCTGTCAGAGCAGCTGTGCCAAGGCCTCTACCCTGGAGACACCTTTGAAGCCTGCTCCACAGCATGCTCAAGAGCCTGTAGTTTGGTGCTACCAGGAAGCTGTGGTTGAAAGCCAGAATCATAATATGACAGAGTCTGGTCATTAACCACACCCCTCCCAGCTATGGGATCTGTACCTGGTGCTTCAACTTCTGGACCTCCGTGTCTTCAGTCGCAGACATGGTTGTGATCTGGCCTCATAGTCTCCTCACAGAGCACTCAGTCAATCCTGCCGAGTGTCCTAGCACACAGCCTGGAAAAGATGCCTTCAGAGGGTGTATCCTTTTTATTGGACAACTCATTCATAGAAGTACAAGCCCAACATCCACTGAGTACTAAGGCTGAAGGAGACAAGTATAGTCCCAGATTGTACCAGACTCCAGGATGGACATGGGCGTCACTTCCACAGACACCTCTTTAATGGATTCCAAGGGGCAAGTGTGTGATGAGGTCTGGATAAAGTCCCTATGGTTTCCAGGGAGACCTCGGGGTCTCCAGGCTCATGGTCAAATGGCTCATGAAGCCAGAGGAGCCATTCCACAGGTGATGCCCCACTCAGTGCATATGTGTGTCATCATGCAAAGAACCCAGATGAAGGCCATAGGTCCCCAGCCCACAGATACATGGCCAAGCCACAGAGGATGGCATGTGCGAAGCGGATGAGACCCCAGCCTGACTGAATAGCACTCTGAATAAACCTTGCTTTTGCATTCTGGACTTGACTGGACTTGATGGTGGTCTCTCTGGGGGTCTCAATTTAGACACAACAGAAGGGCCTGTACAGGTCCCAGGACCACCAGCTTTTAGCAAGTCCTGTGTCCTACATTCATGGCATGCAGTCAGTCAAAGCCCACTACCCCACCTCTTCAAGCCAGGTACTGTCCTCAGCCTAGTGCTATGAAGAAACAGTGGAGCCTTTAAGAGGCAGAGTCTAGTGAAAGAAAGCTGTGCCCAAGGGGATAGAAGGACCCTCATCTTTTATACTAGCTATGGGATGATGGAGTTTCTGCTACATGGTGGTTCCACCATAATGTGAAATCACTGGTCCAAAGCAACAGAGCCAATCAACCCTTGACTGAATATCTCTGAGTCAAAATTCACCTTCTCTCTTTTTAATTTATCTCATGTATGTGTTACAGCAACGGAAAGCTGGCTGACATACAAGGTGACTTGGGGAGCCACTTGAGAGTTCTGTGGGCCAGGCAGGGTGTAAGGCTGAAGAGATAGGCAGGCTGACTTGAGTGTCCTGCTTGCTGTGTGGCCTCGTGGAGAGGTTTCTCTGGGTGTCCCATCTCCCTGTCCACTTGAAATGACTGCACACTGAGCAGCCGTGGGCATGCCATTGAGAGACAGCATCGGCAGGCTTCACCCCTCCGGGCCTGCTTCCTCACCTGTAAAACATGGATGACAGAAAAAGTGTTCACTCTGGTCTGCAGTGGGGATCCCAGGAGTAGCGGGGGGGGGGGGGGGGGTTGGAACCAGGAAGCAAGACTTCAGGTGAGGAAAATCTGTTTAGTGGCATCCATGCTGAGCAGAAGTTTGGGGCATCGAATAAGTGCCAACCATTGTTCTAGGAACTCATGACTGAGCTGGCAACTTAGCTCTCATGGAGTTTGCAAATGTAAGACAGGGAAATAGTGGGTTTTCAAACCTTTGACACGAAATGCTTCTGGGAAAATGTTGTCAGTGTAGAGGCAGGGGGTGGAGGGGTCTGGCTGAGGCCTCAGGGAGGGTGTGAGGGAGCAAGGCAGGAATCACAGGTAAGAAGGGGCAAAGGCCCTGGGGTGCTGCAGGAAGGGGGACGTGGGTCAGTATCAGGGGCTGTGAGCAGGTTGGGTGTGACCAGCTGTCATCACAACACTTGGCGTTTTGCTCTGAGATAGGAGTCAAGGAGAATGGACCCCTGAGAGGCCTTGCGCATGCTGGCAAGTGCTTTATCACGAAGTTCAGCCTAGCATCCCTGCCACCGCCATGGATTCACTCTATGGCCCAGGCAGGCCCTGAACTTGGGATCCTGCTGTCTCAGTCTCCCAAGGACTGGGTAACAGGTTCAGTCCCAGGGAAGATTTTGTGTACAGTGATTTATAAAATCTGATGTGATTTGAAAATAAAACAAACAAACAAACAGAACAACAACAAAAACACTTCATGCTTTATGTGCCAACCATGACTAACGCTGAACACGAGGCCTTGTCAAGAGCCCATGATCCAGACAGGAAGTGATGGTGGTCACCATGGACAACGTGGTTGCTCTCGTTACCTGATTACCAAGTTATTGCCTGTGCCAGCCCATGCCCGTCATACAGTAGGTGTTTCTTCTCAGTGTTTGGGTGCCTTGGCCATTCCTTCCTCCAGTAGCTGTTCGAGACTCTGATCAGAGTCACAACTGCTGGCTCTTCTCCCAGCTCTGTCCCTGCAGCCAAACCTAGAGTAGTCGGCTTTACTCCCCAGGAGCTGGTAACTGACTCCTTAATCATGGCAACTGGCTGGCACCGGTCTATTTAAATGTCTGTCTTTGAGACCTTGTGGCCTAGTATTCACCACACCACTGTCCCATGCCCCAAATCCTCATCCCAGGCACAGCTGAATTAGGGCATGCTCCTGGCTCCCCTGCCAGGGAACTTAGGACTGTGGCCCTCATAGGAACCCACGTCGGTTCTATGCTGCAGTCGAGGGTAACTGAAGTGGGAAGTGGTCCTCTAGGACCCTCAGATGGACTCACTTCAGCTTGCTGTCAAGCGACCAGGCTGTCCTTATTTGAGACAAGCTGAACCAGAAAAGGGACCTCAAAGGAGAAGGATGTTGTGTGGTGACTCAGGCAGGAGCAGGAACCAGGAGACTAAAGTTTGGGACCCATATAAACTTCATGTTGCTCCCCTGGCCTGTGCTGCCCAGTCACTCTGCTTACGACAGCCTTGGCCACCACGGTGTCACACCTCTGTGAAGTCTTTCTGCTGCTTCTGCACAGGTGTAGGCCTGTGGCATTCAGCATGCTTCAGGACCCGCAGCTCCCAGGATACTCCTACTCCTTCGAGCAAAGCAACCAGGCTCTTGGGGATAGGATTCTGAAGCGCTTCCCAAGTCTCCCCCTTCCCTCTTTTTCTTTTTCACGTGGATTTTGCTTTGCAGCTTTTTAAATATTTTGTTGAATGTGGAATGTTCTTTTCAACGTCTCCAGGTCCCACTTTTACAGTATCATTTGTGGCCTGTTTGTCTGCAGGAACATTGAACTCCTCAAGTCAAGATAAATCCTGCCCATCTGCAGCCCTGGGCCTCAGGGGAAGGGACAAAGGGCTTGTATGTCACATGTCATACCTGTGGCCACCCATTCCTTCAGAGGTTTGAGCACAGCAATGAATCCAACACCAGGGGATGTGGGAACCAGGAGAGGGGACCAAGCCTACTGGAGAGTGTGACCACTATTTGCTGTCGAATCCACCCTGAGGCTGTATCTGTGGTCAAGAGGCAAGGCTGATATCACAGGGACTCCATAGCTGTGTCACTGTGGACTGTGCTGTCTTTACCCAGAAACTCAATGGAAGATGAGACATGCATTGACTGCCAAGCGTCTTAAAGTGATCTGCAGAGTCTAGCTATTTGCAGTCCCTGAGGTGAAAGCTCTTTTCTGGTCCACAGGAAACAGCCCTGAGGGCTCAGGAGGGCCCCCACTCCCTTCCAAAAGACTCAAGAGAATTTGCTCCCTGCCAGGGCCTGGGTCTGGATGGAGTTGGAGTCTGTCCTGCAAGATTCAGCGCTCTGAAAGGCTCTGAAAAGCTCGAGCCTCAGGGTAGAAATGTTGGGGGCTTCTAAGGGGTGGGAGTCCTGGAATCTCAGTGATTGTGTCATGAGACACTGCCCATAGGAGAGATTCACATAGGTCCTCTGAGAGGCCTGAGCCCTTCTCACCACCCACGTCCTGTCTCCACAGACTCTCACAGTGCCCTACTATGGTTCCATCCACCATGCCACCCACCATGATGCCACTCTGCATGGCAGCATCTACCACCATGACAGCTGTTATGGTGCCACCTGCCACAGGTCCACCTCTGCACTCACTGTGGTTCCACCTGCTGTGACTCCATCAGACACGGCACTCACGGCCACCAGCTCCTCAAAATAGACTGAGTGAGAGGAGCAGCCGCCGGGACCTGTGGGCTAAGCCGCGACATTTATCAGTATCCAGGCTTGGATGTGCTGTTGCAGCGGCAGAGACCACACTAGGCTCTCCTCTTCAGAGCCTGTTTTAAGGGCTCTTTCTTGACTGGCCCAGGCCTACTCAGAATGCCCTCACCATAGCACACCGTCAGCCTCTTGCAGGGGTAGCTCACAGCCTTCTTTGTCATAGTTATTGCTAAGTATCAAGCCATAGGTCCCACCCCCACTCAAAAGGAGATTACACAAAAGTGGTCACACTAGGAGAGAACTGTTGGGGCCCCCCTAGGGCCTCTCTGACACACGGGCTGTTGTTGAAGAAAACCTTCCTGAGGTTCAGCTAACTCCTTAATAACCAGTGCTCAGTTAGCAGAGGTTTCCTAAGAAATGCTTATCTTGGCCAATGGGACAATGTAAAGGCCCTGGAGCTACTGTGAGTTTGCCGAAAATGGAAGTGTGGGTTGTGGCTGGAGCAGTGTGTGGGAGAAGGAGGAGTGATAGAAAGAATGCAAAGCTGGGTATCAGAGGGGACAGAGCCCAGCCAGGACTGAGTCCTGGGCATCAGAGGGGACAGAGTTCAGCTAGGACTGAGGGCTGAGCATCAGAGGGGTCAGAGCCCAGCTAGGACTGATTCCTGGGCATCAGAGGGGACAGAGCCCAGCTAGTACTAAGTCCTGGGCATCAGAGGGGACAGGGTCCAGCTAGGACTGAGTCCTGGGTGTCAGAGGGGACAGAGTCCAGCTAGGACTGAGGGCTGAGCATCAGAAGGGACAGAGCCCAGTTAGGACTGAGTCCTGGGCATCAGAGGGGATAGAGCCCAGCTAGGACTGAGGGCTGGGAGTCAGGACACCTGGCTACAAGGCCCAGCTGGCCCCTAGCCTGAAGGATGCACCGAGCTCATCCATCCCCTTGTTTGGTCTGACCTCCAGCTCCTGTGACCCCCGAGAGGCCCAGAGTCCAGTAATCCCCATAACCCCAAAGCAATGTGCAGAGAGGCACCTCAGGGTCGACCAAGGATGTAGATTATTCACGGCCTGGGAGTGTAATCACCTGTTGGGTGTTCTCAAACTTCTGAAATATCATGGGGGACTGACAGCAAAGAATGTGAGCACCTCCAGGGCTGGAATGGGGTGTTTCCACCCTAAACATGGTCTGCTCAGGTCATTAAGCCTACAGGACCAGGGGAAGCAGGGCCTGGGACTCAGCCTTTCCCACTGCAATGCCCCAGGCCTGACCAGACATGAAGAAACTCTGGGTAAGTTTCACATGGCATCTCAGCCAGAGAAGCAGCCTTGGTGTGGTGTGTGATGGAGGGTAATTGTGAGGGGTTTCTGCTGGCCGGTTCTCACACACTTCCACAGGCAGCAGGATCTTAAACAATGTGAAATAGCCCTAGCAGGACGGGAAGCTGGGTGAGGGGCAGTGTGGGAAGAGTGGGTGGGAGCACGGGGCGGCTGCAGTGGAAGAGGAATTTTTTTCAATTCCCTCGCATCTCTCCTCGAAGAGGATGGTTCATCCCTACTGTGGGGTCACTTTGCAGGCTCAGGGTCAAGGGGCCCAGTCCCATAGCAGGTGCTGCTAAGGACAGAGGCAGCGAGCGAGCGAGCGAGAGAGAGAGAGAGAGAGAGAGAGAGAGAGAGAGAGAGAGAGAGCATAAAGTCCAGCTGTGTCACTCACTGCTCTGTACCAGCAGGGGACGGGCGCTTAGGAAAAAGAAGCGTGGTGAGATGACAGTTGACATGGCCTTGGGAAACCCTGTTCATTTATTTGTTTCTGTAAAACTGCTGTTTTCCAATGTGTATGGAAGCAAGTGGGGACGGACAGATCACGCAGAAGCATAGACCCAGCCAGTCTCTCGGGGATGGGTGTGGTCTTGTCCCCACCTGTCCACTTGTTTCTGGTCTCTACAGAATCAAGCAGATCAGGATACTAAGCAGGGGACAGTTCCCCTCACTGCTCCTGTCTCCGTCTTCATCTTCCATGTATTAGAGTCATTCAGTCACAGAAGTCCAGGACAGCGCTCTTGGTCAGATTCCAGGATGTGCACAGCAGCTTCTAACTTGTCTTCACAGCCAAGCACTGTGAGATGGGCCCTGCGTGTGGAAAACTCTCCAGGGTGTCCCATGGATGCTCACAGTGGAGGGAAGCTGGACATACAGGCTTCTCGGCATCTGGCCTTAGCTCCCATGGCTCCTCTGGACCTCTGCCTGGCCCCATCTTGAGCACAGCAATCCTGTGCATCCTCATATCCTTGCCATTCTCTGGGCCCTGACCTCTTGTGTCCACTCTTCCCTTTCCCGTGAATCTCAGCTTCAGTTGGAGATCTAGTTCTGCAATACCTAGAAAGCCTGCAACTGCAGCACTGGATTTGTTCCGGATACATTTATTGTTGTAAACCCCTCACAATGTCCCTTCCTCTTAGCAGTAAGGCTGTGGAAGCTGCTGTTCCTCATCCACACGACTCGCTAGAGCTTACTGAGTGAGTGAATGAACGCATCGAAGTCTGGTCATTCTCGTGACTTCTCCATCAGTAGAGCATCAGCCGTCAGACTAAGCAGCCAGTCTGCAGAGAGACAGGCTTGGGGACTCATCCAAGGATCCCCACCCCCACTCTGCTCTCTATTCCAGTACTGTGGTCCCTGGAAGGATGATAAAGTGGCCTGCCCTCTCCCTTGGCCATCACTGCACCATAAAGAAGCCGATAGGTCCTCCACAGGGTCTTTTATAATTGAAGTCTCAATTATAAATATTTCATATAATTTTCTAATGAAATACTCTTGCCTCAAAATCTTTCAGTCATGAGTCTAAGATGTCACATAGCACCAAGAGTCTTGGGGACTTGAGGTTATTGTCACATGCTGGCCCCAAACTACCACACCATACCTATCTTTTCAGTCAAACACTGGCAATATGACCATGACCACCTGCTGATGTCGGTCTCCACCCCATAACATGAAAATCAATGTACTGTGGACCTGGGAGCCGCAGGATAAGGCTGGTGCAATGGCAACCTGGTTGTTGTTTCTTCTGGCTCGTGTGAGCCCAAGTTGCCCTTGACAGTAAAGGAGCAGGTAGCCAAAGCTTCCGAGTGCTGCATTAACAGAGGAGGAGGACACCCATTTGATGTGTGGGCTAAGTGAGGGGACACGCAGAGGACCAAGAATATACTCACAGCTGAGCATGCACCATCACTACTTGTATTATCTTTGGGGCTGAGGTTGTAAACTAGAACTAAAAGAAATCTTAGTGATAAGTACTTTGAAATCCCCAGTAGTGGGTTACTCCACCGATGCAATAAGCCAAATCCAGTCGAATTAATAAAATCAGGTTTAATAAACAGAGCAAAGTAACTCCCGGGTGACTCTTGGGGAAGCAGGAAAGAAATCACATGGTAAGTGTAGGAGATGGATCATAACTACTCTGTAGGTGTGATCTGGAGCATCTGGGGGGAAGAGCTGATGCTTGGTGGGCTTTTGAAAGCAGGGTCTGGAGAGAGAGAGAGAGAGAGAGAGAGAGAGAGAGAGAGAGAGAGAGAGAGAGAGGTGGAGCTTCCATTTAAACTCTTAGGAGTCAAGGAAGGTTTCTCCCATGCTCAGCAGAGCAGATGTGGTCACAGCCCAGAGGAAACCAAAGTTTCTCTGGCCTCCCATCATCCTAGGTGCCTGAGGCACTGTGTGCCTTCTGCCATGTCTTCCTGTCCCAACACCTTTCACCCCTGCCTCTGCCCCGTGGCCACCTCCGCCCCCACCTCTGCCTCGAGGATGTATTTTCTCCTCAACTTGAGCATCACCTGGTCCAGGAACCAATGTGTGCAGGGGCTGAGGGAGGAGACTCCCTGGAATTTGGGAGAAAACTGCCAGGTACTTGGGGAAGACCTTACTTCCAAAAGCAAAGACAAAAAAACAAGCGGTTTTTGGAGCGTCCCAAAGCCAAGAACCTTGTCAAGTAGGCACCAAAGGCCAACTGCTTGAGCATGTACCGTGCCTTCTGGGAAAGCTGCTCATGCAAGCCACCCTCATGTGGATGGATCTGAACCCTTCTGGTGAGGACGACGCCTGTCCCCCGCAGAAATTTTCTCAGGAGCCTTGGTGCTCTGTCTGAAACTCCTGCGGATTTGCCGATGTCCCAGAATCCCTCAGGTGAGTGGGAGCAGATTCCCACGTCCTTGGCTTGACTCTTCCAGCTTTTGCATACACACACACACACACACTGGTGATGTTGTGGAATTTGGGCTCCCCCAAGCTCAGGGTCTGACTGCAAGGCTCCTTGCCTTCTGTATAGCACCTCAGCTCCCTGTTGCTCACACTGGGGTCAGGGATCTGGCGGAAATGAGGCCCATTTCCTTCCATAAGCTCCCTGGTCTCATTCCTCCTCTTTCCTCTCTTCTTAACTCCCCCTCCCCTTCTCTTCATCCCCCTGCCTGCCAGGTACAGATCAAAACTATTTTTGCCCAGCAGAGCTAAGAATAAAACAGCTCCCCACTTTCTTACAGTAACCAAGCCAGAACCTGTTCCACACAGATGAGCAAAACAGGAAAGTTCTAGAAAAGGGCATGGCTAGAGCCCCAGGGACTGGAGCACAGAGGGCTCTTGGCCCCACTTCCTGGTCCCCTGAGAATTCTGCCACCTCCCTCCTCAGCCTGTAGCCCCCCCCCCCCCCCCCCCCCCCCCGGTCCCAAAGGCATTTTTGCGACTCATAGGGACTGTGGTGCTCTAGGGAGTTGAAAGAAAGACAGAGCACATCTAACTTTTCGCAGTTTTCAGTAATCTAATTTTCAGTTCCTTTGGTTATCAAACACACGCCTTTCTCCCGCTTTCTTCTCACCAAAAAGGCCTAGCAAATCTGGGGCACACAGAGGGTGCGGCAGCCGCGGTCCACACTCAACACTAATTTCTGTGCTGTGGAGGAGATGTCACGCACGCAGGTCTGTTTGATTTCATTAAACAGAATATTTAAGCATAAAAATTGTTTAATCGCCTCGTGTCATTAAGAGATGAATTTCATTTTGCATACATTTGCATATTCTCTCCGAATTAAGGTTGCTAATATGCAAATGAGAGACAGGTTGCAATAGGTGTTTGCTGAGGCTGCTGTAGGCTGCTCCTCTGGGGCCCTCTTCCTAGGTGGGAGGAGCCAGGAAAGGCTCAAGTGCTTAAGGACTCTCAGGGCTTTGGCCTCTGCCATCAAAGATGGGTGGGCATGGCCCTTGCTGGTGCCTGATCGGCCAATCAAAGTCAGTGGTGCTGTGTGGAGATGCTGCCCAGCTGTCTGCCCCAGGCTCCTGGGAGCCAGCGGGTACCATCTCTGGGCTGCAGGTCCTCCCAGGCAAAGCTTGGATCTTTGTTGTGTGCTTAGCTAAACTGTCAGATGAGCAGAAAACATTCTGGAAGCTTCCCTAGCCCTCTGTTGTTCCTAAAGCCTGTCTTTGGTATCTCTTCTCAGCCTTTGTTCCCTGACTGGCTTTGTTTTAACCCAGATTCCTCCCTTCTTTCCTTCCTTTGTTTGCTCAGCCTCTTTTCTCTCCCCTCCACCCTAACCGCTGTCCATTGTCTTTCTGTCTGGCTCCCTGCTCCCCTGCCACCCTGTAGTCATTGGTAGCCCAGTTGCCCATGGAGGTGGAGACCATCAGGCCAGGACCTATGCCCCTCTCTAGCCTTCTGAAACCCTTATTAATAGCTGGGTGCACCAGGAGTCAGAAAGCAGATACACAAAACCAAGCTTCCTCTTCAGGAAGAACTGCTGAGCCTGAGGAACATCTCCAGTCCCCTCTGGCAGGACAGAGCAGGTAGTGAGCAAATGCAGAAGGCGCCAGGATTGAAAGGATCAACAGTCCAAAGAGAACACATTCCTTAGCCCGAGCCAGCCAGCAACCCTTCCCCTGGCAACTCTCAGTCTCTCCCCCTAGTCCTTGCAGTGGCAGCCACAAGGAGTCTGGGTAGAGCCACACTGTTCATTAAGTCAGCCACTATTTAGTGAGCACCTGCTTCAGGCCATCCCTGGGTGACCTGTAGCCACAGCCTTAGAGAGGTGGCCCCTACTCAAGCTGCTGAGCTGGGAGGAAGATAGAAGATTCCAGAAGGAAGCAAGCTCCCTAAGACAGTGCCAAATGACATTGTATAAAGTCTCCCTGGGCCCTGCCACAGGCCATGTCTTAGGCACTACCCTAATGACCAGGACAGGGGCCCTCCAGAGCCCCCAGGGCCTTGCAGAGTGGACTTGTTTTTCTTGCCTCTCCAAGCATCTCCCCAGGGCTACAGGGCAGCATCTGCCAGGCTAACCACCCCCCACTCCCTGCCAGATTAGCTGTTGGGGCCTGCATCTCAGAGTGAAGCAATTAAATCAGAATTAATTGGCTAGCAGGCAATCGCCTTCCATGGGAGCAGGGAGGGAGTGGGTGGCCATTTTGCTGAGTCGACAATTGGAACAATTGCTGGGGGAGGAGGGACAGAGCCTGGGCCTGGGGAAACAGAGGGGTCCCCCTCCTCCAACTTCAGCCAAGCTCCACAGCCAAGCCAGCTAGGACCCCAGTGATTTTCGGGAAGAAATGGCTTTTTGGAAATAGAACTTTGACTTCCTAACTTCAAAATACCTGGGGATGTTTCGAAATGTGGCTTAATTTCTTACTATCTTTATCTCTCTCCCTCTTCCTCCCTCCCTCCCTCTTCGTCCCCCCATATCTTTCTCTCTCTCTCTCCCTCTCCCTCTCTCTCTCTTGGCGTTGCAGACATGGATATCTTGGAGGCCTGTAAAGTGTGCATCTGGATATGGACATCAGCACTGATGGTGAGAGGAAAGCGAGTGTCTTTGAGGATCTTGCTTTGTAGCCTAGGCTAGCCTTGAAATCACAACAAGCCTCCTGCCTCAGCCTCCTGAGTGTTGGGATTTCAGGCACATGCCATAACAGCTGGTGAGGGGATGAGATTAGAATTCTCTCCAGCTATTCCTGGGAGCTGGCCCCGTGCCTGGGGTGGGGGTGGGGGATTCACAGGCTGATAATTGTGATGGAGTTAGCAGGATGCTGAGCAGGGGTCAGTACACATCAGGCTGGTTCTTGTGGAATAACATTGTTTTACCTGGGTGTTGTTAAAAATCAAGTAAGAAAAGAAATGTAAGAGTCTGAACAAGGCCCGGGGCCCCGCTCTGCCTTTTCCAGCCCAGGGACAACCTTGGACATGACGAGCTAATGGGGAGAGTGTCATTTCTGAACTGGCTCGCTGTGCAACCTTCCACACATCGCTTGTCGTCTCTGGGCCTCAGTTTCTTTACCTGCAGAATGGAGAATAGATATAAAACCTCCCTCAAGTTCCTGAGATTTTTTTTTTGGTGGTGGGGAGATTGTCTTGACCCCACTGCATTCACTTTCCCTCAGTGTGAGGCTGCTTGGTGTCTAGTTCTAGGACTTGAAGAATCGACTGGCATCAACCTTACCCTTCTGATCTTTCTCACACAAAGAAGATCCCAAAGACAAGATCCTCCTGTCTCCAAAAGAATAGCCAAGGTGTTGCAACTGGTACAGTGCAAAGGCAGCAGGGGACAGGGGAGGGGTCAGGGAGGTGAGGGAGAGGAGCAGCAGAGGAGAGCGGGCATCCTTGTGGTGTCGTTCCCTCCACCCCACTGGCTTCCTCACAGCTGACCTCTCAATTCCCACCCTTTCCGTTATCTACAGCATAGGCCAGACTGTCTCTGTTCCTCTCTGGGACCTCAGTTTCCCCATCTGAAGCAGCAGGAGGTTGATCATTATGTAATCATGGATTTTTCTTTCATAAGCTCAGGATGTCAGAAATCTGGTCCCTCCCAGCCTGTGAGCCAGCTATGTTGGGGGCTGAGAGGAATCTCTAGGAAGAAAGCCATGTTGGAAAGCATGGGGGTCCCTCTGGAAGCTGCAGCTGGGTCTCCTGCAAGCCCACATGGCAGGAAGCCCCATGCACCCCATAGGTGTTTGTGTAAGAACCAAACCGAGGGGCCTGCTACGATTGCAGAGATCTGAAACCTGAGCCTGCCCTGCCGCAGTCATGGGGTCACCAAACCCAGACTAAATAGTCTGGCAGCCTGCTTGGCTGTCTGGAAATGGTCGGGATGGAAGGGGTCAGGTAGGGAGGGCTAGAGTGCTGCTTTGCTCCACACAGGGGCCTGTGTCCACAGCCACCCAAGCCACTCCCCTGCCCCGGAGCCCAGCCATGAATGTGGCCTGGGTTTACTTATTTCCGTTCTACTTCATAATGGTTGAGGGGGAACTGGGGGAAGGGTGCTGGGAAGCTCTTTACCTTGGGCTGCCTCTGCTCCCCTGCACAAGGGGAGTGTGTGTCACAATGTTTTCAGGCCTGAGCCAGGTTTTTACACCCACAGACATCCCCATTCTGCCCTGTGGCCTTGGGCCGATTGACAGAAATGCCTCTGGTTCAGTTTGAAAAGTGCGGAACCTGAGCTAGAGACAGCCAACCACTGTTACTGACTAACCACATTCCTGAGCACGGCCCCAAGTCAGTCACTGCTCTCTGGACTCTCTCTTGAGGCCAAGGGACTCCTCTGCAGTCACACCATAGGCGGGTGTCCACGGTAATGCTTGAATACAGATTAATCCTAAAATTTACCCATGGTACAGCACTGCTTCGTACCCAGGTATCTGTTTAAACATAAGCAGAAGCTGGGGCCCACAAAGTACCCGTTCACAGGGAATTGGACAAAGAAACCTCAGCATAACCACAGGATGGAATACTATATAACTGCTAACAGGAAGGGAATTATGCTTCATGTGATAGCGTGGATGAATTAGAAAGATCTTGTGCTAAATGCGCTAAACAAGCCTTGAAAGTGTAAGTCTTGTGATGACACACAGGGTTGCTGGACTAGGGAAACCCAAAGAGGTAGAAAGTGGACCGGCCAGGCGTGTCGTGGCTTGGGAAGGCCCGACTGAGTTACTATTCACTTCTCAGGTAAGGGATGTTCAGAGGCCTGGCAAATGGACGGTGGTGGTACAATGTCTGTGCCGCTGAGCCACACTCTGACCATGGATCTTCTTTTCTTCCTGTCTTTCACGTCATCCATCTCCAGTCCATTCATCTCCCTGTTTCTTCATATCCACTCTCTGCCCTTGCAACCTCCACCACATGATAGAATGAAATTCTAGAGAAAGAAGAACAACTTAAAAAGAGAGAGGGAAGGAAAAATTCAGTCTCGTCATGGAAGCTGAATTGTGACAGTCATGCAGGAATCTCTTTTGTCCAGATATCTACTTGCAAGTGTTCATTGCAGAGAGTCATTGGTCTGGTTTGAGGCTTCTGCTACACTCTCAATGCTTGGCCTTCACTGGACTCCTCTTGATTTTTCTGCTGTTGCCCTGTGTTGTGGAGATCCTGCAGCTTTGGGTCCCTTCACATGCTCCAGCAGATCACAGATGAAGTGGATGTTGGGGTGGGGCCAACACATAACCATGGTAAGTAGTTGTAGGGTTCCAACCGTGGGTTTTACGTCCGCCTTCCTACCATAATAATGTCGCTGTTCATGGTTCCAGGGATGCCCCTTCCTCAGAGCACCTGTGCCCTGCTGTCTCCACCGGGGTACTACAGAGCCTGATAAGCTGGGGACACCATTTGAATGGACAGCTTGGTGCCCTGCAGTGAGGTCTCTGAAGTGGACAAGGGCTGCGTGGCTCTCTAAATGAGGCTGGCAGCTATGCCCCGAGCGCCAGGGGGTCAGCTGTTTTCTGAGTCATCACCCTTGCTTGGGCACAGCTGTTCCACCCACCCGTACCCTGACCCCAATGCTTCTGGACGTAACCCCAACAAACTGGCTACTACTTGAAGCCAGACTTGGTGGAGTCATCTCTTTTGAGACAGACAGAGGTTTATTGCTGTGTGATGTGTGACTTCTTGAGGAAGCACGAACTTGTCTGCTGGCTACTTAAACATGTGGCATTAGGAAGGGGGCTTCTGCTTGGATATGCAAAAATTTGGCTGTCTAACTATGCTGGAAAACTCCGGGTTATTTTCAGGGGGGCATGTGTGGTGGTGGTCAACTAAAGAATGAAGCTTTAGCAAGTTCTAGAACCTTCCTCTAACAGTCTAGACAAAGGCTTTCATTGTCTTCCGGGTGTGGTTCCAGGCTCCATCCTCTCAGCCGGTTAGAGCTGAGAATGCATTGTACACCAGGCAGACCCAGGACTGGGGCCTGTTCCCCTCTCCAGAACTGCTGGTGCAGGCACAGTTTCCCACATCAGCACAGTGCAGGCCCTTGACTCTCCTTCCACACTCAGGAGTGCCACCTCTGCACTGGCCTCCTGGAGAGTCAGGGAAACAGGACTGAGCAAGGGACCCAAGACCCTTCAGGCCCATTCCCTAGAGCCAGGGGCCAGATGTAATAGGCCCTCAAAGATGTGAGCAGCTTGCCAGGCAGAGAATGAGAAGCAGAGGCAGAATGCAGCCTGCGTGGGTCCAGGAAGGTGCCCTCCTTAGTAGACTTTGCTGTCTGTGATGGAGTTAAGAGCAGTTGCTTGTGAGTTACTCCACTGTAGGCGAGGGCTGCTTGTTTGTTCCCAGCTGCCCAGACCCAAAATAATCACACAGAAACTATATTCATTACAACACTGCTTGGCCAATAACTTAGGCTTCTTAAGAACTAACTCTTACATCTTAAATTAACCCATTTCTATTAATTTATGTACTGTCACAAGGCAAGGGTCTCTGGCATCTGTCTTCTTCAGCAGTTACATGGTGTCTCTTCAACTCCACCTACTCTCTCTCTCTCCATCTCTGCCTGGCTTTACTCTGTTAACTCATTGCCAAAAGCAGCTTCTTTAGTAACAAATGGCATTAAAAAACATGCACATTCACAACATACTGAGGGGAATCCCACATCACCTCCCCTTTTCTGTTTAATTAAAAAGAAAGGTTTTAACTTTAACATAGCAAGATTACATACAACAAAAAATTATCAAGCAAAAATTATAGTTACAATATTTAGTCCATTTACATTTGGCAAATTAAATACTCTATCGTCTATCCTATCTTTGTGAGTCTAAAGTTTTATAGCTATAACTATCTTTTTTCAACTCCATCAAAGACTCCATAAGGATATAATATTACCTAAGTAAACAGGAAATGCATTGTAAGCAACTTCAAAAACTCTAGAATTGACAGAGACATTCCTGCACAGTCACCTAAAGTTCTTCTGTATCATTGGGGCATCCATCTTCAGCCTACAGGCCCATAGTATCTGGCAGACTTTTGATGAAACAGAAAATTTCAAAGACAGTTCCACCTATATTGGCAGTTTGTCAGTCACTTTCTTCTGTGTCCTGCAGAATGTCTAGCAGACTCTTTCATGAAGTAGTAACCCTGAAGGACTGTCTCATCTTCTTTAGGCAACTTCAGCAGTCATTTTTCTGTGGGTCCTACATGTCTAGTTTATACAGCACACCATCAAGCAATCCAGGAAAGAGCAGTTTCTTGCTCAAATGGCTAGTCTTGATACACTGAAGGCAAATTCCATAATGATTTTCTTCAAAGCCCACCCATTAACCTTTCTGAAGTAATTGGTGCTGCCAGGAGCAGACATGTCTTGTTGTCGAGAAAAGCCTAAGTTCTTCAAACATTTTAAATGCCATATTCTGTACATCTTTGAAATATTTGAAGGGTACCTATCCATCTGAAATATATCTCTGTATATCTAGAAAACCTAACTAATATGACTACAATCTTGACTATTATAGATGACTATATATTAACCTGTATTTTTAATTATATACTACATTTTTAAATAAGCTGCACAAACACAATAACTTAAACAAGAGCAGAAATACATATAACAAAACTGACCTTAAATTTGTATCAATAGACCAAGATCCATACAAATGCAAAGTATTTATCTCTACATCATATCCCCCTTTAAATGAAAACAAACATTTATAAACAATATTTGGGGATTTGGGCATAGTTGTCTCCAAACTACTTCCTGTTGTTTGTTGGGCAAAGTATTTTGGGATGTTCACAGAGACCTTTCAGGGGTTCTTGGTCCATCAGACAACATTAGCCTGGAATGATTCCACAGATTCTCATCCTTTGTGGAAACAAAAGCAGAACCTCTCTTACAAAGCAACATATCCTTAGACCCAAATTTTGAAGTCAAGATACTTTTAAAATATATATGTTGGTTTAGCTTAGCAACCCCCAGAATCAAACATCTCTCTGTAGCCAAAAACAATTAAATAAAACACAGTAATATACATAATCCAGACTCTGTGTATTTTCCATCTTTACGTGGCTTATTTTTTTCTTAATTACTTTAATCTATGACTGTCTGTACTCTTTTATATTACTTTCACTTTAAAGACTGTTTTATTTTTTAAAAACTAATTTTTGTAATTGTCTATTCTCTCTCTCTCAAGCCTACATACATTTTTTTAAATACACTGTGTTCTGTTTAGTGGTTTATTTTTGTCTGAATCTGTCTTTATGGCATAGCCATAATCATTTTTTGACCAGGAGTGCTTTTAAAATGATAAGCAGCTTGGTTGTAGCAGCCCTGGATGCTGGCTATGCTTCTCTCAGCCTTCCAATATGGCAGAGGTACTTTACTGTCAGCTCTTGGACCACTGGGTAGGAGCCTCACTCACTGCTTTAACTCTGGGAAGAAGCATGCAGCACAGAACCCCTTTTTATCTGAGTAAGAGCTAAATCTGTCATGTAGTGCACATGCTCTCCTGCTTATGCACGCCTAGCAGACCCAATACGGCTGCTTTCCCAGGCAGGGGTGCTGAGCTGCTGGTGTGCTCTCAGCTACTTTCTTCCTGACCCCAAGTGGGTATACAAGCACCCAGACCTGAAATGTGTGGCTGGCTATGTGGGTTAGCCCCATGTAAGGTGCAAATTTGTTGGTGGGAGTTGTTTGTTCATTCCCAGCTGCCCAGACCTGAAATAATTACACAGAAACTATATTAATTACAACACTGCTTGCCAATAGCTTAGGCTTCTTAAGAACTAAGTCTTATATCTTAAATTAACCCATTTCTATTAATTTATGTACTGGCACGAGGCTTGTGGTTTACCAGTAAGGTTCTCTGGCATCTGTCTCCTTCAGCAGCAACATGGTATCTCTTTAACCCCATCTACTCTCTCTCTGAATTTCTTGCCTGGCTTTATTCTGCTAAGCCATTGGCCAAAAGCTGCTTCTTTATTAACCAACAGCAATAAAACATATTCACAGCATAGAACCATAGAGCCTTCCGAGTCAGTGCACAGCAGTGGTCTGGAGTCAGTCCACGGCAGTGGTCCCAAGGCAGTTCACAGAGTCAGTCCACGGAGTGGTCCCGAGTCGGCCCACAGCGGTGGTCCCAAGTCAGTCCATCCTGGCGGTCCCGGAATTCTGTCATGGCAACAGGAAGCTACCAGCGCCTGCTCTGGTGGGTCTTTGCCTGGCATCTGTATATGTGGACCTACCTCTCTAGCCCTTCTTCTCTAGACAAAGTCACCATCTCAAGGCCTAGTAGCATCACCCTGATATCAAATCTGTCCCCAAATCTGTCTGTACTTCTAGACACCCATGTGGATCTAGTCTGGCCTGTCTCCCTGCCTCACAGAGAGGACCAGCACACATGATCCTGAGTACACACACACCACAAACACAACCCTCTTCATCCTTGGTTCCTACCCTGAGGATCATCAAGCTGACCCTGGTCTCCAGAGCCACAGGTGTGCTGAGGCCTATGACCCCCCTCCCCCCTACTCACTTACAGGCAGGGAAGCTGAACTTCTGCAGCTAGGCCTTTCCCGGGACCTTGTGATTGGGTGCCATGGCTGAGCCAGAGCAGAACTCAGGACCCTATGTAACTAACAGTGAGACCTGGGCTGCAGACCCAGGACAGAATGCACTGGTCACATGTTCATCTGATCAGCACGCTCCCCCTCAACACCCCACTTCAGACACCTGCTGGGAGGGTGCAGGGGCAGTTACCACAGCTACAGGACACTCCAGCAGGGAGTGGGGTTGAGAGGTGGAAAGGGGCATTTAGAATCTTCCTAACAGAGTTAAAGTACCACACTTCTTTACGTTAGGGGACAGCCTTAAGTGTCCATCCTCTTCATCCTCCACCCCAGTCCCTTGTATTCTGTCACCCGCACCCAGCTACTTATTTGGCCTGTGAACTTCTGGGGATTTGCCTAGAACAGAAGTGGGAGCCCTTCTATCTCATGTGGGAGAGCTCAGACTTCATATGCACACTACTGTGTCTGGCTTCACATGGGCTCTGGGAGCCGAATGCAGGTCCAGCCACTCACACCACAAGAGCTTTGTCCCCTGAGCCCTCTGCCTGCCTCAGGGATTCCTTTTTGATCTGACTCAGAATTATAGTGATAAAGAAATCAAGCAAGCGCCGTTTTAAGTAGAGAATGAGTAACCAGAAGCAGGCCGAGTGCAGGGCTAGGGACAGCTGGACACATTATAGGGTGGACCCACATTCTTAGGGAAGCCACTACCTCAGAGCCAGGGCTTGGGACTTCAGCACCAGTGTAGCTGAAACAAACGTGGGGGGTTCCCACTAGCGGGGAACCCGCGGTACTTTACTCAGATCTGTGTGTGTGCTCTGCTCTGTGGGCTTCCTGCCCAGAACTGGGGGATTCACATATGGGAAGATCTGCACCTCCACCCTATGGGGCTGGGCTTGTAAGCAAAGGCTTCCAGGAGCACTGTGTGAGAGGTACCCCAGCTGGAATTAGGGCCCCCACCCTGAGCTTTGCCTTAAATTGTCCCTATCAGCGATAATGATTCACATAGCACAGTGGCTTTCTTTAGAGTCTTCACACATGTTAACAATCACCTCGACAGTGTTCACCCCCAGCCTGTCCGGTACCCCCTTTGCCATGCTTGTCTCTCTACAATAGGGGCCCACCTGAGTTCGTGTGTCTTCTTCTTAGTTTCTGTACATTCACATGGGAGAGGAAAACACAAGCTGCCTGTCTCGGTCTGGCTTATTTCAGTAAACATGGTGATCCCAATTCTATTCATTCTCCTACAAATGACAGTTTTTCTCTTCGTGGCTGAATAACGCCACCTGGTACATACGTATCACATTTTCTTTATCCACACCTCTGTTGATGGGCATCTAGGCAGGTTCCACTTCTAGATTCCTGTGAACAAAGCAGCAGTGAGCGTGGATCTACAGGATTCTGATTCCTCCCAGGAGGGGCAGAGTTGAGTCACAGATAACCACAGCTGCAGTATTCTCAAAACCTCCGTACTTACCTGGTAGGCTATGCTGTGTCCGAACCCAGTCTCAAGGTCAAAGCTATGGATGATGCCGGATCTGGGTGGAAAACGCGACCTTCAACCTGCAGGAACCAGGCTGGCCATGGTAGACACCCCAGGGTGGGGGAGACTGTGTGCTCCCCATCCATAGCAGAAGTACAAGCCCTAGGGACACGTATCTGTGGATTTGAATTCTCACTCTCCCCTCTTCCTCTGAGTGACCTTGGACGAGGCACTGATGACCCTGAACCTCACCATGTGGCTTTTAGAATGATGATTGAGAGCCTTCCAATCAAGGACACCTGATCTGGTGGGACTGAGACAACCAAGGGCATGCCAAGCCAGCTCAGGGAAAGCTGTGTCCTGGGGCCTCATGTTCTAAGGCTGCACGGCCCCTCTGAGACTCGGGAATTGTACAAAGTCCTCCCTTGTCCCTTACGAAAGCTCCTATGGCACAGTGGAGGCCCCATCACTGTCCCTTGGAGAATCTGCATCCAGCACACTGCTGATGCTTCAGTGTGCGGTAGTCCATAACTCCACCAGAGCCAGGGGCTCCTTTACTAGGCCACCAGAAAACCCCATATAGAGAGCCCCAGCGTCACCACAGGGTCACTGGGTGACCACATACAGCCGGTAACTTTCTGTTCATTTCAGTTTGAGCTGCTCTGGTTCATCCAAGGCTTGAGCATCCCAGACAGCAAGGGTGGAGACAAAACACCTGCCCAGCTCCTGACATTCAAGGACCTGCAATGACAGCCCTGTCCTTCACCCATGAACAACAATGGACCGAACCACAGCAGCCTCCACAGCCAAGGCCAGCCTCACTCTGCAGAAACTGAAACCCTAACAAGCTTCAGGGACTTCCATGTCCCTCCAAGCAATCAAAGCAGGCATTTGCGGATCTGCTCAGAGCTGCGATGGCAGTCTCTGATTCAATAACCCTGCAAAAGTTTGTTAGAAACAGACTGTCTGCTCCTCCCAGAGGCTTCTGGGGAGGGGACTCTATTGACTTGCTGCTTTGATAACCTGGCTGAGTCACACTGAGGTGACACACTGAGGTGAGGTCACTGATAGAAGTGGGCTTGTTGTTTCTGGCCATCTAGTGAGGAGCAGGGCCCATGTGGGAAGGTTCGTGGTGAACTTTAGCCATCTCAGGGTTTGTGGCCAGGGGCAGGATGCTGAGTGTGGCAGGAAGCACTGCCAGGGCTGTGACCAGTTGAGCTGCACACTGCTTCCAGTCTTCGCTTCCTTCAGGGAAGAGTCTGGTAGTACCTATGCTCGAATTCACCACCTGACTCATGCCCTTGAGGGGGCTGCAGAGCTGCCAGTGCCCCCCAGCACCCTCCACAGTCAGGAAACTGATGGTTCCAGCAGGTGCTCCCTGGGCATCAACTGTATCAAACGTCTCTCTTCTCCCTCCCACCCTCTCCTGTCTTTACTCCATTTAGCCACCTAGTTAGCTCCTATTCGTACTGCAAAGCCTGGGCCTACATAACCCAGCTTCTGTGATGTCTGCCCCTAATGCGCAACAAACACTGTTAGCCTACTGAAAACATCTCACAGTATGTCAGGACATGGTCCATTCCCACAGCTACACTGTGGCCTTCTCCAGGCATGCTGGAAGAAACTGAGGGGAGAGGAAGAGTTAGTGAAGGAGTGAATGAGGAAGGGTAAGTCTAAACAGCGGCCTTTCCTGGAGGGGCTGTTACCTAAGCTCACGGGCACTGGAACCCACGGCTGGACATCCTATAACCATTGCTTCATGAGTCCAGGTTGCTTTCATCATTTCTCTGGTCTCAGTTTCCCCACCTGTAAAACCGAACAAAGTGCTGAGGTAAAGACAGCTCCCTGCCTCCATGGCCTCTGCAAGGTACCTCTTCCCAGGGTGGGTAGCCAGGCCACTGAGGAGGAACTGGGCCTTGTGTTTCCGCACTTTGAAGATGTCCCTGTAGAGGTGGTCTCTTTCTGTGCACACTGGAGCTGAGGGTGGCGCAGAGGCACAAGGAGGCGCTGGACCACCAGCTGCCCTTCTTAGACTTGCCCCTCTCACCATGCTGTCACTGTCTTGAGCATCTTACTCCTCGACTCCATTTATCTGTGTAGTCAAATTTCATCTTTCGCTTTGGAAACAGTCCACATGAGCCTGTGGTTTGAGGGGTCCCAGGCTGTGAGTTCTATACCCTGGAGACCACAAGGTGAGAGAGAAACAGCACCTAGGGGGATTTGGATTCAGTGGCCTTCAGAGAGTGCTTATCACACGTCACCACAGCCCCCAAAGTGTCTGCCACCGTGTGTTTCTTAGCAATGGTCTCTGAGCCCTGGGGAGAGATACTTACTGCCACAGCTGCAAGAGCTGCCTGAGCTGGTGGTTATGACATGAAGACACACCTTGGGAGGCCATTTATCTGAAGTCTAGAGTTAAAGACACAAGGCAGTGAGGACCAGGAAGTCATTGTCCTGGCATCAACTAGGGTGATTGCTTGTGGCTACATAGAGGCCCTGAACTTGGGCAGGTGCTATGGCAGCTGGGATTGGGGAGGGTTGGCCTGCATGCCAGCGATCTTCCAGGCCTGCTGGAACGAATGTCACCTGGTGGTGTAGCAACCTGGGCAATAAGCAGGGATGGACAGGGAGCATCCAAACAGGTTCCATTTCCCCAGTGATCTGATTTGGCAGAGGCTGGAGACGTAATCCCCCACTTCCAAGCGGGAATAAGGGTAAGGAAGACTCACCATTAGCCCTCGACCCCTGTAGCAGCGCATTTAATGCACCTACCGCATTTAATGCGCTTTGCTGGTATAGAATGGACTGGGAATGCAGGGTGGTCAAAGACGACTTCCTGAGTGTAGCTGAGGTGGCCACACGGACGCAGGGTGGGGAAGGCTCTGGAGCTTGGGAGTCCGCTAAGCAGTGCCACAGTGGAACCTTGGTGTTCTCTCTTTGTAGAGGGGGATAGATGGCGGTTCGGAGAACATCTCTTGGGATGCTACCATGCTGCTATTCCAAGCCACTTGACTGCTGTCCTCACTGTCCCCCTGACAGGGACCCTGGGGAAGATGGTGCCTGGTGGCCACCCACAGATGCACATCTGCATGCCGGACAGCCAGAGGTATTGAAACCTGAGTCCCCTCCTGCTCTTTATTCCCAGTTGTATTGATCTGCTGCCCACTAGACTGGGTGAAGGACATGGGTAATGGACCCTGATCGCCATTATTCTGGCAGTATGTCCATGTTAAGACCTAAAATGAATACACTGTGACCTGCGGAGGCTGGATGCCCTATGTGACAGTTGTCTGGCTCAGAGCCCACACCTGGAGAAAGTGGGGCATCTCCTCTTCACCCTTCCCTCATTCTGCTCCAATACCCCCATCTGACATCATAGTGGACAAGTCAGAACACAGTGCAGAGGGTTTGGAGCAACGGCTGACATGGTATGTACTGGGCAAACAGACATTAAACAAAAGGGTGGCCCTCCACCTGCTGCTGGGCTCTCTGAGCCTATCCTAGTCCACAAGGCATTTGTGCAAAGGACCTACCTATCCCTTTCCATGGAATCATCACCCTGACAGACATCCTGCCTGTGTGGCCACAGGAATGCAGAAAGGGGCAAGCTCACCCAGCCTCCACTCCTGGCACTGTATCCTGATTGACTCTGAGTAAGGGTTGATCCTAAGTCACTAAGGGCAATTGATTATGAACCATTCAACCTCAAACAGGGGATCCTGCTGCCCAGTCTCCAACCTTTGATGAAGAAAGTGGAGGCTGTGTTGCTGCCCAGGACTCCTGGAGACTCCTGGACTCCACCAGACTAAATAGAGAGCCAGGTTGATACTGAATGGCAGGCAGCTAGGTAGGTGTTCCCATGGTTCCCACAGAAGGCTGGGCCCACCTGCCTGTTAGGAACAGGTCAGCAATTGCACAGAAGCTTCCAGAGTATTCCAATCACAGTCAGGAGCCCCAGTACGTCCTGACATTGCCAAGGGCATCCAGTGAGTGAGGCTACAGTCAGGAGCCCCAGTACGTCCTGGCAATGCCTAGGGCAGAAGGTGAGTGAGGGCACAGTCAGGAGCCCCAGTATGTCCTGGCAATGCCAAGGGCAGCGGGTGACTGAGGGATCCTGTGTTCCCTGTAGCAGGGGATCTTCTAAGGACCGGACTGGTGGACAGTGCCTGCCTCCCAGTCCCTCCTTGATAAATGCAATTGTAGAATTTGCTTTGGTAAATAGACCAGACCATCAGTAACCACTGTGCAGACAAGACAGAGAGCAGTAACCCTGTGCCCACATTTCTGTGGCACACTAGCCCTGCCTTCTTGCCTAGGCCCTTCCATAAGACCTAAGGGCAGATCTGACTCAGACCTGAAACCTAAAGCCTGCAGCCTGCAGCTGAGCCCTGCCAGGGACAGCAGAAATCAGCACTGAATTCCCTTATACCCCAAGCCAAAAAGAACAGTAAGTGCTATTGTGATGGGTGCACTTCAGAACCCATTTGTTATACAGCTGTAACACTGTAGGAGCTAGCTGATACAATGTATTGCTGTTCATGGCTTCTTATCACATACAATGCCGGGCATAGTCCAGGGTACTAGATAAACAACCCTGTCCCTAAGATTTGGTAACTGTCTTAGTTTGTGTACAGAGAATCACTCCATCACAAACTCCTGTATTTTTCAGAGTCTAACCTTAGACCAATGGCTGCCTATAGTAAGATTTTGAGCAACCATAACTGTGTTTATCATTAATAACCTTCCCATGATCACACCCTCTCTCACAACAAGAGCCAAGTTCCCTCCTTCTCTAGTGGGGTCAAGTACCCTCCCAGGACCACACGCCCCCATCCACCAACGCTCCAGCCTGCCTCCCCTTGATGTTCGCCAGGAACCAGAGAGAAGTGTTGAATATGTTCTTGGCTACTTTTCCTTGCAACTCCCAGCGGCCCTGCTTACAAACTGAATCAGTTATCAGCTAGTTAGACTGCAGTCCCGGGAGGCACCGCCCGCATACGGATGGGGCACATGCATTATTCAGCGAGGAGCCGGGAGAAATGAGCAGCGCGTCCAGAGCCAGAACAGCAGTGGCAGTAAGGGAATAATTAGCGGGCTGTCACTCGTCCCTGTCACGGCTTCCTCCCTCAACACATGAGGGAAAATAAAAAAATAAATCTTTTCTTTTTTTTTTAAGGAAGAAGGAAAAAGGCAGGGTGGATCATCTTGCTTCCAAGGCAGCTGGTAGGTTAAAATGTGACACCAAAGAAGCCGGAAGCTGGGCTCTGGTTCCGCTCACAAAGCTGTTGCCTGAGAACCCCCCTTACACACACACACACCTATTATCTTATAGCCTCTCTTTGCTGGCGATTCCCGAGTGTGGCTAGTCTTTCCTTCAGATGTCCACACGTTTCCATAGCACCAGAAATGAATGTCTCCTTGAAAGGGGTGGGGGTGGTCCTGGGAGGGGACATGAGGACATAGCGTGAGAGACACTAGGCACTGGGCTGCAGAGGCTGGAGGTGACCTTCCAGGAAGAATATGGGATGAGGGTGAAGAGCCCAAAGCCAAGCTGGCTCCTTCAGGGGGCTGTGCAATTTGATTATTCATGAGTTTATGCACAGAAAGGAATCATTTTGCTGCATGACTTCCTCTTTCTCAAGGAAGCTATTTTTATTTATCTATTAATATCTTGCTGGAATGTTTTGGGCGGTAATGCACGCCGTTTTGTCATTTGAGGTGTGAAGGTCCAGGATGCAATGGGAATCAGTGACACCCCACCAGAAGAATAGCCCCATGCCGTGACAGGAGTAGTGGGAGGAGCCAGGATGGCTCTGTGTTTGATCTGTGCCTCTGCCCCCCCCGCCCCCTCCAGACATGAGACCTTGGCTTTCTGCCCTTCTGATGCTGTAGGACTCACCTCAATGGGACAGCAGCTGCTTTGTTTAAGAAGGCTCAGAAAACCGCTGCAGGAACAGGAAGGCGGAGAGGAAGACGGCACTGGGATCCTGAGCAAATCAAAGAGCCAGCAGATGCTAGGCTGAGCTCTAGGGTGGCTCCCACCTGGTAAACCTTCATAAGAACTCCTCTGTTCCCTTATGTATGGTAAAGCTCACCCTGGGGTGGGAGATTTTGTCCTACATAGTCAGAGTTAAAGGGAATGCTTCATGAGCCCAGACTTAGAAAGACCATATCAGGCACACCATTGCTTATCTACCCCAACCAGGGCAGACATTACTAATCCACACTAGAGCACCCAGCACCAGATGGCTGTCTAAGCCCTAGGCATCTGCTAATGAGAGACAGGCGCTAAGGAAAGGGGTCTAGGAGAGCACATATTTATGGATGTCGGAGGAAGCAGATCCTTAGGGGAGCGGGAAATGATGGTGCTTGTGGAAACAGATTGTACTTGGAAACAGCCAAGAAGTTCTAGAGAGGAAGATTGTGGACTGGAGTTGAAGTAATTGTGACCTCAAGCAGGGCCCTCTGAGGCTGAGGTCTCAGCTGTCACATGTAAGAGGAAGGTGGTGGGGTAGCGATTTCATGGGGAGCAAAACGGAGAATTTACCAGGGTGCCCCAAGTCAAGTACCATATGTAATGTGTGTACCCTCAGCCTGCTTCTTGCTCTGGGCCCACCACTACCTTCCTACATGTGGCTCCCTAGCAGTCTGGACTAGATTAGCACTGTCTGCTTGGTCACTGGGTAAAGAAGGCCCTGCTCTGCTTGCTGTGATCTCTTATATCCAGCAGACACCTGCCCAAGCCCCTTGCCACCCCTGAGAATCGTGGCAAGTCCAATAGGGAAATTAATCTCTCTTTAAACTCTGCTTCCATTTTTTATCATGACCTTTCCTCACTGTCCCCAGCAGCCAGCACAACGGTTGACATATTAATAGGATCTTCCCGTAAATGTCTGTTGAATGAAAAAATGGTTTGCTGTGTGTCTCTTGGAAAGTCTGACCCCTCTCTGGGTCTGATGTTATGTAGTCAACCCAAGTGATTATTTTTATTTTATTAGTGTTTATTTACTAATTCACTCATTCACTCACTCACTCACTCATTCGTTTGTGTGCGTGCATGTGTGTGTATGTGTTTGATGTTGAAGGAGGTACACACGCCATATGTCATGGTGTATATGTGGAGGTCAGAGGACCAACTTGAAGGAGTTGGTTCCACCATGTGGTTTCTGGGACTGAACTCAGGAATCAAAGGCAGATGCTGATACCTCTATTTCTTGTACTATTGTTTCTAGAAAATCCTTTCTTTCGGGCCCTTCTTTCCATGCAGAGGCTCCCAACACTTCCTTCATGGGACCCTGTGATTCCCAGCATCCCCCCTCCTCCCTGTGTCTCCTAGGGCTCTGAATGGGGAACTGCCAGGAGATGGGCCAAAGGGAGGAGAGTGCCAAGGGGCCTCAGGACACCATCACCAGGAGGAGCAGGAGGCTGGTGGCAGGAACAGGACAGCTTGACTAGTGGCCAGCAAAGATATTTGCAAAAAACTGAATAGCCAGGTGAGATGAACAGAGCCCAGGATAGACCCCTTCTTGAGGACTGTGGGTATAGGGTCACCACACATCCCACACACAGTGCTAGCCAGGCAGCTGCTGTAGCCCTGTGACTGGGGCCTTCCCAAAACTTGTATTAGATGTGATGGTTGGTCAACTTGATGGAATTTAGTATCACCATGGAAACAGAACTCTGATCATTTCTATGAGGAAGTTCAGACTGGATAAAAACAAGAGATCAGCTGAGCCCCAGCGCCAGTCTCCTTCTGAGGATGTACTGTGACCTCTGCCTGCACTCCTGTCCTCAAATCATAAACCAAAATAAATCCTTCGATTGCTCCTTGTCAGGCATCTGGGGTTTGGCTGATGTACTGTCCACTGCAAGCGTGGGTCCCAGCCTATGCCGCATGATCTGGTACGGTGTCTTTGGGGATGACAAGGATGTCTGTCCAGCACGGGATTGAAGTGTGTGGGCTGATGGCATAAATGTCCACTGATCTCAGCAGGCAGCGCTGGGTGTTTCATGGATATAGAGAATGTGTAATATCCATATTGCAGACTTAGATATACCGTGGGGTGCAGACACATTTTCTTGCTTAGAATGAGAACACTGTCCTAAAAAGTGACTTTGTAAAATTAGATCAAAGGAAAGTATTAGAGACTCGATTACTGCAAACCATGGGGCTATCTTAGACTACAATATAATCTCATTATCATTCTCTTTAGATTAACTTGGTTTTTCAGTCTTCTCTGTAAAATGGGGTGAAGGCTTCTAGGAGCCCCAGAGGTGCTAAGTTGATACTTCAAACCCTTAATGGCACAGTACTAGGTAGTTGGCAATCTTCTGAGCTTGCAGTGTTGTTGTTTACTGAGCACCTACTGTGTGCCAGGCACTAAGGGCTCTGTGTGCCATCCAATTGACTCTATCGTGAGCCTTTGGGGAGCTTCATACTCTCCCCATTTTACAGATGAGGACTTTTGAGTTCTGAGGGGTTGAGTCCTTTGGCACAGGTCACCCCGCATACTACATCTGTCAACCCGTAAGAGTATTTCTCGGCCATCAACAAAGCAAAGGATTTCTCAAATGATATGTTACTCCCTGACTGGATGCATGGAACCCTGTATCTGACTATGAACATGCAGACAAGTAGAAGGTGCCTTTCCTTCCTGTTAGAAGTTAGAACACTGGCAGCTCAAGGTGACAGCAGGAACCCTCAGTTCTCCTTGGAGGAGAAAGTTCTCTTGGAAACTAAGCCCAGAATCTCAGAACCCAGGAGTGGCAGGAGCATGGACGTGCAGATGTGATGGTCTTCACTATCAACTCCCCTGAACTTGGAATCACCGAGGAAACTCTAGGTGTGTCTATGAGCAAGTCTCTAGATTGGTTAACTGAGGTGGGGAAATCCTCCCTGAATACGAACGCCACTGTCCCATGAACTGGGCTGCCCTAGAGTGAATACAAAGGAGAAGCGAGCCGGACCCCAGCCCGCACTCCCTGGGCAGCTTCCCCACTCCCCAAACAGGACTCTGCTCTGAGGACACACCCTCTCACCGGGAACCAAATAATAAGACTTCTCCTTTAAGCTGCTTCTGTCCGACGTTTTGCTGCAGCAAATGAGAAGAAGCTTACCATCACCCTGTCCAAGCAGCTTTCTAGGCAGTCACTGTCATTCAAGGAGTAGCATGTGCTCTGTCACCTGGAAATGGCAAATGTGCCATCAGACTGCAGCCGCCCACAGGAAGGCTGGGACACCCAAATCTGGATGACGGAGCAGGAGGCAGAACAGCACCGCCTTGAGTGCCCAAGGTTCAGCAGTGTTTGTCAGCGTTAGTCAGTCCTGGACCTGGTGTCAGGGTTAGTCGGAAACCCACAGGCGACTGTGGAAGTGGGAACAGTGGGAGGCATGTAAATAAGGACGCAGCCATCCAGACCCTGGGCCCCACCCCCGGGTGACCTGGAGAGAGTCATTCTACACCTCCCTGCTCACTGCCTCCTCTATAAATCGCCACTAATTTCATTCTTGGGGAAATCCTGGGAACAACAGGTTCTAAGTCTCTGTTCTGTTGCTGTGAAGAGACACCAACACTTACAAAAGACATTTAACTGGGGGCTGGCTTACGGTTTCAGAGTTTAGACCATTATCATCAGGTGGGACCTTGGAGACATGCGAAATGTTGAGACAGTAGATAAAAGCTACAATTCTGACCCTGAGAAGAGACACACGAGGCTTGGCATGGACTCCTGAAACCTCCAAGCCCATGCCCAGGGACACACTTTTTAATTCTTCTAATCCTTTCAAATAGTGGCACTCCATGGAGACTAAGTATTCAAGTATATGAGTCTATGGGGGCAATTCTTATTCAAACCAACAAACATTCCCCCCTCTCCAGCCTGTCCCTGGCTGAAGGTGGTGAGAGCCGGGCTCCTGGCTCCCTTTTCTACGGAAACAACCTTTGCCTCATCCTGGCTTTTCCAGTTCCCTCTCCTACAGCGACCCTGGGAGGGTTGTTTGAAATCTGAACAGTTCCGCAAGCAGATGCGATAAACTCACAGCTGAGGTGAC
The DNA here is from genome assembly GCF_950005125.1 of Chionomys nivalis. Classification (NCBI taxonomy): domain Eukaryota; kingdom Metazoa; phylum Chordata; class Mammalia; order Rodentia; family Cricetidae; genus Chionomys; species Chionomys nivalis. Next base: position 125,779,395 of record NC_080088.1, on the reverse strand, counting down.
ACCTTCCTGTGCCTCCCTGATTTGGGAGCATGGGTGTGTGAAATGGCAATGTCCTGTATGAATGGCCTGCAGGCCAGCCGCAGCTTCCAGGGAGCCACCTCAACTGTAATTCTTGGGAGAATTAAAAGCAGATGTGGTCCCTGTTAGGTGAACTCGTGTCTCTGCAGCTGAGCTTGTCCTGTCCTGTCTGACACTGACACCACCAGCTGGGCCCATACTGGCCCTTCTCAGAGCCCCAGGGTACTGCAGCTAGCCATCTCAAGAACGGTAGCATTTTACCAGTGGTTCGTGACCAAAGGGGCCCGCAGGCAGTCAGGGCTGGGCTGTGAGGTGGGTGAGAAGTCTGAGAATGCCAGGAGGGTGGGCACTCTCTTAATCTTCCTGAGCCAGCTCCTGGCTGCGACTTCACTTGTCCCTCACGTGTGGCAAACAGTAGGGAGTTTTCTCAGAGGCAACTGCTTTCGGTTCCACCCCTCTCCTTTGGGGCAGAGTCAGGAAGCACCTGCTTCCATGATGACTGACAGGAGCGCAAGATCCAGGAAAAGCCTATTAACATATTCCCGCCCTCTGAACACAGCGATCCAATCAGACGTGGGGTGGGAACTCAATATGCAATCAATAGTACATGTCAGGGACAGCTCTCTGATGAAGCCCCCCCTTCCCCCCCCCCCCCCCCCCCCCCCCCCGTCCTCCATGCTGGGTCAGGAGATGCAGAGCCCTGGGCCACAAGGAGGAAAGAGTTAGATGAGCCCAAGACAGGAGGTAGGCAGGCAGTAAAGGACACTTCCTTGGTGAGTGGCAGCGTGGAGCTGCTGGACCAGGCGCCACCTGAAAAATGAAACATTAGCTTTTCTGGTACACAAGTCTAGAGCCTTCATTTTTTGAAAAGTTAATTTGAATCAGGTTTCCAATTCCTGGCAAAACAAACGGTCCTAGTTGGTACACCAGTTATAAAAGAGGAGCCTGGGCCTCCTGTGAGCTCTTTCTGTCAGCCTGCACAGCGAAACATCCAACATTGGTCCTGCCCAGCACAGGGAAGGTGAGGGATGTGTTCTTGCGTGTGCTGGGCTCTTTTAGAAGTCCGTGGCCCCTGACTCTTCAGCAGAGGAGGAATCTAGAAGCCTGCTGGATGCAAGTGGGCTTGCAGAGAGGAGGGGCAGGGAAAGGAAGGGAGCTGGGGGAGGGAGCTGCTTGCTCCTTTTGGTGCCGGCTGCTCATAGCATAAAAATATGCAAATTTATTCAGAGAGGCTGTGTATGGTGCAGGCAGATATGAAGAGAGGAAGGAGGAAATACACCTCCCGTGTTGGGGACTCTGCTCTAACGGGGGCTTCTTCAACCCCCATCTGCTGCACTCCTCCTGTCTCCAGACTCCAGGGTACAGGGCTGCAGGGCACTGGGTGCAGTCCCCCTGCCCTCCAGCACCCACCAGGGGCCCTTCCTCTGAGATTACTCTCTGCCCAACAGAGCTTCTGAAACACCACAAATTAGGTGGGGCTGTGGGCTGGACTGAGCCACCCCAATGGCTGACTATCATCCTTAAGACAAGATGCCCCTCTAAGGCCTTTGAAGTCCTGATCTACAGGCCCATGAGTCCCACACCCAACCTCATCTCCCATCTCCTAGAAGACTCCTAATGCCACTGACCCTGTGAGCTGTTTCCAGGGTCCAGTGCTAGCCCCGTCTGCATAAGAAGGCCTGCTGTTCCCTACACTCTGCTCAGAAGCCAGTGCCATCACATGGCGCCTTCATCCCAGCTTGGCACCACACTCTTCTCCGTCCCTGTAATTAAGGAAGGTTGAAAGAGTACCAGAGGGGAGGCACAGCATGAGAGAGGAGGATGCTACCTGACAGTCTAGTTTTGCTCTCTATGTGAATCTCCCCCTGGATTCCGCACCGCCCCTACCAGCCAGGCATTCCATCTTGACTGCTCCACTTCACAGATGACCAGAGTAAACCACACAAGCAAATGGTGGGATTCCATTGCTGGTCTGTGGTACTTAGCTAGAAGGAAGTAGGCTGATGTACACCCCAAGCTAACACAGCACATTCTCTGTGTGTGGTATTGAATTAGAGGTCGGACAGTTATTAAACAATGTCGCCTACATTAAGGAGTTAAATAAAGTCTCATGATCCTGATACAGAATAGTTTGTCTCCTTCGCTCAACCTTGCACTGTATGAGTGTCAAGTTAGGTTATTTGTTCATTCCTAAATCCCAGTTGAATGAATGGCTGGATGGGTGGGTTGATAATCAGGCAGATAGAGGAATGGACTGATGGTTGGGTTGATGGGTAGGTAAATGGAAAATGGGTGAGTAAGTGGGTGGGTGAATGGGTGGATGAGTGGATAAATAGATGGGTGGATGAATGGGTGGATACGTGGATGAGTGGATAAGTAGATAGATGGATAAATGAATGGGGGATGAGTGACGAGTGGGCAGGTGGATGCACAATGGGTGAATACTTGAACAGGCAGGTGAGTGAATGATCTGTAGGTGGAAGGGTGGATGGGTTGGAAGAGGCAAATATGGAGGATATCTGGTTGGAAAAATGAAGTGGCAGCTAGAAAGATGTCTGGAAATGGGCGGGTAACGAATTATATAGAGAGGCACAGTGAGGTTCTCACAGGGAGTCCAGCACTGCGGAAACGCTTGTGTTGCTATACCCACCAGGGCTCTGTGAACGCTCCCTGAACACAAGCCTCATGTTCCAAGTCTCCTCAACCCAGTCTGCTGGCTCTTAGGTGCTTGCTGTGCACCTCCCAGCTTCACACAGGGCCGGCACCCTGTGAGCACATTCTGGACACCAGGTTCCCAGGAGATGAGATGCAACCGAGAAGAACACAGGCGCCCCACAACACACGGCGCTCCACAGCCTTGCCCACCACTGCTGTCTGCTTTCTAAATAAACCTGAGACAGAGCCATGTGGGGTTACAAATCAGCCGGAAATCAAATGCTAACATGTAAATAAATTGCAAATCAGCTGAGAAATTGGTTTCATTTTGAGACGATAAAGCACATTTCTCCTGCACTGATTTTGTAAGGTGCCCCTTAAGAATTGTAATATTCCTGTGCGGTAATGATAAACATTAGTGAGTTGCTTTAGAAATGAAAAACTAGACAGCCTCTGGGGATTTGAAAAACATATGCACTTCAAATTTGAAAATCCAATTTAACTGTCCATTATAAGGAGAATAAAAAGGTAAGGATAGGATAATTTCGCAGTTACACAGCGTTTGACTAAATCTGATTCCACGATGACAGACACACTTTAAAAGCTACAAGCCCGAATGCAAGCAGACAGCAGATCATTTATTTATGATTGTAATCTACCTGCCGTCTAACAAGTTAGCGACGGGGCCGATGGCTCCCCGACTCTGGGCACATGTGCACGCTTGTCAGCCGACATGCTCAAAAACACTTCTCCGGGAATCCTGAGGAAAATAAAGGACAGAGAAGACAAAAGAGATTTACCCAATGGCAGCTGCCGAGTTTACAAAGTTTAGGAGAAGCTGTTCCCTTTCTCTCTCCTCCCCGCTCTCTCTGCCTGAATTTTTTAAGTGACATTGGAAGAAGACACTTGTGTATGAGCATGTGTACACACCCATGTTTACATTTAATATGGTGCTCAGCATACGTGCGTGTGGGGTAGCAGGTCTGTCTGCTGCTGGAAACACAAGGGCAGGATGCAGGGTTAGTTCTTCCCACATGGAACCTCACTTTCTATTCTGTCGGCATGTCTGCCATGGTGTCTCTGCTCCCTGCTTACACTAAGACCTCAAATTCAAAATCTGTCTCCTCAAAATCTGCCAGGGTAGCCCCAGAAACAGGCTTGTGGGTGCTGGAAGGAAAGATCAAAGACCTTAAGCCTGGACATGTTGCAAGATCCGCACAGAAGTGAGCAAATCTAGGCTTCATTCAGTGCATCAATTGTCCACAGAAAAGAATCCTGGACCATGGCTGAGGAAGCTGGGTAGGCTGTGGGAGCCTGTGGGAGGCTGTGGGAGCCTGGGGAGGCAGTGAGAGGCTGTAGGAGGCTGGGAAGGCTGTGGGAGACTGTGGGAGGCTGGGGAGGCTGTGGGAGGCTGAGGAGGCTATGGGAGACTGTGGGAGAGTGTGGGAGGCGGTGGGAGACTGTGGGAGGTGGTGGGAGGCTGGGGAGGCTTAGGGAGACTGTGGGAGGCTGTGGGATGCTGGTGAGGCTGTGGAAGACTGGAGAGGCTTGGGGAGGCTGTGGGAGGCAATGAGAGGATGGGGAGGCTCAGGGAGGCTGGGGGAGATTGGGAAAGGTTGGGGGAGACTGGGGAGGCTGGGAAGACTATGGGAGGATGGGCCTTTGAAACTTTGAAATCCATTGAAGTACCTTAGAAAAATGAATGGGCCAGGTAACTTCATTACCATATCTTTTTAATCTGGCTAATAAACAAGTCTCAGCTGGGATTTAAGTCATCCATGGTCACAAACCTAAGACATGGTAGAGCTTAAACCCTGTAAGTATGGCACCTGCCCCATCCTTAGCTATGTGCATGTGTTCATTCAGTCAAAGCAATGTTTACTGAGCATGCAGGGTGTACCACTTGCTGCTGGAGGCAGGAGAAGTAGAGTCTCAGGTCAGACACCAAAGTCCTGCCTCTATGGACAGACAGAAAATAAGAAAAGGAAGAAAGATGGGGTGAGTTTGTACTGGGGAGAGAAAGATACTGGGTGAGGGGGTGGCTACAACATGAGGAAGCGTCTCTAAGGAAGTGGTCAGACTCAGGTGACCTCAGAGACAGGCTCCTGTGGAGGTCACTGAAGAGAGAGGAAACAGAAATACGAGAGTCCTGGGGTAGGAGTGGAGCATGGTTCAGGCAACAGAAGAGCCAAGCATAAAGCTGCAGTGTAGCCTGGAACAGGCAGGGCAAGAAACAGCATGGGCTTCAATGGCCTTCGTCCACAACCCACAGGGCCCTGTGTCGGTGTCCAGTCAACATTCAGAAACTCACCCATAATTCTTACAGCCTCTCAAACATCAGGGTGAGCACCGGGAAAGCAGGGCAAGGAATGTCTTGTCTTTGCAAACACAAACAGAGGGAGGGTCAAGTAGCTCCAGTAGGTGACCCAGGTTCGCCGTAGCTGCAGCAAATCAAAGCTACACACAGAAACACCCCCTGTGACATTAAGAACAAAGAGAGGAAAGACTTTTGAAATCTCTGAGGCCCAGCTCACTCGGAATTGGTGAGTATTCAGACTTCTGTTAAATGAGGAAGAAAGGAAGAGGGAGTAAGACTGAACTTCCTGGAGGTCCTGGCAGATGCTTCAGTACAGGCACCATCATTTTTGCTACCCCACATGCGTGGAGCCTCGAGAACCTGCTACCACCAAGTTGCAGGGAGGCATCGTGCCTGCCCAGGTCCTGGTCACCGCTTTCAACAGCTCATGTCCCTGTGTTTCTGACATAAGAATTGGGCTGTAAATACACGTCCCAATGGCAGAACAGCTCGCTCACTCGGGTTCTTGTAAATCTCCGCTAGTGACCCATTCGGATCCATGAGATCTGGTGCCTGTTTGAGCTGTACTCCGTCAGCACTTGTCACCCAAGAGTTTGCGCGAGATTTGATCAGACTTGCACAAAGCCGGGCAGAGCCTGTGTGGAACTGTCAGATGAAATAATTTATCGGTGATGACTGTGTGAATTCGTAAATATTTATGAATTCACAAGTTATAAGTGTGCAGCTTGCAGGAGGGAGCGATCCCAGCTCACCAAGTCGCAGATTACAATGAATATTCACAGAAACCCCAATCTGCCAATATTAGCTCTTTGTGCTTACGGTAAAGCTCTGCCTCAGATTGTAACCCTTTCTGCGATGGAGTGTTTTAGGGAAAAGAAGTGGATCAAAAGGAATGATCTCCCCAATAAAAATAAAAATAGGAACCATTGTACCGCTATACGGAGCCTGAGTGGGTCTCCCGTGTTGCTGGCTGAGCCAGGTTTTAACCGAATGGGATCGAAGGAGCTCAGACGGCAGCCACTCAAAACGCCCATTGTTTTCATTCTTCCCAGCTGACCTGATCGTTGGAAGACCTCTGCCAGACTCTCAACCCCTCTTGGGTCCTACCAACAGCAGCCTTGCCCAAATTTGGTCATGGGCTAAATTTACCTCCCTAATGACATGTCCTGTTCTTTATGGTTGCTGGGAAGGCGCAAGGCTGAGCCCACTGTCTTTGCTGAAAATATCAGAAGGCATTTTGGCAGTGTGAACCAAAGAGGAACACTGGGTGTAGGGAGAAAGGTCAGAGAACCATAGGAGCAGCTGTGTACTCCCAAGAGGCTGTGGCAGGGCACTATGTGTCTCCCAAGACCACTATCTAGGTGTGACCTTGACCAAAGATGAGCATTCCTGTGACTCAATTCATGCTCCTGTAAAATGGGGTCCTGGCAGAGCCTTCTTTAGAGGGTTCCTCCATCCAGGATGGCAAGAACTAATGTCTGGATTCATTTAGAAGTGGATGACAATGAATATTCTACCTTTGTCGATCAATTCACAGAGCAGAGCTGAAACCCACCCAGCCCCAGGAAGGATCAGCAGAACCAGGAAGATGAGGGCCAGGCATCCAAGCACTGCGAGACTGGAGATGGATGGGTTCAGATGGAAGTATTGGAGACAGTGACTTAGAGGACCCTTGAGCTCCTATGTCCACCAGGCGCCCAGGGAAATCTGTTCTAGTTCCCAGAACTGTAAGTGAAGCTGCCTGTGGGCCACCACAGCAGCACCCCAGCCTGTATCTGTCTTCTATTTTTCTTGAGACGAGATCTCTAGCTCGTGATGGCCTTGAACTTCTATGTAACCAAGGATGGCCTTGAACTCATATGTAACTAAGGATGGCCTTGAACTCCTGCCTTCCCAGTGCAAGTGTTAGCATTGCGTTCGTTCACTACTGCAGAGCTTAAATGGGGCCAGGACTCAAACTGGGTACTCCCCACTGTTGTGCAAGCACTCCACCTGCTGAGCTATATCTCCAGTCCAAAGACCTGACTCCCTTTAGCTCAGTCTCCACTGACAGTGCTGGCTGGAAGATGAAGGCTCTGGAGCCCAGGATGCCAACTTCTCCAGGAGAACCGGGACTTTGGAGAGACCCCGTCCCAGCTACTTGCTGTGCTTTCAATGACCTCAAACATCTACCTGGAATTTTAACTCTAACGTGTCTTCATTACACAGGCATTTTTGTCTCACTTTGCAGATGAGCAAAGAGGCCCACAGATTTGCTATTAGCCTGAAGAAAAGTCACTTTGAGACTGTCTGGGGTGAACATCCCATACAACATCTTTTCCAATAGGCCTTCTGACCGGGGACGTGATGTAATTTTCCAAACAGCTGAGAAATACCTTCCCATTGTATCAGTCGGTACAAGTCGTTGAAGTTCAGAGACATGAAGTGGTCCAAGAACTCACATCTGGAGGGAAGGCAGGACTACAAGTGAGCTGCTGGGCCCGATTGGTCCTCGGGTTCCAGAGGGATGGTGCCACCCACTGTCCTGCCCACATCTTACACACAGCTAGGCATTCAGTGTGCACTTCACAAATATTTATCAGATAATTTTTTAAAAAGTATCAGTCTTTCCAATCCTTGGAAACCTCCATTTATAAACAGATATGTCAGGGGGCAACTATTCATATACTCAAGATGTCTTTATTTTATAAAAAGGCTTTACATCAGGGCTCCTTTAAATAGAAAACCCCCAGTGCATTTAAAAATATAAGTCCGTTTATAGCTCGGAACCACACATCTTCCAGACATCCTCACTTGAATAAAGAGAGCAGGGTTTGCTCCTCATATGCAGAGGAATGCTGCATCTTCCCACAGCAGCACCTGAGCACCTGGAGGGTACTGGTTACTCAGGGAGGAGCTGGAGTTCAGAGGTCAGCATGGGGGCACCCAGCCTAATGAAAGGGGCAGAAACAGTACCTCAGTTTCCCCACTTGGGGCTGGGTTGACACTTTACAACAACACAGACAAGGGTCCACTGCCTTCACTCCAGGTCTGCTAAGTAGCAAGACTTCCTTAAAGGAGGGCAATGTGGACCTGGCTTCACGTGATGAGTTGAAGTTCAGCAGTTAGCAATCCCCTGCGTATCAGGCTGCCTTCCCAAGATGAGGTTGATCTGCTTGCGTGTAGAGATGGGATGGTCCCTGATCTCCTGAAGCAGTGACTGCAGACAGTCATAGCTCTGGTACTTTATGCACACGTGTGTTAGTCACTTTTCTATTACCATAATAAAATGTCACAACCAAGGCAACTTACAGAAGGAAGAATTTGTTTGGGTTTATGGTTCCAGAGGAATTAGAGTCCATCTCCATCGTGGTAGGCAGGTATAGCTGCAGGATGGCACGGTGGTGTAGGGGCAGGCATGGTGGTAAGAGCTTAAATCCTGAACTGCAAGCAGGAAGCAGAGAGAAGGAACTGGGCATGGTGTGGCTTTTGGAACCTCAAAGCATACCCTCAGTGACACACTTCCTCCAGAAATATTACACCTCCTAAGCCTCGCAAAACAGGGTCACCAACTGGGTACCAAATGCTCAAACAACCAAGGTTATCTGGGACATTGTCTTAGTCACTGTTCTATCTCTGTGAAGGGACACCATGACTACAGCAACTCTTATAAAGAAAAACATTTAATTGGGGGTGGCTTACAGTTTAAGCCCATTATCATCATGGTGGGGAACATGGTGGTATGCCAGCTGGGAGCTAAATGCTGATGCATAGGGAGAGAGGGAGAGAGGGAGACCCTGGGCTTTTGAAATCTCAAAACCCACCTTCAGTGGCACACTTCCTCCAGCAAAGTCACACCTCTTTTTTTTTTCTTTTTTTTCTTTTTTTTCTTTTTTCTTTTCGAGACAGGGTTTCTCTGTAGCTTTGGTGCCTGTCCCGGAACTAGCTCTTGTAGACCAGGCTGGCCTTGAAAAAGTCACACCTCTTAATCTTTCTGATCCTTTCAAATAGCGCCACTCCCTGGTGACTATTCTTTGTCTATGAGCCTATGGGGTCCATTCTAATTCAAACCATCACAAATGTTCTAATTCAAACCATCAAACACACTACACCAGGAGCCTTTCACCTCACTTTCATGCTGTCTTGGTTGGTACCCAGAACAACACTGTGGGGTGAGGATAGCGTGTATGCTGGAACGCTTTAAGCAGTAGAGGCATTGGCATGGCCCAAAAAACGCCAAGATTAATAGTTGAGCCCAGCTCCTTCTAGCTCCTTTTGGAGAATGTCTACTATTCCTTAAAGGAAATCAGAAGCCCTTATATCTTGATCTGTAGGCAGACCCTGAAGTACCAGGACCTAGTTCTAGAGACTCTGGCTGCTGTGCCTGTCACAGACAGTTTTCACCAGGCCCGCCACTTTCTGGCGTCTCACCCCCATTCCCATGTCAAGTGACCAGTCTGCTCCCCACTGTTCCTCTCACAAAGCCTGTAGGTGACATCTTCTCATTACAACTTTGTTGGTTTACTTCATTCCGTTCTCCACCAAGAACCATCACTGGGTCATAGAGCAGGCACCATGTATAACAGAAGGGCAGACCACCGAGAAAGAGAAAAGTAGAGTTGGGGACATGGCTCGGCTGTTGCTTTATTTGGCTGGCATACCCAAAGCCCTGAATTTGAGTCCCAGCATAGCATAGGCTAGGGGTGGTGGCCCAGCACTTGAAAAGTAGAGGCAGGAGGATCAGAAAGATTATCCTCAATGCATTGAGGGGTTAAGGCTAGCCAAGGCTAAATGAGCTTTTGTCAAAAAACAAACAAGAAAAAAAGAAAGAAAAGAAGAAGGAAAAGAAAGGAAAGAAAAAAGTCGGAATTCAAAATTAACCTGAGCTGGGCCCCTCCTTGTCCTGTCAAGTGCTCTTTTGTACAAAGCCTTTTCACCCCCTGAGAAAAGCCCAGGGAACCTCATGCAGTCTCCTGACGGGAAGACTGCTGGCCATGCGGCTGAGACACACAGAGCTGGCGTTATTTGAGGCAGGCCCAGGCCACATCTACCTTCCATTCTTAACTACAAGTAGAGGTGAGGCCCACATACAGACGAGAGCACTGGGGAGTGGCCATCTCTGGAGTGTCCACTATAGCACACGGGAGACGCGAGGGAATTTTGCAAGTTGACTGGATGGAGAGCCTCAGTTGTGAGCCATAGCCTGTGAGAACCATGTGAAACACTGCGGAGGTCTGCCCAGGGAGAAGTACAAGGGACAGGGCTCATCACAGCGTAGGCAGACGGTTCTGCCAGAAGGCAGAGCCCTTTCCTCTTGAGGTCTGAGAACAACCCTTCTCAGATGGCCTCAAGCCTTGTAGGCTGCTAGTCCAAGTTCCTATGTACACCGTGGGGAGCAGGACCCCCGGATGGGCCTCCGAGACTGTCACTCCTTTCCCACGGCCCACAGCCTAGGACAAAGCCATGCTCCAAACATTCTGACAAGTCCTGTAATCACGAGCTTTGTTCCCTGAGCCGAGGCAGCAGAAATGTCGCCATGGCCAAGGCGCTGTCCCAGGCCTGCCATGATGTGTTCCCCACTTCCCTCCCCGCTCATGTCCTGTTCTTCTCCACTGCTCTCTCTGCCTGCTGCATTAGTGTGGTATTTTTTGCTGGTTTTGTTGCCTGTCTTTCTCAAAACAGCAGCCAAGACTACAAATCGGGGGCTGTTTTAACGACCACGGTCTTCTGGGTGCTTACAAATTATTGGGAGAAGGAAGAAGTAGAAAGAAAAGAGGACAGAAGGAAGTGGAGGGGCGGACAAAGGGAGCATCTTCCCGTGGATGGTGGGCAGGTGGGGAGAAGGAGGAAGGAGAAACTCGAAGGAAATAGGAAGTGAGGATGGGAAGGAGGCAACGAAAGGAGATTGAACGGGGCACACAGATAGAAGGAACTATGTTGGCTTCACTTTAACACAAGAGAGCTGGTGTGATGGCTTCTATGAAGATGCAGGAGGATGCTTGCATGCTTGAGACAAGGATGAGAATAACCACCGTTCAGCAATGGTTTGGAAAAACTGAGGGCCGCCGCGACCTCTGCCAGAGAGACATGTTTGGGTCCTTCAGCAGCAGGGACCCCAGAGACAGGACGAAGGAATTTGGAGGTGTTATGGCCTCTCTCTGTGAGCCGTGCCATGGTCTCTCCATGCAGATGGCGGTGTTCGGCTGCCATCATCTCTGACTGGTTTGTGGGTGTGGAATCCTGGCTCTGAGAGAAAGCGTGTTTTCATACCTACTAACACATTTTCCCCATCCTGCCCTGACAAAGGGGAACCCCAAGCAGGGCCTGTCCACCAAAGTCAGCTCACGTTTACAAGAACGACCTCCACAGTGGGTTCGGAACTCATCTGAGAAGAATGAAGGGTCTTCTCAACAAGGAAACCATAAGGCAGGAAGAGGGGGAGACCAGGTGACTGGACAGGTCACTGTGACCCTATAAACAGTGTACCCCGGTTCTTTGATCCAGTCCCCCTCCTGCCTTGGCGGCAATGGCTCAACACACGCCCACTGCCTTGACAACAGTCACTCTGTAGGGCTTACCTCCCATAAAGTCACATGGCCCTATGTATTGCTCTCCTTCCCTCAGAAGGAGATGAAGGGTTTTCCTGAGGCAGGGAAGAACTTTATATGTCTGTCTTTCCTTCCTAATTCTCTTCTCCTCAGCTCCTCCCCTACCCGAGACAGGACTCCTGACCTAAGCAGAGATTCCATCCCTTCTAAGAGAAATATTACCTCCAAATTTGGAACTAGTGGGTGGCAAGCCGCAGGAAATCTCATTTCGGGATTGGAAAACTGGTCCCTAGCTGATGGAGAAAGGCCAGGAGGATCCAGAAGGTTCTGCAGGATGAGGCAGGGGGCCAGGAGGGGAAGGGGATGCCTAGTGTCCCTCACCTCCACCATCACATCTACAATCTCTAGGATCATCTTCACTTCATCAGACGGAGCTGATGAGTGTGGGAAATTGAAGACAGAATTGATCAAGCAGTGCCTTTAAAGAGGCCTAAGAAGAGAAAGTGGACCTGGTGAGGTGAGGAGCCGGAGAGGGAAACAGGAGGAGACAGAGAAAGCCAGACCCAGGCTGGGGGTACAGAGTCACAGCCAGCCACTCAGTCCCCCAAGTCCCCTGGAATGAGGGAGGGTTTATCTCACCAGGAACAGCAGCTCAGCCACTGATCTAATCAAATTATTCAGCATTAAGAACTGCCAAGACATTCCAGGACTTCAGCTCCCGGAGCCCCGGCTGGGATCAAATGCTAACCAACGTCGCTGCGATATTTATTCCCACTGTCAGCTGCTGGTTGCTTGTTTTCCGAGAGCTGCATACTAAACCAGAGGCCCTGGAGGGATGGGGATGAGGGTGAGGGGCTGTCTGGAAGCAGAACAAGCAGGTAGGAGGGACAACCCCCCCCCCAGAACCCAGCACAGGGCCCATAACTGCCCTTCAAAATGTCCAGATCTGTCTCTAATCCCTCCCTAAACCATCCCTAGACCGCAATCCTCCATTACCATTCAAGGCCTTTTCAGGACAGTTAGCTGAGGTTTGGAGCTGCGACGCTTTCCTTCAAAGTTGTGAGTGATCCCAGGTGGGTAGCTCACCTGTCTGAGCTCCTGTTCCATCCCCTGTAACATGAGGGCCACTTGCTGTGTGTTTGATAAGTAGAAAGTAACGGGAGTGGCTTGTGGGGCCCACTGCAGAAACACTGAATGCAGCCCTGGCTGTGTGGCTTTGCCAAGGCTGCTTACTCTCTCTGTGTCTCAGTTTCTACCTGCCATAAAAATGAACATGGTGGTGAAAGTTTTATGTGGTGACTGTTTTATGTTTAAAGAAAATCAATATACGAAAGACCACAGCGAGATCCCAGTCTGTGTCGGGACCAGTCCTTGTGCAACTGCCAGAAGTCGGGCCGATGAGCAGGGGAGCTGGGGACTGACCTGTCCGTGGGTGCTGGGATCCCCATGAGGGGTCTCTATAGCCACACACAGAGTGGAACATCCTGGAAAGTTCAAGTTCAGAGGGCCTGTGAGCCTTGGGGATTCGTGTCCCTGCCGACACTCTGAAGGTCATGGCACCCAGGGACAGCTAATTAATTTCCTTTGTTTTTCAGAGTTTCATTTTTTAAATTACAGACTCCCACCTCTCTAATAAATACTCAACAATTAAAGCGTTTTTTCCCCCACAAAGTGTGACTTCAACATTTCAATGTCCCCCCTCCCATCACCTTCACTGCCATAAACAGATTCGGGGAAAACTGCTTTTGACGCCCCAGCTGCCATTAGCCACTTAAAATCCCGTAATTATCATCCTATCATAGGCCTGTTAACGAGCAGTAAAAATAAGGCCATTGAATATGGTAATTTATTCGTAAATTAGCCTAATGAGAATGGGTTTCAGACTGTTTACTCGCTGCGGCCTGTTCAGGGCAGAGGCATAGACAGGAGTGGTGTCTTCCTGAGTGGAAAGGTCCCCTCTTCAGCCTTTCAGGGTGACATTGATGACTGTCCCCTGCCTCCAGGCAGTACTGCCAACCCCACAGAATGATGAGGCCTGAGGACCAGGGCCCCGGGCAGGCCTGGGTCCCCACCTTTCTAAGCTGGGCGGCCTTAGATATGTCATTACATACTTCCTGTTCAGCTTTACCATCTGTAAAATGGGGGTTTCCGAGACAACCAGTGGGGTTACTGTATGCAAAACGGTCAGAGCACAGCTCATCTTGTTGTTACGTGTGTTAGCACAGCCTCCAGGGTGAACTACACACCCCAGAGCTATTCCAGACCCTTTGGTGCAGAGCAAAACCTTGCTGAACCTCAGAATGTAGCCTTATCCAAAACCAGGGTCTTGGCCAATGTGATTAAGTAGGATGAGGTCACACTGGATTGGACGATCCACATCCCATAATTAGTGCACATGTAGGAAGACAGGAGGACACAGGTAAGGGAGGGAAGGAGGATAGAAGGGACCAGGAACTCCCTGACTTGTAGCTCCCCTGTGGAAGCATAGAGAACCAGGAAGCCACAAGCTAGGAGAGGCAGCAAGAGGCAGGACTGAAACGCACGGCCCCTTAGCTGTGTGTGCTTGTATTCCTCCTTACCCAGGTGCCTTAGGTTCCTATTCCCGTGTTAAACATCATGAACACGAGAATCCTGGGGGAGGAAAGGACTTATCTGGCTTACAGTTCACAGTTCATCAGGAAGAGAAGTCAGGACCAGAACTTAGAGGCAGGAGCTGCTGCAGAGGCCGTGGAGGGGAGCTGCTTACTGGCATGCTGCCCATGGCTTGCTTAGCCTGCCTTCCTGTAGAACCCACATTCCCAAGGGTGGCACTGCCACAGTGGGCCGACCCCCACATCAATCATTTATAATAACAACAACAAAAGCAATTATTATTGTTGCTTTTATTATTAATATCTTCAGACTAACCTACAGACCAATCTTACAATTAAAGGGAGGCATTTTCTCAACTGAGGTTCCCTCTTCCCAGATGGCCCTAGATTGTATCAAGTTCAGGACAAGGGGTTCTGAACCCTCTCGGTTCATAGGTAAGATGGCCTTTGAAATCTTCAATGGATCTCTCTCTTTTCTCCACATTTGTCTCTTGATTTATAACTTCTCTGACTGAATTCAAGCCCCTCTGAGATGTCAGATGCCACTCTTAACACAAGGCCACCTGGCCGCCTGAGCCCTGAGCCTCTCAGTTTCACAGACAGAGGAAGTGTGCCTGTGATTGTCCTGAGGTCACACAGTCCCTAGCAGTCAGGACTAGCTCAGACTGGTCTGCCTCCCTCTCCTGTTCTTCCACATAAGATGCCAATAAAGGAGTCGCTGATTCAAACACCACAGCTGGTGGCGTGTCCTTGGTGACCCCTCCTCCCCAGGGTCCTGAGCTCCGAAAGAAGAGGAGACTGTTACCTTCGGTTTCATTTGCTCTTTGAGGATAGATTCAGGTAAGAACTAGAAACTAGAAGAGACCAAGGCCTCACCCCCAAACCCACAGCCTGGTTCAGGTCTGGTTCTACCAGTCACATTCTTGAGAAGTCACAGCCTCTGCCCAAGGTGGTCACTCCTCCCATCATTGCCATGCTGCCTAGCTGTGGTACCAGGGTCATTTTTATTCTGTCCTGACACAGGCAGGTAGTGATGAGGTTTCCAACTGACTTTCAACCAAACAGATTTCCAAGGCTGTTTGAAGAGGAAAATAAATGACAAACAAACAAACAAAAACACAGGGTATGTTCTGACTGTAGATGTAACCAAGTCTCCAGTCCTGATCTGGGTTCTCTGAAGTTTTGTGTGTGACATGGGACTCTTCTGGATGCATCTGAAGCTCACTGGCTTCAAGGCTTAGTGAAGGGGACTGAGCACCTTCCGCTCAACACACTACAGGGCAGGCTCCAGGGGCAGGTCAGGACACAGAAGTGAAATCTCTGGGAACCTCTCCTTCACCAGGAGGGCCAGTTGTAGGAACCTACAGAAGAATGGGTGTCGGGGGTCCCCCAACTGCACAGAGTTATGCCCCAAAGAACACCCAGGCCAGAAAACAGGCAGTTAGTGGCCAGAGTGACTCTTGATGAACTATATACATTGAGCAGGCTGGGGAAAAAAGCATTAAAAGCTTCTGTGATGCTAGCTATAGAGACGGCTCAGTGAGTAAAAGCATTTGCTGTGCAAGCATGAGACCGTGAGTTCAAACCCCAGCAGCCCTGTGAAAACTTGACATGGCTGCACATATTTAAAACCCAGAATTTGGGAGCAGAGATGAGTCCTGGGGACACACTGATGACCAATCTGACCAAAATAACAAGTTTCAGGTCAGTGAAATCCTGTCCTAAGGAAATAAGACGAGGAACAATACAGTAGGTCACCTGACATTCTCCTCTGGCCTCCACACACATGTGCGGTATATACAGTCCCTCGTATACACACACAGGCATATGCACACATAGGTACACATAACACACACACCATGCACACCATTCTCTCACACACATGTACACAACATACATACACCATACGTCCCCATATATACACCATACATCCCCACACATCACACACACACACAAGCGAACAAAACACCTTGATGATGGTTGTACTGGTAATTTTGTCAACTTGACATAAACTTCAGTCATCAGGGAGGAAGGAACCTCTACTGAGGAACTTCCCCTGTCAGATTGACATGCTAGCATTTCTGTGTGGTATTTCTTGATTAATGGTTGATATAGGAGGTCTCAGGCCACTGTGGATGGTGCTACCTCTGGGCAGGTGGTCCTGGATGGTCTAAGAAAGCAGGTTGAATGAGCCAATGTGACTTCTACTTCAGTTCCTGCCTCCACGTTCCTGCCTTGAGTTCCTTTCCTGCCCCTTTCCTTGATAGGCTATGATCAGGATAAATACACCCTTTCCTCCCTAAGTTGCTCATGGTCACAATGTTTATCACAGAAACAGAGCAGACTAGGACAATGCCAAGCTGGGGGTGATGGCATAAACCTATGCCTATGGTTCTAGGCCAACCTGGGCTACATACAAGACCTTATTTCAAAATGATCTAAACCAAATCCAATGTGTACAGACATCCTGTGTGCCACAGGGTCCTCAGGAGAGGCCTGAAGCAGTGACTAAATGCAGCAAGATGAGGCCCCTGCAAGCTACTGCCACACCTGGCCAGGGCCTTGTTATAAATGTCTGTCCCTGGTCCCCATGCCTGGGCTAGGTGACTCTTCCTGCTCAGTCTCAAACCTTAGGGATCATAAGAACTCGGGAGCTGCTGCAGCGGGCCCATCAGGAAGGGGGCCCTGAACCAGTCATCTACACTCTCAGGCCCGACGGTGTTCAGAGGCATGTCCGCCGGAGGAGTGAAGTACTGTGATAGCTACTGGGCTCCAAAGACAGGCTAGAGGTGACTTCGCTCACGGTTTGTTAGAGGATTTGACCAAGCCTCGCCATCACAGCCTTGGTTTCTCTTTTCTCTGCATGCACCAAACACTGCTAAGAATGCCGAATGTGTTTCTTTAGCCATCAGAGAATCTTTCAGCAAATCCCTCACTGAGCAGCTCTGAGGCAGGCTTTGTACTAGACTGGATGCAGAGACCCACATGTTAAAGATGTGGTTTTATGGGGCCTCCATGGAAGCACTGAGTTCTTTAGAAGTACGGCCTTGTGTGAGGTGCTGGGGATTAAACCTAGAGTCTCCTATGTAGCCAGCATTCCACCCCTAAGCAACACCTAGAGACAGCACCTTCCTCCTTTCCTTCCTTCCTTCCTTCCTTCCTTTCTTCCTTCCTTCCTTCCTTCCTGTCTTCCTTCCTTCCTGTCTTCCTTCCTTCCTGTCTTCCTTCCTTCCTCTTTCTTTTTTTTGGGGGGGGGGTGTTTTTGTTTTGTTTTTTGTTGCTTGTTTGTTTGTTTTCAAGACAGAGTTTCTCTGTGTAGCCCTGGCTATCCTGGGATTCTTTCTGTAGACCAGGTTGGCCTTGAACTCACAGAGATCCACCTGCTTCTCTCTCCTGAATGCTGAGTGAATGAAAAAAAGAAATAAAAAAGGAGGACATTATTGTTCTTAGGCAAGGTGGAAGAGAAAGTTTATTGTAGGTCTGAGGGCGAGTATAGCCAGAAGCAGAGACATCTGGGAGAGTCCAGAGTTAACACCATCCTGAGCCTAGCCATGTGATGAAAGGGAGCAGGGAGAAAGAACCAGAAGGCCAAGAGGCCAAAAAGGAAAAGGTTTAAAAAGGACCGGCATAGCCAGAATGGCTGGATTATATAGGGAAGAGTCACTGGAGGAAGGGCAGCTCAGCCCCTGGGCTGCAGAGTGTAGGGTAAGGGTGTGGTGTACCCGCCGTACTCTGTAACAGGTAAGTACTGAGGTATGCTGGGAGAACTGACAGCCAAGTCAACTTTGACCTTTAGTGGTTATCGGGGTTCAAGACCTAACACTGAGATTAAAGGCAAGTGCCACCTCCTCCCAGCAGCCCCCTTCTCTTCCTCCCTTCTTTCCTTTGTTCCTTCATTCCTTTGTTCCTTCCTTCCTTCTTTCATTTCTTTTTTTCTTTAATTTTAAGACAAGGTCTTAGCATGTAGCTCCAGCTGGCTTTAAACTTATAACCTCCTGCTTCAGCCACAGGAAGTACTGAGTTAAAAGACTCCATTGCCTGACTGCCTTGTGGGAAGTCTTTAGGCACTTGAGGGTGTAGCCTCCAAGAGGATTGTGGGACACAGTCCTTTGCTCTTTCTCTTTGCTCCCTGGTTGAGGAATGGACTGGTCTGCTCTACCACATGCCTGCCTCAGTGTCCTGCCTCCTACAGACTCAGAACCATGGGGCTGCTCACCACAGACTGGAGCCTGTGAAACTGTGCATCAAAGTAGAGCTTTCTTCTTTACAAGTCGATCACCTCTGGTATTTTAGTATAGTAACGCAAAGCTGACTCGTTCATATCCCTTCTTAATTCTAGAGGTGACCAGAACGGCAAAAGAGGAAGGGAGCTCAGAGCAGATCATTGCTGGAAGCTTGCCCAGGCCAGAGCACAACCAGAAGCCTCCCCAGCCATGCCTAGGTGATAGCTAATCCCTTTCCCAAACAAACAACAGACAAAACCAACATATCAGTCAAGACCAAGGACTCTGTCTCCAGCAGCCTGGGCATACTGGTGGCTTGTGGCTTTGCTAAATGGATGGCTTCAAGAAAGTGGCCTGGTTTCTCCACACCTCAGTCTCTTAATCTACAAAATGATGCCTTAAATAGTATGGCTGCCTTCTTGAGTCACTATAGAATTTAATGGATCAAGGTTCTGACCCCTGCCTGGCACATGCTGCTGCTACTACAGGGGACTGGTCTATAAGAGAGACAACCCAGACCCCTAGTGAGGCAAGCATGCCACTTCTGATCCTGCAAGAAGGAAGGTTTGCTGGAAATAGTAGCTGACCACCTCAGAAAGATCCAGAACACCTGGACTTTCTGCTTCCATCTTGTTTTCCTTGCTCTGGAATTTCTTTTTCAACACTGGAAGACAAGAAAGCTCCCTTCCCCCAGTGGGAAAGCAGGATTGCTATATGAACAAGAGTCCCTGAGTTCCCATCCCAACACCCACATTCAGGTCTTGCATACCTGTATCCCCAGCAGGGCCAACTCCAGGAGCCCTCTGGTCTCATCCAAGTAAAGGATGACATATTCTGTCTTCTTAGCATCTCAAAATGCAAAATACTGGAACTTCCTCAAATCCACAGGTCACCACTGTCTGAAAAGGTGACTCCCCTAGGCTATTCTCTTCACTTCCTGTTTAAACAGGAAGTGACTACTTCTGTCTCCTAGGCCACGTAGTCAAGGTTCTGGATCCAAAAATCCTTGACTCAGCAGAGGTTTGGATATGAATTCCACTTCTGTCTCACACCCAGAGACTGAGGACCACCTATGAGCAGCAAGTGGCCTCAGAGTCCACCCTCACAGCACGTGTCAACGGGAAGAAAACCCAGCCAGAAACTATGCCGAGATTCAACTAGTGAGACACAGTGGCGCCTCTGCCTCCTGGCATTCCTTACCAGGAATGAGCTCAGACTCATCTGTTCCCAGCCACAGCAGGCTATGACCTTATTTCAACAAGGGAGTGGCTTGGTCCCCATGACTCCTGCTCCTGCAATTGATCTGGGTTGGAACATGGGTATCCTTGTGTTGGCGGCCAGTGAGACTGACTGCTGG
Organism: Chionomys nivalis; assembly: GCF_950005125.1. Taxonomy (NCBI): domain Eukaryota; kingdom Metazoa; phylum Chordata; class Mammalia; order Rodentia; family Cricetidae; genus Chionomys; species Chionomys nivalis. The sequence continues at coordinate 125,759,707 of NC_080088.1, read as the reverse complement.
TGAGCTTCAGGTGCCCTCCACAGCTGTCTCCTATGGTCCTCTCTGCTGTCCTTCACTTTTTCTTTTTCCTGGAAATAAAAAGAGCCGGATTTTCCTCATAGTACACACCACTGGGCCACAAGGACGGCATAGAAGCCACATCAGTGTCTGGTTCATCTGAATGAAGCAGGGCATTGGTGTTGAGGTTAGATGCAATCACTATGAAGAAGCATTTCATACAGCCTAGAAGATTCCATGGGAAAAGGCTCTGCAAAGGAGGCTGTTGCAGCAACTCTACTGGGAGTGACATATATTCCCAGAGCCTTACTAGATTTCTCTGTTTGGTTATTTTAGTTACTTTTCTATTGCTGTGATCAGGACCAAGGCAATTCATAAAAGAAAGTATTTGACCTGGAGAGATGGCTCAGCAGTTAAGAGCACTGGCTGCTCTTCCAGAGGTCCTGAGTTCAATTCCCAGCAACCACATGGTGGCTCACAACTATCTATAATGTGATCGGATGCCCTCTTCTGACCTGCAGGTATACACAGAAACAAAACACTCATACATAAAAAAATAAAATAAGATATTTAATTGGACAATGGAGCAAAGGAACAGCTGAGAGCTCACATCTCAGTCTGCAAGAAAAGAGAGACTGGAAATGGCATGAAAGTTTTGAAAACCCAGAGCTTGCCCCCAGTGACACACCTTCTTCAACAAAGCCACACCTTCTAATCCTTCCCAGACAGTTCCACCAACTGGGGACCAAATGTTCAATGCGTGAACATATAAGGGGAAAAGGCATTATCATTGAACCATGAAAGCCTTAGTAATTGTTCTAGAATTATTCAGGAATGATTGGGGTTGCCAGGGACTTCACCTGCCCTGACCTGGAGAGGAGCTATCCAAGAATATTGGATGTATCTCTCCACCCAGCTCCCTCCCTCCTCAGGCAGGGCTTGCAAACTTATGTACATTCCGGCATTTAGAATTTGTCTACAGGGCTCCGCTCTGGCTGCCGCGTGTCAGTCTCTTCCTCCAATACTTCTTGCCCTTGACTCCTCTCAAAGTCTGAGCCCATGGAAGCCACATAAGGCAGTGAGTGACGGGAGAGCTACAGGCCAGACTTGCGGTGCCTTCATCCTATGAGTGGAAAGACTGTAGAGTTAGGCACACAGAGAAGGTCTCTTTTCCATGTCTCAGAGGGGACACAAGTGGCAGATTTCAGGCACAATGTGTCCAGATAGCTGGGACCCTGACCTGGTGAGCACGGTGATCACATTCCTAGTCAGCTCACCCCAAGTCCCAAACCAACGGAGACTCTGCCCACCTGCTCACAAGTGCTCTGAACAGAAAAATCATAAGGGAAAATTGCACAAGGCACAGGTTCTTTAGGAGGAACAACTTTAAGGAATGGCCCAGAACACACCCCATAACTCAGCACAGTTTCTTTCAGTCTCTGGGGTATCCTGCTGAGCACAGACCTTTGCAAAGCCCTGACTTCTGCAGCTCCAGTGGGGTCTGTGTCTTCAAAGCTCATGTTCCAGACTAGATCCGCCGGATGCTTTAGATTCTAGGCACAATCCAGCTCTGCAAGGAAGATGGGCATGTCTGCGCAGGGGATCCTCTCTGCAGGTATTTTGTGCATGTGTACACATGTACATGTGTGTGTGCATGTATAGGTGCATGTGGGTATTGTGTCCATGTGTACACATGTACATGTGTGTACATGTATAGGTGTGTGTGGGTATTGTGTGCATGTGTACACATGTACATGTGTGTGCATGTATAGGTGCATGTGCACAGGCATGTATTTGCACGTAGAGGCCTGAGGAACATTTGGAGTATCACCAAGTCTGGCTGGCCAGTAAGGGGAATGTCTAACCAGGATGACCAAGAGATCGTCACTCAGCACCTGTCACCTGGTCACTGGAGACTGTGGGTCATACTACTAGGTTCAACTGATATCACCTAAATATCCTGTGAGGGCAGGTAGGTAGTATGTCTGTCTGATGGCTCGAAAGGAAACACGAGCAACTATCTAATAGAGAAAAAGAGAGTGGAGGCGAGAGGGAGGAGTTAGGTGGGGAGGCCGGATGAACTTGAAAGTCACCTCTGCCCCATTTCCAGTGGCAGCCCAGTATCACCTCCCTGTTCTTATCTGTGATTGAAGTCTGGTCCCCATTCCTTTTATTTGTCGTCTGCAGTACTGGGGCTGAGGCCAGAGCCTCACACATGCCACAGCGACCTGTTCTAGCCCTGCGTGGCCGACATTCTTACAGCAGAACAGCCAGACTGTCGGCAGTGCTGACGAAGAGCAGCACACAGCTGGCCTGCTGGGCCCTGTTCTAAGTATTGACAACCTAGGCTCCCTGGTGGATCCCACCTCCCTTAGAGACAGAAGTATGCCGCATCCCTTGTGGGAGCAGAAACTCAAAGAGTCTGGGGGAGGGGGAAACGGTGACCCATGGCCTCCCTAAGTCTTCACTGACAGGCCATTGGCAGCTACACAGAACATTTGTGTGTGAGCCCACACCATCCCAGGTTGGGTCACAGACACTGCAGTGGGTGCTCCTTGTGTCCCCACAGACAAGCGTTTCGCCATCCTGCCTTTCCCCTGCATTTTCCTTGATTGAACACAGCCTTCCCCTGGTTTCTTAGGAACGGCTACTGAGACTGGAACTCCAGGCCCAGGAGGCCAGTCCCCATCCCAGCAGTCAGGGCCCAGTCCCTCATTATCCTTCCGCGGCTTCACAGTAGAAATCATAAGCGCTTTGTGTCAGCTCCATGCTGGCAGCCGCGCGGCAGGAGGCGATTGAGGTCAGGGAGGCAGACAGCCTACCCATCACGCCTGTGCGCCATTCCTCACTGGTGACATGCAATCTCCCGCCGAGGGTCACCTCTGGGGAAGCGATCCCTCCCAGCCCAGCTCAAGTGCCAAATTGCAGCTTTGCTGGGACCCACGTGCAGTGCACCCGCTCCAACCGCCTTCGTAATAAATGGTTAACCTGTGGCCTCTCCCTTCTACATCCGATCTAGGCGGCAAATGCATTAACGTGCAGCTGGGCCATGCACAGAGCAGAGAGGAAGAACAGGGATGGGTCCTGGGGTACAGCGATGGGCATGAAGTACCCAGACAAGGGGAAAGGACAGGAAACTGAATTTCTCCTCCCTCTGTCACCTGTATATAAGGAAACTGTGCCTGTGGACTGGCTGAGTCTTGATTTATGATACCATGTTCACTGGGAAAGACTCTGAGAGTTCACAGTGTGTGTGTGTATGTGCACATGCATGCGTGTGCGCACATGCATACATACACAAATGTTCAGGGGGAAGAAAGGAGATGGAGAGAAAGAGACAGAAGACAGGGATGAGGAGAGACAGAAGTAGAAATGGAGACTCAAGGAGAAAGACCGCTAGTCAGAAAGAGGGGCCCGAGGTGAAAACAGAAGCTCAGAAAATAGAAGCCAGAGGAAGGCTGACAGAAGGTGGCCACGCTGAGCAGAAAACCATGGTGGGCACCTGCACGCTGGGGAGAAAAAGCCCTTTGTTAGCCACAAGACCGAGACACACTTTCACCTTCCCTGCACCAGACACACAAGCCCTCAAGTGCACAGCCACCAGGTGAGCCACAGGCACACACTCAGAGCACATTCACACATGCCCCGCCCTCACACACGTCCACATGTCCACTCGAGGCACACATCATTGCATACATACTGAGAGAGAGCCGGAAGCAATTACACATATACATGCCTCGTGTGTGCTACATGCACACTGAACACACATCCGTACGTTCATTTGAATACGACCATGCTCTTGGCCTCTCAAAGTCACGACATGAACATAGTCACACATGCATGTGTGCTCTCACACACACATTTCCTGACATGAGCAGTCACAGGCACGCCTGTAGGCAGACACACATTAACATACAGAATTTAGGGCCCAGGGTCTATCCTGTTCTGCACTCAACTCAGTCACAGAACATTCTGTTTCAGAACAAAGGCCATGGAGCTCAGTAGATCCAGGAAGACTGAAGGGAGGCTAAGGAGCTGCAGTCAACTGCCGGTGAGCTCTGATCCAACTGTGCCCACCAGGGTCCCCAGAGTGGCCCCCTGGGCCTCCAGAGGGAGACATTTAGAAGAACACCTACAGAGGTGGGCTTTGTTCAGCCTGTCTCTCTTGACCAGGCACAGCTGCGGGTGTCTCCATCCTGCTGACCCGCTGACCTGCAAACCACAGGTCAGCAAGTCTCCATGAGTTTTGTGAGCACCAAGCACCTTCTCACTGATATTCTGTTTGTCCATCAGTCTGCACCTGTCCTGGGTGCCCAGTTCCCCCCACAGTTCTCAGCCCCCCCTCTCTCTAGGCTGGTATTAAGGATTCTGGGCACTCACAAGCATGAACAACCAAAGTCATAAAAAATAACAACTAATTCCTTTTTAAAAATGCAAGAGAGTAGGAGAGATGGGAGGCAAGCAAGGAAGCAAACATCTATTTCTAGAAAGTTGCTAAGTGGACAGCAATGTCTTCCTGATACTCTCAAAATGCAGATGCTCAAAACGCTGTTCTATAGACATCAGCCATTCAACAACTGTGTTGACCACTTTAGGTAGGCCAAGTTGGTGCCCAGAGATGGCCTCTGGCTTAAATCTAGTCTCAAGACAAGTCCCCTATTGTCACTGAGCCTCTGGTTACTTCTGTGCACATAGAGGAGGACCCCAGAATGGTTGTTGAGACTCAAACAAAATTATACAGAGGGCCACACTCCTGCTGGTAAGTCTTGGTGCCTAAGAGTCACTAACCAACCATTAGAAATTGACCAAGCCCTTCTCTGTGCTGGGCCCTGGAGTGCCAAAGACAGACAGGTTCCTGCTCAGGGGGGTCTGAGAATCCAAGAGTGGGAGACAAAAATGGACCCACAATGACCATCCTGCCCCATGTCCCTGTTTAAGAGTAATAAAGTTGGAGGACAGACTGCGGGGTGGGGGCAGGAGTGAGTCTGCCCCAGCTTTGAGAGGAAGGGAAGATCTGCAGCAGGGCCTGTGCTGGGTAAGTCCTTAAAATAAAGGGCACAGCAGGTGGGAGCACACCTGGGATTCCTGCAGTCAATAGCACATGTCTTTAATTCCCACAGGTGGGAGGCTAAGGCTGAGGGCTCACCAGTTGGGGGCCACCCAGGGCTACTAGCAAGTCCTTGTCAAGAAAACAGAACCAAAAAAAAAATAAATAAATAAGAACCCTCAAGTGCAGAACACAACCATTGAGAACTTTCTATCTTCAAAAAAGTGTGCATTTGTGTTTATATGTGTGTTGGTGTGTGTGCGTGTATGTGTGGCATGTGTGATCATGTGTGTGTGATATGTGTGCATGTGTGGCATGTGTGTGTGCATGTGTGTCTATGTATTCTGGAGTTTTTGTGTATGGGTGTTTTGCCTGTATGTGTGTGGACACATGTGTGCAGTACCCACAAAGGCAAGAAGAGGGCATTGAATCCTCTGGAACTGGAGTTACAGAACACAGTCAGTCTCCATGTGACTCAAATCTTCTGGAAGAGTAGACAGTGCTCTTAATTGCTTAGCAATATCTCCAGCCCCTGTAATTTTTTATTTATTTTACTGTTTTTTTTTATTTGTAAATCCGCTGTGTATGTGTGATATCCAAGGTAGCTAGCTAGTGGAGGGCGTCAGAGCCCTTGGCATTAGAGATGCATAGATGGTTGTGAGCCACCAAACTTGGGTGCTGGGAACCTGCCAGAGCAGTGTTGTCACCTGATCTCCCAAGCCACCTCTGCACTCCATCTGTCTGTCTGTGCTGAGTCTCTACTGCGCAGTAAGCATCATCCTAGGTCATGGGTGCATTGCCTGGAAGGCGGTGGAGGTTCAGACTATAAATAAACAGACATTTAGTTGTAGAATGTGGACTATGGCAGCAGAATGCTTCCGGCCTCAACTCAGAGTCAGACGGAAAGAGCCCAGAGATGGAGGCCCATCATCCAGTAGCAGGCTGAGAGCAGAAGGGAGGGGAGAAAGGTAACAACATCCTTCCCGGCAGAAGAAAAGCACATGAGGGGGCAGTTTTGAGGCCTGACAGTCCTGGTTCAAATTCCAGGCACAAGGACTCTGAGTCTCAGTTTCCCATTTGTAAAACAAAACTCAGGGAGACTCCATGGGCTGTCAAGAGTCCCACTGGGAGGGAGTTTCACAAGTCAAATCCTAAACCAAGGCTGGTGTTGTGTGGATCAGGCTGGGCTGGGGATAATGATAGGGTCTCCTGGCTGTACCGGTTGCAGCCTCCGTTTCCCCACCACGAAATGAGGCTTCTATCCAGAACCACATGAAAGTCTCTCTTAGGGCCCAGAGCACACTTTTGGGACCTGTGTCTGGTTTGTCATTGACAGAGGATATTTGTAGTTATTTGTTAAATGACTGAGTTCTGGGACCAAGTCACAATCTCTTCACTGGCTGTAGGCCTTGAAAAGCCAAACTCTTCTAGTGAGACCTAGAGCGCCCTCCCACGGGAGCCCCATCCCTGACCCCAGACATCTAGCTGCTGCATTCATTGGAAGACTCTTGGAAGAATAAGGTGGGAGGCAGAGCCTGTCTCCTAGCCTTCTCTGCTCTTCCCTGAGCTAGCTCCCCTTCTAGTTGTTCACCCTAGTTCCCCCTCCATCCCAGCTGCTCACACTCTAGCTCCCCCTCCACCCCAGCTGCTCACACTCTAGCTCCCCCTCCACCCCAGCTGCTCACACTCTAGCTCCCCCTCCACCCCAGCTGCTCACACTCTAGCTCCCCCTCCACCCCAGCTGCTCACACTCTAGCTCCCCCTCCACCCCAGCTGCTCACACTCTAGCTCCCCCTCCACCCACCCCAGCTGCTCACACTCTAGCTCCCCCTCCACCCAACCCAGCTGCTCACACTCTAGCTCCCCCCTCCACCCCAGCTGCTCACACTCTAGCTCCCCCTCCACCCCAGGTGTTCACACTCTAGCTCCCCCCTCCACCCCAGCTGCTCACACTCTAGCTCCCCCCCACCCCAGGTGTTCACACTCTAGCTCTCCCGTCCACCCCAGGTGTTCACACTCTAGCTCCCCCTCCACCCCAGGTGCTCACACTCTGTTTTCTCACCTATAAAACTGGAATGTATTCTGGACAAAAGTTAGGTTGGTAATGTGGGGATATGATCTTATTTGAAAATGAGGTCTTTGTGGACATAATTAGCCAAGACCAGAGAGCCCTACCTCAAATGTGTGAAAGTCAGACATAGTCACAGAAGAGTGAAAGAAGAAACATCATGGGCCACCAGGCCAGGGACACTTGGCCTGCTAGAAGATGCCAGAGTCTGGGAGGCCCTCCCTCAGAGTCTCATGAGAGCAAGACTCATCCATGCCTTCATTTAAGACTCAAAGACCAGAAGTTTGGGAAACACACTCCTGTCTGAGAGCTGTCTGGGCTATGAAACTTCCTTACACAGCCTTAAGAAGCAAATACAGAATGGCAACTGACGGGTGTGCCCTGAGGACTGTGGGACTTGGGGGCCTCACATAGACCCTTGAATGTTGTATGACCACTTCCAACTAAGTGGCCTCTGTAGCCTCCAATAAAAGAAACAGAGGAGACAAGGAAGCATGGATGTGAGAGCCTGGGTCAACCTCTTGTCTGACCTTAGAGAATGCCATATCCTCAAGATCTGGAACATTTGAGTGGCTCCTGGCCGTCAGTTCCTGTCCTCTGTGGAGTCTGCAACCCTGTGCAAAAGACTCACCCAGAGCCTCAAACAGCTTTCAGATCCGGAAGCCTCAGAGTTGCCAGTGCTGCGGTGGTACAGCCGGACCCTACCTTCACAAGCTTCCCAAGCCCACTGCCCAGGTGCAACTTTGACCAGCCTGCTTCTTGCTCATCTCCCCCGACCACTGACATCCGCACCCAGGATTTCACTACAGATGTGTCATCTTCAAGAGAACAGAACACACTCTCTCACCCACATTTATGACTGCAACTTCCCAAACAAACGTGATTCCTATAACCATAAAACAAAGCCCAAATGAGCTGGCCATGGACCAGGAGGGAAGGAGGGGGGCGTCTGGGTGCCAGAAGGGCTCTTGGCTGCCAGGCTGGCTGAGTGGATTTCGGCACCTCAGCCTTGCAGACGCTTAATATTCCAATGAGCACCCGAGCAAGGCATTAGGAGCGAAGGAGTGCACGGATGCCCTCAGAGCTGGGGGAATATTACTCACCAGGTCACGGTCGGCTGTGTAAAATACAACCCTCATATATCATTATAACTGCCAGCCAGCGACAGTTATAATTGAGACGGCAATAACTAGGAGAGAGTTCTTTAATTTAACATCCAATTATTACAAGTTATCACTTCTTAATAAATGTAATATAACAGACAATCAATGTTGCATGCGACGGCCCAGACTGCAATGGGACGGGAAATTTATATCCTGGGGAAAAAAAAATACACTCTGTGTAGTGTGTGTGCAGGCGTGCATGCATGTGTGTGCGTGTGTCTATGTGAGTGCTTCCTCCGGCTTTCTAGTCTGTAGCGCTTGTGGTGAGTGTGCCAACGCTATGGCTATAAATAGCCGAGTTTGCCTAGGCAGCTCCACATTTGCATATGTACAATAGCCCCAGGCCAAGGGAGAGGAAAGAATGAAAAGAGGGGAGAGATTTCTTCTCAGGGCTGCAGGCTCCTCTGAGCAACAGCAAGGGGAGGCAGGGCCCAATGGGCACAGGGCCCAGGGTGGCAGCTGGGACAATTACTCTGGACCTTAACCAGGCCAAGCAAGTTGTTTTTTTTTTTCTTTAATGGATTTAAATGTTGGGGTTCTTTTTGGTTTTTTTTGTTTTGTTTTGTTTTTGTTGAATGTGGAGGAAAAGAGTACATTATCAGAGCACAGTCTGGCACCTCTTTAAAAAGTGGAAACACCCATGAACTCAGCACCTCAATAAATGAATGCAAGTAACCCGCACCCCAGGAAGGACCCCATGTCTTACCCCTTCCACCAACTAGAAAAATCTGTCCATGGCTCTGCTTCCACGGGCTTGTCTTTAATACTCATAGCCAAGCACTGGCTCTTTCCCTGGCACCTTGTGGGTTTGGTGGTCCGTGGTTACAGAAACATGGTCATTTTTATTTCTACATGACAGATTTTCCTGAAAGCCTTCCATACTCGACATCTCTACTCCAGTGAGTAGACCCAGGGTTGCTTTAGCCTGGGGACCTTACACAGGTACTGCCATGTGTGTTTGGAGACCATGAGGACTTCCCTGTCGGGTAAACACCTAGAAACGGAGCCCTGGGGCTCACTCAGAGTTCAAACATTTTGCTTTGGTTCTAACAAATGGCTACTTTTGCCCCTTTTCCTTCCTGCTGGCTAAGTGTTTCAGTTGCTCTGCTTTCTTTGTCAACACTTGATGCTGTCAGTTTTCTCTGCTTTAGCCACACCAGGGTCCCCTGAGAGTCCTGGGAGCTTGCTGCACTCCTCTCCGCATTTCCCTGAATTCTTTTTTTTCTGATTTTTTTAAATTTATTTATTTTATTCTTTTTTAATTAAAATTTCCACCTCCTCCCCGTTTCCCATTTCCCTCCCCCTCCTCCCTGTGCATTACCCCCTCCCCTCACTCCCCTCCCCCTCTCCCCACTCCTCTCCCCCTTCCCCCAGTCCATTCCCCCTTCCTCTCCAGGCTAAAGAGCAGTCCAAATTCGCTGCCCTGCGGGAAGTCCAAGGTCCTCCCACTTCTATCTAAGTCCAGGAAGGTGAGCATCCAAACAGGCTAGGCTCCCACAAAGCTAGTTCATGTATTAGGATCGAAACCTAGTGCCATTGTCCTTGGCTTCTCATCAGCCTTCATTGTCCGCCATGTTCAGAGAGTCCGGTTTCATCCCATGCTTATTCAGTCCCAGTCCAGCTGGCCTTGGTGGGCTCCCAATAAATCAGTTCCAATGTCACAGTGGGTGGGTGCACCCCTCGTGGTCCTGACTTCCTTGCTCGTGTTCTCCCTCCTTCTACTCCTCATTTGGACCTTAAGAGCTCAGTCCGTTGCTCCAAATTGGGTCTCTGTCTCTGTCTCGATCCATCGCCAGATGAAGGTTCTGCAAGTTCCCAGCTTTTGCCCGGCAATCTTGTCTACTTCCCCTATCCAGGCGGATGATTATACGTTTTTCTTTGGGTTCACCTTCTTATTTAGCTTCTCTAGGATCAGAAATTATATGCTCAATGTCCTTTATTTATGGCTAGAAACCAATTATGAGTGAGTACACCCCATGTTCCTCTTTTTGGGTCTGGAATACCTCACTCAGGATAGTGTTTTCTATTTCCATCCATTTGCATGCAAAATTCACAATGTCATTGTTTTTTTCAGCTGAGTAGTACTCTAATATGTATATATTCCACACTTTCTTCATCCATTCTTCCATTGAAGGGCATCTAGATTGTTTCCAGGTTCTGGCTATTACAATGCTGCTATGAACATAGTTGAACAAATGCTTTTGTCAATTCTGAATGTTAGTTTAGGAGCTAGGCTCCAGTCCTTCGCATCTATCCCAGCCACCAGGCCTGGTCTGGACTTCAAATCCCAGCAGGCTAGGTCCTGACCCCTCCCTGGGGGTGTGGGGTCAGGACGTCTTTTCCCCAGAGTACTTAAGTGATCTCCCAAAAGAAGAACACGTGGTCTCCCTTTCTTCCTCCCTGGGGTCACAGTCCTGTGGCTTCCCGGGCTTCCCGGTTTCCCCCTCGGGGCCACCCGAGAGCGCAGATCTCCCATTAAACCTGGATATTTCTTAATTTGGCTTGTTTTGATTTGGCTTGATTAGGAATTTTTTGCGTCGTCAGAGAGCTTGCTTAGGAAATATTCCTAACACTTAGGACGTTGCCTACTTCCCTGGTCACTTCCTGGTAACGTGTCTGTCCAAAGTTTTGTGTGTTTTCTATTGGGTCCTCTGTCCTGTTCTTACTCCCTCCCACACCCCTCCACTCTCCCCTTTCTTATCTCTCTGTTAGCAGGGAGACGCCCGCAGACTTTGGTGGAGTCTAATTCGCAGGTTACTTCTTGTTCTGGCAGTGCAAAATGGTGATCCTTTCAAAGGTGTGGAAGGACAAAGGGAATGTTTGGTTAACTCTAAGTCACTCCCGTTGGCCCTGCGGGTAGAGATCTGTCTGTCTCCCTCAGTCTCGTTGCCAAGGTCAGCCTCCTTGCTGACCACTGGCGATAGAGCTGAAAGCAAGGAACGCTACTCCCAACCTCCATAAATATAAACCTCCCTGAAGAAAACAGGATCCTCAGAGACACTGAATTTGACGCCAACTTAAGTAAGATAGGAAAAGGTTAAAAATGCATGGACTTAGATAAACAAGAAAACCAATGTTCTGGGTCTGGTGGCAAGTAATTTTGCTTTTCCAAAGATATTCATTAAGAAAATCTGACTGGCCGGCCGAGCAATTGAGCTGGGTCCCTGGTTCTGGCCACTTTTGCACACACACATTTGTGCAGGGCAGTGGGGACTGGAGACAGCCCACAACGATTAACCCATGAAGAAAACTTTAGCAGAGAAGAATGGGAGTCCTTCCCTACACGGGCTTCATCTGCAGGACCTTCATCTGCAGGACGGAGCGTGTTGAGGAAAGCTCTTGCTAATCAGCTGGAGGGGGCAGATGCTGTGCAAGCATCCTGTCAAGGGTCACTCCCACTCCCCACACTCCTGCTCCCAGACTCCTTCCTCTGCTCCCTGGCAGGCTCCACAGCACTGGAGCTTCGCCTCTTCTGGTGTGCAACCCTGTGTCACGGGGCAGAGCCTGCGCTCTGGTGTGCTCTGAAGTCAGACCCTCTGAGCCAGTCCTATTCCTTTCCTTGATCTGGGTTTTGGCTCTGGGCTCAGCCTGTTCTCTCTCTGGGTCTTCTTGCTATTTCTCCAACCTCCATTTAAAGGACATGAATATCTCTACTGTCCCTCCCAGCAGCCCCTGGGTCTGCTACCCTGGCCCGTGTAGACCTTTAATAAAATTGTCTCCAAGCTTCCTTCTGGATCCATTTTTTAAATTCTTTTATTAATGAGTCTTCCAGGTTCAAAAGATCCCTGATAAAAACCTCATTGCTCCAGCTACTCAGAGGATTTCTTTCCTTAAGATTTATTTTTATTATTTTAATTACTCGAGTGTGTGCACACGAGGGCAGTGCCACCAGAGGTTAGAGGCTTTGTCTCCTAGAACCAGAGCCAGTATCCTGGTGCTGAGGCCCAAGCCCAGGTCATCTACAGAGCCATCTCTCCAGTCCCAGGGAGACTCTTTTGAGTTTGTTCTGTAAACTACGTAAGCATGCCCACGGAGTTTCTGTGCTTCTCGTGGGCACCATGAGAGCAGGCTGCTATGTGAATAAGAAATGGAGATGGAGATTATATAAGCCCATAGGAAGCACCAGGAAGTCTTCCTGGAGGAGGTGAGTTCAGAGAGAACCTAAGGCTTGGAGGCAGGAACAAGGCTGACATCCCGTAGATACGGTGAACTAGGACAAAAGACTGGTTGCCGTGGTTACAATGCCCTTCAGAGTCAACCTTGAAGTCAACTATCTTTGAGTTAGAAAAACAGAAGACCAGCGAAGTGCACCAATGCGCAGGGAAGTGTTTTTTGAAGTTGGAGAGGCAATAGGCAGAGAGCAGAGTCCCCAGGTAAGGAGAGAAATGGGAAGAGCATGAGAACACAGAGCAGAGCCACACAGAGGAGGCAGACCACTACGCTGGCTGAGTACTTCCCAAGACCCCAGACTGAAGCCATAGGCAGCAGCTGACAGCCACCACAGCCGGTCCCATTCAGACAGCCTGGCATCCTGGGGAGGATGTTAGCTCTAAACTGTCAACAGGGCAACATGGGCTAGCAGCGCCTTTGAAAGGATTAGGAATTGGGGTGCCATCTACATGAGGGGAGCTGTAAGAATGCTGCTCCATTCATTCTGTTACCCCTGGGACTGACCCTGTGGTGGGGACCAGCTCTGTCCTCTACTAGGCTGCCAGCAACAGCACACAGGGCCTCCTGCTCAGAGCCTGGGATGCGGTGTTAGGCCGGCTGGAGCTGGCTCACTTGAGGCTCCGACACTCTGACACTTCATCTTGCACCCTGCCATCAGCATTGGAGAAGGGAAGTGAAGGGGGGGTAGTGGGGGAGTGGTTTCCCCTCTTAACCACGGGATATCTGGGGTTACACACGGCTTAAAGCTGAACTACACACAGCTGGGAGAGGCAGTGGTGTCTCCACAACTCTGTCCGCTCTCCCCAGCTGGCTCTCCCTATAGGTGGGGAACCCACCCTCACTAACAGAAGAGTCACGTGGCTCCCACGCCCCCCACACACATATCCAGGGTGTCTGTTCCCACAGCTTGAGCACCCCTCCTTCTGAGGGATGCAAGATGTGAGGGCCTGGGCTCAGCAGCCGGACTGACAGACTGAGGGGTTTCTTGCCAAGAGAGGTGCTATCTTCCCGCTCGGCGTCCTGGATTGAGCTCTCCAAACATCAATTCCCAACATTTTGCCAGATTTTTTTTTTCCTTTACCTCAAAGCAAGTGGGGCTCCAGCATGGGCTATGTGGCCTGGCTGGGATGCAGCCAGCTGTCTTGTGGAGTGAAATTGGTTATGCATTTAGGGGCTGGGTAAAAGGAAAGGGGGTGCAAAGGGTGGGGAGCCTGGTTGAATAGATGATAGATAGACAGGTGGAGGGACAGACGAACAGACACGCAAATAGACAGGTGGATGGACGGACAGATGGATGATGGGTGGACAGATGGAGGGACAGACGTGAATGAATAGGTGGATGGATGAATGAGTGGACAAACAAAAGGTTGGTGGTCTCTCCAACAGAGATCAGGATATATCCGTCATCTCTTTCTCCTCCAGTCCCTTGTCCCACACTGGTTTAATAATCAACCTTTGACTCCTGGGTGATAACGTGAAGAGCCTGTCCCTGCCAGCCTCAGCGTCCTGAGCCTTACCAAGTTGCACATGGGTGTGGGCGGAGCACAGAGATGATAGGGGGCAGCCACAAACACTGGAGTCCATAGGGACTGTGAAAGAAGGACAGGGGAGGATGACAGAAAGGGAAGAAGTGGGGAGCAGGGCCACTGACCTGTCCATAAACAGCAGGGAGTGTGAGAGGTCATTATCACCTGCATGGACTTCACCAAGGCAGGGGTTGGACTTGAGGGACAGAGTGATCTTTGTGTGTCAAGAATGTTCCGAGTCCTTGGTCTGACTGGAGAATTATCAACTTGTTCATGGAAGGCAGTGAAGTGGGAAGCACAACCATAAGCACCAGAAGGTGGGTGGGTGGGTGGGTGGACAGTAGAAGGATAGATGGGGGAGGAAAGAAACAAGGGAAGGAAGGAGGGAGGGGAGGAGTGGGAAGGAAGGGAAGGAGTAGGTGGAAGGGTGCATGGATGGATGGATGGATGGATGGATGGATGGATGGATGGATGGATGGGTGAGTGGACAATGGAGAGAAGGAGGGGGAGGGAGGGAAGAAAGGAGGCGGTGGGTGGGAGGATCGATCAATCTGCCAATGCGTAGGTAACTAGAGAACTTGCTGCATCTCCTGAAGTGTGGTCTTGCTCGTGTCCAGTGTTTGATGACACCTGGGTTAACTAATGCCAGATCTGAGTCCTTCTATCTGGCCAGCCTCATGGCAGAGCTTGAGCAGCGAGGGTCTACACCTCCTCCCGTCAGCTCCCCTGGGGATACAGCAGACTTAAACAGAATTAGGAAGGCTAGGCTGTCCTTTACTGATGATCCCAGGACTTTGACATAGTTGCACATGGCAGAGAGGTATGGGCTCGAATTACTTGACCACAGAGTCACCCAGATTCCAGTTAGCAGGCAAAAAGAAGCCTCTCTGTTCTACTAACTTTGGTCAAAGAGAAAATGGAATTCTGGCTGGGTGACAGCGCCAAGGTCCACACCATTGCCACGACAACAGCTTTCCAAAGTGTCTTCATCCTGAAATTGCCCCTTCTGGCCCTGGTGACCTTGGATGTCCCTCAAAGCAAAGTGGAGTGGGAGGCTCGAGGTAGGCAGACCTGTTTCTTCCTCTGAAGGGTCCAGATGTTCATCTGACGTGTTCACGGAGCACCTGCTCTGGGTCATGGAGGGCAATGAAACGTCAGTGAACACTTTGCTGGGACTGTCATCCCCCCCTCCATAAAACCATAAGGGCCCCACTCACAGAGTCATTGTGTCACATCAAGGTTTGGCATGTTTCAAATGCATGCCTAAGAGACAGCCACTATCCACATATTACAAATGAGCAAACAGGCTCAGAGAGACCGGGTAACTTGCTCAAGGACACACAGCAAAGATGAGGCACAGCTGCAGCTGGAGGTTCCAAGCGCATGGCCACCTTCCCCCTGTAACCAGCCCAGGAGTGACAGTGATGGCAGTCATCCAGGAGAAGGGAGAAAAGGAAACAATAGAAAGGCAATGCAGTTTCAGCCCCTGGAAAGCTCTGAGAAAAAAACACAACAAAATGAGAGAGAGAGGGAGACAGACAGAGACAGAGGGAGGCAGAGAGACAGAGACAGAGAGAGAGAGAGAGAGAGAGAGAGAGAGAGAGAGAGAGAGAGAGAGAGAGAAGAGAGAGAGAGAGAAGGCAGAGGGGGAGGGAGGTGCTCACGGATACCTTCCATGAAAAGTGGCCGCCTAAGCTAAGACCGTGGCGAGGATCCAAGGACAGCGCCCCTGGCAGTGAACCGTAGGTGCAGAACCTCCAGGACAGGGTGGAAGGGCACTTCATCCCAGGAAGAAGGGTTTTGCTACTGTTCTCCTAGGACCACTGGGCATAGGAGAGGATATCACTTTTATTACCAGCAGTCCAGGCCAGCTCCCTCCACGGTTGTATGGATGAACAAAGGCCGAGTCTTGATAACCCAGGTACAGACTAAGAGACCAAAGTTCCGAGAGGATGGGTACCCTGCCACCGCAGTTTAATGAGGGGGTCTTACTTGAGGTGACAAGTGTATGAATTATTTCCTGGTTCTCTTCCTTTCCCGGTAGACCCAGAGGATGGAGACAGCTCCCCTTGAGGGGCCCCAGAGTGAAGGAAGTGTGAGGGACCCCTGTGGCACCAAGTCCTCCTAACAAATCAGTTCTGGACCTGCAGCAGGGGAATCACCATCCTTAGAGGCAGCTGAACAGGAACCACAAGTCTCTGTGTGTATACCGCTCCAGTGTTCAGAGGGGACTGGGTGTCCCTGACTACCTGTGCTGTGCCACCCACATCCGTTTGTGTGTGCATCTAAATACACCCAGCAATGACAGGGACAGTAGGACACACTGGGATCATCCAGCCCCGACCTCATGCGGTGAACGGCGAAGGTGATGCCCCTGGTGTGAGCGGTCCACTCTTACAGCGGACAACCTGTTCAGAAATGCTCAGTTCAAATGTGTCGCTCCAGAAATGAGTATTATAGATTTACAGAGGAGGAAACCAAGGCACAGAACATGCGTGGGCCTGTCCTCGTGATGTCACAGGGTCCCTAAGGATGTGTTCTGACCCCAGGAGAAACACATGACTTCTGGAGCCCCTCCCTTGGAAGCTTGTGTGCAGCTTCACCTGTGTGGACAGTCCCTGATGCCCCGTCTTCATTGTAGGCAGCAGGAAGCCCTCGCAGGCGCTAAACCAACCACAGCTTTCCCTCCTTAATGCAGTCTCAACTAAATTAAAGTCATACTTCATTTTAAATTAGGGGGATTTTTTTTTTAAAAAAAATAAAATATCTACAACGTTTAAATATCATTAGTAATTACATTTTATTTTATTTCAAGCCAGTTGGAAACATTTTATTTCTAATTAGGTGCATTTGTTTTTAATATCCAGTTTACTGAATGGAGAGACTTTCAACAGCAGAATGGGGAAAGGGCCTCACCACCTACCCAGGTCTGCCTGGGTCAGAAAGTTCCCCAGGCCACTCTGGACCCCTGGCCCTGGATGGTTACCCTCTCCTTTGGTGTGTATGATGCCTCAAAGGAGGAGGCAAATCACCCAACCAGTGACCAAGGCTGCAGGGTTTGTCCACAGCTATACAAAGCATGCTGGGATTTTTCTGCATCTCCTCGGCCTGAGGCTGGAAAGGCCACAGCCTGTGATGTGCCTTCGGCTCACACTGACCTGGTGTTCGCTGCAAGCCAATTCTTCACGTGACGATCCCAAGTTCCCCCAGATCCAGTCTGGGCTACTTTTTCAATTCTATGTCCAATAAACTCTGGAAATATCACGCATTTCTCTAGTGTGTTTTGCTATGCTTCTTGACCTCACTTGGCAACGATCCCAGAGAGGGGTATGACCCCTGAAGGTGCGTCAATGAAACAGTGCCTCTGGTGGCCAGACCTATCTGGCATGTGGAAGGAGGGCAGCCAGGAGAGCTCTGGACCAGGGACCCTGTGCTGCTGGGCAATGTTCCTGCACAGGGTTGTTAAGGGAGTAACAGAGGAGAGAAAGCTGTGTGGGTTCCCTGAGGATGCATGTGACAGCCATATCCCACCTTTGCTGATCTACACATGGAAGAGCCCAGGCCATGGGGGGGTCAACTGGCCAGAAGGACAGACAGATGAACAAATAGGTGTGGAGATGCAGGAGAGCACGTAACACAGCATAGGATCTGCTGTAACAGAAACACGCAGGCACACGCACCATGCTGTCCACAGTCTGGACACTGCACATCAACACTCCAGGGTGTGTTCACCAAGCACCTAAAACACCGGAGATGCTGCTCTGAGCCACAGTGCCCAGCAAGCCATAGACCATCACTTTTGCCAGTCAATTACTGCTGAGAGACTGTGGGACAGGAGTCCAGCCACGTCCGTGCTGGGTCCTCCACTCTAAGACCCTCCGCAAGTTGCCGTAAGACTCTAGCCTCAACTTCTAGGGCTCACCCAGAAGGACTTGTTTCCAAACATCTTAGCTAGCAGAGTCCTGTTTCTGGATGCCAAGCAACTGGGACCAGTGTTCCCCACTGGCACTGGCTAGGCAGGGCTGTCATCAGAGTCTCATATGACAGATGAAAAATGAGCAACAGTGCCATCAAAGCCACTGCGCTGGTTGGCTTTTGTCAACTTGACACAATCTGCACTTACTTGGAAAGTGAAAATCTTAACTGAGAGAACGCCTCTGTCAGATTGGCCTACAGATAAGTCCGATGTGGACAGGCCCAGCTCACTGTGGGTGATGCCACCCCTGGGGAGGTGCTCCTGGGGTATAGAGAAAAGTAAACTGGGGAGCGAGTCAATAAGCAGCACCCCTCCATGGCCTCTACACCAGCTCCTGCCTCCAGGTTTCTGCCCTTGAATGCTGGCCTATAAGTTGTAAGATGAGGTAAACTTTCCTTACCAAGTTGCTCTTGGTCTTGGTGTTTATAGCCACCAAGAGAAAGAGTGCCTCAGCAAGGCGGACTCACAGCCTACAGGACAGTCACAGAAGTGGTCCATGCCCCTGCTGCATTCTCTCTACTAGAGCACAGGGGACCAGACTTCTTTCTATGATCTAGGCTAATAAATCAGGAACAGCAGCCAGTAATGTATATGTTCACATACATATTTGTATACATGCATGTGTGCATGCATGCATGTCAGTGAGTCGGCTTTAAAAGTGCATTTGAGTGTGCCTCTTGCACATTTGGGGTTTTGTGGACCAATTGGCCTCTGTGCACTGGAGAGTTGTGTCACACAGCGCTGGCGTCAGGAAGGTTCGGCACATCATGGGGGCAAAGGTGTTTGAGTAACGTGGGTCAGGGCTCACCAGAAAGGGCTCTAGTTTGCTAGCCTCTAAGTAGGAAGCTGACCTGGAAAGTTGTTTTCTCCAGTTTTCTGTTGTACTTCCTGTCGGTCAGCCTGGCTGGCACTGTTTTCCTAGAGAAACATTTGGATGAAAAGCACCTAAAAGTGACAGGTATGAAGAGAGTTTCCACGCAGGCTGAGGGAGACAGGGATGCTCAGGAGCAGGATGAAATGAAGTCTAACCTGAACTTCAACAGACTGCTGACCAGGGCTCTCCCAGGTGTAGAGCTGCTCAGGCCAGAGTCACAATGTGTGATGAGCTTCCTTAGAAACAGGTTACATCACACACCTGGCCCTTCATGCATGGTTCTGCATCCTTGGGTCCAACCAACTTCAAAATAAAAATGTTTGGGGTAAAATCACCTCTCTGCTGATGACATGTCATCTTCCTTTCTCATTAATATTCAATCACAATATGGTAACTGTTTTCACAGTGTTTTGCTGACATGCTCGCTAGTTTTACATCAACTTGACACAAGCTAGAGTCATTTTGGAGGAGGGAGCCTTAAATGAAAAAAAACAAAAACAAAAACAAAAACAAAACAAAAAAAAAACAACGGCCAACCAGATTGGTCTGTGGGCCAGCCTGTGGTACATTTTCTTGATTAATGATTGATGTGGATAGACCCAACTGACCCACTGAGAGCAAGTCTACCTCTGGGCTGGTGGTCCTGTGTTCTACAAGAAAGCAGACTGAGCAAGCCATGAGGATCAAGCCAGTAAGAAGAACACTTCCACCGCCTCTGCATCAGCTTCTGCCTCCAGTTCTTGTCCTGACTTCCCTAGATGATGAACTACGAGCTGTAAGATGAATTCAATCCTTTCTTCCCCCACTTGGTTTGGCCATGGTGTTTTATCACAGTCTTAGAAGTTCTAAGGCAGCTGGTGTCAGGTACGGTGTCCAGAGAGACTCCCAGCGTGCAGGCCACTGCTGTGAGGTTCTGTGCCAATGCTGAACCGTGCACGCTAGAGGCTTCGGTGTTGGTCACTCAGTCCAAAGTGGTGGGATCTGTCCATTCCTGTTAGTGGACCAGGCAGTCTGTGTGGAAAAAGCTTTTCCTGAAGTCTTTCTTATTCCCATTCAAAGCAAATCTCTGGTCACATTGTGGGGGAAACTAAGTACATTATAAAACAGGAAAAAAAAATCACAATTACTGAAAACTCATTACCCAGAAATAAGCAGGCTTTTGGTTGAGATTTTTTTACTTATTATTTTTGCTGCTGTTCAAGCTTTTTGAATATTCTTTAGACTAGCAGTTATCAAACTCAGTAAACTCTGAGGTTTGTGGGGTATTCTTCCTGATTCTAAAAAACTAAAACTTGTTTTGTATAGTTAGTTGATTAGTTGATATACACTAATAAAAAGAAAAACAATAAGCACAGGGGTTGGACATTCATGGGGAGCAAGTGGGATAGAATAATTGGAATCTAAATCACAAGGAGACAGTCCTGGGGTTCCCAGGCCTCAACTGCTCTCCCGCCTTTACATGTCTGGACATGAACTGCCCCTCGCTCTGAGTGTCCCTCTTCCAACACTTGGAGTCAGCCCTGGCTCGTTGAAGAGACAGACAGAAGAGAACAGGCTGAGTTCTTCTGTGCCAGCTAATAGTTACGATACAGCAGTTGGCTGTCGTTCTCAACTAAAAACAAAACAAACAGAAAACAACAACAGAAGAGCAGTGGGCACTGTGGCTATGCCTGTAATTCCAGCACTCAGAAAGTTGTGGCGAAACAGATTCAGTGTTACAGTAACTTGGGTCACTGTCTCAAAAAGAGGTGGCGGGGGTGAGCGAGCCATGTGTCTTAGAGTTTCTGTTGCTGCTAAGAGACACCATGGCCACGTAATTCTAATGAAGGAAAACATTTAATTGGGGAGATTTGCTTATAGTTCAGAGGTTCAGTCCATTATCATCATGGTGGGACATGGCAGACGTGATGCTGGAGCTGAGAGTCCTACATCTTACAAGCAACAGGAAGTCAACTGAGACCCTGGGCAGTATCCTGAGCATAGGAAATCTCAAAGCCCACCCCCACATTGACACACTTTCCCAACAAGGCCACACCCACTCCAACAAAGCTACACCTCCTAATAATGCCACTCCCTGTAAGTTTATGGGGGGGGGCAATAACATTCAAACCACCACACCATGCAGTGATAATGTGAAATGCCTAAAGAATTCCTCCAGACACACCCATCTCACTCTCCAACACAGGCACACAACTTCTCCCTCCCATTACCTCCTCAGATAGCTCCACAACTGCCAGCAAGCGCAGGGACTGAGCGGTTGTGCTTCCTTGTCACTTGGGAGTGAAATGGAACTCATGAGCAGTGTACAGTCCCTGCCAGCCTCTGGCCAAGACCATACAAGGTCCTGATCTCCATTGTTGAGAACAGGAGAGAAATCACTGAGTTCTAGTTGTATTTGACCTTAGATGCACACGAGCACGCACGCACTAGCCCTGTGGTTTGGAGACAGTCTCCTTGTATCTCGACCCGTTGATGCTTGTCTGGGGTTAAACCAGGAAAACCATGTGCTGCTTTGGAACAGACCCATTAGGAGAGTATTTTAAAAAATATTTAAGTATGTTTATGCCCACTGCTTCTCACTAGGCTTTAAGATCACCTGCGACATGGGGAGACAGAATATTACCCAGCCCTGACCTTTGGAATGGCAAGACCCACTGCAAATCCTTCTCCATTTCCATGGTTTTCCGGAAGATCTCGCCAGTCTCTGCTCTCTTTGCAACATGTCTCTGGCACGTACTCACCTCCAATTTGTAGCCACAAGAAGTCTTGGGATCCAGAACATTCATAGAGAAGTCAGGCATGACGTCTGCAGGGACTAACCTGTCATCCCCAAGGGTAGCTGAGGCCATCACAGGACAGTTCTACAAACTTCCAAGAAAAAGATAGATCTTCCAACTTGTAAAAGGTCACTTGAGTGTCATCCCAAGTTCAAAGCTGCTAAACTATATTTTAAAAAAGAAAACAGAAACGAAAACAAACAAGCAGAACCTAACAGCAAAGAGCAGGATTCTTTGTCAATGACAGAATCAATATCCACAATACTGTTGTATTTGAATTGCCTTTTGTTGATGGCTGATGGTTCCTGTCTACAGGGGTTGCATGACCAGTTTTGAAATTAAGTATTTAATATTGAGGTTAGAGAGATGGTCTAACAGTTAAGAATGTGCACTGTGGAATTTTTTGGCTTGCTGAGTCCCCACACTGCTCTGGAGAGGGTCTTTTTCTCTGTATGTCTCCTGCATGTGTGTGCTTCCTCATCACCAATAAAAACCTTTATTTAACTGCTGAAAGGATAAAACTACCACCCCTCCCCCGCCCCGGGGTAAAAAAGCTGTGTACTGCTCTTACAGAGGAGTGGAGCTCTGTTCACAGAGCACCCATAGGAGACTTACCACCACCTGTAACTCCAGCTCCTGGGCCTCTGACGCCCTCTTTAGGCCTCTGTGGGCACTGCACTTGCATGGACTTACACATAATTTAAAAATAAAATTAAATCATTTTAGAAAGATATTTACTGACCTAAATGCTTTATAGACATGGATAATAGTGTTACCATCAAACATTCATTTTGTATAATTACAATACGTCTAAAAATAAATATTTAAAGAAATCAAGTTGATTGACTTCTTTTTAAATCTTAAGTAAATCACAGGCAAATGACATGGATATTGCAAGATGAGTTCTGGGCAGCTAGAGGCTGGAACTCCCCACCACAAGCAATAAGAAGACTGGGGGTGAGGTCACCTCCAAACTTGTTTTAATTCATCTTGGAAATGCAGCTGGGGGCAGACGAGACGACTTGGCAGGCATTGAGACTAAAAGCCGGAGTTCTGTCCCCGGGATCCAGATGTAGAAGGGGAGCGCTGATTCCCACAGGATGACCTCTGGCCCCCACGTGTGCATTGTGCCCCCCCCACACACATGCACACAGGTGTCTGCAGTGGACACCTTCCTTCATTGTTGCCTCTTCTCCCAATCCCATTACAGGATGAACAAGTGCTAACCGCACGGCTGACCACCCTCGGATGGAATCTTCTGCAGCCATGTTTCCACTCAACCCCCTCTTATCATCCTTGTCCCCATTCTCATATCTGGGGTGTTTACATAGAGTGTCCCACGGGGCAGGTGTGGTGCCTGCTTGGCGCTATTGGGCGACGGTAGAATCTCTGATGGGCAGACCCTAGTGGTTGTATCTTTTTTTGTTTTGTTGTCAGTCAGAAGGCAAACCGCTTTCCCTGCCACGCACTTGTTGTGGTGTGGAATCTCAGGTCCAAAACAGTGGGGCCACCGGTTGTGAACCACAAGTAAAAAAAAAAAAAAGTGAAAATTACCCCTTTCTCCTTGTATGTTTGTTATCTCAGGTGTCTCTCACAGGAACTGGAAGCTGGCAAACGGCCCTTCTGGAGTTCTGAGTTTTGAGCTGTTTGGCTGCAGTACGCCCTGAAGAAATTTCTGAAAGAAGGTTGAATGATAGTGTGCTTTGTCAGGCTCTTCAGTGTGCAGGATATCACTGTTGATGTTTTCATACGTTAGGCACAGTTTGGCTGGGTATAAAAGTCTTAGTCATCTCTTTTCTTCCTTTGATTGTTGTAGAAGAGAACCCCAAGACTATTGAAGGTGAAACAGTTTTCATGTTGAATGATTTTTCTGTCTGGGTCCTGATGTCTTTTAATTACTCTGAAGCCATATAGTCACCATCACTGTTTTGTTACTTTTTCTCTGCGCTGGTGTGTTTTCCTGGATGCATCATTAAGATTTGTTTGACCGCTGGCTTTCTTTCTGTGGTTTCTTTGATTAATACTAAAACCACGGTGCCTGGTCCTCATGTCGTTGTTATAATTAACTGAGAGTTCCCCCATAAAACAATTAGAGAGATGACTGGCTTTTACTAGGTGATCAACAACTTTAATTCCCCTTCCTTCCTCCTTCATGACCATTTTCTGGAATAGTTGGGCTTCCTGTTTGGGAAGAAGCATGTTCATGTGTTCATAAATCAGTCGTGACTGGCATTCCCTCTGGTCTTTAGGACTCGTCCCTGAGAAGACACCTTCAGATTCCTGAAACACACAAGACTCCATCATCTCAGTGAAGGAGGCACGGGGCTCTGGCCTGCGCTTCTGGGACTGCCCTGGGCTTTGGATTGTGTACAGCTGAACCATAGCCCTTCCTAAAG
Source organism: Chionomys nivalis (assembly GCF_950005125.1). Taxonomy (NCBI): domain Eukaryota; kingdom Metazoa; phylum Chordata; class Mammalia; order Rodentia; family Cricetidae; genus Chionomys; species Chionomys nivalis. Next base: position 125,735,713 of record NC_080088.1, on the reverse strand, counting down.
TAGGTTCAGTACAGAGATGTGCACTCTGAGACTCAGTGACTGGTCAGTTCTACAGGAGCTTGGGCTTGTTGAACAAACACACTGGATCGAAAGGAATACAAGAGAGGGAGGATTCTTTCAAGCTGTTATTAGGAACCCACCTACAAACTGCTTATGTGTTCATCGCAAACCCAACATTCCAGGAACACCCATTGATAAGTGGTGTTCACACAGAATATAAATAACTGCAGAGAGTTCATTCACAAAGGGATGCATGTGCTGATTATAAAAGGCACTCTGGAGCCTGGTTTTCACAAATGAAATAAGTGCCGCTTGCCCACTGAATACTTCAGGAAATTCTACGTGCTCGTGATGTGGTACCTATACAATAAACAACCTGAAAATATACTTGCAATTACCATGTGCTTGTCACCCAGCAAGCCCTGGTCAAACACCAGCACGGAAGCAGCTTGAGTGCTAATGACATCGCTAAACCTCAGAACCCTCCCAGTGCGAAGGACGCCCACGACCCCATTCCAGACATTTCAGGAACGATCATGCGCAGGAGTTACCACAATCCCTGACTCTAAAAGGTGTTATGGCAAATCGCTCCGGTGCTAACCACAAACGCAAACACCTCCCTGCAGTTGCTACTAACTCTTGTCAGTTGTTCTTGTCTGCTTCCTTTAGCAATTCACTGTCACTGATGGACTGACAGACAACACACACCTGCTGCTGCAGGTTTCCTCTCTTGTGCTGCCCTGAGACCACATTCTGTTGGGCATCTGAAGGCTGAGCTCTGAGAGACAGCTTGGAAAGTCGCACCTAGAGCAATGATGCTCCATTCTCCTGCTTAGAACCCTCAAATCACAGCCGTACATAGCACCTTATGTACCGTGTGTGCATTGTGTTGCAGGTCCAAACAGACACTCTGCCCTTGGTGGAATTGTGTGTGAATTCTCTCTGACTTGGGGCTGAAGATGGAGCTCTGTGGACCCGGGACCACAGAAGTAAATTGATCCCTCTTCCTCATCTTGTTGAGTTTGTAAGTCTCAAAAATGGGAATAAAGACTGAGGATTCAAACTTTCCATTTCACAGATGGAAAGACTGAGGCTCAGGGCACCCTGACTACCTTGCCCTTGTCAGTTTCAACACTCCCAGAAGTCTCAAGAATCCAAGTGCCAACCTTGGCCATGGGCTCCACTCTCTCCAGCTGCCCTCCTATCCTCTCTGTTCCCCAGCTTCCTCAGAGCCCCCACACCCTCACCTGCCACACCCAGACACTGCCATTTTCAAGATAGACTGGGGGCCCCCAGAATGGCTCTCACCTCTTTAAGAGTGAGAATGGATATCCCAGAGATTGCGGCTTAATTGACTGATTAATAACAGAAAACCTAATTGAATGCTCCCAGCTCGCATGTAGGATGGCTTAATGTCAGAGCCTGGGGAGTAAACACGCAGCAGGGAGGTCTGAACTGCAGAGCAAGCGGAGCTCTTTCAATTTAAGAGTCAATCTCATTATACACAAGGCTGTTCCCTTGATCCTCGGGAAGCCAGTTTCCATGGTCCAGAGACATCCTCCGCTCCACCCTGCAGCCAGTGTGATCTCTCTCTCTCTCTCTCTCTCTCTCTCTCTCTCTCTCTCTCTCTCTCCCCTCCCTCTCTCTCTCTCTCTCTCTCTCTCTCTCTCTCTCTCTCTCTCTCCCCTCCCTCCCTCCCTCCTCTCTCTCTCCCCTCCCTCCCTCCTCTCTCTCTCTCTCTCTCTCTCTCTCTCTCTCTCTCTCTCTCTTCTCTCCTCACTGCATATCTGAGCTGCTCAGGAAATATTCACACTCTGACACTGTGAGGTCTGCCTGTGACCAGGATGAGGTGCTTAGCTGAGCATCAGCAGTGAGGACAGTGGCAGAAGCCTGAGAGCCAGGTCTCTAGCTGAGACCCATCCTTCAAGGTTCTGAACAGGAGGCTTGAGGGGAAGCAGAGTCCTGGGCTAGCCTTTGAGGGACTGAGAAGACTGTTCAGGCTGGCTTCTCCCTACTTCATCCTCAGGAGGCCTTGTTGGGGCACCCTGGGCATCCACACTCATCTGCAGCCTGGGTGGCTTCAACAGCAGCCACGTGGCTCTGGAGGACACATGACCAGGTAAGGAGAGGCAGTTTCTTCTGAACCTCTCTCTGGAGGCCTCTCACTGTGCTCTCACAGCATCTCCAGTGTCTCCCAAGGACACACATCAGATGCAGTCACAGTGTGAGATAGCAGTGGGCGAGCACCCCAACACAGTGATTTGTGGTAGAGTGTCCCAGCTCTAGCTCCAAAACCCTCAAGGCCAACACACCCAGGTCTAGCCCAGTGCCTTGAACCTTGGCCCTCCTTGGTCCCTTTCATCCTCTCAGAACGCCACCCACACAAGATTTGGGACACATCTTACTCATCTTGCTCCCTGCTGCCCTGTCCCAGCCTTCTCCAGGTGGCACCCAATGACCTGGCTCCTCAGATATCATCCCCAGATCCAGGTCCCCAGTGTCCCTATCCCAGCCCACATTGCAGCATATTTTTCCTGCATTCCATTCTACAGTGCAGAACTGACTGTCCACCCTTCCTCCCCCACACCCTCCTCCTCCTTTTCCCATTCAGCCCCAACATCAGCAGTGTTGGTGCCCCTGGACAGATCTGTGAGAGGGTATAGCCCTGTCTCTACTACCCAGCCTACACCGTCTCTGCTCATCTCTTCAAAGCTGGTGGCTTCCAAACCCGGTCCTGCACCTCTGCCCCATCACACATCTCCCTGGCCATGTCTGCATGCTCAGGTTGCAACTTCACCATACAGACTGCTGTGGAGGCCCTCAGCCACCAGCCTCCAGTGTTGGGAGAAAAATAATCTCTACTTATGGAGACCTGAGTGATATAGGAGGGTCTTCTGTCTATGTGTTACTTTCATTGGTTAATAAAGAAATTGCCTTGGCCTTTTGATAGGATAGCAGCTTAGATAGGTGGAGTAAACCGAACAGAATGCTGGGAGAAAGAAAGCAGAGTCAGACAGACACCATGAAGCTCCAGCCCAAGATGGATGTAGGTTAGAATCTTCCTGGTAAGCCATGACCCCATGGTGATACACAGATTACTAGATATGGGTTAAAGCAAGATATAAGAGTTAGCCAAGAAGATGCTAGATATAATGAACCAGGCAGTGTTTAAATGAATAGAGTTTCCGTGTAATTATTTCAGGTGTAAGCTAGCCGGGTGGGACGGAACAAAGGGTCCACGCTCCTCTCTACACCTGAGCTACTGCATGAGACAGGCTCGCATGCTACCTGCTTGTACACAGCACAGACCTAAAGAGGGCATAGGCGATATGCGTGTGCATCTATACATGTATACATATGTAGACAGTGGCACTGAGTCTGTTTATATAAGTGCAGTGTTCACAGATACACTTCTCTGAGCATATAGTTCCCATGTTAGATTTTTGGCACTGTGTGCCTCGGAGACTGATGGTAAAGGAAGAGATGTCTGGGCTCACTGTTTCAAAGCCAGTCTGTGTCAGTGGACTGGGGTGAGGTGCAGTGTAATGGTGGTAGAGAGAGCTGCTTCCCTTCAGGAAGATGTGAGAGAGGCAGAGAGGAAGGAAATGCCTCTTTCAAGGATTTCCCCATTGGCTTTCTTCTTCCAGCATGCTATCCCTTCCTTGTTGCCTGTTACTCATTGCCACCAGTGCAGGCTCATCTGTTGATTGCATGGAAACACCCCAAACCCATTTCCTTCCCACAGCCACCTCAGAACCTCCAGCATGGGTATCATGTCCTGGGAACAACACAAATCCAAACCTTGGCATGGCCCCATCTGCTGCCTAAGACACACTTCAGTCCTGACAGAGGGCACAAGAACAAAAGAAGGGAGTGTGTGACCATTCGAGTCATGCAACTGGGTGGTGGCTTGACGTGGACAAGAGGTCACCATGAGCAAGTCAGGCTGCCTTTCAGAAGGCCAGGCCTGACAAGGAAAGGGCACACACGCAGTCCACAAGTCATGTGTTTCCCAGAGACTGCAAGGGCCCCAGATGCCCATGTAGAATGAGAAAGAGGGATTGGGGATGGCCATCCGTGTCATTCTCCCAGCCAGTGCAGGGACAGCTCTGAATCCCTCTTAGACCTCTGTCCCTGCATGTGTGCTGGGGACAGAATGACAGCACCATCAAACTGGTGATCTCAGAATCAACATTTGAGCAAGATCCCAGGATTCATACTGACACAGGGATGACCTGGGTGTCCTAGAAGGACCCAGCAGTCAGGAGAGTTGTGGATAAGAAGTGTCTCCCCAAGAGAGTTACCCCCCACTTCCTCTGTGCTGCCTGCATCCTGCCCACAGCGTGACAGATCTCTCCTCCTCTCTTCTCCCATCCCCACCTCTCCCCTCCCTTCATATCTTCACCCCTCCCCTCCCTTCCTGTTCTGCCCAGCTCTTCCTCCACTCTCATCCTCTCCCCTCTCACTCTTTGGTCCTGTTCTTCTCCACACCCTTTTCCTCTATCTGAATCCCTCTTCTGCCTCTACACATGTCCCCATCACCTCTTCCTGTGTCCCAGCTCTTGATTCCATCTCACTCTATCAGGATGTGGCCTTCCTGTTCACTAATTCTCTCTTCTCCAGTATCACCTGCTGCTGATGCACAACTTCTTGTTATGCTGGAGAAGCCAAGTGACTGACAAGCAGATTAGCAAATTCGTAGACAGATGCACAGGCAAATGTATGCATCAGCAGACACAAACACATGGAGACACGGATGTGATACAGCTGTGCTCGCAGGCTCCTTAGCTCTTTCTGAGGTCTGCCTCTTGGAACATAACCTTGTAGGTGGAGGCTGCTCATTCGTTCCCAGCCTCTCAGACCTGAATAATCACACAGAAACTATATTAATAACAACATTGTTTGGTCAATAGCTTAGGCATATTCCTGGCTAACTCTTACATCTTAAATTAACCCATTCCTATTATTTTGCATTTTACCATGAGGCTTATGGTTTACCAGTAAGGTTTCCGGGCGTTTTGTCTCCGGTGGCTACACGGCATCTCTCTGACTCTGCCTTCTTTCCTCTTCTATCTCCTTGGAATTCCTGCCTTGCTCTATTCTGCCCTGCCATAGGCCAAAGCAGCTTTATTCATTAACCAATAAAAGCAATACATATACAGGAGGACTTACCACACCATAGCCTTGATTTTTGCTCCATGTTTCTTGTGCCTCCTTTACATTTCCCATCATTTTATAGCCTGGGTTGAAGTCCACCCTCTTTGCCCTCTGGCTCTGAGCTATCATCTCCCTCCCACACCTTGTCAGGCTGCATTGTCACTGTTGATTTCCTGGTAAGCAAGGCAACATATTTGTACCACTGTGAACACGAACCTGGGACTCAAAGGTAAGTGTGTGTCACTCTCCTTGTGGGACTCTTCTTGCCCTCCTGTCGTCTGTCACCCTGCTAAGCCAAAGGCCCTTGATGGGCAGGTCCTGAAATGGCAGTACTAATGATTGATATTCATTGCTATCTGCCTGGTGCGTAGTATACACATGGTGCTGAGAATCCGTTCCTTGCATAGGCAAAGGCCTGAGCATAGACCTAACAATGATCCCAGGTTGCAAGGATCATTGTCTAAGCCTATCTATCAATCCCCTACCCTCTCACCTGCCCCCCACCCAGAGTAGTACCAAGCCAAAAGAGATGAATCCCTGTATGAAAGAAGCCCAGGGGAGTGGCAGCAGATGCCCAAGCGACCCCAGTCTGGGCACATTCCCCACACGGCACCCCACCTTTCCATTTGACCACTCCTCTTTAGAAATTCTATATGTGACCTTCAGCCACCAAGAGGACTGACCTGTAGAAATATCCAAATAGACTCATTCTATTGCTTGGCTCGATGTCGGGAGCTGGGGGATCAGGCTCTCTTCCCAGTCTGCTGTCATTGTCATGAGCATCAGTGATGAAGCCCTTGATCCTGACTGGTCCGCATAAACACCTCAAGGTGCTAGCCTGCCTTGAACGGCCTTGAGCACACAATGATGTGAGATCGCCGATCCTTCCTGACTGGTTTGGGTTGTGTTTCCTTTGGTTTTGTCCTTGGCTTCTCTGTCCCTGGTCTGTCAAGTTGGTAAAGATGGTGTGGCTTGATGCAGAGTCAAGCCAGAGTCTGCCCGTGACTGTGGAGACAGAGGTGTAGGGAGACGGTGGAGAGGGAACGGCAGGGCTGGGCGTGCCCAGTGTGTCAGGCCCTGGCTCCACCCCAGCGACACACATGAATAAAGTGGGCCAAGGGAAAAGAAGGAAGGAGAAAAGATGAGGGGAAAAGCCAGGAAAATGAAGGGCTTGAGAGAAAGCAAACTCGTGACTCCGAAAACAACCAAGAAGAGTCAGAGGAACAGAGAAAGAGGGAATGGCAGGAGAACAGAAAGCCCGAGGGCAAGGATACAGTCCATGTCCAAGACTCAGCATCCTTTCTCATAACTGTGAATGCTGGCAGCACCAAAACACAGACTGCAGCATGCTCATGCCCAGTGGCCTTGTCCCCTTGATCTCATTCTCTCACATGGACACATACACATAGATGTGCGCATGCTCATGCCCAGTGGCCTTGTCCCCTTGATCTCATTCTCTCACATGGACACATACACATAGATGTGCGCATGCGCGCGCGCGCGCGCGCGCGCGCGCACACACACACACACACACACACACAATGCGCACCAAAGCCCCAGAGGAAAGTAGGAGCAGCAGGGCTACAAAGTGGTCTTGGGCGGCTCCTTTCTATGTATCCTGTGTTCAAATGGGTTGGAGTCGTGCCCACCATGAGCCAGGGCCCACTCATGGCTTGTCCCTCCTATTCCTATTCTTTAGGCCCCTCATTCCAGAGATCAGGCAGTAGCGATGTTCTGAGTGGGTGTCCCCCAAAGGTTTGTGTATCCAAGGCTTGGCCTCAGGGAAGGACCACCAGAAGGTGTGGTGGGCTATCCCTCAGTCCTTAGGGATGTGCCTCAAAGGGACCCTGGGATCTCAGTCTCCCACTTTTCAGCCATGCAGTGAATATGTTACATGCATGCCCATAGAGACCAGAGGAGGAGGTAAGGGCCCTACTCTGCCACTCTCCACCTTAGTCCCTTGAGACAGAGTCCATCACTAAACCTAATGTTGTATAAATCCCCAGAACCCATGCTAAAAAGCCAAATGCTGTCATGAATGCCTGGAACCCTAGAGACAGAAGCAGGAGGGTCAATGGACTTGCTGGGCATCAGTTGCTCACACACGCTTTCCCTCCCTCTCCTCCCTCTCTCCCTCTCTATCTCTTTCCTTCTCTCTCTCTCTCTCTGTCTCTCTCCCTTTTCCTCTCTCCATCCCCCACCCTGTCATACAAAGATGTATTCCAAACAAAATTTGGTTTTAAACTGAGAGCGAATTCTCGCCCTCCACAGAGCAGAGCCCCCAGTGATGTCCCCACAACAGTGATGACAGCAACAGCAGAGACGCGCTGCTGGTACACTGGCCGCCTTCTGCTCTCATGCCATCTTACGATTCGGCATCGGTTCGCTTCTTGTTGTGGCTTCCTTATCACCTGCTCTAATGTCCATGAGTTTGCTATTTTCAGAGTCCTGCAGCGGAAGCTGAGCATTGAGAAACAGTGTAGAAGCCACTGACTTCTCCCTACAGACACAAGCATTCAGCATGTCTTTGTTAGGATCCAGTTGGCCTCTGTTCCCACACAACACACCCTCAGCTTCATTCAGACTGGACTGAAAGTATCTTTATTGTGTTTGTGTATTTATTTATAGGGGCCACTCTTGAGCATGTGACACAGCATATGTGTCGGGGTCACAAGACAACTTTCAGGTTTGATTATCTCATCCCACTATGTGGGACCCAGGGATTGAACTCAGGTCAGCAGGCTTGGCAGCAGGTACCTTTACACCCTGAACCATTTCACTGGCCCTTTAAAAAATTTTCCAGTGTTGAACTTGTCATCATTCGCCAGACAATGAGGTGTAGCAACTGTCTCCACAGCTGTGACATTGAAGCAGGAGTCAAAGGTCATCTGGAAATGATTGACATGTGCAGCAGCATGTGCCCAGCTTCTCACCAAATGCCGCAATGCTCCACTGTCTGTAAAGGATGGACGGACTGGGTTCTGGTACCCAGGGAGACGTGCAGGCAAGCCCTGGGAGTGCTGAGAACTGGTTGACTATGACATAAAATATATCACATTACACATATTACATAGAATGTATGACACAGTGTGGGTGTCATACCCCACATTTCCATGTGTGTGACGTGTCACGTGGATGTCACACACAGGAGCCCTGGCACTAGCAGGGAGGTGCCAGGCTGTGCTGTCCAGCTGGGATCAGGTGTCTGTCCATTAATAATGATGTATGGCTATGCAGGAATGTGTCCAAGGCTTTAAACAGACCCTGTACACCCTCTAGACCTTGTAGGTCTTACCAAGTGGGGGGAGGGATGGCCAAGCTGATCTTACTCTTAAGAAAAGTCATTTTCACCCTAAGATAACTTGAGGGGGGCCATGGGGACATGGCTTGATTGTGAAGGACTTGCCATGCAAAGAAGAGAACCTGAGTTCAGGTCTCCAGAACCCACCAAAAAAAAAAAGAAAAAAAAGCCAAGCACAGTGGTACAAACTTGCAACACAAATTCTGGGGAAGCAGAGATAAAAGGACCCCCCGGAGTTCACTGGTCAGTGAGTACAGCCTAATACTGAGCTAATGACAGACCCCATCTCAAAGGTGAGAAGTGATATCCTGCAAGAGAACACCTGAAGTAGCCTGTCTTACACATGAATGGGTGCATACACACCCTCCCAACACACACACATACACACAATACACACATACCACACACCATACACATACATCACACACCACACACACATCACACACCATACACACATCACACACACCACACACACACTACATACATACCACACACAACACACATATCACATACGCACACACCACACACACCACACACGCACTCCACACACACCACACACACACATACACACAATACACACATACCACACACCATACACATACATCACATGCCATACACACACATCACACACCACACACACATCACACACACCACACACACACTCCACACACACCACACACACCACACACCACATATACACACATACCACACACACACACCACACAAACCATACACATGCACCACACACACACTCCACACATACACCACACACCACATATACACACATACAACACACACCACACATACACCACACACATACACACACCACACATACACCATACACACCACACACCACACACACCACATATATACAAACACCACACAGACACACACACACACACACGCACGCACGCGCACTCACACACATGCATTCCCCCCACACACACACAAGTGTTTTTTGAAACGCTCACTAGAAAGGACACAGAGCCATGTGGTAACCAATCCTACTGTGCTGTCTTCAGGGACTAGAACTAGCTTCCTGTTTACCCACAGTGAGGACCCAGAACTTCTCACTGGTGACCAGAAAGGCTCTGCCTCACCCAGGTCCCTCACTGGCATAAAGGGAACCTGACCTGAATCTATCTGTATCCTCAACAGCCTGTAGGAATCTGTGTCACTCCACTGTCCCTGGGTACCAGGGCCAGGCCACCACCTTTGTCACCAATCACAGAAGCAGCAGCCTCTCTCTCATCTGGGCTCACTTGTCACCTCACACTGCTGAGGCTGAAACTAAGTCACTTTGCAAAGACAGAGGACCTGGAGAGTCACCTGATACTTGCGGACCACAGGACTTTTGGAAAAGGCAATTTCTGCGGCTCTCAGCGGGGATAAAAGCTGTGGTGGCTTCCTATTCTTTTTCTTTGGAAGCTAATGAAAACATGAGCTCATCCAGTGGCGGGAAACAGAAAGAAATGGGCTCACAGCAGGGGCGTGCCTGGCAGACACTCCAGAGCGTGTTAGGGGCCTATGCTGTCTATGCCACAAGGACCATCCTCTACCCCTCCCCACAGTAGATCTATGCTGCTCTTGGCCCTTGCTCTGGTGATCTCAGGAACCCTGGCTCTAGGGCACTAAGAGGAGGGCAGATACCTGCACCTGCCACAGAGCGTCTCCAGCTTGAGTCAGAGGGCTTGGCTCTCAGGATTGTTAGGAAGGAAACAAGGCCACAGCTGCGGGTGTGAAGGATGCAGTGCTAGGGTAGCCCAGCCATGTGACCTTAAACTCAGGGGTCTGTGGGATGGGCAGTTCTTGTCTTTTGGGACAAGATAACTTTCATTCTTTGCAGTGGACCTTTTGGGGAGAATAGCTAGTCTGAAGTCTGAGTGACTTCACCCTCTGTGACTTCAACCTCTGTTCCTTATCTGCAAAGCCAGACCCCAGACAGTAACACAGTGATGCCCTGGTGATATCCATACTTCCCAAGGACTTTCCTGGGTGACATCCAGCATGGCCCTGTACTTCGCATGACACTCACTGAGCAAACACATTAAATTCTCCAGCATTCCACGCTCAATGCCTGGGGGCTCACTTGTAGAGCAGACAGTAGTCACCAAGTCAGGGCTTGGAGCCAGAAAGATCTAGGTTCAAGTGCTAGGATCAGGTACAGGCAGAGCCAGTTCCTGCCCCTGCCTGCAGCAGCAGGCTAACCTCAGCCCTGGATGGGCGCAGAGACACGGTCGCTTCTGAGATCAGGTGGCAACACTGTGAGCATGTGCATGTGTGTTAATCTCTGTTTAGACACCTAGACAGTAATGGTTAGAATTCACCCACAGCCAACTGGGATGAGGGGGCTCAAGGGTTCCATATCTGAAGATTCAGTCAACCCCAGATCCAAAATAGTAAAAAATATATTGCAGAAAATGCCAAAAAAATCAGAAATTTGAACCCACGCAAATGATGTGCTGTGTGGGCACTGCCACCTGCCACTGGCTCAGCCCCTCAGTCTCTTCAGCTCCAAGCGTGTTCACTGTGGTCGTTGCATCTGTACTGAAGAGCAACAGGTGGCACTTTGCCCTTGGGGGTCATTCCTTGTTCCTTAAATATAGAGCATCTTCGTTACAGTGCTCTGTGCATACCCTCGGGAGGATCTGTGTGCAATGCCATGCATGCATGTCTGCAGCCCAGAGGGGATCTCAAAGCAGTTCAGCATGAGGATGCTGCAGGCGTTGTATCTGTTAGCTGAGTATCTACTAAGTCCCAAGAGCCAGCAGGATGCCCAGCATGCAGAGCTGATCACCTGCTCCTCAGATGGTCATTGTCTGGAGGGAGAGGGAGGTCAAAGCCAGCTAGACAACAGGAAAACGCTGCTGGTGACTTCAAAGGGTAGCTCTTGGTCAAGGCCACCTCCCAGAATGAGGGCAGAAAATGGGAGTCACCCATGAACATTCTCTCCCACACAGAAAGAACTTAAACCTCCTAAACCATAGCCAAAGACAGGGGCTCCGGCTCCCAGTACACAGCTGATGGAGAATGGTGCTGTTTCCTAGCCCAACTTCACACCTGGGCAGGATGTTGTCTTTCTCCCTCTTTGGGGGAGACAACAGACTCCCCCCAAAGGCTTCAAACAAAGCCCACAGCCGCAGCCCTGGACTCCCAGCCCTAAGTTCATGAGATTGTGAGCACTAAGAACAAACGGAAGGGAAATGAACAAATTAACCCTGTCATTTGTTTAGGAAGCCGAGGAAGTCACTCCAGAAAGATGGTGCCCAGGATGAGCTGGGTCCTAAAGAATGCGTGGTGAAATCAGCCAGTTTAGGTCACGCTCCGCCCTGATCTTCGCAGGCCTACATTTTAAAATGGAACATCTGCGCTGATTTAATTTACATCTTAATAACAAACAGGCCTCGAGAAACCAGCGGATAAATGCCTTTTATTGCCGGCGTATCTTTTGCACCACAGCTTGAATGAAAACTCTGGTAATTAATTGTTTTAAGCGATTCTATTAAAACGTGTCTGGGAGAGCCACACGCTGCATGTTTATGTGGCCCGACTGCAGCAGGAATACAGACAGCGGCTGCCGCCCATGCCTCACGGGGTCATCTCTTACCTCCACTGCTTTCAACATGTACAGACCTATTTTATTTATTTCTTTACTTATTCATGTGTTCTTTTCCAGAAAGAGATCTGTAAAAGTTGGCTCTTTCTCTCTCATGCTTCTAGGTCTTCATGGTCAGTCTTGTGGTGAACTTTCTCCCCATCCCTGCTGGTCATTCATTCAGGCTACTTTCCGTGGTGCCATCTGGAAAAGGTGAACTATCCCATCACCTTGGTCCTGACCACTGGAAGCCAGAAGAATGTCCACCTTCCGATATACTATTACATTTTTTTAATTCTTATTTTTGAGGGTGGAGGCTGGAGGTTGATATGTTTATGGTTTATGATAAGTTTATGACTCTTCACCTTGTAGTTTTCAGACAGAGTGTTGGAGAAAATTGTTTTAAGATGTGCTGCTTTTGTTTCTGCTGCATTTGTTTAACTGTGCAGCTGTGATTCTTTGTCTAAAACACCTGATGGTCTAATAAAGAGATGGATGGCCAATAGCGAGGCAGGAGAAAGGAGAGGCGGGGCTGGCAGGCAGAGAGGATAAATAGGAGGAGAAAAATGGGAAGAGGGGAAGGAGCAAGATAGAACAAGGAGAGGAGGGTGTCAGGGGCCAGGCCCCCAACCCCCCAGGCACCCAGCCAGCCACCAAGTAAGAGTGAAAGGAAGATTACAGGAGCAAGAAAATGAAAAATTCCCGAGGCAAAAGGTAGATGGAAGAATTTAAATTAAGAAAAGTAGGCTAGAAATAAGCCAAGCTAAGGCTGGACACTTACAAGAAATAATAAGCCTCTGTGTGTGATTTATGTGGGAGCTGAGTGGTGGCCCCCTAAAAAGCAAAGAATCCAAAGACTAAAGAGAAAAGAGTAACAGGAAACCAATAGCGACAACAGGGTCTCTCACTGTACCTGAACCTTGCCAGCTTAACCACCTAGCTGCCCCCAAGCCCAGGGCTTTCTCCTGTCTCCATCCTCCCAGCACTGGGGTTCCAGGCACGTGTGGATACAATGGATGGAACTGGGGTCTTTCCCTTTTGCACAGCACCCGAGCCTGTTCCCCATCTCCATGTTGCCCTACTCTCTGGCCAGACTGATTAAGGTCTAGTTGGTGCTGCAAGACTCCCTGAATGCAGTGTCTTAGTCACAGATGCGATGCTGGGCTCTGCGGAAGCATCTGTGGAACATAAGTTGGCGTGGGGTTGTGTCCATAGGTAAGCAGCAGGTGAACACTGAGCCACTCATACCCTGGCATCATCCTGGGCTCAAACCTGGGACTCAGCCTCTTCATACCTGCCTGACTTCCCTTTTCTAGTTCAATTAGTTGGGAAATACCCACCCAGCAGGACTGTATGAGTTCTTGAAAATCCTCCCCATGGAGGCCAGAAGAGCCAAGCACATCTTGGCAGCTGCTCGAAGACCTGAAAGAAAGGAATAGAGTGTCTGGGAGAGTCTGTGAGCAATCGAGGATGCTTCTTGAGAGAAGAGACTCTGGGCAGGGGTAGTAGCATGTGTGAGATGCTGGGTGCTGGAAGGACAGAGAGGGAGTGAGAGAGGGGGAAGGAAGGGGGTTGGGAGAGGTCAGAGTATCTCCCAGCGAGGGTCAGGGGTTTGGATCAACCTCAGGGAGCAGGGGACCTCAGGAAGGAATGACATGGGACATATGGTATGTGAATTAGTTGGCAGAGGGGCTTGGACAGAGGGCTGAGGCCGTGGGGGAGGCATTGGTAGTGGCTCAGGAAGTGTTCTCACATGATGGCAGAAGTACCTGCCCAGAGGAGAGAACAGTGAGGTGCTTCCCCAATGGTCACCCCAGCCTGAAAACCACCAATCTCTGAACACAGGGGCTGCAGCTTCGCACCTGCACAGCAGGAGCAGTGAGGGTCTGCACCTGGGCAGTAGGTCACACCCCTTCCGGAAGCTCTTGGACCCACCACAGGCAGCTAGTTCCTGGCTGAAGTTCTTGCTCCTCTTATTTTTCAGATTTAACCTTAACCTCAACTCTTCCTCCTATAGACCAACTCTGCAAAAGTGGAAACATGCTTCGTTAACTGACACACAGGGGTGTGAGTCCAAGGTCAGCCCCTGCAAAATGGCAAGACCATCTCCAAATAAATAAAAAAGAGCTAGGGTGTGGTTGGGGGTTAGATCATGTGCCTAGCATGTGTGACTCCCTGAGCTCTATGCCCAGCACCTCAAAAAAGGAAAGAAATAGCTTTTTCACTTAATTTTTGGAAAGTTAGAATTTTGTTGTTACGGCAACATGCCCTCTAGAGCCAGGAAGCGATGGAAGGGCCCACATCCTATGATGAGATGTCATGTCACCCCGAAGCCAACTGTGGGCACACAGGCCTGTAGACTCAGACATGAAGGAAACTGATGCCTGAGGAGACGTGCTCCCTGTCGTATTAAATATGGACCCTGGGATGGACAGCGGCCTAAATGTTCACCCAAGAGAGCGAGAGAAATGAATGCCGATGACCCCAGGAGCTGCTTCCTGGGCTGGTTCTGAAAGTAACAGCTGTGGACATAACCGTAACGCACCGGTGACCCGGAAGGAAAAGAAGACACCAAACCCCACATCAGTCACAAAGTCGGGCACAAAGCAAAAGCTGTGTTGCTGAGTCTACATGGAAAGACTGCAAATGTCAGTAGCTCCACTGAGAGAGGGGCTATCCCCACCCCACCCCAAGGGGTCTTAGCATTGGGTGTGTTTTCTCTACTGTACTTCTGTCCTTGTGAAGTTAGGTCTGGCTCCTGTGGCTGATCTACTTTCTCAGAGGCGAACGTTGTTGCTGGAGGTGAGGCCTGTCCTTGCAGCCACTGGCCATGTGACTTTGGGCAAATGGCTTCCTTCTCTGAGCCTACTTTTGTTCATGAAATGCACTTTGATCGGGCCTTGTGGACCATCATAAGGAAATTAGGATAAAGGTACGGTTGATCTCTGTCTGGCACTGATGACACATCCTCAGCCAGCTGTGTTCTGGCTTAGGTTGCACAGCTTTCTGTGACTGTGACAAAATGCCTGGGGCGATTAGTTTGTGGCTACAGAATCCACAGTCCGTTGATGCCTCTGCTTTGTGGCCTGGTGGTAGCATCCCTGGGGAAATAGGGTGTGGATAAACAATGCTGGTAACCCCCATAGGCCACGCTTACCTTTTGCTAGAGGAGACTACACCCCTAAAGCTGATAGGTCTTTCACCATGTTCTGCCTCTTAAGAGCCCTCTGCCACACTCCTTCAAGTCAAGAGCTTTCCTGAGATGCTGATTCAAGTTATAGACCTGTTGAGGGCGATTCCACGGTGCATTCAAAAATACACAAATTACCCCACATGTATGCAGTAGCCTCAGAATGCAGGTCACAGGCTAGGAACAGTGTGTCCCACGAGCCAGCACTTCCTCTACACATGGAGGACCCCTCTCCTATAGCCATTGGTCACAGTCATGGTTCCCATTCCCAGTGGGGATCTAGACTAGGAGAGTCACTGAAATGAAGAACGTGGCTCTAACCTGTTCCCAGAGACCTGGGTCAGAGGCTGGGGGGTGACTCAGCCAGTAACCCTAGTTTGGATCTCCAATGTACATGTAAAAACCAGGCATAGTGATACACACTGAAAATCCCAGTTCTTGGGAGGCGAGCCAATAGGATCCCGGGCTCCCAGGCCAGCCAGCCTAGCCTATTTGATGAGCTCCTGGCCAATGAGAAACTCTGTCTCAAAAATCAAGATTGACAGATCCTGATGAATGACATCCAAGGTTGACTTCCACATACATGTGCATGCTAGCACACCAGTGCACATGCACACACACACACACACACACACACACACACGATTGTTGTTGACAGAGATGATGGGCCTGGGCCTCAGCATCCCAGCCTGGAGTAGAAACAAGGTTGGCTTTTCCCACACACTGTGCTCTAGGGTCTGCTCACCCAGCTCCTCCTGGAAGAGGATGGGTTAGCTGCAGAGCACACTTGGTCAAAGAACTGAGGAAGTTCTGAAGGAAGGCTGGAGGGGGCCACAGAAGGCAGGTCAACTACCTCTCCATCTTCTGCTCTCATAGAACATTCCAGGAGCCATGAAAGTAGCGTGGGACCCTGGCGTTAAGACCTGCATTCTCATCTGAGACCACAAGCTCTGCTCTGAGGTGGAACCCTGAGGAGCTGACCGATTGTGTCAATGAGATACTATGTAACCAAGATCCAGTATACTATGTAGCCAAGATCCCTTGATCCAGGGAACAGCCGCACAGGAGACGCAGAGCATGTTTTTGTGACTGGTTCCTCTGCCTCCTGTCTGGATCCTCAGGGCCACAGGAGTCCTCGCAGAGATGAGCAGCCCTTGGCAAGAAGAACAAAGCTGTTGTCTGTGGTGGCTCTGACCATGCAGCTCTCAGACCTCCATCCAGACGCCCAGAGAAAGTCACAAGACCTCAGAGTCAATGGCTGGGTTGTGGCTCAGCGGAAGGGTCCTGGGTTTGAATCCCAGTAATGCAAAAGTGGAGGAGCAGGAAACGGAAGAAGATAGGGAGCAATAAAAGGGGGGAGGAAGGTGAAGAAGAGTAACAGGGGAGAAGATGGGGGATGAGGGTGAGGACAGAGAGAGAGAGAAAAGGGGGAGGGGGAAGAGGAGAGACCTCTCAGCTGGAAGATGGCTGCCCAACCTCTTAGCGAACTTAGATTAGGATCTAGCATGAGAACCTTGAGATGGGCATGACTGGCCAGGGCTTTCTTCTATCTCAGCACAGTGGCTTCAGGTCCCTCTTCGAGAGTGACTGAGAGTTCTTGCTGACAGGACAATCCTGATCACAGCCAACTTTTGGAGGCCACGCTTGTATACCAAACAGCAAGTGAGGCACTCATTCAACGAGAGTTGAACGGGTTGAATCAGATGCACCCCACACAGCCCGTACTGGAAATGTTCTCAGTGTGAGTTTGATAGTCCCCGTGGCTACAGAGCACTTGGCATGACTCCACACTGAAGATCAGGTTCCTGTGGCCGAGGTCCTGTAAGCCTCTGGTGACAGCCTAGAGTGTTGTTTTTAAAGTCACGGCATTACAATTCAATTCAATTCAAATTCAGAGCCAGCAAGATGACTCGCAGGTAAAGGAGCTTGCCACCAAGTCTGTAGGCTGAGTTGGCTCCCCAGGTGGCTCAAAGAGCCAGCTCTACCCTCATCCTCAGAGCTCAACATTTCTCTTTGCACAGAGGCCACCAAAAGTAACTGTCCTGCCCTAGTACTGTCCCCGAGCCCTGCAGGGTACTTCATTCCTCCTCACACCCGTGGCTTCCATCACCCCTTCCCAGTCCTCTTGCAGGTCCCCAGCCTGAGTCTATAGACAAGGTCAGAAGAGGCCATGGGTAACGCCATCTTCTTCCTGCGCAAGCCTGTGTGGTACTGGGTGAGACTGAATCTCCACTGTGGGACGGTAGCGCCCACAGCATTATAAAGCTGCCTTCATTTCCCAGTCATCCTGGCAGCCCAAGGACAGAACACCATGATCACCTGGGGAGGAAGAAGATAAGGTCGCAGGGCCACATAGCTCCAGCCTGGCCAAGCCAGCAATGAAACTGAAGCCAACCTGGGTTTGATGGCCTCTAGCCACAGGCCTAAAGGATGGATCCTGAGAAGGCTGCTCAGGAAATGATCCTCTTTTAGGCTGGCTATCTGAATCTAAAAGTTCGGTCCTAGAGGCCATGGTGACAGTACTCCAGACTCTACCAATCATAAGTCACCCAGCCCCAGCTGAGCTCTTCACTGTGGGCCTCCTCCCTGGTGACATTGCTCAGTCCCTCAGCCCCACCCTGCCCCCACTCAATCTGTGACCGGTCGTCCGTCTCTGACTATTAGAGCTGTCTGTCACCCAAGTCCCCAGCCTGAAATGTCCCCAGGCACAGGTGCCTGGTGATTATTCCCTTCAGCTTTGGAATGTTAACCAAGAATGGATTTATTTCCCACCAAATCACCTCTCCTGCTTCCTGGGGAGAGTCTGACAGACAGACAGGCCTGTAATTCTCTTCTGAGCTAAGAATTGCTGCAGAGAAATGGTGTTCCCCACAAAGAATGCAGAGACAAGAGAAGGAAGCACACAAAAGGAACGGAAGAGAAGCAGCTGTCAGATCTGCAGTAAGTGTGTCTGTCTATCTATGTATGTGTGTGTGTGCATGTGTGTCTATCTCCGTGTGCCTGTGTCTGTCTGTATGTATGTATGTCTGTGTGTGTCCATCTATGTCTTGTGTGTATGTCTGTCTGTGTGTATGTCTGTGTGTGTCTGTCTCTATCTGTCTGTCTGTGTGCCTGTGTGTTTGTCTGTGTTTGTCTCTGGGTCCCTGTGTGTCTGTGTCTGTCTCTGGGTCTCTGTGTGTCTGTGTCTGTCTGTCTCTGGGTCTCTGTGTGTGTGCATCTGTCTGTCTGTCTGTCTGTCTGTCTGTCTGTCTGTCTGTGTCTCTCTGTACGGGTTCTGCAGTCAATACATTTCATGTAGCGCTGTTCCCTCCAGTTAGTACAATTAAAATCACAAGGCGAAGTCAGCTATAAATCAAAGTTCCTTTAAATTTTACCAGGAAGTTGCACACTCCGCACGCCACGCGCACCAATAAAGATCTGTGGTCGCCTTTGGCAGGAGAGGCAGAAAGAAGCAATTTAGGATCTTAAAAGATAAAAGATAATAAAAGTAATTAAGATAATTAACCACCCTGAAGAGAGAAGAATTTACTGCTGTGCACTCTGTTTGGTTTCATTTGGTGGCACCACAGCTGTCGCCACGGAAAGCACGGGCAGCGGCGAGCATCCGAGGGGCTCTCACTGTCAAAAAACATATCATAAAAAATTTAACACAAGAAGGCAGCAAGAAGATGCAAACAGAAATCACCATTTCCTGAAACTCTGACTAATTGAGTGGGGACCAGGCTGGGCCCACAAGGAGGTGGCTGGTGTTGGAGTGCGCTTGGGAATTGGGGGCCGACTCTTCCCTTCAAAGATGACCTTGGCTGCCTTAGAGAATGCTAGTCTGCTGTCCCTGCCCCTGGCAGATCACAACCTCTCCAGGTCCCCAGCATCTCCTACTCGGATCTGCCCTTCATGGCTCTTTCTGTACTGGACTTGCTCTGAACTCTTCCTGGAAGCATGGGAGATTGCTGTAGAGCCCTGATATGCCCGAGCCTACCCCTGTGTGTTCAATGCTGTGTCTCCAGAGCCATTGGGATGAAAATCCTAATTCTTACCGTGACATTCAAGAGCCTGCAGTCTTGAGACAGAGTCCTGACTTATCTCTGGACTTCTGGCCATTTGTGCTCTGTAGACACTGAGCATCCCGAGGTATCCTGATCATGAAGACACAAGCAAACGTCTACTCACCCAGACCAGGGACAGGACAAGGCAGCCAAAGATTCCACTAAAGTCCAGCCTGGCCAACCAGTGGGTTCAGTGGAGTGCATTGCAGGAGCATGCATGACTCGTGCATGTATGAGGCATGGCTGAGAAGCTCACCCCTGCATGGGCAGTGGCACAAAAGTTGCATCCTTGAAGCTCCAAGCACAGCTTGCATGCTGCCCGCAATTTTTCCGGCAACTGCATCTGCTTGTCCAGCCTCGTGTGGAGACTCTGGGGCTCCTTCATGGACCTCTCTCCAGGATAGCTGGTCCATTCTGAAGACCTTGTTCTGCAACAGGGCTCTGTTGTCCCTCTGCTAAGTCTTCCTTGTTACAGGCTAAGAAACACTCATGTATCATTCTCATGTCTCTCCTGTTTGGTCATGGTCCCTGGTACGTAATAGTCAGGGTTCTCTAGAGAAGCAGTTCTCAACCTGTGGGTTATGACCCTTTGAGGAAGTCAAACAACCCTTTCACAGGGGTTGCATATCAGATGTCCTGCATATCAGATATTTAAATTATGATTCATAGCAGTAAACAAAACTATACTTATGAAGTAGCAGCAAAATAACATTGATTGGGGGTCACTACAATATGAGGACCTATATTAAAGGGTCACAGCATTAGGAAGGTTGAGAACCTCTGTTCTAGAGGAAGAGAACTATAGTTTTTTTTTTTTTTTGTATGTGTGTGTGTGTGTGTGTGTTTATTATAATGGCTTACAGGCTGTGGTCCAGTTAGCCTAACAATGGCCATCTGCCAACAGAGGCTCAAGAATCCAGTAGTGGTTCAGCCCACAAGTCTGGAAGCTTCAGCTGGTCTTCAGTATTTTCTGGAATGTCAGTGAAGCAGGCTCTACTGACAGTGAAGAAATGAACTTTCCACAGAGAGCAGGTCCCCTCCGTGTCCTTTACACAGGCTGCCAGCAGAAGGTGTGGCCCAGATTAAAGGTGGATCCTCCCACCTTAAAAGGTCCGGATTCCAAGAGGGTCTTCCTAATTCAAATGATTTAATTAAGCAAAGGTCCCTCACAAGTGTATCCAGCCACTTGGACTTTAGTTAATTCCAGATGCAGGCAGGTTGACAACCACGAACAGCCATCACAGGGAACCATAAATACAGCCGAGAAACAGAGAAACAAGCTGCGGTTCGTTGGGAGGAAACGGCAGGTAATTAGCAAGGAACAAGAGACTACACCTTGAGAGTGATCAAGCCTAATGGAACATGGAACCCAGAAGGGGCCACTGAGACCCCAGCACGGAGTCTGACAGGAGCCAGGCAGGTTGCGGGCAGGGAGAGCACACATGAGTGCAAAGGCCCCAAGGCAGAGCAAGAGGAGAGGTTTGGAGAGCAGCCAAGGGCTCCTGGTGGCTGGCTATGGTGGCAGGTCTGACTCCTAGGGACCTGAGGGATGTCTCCCTGGGCTGACGTATGGGAGCTGGGAATGTGAGTGTGGAGCAGGGAAGGTATCCATAGACATGATGTACGGCAGTGCTTGTGACAGGCAGCCCCGGCACCACTTGTCAGTCAAACACAAAATTTAAAAATTTCTAATACATTTGTTCTTGTATGTACACACACACACACACACACACAAGCACATGCATGCATGCACACGCACCAGAAGACAACTTGGAAAAATCAGCTCTCTCCTTCCACTATGTGGGTTCCAGGGATCAAACCTAGATCATCATACTTAGCAGCAAGTGCTGCCCACCGAGCTATCCCTCCAGCCCCAAAAGAGCCTTTGCTCTATTGAACCCTTGTGTCCACTCACCTTGATGGCAGGTGCTCCCTTCTCTCACCCAAGGATGAGCAAAGAAGGAATGGATGCATGAGTGGATGAGAAGACAGAGCCAGATCCTGATCCCACAGGCCAGCTTGAGCACTTCACCTTTACAATGGAGAGTCAGAGACACGCTCTGGGATGATTCGAGCTTGAAACATGGACTTCTGACCTCCTCCTGGGTCTGGAATGCAGAGAAAAATCCAAGTTACAACACAGGGCCCACTTCAGTCTCCATGATACAAAAGGAAGGCTGGGCCCACTCTACATCAAGTGGGCTGAGGCTGCATGCAGCGGCAGGTCTGTAATTTGCCTTGTGTGAGTGTGAGTGTGAGTGTGTGTGTGTGTGTGTGTGTGTGTGTGTGTGTGTGTGTGTGTAGGTTGCAGACCATCAGGAGATAAGGAACTGTGTCCACCAGGTGCCCTGCAGGTGAAGGTAGAACACAGGATCACTTTGGAAATTCCTGACTGAGCTGACAAACATCCATATGGGACCTCCAAGTCCCTCCTTAGGGAACTCACCAGACTTCTCTTGACTGTGTCCCCAGGGAAATGCCTGCCCAGTGCCATGTAAATCTGGCCCCAAATGAGGCGGGTACCTCCGATCTCCCGATAATTAGACTTCAAGTGGCCCCATAACTCAGTCGCTAATTACCTTGCTGGCTCCATCATCCCAGTCCTCCGAGGCAACCAGCCCATTTCCCTGGCAGACTGGCCCATAAAAATCCCGGAAGCACGTGGATTTACTGTATTTATTTATTGAGATTTGGAGAAATATACCTGGTACCCAGAGGCCTTGGGACGTGGGGATATAATTTTGAAATGCTGATCGTTAAAATGAGGGAGAATTATAAGAAGGAGCCAGCAGGTTTCCAGTCTCACAGATACCAGAAAGGCTGCCTCTTTAATGAGTTACTGGCCTGAGCAGGAGGCAACGGAAGCCATAGGAAGATGTTCCCAGGCTGTTCCACATCCCCAGACATTTGACCTCATGGCTGAACCTTGGCACATACTGTTCCCTCCACCTGGCACTCTGTTCCCTACATACTTTAGCGACTGTCCCATCTCATCAGGGACAAACTGTCCCTTTTCAAGGATGTCTCCAGTCTCCTTCCTGATATTGTTTCATGCCCAGACATGCCAGGTTTTTCACCAAACTCAACTCCCTGTGCTAGCAATCTGGTTTGCTGGGAGGAGGATGGGAGCCTTGTCACCCCACATCCTTAGCACCAAACTCTGAGCCAGTGTTATAGCAGCATCTCAGTGCACAGTGTGCTTGGTGGATTGAGCGAGGGGCTGTGGCCCCAGGCTTCTCTTCATCTGCCAACCTCTGAACCTTTCTAGCCAGTCCAAAGGCCATATGAAGGGCTCTGCATTTTTCTGGTCCTCAGAAGACAGAGGCTTCAAAGGCAAATGAATCTGCCCTCCATTGTTTAGTGGGGAGGATGGAGCAGAAAGCAGAGTCAGGCGTGGCTGAGCCTACAGCCTCTCCTGTCAACACTGCACAAGGAGAGCTGGGGTACAGCAGACAGACACATGCCCTAAGGCTGGGTCCCCTGTACCCAAGGCATCATAGACATGGGCTGAATGGAGCCATTCCTCGAGATTCACATAGGAAAGCAAAGGTTCAGAGAGTTTCTGGGGCCCAACTGTGTGTTGGGGGGAGGTAGAGAGCGTAAACTGGGGCCCTGCTGTGTATTGGGGATAGAGATAGTAACCTGGGGTCCCACTGTGTTGGGGTAGAGAGGGTAACCTGGCACCCCACTGTGTGTTGTGGGGGCTAGAGATGGTATCCTGGGGTCCTACTGTGTGTTATAGGGGGTGGGGGTAGAGATGGTAACCTCCTATCTACTTGCAGAACTAGACTAGGTTACAGTTCAGTAGTAGGAAACTAACCTAGCAGACATAACACCCCATCCTCCATTCCAGGCCCTGAAAAAGTGTACACATGCATGCACACATATTCACATATTCACACGCTATACAGACAAATGTGCATATGACTACATACATGTAGAAAGATATATGCATTCATGCACAACATGCATACATTAGTACATATATAAGCACAGGTGCACATGTGCATGCATACACATTGTGATTATTAATTATTATGTATTGCTTATTATTATTATTTATTGTCAGCTTGGCAGGATCTAGAACCACCTCGAAGACAAACCACTAAGTGTGCCTGTGATGGAGTTTCCAGGCTGAATTAACAGAGGTTTGGAAGAGACCCCTGAACCATGAGTGACACACCCCATAGACTGAATGAAAAAGAAGAAAGTGAGCTGAACACCAGCGTTCATATCCCTCTGCTTGACTGTGAGCGTGATGTGACCAGCTGCCTCACGCTCCTGCTCCCACGCCTTCCCAGCCATCGTGGGCTGCACCCACAGGCTGAGTCGGAATAATAAGCCCATCCCTTCCTTTCCTATGTTATGTTCACCAGTGCTTCCTCAGCAATGCAAACACCTTAGAAAATGCACCCCACTTTCCTGATGACTGGCCCGTGTCTGTCTCAACCCAATACTGAGGGCCTGCCAGAGGCATGGTCATCAATTGCTTCCTACTTCACAACACAGAGTTGTGCAAGGTGGGCTATTGGTAGATGTTCTAACAATGAGTTACCAAAGGATGCCTGCCTGTCAGATGTGTGGTGGATGCAGAACTAAGTGGGTGGGTGGGTGGGCAGATGGACAGACGGACAGGTGGGTGGGTGGATGGATGGATGAATGGATGGATGGGTGGATGGATGGATGGGTATGTAGATGGATGGATGGATGGATGGATGGATGGATGGATGGATGGATGGATATGTAGATGGATGGTGAGCAGATGAATGGGTACAAAGATGTGTGAGAGAATGGATTGATAGATGGGTGGGTGGGTGGGTGGATGGATGGAAGGATAAAGGGATGAACGGATGGGTAGACGGTGAATAGATGGACAGATAGTTCCTGATCTTGCAGACCTGTTCACTACTGCACTGGTTTCTCCCTGAAATCTTTCAGTATTTCAATCCAGATCATCTAGTACATGACTCCAATCCATGAATGCTTGTCTTCTAATATAGATGAACAACAGCCATCCGGAACTTTTCAGGAAACTAATGTGTCCTTAAACCAGCATCAGGTTCTACTTGGCACAACAGTGAGGCACTGGGAAATCATCACAAAACTAAACACAGAGCTACCATGGCCCAGCAATTCTTGACGAACATATGAAAGAATAAAGAGCATCTTTGTGGAGTTGGAGAATGGCTCGGCAGTTAAAACCACTTGTTCTTCCAGAGGACCTGCGTTCTATTTCCAGTACCCATATGCTGGCTCATAACTATCCATAATTCCAGTTCCAGAGGATCTGACACCCTATTCTGACCTCCAGGGGCACCAGAGATGTACATCATACAGACATATATGTGAACAAAACACTCATTTAGATAAAGTAAGTAAAATCTAAAAAAAAAGAAAAAATCTATTCACAAATGCTCAAAGTGAAAAGTGGAAATCAACCATGTGTTATCAGTAAATGGATGAATAAATACGTTGCGGTATATCCATAGCGGGAATATTGCTCAGCCATAAATGAATAAAACACTCATCCACGCTACAATGTGAGTAAAGGCTGGAAAAAATATGCTAAACAAAAGAGGTCACATAAATGTCATGGTTGTGTTAGTCTGTGTATATGAAAAACACAGAACGGGGCAACACGGATGCATGTGGATGCGGCCAAGAACCGGGAGGGAGTGACTGTGTAGAGAGTATGGGCAGAGGTGTCCCTCAGCTGTGTTCATCCTTACGGCAAAGCGCCTTTCCCAGAAATGTGCACTCACAGAAGCTTACGGGTATCAATCCCCCTTCTCCTGAAGCCTGGTGGCCTTTGACCTCTATGAATGAAGGGATGTAGTGGAAGGGAGGTAGCAGCTTCTACAGTGAGGTCATATCTCCCAGGACAAACCCCCTTGGAGTCTAACCAGCATGTCATGAGGAAACTCAGACCACACGGGACTGCACCTGCTCACGGATGTATGAGCAAACAAGTATCTTTGGAGCCTTCTCAACTGACCTCATAGAAACTGGGGAACCCTATCCAATCCACGTGGTCAAAATCAAAATTAATACCTCAAGAAGTCATCACTAAAAACCATCCTGGACATTTAGAATTAATACTGTGGTACTCTGAAGCCAGTGAGACTGGAGCGATCTATAGGGATCCACTGGGGGGTCTGGGCAGTTCATTCTCGCAGGCTCCGCCTCCCTTCAAGGCAAGGACTCCATCTCTTATGGATTTAATCCATATATGACTGCATCTGAAAAGGGGGTCTGAAAGGAGGTGACTGAAGTAAAAATAAAGCCATTAGGGTGGATGCAGATTCAGTACAATAGGTTCTCAGAACCTCTGCCTGTTTCCAGACCAGATATGCCGATCCATCGGGTGAGGTCTCACCAGGCTGTGCCTCATCCCGGAGCCAGGTGGGCCAGGCTTGCCGGGGCCAGGAAAAGGGTCCCATTGTGGTCACTTTAAAGAGTGTATTATAGTGCACCCCCAGGAACTCCAAGGTGGCTGAACCCCAGGTGGCTTGTGGGGGACACCCAAGTCCATCTGTTGAAATAAAGACCTACGCAAGTCCTGTCTCCAAGTACCACATAGATAGATGGTTCTAGAGAAAGCCAGAAAAGGGTTTTGTTTCTCTTTAAAGCCTTCCTAGTGATTTTCTCAGAGGCTTAACACCCAGGAGAGAAATGGAGTCAGGTTTAGAGAGGGTCGTGGGATTGAAGGTTACTCTTGGTCTCCTTCCAAGTTTCAATCAGCCGTGGTCTTCCTCTCTCAGGATTTTTGCACAAGTCTACCCCCTCCCCTGCTCACGCCAACCAGCACTGTTCCCTTGGACCCTGTTTAAACTCTGACTCCTCCAGGCTGTGGTCCCTGGTTAGCAGCCCCTTCTCATCCTTGAGTGTGCTCTGCTGACACTGTGTGCCACTTCCTCACTACACTGTGAGCTAAGCTGCTGCTACAGCCATCATTGTTTGTCCTGCATGGGCACTATACAGTTGGTGTTGAATAAAATGACAAACTGCCCAGGGGAGGCAGCCCTGGCTTAGCCTTTTCTCACTTCAGGGATCCTCTGCAGCCATCTAGCGTGATGAAGAAAGCACGGCTCAGAGAGGGGAGTACATCACCCTGATGTCGCCCAGCACTTAAAAAGCAGGTCTAGCCCCTGAAGTCTAGACTTGCCTCTGCAGGGCTAGGGGCCCCTGGGTGGACTCTCCTACAATCACCTTCATGGAATGGGCCTGGGGTCTCCTGCAGAGTCTAGCACGGGTCAGAAACAGACCCAAGGTTGCCCCATGGTGACCTGCATGGCCACTTGGTGGCACTGTGGGGCCGACACTGACCATCTGTCACCTAAGGGGACCCCTGTCCAGTTCAGCTTGGCCAGAAAACCTCAGAACAGAATTTGTGCCAACTGTATCACAAATGGGGAAACTGAGGCGCAGAGACACCAAGCCCCCACTGTCAGTCGGAAAAGGAGGAGAAAAGACAGCAGAACTACCCTGGGATCCGATGGCAGAACAGCTGTTCTCCAGATGGGGAAGCTAGGCCAACCAACACAAGCAAGATGGTCGACATCTACTTGCAACCATTGTTGCTGAGTCATAGCAAGCTCTGGCTTGAACCACAGCCGTACCACATGCCATCAGTGAAAACTGAGGCAGAGAGGCAGCCCCTCCTCAGTGGAGATCACCAAGTCTCAGTCCCTGGCTTTCACCCAGCCCCGGCAACCCCCAGCCGGCAAGGGCTCTGGCTTCAAAGGGCTTCTCAGGCCCCCAGACCTCCTGATGTGGCTGGCAGCCAGGGTCTGGGTACTGCCAGAATGTGGGGTATAGGGGTACCCCTGAGTCTCTCCCCAGTGGCCCTGGTGATATCATAAGCAAGGAGGAGAATTTCTGGGGATTCTTCAGGGAGAGAGAGGGAAATACAGAAAGAGCAGAACTAGGCACAAAGAACAAGAGACAAGGACTGGGGGGAGAGGGGTGTGCAGGCGGAAACAGAAAGACAGACAGAGTTAGAGACAGAAGGAGGCATCAGAGAGACAGAGAAAGACGCAGACAAAGAGACAGAAATAGAGATAGAAACAGAGAGAAGAAAAAAACAGAGGAAGAGAAAGAGACAGGAACAATTAGATACAAAGCAAGGCAGGGAGAGAGATACAGACAAGAGAAGGTGGGAAGTGACAGGGAATCACAGAGCCAGACACTGATGTGAGACTCAGGGGCACAGAGGCAGGAGGGCTGAGGAGTGGAGAAGCAAGGGTGGGGCCTGGAAAAGGCAGAGCCTATGCCCAGGATACACCATGCAGGTTTCCAGGAGTGGGAGGAGAGTGTCTGATCTCAGAGGAGCCAGCACGGGAAAGCAACCAGAGGGAGGAACTTGAGGACACGCTCACAGAGGAGGCTAGTGAGGTCGGAGAGCGAGGATGGATGTAAGGTGGAGGCCAGGCTAGCCAGAGTAGCAGTGGACTGGGGTCCTACCATCCTGGGGACCTCACCAGACTCCAGGACACTAGCCCTTCAGGGTCTTCCCACCCTGTTCCCATAGCTGTGGCCTCCCCTCCTCCTGGCAGGGCTGGCCAGGGTCCAGGGTGGGTCAGGAAGCTGGCCCTCTTGAAGATGGGAAGATGCCCCCTTCCACCCACTCAGTAGACCCAGCAACCATTTGCATAAAACAATGTTCCTGCGAGGCATGCTAATGCGTCCTGCTATTTTTGCCTCTCCTGGATGCTGGTTTGCATACATTTACATACCCTGGAAGAATTAAACTGGGATCATGTAAATGAACTCACTGGCTGGGGTGAGGGGTACTGGGTTCCTGCCTCTGGAGGGTTAGGCTACCATAGTCTTCTCTGAGGGCCCCAGGACAGGTTGGTCAATGGCAGCTACGTGCCTGCCCCTGATCCTGAGGCCAACGTTGCCCTTATCAGGCTTAGGGTTACAAAATGAACTTTCAAAAAATTAACATTCCATCTTCCCATGGCTTCTGGAATGTTACAGTAAAGGTCAAGTGTGGTCATAGGACTGGCACACGCTGGGCCCCTGGGCCTACTCTGCCCTCCAGACCCCAGGAATTTCTGCGTGTCAGGCTTCTGCCTGCCACAGAGCCTTTGTGCTGTGGCCGCACTAACACTTCCCTCCTCTTCCGCTGCTGCTTGCCTCTCATTCATCCCCCTCGCGCCGGTTCCTCCGGGGGGCCTCCTCTGGTCTCTTAGGCATTTGCAGCCCCTGGCCAGGCTGCAATTGTCAAGGATTCAGGCTCTTCCTTTGGAATATCAGAGCCTAGAGGGTATGGGGACAGATTTTCTCCATTACTGGCCACCTTAGCTGTACCATGAGGTGTACACATTTTCCCAAATATTTGTTGAAACCAGGTGGTGATGGTGGTCCATGCCTTTAATCCCAGTTCTCTGGAGGCAGAGGCAGGCAGATCTCTGAGTTTTGAGGCCAGCCTGGTCTATAGAGAGAGTTCCAGGACAGCCAGGGCTACACAGAGAAACACTGTCTCAAAGAGCCAGGAAAAAAAAAAATTGTTGAAGAGATGGACAGATGGGTAGGTAAATGGATAGGTGGATGGATGGTGGATGAGCAGGCAGACTCAGATAGCCCCTAGTTTGATGTGTTCTAGCCTCAAAGCTAACTGGGTTTTTCTAGGTCTATAAATTGAACGTATTCACCATGCAAGGCATTGGGCGCAGTATCCTGTACCTGTTATTTTTGACATCTCGCCCTACCCAAAGTCTACACATGAGAGATGCAATGTTACGGGTATCACAGAAAGGAAACAGTCTAAGGAAGGAAAAGCCATAGGTTCAGGTCACAGAAAGAAGGTGACAGAGTTGGGAGGGTCTACCTAGATCTATGTATCCCCAGGACCCATCCTCTGAGTGACAGCCACCAGCTCACATCTAAGTGAGAAACCCTTCACTTTCCCTCATGAGGGCTTATATAGTCCGCAGGCTGCTGCACACACAGTGGTCTGGCCCCACCATAATTCAAGGCCCACGTGTAGACCTGTGCCATATACCTGCATTCCCTCACGAGCACATCAGCCTCCAGACACTTATTGGCACACACACATGTTCACACCTAGGCTTGTATGGACTGTAACACAATCATTCTGGCAACACACATATCAATCAACACTGGACGGCTTGTCTATTTAGGCATACTCCCACATTCATGTTTCCATGCATGCACACATACACTATGCATACACACATATATATACATTCTACTCAAGCACATATATACACTCAGACACATGCACACACACAAATACACTATTCATATACACACACTTATACACATATTCTAAACAAACACATATATACACACAGACGCATGTATACACACACACACACACACACACACACACACACCACACGGGCTTGTGCCCAGCAGCTGCCCTCCTACCACATGGCATCCCCCTGGTTTCTCCCTCCAGATCTGTTTGTGCAGCTGGTGTCTTGTTGTGGGGGAGGGGTGACCACCACCAGCCTCATTAAGAATTTCCAGCCACCCCTTCATTGGGAAGACCCCTCTGCAAAGTCCCTCCCCCGTGTGGTGTGGGAAGCCCAGAGCTGCTTTGTCATCACAGGGCCCCTGGAGGCCCCTCTTGCCTGCTCAGAAGCTTGGATTCCAAATGCCCCCATCTTAGGGGAGTGGGGGAGGAAGCAGGGGGGGAGAAGCGGGGGGGGGAGCGGGGGGGTGTCAGTGCCTGGATCCTTGGCTCCCCCACTGGATGTCCAGCCTTCGTCAGGCACCAAATGGAGCTCAGAAGCCCTCGCCTTCACAGCCCTGAGCAGTGTGGTCTGGGCAGGGGCACACAGTACCCAGTGCACCAGCTTGCCTCCCTCCCCGTTATCCTGCAGATCAGAACAGGCACCCCAAGCCCTTTCCATCCTTCTCCATCAGCCCCCAGCACAGCCATCCCTCTCACCAACTGACCCATTGTCCTTCCAGACCACCTTGCCGCCTCCCTCAGGCAGCCCTCTAGACTGGCGTCCCACCACCAGGTTGCCCAAGCCTCCTGTACCCTGTGAGATCCCATTTTGGCTGCTCTCCATCTTGTCCAATCTAGCCACTGTGGACAGGGAGACCACACCTTCCTGGAGAGATGGGGCTGTGGGTGTCTTGTGTTGTGGCCTGGAGTGAATTAATCACGCTGCACGTATCTCTCAAAAGTTAGGTAAATTTCCCAGTCCCTCTTGTCAGTGCCTAGCAAACTGCCAGCTTGGAGACTGTAATTATGCACATGGGTAATGAAATTAGCATTTCTATCAGTCTCCTCCCGCTTCATTATGCTGGGAAGAGCCTTCCCCTCCCCAGCTCTGCCTGTCTCCTTACAGGCCCCCAGCTGGTGCCCACGCTGCAGGCTGGCCAAGGCCACAGGACTGTCCTGGAGGGCACCCTTCCTCAGACCTCTGAGATGTCGTGCTGAGGAGAGGACAGTTGAACTTGGTGTGGGATAGGGAACACAGGGTGGAGAGGGGGCTCAGGGTGGTGGCCTGTGACCTGAAGAGGAAAGGGCCTGAAGGCAGGGAGCCTTAGTTTTCCTCATAGCTGTAGACTTGTGGACAGGTCCCTCCCACTCTGGTCCTTTCTACCTGTGAGGCTGACGGGGCAGGTAAGGATACATGGGCTCGCACCCCAAAGCGGTTCAAACAAGGTTAAGCCTGTGCTGAAGTGCTCCTCAGCCACGTGACTTCATCTCCCCTAACTCCGTTTCTCCTTTGCCGTGATGGGAGAGCAGTGCCAGGCTTGGCGTGCAAAGGGGATAGATACCACCCAGACCTGCCTTGTAGTTAGAACTGACAGTAGGAAAGGGACCAGAGACATCCCATTGAGAACCTGTACTCCCCATCCCGGCCCCAACAGCACCTCCCTCTCCCTAGTGGAGGCTGTGAGGAGAGTACTCGGTGGGTACTACCCTCACTCTGACCCCACCCTCCCAATGCTTCGCGGATGTCACCACCTACTGGCCTGGGAACCTTCAAGAACCGGGACTACCATGCCAATCCCACTATAGTCCATATTACAGGTTCCCCCTCAGAACCGTTGCTCCTGTCATGGAGGAGACCAGAACATCTCACTGAAACCCATGCATCTGGGCTCTACCCCAAAGGCAGCCCCCACCCCATCCTGGCCGAGTGTGGCACGGGACAATGAAAGAGAATGTGTGTCGGTAATAGAAAATAATAGCAACCTAGCCGTGCTCTCATTAAACCCAACAGAGCATAAGGCAGGGTGCCCCGTGCATGGTCGAACCTAACCAAGGCTTGTTGAACATGTGAATGGATAAACAAAGGAAGGAAGGAATCAACCACCCTAAGTGAAGGCTTTTGACTCCAGCCTGAGCGGGGCACAGACAGATGAAGTTCTTACCCCTTACTCATCTTAGTGAGACCCTGCTCAAAAGAGTAAAAGGGAAAAGAGGGCACAGAGCTCCACGATGGTAGCATGCTCACCTACAAGAGCAGGACCTCATCCCTAGTACTGAAAAGAAAAGCAAACATACAAAAACCACAACAGAATCACATCTACCCAGAGCCAAGGTCAACTAGAGCCAAGACACTTTGCTTGCTGAACCAGCAAGGACTCCAGCTCTCTGCCTGCTGCAGTCCCCACCCTCCCATGTTGCCTCACTCCTGGAAGTAGCCATTGTCATTTGAGCCCTTCTTCCAGACTTTCCCAGAAAGAGATCCAGGCAGAAAGTTCCATGTCACAGTCAGACAAAAGGAGATAAGCCAAATCAGGGACCCCACTGTGGTTAGACGGGTGTGTCTCCTGGTCTTGCTCCAATGAGGGTCCACCCCTCCTCTCCAAGCTCATCATCTCTGGACATTGATAGCCATCACCACCACCACCCCATCAAGGCAACTGGAGGAACTGCCTGAAGTCCCCAGTCACCCTTACTGCTCCTTGGAAGAAGAGGTCACTAGGAGAGTGCCCCTTTCCATCAGGCAGCCTTGGCTCAGGAATCTAACAGGGATACAACAATCAGGGGTGCCATAGCACACCCAGACACCCCAGGGCCTGAGACACACCATCCCTCTTGGAAAGTTCCCCGACATTCCCAAGCCTTAGCCTTGCCAAAGAAAACTGCGGCCAGGCTTGTCTTGGCACAGACTCAAGCCTGAGGCTCAGCAGGAAAACTGAAAACATTTACACAGCTGGGCCTGGGACCCGGTTCCCTCCAGAGCCTGTCAGGGCTCTGCTGGTCCCCAGACTGGGGGTGGGAGGTGCTTCTGAAGAGGCCTGTGTTCCCCAACTCAGTCAGGCATGGTTGGCCAGACAGAAAACATGAGGGAGGCCAGGGGGCCCGGAGCCTGGAGAGCCAGGGTTCTGTCCACAGGGGGGTCAGTGCTACCAAGCCCACCTTGCATGGAATGACCCCAGAAGTGGGTCATGGGGCCAGGTAGCTCCCACGGCCAGCTCTTTACCACTCCTCGGCACTCCATCCCCCTGATGGTACTGTCTGCCTTTTGGGGGTTCTTCAGCTTTGGACAACCTCCTCCGCTGGCCACATGAGACCCAGCTGGCTTGCTGCTCTGAACACCAGAGGTCAAGAGGCCCCTGAGTGGCTGCTGCAGAGCCAGAAGTCCTTGCAGCAAGGGAATGCAGGATGGTATAGCCACTAGCTAAGCCTCATGGTGTCCTTTGCTTCCGTCACCTTCCCACCTTAAGCCTGCTGCCGCTCTGCTGCCTACTCTCTGAGCCAAAGCCAGTGTCAACTTCTGTCCCTCCTCAGCTGCAATGGGCAGGCCTATGCTGGCAGGGATAGGGGAACCACATCACAGGAGACCTTGGTGAGTGACCGCGGCAGAGTGGCTCCCCTCACGATGCAGTCATGGCTTCTGCAGGTGACAAGACAGATGCTTCCGTATGAAGTCCTGTATAAATTCTGGCACATCCCAAAGCAACTGTCAAAACTATAAAGTTAAACATAGTGGCTCCCACCTGCAATTCCAGCACTGGAGTTAAAGTCAAGCTGGGACACAGCAAACAGTGTGGCAAACGCACACAGTGGGTCCATTCTTATGCTTACAGAGTATTATGGACTATACTGCTAGTGATTGGGGTTTGTTTGTTTTTGAGACAGTCTTCTGTATTCCCCAGGACATTCTAAAACTATGGGAATTAAGAAATCCTCCTGACTCAGCCTCTGGAGTAGCAAGAACTTAAAATCACACACCTTTGTCACAGTCTAGCTTGTATGCAGCACTTCCATCCAAAGATCGCTTATTCCTGTCTTCTTGCCTGCTTGTGCAAGATAACTTTGCTGAGCTGCAGCGAGGAGAGACACAAGTCTTCAGTGTTGCATGTCCTGGCCTGCAGTGTTTCTATGCCTTGGGCTATTGCAGTATTGCTATTCCCTGGTCTGCAGTGTTGCCGTGTTCTGGTCTGCAGTGTTGCTATGCCCTTGTCTGCAGTGTCGCTGTGTTCTGGTCTGCAATGTTGCTATGCCTTGAGCTATTGCAGTGTTGCCGTGTTCTGGTCTGCAGTGTTGCTATGCCCTGGGTTACACTGTTGCTATGCCCTGGGTTACACTGTTGCTATGCCCTGGGCTGCAGAGTCTTCTCATCTCCATTGTGATATCAAGGCACCTGTTACTCCCACTGCACCTTTGACTGAAAGGCCAACATGCAGTGTGTGCACTAAATACAGTAAGTGCAAAACCCACAGTTGTCCATGACCTAATGATTGACAAGCAAATGGGTTTGTAGCCCCCCTTTCTCACAGCATACCCTGTGACATTTCATGACCTAAAGCAGCAATGTTGGGTTTTATGTAACTGGAACAGCAATGTGATGCTGACCTGTCGATGTCTAGCTTTCTCTTGACATTTGTGTGCACATGGGCAATATCAGAGATGAACTTTGGGTGTCTCAATCAGTCTCCCACGAGGCCTTTCAGTGAGCGTGAAGCCACCTACTTGGCTAAGATAGCTGGCCAGCAAACTAAAGGATCCCCTCGGCTCTGCCTATCCAATGCTGCATTAACAGACGTGTGTGCTGGGGACAGAATGCGGGTCCTATGGGGCTGGGATTTTCACTCCTGTATGATTTCCTGTTATGTGAACACCCTAGAATTTCGTTATCCATTTATACTTAGCACAATTTTTGTCATTTCCAGTTTGGGTCTGTTTGGGGACATAAGCTCATCTGATGCCCTAATATATTATGGATCTTAGATGCTACAATCACAAGCAAGTCCTGTGGTCAAACACGGATTTAAGGAGTCTGCCCTCCTTGTGTAGTAGGGGCTGCGGGCCTCTTCCCACAGCCCGGCTCATGGTTGCCTGGCTAGCTTATGCCCCAAAATAACGACACACAAACTCTATTCTTTTAAACACTGCTTGGCCCATTTCTGTTCATGTATGTAGCACCCCAAGGAGCGCTTACCGGGAAGATTCTAGCCTACATCCATCCTGGGTCAGAGCTTCATCGCATCTGCCGGGGAGAGGGGAGCATGGTGCATGGCGTCTGCTCCAGAGAGCAGAGCTGTCGAGTCTGAGCTCACTTCCTCTTCCTCCCAGCATTCTATTCTGTTCACTCCACCCACCTAAGGGGTAGCCTATCAAATGGGCCAAGGCAGTTTGTTTATTGACAAATGACCTTCCTGCATCATTTCCCTTTTTTCTGTTTAAACAAAAAAAAAAAAAAAAGGAAGGCTTTAACATTAACATAGCAAAATTACATATAACAAAACAGTTATCAAGTAAAAATTACAATATTTACATCTATTTTATCTTTATCATAACTAAGGAAAACTATAACTATAACTATCTATCTATTATTCAACTCCATCAAAGACTCCAGAAGAATACAATATTACCTAAGCAAACAAAAAGTAAGCAACTTCTAAACTCTAGAAATGACAGAGACATCTCACTGCCTGGACAGTCACCCAAAGTTCCTCTGTACCGTTGGGGCATCCATCTTCGGCCTAAAGGCCCATAGTATCCAGAGACGTTTCCATGAAGCAGGAAATTTAAAGGCAGTTCAGTCACTATCTGCTGTGTCCTGCAGAATGTCTCGCAGACTCTTTCATGAATCAGGAACCCTGAAAGATCATCTCACCTTTAGGCAAGTTCAGCAGTCCTCTCTCTGCGGGTTCTTTGTGTCCAGTTTATAAAATAGTCCAGGCAAGAGCAGTTTCTTGCCCAAATGGCTATCAAACTCCATAAGGATCCTCTTCGATGCCCATCTCCTTCTTGAAGTAGATTGGTGCTGCCAGGAGCAGAGTGTCTCATTGTCATGAAAAACCCTAAGTTATTAAAACATTTAAAATACCATATTCTCTAGCCTTTGAAAGATATGATGAATGCCTATCTGAAATATATGCATGCACATCTAGAAAATCTAACTAACATGACTACAAACTTGACTATTATTGATAATTATCCATTAACAACCTATATACATTACATTTTGAAATGAACTATACAATCACAATACCTTATTCAATATCAGAAATACATACACATATAATAAAATTGACCTTAAATTAATATCAGTAAACCAAGATTCATATCAATGCAAATTATTCACATCTATATCATCTCCCCCTTTAAATGTAAAAGAACATTTATAAACAATATATGGGAACATGGGCGCAGTTTTTTCTCTCCAAACTGCTTCCTGCTGAATGGGGGCGCTGTTAATCAAGTCTTTCATGGTATAACCTGTGTGCTAGGTTCCTCTCAGTCGGCAGTTGAGCAAAGTAATTTTTTGAAGGTGTTCACAGCAACCCTTCAGGAGGACGTGGTCTATCATACCATATTGGGATCGAAGAAGCAATCCAAAGAGTCTCATCCTCTGTGAAAACAAAAGAAGAAACTCTTTTCCAAAGTATCATATCCTTAGATCCAAATTCTGAAGTCAAGGTATTTTGAAAATACCTATCTTGGATTAGTTCAACAGCATTTATAAACAAATATCTTTTAGCAGCTGTTGCTCTTTTCTCAGCATTCAAACAATTCAAAGAGAGCATAATAGCATACAGTATCAAGATTTTCTGTGTACTTTCCATCTTTGTGCGGCTTTATTTTAACTCTATTTTGTTTATTTTTACTTTTGTTTTATATTTCCTGTATATCTTTGTCCTGGAATAACTCTGTAGACCAGACTGTCCTTGAACTCTCAGAGATCCTTCTGTCTCTGCCTTCCAGGCATGGGATTAAAGGTGTGTGCTACCACACCTTGAAGTCACAGAGGTAAATTTCCCTCTGCCTCCCAAGTGTTGGGATTAAAGGTGTGTACTACCACACCCAATTACTCTCTTTCTTCCTTATTTTACTTTTAAGAACTTTAATTTTCAGCCTGTATATATTTTTAAACACACTGTAAATCATTTAAAGTTTTCTTTGTCTTTGAATCTCTCTTTACTGTATATCTCTCTTTTTCTGACCAAATGAGTCTTTAATTTACCAAGCAATATCAGTAGGATGAAAGCCGTGGCTTTGACGGCTGGATTCAGCCATTCCTTAGCTTTCCAGCCTCATGGCTGAGGTACCGGCTGTAGCCATGTTTATCACCACAACTCTGTGGCGTTTCAAGGTCTTTGCCAACAAGCAAACTGCAGCATTACGTCCACAGACAACAATCAAGTCCTCTCTCTGTAGTCGGCCCTCCTGCCTCAAACAGTCAGAGTTTGTCCTGGCAGGATGGCCCAGAAAGCCGGCATTTTAAAACAGCACAACTTTTTTCCTGCTACGGCTGAAAACCGAAAAGCATGCCTTCAGCTTTTCACCAACACCGTTTTAAGTATTTCGTGGCAGGACCTCTTAAATGAGCTGCAAGGTTTCACAGCTGAAGCTGAGTCAGGAAGCCTCTCTTAGATGAGAGCGCTTGCTTGCCTCTAGCAAGCAGAGCAGACCCGAGAAATTGCTGCTACCAAGAAAACACGCTTTACTCTATTCTTTCCCAAGCTTTCTCAGGCTTTCTGTGGATGCAGTTATCCACGTGGGCGCCATCTGTAGTAAGAGCTGCGGGCCTCTTCCCACAGCCCGGCTCATGGTTGCCTGGCTAGCTTATGCCCCAAAATAACGACACACAAACTCTATTCTTTTAAACACTGCTTGGCCCATTTCTGTTCATGTATGTAGCACCCCAAGGAGCGCTTACCGGGAAGATTCTAGCCTACATCCATCCTGGGTCAGAGCTTCATCGCATCTGCCGGGGAGAGGGGAGCATGGTGCATGGCGTCTGCTCCAGAGAGCAGAGCTGTCGAGTCTGAGCTCACTTCCTCTTCCTCCCAGCATTCTATTCTGTTCACTCCACCCACCTAAGGGGTAGCCTATCAAATGGGCCAAGGCAGTTTGTTTATTGACAAATGACCTTCCTGCATCATCCTTGCAAATAAAATGATTTGTTTTCTTGCAGGATTTGTCGGTGCCTTTAGTATTTGAATTTGTCTATGTGCTGTGCAAGTTCCACCTCTATGCCAGGCTCTGTCTCAGGGAGAGAGTAGGGTGGGTGACACCTTGACCTTAAAATCTGGTCCTGGTTTTCAGTTTTCCCTGGCTTGCTGGGCAGGCTAGTGTAAGTCCCTTGCTATCTCTGGGCTTCCATTTGCTCATCGTGACTCCCAGAAACCATTGCCCCATGACATGTCACTGCTACCGACAAGCATCTTAATTCCAGATCGTAAGAATTTGGGACACTCCTGAAGCACAGTACAAGTGAAACACTTGATGTCATGGGTGCACAGTGGAGCCTAGCACAGGAAACCATAGAGGTCTAGTCCTTGGGGACACAAAAAGAGAATGGCTGAAGGGATGAGCGGGACATGTCTAGGAGCATCCTGGGATGACCGAAGACACGTATAGTTTGGCTGTGAAGTCATGTGGCCACCCTGACCACGGACTACATGTTAACACAGTCACTCAGCATCATGTGAGGCACGCAGACAGGCTGGATAACTGGCACCTGCCTCCACCTTGAAACTCCACATTTCAATCAGAAAGCCAGCTCTGTACTGACTCACTGGCTGGTGGAAGGCAGTACTCCCAAACACATCGCCCATCGTCTGCTGTGGTGTGCAGCCCCACCCTCCAACCTCTCTGGCAGGTCTGGGGTTAAGGCTACAGAATGCATAAATGTGCATAATTAATGCTCCTAGTTGAATATGCAGATTGACAATCAGGATTGACTCACAGCTAATTGATCAGCTGTCTGCAATCACTGCGTTCAGCACCTTGCTTACACACCCTGGAGGGCACCATAGCCTGCTTGGCTCAGGAAACATAGGCTTATATTGAAATGGTCCCTCAGCCCACAGGCACCCCCACAGCCTGAAGCCCCCCATGCCCTGCAGGATCCCTAGAACCCAACATTCTGACTGACCCCCACAGCCAGTGGACATCCCCCACAGCCAGCAGACATGCCTTCTCGGCCCAAAGACCTCCCCCACAGCTGACATCCCTTGTGCTCCAGAAGGGCCACTGTCCAGTGCTATCCAGGGGAGAGGTTTGCTTTTATGCAGATGTGGGGATAATAAATGAGAGGGTACAGTATTCTGCTTAGGGCCCCATCTCTAACAGATGGAAGAGTCCTGCTTGCAACCCAGACTGAGAGTTCCAGAAGCCATGTGTGGATTCCTCCAGGTAGATTGGGTCTATTCCAAGTGTCTTCCAGACACTGGAGACTTCACATAACTCAGGAAGACATTAAGGTGAGATGATGAGGCAGTGAGATCGTCCATCCTGGCAGATTCCATGAATGAAGCAAGCTGTTCTAACAGGAGTGGCTTCCTGGCTTTGGTCCAGCTGTCTTTCTGTCTAGTTCTGGCTTACTGAACCCTTGCACAATGGACTCTGCCCTAGGACTTCTCCGCCTCCTGAGAAACTTCTGTTCACAAGTTATCCAGCCTGCGATGTTAACACCAAGGGAACCAGGATGTCAGAGCAGGACCACTGCCCTTTTTGTGGTGACAAACCTGAGCCAGGGTCTGAGGACTGACCAAGGCAGGTAGAAGGCCAGGGAGTGGGAGCACTGTGGAAAGATGTGGTGGGAGCACCTCATTCTGGAGGAGTCCCTGAGAGCCAAGGAGAAGGGCTGAAAGGCAAGAGCAGAGCTTCAGTTACAGCAGGCTGCAGGCAGACGACTCAACAAGTGCCTCGAATGTCCCACTGAACATTCCAGAGAGAGAGGTCTTCACTGACCACAGGACCACATATGCCTCTTTCCTAACTTCACACAGTTCCCAGAGTTCCCTCTGGGCTTTTTCCCTTGCTCTCCCTAGTAGGTGACTTTCATCCATTTTCCCCATCTTGTTGAGCACAGAAATTGAGGCAGAAGGTCCCAGACCAAGTCAGACTCAGAACATGAAAGGAGGCCACTGAGGCCAGAGTGGCCATTTCCCTTTCTTCAGCAAGGGTCACCCCAAAGATGTCTGTTATGTGAGTGGATCATCGTGTTCCGGAAGACCACGTCCACCATCATAGAGGGAACTCCTGGATCCACTCGTACCTAAAACTTACCTGTACACTAGCTCTTCGTGTATAGAAGGCAAGGCTTTTCTGTTCATTTGTCCATCTGTTTAAACCTCTTGGTGCTAGGCCCCATCTTACAACCAAAGACTCCTAACAAATGGGAATTTCACCACTGAGTTTCCCTGGATCAACGATTTAATGAAAGTTCAGGAACAGAAAAGAACTTGGTGCTCTCTCTTTCTGGAGTGGAGGAGAAAGTGGCTCAGGACAAGTCTTCAAGGCATCCCTTGTTCTTGTTCTTAGCTCCTTGCCAACTGCCTGCTCATCTCCTTCCCCATCCCCCTCAACCAGGGACTCACTGCTGGAACTGGTACACCCACTTCCCACAGCCAAGCTTGCGGAACTCACACATCGGCCTCATTTTATTCATTACTTTTATTACCACCACCACCACCACCACCGCCACCATCATCATCGTGTATGGTGCTCATGTTCTGGGCTTATGTGTAGGGCTCAGAGGACGGCTTTGTGGAGTTTCTTCTCTCCTACTCTTACTTGATGTCCTGGCTGGCTTTTGCCAACATGACACAAACCTAGACATAATGTGGCGTGAGAGAATCTCAATTGAGGAATTTGCCTCCACCAGATTGGCCTGTGGGCAAGTGTCCTGACTGATGGTTGGTGTGGGAGGGTATAGCACAATATGTACATTGACACCCTTGGGCAGGTGGTCCTGGGTGTATAAGAAAGCAGGCTGAGAAAGCCATGGGATCAAGCCAGCGAGCAGCATTCCTCTGTGGCCTCTGCTTTAGTTCCTGCCTCTGGGGTCCTTCCCTGGGTCCCTGTTTTGGCTTCCCCCGATAATGGGCTCTAATCTATACACTAAATAAACCTTTTCCTCCCCTAGCTGTTTTTAGTCAATGTTTTATGACAGCAACAGAAAGCAAATTAGAACACATGTGTTCTGCGAAGCAAACTGGCTTATCGGATTTGTGTGGCAAATGACTTTTCCTACTGAGTCTCTCACTGACCCCATATCTTACTATTTTTAGTTAACAAATAAACATTATATTGTGTGCTTTCATATTTGCACACTATCCAGAAGCACCTACACTGTGGAGATTCAAGCTGAGTGAGGGTATGTTATTTACTTGCTTGTCACCATTTTGTGGCTGACACTATTTTACAACAATGTTGAGAGCAACTACCCCAAGCTTGCTTTCCTCAGTATCAGTTATCCATAGTCAACTGCAGTCTAAATATAAATGAAAGGAAAATTATAGAAGTAAACAATTCGTAAATTTTACATAGCTTTACATTTTTATTTTATTTATTTTTATGTGTGTGGGTGTGTACCTGAGTATATGCCTGTGTATGCAGTACCCATAGAGGCCAGAAGAGGGCATCAGAACCCCTGCAAACAGGGTTAAAGGCACTTGTGAGCCACCCTGTGAGTGCTGGTAACAGAGGATGGGCCCTCTGGAAGAGCAGCCAGTGCTCTTAACTTCTGAACCACCACCTCCAAGCCCACTAAGTAGCGTTTAGTACTGTCCATTACCGGTTCTGTTTTCTCAACAGTGTTTGGGCCCTGGCTATGAAGTGACTTTTACCACAGGACTGTGCACAGGAGTGAATGGCAGGTGCAAGGTTTGGCACTCCCCCAGCTTTAGGTTTCTGTCAAGGTTTGGGATAGACTGCCCGAGGATCAGCGGGGCCCTTTTATGCTAACTCCTTGAGTCTAGAACTCCAGTTTTCTGGATGTCTATAAAGTTAATGCTGCAATACAGTGCTGAAAACTGCTGGGAACTGAAGCCGAAGCCAAACCCCTCCCATTGCCCGAGTAGTTCAAGCAAGACATCCTTGAAACTCTCTCCTTAAAAAAATCTTTGTGGGAAATGCTTTCTGTGAATTTGCACATTTCTAGCCAGACCTACAATAGGTGAGGTCTTGCAAATTATTAAAGTACCCTCAAGGCCACTTTCCTATAATCAAAAATGCAGATTGAACCTCCGTGATAGTTGCCATTTCACGCATGCATTTTTCTGGATAGACAGAACATTCTTTGCAGCTTTTCACTCTAATTCTGATTCCCTATGTTCACTTTAAACTTGACTGAAAGCAGCCAGCAACAACCAAGGCTCAACTTTCTTGACTAAATTAACTGGGTCTTTCTATGTAGCCCTGACTGGCCTAGAACTCAATAGATAGACCAGCCTGACCTTGAACTCACAAAGATCCACCTACTTTCGCTTTTTCTCCCTCCCCCAGTGCTGGGATCATATCCCATCTAGTATCTCACTCAAATTTTCAGGATCTAGGCAAATACTAGATAGACAAATTATTTGCCATTATGTAGCATGAATGGCCTCTAGTCTGGCTTGCTCTGGAGTCTTGCTCCCCGGCCCCCATGAGGCCTCCTGAGCACAGTCCGTCCTGTCCACTTGTCCCTCAGTCCTTCCACAGTCCTGCCACAATGGTCCATTACACTCTGCTGTTCTCACTCTGGTTTTTTGCCAGCCATTCCTCCCATAGCCCTATCAACAAGGTTGGGAGATCAGTCATGATGACGTCCTTTCCCTGGCAACAGTCTTCCATGTTAGTCCCTGTCCTGAGACCTGGTGGCTGGCAGAGGGAATGGAAGGGAGTAACATTTATTTCTGCTCAGGGTTTCAGAGGGACCAGCATAGTTCAGAGCTGTGGGATTACACGGCACAGGCAATTCACGGCACAGTAGACCAGGAACCAGGAAGGCAGTGAGGCATTGGGTATTACCTTTAAATCCTGCCCCTGGTGGCCTGCTTCAACCATGACGCTCCATGACCTAAAGTTACACAGCCTTTCACATAGTACCATTCACTTGAGGCTGAGTGTTCATTAGTCTATAGGGGTCAGTTCAGATTCAAATCATGGCCTTCACTGTGAGGCCAATTGTTCTGCCTCAGCTCTTACTCTGGAGCTGCAGCAACTGAAACCAGTGATGCTCTGAACCAAACTGAGCCTTTCTCTTTTGTGAGTTGATTATGAGTTCTGTTGCAGCACCGGAAGGCTAATGAACAGAGTCTTCCCTCGGGGTGACTCAGGGCTCCTGAGATGTGCACCATGGGCTGCAGGAGCCGCTGTGCCTGGCATCTATTACCTCAAACACCAGACACTATTTCTGATTTTCATGGACCAAAGTTGCAAGGTCAACCCAGACGAGGTTCCAAGAACCCTGCACCTGGCAGGAGGAGGGCACTGGGCTGTCTTACTCAACCCTTACCTCCCACACACCTGCTATGTAACATCTGAGGGGCTCAGTGAGTCCTGCTGCTGCCACACCTGGTTCTAGTATATTGACAACCACCTCAAGGACCCCTAGACCTGGGGACGTGGTGCTAACCCAGCTCTGTGATTCCTTTCCTTTTCATCCCTGTCCCTGGTCACCCTGTGGTCTGGCCACATGCCATTCTCTCTTCCAGAACATGCCAGGGTGTGCCTAGAACGCTGTCACCCACCTCTCCTAGCCAAGTTTGCCCTCCTCGCCCCGTCCCTCTGACCTCCAGGGTGGACTTTGTGCCGAGTGTGCACTCTCTCCTGGCCCCGGCTCCCCTGAACATTACCATCACTCATTTCCACCATCATCAAATCAGTCTCTGCTCCCCAGAGGCCTGGGACCAGCTTCACAGATCTCTGTTCCTGAACAGTGAGTGCAGAGCAGGACACAGCCTTGTCCTCCATGCTTGCTGGTAGGAGGGAGGGACAGGAGGGTCAGGAGTCATCCCTACCCCACCGTACCATCTCCATCACCCCCGCCCCCCAGGAATTCGCCACCCCAGCCTTGCCTCTCACCACCATTATAAGGGTAGAATCAAGGCCCCAAGCCTGGGTTCCTGACAGCTTTACCTGCTTGCTCACCTACTCCAGACTCTGGGGCAGCAGAACTCAGAGGTTCTCTGAGCAGTCACGACCCCGGGATGGGAAGCTGCAAAGCTTGCCTGCTGCCTTATGAACCCCTGGGTACACAGAGATGAAAGGAAAGGGAACAGGAAGGTCTGTAGAATGACCCCTCAGAGATCCCAGGAGTCAGGAGAGGCTTGAAGGCAGTGTTCAGGCTGCACTCCAGTCAAACCAGGACCTGGCACATGTCATCACACTGAAAAGGTCCTGTGTGGTAGTCAGGAACTTGAGTATGGCCTAGACTACCATTTGATGGGCACCTGCTGTCTACCAGACCTTCCCAGCCACCCAGACAGCTCAACTCATGTTACAGGGCAAACAGCGACCGGAACAGCGGTATCCCCACATCTCTAACATGCATAAACATTGCTACATGTATGCACATGCCTGGGCCACAAGCAGAACTCACACATCCATGTTCACATGCAAACACTGACGTCATGACAATTACACATGCAAGCATTCGGACACCTGTAATTATTGCTTCTGGAAACATCCTCCACCTTAAGGGCCAGTCTCATGCTACACACCATGACAGTGGCCATGTGGGTA